>NC_133513.1:82450000-83700000 GCF_049354715.1 Callithrix jacchus | reverse complement strand
TTAGCATTCACCAACTAGCTGTGCATCTGCAGCAAGTTACTTAGTGTTTCTGTGCCTCAGCATCCTCTCTGTAATATGAGAGCACTAGTTTTGCTCCAACTTTGAGGGCATGGACAGCTCTGGGATTTCATATCCAAGACCCTTAAACATTCCACAATCCTTCCCCAAAGATTTATCCTAATACTTCCCTTAGTTTGGGTCAGGCCTAGAACAAAAAGTATAAGAAATGGTAGGAAAAGTGTCCATGACTACTTCCGACTTAGATGAAGAGACCAATGAAAATAGTAATGGCTCTGCTTGCTTCAGCAGGACATATACTAAAATAGAACCTCTACAAAGAAAATTAACATGGTCCCTGTTCAAGAATGACGCACAAATTTGTGAAATATGTCATATATTAAAAATAAATAAATAATAAACAAAGAAAAAAATTAAAAAGAAAATAGTGATAGCCGTGTCCATCTCAAAGAAAAGCCCAGGAGATTTCCTTTAATTGACCCCCTTTTAGGATAGAACACTAGGAGACTAGAACATACGATACAGGAGCTACTGGGAAGGTTCCTCTTTGTTAGTGTTTTGTCTTGTGGTTGGGAGTCAGTGTCTTCTGAAGGTTCCATAAACACCATCCACTGGCTGAGCATTCAAGGTGGAAGAGGAGAATGACAGCCACATTTGTTGACTGGGTAAGTTTGGGGAGAAATAGACACACAAAGGTCAAACATAACTTCCTAATTAACATTCCCCTTCATTCACAATTCCCTTCTCCCATTCTTCTCTTCTTCCTTTTACTGAAAAAAAAAAAAATGGTATGATTTTAAATAGCTTAAGGATAGTAAACCCAGTTTCTCCTGGAACTATAAAAAGACCCCAGTGTTTTAACATAATTCACATCTCAAAGATTAGAAACCAGAGATAGAGACCTTTCAATCCTTCCTGAAGCACAGTGCATCATCCCTCTGGGCCATGTGTCTCAAATCTTCATGCATCAGAATCATCTGGGTGCTTTGAAATTCAAGATGATACATGGGAGTTACCATAAATTGACTCAGAATCCCCTGGAGTGGGGCCCAGGGATCTGTATTTCTGACAAACTCCCACAGGTGATTCCTTTCTCCATAGCATTTGAGAACTTCAGCTTAATAGCATAATCAGATTCCTGCCATTGCTACACACACACACACACACACACACACACACACACACGTAGTATTTTTAGTAGAGATAGGGTTTTGTCATGTTGCCCAGGCTAGTCTTGAACTGTTAAGCTCAAACAATCTGCCTGTCTCTGCCTCCCAAAGTTGGGATTACAGGTGAGAGCCACTGTGCCCAGCCAATAGCTGGTCTCATATACTCTATTTATTGATCACTCTGATCCATTTTGAAGAAAAAATGCTCCAGTTATCATGCTGTTTTAGAACAGGGTAAGCATGTCATGTGCTAATTATGGCCAGTGACATCATAAAATAAAAGTGCATTACCGAATGCTTTCAATTTCTTATAATGATGGTAAGGTGGCATGTCATGGGGCCTTTTTAGCCCTAGACATCACTCCAAAGAATTCCAAACAGATATAGACAAGTGCCCTTAGGGCCCAGATCTCTTCCCCTCAGGCTGTTTACCCAGGGAATAGGATGTCCTGAGGCAAGCTTCCCCCAAGTGAAGTGTTGATAAGTCTGCTTATCAGAAAGACATTACTGGGGGTGTGATATGTAGGGCATCTACATTTTCATGATAGGTAGTCATATGAAAGCCGACACACACAAAAAGAAGGGCAGTGATGTGGTGCAATGTCAACAGACAGCTGTCCCCTGACTCTTGACAAATAGGATGACTTGCATTGCTGAGCGGTGTGATCACCACCAAAGGAATGGCCCTCTCATATTTCTTTCTGATTCACATATTCAGCGGGGTTAGCTTGTCCTCCCCTCCCTCTTCAGCTTCCCAGACACTAAGTCTGGAATGAAAATTCACCTGCCTCTGAGTTGGTGGGGGTGTTACTTGGGTTCCCAGGTTGGAAGATTATCTCACCCGGTCCCAGCTATATAAGCTGATCGGTGTGGAGGGGCCCAGCAGGGCCAACTCCAGGGATTCCCTCCAGGAGAGAAAAACATACAAGACGTCTTCAGCCAACATGATGGTACTGAAAGTAGAGGAACTGGTATGTAAGATGCATTCATTTTACAAAATGAAAACTGGTTCATTTTGGTTTTTATTTGAAAACTGAAATGCCCTTTGCTTTCAGGCATAATGAAAGGAAACTGAAAATGTCATATGTGGAAAAAAGTTCACGTGATGAAACAAGTGAAATTGGGAAAAAAAATGGAGCTACCAGTAGTGAATTCTCTGCATGTTTCCTATTTAAAATCTTCTCCTTTGGTTTTATTATCACAGTGTGGAATCACATGTAGTTATCAAAATGTCTCAGGGAAGAAGTTTTATTGCAAGAATGTAAGTTTGGAAAGTTTACAGTCAAGGCAAAGAGTCATCCAAAGTACCTAAAGTTGAGTTTTAAATAAGTAGAGGTTTGTAATTTTTCCTAAAAGAAATGTGATTAAGCAGATTTAAAGTAGATTTACATATGTCAACCTGACCCAGGTTTTGATTTAACCAAGAGAGTAAGACAAGCACCTGAAGGTAATCCTAGGACATTTGTAGCAGCTTGTGTAGCAGCCTGAGGTCTGAGAGTGCACTGTGTGAAGGTGGCTGTCCCCCAGGGAGAAGGACCAAGAGTCTTCTGTAGTATTATCTGTGAAGAATGAGCTGGGACAAGGCTGCTGCTTCTGACACTGCCATCTTCTTCCCTCATAGGTCACTGGGAAGAAGAATGGCAATGGAGAGGTGGGGGAATTCCTTCCTGAGGATTTCAGAGATGGAGAGTATGAAGCTGCCATTACTTTAGAAAAGCAGGAGGATCTGAAGACACTTCCAGCCCACCCGGTGACCCTAGGAGAGCAACAGTGGAAAAGCGAGAAACAACGAGAAGCAGAGGTGAGAGCGCCTGTGGAGTGCACTAGTAGGATGTTGGGGCTGGGGTAGGGAATGGAAATGCCAGGGAAGGAGAAGAGAGAAACAAACCCAATCATTAAGATGTTTCTTTACCAGATGCTAGCCCATAAAGAGGCAACTTGTATGGAACAGGTTGTGGGAAATAATTCTTTGACAAGACTATGTATGACCTCTGAATTCTGAATCAATGGTTAAATGTGCTGTGACCATTTTTTGATTGAAAGATACACATGTCCAGTGAATTTCTGATGTTACACACCATGTAGTTAATCCCAAGCAAGGGAGATCTCTTTTTCTCAATAACATGTTTTGTGGTCCGTGGATCATTGTTTAACTGGGTCTGCTCTCTGTGTTGACACAATCTGTGTTTCTCAGTGAATTTTCCTTAATTACTAGCACAGATAAAATATACTTTAGTTAACTGTGGTCTCTGAACAGTCTGTTTTAGAGGCCCTGCTTAGTGAAAGAGAATGGCATTGATATTTCAGAGCTTAACATTTATTCTTAGATTCTTTTTTTATCATGCTCAAAAATTAAACAAGGTTTTGAGCATAATTTTTAAAATCCTTCAAAAATCTAGGGCTTGTTTATGGCATTAATTACAGTCATCACATAAAGACCAGATCATATCCCTAGTTACACAAGGGCTGATTCTACAAGCAACAAGTAAAGATGATGGCAATTAGCTGAAAATTAGACTCCCAGACAAATATCTGAATAAGAAATCCCTAAAATGAAGTCAAAGATTTATATAATTTTAAAAAATGGTTTTGCTTAAACTGTTCACATGTTTATCTCAGACCTTGCAGATTTAGACAACACCAGAATGCTTGTCAGTAGAACTCACCATATTTTTGAAATATGAATTTCTTTTTTAGCTCAAAAAGAAAAAACTAGAACAAAGATCAAAGCTTGAAAATTTAGAAGACCTTGAAATAATCATTCAACTGAAGAAAAGGAAAAAATACAGGAAAACTAAAGTTCCAGTTGCAAAGGAACCAGAACCTGAAATCATTGTAAGGGCTCTTTCGGTTTCCAGTAAGACACGTCCAGTGTTGTGCTACAGGGGAGCAAATATCTGTGGAGGGTTTGATTGAAAGTTGGCAAGCTCACAGTAACTCTCATGCTATATATACATGCATATATATATATATATATATATGTATTTGTTTTTTTTTTTTTTTTTTTTTTTGCTTTAGACAGAACCTGTGGATGTGCCTGCATTTCTGAAGGCTGCTCTGGAGAATAAACTGCCAGTAGTAGAAAAATTCCTGTCAGACAAAAACAACCCAGATGTTTGTGATGAGGTAAGACTCATACAAAGCACAGCAAAATCCAGCTCATTGATTTTATGTTTCTTATGCTTTACTGCAGCCTTGATAGTATAGTTCCAAAGTCCTTCCACCTGAAACAGTTTCCCCAGCTGATGCCGCGTATGCCAGGAGCCTAATAGGAGAGCTCAATAGTCCAAAAAATAAATAGATATTGGATCAGTGCTACGGACTGCATTGCTCTGTTGTTGTTGTTTTGCATTCATATACATCTGGCTGATTTTTCAGTTTTTCTTTAACTTCTTAGATCCTTATGATAAGACTTACAATATGGGCCCAAAGGTCCCCTTTAGAGATACATGATTGGCATCATCTTTGATTGAAACCAAACGCATCAACACTAGACCAGAAATCTGGAGATTAGAGTTCAGGGGCGGCCAGCTGTACCACTACCTAGCTATTTGGTTTTGAGCAGCTAGTTTGCATCCTCTGGGCCCTGGTTTTCTTATCTGTAAACATAGGGTATTGGAGTGAAATAATGCCTAAGGTTGTTCCAGCTCTAATCCTCCATTAGCCCATTCATATAAAGCCAATTTATCAGAAATCACTAATCCTTTTGTATTCTTTCCCCCATGAAGTGAAATTGGGGATCACTTCTGAAGTTGAACTAAAAGCATGTCTCCCATTCTCCTAAAAATGAATTGAAACTTTTTGATAGTCAGTCTGGCTACAGGCCCAGATGCAAGAAAACTGTCTGATCTGCATGGTAAATGCTGTATGAACAAGGGAAGTGCAAGATACAAGAAAGGGAGATGTCAGCATTTAGGTAATTTTGAGCCTTTAAGTTCACATTCCTCAACATAGGCCTTTGAGCCCTTAGGGCTCAAATATTAGTTGCAGGATAATTGTTCTGATTCTGCAATTTTAGTTAACTTTGACATTTCTAATTCATAAAGAAGCACTTGAGTTTCTCTCAGTTACATCATCAGAATCTTCAGCTTCATAGTTCTTAAAAGGGTTTATGCACATTTTTATATTTATTACTATCTCTTTTTTAAAATCTTGTTCTGATAGTATAAACGGACAGCTCTTCATAGAGCATGCTTGGAAGGACATTTGGCAATTGTGGAGAAGTTAATGGAAGCTGGAGCCCAGATTGAATTCCGTGATATGGTAAATATATTTCTTTGCTTGGGAATGAGCCAAAATAAGTAAACCATATGAAGCTCCAGAAAACCTCCAATGCAAAACCAGGCTGACTGGATTGAAAATTGATCTGAGAAAATGAGGCAAAAGCTCATTTCTCCAAATAAAGTTGGGAGATGAGACTGGGTCATGTGGAATATTTTCCATACATACTGAAAATAGAGGAATATTTCAGGGAAAAGAAGGAAGTGAGAGCTGTTAAACAGAATTCAATATCCTCATCAGCAAGTTAGTCATTCATTTTCAACAATTGACTTACAACAGCCTTGTCCCTCCATTGTACACAGGGCAGCCTGCTCATGGTCCCTTGGCTGCCAGCAACATATACGAATTCTCTAGCTGCACACTTTATATGATAGATGCCAATTGCCACCAATGAGATTTGGGGCTAGACTGCATGTGAAATGAATTGCATCTATGGAAAGTAGCCGCTATTCAGACTTCAATAATTCAATCACTGTAATTTCTACAAAGACCAGTATGCAGCATAATTTATGAACTGAAGATTGAGCTGGGAAAATGCTTTATGTATTTAAATGCAGCTCAATTGGATTTTATAGCAAAGTGGAAAACGAGATATCAAAGAAATCCAAAGGACTTGGCCAAAATTGAATCCAAAATACAAACACATTGAAAAAAATTAAAGAAACAAAATATGAGTTTACATGGAAACTAAAAAATCGTGAGTGTGGGATTAAGGTCAGGGGCATACCAACTACACAGAGCAGTGAGGAAGGGGTCTCCTAGGTTTAACTATGCAAGTTACAACTGGAGCCACAAGTGACCACAGTTGAGGTACAGAGGCTGTGCCAGCAAAAATGAGAGCAGAAAACCCACAGGGGTAGAGAAAGAGTGACAAGGACCACAGATGAGGTGTCAGATCCAGATTAAAATATTTTAGAAGGCACTACTTTTATTCTGCCAGAATTTTTAAGTACATGTGTTTAGAACTTCTGAGTATATTTTACAAAAGTGGCTAAAAGTTCCAGGCAGATGGGGGTTTGAATATGTATTCTGCCTCTTATTAACTGTGTTTCCTTGGGCTAGAAACTTGAACTTTTGGGAACCTGGTTTTTCCTAACTGTAAAATGTGCATAGTACCACCTACCTCAAAATGTTGCTGGAAGAATCAAGGTGTCTAGAGTGTAGCACCATGTTGGCATGAGAAATGTCTCAATAAATGGTCGTTCTTGTTCTTTTAAAAATTATTAGATTTATTAAGAGCCTCCTAATAAAACACACATATGCACGCACACACACATATAACTTGCTAACAGATTTGGTGAAAAAACATCTTTGACTCCAGTTAGAATTGGCAGTCTAGATGGGGACAACTCATTGTTATCACGGATGCCTTGGCAATCAGCTTCTAATTCCCCAGACCACATTCTCCTTCATGTTGTCGGGTCTTTTTCCCTCCCGGTATAGCTCGAATCCACAGCCATCCACTGGGCAAGCCGTGGAGGAAACCTGGATGTTTTAAAATTGTTGCTGAACAAAGGAGCAAAAATTAGCGCCCGAGATAAGGTATTTCTTCTCCTTTTCTTCCCTTCAATCACCCCTTCCCCCTCCCTGTTACCCTCCTCCTTCTCCACTTCTCCCACTCTTCCCCCTTCCTCACCCCTCTTCCTCCTTCCCTTCTCCCTCTCCTAACCTCACCTCTCCGTTAAAGTCATCAGGAGGCCCTTGCTGTGTGCAGACACCCTAGTGACCACTTCTCCCCCTCGCACATGTCTTGGGGTCTGGGACAGCCTCTCCTCTATCCTCATTCCTAGCGAATCAGCAGCGTTTTCCAATTTTCCAGTTGCTCAGCACAGCGCTGCATGTGGCGGTGAGGACTGGCCACTATGAGTGCGCGGAGCATCTTATCGCCTGTGAGGCCGACCTCAACGCCAAAGACAGAGTGAGTAGCTGAACACACTCGGGTTTCCCAAAGCTTCATTGCTTATGTGTTAGGAATCACTCCCCCAAGCCTGGGTGCCCTTGCAGGACCCAATTCTGGCCTTAGACCCACCTTGAGTCTGTTTACTCTGCTTCTCTAGGAAGGAGATACCCCCTTGCACGATGCGGTGAGACTGAATCGCTATAAGATGATCCGACTCCTGATAATGTACGGCGCGGATCTCAATATCAAGAACTGTGTAAGTACTGGGAACCAGAAACACTGCTTGCAAGCTTTCTAATTTCCAGAAGCATTTCTTAAATACGTGAAAAGACCTCCATAGTGGCATTATTTGGGGGTCTAAATGTCCCTGCCCATTTCTCTGAGGACAGTGTTTATCTTGGCTAGCACTCAGGTCACATGGCCAGAGAAGGGGAAGTCATCGGTACTGCTGTGACTTCAGTGCCCGATAAGATACCTAATAATTCTTTTACAGTTCGGTCTTGAAAATGAAAGATAGTCAAAATTTGCACATCCACACAAATACCTAGAAGTCCAATCTACCTTGGCCAATCCTATCAGTTCAAGGGCTGAGAAAGTTAGAAGTAAAGACCGCTACCATTTCTGAAATGGTCTAAAATTCCACAAGGGTCAGTGCAGGCAGTGAACTAAAGTTAATCAGTATCCAATCTGAGTAATTCAGAAGGTCCCTTTCCTCCTTACAGCAATGTGAAATGTCACCATTTTCTTTTAGGGGTAGCTGTGCTTTTGCCTGTATTTTTTATTTTTTCAGATAATTTCTATCTATTCTCCACTTGGATTTGTCTGCAGATCTCTCAAAATAATTTCCTATATTTAGGCCCTGAAAATTCTTGTATAAGTACATATTAATTTAACTTCATCTGTAAGCAGGGAACATAACCAACTTTTCCTCATGGTCTCAATTTCCAGACAAACACCATCTAATATAAGCTTTAAAAATATTGCCCAGAGGAACGGATATACATTTCTGAAGAAACAATTTTTAAGAAGCTTCTGAAGAATCACTTTACAAAAAAGGGTGGAGGGGGGACTCTGTCATCATATAAATGCAAATAATTTTCTCCCCTATTTGTGTTGCAAAGACTGAGAGGAATATCTTATCATTTAAAAAAATCTGGCTTGGTGACAGGATCAAAGAATGGTGATAAATGAAGATTGCTTGGGATGGGAAAGTGTTAACAGTAGTGCTTCCTCAGGCTAAATATTGGAATTGATCTTATCTAATATTTTTTACCTATCAGAAAAAGGGCAGGTTCAATGAAATCTTGAAAGCTGCAGAAAATGTGACAATTTCATTTTTTCAGGCAGTGAGATACTACCAGCAGAGACAAATAGCATACAGGTTTAGGAAGACTGTGTAAGTCGCCAGAAAAATCAGGATGTAAATCTCAATGGAGAGAAGTGCGAGGAATTTATGGAAGAGTAGCTCAAAATATACAAATAGGGCTCAGAGTTCTGCATAACCAGTTAGATCCTTAGCATCAGGATTATGTCATTGACCCAATGGATTGTTTCCCCCAAAGATCAATAACCGAGTAATGCCATCTTAAAGGAGACTGAGAACAACATAGAATATTTTCTCATTATCCAAACTCTATATTCATGTCTACTGATAACTGTTCCTAGAGAAAGGCTCTACAGAGGTGGGGAAGTTCCAAAATGAAGGTTATAGGGCCACTAATTTAAATACCTATAGATTGAATAATCTGACTTCACGTTGGCCTTAATATGCCAGGCAGATGGCATAATTGTGGCTGCAAGTGTCAGTGCACATAACTCTTTTAAAGGTCCTCCTCCCCAACCCAGCTTATGTTGCTCTGTGGAACCACAAGTACCATGTTGCTAACTCTCCTGATGTTTTTCATAGAAGTCACAAATCCGGTTGGGAAATCTCTTGATTTCCAATTGTTGCCAATTCATACTAATCTTTACAAAAATCTAATTTCTGTTTGAGTCAAAACAAAACAGGTCTCTACTCTGGTTTGCATCTCAAAGCTGCCAATTCGCAGTCTCTCGATTAAAAAGAAACTTCTCAATGAATAGAAGTGGAAAAATTTAGGACTTCTCATACCTGTAGATAAGAATTGAGAGATGACATGCTTTTAATATTTTTAAGCATCTTGAGACATGTGCATAAAGGAAATCAATATTTGGTCTCAAAAATTATTTGTTTTCACACATGTCATTGCCATCAATTCCAAGAAAAATACATTTCCTGGGAGAGTCCATTGTAAATTCTGACAAGTTATGAAAAATCTGCTCCAGGGAACAGTAATAGTACCCACACGATACCTGAGTACTTAAGCCAAGTTATTGATGCAGTTCATTTACCACCATTTCTTTTCTTTTTCTTTTTTTTTTTTTGAGATGGAGTCTCACTCTGTCACCTAGGCTGGAGTGCAATGGCACGATCTCGGCTCACTGCAACCTCTGCCTCCTAGGTTGAAGCGATTCTCCTGCCTCAGCCTCCTGAGTAGCTGAGATTACAGGCGCGTGCCACCGCACACAGCTAATTTTTGTATTCTTAGGAGAGACGGGGTTTCAACATCTTGGCCAGGCTGGTCTCAAACTCCTGACTTTGTGATCCACCCGCCTTGGCCCCCCAAAGTGCTGGGATTACAGGCCTGAGCCACTGCGCCCAGCCCATTTACCACCATTTCTTATCAATCAAAGCACTATCCTTCAAATGGATAGGAACTGATTATTGGTTCAAGAGGGATGCTGCCACCTCCAGGAGCCCATTCCACAAGATACTGGAAGATGTATGGGGGCATTTTATAAATTTCAAAGTGACTTGGAGTGCTCGTGACACTTAGTGTCTAGGGACAAGGGATTTTATCAATACCCGAGATGGTCCCACATGAAAAAGATTGCTACTCTAAAATGGCAAAAGGATCCCTCTGAGAAAGAGTGAAGGGCTGGTTTGAGTATAAACTGCAGATCACTCCTAGTGGAAACTGTAAAACACTGTGATAACATTGATAACATATACCTATTCCTTACCTCATAAAACACACACCCAGAATGTGAATTTACAGATGTCACCCACCCAAAAGTCAAGTTTCCTTATCTTGTTTGATTAGGCTGGGAAGACGCCGATGGATCTGGTGCTACACTGGCAGAATGGTACCAAAGCAATATTCGACAGCCTCAAAGAGAACTCCTACAAGACCTCTCGCATAGCTACATTCTGAGGGAAACAGACTGATCAGTGACTGTTCACTGGCATTTTGAAGGCATGGCACAAGAGAAGAGACACTGGCCATAAAATATAGTTTTTATTTATCAACAGATTGTGAAGATGTACCTAATGAAGTTTTGAGAAAGCACAGGGTTATAGGTGTTTAAATTTTCTTTAGTGAAACTCTATTTTTGTGTATTCCTGTTTATTTATTAACTGGCACACTACTGATATTCAGACCTTCATGATCATCCATTTGGTTAGCAGAGCTTCATTTGTATGTAACACTTTCAGAGCCTTCCAATAGGTAGTTCTTAAACCAGGGGAAAGAGCAAAGTTCAAGTGCCTACTTATGTGTCATTTGCTCATGTAAGAGTTTTTAAGAGAGGGTTGATTATCGCAGCCCTCTTTTATCCTGAATTTTTAATGCAGAAGTTTGAATGAAGCAAGGGACGGCATGTAGGGACAGGAGTGGAAACAATGGAAGGAAAGTGATTCTGTGAAAAGGACAGTGAAGCCAGCCATTTACCCCCCAGGCTGGTTTATTTATTTATTTATCTTTTACTGAGTACACAGAGTACCCAGGTGAAGGGAATGTCACGAGTGTAGTGCAAGGCAGTGGAAGGAGAGGCCAACTGGACCATGCAGAATTTAATATGCTAAAAAAAGAAAGAAAGGAAATAAAAACTGTAAATGTGTAAATGTATATTGTATTGTATGTACATTTTATATTCATAATAAAAGCAAGCAAACTCCAAACCTCTAAGTCCTTCTATAAGTGTAATGGGAATGTCCTATGTTAGGAAAGAAAAGACATATAGGAGGGTTTTTCCCCATTGTTTCCCCAAGTTTTGCAGATTAGAAATGTCCCGAACAACAGCACTCCCAGTATTTCATGGGTACACAGACCACCCGAGGATCTGGTTAAAATGTAGATTCTGATTCAGCTGGTCTCAGGTGGGGCCGGAGATTCTGCTTTACTGATAAGCTCCTAGACGATAGGCCACGGAATGCCACCACCTAGGCTGAGAGTCATAAAGATACAAAGAATTCTAGTGAGCGTTCAGTCTCAGTGACGTGTAGAAAGAGACCCCTGGTGGTCAGAATTATTTCTGCATGGTAAACCCGCATTCCATGGTAACCCCAGCAGGGCTTAACTAGAGATTTTTTTTTTTTTTTTTTTTTTTTTGAGACGGAGTTTCGCTCTTGTTACCCAGGCTGGAGTGCAATGGCGCAATCTCGGCTCACCGCAACCTCCGCCTCCTGGGTTCAGGCAATTCTCCTGCCTCAACCTCCCGAGTAGCTGGGATTACAGGCACGCGCCACCATGCCCAGCTAATTTCTTTTTTGTATTTTTAGTAGAGACGGGGTTTCACCATGTTGACCAGAATGGTCTCGATCTCTTAACCTCGTGATCCACCCGTCTCGGCCTCCCAAAGTGCTGGGATTACAGGCTTGAGCCACCGCGCCCGGCCCAACTAGAGATTTTTTAAATTAAAATGTAAATTTTAAGATCTGGGGTACATATGCAAGATGTGCAGGGGTGTTACATAGGTAAACATGTGCCATGGTGGTTTGCTGCACCTATCAACCCATCACCTAAGTATTAAGCCCAGCATGCATTAGCTACTTTTCCTAATGCTCTCTCTCCCCCTACAGGCCCCAGTGTATTTTGTTCCCCTTCTTGTGTCCATGCCTTCTCTTTGTTCAGCTCCCATTTATAAGTGAGAATATGCTGTGTTTGGTTTTCTGCTCCTGTATTAGTTTGCTAGAAATAATGGTCTCCAGCTCCATTCATGTCCTGCAAAGGACATGATCTCATTCTTTTTTATGGCTGCATAGTGTTCCATGGTGTATCTCTACCACATTTTCTTTATCCAGTCTCTTACTGATGGGCATTTGGGTTGATTCCATGTCTTTGCAATTGTGAATAGTGCTGAAATGAACATGTGCATGCATGTATCTTTGTAATAGAATGATTTCTATTCCTTTGGATATACACCCAGTAATGGGATTGCTAGGTCAAATGGTATTTCTGTTCCTGATCTTTGAGGAATCACCACACCATTTTCCACAATGGTTGAACTAATTTACATTCCTATCAACAGTGTAAAAGTGTTCCTATTTTTCTGCAACCTCACCAGCATCTGTTATTTCTTGACTTTTTAATAATTCCATTCAGACTCTATCCATCTGATGAAGGTCTAATATCCAGAATATACAAGGAACTTAAACAAATTTACAAGAAAAACAACCTTATCAAAAAGTGGGCAAGGACATTAACAGACACTTCTCAAAAGAAGACATTCATGTGGTCAAAAAACATATGGAAAAGAAAGCTCAACATCACTGATCATTAAAGAAATACAAATTAACTAGAGATTTAACCATTCTTTTGGACAGGGACTGGCAGTGTCAAAGTTCTCCCAGGAGAGAACACAGACCACCACAGGCTAATATCACAATGAGTCACAACTATTTTGGTTTTCTAGTGCATACAAAAGTTATGTTTACATTATTCTATGGTTTAATAATTGCACTATAGCATGATGTCTAAAAAACACCGTACATACCTTAACTTAAAAATACTTTACTGCTGGCTGGGCACGGTGGCTCACGCCTGTAATCCCAGCACTTTGGGAGGCTGAGGTGGGCGGATCACGAGGTCAAGAGATCCAGACCATCCTGGTCAACATGGTGAAACCCCGTCTCTACTAAAAATACAAAAATTAGCTGGGTGTGGTGGCACGCGCCTGTAGTCCCAGCTACTCAGGAGGCTGAGGCAGGAGAATTGCTTGAACCCAGGAGGCGGAGGTTGCAGTGAGCCGAGATCGCGCCACTGCACTCCAGCCTGGAACCTGGCAATGGAGCAAGACTCTGTCTACAAAAAAAAAAAAAAAAAAAAAAAAAAAAAAATTACTGCTAAAAAAGTGTTAATGGTCATCTGAGCCTCCAGTGAGTCATAATCTTTTTGCTGGTGGAGGCTCTTCCCTCCATGTGGATGGCTGCTGACTGATAAGAGTGGTAGTTGATGAAGGTTGGAATGGCTGTGTCAATTTCTTAAAAGAGGACAAAAATGAAACTTACTGCATCAATTAACACTTTCTTTCATAAAAGATTTCTCTGTAACATCTGATGCTGTTTGATAGCATGTTACTATCAAAAGAACATCTTTCAAAATTGGAGTACATCCTCTGAAACCCTGCTACAGCTTTATTAAGTTGGTGTAATACTCAAAATCCTTTTTTGTCATTTCAACAATGTTTACAGCATCTTCCCTAGGAGTAGATTCCATATCAAGAAACCACTTTCTTTTTTCATCTTTAAGAAGCAACTCCTCAACTGTTCAAGTTTTATCACAAGATTGCAACAATTCAGTCACATGTTCAGGCTCCACTTCTAGTTTTCTTGCTATTTTTCACCACATCAGCAGTTACTTCCTCCACTGAAGTCAACTCCTCCAAGTCATCCATACAGATTGGAATCAACTTCTTCCAAATTCCAGTTAATGGTATTTTTACCTCCTCCAATGTCCCATGAATGTTCTTAATGGCACCTAGTATGGTGAATCCTTTCCAGAAGGTTTTGAATTTACTTTGCCTAGATTCATCAAAGGAATTGCTATCTATGGCATATAGCTTTATGAAATGTCTTTCTTAATAAGACTTGATTCAAAATGCTCCTTGATCCATGGGCTATAGAACGGATGTTGTGTAAGCAGGTATGAGAACAACATTCGTCTCCTTGTACCTCCTCATCAGATGCCCATCTCTTTCAGAACTCTTGGGTGACCACGTGCATTTTCAATGAGCAGTAATGTTGTGAAAGGAATCTCTTTTTTTTCCCTGAGCAGTAGGTTTCAATGCTGGGCTTAAAATATTCAATAAACCATGATATAAAAAGATGTGCTATCATCAGGGCTTTGTGGTCCAATTTATAGAGCACTAGGCAAAGTAGAGTTAGCATAATTCTTAACAACCCTAGGATATTCAGAATGGTCAATGAGCATTGGTTTCAACTTAAAATCACCAGCTAACAAGGAAGTCATCCTGTCCTTTGAAGCTTTGAAGCCAGGCATTGACTTCTCCTGTCTAGCTATCAAAGTCCTGCATGGCATCTTCCAATAGAAGGCTGTTTCATCTACCTTGAAAATCTGTTGCTTAGTGTAGCCATGTTCATCAGTTATCTTAGCTAGCTCTTCCAGCTCTTCTGGATAACTTGCTGCAGCTTCTCTATCAGCACTTGTGCTTCGCCCTGCATTTTTATGTTACAGAGATGGCTTATTTCCTCAAATCTCATGAACCAACCTCTGCTAGCTTCCAGCTGTTTTTCAGCAGCTTCCTCACCTCTCAACGTTCATAGCACTGAAGAGTTAGGACCTTGCTCTGGATTAGGCTTTGGCCTAAGGCATGTTGTAGCTGGTTTGGTCTTCTATCCAGACCACAAAAACTTTCTCCAGTCAGCAGTAGGGCTGCTTTGCTTTGTTATTATTTGTGTGTTCATTGGAATGGCCTTTACTTTCCTTCAAGAACTTGGCCTTTGCATTCACAACTTGAGTAAGAGGCATAGTTTTCAGCCTGTCTTGGCTTTCTACGTGCCTTCCTCAATAAGCTTAATCATTTCTAGCTTTTGATTGAGAGTGAGAGATGTGTGCCTCTTTTTTTCACTTGAACACTTTTTGCTGGTCCATGGTAGGGTTATTAATTGGCCTAATTTCAATATTGTTTTGTTTCAAGGAATAGGGAGGCCTGAAGAGAGGGAGGGAAATGGGGAAAGTTGGTCAGTGGAGGAGTCAGAACAAACAACAACATTCATGGATTAAGTTCGCTGTCCTATATGAGTCCAATTTGTGGCTGCCTAAAGCAGTTACAATAGTAAAATCAAAGGGCACAAACCACCAAAACATATATAACAATGACGAAAAAGTTTTTAATATTGTGAAAATTACCAAAATGTGACAAGAGAGACAGGAAACAGGCACATGATGTTGAAAAATTGCACCAATAGACTTGCTGTATACAGAGGTGCCACAAATCTCCAATTTGTAAAAAAATCCCATATTTGCAGAGCACAATAAATTGAAGCACAATAAAAGGAGTATGCTGTAGTTTTTTGAACAAGTGGTAGGCCAGGTCCTAAGACCTGTGATGAGAAAAAGAGGTTGTCCCTGGCACGCCCTCCTGGAATAGAGAAATATTAAATGAATAATGAGGAATAAATATATAGTCATGTGCCACAGAGTGATGTTTAGGTCAATAATGGACCACATATACAAGGGTGGTCCCATAAGATTAAAATGAAGCTGAAAAATTCCTATTGCTTAGTGACAGCCTAGCTGTTGTAACATCATAGTATAGTGCATTACCTTTTCTATGTTTGTTTAGATACATAAAACACTTACCATTGTGTTACAGTTGCCTAGAGTATTCAGTACAGTGACATGTTGTGCAGATTTGTAGCCTAGGAGCAACAGGCTGTACTGCTTATATAGCATAGGTGTGTAGTAGGCTGTATCATTTAGGTTTTTGTAAGTAACACTCTGTGATAATCACACAACAAATCCACCTATGATTCACCTTTCAGAATGTATCTCTGTCATTAAGTGAGGCATAAGTGCACAATGTCAGTCTGTAGTAAATATGACGAAGGAAGCAATACAGAGTGCTGTGTCTAAGATGAGGCGGTTTCTATAAAGACTTCTTTGAGGTGGTAACCTTTAGGGGTTATCTGAAAGATAAACAGGAGTTATTCAAGCATCAGGTGTTCCAAGTAGCAGGAACACGGCTCTATGGAATACAGCAAGGGTATGAGAAACGTTTGGCACTTGCAGAAATACATGAAAGCCCATGAAGTCTGATGTGAAACACTAGCACCAAGAGACCCACTTCGTATAGGATCATCTATGTTAACCTCTTTGATATGCTTCTAACCATTTGGGAGAGTGTATAGGCATAGTCCATAATCAGAAGGTCTCTAATCTGGTCATAGACACATACAGAGTTGTGAATATGGTTTGAAATATTTTTGTACCTTTTCCATCTAGTGCTTTACAATCCAGGGAGTGTACCTCCCACAGGCATTGGGGATTTCGTTGTTGTCTCTTTCACTCCCAATTCTCTTTGTCCACCCCTCTACCTTCCCCGCAGCATTCTGGCTTAAGTTTGTCAGACTCTTAAGGCTCAGGGTTCTTCAGTTTCTTCCAAGTGAAGCACCTATAACACGGACATTTCTCTTGCTAGTGCTGATGTCTCCTGTGGCATAAGCTCGATGTGTTACTGCCATGTGACCAACTTTTTTTTATGGTATCTGCCTCAAATCCACCTCCCCTAAAGAGCTGGGAGTGTACATGAGAGAAGAGAATAAAGAGTTAAAAAGTTTTGTGTTGCCATATATAAATATTTGCACTAATAGCTAGGTAGAGGGCATGAGAGACAATATGGAATAAATCCCATTAGAATAAGACCAACACTTAGTTATCTTAGTTATCTCTGCTAATGGAAAAGATAAACACGTTGGGGAAAATTTTTAAGTTTTTAATCACATAGCCATTTTTAAAAATAAGGTTCTCTTCTTGCCTTCCCACTGAGTCAAGTCTTTGCCCACAATCTTTCATTTTGTATTTGCTCTCCAGTGAAGGGCACATCCCATTGGCCAATGGAGAGTCCTAGAAGTTGTTTTTTGATCTTCTTTCCCTCACCCTTCTCTTTCAATCAACCACCAGGTCTTACCAATTACACTATGGAAGTAGTGCTGTGATCTCTCTGTATCTTCCATTCCTAGGTGCCTCTGCCCTAGTTGAGGTCACAGTTACTTATCTGGATCACTCGAACAGCCCTCCTAGGCTCCTGGTCTCCAGGCTTGCTTACCTCCAGCCTGTTTTTCAAGTTGCAGCCAGAGTGATTTCTCTAAAATGCAAAGCTGATCAACTCACTCTCCTCTTTCAACCCTTTAATGGCTTCGCATTTCCCTCAGGATGAAATAAAAACTCCTAAAAATGTCTTACAAAATCCTTAAAATCTGGCTGCTGTTAACTCTTTATTCCTATTTCTCATTACTTTCCTAGCCAAACTCTAAATTTCAACTCAACTAAATTTTCAGTTCCTTAAAAAATCCAGGCACTTGCTTTGCTGTTTTCACATACTGTGCCAGCTCCCTGGAAGTCTCTTCCCACTACAGCCCACTGTGCCCCCTCACATCACTTCTCCTTATTCCTCCCCTTTGGTCTAGCTGTATTTCCTCCAGGAAGCCATCCTGAGCCCTTAGATTTTGTTAGTTCCCCCAGGTGTCTTCCTGCTGTACTTTGCTTTTTCCCCATGTAATAACATCTGTCATACTGCCTTCCCTCTCCTCTTGAACACCCAGTACTCATTATGCCAGTACAGAAATGAATAACAAAGGGAGCAACACATTACCAATAATTCTGGTTTCATGACATTCTGATTATTTCTGCACAAATTATGTATGGGCTTTATAATACATGTGTATTTAGTTTTAAAACTTTTTCAATGAACAACTTCTTCTAAACCTCTTTATAGACAGTATTCTTTTGTTTCCATGTACAATGGATTATTTAATCCTGTTATTATTGGATATTTAGCTTGTTTCCATTTTCACATTATTTTAGATATTGTTACAGTGAATAACCTTATCCATTCAGCCTTTATAATTAACCAGTTATTTCTGGATAATAAATTTACAAAAGTAAAAGATTTGCATCAAATTATATCCCCTACCACAATGTTACTGCCTTTCCCCACCATCTTGAAAATATCCACTTTATAAATCTTCTTTCTTTTAACTTTCAACCTGATCAGCCAGATATACTTTTGGTGATTTTCCCCTACATAACTAGGAAAGTTCAGCACCTTCTTGCTTACTAGACATTTAAAAAATTAACTTTATTTGTCCAATTTTCTAAGTCAGGTCTCCTGGAAGCAGCATTTGAAATTAGGATTCTTGTGCAAATGATTTACTGAGAGTCCTCTGTAAGGGAATGGGGAAAAAACACAGCATGGCAGAAGAGGCAAAGATATGGTTTCAGGAGAAAGCCACACTCAGCCTAATCTCATGGAGTGCTCAGGAGCATAAATTGTACCACCGAGGCTAGTGGGCTGTGCTGTAATGTCCTGCATCAGTCACTGGCCATGGGCCAACCTCAGAGGAGACAAAACTTCCCAGGCATCTCCAGGTAAAGTAAAGTGACTCTCACCAGCCCAGGACAATCCTCTGGCGAAGAGTAAACATAAGTCATTAGTACCCACCATCTTTAGCACCTGTAAACCTGGGCCCACCACCCTGGGAATGGGGATCTGTGTGGATGCTAATAGCATGTCATGTTGGGTATTAAACC
Source organism: Callithrix jacchus (assembly GCF_049354715.1). NCBI lineage: Eukaryota > Metazoa > Chordata > Mammalia > Primates > Cebidae > Callithrix > Callithrix jacchus. Next base: position 83,681,062 of record NC_133513.1, on the reverse strand, counting down.
TTCCTGGAATATGCACTGTAAATGTTCTTTCCTAGTTGTTTGTATGTAGAGACAAATCAATCAAACTTTGTTTTCTGGCTTTGATGACCATGCTTAGCAGGTCTATTCCAATCCAAGATCATTATTTTTTTAAATTAACTTGCAGTTTCCACTAGTATTTTACAAGTTTGTAAAAAAATTTAAATCTTTAATCTCCCTTTATTTACTATAGGTGTATATTGGGTGCAAGACAGAGATTTGACTTATTTTTTTCCGTAAATAATAGCCAACACTTCAATATTCAAATTAATATAATCAAGTAAAAAATAATAAAATAGTGGGTACTTTTTTTTTTTAAAGACAAGAGTCTTGCTCTCTCACCTATGCTGGAGTGCAGTGGAATGATCTCCATTCACTGCAACCTCCACCTCCTGGGTTCAAGTCATTTTCCTGCCTCAGCCTTCTGAGTAGCTGGGTTTACAGGCATGGGCCACCACACCTGGCTAATTTCGTATTTTTAGTAGAGACAGGGTTTTCCATATTGGCCAGGTTGGTCTCAAACTCCTGACCTCAGATGATTCATTTGCTTTGGCCTCCCAAAGTGCTGGGAGGCCAAGTGTGAGCAACGGTTACAAATGTGAGCAATGGTTCCCGGCTGTAGTTGGTACATTTCATATGCTAGGCCCTGTTCTAAGTAAGCCTTCTACAAATACCTACTTAACCCTTGCAGTAATGTCACAGGGAGGGAGAACAGATGAAGTGAGGCAAAGAGAGGTTACATAATTTGCCCAAAGTCATAGCTAATGCGTACTAGCAAATTAGACTTTTAACGCATGTACTTTTTCTTTCCTCTGTGCCCTTAACTGGTATGCTGTACTGCCTCTCCCAAATAGATAACCAATCATTTCAGTATCACTTACTGAACAATCAATCCATCATTTCTTTTTATAACTAAAATGTGATCTTGGACTCCCTACTTTCACTGTTCTTTCTGAATTTCTGCACCAATTAGTTCTAATCACAGTACTAGAGTATTGCCATACTCTGCAATATTCAGCATTGTAAGTCCCTTCCATTAGGTTTTTCTCTGAGATTTCCAGTCCTCACATTTACTCTTTCAGAATACCAAGTCTAAAGACCAAATACATACATAAGAAAAAAATATATAGGCATTTTGATTTTAAATTTTGTTAACTGCATAATTTGGGGGAGAATCTGATTTACAATTTGCCTCATTCAAGAAAACAGAACATATCTCTCCATGTATTCTAGTCTTTATTTTCCCTTTATTTTCTTAACATTTTCATTAAGTTTTCTTTATAGAGGTCCTAAACATTTCTTGGTAATTTATGTCTTTGTGAATAGTGTCACCTTTTAAAATTATGTAACAGGTTATTAATCAAAACTACTGGATTTTGTGTTTTTATATGTAATTGGCCACTCTGCCAAGCTTCATCTTGGTTTGGCAGAGGTATTGTCATCCTGTAGCAATTAAATTGGTGGTTCATTCTAACAAAAGTAAGTATTAGAAGGAAACCTGCCTCTGCTATTCACTGGTGACCAGCCATCATACCCTACTATTGTGAACGATGGCATAAACATGTATTAATAGAACGCAGGCACGACTGCAAACACATACTACACAATGTATAGTAAATGGACAGAAGCTGAAAGGTACCTATATTTCTACTGTTTTCCCCATTTACTTCATGAGTTTTCCAAGACAGTCATAACTACAAATAATTCTACCTCCTTTCTATAGTACAAAAATCTTATTCTATCTGGGGCAATGATAGCTAGTACATCACTAATTCATAAATTAAGGTGGGACATCATAAAAAATTAAACATATATCCTGTTAAGCATTTTGAGCTTAAAACAGATAAATGTATACTCAGGTACCAATCTTTTAAATAAGGGTCAAAGCCTGTTCTTGGGAGTATGGATACACTGATGAGAGATCCAAAGTTGTCTTTCTTGAATTCTAGTCCCTTTAAAGCAGAAAAGGAACTTGACATTAGTGAAGCAATCCGCAAGTTTTTACTAATCACCCCCAAATCTTGTTATCCTTCTCACACCTAATTTGACAGCAGTTCTTTGTAATGACTTATCTTTTCCAAACATTTCCAAAGTGTTGACTTAGTTTTCCTGGCAATTCTATATTTGCCCCCAATAGTTCATCGATTTTCATATTTTAAAAATTAATCTACATAAAATGCTAAATACAGCTGGCATAAACAGATTTGTGAATAAACCCAGCTGACTTTTGGTGAACTTAAGTGGGGTGAAGGTAAAAGCAAACTGGCACACAGGAAGTGGCAGACTTTCGGTGTGTGGGCTCAGCAGCAGCAGCCTCAGTTTTACAGAAGGAATGGGTAGGCTGATCCATCAAATTGGCCAAGTGGTAGTCAAAAATGCTTTTGGAGCCATCACACGTAACATACACAAAAAATAGACACTACGAACATATCTATGTATGCATACAATATTCTTCTACTTAAATTTTGCCAAGGGTTTTTATTGTTGTCATTTTAAAAATCAGGAGTGAGACAGAGACCATCCTGGCCAACATGGTAAAACCCCGTCTCTACTAAAAATACACAAATTAGCTGGGTGTGGTGGCATGCACCTGTAGTCCCCGATACAGGGGAGGCTGAGGCAGGAGAATTGCCTGAACCCAGGAGGCGGAGGTTGCAGTGAGCCGAGATTGTGCCACTGTACTCCACCCTGGCGCCTGGCAACAGAGCGAGACTGTCTCAAAAAAAAAAAAAAAAAAAAAAATCAGGAGTGGATTTTAAACTTTATTAAATGTCTTTTTGGCATCTATTAAGAACATTCTGATTTTTCTCTTTTGACCTATTAATATGCAAAAGGATACTGCATTAAAAAGAACTAGAAGGCTGAGTATGGTGGTTCATGGCTGTGCCTGTAATCCCAGCACTTTGGGAGGCTGAGGCACAGACTGCTTGAGTACAAGAGTTTGAGACCAACTTGGACATGGCAAAACCCCATTTCTACAAAAAAATACAAAAATTAGCCGAGATGTGGTAGTGTATGCTTGTGGTCCCAGTTACTCGGGAGGTTGAGCTGGTAGAATGGCTTGTTGACACTTCAGGCCAGGTGAGAGAGTGATACCCTGTTTCATCAACAACAACAAAGAATCAATCTCACAAAAAAAGGAATAAATGATGTACTCTGTTTTAATGTTTTTAAATCAATATTTTATCTAAACATCTATATTCATTGGTGAGGTTATAAAGTTTTCTCTTTTTAAAATTATATTTTGTCCAACTTGCAGAACAGTTTTCTTTCTCTTGTTTAAAAGTTTCTTATTCAGTTATACCTCTGGTTCTACTCCACTGTGTTTTAGAGCCCTTACATTAATATTACATAAATGCAGACATGTGCAAATAAAGCTACTTGTACTTAACACGATCCTGTTATAAAAATAAATTATTTCCAAAGCTGATTGAGTCCAATGCTTTGCTATTTTAATGCAGCTATTAGGAAAATCAATATTAGGTTTTTAGGGGTTTCTAACTAAAAGTAAGGAATCCTATTTCAAAGACCTCATGGAGGTATGAAGCAGTGAAGTAAGAGTCCAAGTGTAATTTTACATGTGTATCCTCTCTACTTCTACAAACTACAGCAATTCCTTTTAGGAAAAAAAAATGTTGATTTGGTGAATACATGAGAGAGAAGCTTAAAACATCAACTAAAAGTCACTTCTTCAATATAAGTTTGAATATCTTCAAAATAACTACCATTTGACTATGAACAAGTAATTTTTGAGAGAAGCTCTTAAAATATTCAAACATCTGGCTACACTGGTGGTCCATGTAATCCCAACACTTTAGGAGGCCAAAGTGGGAGAATGGCTTGACCCTAGGAGATTGAGACCAGCCTTGGGAGCATAGTGAGACCATGTCTCTACAGAGAAAAAGAAAAAAAGCCAGGTGTGGTAGTGTGCACCTGTAGTTCCAGCTACTTGAGAGGCTGAAGAGGGAGGATCACTTGAGCTCAGGCTTGAGGTTCCAGTGAGCTGTGATTATGCCACTGTACTCCACTCTGAGCAACAAAGCAAAACCCTATCTCAAAAACAAAACAAAACAAAAATACCCGAAACATCTTATTCAAGTGTATCTGCTGTTATCACTTACATAAAGGAGAAATAAATAAAGTCTTTCTCTCTTAAAGTACATCTAAATTCATTAAGCTGGCAGTCTTTTGAAAAAAATGCTTCACTAGGTTTTGTTTGTTGTTTTAATGGATTGGAAGTAAAACTGTTCTTAGAGACTATTGATTTCTAGCTCCAAATGAAAACAGTAAATCACACAAAGGTTTTCTCTTTGTTGTGGCCGATGAAGTATAAAAGGGAAGAAGGGACTGCTGACAGAGACTGGGGCATTCTTTTCAGCCCTCACACTTGGCTTTCTTGGGAGCTGGAAGACAATCTTCATCCCCTTCTAATAGCCGAGGTTTCTTCACTGTAGAAATAATTCCAAAAGCAGTTTTTCTAGTGTCTGTAAAACCAACAGGAAAACCATTGTGCTTGAAGTTAGGACATTTAAAAAGAGGTGGTTTAACATATGACTTTGGCTTACAGTAGTAGTAAATGATAAGCCATAATGAACTGTTACGGGTGCTAGTGTCATTTAGTATCATCTTTTTTCCCCAACATAAATAAACATCAGTATATTATTAACATATAATTTATTCCTAAAGATTACCTCATGCATAAAACTGCAGGACAGTGTTATGTCTAATGGTCCGTCCATGACATCTTATGTAACCAGAACCCAAGTCATAGATATTGGTGTAGCAGATGCTTTATATATGGTAGACAGACAAGTCAAGAGAGGAGACACAGCAGTCGAGTGTATGGCTCCCACGTGGAGCACATGCTTGTCTTGTTTTACAGCATGTACCCTATCTCTCTATTAGAACATCAAGGTACCTCTGAAAGAATCAATTGCATTGTATTGTGAACACCCCACAATGGCCTGGTTATGCAAAAGGTGTTCAATAAATACTAGTTGAGTTAATGAATAAAATCAAACTCATAAATTTATTGATCTCTTATCTAACTGGTGACAATGAACAAAGAATAACTGGGAATTATTAGATACTTAGATTAGGTTGGCAGCAGAATTCAACTTAAATTTAACTTCTAGAAACCTACTAATAGGTTAGGCAAACTGTCCATATACACAGGGTATTAAGATGTCTAACAGACAGTGCTTTTCCCTATAATACATGCATGTGAGAAGCACAGTAAGAGCAAATATAATAGGAATGGAGGCAGTCACAAGAATTAACTGCCTGGGTAAAGCAACGAGGTATTCATATAAAGGAGACACTACTTGGAATAAGGTAAATGGAATAAGAAAAGGAGAAGTATTCCTTTGCAAAGGCATGGACAGAAAGGTAAGAAGAACCTAGATAAGATAGTTTAGGGGACAATAAGGCTGGTATGAAGGAGGAATATGAAAAAATTAGGAGGAAATCAGGCTGAAGAATAGCTTATGAAAGGCCACAGTGTCATGAAAAGAGACTCAAACTCTGTCCTTAGAAATGGAATGGGATTATGAAGGAGGGAGATACTCATTAGCTACAAAGGAGGCAGAATCAAAAGAACTTGAACAGAAATTTAGTTAAGAATTACTCAGCCGGGCGCAGTGACTCAAGCCTGTCATCCCAGCACTTTGGGAGGCTGAGGCGGGTGGATCACGAGGTCAACAGATCGAGACCATCCTGGTCAACATGGTGAAACCCCGTCTCTACTAAAAATACAAAGAATTAGCTGGGCATAGTGGCGCGTGCCTGTAATCCCAGCTACTCAGGAGGCTGAGGCAGGAGAATTGCCTGAACCCAGGAGGCGGAGGTTGCGGTGAGCCGAGGTCGTGCCATTGCACTCCAGCCCGGGTAACAAGAGCGAAACTCCGTCTCAAAAAAAAAAGGTTTCCAAAAAAAAAAGAATTATTTCTTGGCCATCACGGGGCTCAAGCCTGTAATCCCAGCACTTTGGGAGGCCAAGGCGGGTGGATCACGAGGTCAAGAGATCGAGACCATCCTGGCCAACACGGTGAAACCCCATCTCTAATTAAAAAAAAAAAAAAAAAATTAGCTGGGCATGGTGGCATGGGCCTGTAGTCCCAGCTACCTGGGAGGCTGAGGCAGGAGAACTGCTTGAACCTGGCGAAGGTTGCAGTGAGCCGAGATCGTGCCACTGCACTCTAGTCTGGCACCTGATGACAGAGTGAGACTCTGTCCCCCCCACCAAAAAAAAATACAAGTAAAGTCAACTCTAAAGGGTTAAGCATTATTTTCCCATTTATCAAGATTAACTTAGCAAATCTACTTTGCCAATTATTTTGAAACAGTTTTATTTATAAAAGGGATAAAACTGCTTTCAAGGTCATTAAAATGACAACATAATGAGAACCTCAAAATAAAAACTGTCAATGATTTCCATTTCACCAAATGAAAAATGTCACACTTATAGCTATTAATTTATATCACTAATTCTGTACACAGTATAAAAAATCAACTGAAATAAACATTGTGAAAATCAGCACTTTTTAACAAAATGCATTAATTTATTTAGTGTCTTTTAAAAACAAATGTATTTCTCGGTAAGAGCAAGAAGTTACATTTGTGCATGCTTTTGTTTATAAAATGTTTTCACATATATTATTCCCTTTAATCATCTTGCCAATGAAAATCTAAAAGATTATAACTTTGTTCACAAGGGGCTAAGGCAGGAGTCCCCAACAGGTTCATTTTGGTCCAGGGGCTGCTTACGGGCATAAACTTTGTCAATCATAGGCCAAAGATTCTGACCTTGAGCCTCTTTCTTCTGTCCTTTCCCCACAACCTCCCCAGAATTGCTACTCATTAGTTTCTGGATTTCTGGACCCCCAAAGAACCTAATTCTGATTCCCTGTGGCAAGCCTTCCAATGTTGAAAGGCCACTACTATGTGTCCCAAGTCTTCTCCTTGCCAGGTATCCATGCCTGCACCACCCTCATGATTCCTCTCATCATGAGGTTTCCAGACTCTTTAAGGACCTAGTAGACATTTTCCAATAGTGTTTCAGTGCACTACCATCCTTCTTAAATGTGGCACTCAGAATGACACAGATGCCAGATGAGATTTCATCAATGAGAGTATAATAATGAGACTTTAAATTCCCTTGCCTCAGAATCCTTTATTTCTTCTAATGTTACCCAAGCTGAATTAGCAATCTTAAGAACACATCATAATACTGTCTCATAGTGATCCTGATGGTAACTAAAACCAGAGTCACCATATTTTATCATCTAGTTTAGGTCACTTTTCAGGTAATAGAAGTGCTAATAAGGTTACAGAAATGGCAGACATAAACTAGAACTGTCCTGGGCACATTGGGGTACATGGTAATGCCACCTGAAATTCACAAGTCTTCTTTAAGTTTAGCTTCTATAAAAGCCTGATTTTAGACACAGAAAGACAAATATCGCATGTTCTCACTCGTTTGTGGGGTCTAAAAATCAAAGCAACTGAACTCCCAGAGATAGAAAGTAAAAGGATGGTTACCAGAAGATGGGAAGGGTAGTGGGGGGCTGAGGGGGAGGTGAAGATGGTTAATGGGTACAAAAAAATAGAATGAACAAGACCTAGTATATGATAGCACAATAGGGTGACCATAGTCAATATAATTTAATCGTATATTCAAAAATAACTAAAAAAGTATAATTGGATTGCTTGAGGAAATAGACACCCCATTTTCCATGATGTGATTATTGTGCATTGAATAGCTATAACAAAATACTGCAGTACCCCATATATACATACTATGTACCCATAAAAATATAGAAATTCTAAAAAAAAAATACTTTACATATTATATGCTGAATAGCTGAGTTTTTAAAGTCAAATGCAGGACTATACACACACACACACACACACACACAATTATATATGTATTTATATTTTGGTTTCTGTATCTTGTTTAGCCCCATTTTTGGAACCCTAAGTGTTATTCAAAAAATCTTGATAATTGTTTATTTAAAACAGATAAAAAATGACAGAATTACCAAAGTGTGAACCAACTGTTCCCCAATTTCAGGAAAATCATAATAAAAAATCTCAATTATTTTGATCACTCCCAGAGCTTATATGATGAGTTCTAGGCTACATAATACAAAAATCTCAATCTAAAAATGTTGAAACTAAAAGCAAAATCATCTAACTTATGGTAAGCCAATATAATAAGTAGTTCTCTCAAGTGGAAATCAGATCAATAAAGTCCAGACACAACACACAAGTCCTCAATAACCAAGCTATTCATATGACAAATAACTTAGTCTATATGCAGCAATCTATTCTGAAGTTTAATGTTCATTTGGGTGATATCAACTAAATTGCTTCTTAACCACTATGACTAGTTCTAAGAATTATAAAGATAATGAAGACAAAACAGTGAACAAAAGCTTAAGTTGTTTTAATAAAATTTCATTTTCATTTTCCAAAGTGTCAGCATACTTTCAATTTTTATCATCTGATGAATAAGAAATTCAATCAGTGAAGAGGTACATATACAAAACCTGAGTTAAAAAAATACAGTCTGGCTGGACATAGTGGCTCATGACTGTAATCCTAGTACTTTGGGAGGCTGAGGTAGGAGGATTGCTCGAGCCCAGGAGTTCAAGACCAGCCTAGGCAACATAGTGAGACCCTGTCTCTATTTAAAAAAAGAAGAAAAAAAAGGTAGAGTTTGTACACACTTGACCATGTAAGCAAACATGGGAAAAGAAACATTCTGAGTTTTAATAAATGTAAAAGTTACAGTCTATGTTTTATTAGTCGGTTTAAAAATGTATTTGCTGTTTTTGTTTTCCTAATAGTTTAACATATTTTTTTTTAACATATCAGTTCTCTAAAATAGAGATTTTCAACAGGGAAAGAATGCCCCTTCAGCAAGAAAGAAGAAGGAAGGGAGATTAGAAGACTATCAAAATCTGGGCAGGAGCACACATGTATAGCTGGGAGAAACTTTTCATACTCATTTCTGTAATGAAAGCTCTATTCATTCTAAAAACGATAGAAAGTAAAGCCTTAAGCGAGGGTGAGAAAACACTGATGGTATGGTTACAACAGGTTGAGAAAAGATAACCCCAAAGGAACTCTGCAGGGTAGAACAATACAAATAGGTATGGCTTAACTGTTTGATAAAAATGACTTGCTTCTAAAATGACCATTCAGTTTTTACTGGAAGAACTTGCTTACCTCCGTGGAGAAGTGCTGCTCGGCAGTTGGTGGACACTGCAGCCTTGGCATCACTTTCAGAAAGCCCAAACAGCAAGCCTCTTGGGGGAGCATTAAAGATTTCAACCCAGAGTCAACCAAGGACATGAGACTAACACAAACATAACTCAAAGTGCCAGCTAACCTGGTCACGTTGAGAGGCTAATTAATTCAACAGCAGTTCTTAGTCCAACTGGAACATGCATCTGAGAAAAGACTTTAAGCTTTTATTATAGGAAGTCCCTCATTCTCTCTTTTCTATCTCAGGATTAATTAAAAAAACAGAAGCATAAATCTCTCTATAACATTATATAATTTATTTTTGAAGCTATCAGTTGGTAAACTTACAGTAAAAGGTTGAGAAAAATACCATGTTAAACTATAATACGACTTCAAATTCAAAATTTCCTGAAAGACAATGTCAACAAATTTTTACTCAGAAAAGGATACAGGTTTGCCACATCATATGGCCCTCTTATTTCTAAAGGCTGAAATAAAATGAACAAAAAGTAGAGATGAGAAAATTATAACATTTCAATGACTTATAGCAAATTAACAGAATACTTAAATATCCAAAACCAAAAAAATTAATTTAAGTCCTTATAATTTTGATGGTTTTTTTTTTTTTTTTTGAGATGGAGTTTTGCTCTTGTTACCCATGCTGGAGTGCAATGGCGCGATCTCAGCTCACCGCAACCTCTGCCTCCTGGGTTCAGGCAATTCCCCTGCCTCAGCCTCCTGAGTAGCTTGGATTACAGGCACACGCCACCGTGCCTAGCTAATTTTTTGTATTTTTAGTAGAGACGGGGTTTCACCATGCTGACCAGGATGGTCTCGATCTCTTGACTTTGTGATCCACCTGCCTCGGCCTCTCAAAGTGCTGGGATTACAGGTGTGAGCCACTGCTCCCGGCCAATTTTGATGGGTTTTATAGTTTTTGAAAATATAATAGAAACCTGAAAAGCACTTTGTAGCAATATAATAGAAAAACTAATTATATAAACAGAAGTTAAAACCTAAAGAAAATGGGGATAAATTTTACTGTTTAGCAATTACAATGAGCAAATGTAATTAAAATAGAAAAAAAAGCAACAAATATTCATTTGCTATTTTAATTTATCCCCTAGAAACTGCAGTTTTAAAACCTGAAAGATGAAAACAAAGTACTTCATGCTAGACTTACCCTTTCTGCAGCACTAGATATAATTACATTCTACAAAATAGAAAGTAATTAATATTAATCTTAGATAAATGCAAAAAAAGGAACCAGTTTCGTAATATAAATAGCCAGTAATCACATTTTAACATTTAAGGCACAAATACCAACTTCTTTTAAAGATAAGGTACATAATTAAAGTGAAAAAAACGAAAGACTTTATGTTGAACTAAAGGCAATCTGTAACCGAAAACAGAGTATGTTTTCCTAACAGATCTCAGTAAAGATGAATTAAGTTTAAAAAACAAGATGAGAAGGTCACATAATCTTAATTCAATTCAGTGATGCCAACGATTGTTATTCTAGACTTTTCTTTCACAGTATATAAATTGCAAATTTTATCAAAAGATATGGCTTCCAACACAACTTTTTCTCCCTTACATTATTCTTTTCTTGGTATTTTTCTTTCCCTTAAAACTTGCAGAGCTCACTGAAACGGGAGAATTTGATCCTATGCCTTGAGAACATTCTGCTTTAAGGAAAAGGAGTCAGTTTGACAATTAGAGTGTACTACTAATAATAAACTGCCAGATGCAAAAAACATCCTAAAATTATAGAACCATACCTTTCCTTTGCAGATTTGCATCAAATTGAGGGCATTGGAAATTGTATACCTTCTCATTGTGGAGTCTTTGATAGCAGGGCTATAGACAAGTTCAAAAGCCAGGCCTCGGTCAATTGCCTTCACAGCAAATAAAACAAACTGTCAGATACAAACATGCACTGGACTACATTTTCACTGATTCTCTCTTCACCGCCTTCCTCACTCCCCACCACCCACCTCTTACATGTCAAGGTACAGCTTTATGAAAGACAGATTAACACTCAAATGGCAGTACCCACAAGGAGAATAAAATAAGTCCATGGCTCTACTTGAATAAGAATTTATCTTAGCTGTGGAAAAGCTTACTTTACATAAACAGGAATTATGAAGAGGCTAAGGAGAACAAAGCCCCAGTGGGGTGGCAGAGGGGCTATTACTCCATGAACTATCAAAAGGAAGACAGAGATGTACTCCCTACATTTAAACTCATTTAAACTGTATACGAATATAGTAAACCAAGTAATCTGACCCACGAATGCACAAAGAGAAAAAGAAATAAAGAGCCCAAAGAACCAAGGGTGGGAAGGCCTTTCAGGTAAATAATTTATTACCTATATGTTGAAGAGAGAATAATAGCCATAGTTAATTGAGTGCTGACTATATGCCAAGAGTCTTATGTATAATATTTAATCCTTACTACAATAACTTTGTAAAGCATTACTGCAAAGACTACTAATTGGCCAGATATTTGTCCTCTCATTTTTCTTTAGTAATAAAGCTCCTAATTTTTAGGTGGGTTCACAGGTGCCCAGCAAAAAAGATGAAAGTGCCCTTGAAGATTTTGCCCAGCTCATCATACAAGCTTGGTTTTTTGTTTTGTTTTGTTTTAAAAAAAAATTTTTAACTCCAGCACCATCCATTTTCAAGGCTACTTGATTCAGCAGGTGAGTTGTTACACACTCCTTAGCGGATTCCGACTTCCATGGCCACCATCCTAAGCTTGGTTTTTTTAATGAGAAAAGGAAACTTCTTTCTTATTTAATGTACTCTTACTACATAGTGATCCACAGGTAAATGGACGAGTGGAAATGAGATTGAAATAACCACTGTACTATTCAGCTTTCCTAATGAACACCTAAATGTCTTCATCCATTCACAAAAGTTATGTTTTAAGCCCACTATGTACAAAAGCTGAGACAGTTCCTCCCTTCTAAAAGCTTACATTTTATTTGGGGAGATGATCAATAACCATAGAGAAATACAAAATTTGAACTGTAATAAGTGCTATCAAGGAGAAGTTTAGGCGGGGGTGAGGAAGAAATTGAGTAGTTAAATAGTAGAGAAAGGTGCATTTTCTTTCAGAGGGAGGGAAGAGCATGTGAAAGGCCTCAAGGTCGCATCATGGCAACAGGTAGGAAAGGTCAATGGCTAGAGAAAAATAATGAGGAAGACAAGCTAAAGAAGATGGGAATGGCCAACTGTGCAGGCCGTTAGAACTGGTGACAAGGATCATTCCTAATCATTCCTAATGGAGAAACATCTGAAGGATTTTCAGCATAGAGATGATAATCAGACTCAATTGCAAAAGTCACTTAGGTGGCAGTATTCTTCTGAATGAATAAAGAAAGAATGGTAGGCATGCTCTAGGCAGTATGGCCCAAGTCTCTTCTTGGCAAATTAGTTTCGATTACCCAGAGTATGAATTGAGACTGGCCCAGCTGTGACTACTGGATTTACTCCCGAGCATTTACAGGAAATGGAGAAACTTGTCTTTTTCTAGAACTGGCAGTCCACCTTGATTTAATTCGGTTGTACTTTGAAAGCCCCTTCTTCTGTTCCTTCCTGAACACAGATTTCCTTAACTCTTCCTCTGGCTTTAAGGCTCCCAGATTTTATTTTAGATTTTCCTGTATTTCTGATGCTAGTTTAGTTAGAATTTAAATCCTATTTTCCACACTGCAACCTTACCCTCTCTCATTTTTTGACCTTTCCCCATCTCTAATTCTTTTATCTGTGTCAATTATTTCTGGGAATGACATTTATTAAGATAATCTTTCTGTCATAGTTGAACCTGTATCTCATTCTCTCTGCCAAGCTTGTATACTTCTTGAGAGTTAGACTGCCTTTTACATAAAAGGTGTGTAATATATTTATATTTTGAGTGAATAAATAGTAGCTTATGGAGAAGATGTCTTGTGATAATGTTGTTCATTATGGATTATTCATCAGAAAATGAACCTCAATGTACTTGGCTAACCAAAAGCCACAGATAAACAAAAACATCCCTTTACCCCTAATATCCGCTATCTCCTTGGCTATATCTTTTACCAAAACTACTAATTAGCTGAAGAGGCTGACCTGTATTTCTTTTCATTATCTTTCTAGTTGTAGAACTATAACACAAGGCAATAGGATGAAGAAGAGGGGAAACAAATGAAAGAGGTAAATGATATACAGAGTTTGATGATTAGATCTCAAAACTTTGACTGAATCTAACTTTCTAGACCCTTGTGAGGACCAAATCAAAATAAAACCAACTTTTGCAGGGGGAGGGGAGAAAAAAAGGATATTATCAGCATAATAATTTTTTAAGAAAAAGGTTCTGATTTTCATCTTGGTATATTAATCGAGTTCACTTTAAAACTACTAGAAGAACTCTTGAAAAACGAAAAATAATGTGCTATTGAAGGTTGTGAATATTTCTTTCACAGCACCTTATTTTAAATTTTTAGATGGATAAAATAGAGACTCATTACCTGGGATCTTGCTGTAAGATCATTTTAATGCAAATTGCTTTAAGCTCATCAAATGATTGTTCATAACAGCCTCTTCCTAACAGTGCCTGATTAGCTTTTGTTCCCATGTCTGACCAAAGGTTCTGGCATGGGTGGATGATCAGATTTCTTTACTAATGAGAAATAACAGTCATAAAGATGCTACTAAGGACAGGTGTGCGATACTTGAATCAGGAGACATTGGCAATAAAATTCCAAGTATTAAGCAAAGCCTTAGAGAAAAGAAGAGAAGAAAATAAGGAGCTGATTACTGGGACAATGTACTGATTCTCTGTTACTGTCATAAAAATTAGTTCTTTATTCAATTCAAATGAATGACACCCTTTCAGTATTCAAGATAGGTAATTTGACCACATGATTCACAAAGCATAAGAAAGAATATAAGAAAACAATCAAAAATACTATTTGCATCTCTGATCCTGTGTACCCTATCTTCCTCCAATAATCACTTTTATTAATTTCTTGTGTCTTCTTTCAGAGTTTCTTCATAAAACTACAAGCAAATATGAATAGATACTATTTTTCTTTCTTATCCAAAAGGTAGTCTGCTACATTCTTGTCACCTCATAACTTCCTGTTTCATAGTTTCACAGTATTATGTTATAGAGGTATAGCATGTATTTAACCAAATCTCTACTGATAAACTTTGGATTGTTTCAGTGTATCTGCAGAGTAACCTAAATTGGGATTGCTAGGCACAATGGATCGAATTGTGTCCTCATCCACAAAAGATATGTTGAAACCCTAAATCTCAGTACCTCAGAATGTAATCTTGTATTTGGAAATAGGGTCACTGTAAATGTAATTAGTGAAGATGAAGTAAGATTGGAATAGGGTAGGCCCCTCATCCAATATGACTGGTGTCCTTATAAGATGATGGTCATGTGATGACACAGAGACAAACAGAGATAACGAAGACAAAAGCAGAGACTGGAGTTATGTAGCTGCAAGCCCAGGATTTTAAAGATTGCCAGAAAATCACCGAAAGGTAACAAAAGGCAAGGAAGGTGGCCCTACAGAGTTCAGAGGGAACAAGACTGCTGACACCTTGATTGCAGACTTCTAGGATTCAGAAATGTGAGATCATACAGTTTAAAACTGTTCTTTAAATCAGTACATGTATTTATAATTTGAGTAGTTGTGGCCAAATTACCCACCCTCCTCAAAGGGATTGTTCCAATTTACACTGTTACCAGCAAAGTATGAGAATGTCTGCTTTCCTGCAGCCTTCTAACAGAGTGTATTTCTAATCACATAGGTGATTTTAATGTGGAACCACGTATTATGATAAATTTAATAATCTTTTCATATGTTTAAGGCCTGTTCGTATTTCCTTTCCTGTGAAATGGCTCATATACTTAATCCATTTTTTGTATTGTTCATCTTTTTTTTTTAACATCAATTTCTAGGTACTCTTTACTCTTTATGTGTTAAGGGGATAAACACCTTGTCTATGACATGAGTGAAAATATTTCCATCAGTTTGTCATCTTTTCTCTTTGTTTCTGGTGACTTTTCTTTTGCTGTCACAGAAATTTTTAATACTGGCACAGTTTGCTGACACTGATGCAAGCACTGAATGGACACAGTACTTAACACATTAGATTCACATGTGATAAAACATAAAGTTTACAGAATACTCACATCAAAATCAAGTATTTACAGCATGATTCCTAGAACTAACTCACTGCTTTAGGCATTACTTAATAAAAATCTCTCAGTGAAGAGTAATCAGACCATGAAAATGAAATGGATTAGGGTTAAAGGAAAGACTGAGGAAAAAACATTGGAGATAGTATAAAACATACAAGATTGGGGGGAAGGATTCAAGATGGCGCAGTAAGAACAACTCAGGATCACAGCTCTCAGTGAATGCTCAGAGGCTGCTACAGGTGTACCCCAGACAAGCAGGACCTGGAGTGGACCTCAGCAGTCGTACAGTGGAGGGGTTGGACTAGTAGAAGGAAAACCAAGTAACAGAAATACCTCATCATCAACAATCTGGGCGTCCACTCAGAGACCCAATCGAAAAGTCAGCAACTACTCAGACAACAGGTCGATAAATCCACAAAGATGGGGAGAAACCAGTGCAAAAAGGAGGAAAACACCCGAAACCAGAACACCTCTCCTCCTACAAAGGAACAAAACTCCTCACCAGCAAGGGAACAAAGCTGGACAGAGAATGACTGTGACGAAATGAAGAACCAGACTTCAGAAGGTGGGTAATGAGAAACTTCTGTGAGCTAAAAGAACATGTTCTGAAACAATGCAAAGAAACTAAGACCCTTGAAAAAAGATTTGAAAAGATATTCGAGGAAATGATAACAAGAATGGATAACTTAGAGAGGAATATGAATGAATTGAAGGAGCTGAAAAACACGACATGAGAACTTCGCGAAGCATGCACAAGTTTCAACAGCCGAATTGACCAAGCAGAAGAAAGAATATCAGAAGTTGAAGATCAACTCAATGAAATAAAACGAGAAACCAAGATTAGAGAAAAAAGCGCAAAAAGGAATGAACAAAGTCTCGAAGAAATGTGGGACTATGTGAAGAGACCTAACCTACATTTGATAGGTGTACCAGAAGGGGATGAAGAGAACGAATTCAAGCTGGAAAATACTCTTCAGGATATTATCCAGGAAAATTTCCCCAACCTAGCAAGGCAGGCCAACACTCAAATCCAGGAAATACAGAGAACACCACAAAGATATTCCGCAAGAAGAGCAACCCCAAGGCACATAATCGTCAGATTCACTAGGGTTGAAATGAAGGAGAAAATACTAAGGGCAGCCAGAGAGAAAGGTCGGGTCACCCACAAAGGGAGGCCCATCAGACTCACAGCAGATCTCTCAGCAGAAACCCTACAAGCCAGAATAGAGTGGGGGCCAATATTCAACATCCTTAAAGAAAAAAACTTTCAACACAGAATTACATATCCAGCCAAACTGAGCTTCATAAGTGAAGGAAAAATAAAATCCTTTACGAACAAGAGAGTACTCAGAGATTTTGTCACCACCAGGCCTGCTTTACAAGAGCTCCTGAAAGAGGCACTACACATAGAAAGGAACTGCCAGTACCAGCCATTCCAAAAACATACCAAATACTAAAGAGCATCAACAAAATGAAGAATCTACAACAACTAACGGGCAAAACAGCCAGATAGCATCAAAATGGCAGTATCAAATTCACACATAACAATATTAACCCTAAATGTAAATGGGCTAAATGCACCAATCAAAAGACACAGACTGGCAAATTGGATAAAAAACCAAAACCCATCAGTGTGCTGTATCCAGGAAACCCATCTCACATGCAAGGATACACAAAAGCTCAAAATAAAGGAATGGAGGAAGATTTACCAAGCAAACGAAGAGCAAAAAAAAGCAGGAGTTGCAATTCTCATCTCTGATAAAATAGACTTTAAAGCAACAAAGATCAAAAGAGACAAAGCAGGTCATTACATAATGGTAAAAGGATCGATACAACAAGAAGAGCTAACGATCCTAAACATATATGGACCCCATACAGGAGCACCCAGTTATATAAGGCAAGTTTTTAATGACTTACAAAGAGACTTAGACTCCCACACAATAATAGTGGGAGACTTTAACACTCCACTGTCAATATTAGACAGATCAACCAGAGAGAAAATTAACAGGGATATCCAGAACTTGAACACAGACCTGGAACAAGCAAACCTGATAGACATTTACAGAACTCTCCACCCCAAATCCACACAATATACATTCTTCTCAGCACCACATCACACCTACTCTAAAACTGACCACATAATTGGAAGTAAAGCACTCCTCAGCAAATGCAAAACAATGGAAATCATAACAAACAGTCTCTCAGACCATAGTGCAATCAAGTTAGAACTCAGAATTCAGAAACTAACCCAGATTCGCACAGCTTCATGGAAACTGAACAACTGGCTCTTGAATGTTGACTGAATAAACAATGAAATGAAGACAGAAATAAAGAAGTTCTTCGAAACCAACGAGAACGAAGACACAACATACCAGATTATCTGGGACACATTTAAAGCAGTCTCTAGAGGAAAATATATAGCAATAAGTGCCCATATGAGAAGAGTGGAGAGATCCAAAATTGACACTCTGTCATCAAAATTGAAAGAGCTAGAGGAGCAAGATCAAAAAAACTCAAAACCTAGCAGAAGACAAGAAATAACTAAGATCAGAGCAGAACTGAAGGAGACAGAGACACGAAAAACCCTTCAAAAAGATCAATAAATCCAAGAGCTGATTTTTTGAAAAGATCAACAAAATAGACCACTAGCCAGACTGAGAAAAAAGAAAAGAGAGAACAAACAAATAGATGCAATAAAAAACGATAAAGGGGAAATCACCACAGATTCCACAGAAATTCAAACCATCATCAGAGAATATTACAAACAACTCTATGCACATAAACTAGTAAACCTGGAAGAAATGGATAAATTCTTGGACACCTGTGTCCTCCCAAGCCTAAACCAGGAGGAAGCTGAAACTATGAATAGACCAATAACAAGGTCTGAAGTCGAGGAGGCAATTAAGAGCCTACCACACAAAAAAAGTCCAGGTACAGATGGGTTCACAGCTGAATTCTACCAGACACACAAAGAGGAGCTGGTACCATTCCTTCTGAAACTATTCCAAATAATCCAAAAAGAGGGAATCCTTCCCAAATCATTTTATGAGACCAACATCATCCTGATACCAAAACCCGGCAGAGACCCAACAAGAAAAGAAAACTACGGGCTAATATCCATGATGAACATAGATGCAAAAATCTTCAATAAAATACTAGCAAGCCGATTGCAACAGCACATCAAAAAACTTATCCATCATGATCAAGTAGGATTCATCCCGGGGATGCAAGGCTGGTTCAACATACGCAAGTCTATAAACGTAATTCACCACATAAACAGAACCAAAAACAAAAACCACGTGATTATCTCAATTGACGCAAAGAAGGCCTTTGACGAAATTCAACAGCCCTTTATGCTAAAAACCCTCAATAAACTCTGTATCGGTGGAACGTATCTCAAAGTAATAAAAGCTATTTATGACAAACCAACAGCCAATATCATACTGAATGGGCAAAAACTGGAAGCATTCCCTTTGATATCTGGCACCAGACAAGGATGCCCTCTCTCACCACTCCTATTCAATATAGTACTGGAAGTCCTAGCCAGAGCAATCAGGCAAGAAAAAGAAATAAAGGGTATTCAAATAGGAAAGGTGGAAGCCAAATTGTCACTATTTGCAGAGAACATGAGAGTATACATAGAATACCCCATTGCCTCAGCCCAAAAACTCCTGAAACTGATACGCAACTTCAGCAAAGTCTCAGGATATAAAATCAATGTGCAAAAATCACAAGCATTCCTCTACACCAATAACAGACTTAAAAAGAGCCAAATCAAGAACAAACTGCCATTCACAATTGCTACAAAGAGAATAAAATACTTAGGAATACAACTCACAAAAAATGTAAGGGACCTCTTCAAGGAAAACTACAAACCAATGCTCAACGAAATCAGAGAGGACACAAACAGATGGAGAAACATTCCATGTTCATGGTTAGGAAGAATTAATATCGTAAAAATGGCTATACTGCCCAAAGTAATTTACAGAGTGAACACTATCCCCATCAGGCTACCATTGACTTTCTTCACAGAACTGGAAAAAACCACCACGAACTTCATATGGAACCAAAAGAGAGCCCGCATAGCCAAGTCAATTCTAAGCAAAAAGAACACAGCGGGGGGCATCACACTACTGGATTTCAAACTATACTACAAGGCTACAGTAATCAAAACAGCATGGTACTGGTACCAAAACAGAGATATAAACCAATGGGGAAAGGATTCCCTGTTTAATAAATGGTGTTGGGAAAACTGGCTAGCCATGTGCAGAAAGCAGAAACTGGACCCCTTCCTGACACCTTACACTAAAATTAACTCCAGATGGATTAAACACTTAAACATAAGACCTGGCACCATAAAAACCCTAGAAGAAAATCTAGGCAAAACCATTCAGGACATAGGAATAGGCAAGGGCTTCATTAACAAAACACCAAAAGCATTGGCAACAAAAGCCAAAATAGACAAATGGGACCTAATCAAACTCCACAGCTTCTGCACGGCAAAAGAAACAGTCACTAGAGTGAAGCGGCAACCAACAGAATGGGAAAAAATTTTTGCAGTTTACCCATCTGACAAAGGGCTGATGTCCAGAATTTACAAAGAACTCAAATAGATTTACAGGAAAAAAACAAACAAGCCCATTCAAAAATGGGCAAAGGATATGAACAGATACTTTACAAAAGAAGACATACATGAGGCCAACAAACATATGAAAAAATGCTCATCATCACTGGTCATTAGAGAGATGCAAATCAAAACCACATGGAGATACCATCTCACGCCAGTTAGAATGGCGATCATTAAAACATCTGGAGACAACAGATGCTGGAGAGGATGTGGAAAAATAGGAACACTTTTACACTGCTGGTGGGAGTGTAAATTAGTTCAACCATTGTGGAAGAGAGTATGGCGATTCCTCAAGGCCTTAGAAATAGAAATTCCATTTGACCCAGCAATCCCATTACTGGGTATATATCCAAAGGACTATAAATCGTTCTACTATAAGGACACATGCACACGAATGTTCATTGCAGCACTGTCTACAATAGCAAAGACCTGGAACCAACCCAAATGCCCATCGATGATAGACTGGATTGGGAAAATGTGGCACATATACACCATGGAATATTATGCAGCAATCAAAAATGATGAGTTCGTGTCATTTGTAGGGACATGGATGAATCTGGAGAACATCATTCTCAGCAAACTGACACAAGAACAGAAAATGAAATACCGCATATTCTCACTCATAGGTGGGTGATGAAAAAAGAGAACACATGGACACAGGGAAGGGAGTACCAAACACTGGGGTCTATTGAGGGGAAGAGGGGAGGGACAGCGGTGGGGGGAGCTGGGGAGGGATAGCCTGGGGAGAAATGCCAAATGCGGGTGAAGGGGAGGAAGGCAGCAAAACAAACTACCATGTGTGTACCTATGCAACTGTCTTGCATGTTCTGCATATGTACCCCAAAACCTAAAATGCAATTAAAAATAAATAAATAAATAATAATAAAACATACAAGATCCCCTAAAATAACTCAATATGCTTGAAGTTATTGTTAAATGGCAATAGCATTGAAATGGAAATAACACTGAAAAAAAAAAATCAAAGGGAAGGTAAAGATACATGCTGCTTTAAGAACATCCTTCTCACAACCTGAATTCATAAACCTCATGTTTTAAAATATGAAATTACTCTGTGGTTAACAAAGAGCTCTGTGTAAAGCAACTTTAAATAGCATTTCCCAGTAGAAAATTACAGTAGATTTGGAATCAAAGCTTGAGTACAAATCCCTAGTCAATCCCTTGATAGAGTCATTTAACTGTGAGAACCATGAACTACCTGAGATTCAATTGTATTACCTGCATATGGAGATTATTTTAACATCTACCCCATCCCAAAGCTGCTGGGCCACAGCAGGTATCAAACTGCTTATGTTATAAAATGCTAAATAATCTGAAGTCATTTGATTATCCAAGAAGACCAGTGGAATCTAATTTTTTAGAAACACATCTATCATATGATAAGAGTTGCGATGACAAGTTCTTAGACTCCAGAAGAAGTTTGTGGAAGATTTTACAGGAAATTGCATAATTGACATTATGGAGCCCTAAGCATGCAGTGAAGATGACAAAAGGGAAGGGGCTACAAAGTACACAAATGGAGTGTTTGGTATGCTCTAGAGTGCCTTCGTAATCCCAACTTTCCAAACTGATGACTAATATGGCATCTGGCCTATTGGTAAAAGACGAATGACTTACCTCTCTTAATATTGCTTTTCACCACAACCAAAGAAAAGGGCCCAAATCCTAACAAAATTAACATATGTGCTTAATTTAAAGTAATCCTGGCCGAGGCAGGTGAATCACTTGAGGTCAGGAGTTCAAAACCAGCCTGGCCAACATAGTGAAACCCCGTCTGTACTAAAAATACAAAAAAATTAGCCAGGCATGGTGGCAGATTTCTGTAATCCCAGTTACTTGGGAGGCTGAGACAGGAGGATTGCTTGAACCCAGGAGATGGAGGTTGCAGAAAGCTGAGATGGCACCACTGCACTCCAGCCTGGGTGACACAGTGAGACTGTCTCAAAAGAAAAAAAAAAAGTGATCCTTATAAAGTTATCGATTGGCTTTAAAGCCAATCTATAAACTTCTTAAGGCCAAAGACAAGTTTATCCTCAAAGCCAAGGAACATGCAAGGACCAAGACTTAAGACTGAGCTATTTTACCCACACCTACTTACTACATGTTCTGTGCTCTCACAATGTACACCTTTCCATACTTTATGTAGACAAACAGCTCCACAGCCAGATTGGAAATTATGTGACAAATAATACAGACATACCTATATCACAACTATTATTTACTCTGAACAACAAGCTGGACACTTGTATGTTTCCAACTTTCCTCTCTTTAATAAAACATAGGTGAATAAATTAACAGGGACTCTTTCGGCTTCCTGACCAATTCACACTGCAGCCTACTTCTCTAATAGATGAAGACTAAAAATAATCTTGTACGGCCTTTCCATTCCATCATCTAGTTTTTATTAAACAACATATATAAAATGTTCACACCAGATTTTGTTTTAAAGCAGACACTGTGTTAAACTGCATATCCCTCTCACTTGACAAATTTTTTACTTTTTAGAATTCTTAAATTGAAAAATGTGGGAATCAAGCCAAAAATGTTCATCAAACAAAAGTAGCTTTCCTGAACTTCCCAATGGAATCGGGGGTAGGATGTCCTGGTGTCAGTGTCTCGAATGCCACTGTTCTCATGTTGCACCACTGCCCCACTTCCCTCATTGCGTATACTTTCTGCTGAATGCAGACACCCTGCTAGTGACTATCAACAAGCAGAATTTGGCCAGCTCCCCTGTGTTGTACCCTGATATGCTAAGCTCAACATGTACTTATTCAATCAACAAACTAAGGAGGACTCATCATAGGCAAGATAGTGGAGTACTTAAAAAAGGACCATGACACAGCTGCTGTTCTCTAGAAGCTCACACTCTGGTTTAAACAATAATACAAGTTCCTAAGAACCCCAATTAAAAGCTCTCACCAAAGCACCACTGGGAATCTTACCATTGTCGTGAGACATGAGGAATTATGTGCTGTGTACTGCTTGCTGTCCATTCCTTGGACTTGGCCTTAGTATCACATGCTACTAGCTCCTCCCAACCAAGGTCACAGTATTGTAGGAGGGCTTATTCAGGCAAAGCTGTCTAGAAAATGACCTTCCTAGTTCATTGAGGTGAAGAAAAAGGTGAAAAAGTTCTAAGTTGACTAGCAATTTGCTGAGTGGCTATAGTGCCCAACTCTGGGGGTGCTACTTCCATAAAAACTGGACTGGCAGTTTGAGGCTGGTAAAAGCTTAGGCAAACTTCTAAAGCAGAGATTGCTACCTCTGGAGAGAACAATGTGAGGCCAAAAAGACTGTCATAAACTTGAGTACTGTATTAATTTGTGGCTTTTATCATAGGTACCTGGGGCATATCAGAGATCTTGACAGGCAATCAATCAGAACTGTTTAACCCTGTGTGACTAAAGAGCTGAATGACTTCTTGCAGTTTTTTATTTCCCCACATTTGACAAATGAGCTTTTGCACAACACAGATTTCCAACTTGAAAATGTGGTGATTCAAGGTTTTTTCACTGTTTCCTCATTTATTTATAAGTACTGGCAACAACACAAGGAACCAATGATTTTAGCTTAGCCAATATTGTTATGTTCACTACTACTGTCAATATTTACCTGACAAGAGCTTTTATATTTTTTCCTTGAAATATATTATTATATATTTTTAATTTGAGCATATTTTTAGGGGTAGAATATAGGTTAACTTAAATTTTCCACATTGGGTGGTCCAGGCATAGTGGTTCATGCCTGTAAGCTCAGCACTTTGGGAGGCTGAGGTGAAAGGACTGCTTGGGCCCAGGAGTTTGAGACCAGCCTGGAAAACATGGTGAGACCCCATCTCTACAAAACATAAAAAAATTAGCTGGGTGTGGTAGCCCACCTGCAGTCCCAATTACTCAGGAGGCTGAGGTAGGAGAATCACTTGACCCCAGGAGGTTGAAGCTGCAAAGAGCTATGGTCATGCCACTGCACTCTAGCTTGGGCAACAGAGTGAGACCCTATCTCTAATAATTTTTTTGCCACATTGAATTTTCACATATCAATTTTCCATTTTTTCATCTTATTATCTCTCCTTAAGTCTCAAGCCAATTCCTTAGAGCAAAGAGAATTAGAATTGAAAGTTATAATACTACAGAGGCAAATGAGTAGGGGAATTATCCACCTGAAAAACTTCTTAAAAAATTAATCTTCTAATTCTGATAGGATTGGATATGTAATTTGGGCTGTATTTGCTAAACTCTTTTTTCTCCTTGGATAGCAATTTTTGAGAATAGGAGACCAAGTAGGGTTTTGGAAGCCACAATTCTAAAATAGCATCTCAACTCTTCCTAGGATCTGACTGGCAAAGCAAATAGTTAAGAGCTGTGCTGACCTTATGCTACTAAAATAGTTACTGGTATGCAATAATATTACCTTATGATGGGAATGGAAGGAAATTAAGACTTAGAAGAAGGCATGACAGATGGAGGATGAAGGGTATGGGAAAATAAGAAAAAACTATGTATGAGAAAAAATCTCTAGCAGAGAGAGAAACAAAAAAGTTTTCTGAATACATGGCCATCCTATTAAGTTAATATAAAGTAACTCTGGACTCTTTGTGAATAAGCATGCTTCAACACAGATTTTAATTTTGCATAGACCATGTATATGGGATGCCATGCCCTGTTCCTTCTTGACTCCCTTTAGGTTGCTGGTGCCTCAAGGATCCTCTGCTTTTTATCTTTTCCCTTCCCCATCTTTTTCGACTGCTCTGTTTCCTTAATAGTTGATGTTTAGGTTATAAGTACCCATGATTAGTAGCTATCCTCTTAAGAAATATCCTTCATAAATTTTGTTTTCTATGGCCTTTTAAAAACATCTTAATAATTAACTGGATATTTTTAATTTTAAGCTTTCTTTCTCCCTTCGTTCAGCTTTCAAAACTAAAATTCTCTTTTCTAAAACTACCTCCTATTCTCTAGCCTTAGTTTTTCCTTCTAAGAACACTGGTGTCTTCTGCTCCTTTTCCAATTTGCTAATGTAAGTTTCTAAGATTCAAATACAGAATGGAAAGTATAACACTTACCACATTAATAGGAGGTCTTTTGAAGTAAAATGGTAGTTTCTCTGTTACAGTTATGCAGATTAAATCCACATCCAAATGTGTGCAAGCAATCTGTAAAGAAGAAAAAAATAGGTAAGACCAAAAGGAAAATTGCTATAAGTATGAATGGGAGATAGGGTCAAACTCGATATAATATAAGCATGGTTCACTCCATAGGTGTTTTGATGGTTGTATGTTGAAATACAACTGACCTTTTACAAAGTCAACTGCTTAGCTACTCTTTAGGTTTGGTTTAAATGGTTCAACTGTAATCCAGCAAAAGCGGAATATGTCCATAGACTTTCTCAAAAGATAGGGCCTGGAGCCTGTCTAATTCATATGGTCTTCTACATAAGGACGGGTTGCTGAGTGAGGCTCAGTTACTGGAAGGTTACTTCAGACTGTTCCAGAAAGTAGAAACTGACTATTCTAAATTCCAAGGAAAAAATAAGCCAAATGGAATGTATGCATGGTCCATTTATTCCACAAACTATTTATTGAGCAACTCTGTGCCAAGAATTGTCCCAGGGCTGTGGCTCCTATTAGTCTACTGAGTAGCTAAAGAAATATGAACACAGCACCTCATGACATTTGTTCAAATACTAATAGAAGGAATCTACATAAATAGAGGTATTACAAATCAAATGATAAATGAATGCATTTTTCAACTTTCAAATTCCCTTTCCTTGTTTTAATTTTTGCTATTACTTGTTGATTAATACTCTGCATTTCCTTCTAAAAGGTATTTGAAACTACTTATAAAAACCACATACAAGATAAAATAAACAGATAAAAAAATTAGGATAAATGGAAAATCAGGGAAGAAAAATAAAGCTGATAAAAGGTTACTAATGTAGAGTGCAAGTCAGATGACACTGCTAGAAGAAATATTCCTGGTTCTGATTTTGCCATTATTTGATTTATAGTGGTAAAAGTATTTGGCTGTTATGTATTACATTAAAAATAAAGCTTACTGACAATGATAGTGTGTACAAGCTTGACGGACAAATTCAAATTTCCAAGATGGCTATGCTGACAAACAACATCAGTAGCATGTACCAGGGGAAAGGGTAGAGTAAGGAAGAGTGGAGAAGAAGGAGTAATAATGACCTGTGGGATTGGTGCCAACTTTCAGCAATGACAGGAATACATCTTGCCCTTTTTCTTCAGAATCCCCACTTCAGTCACTGCTACTGAACTTTACCAACCCCAGAACTTTAGGATGCAAGGACAGATCAGAGGTTGGTTGGCTTTAAGACAGTCATAGTAACTTAGTAAGCCTGTGAAGCAATGTTGCTTTGGCAGAAATACTTGGCTCATAAAGAAAGGGCCCCATCTCAACTGCCACAGCTGTCCAACTCATAAAAGAGTCATTGAAAATTTAATAAGAATGGATGAAGGAAAGCTCTGAATGATAGCTAAAACAAATTCAGCTCTGTTCACCATTTTTTAAGTATCATACTGGCAAAGATTCAAAAGTTTGGTACCACCTTGCTGACATGACAATGAATAAACAGGCACTCGCAAGGTCTTTAAATCAGTATAAGGTCTTGAAAAGCATTTTAGCAATGGCTACCAAAATTTAAAAGCACACACCAGCAATTCTACTTATAGGTATGTAGTACGCCTAAGTGAAGTCTCCTATAGAGAAGTTTCTGTAAGTGTAGAGACTCTAGAAATATATAGCTACATACCCTACAAAGGCTCAGGGGACATTAGTACAAGGACCGTCATTGCAATACCAATCATGAAAGACTAGATACAATTAAACATTCCTCAATTTTACCTAAATAAATTAGGATCCCTTTATATAATGGAATATGCCAACTCATTAAAGGGAGTGATGTACATCTCTAATGGATATTATGGAACAACCTCTAAGAAACTGTAAGGTGAAAGAAGCATAGTGTTAGGTAGGAAGGAAAGAGGGAGGGAGAAAGGGGAGAACAAAGAAAGACGAGATAAATAATATTTCTAAAAAGATACACAAGAACTAGTGTTTGCCTCTGGAAAAAAAGGGAGAGGGAGTTTTAGGCGGAAGTAAGGTGTACTTTTCAATATCTTTGTGCTGTTTAAATTTATCATCATGAATGTGAATTATTTCTTCAGTTAAAAAAGCTGATTAATTCTTTAAAAGCCTGTTAAACATTCTCCCCAGAATAAAGCTAAATTAGGTTACTTTTTACTTAGATAAAAGTAAGTATCTTCTCCTATATAAGAGTGGCCAATTAAACAATGGCTGTATGTTAGTTTAAGTACGTGCAAATACCTACATTATAATACACTTTAGTTACAAAGGACAGGTCCCCATAGCTCCCTCTGACACTTCAACGTTAGAATGCCCCAAACTGAATTATTTTATTTAGTTTTCTATTAACCAAAATGTTCAATTGATACATTTAGATAACCACAAAATAAGAGTTAATGTTCATACTCCAGTGAAACACTTTCTATATAATTTTAAAAGATGCCCAATAGAGACTTGAGGTTAAGAATATTATAATGGTTTTCTCTGAAAACTGGTAGGTTACAGATGAATTCACATCAGTTATCCATAACAATTTTTTTTTTTTTGTCCAGAGACTCCCATGACAATTTAAAGAAAATGTATTCCCATAAAAATGCACAGATATGTACACATCTTTGCCTTTATGGCACAAAAGTAAAAGGACTGTAGGGGTTCATATTCTTCCCTGACTCCCTTTCAAAGATATCAGGTTGATAAACTGGGCAAGGGATAATCAGGCTTACCAAGGAAAAAGAAATATCCATAAACAGTGGCTCTCAACTTTAGTGTGCATAAAACTGTCCTAAAGAATGTATCAAAAATGAAGACAACCAGGCCCTACTACCTCCATGGATTCATTAAGTATGGCCTAATGATCTGCATTTTAATAAATATTCCAGGTCATTTCTGAAGCCAGTAGAGCCAGACCATACTCCAAGAAACACCAAGATACTCCCTTCCTCAAGATACTCTACAACAGTGTTCTGCAAAGGAAAGACATGAATTTCAGGAGAAGGAAAAAAATAAAACTTTTATTTCCATTTACTTTTATTTTTTAAAAGTAGAGACAGGGTCTCACTATGTTGCCCAGGGTGGTCTTGAACTCCTGGCCTCAAGTGGTCATCCTGCCTTGGCTTCCCAAAGTGCTGGGATTACAGGCACAGCCACTGCAACCAGCCTCCATTTACTTTTTAATTCACTACCTTAAGATCTGCTTTGTGTAAATGTATTTTTTATAAGGCACACTGGTATAATGAGAGATACAGGTAATTCATAAGAAACATACATATATTGGGAAGCAGGCTCAAAAATTTTCTTAACTGATTGGATGTACAATCAAAGCAGTTTAGAGACCGCTGGACTAAATAACCTGAATTCTCCTCAACCTGCTCAGCTGCTTTAAATCCTAAATGGCTGTAATTGTTCCAGAAGCTTCTGAAGCTTCTGTGCAACTCGCTCTGTCATATTCCACAGCTGTCCCCAATTCTAAGGCACCCTAACCAATGGATTCCCTCAAATATTTAATCTCTGCCTTATCTACTGAAGTAGCTATGGGGAGATAGTTTCTTTTTATTTATTTATTTATTTATTTTGGTTATACTTTAAGTTCTGGGGTACATGTGCAGATCATGCAGGATTGTTACATAGGTATACACATGCCATGGTGGTTTGCTGCATCCATTCCCCTGTCATCTACATTAGGTATTTCTCCTAATATTATCCCTCCCCAATTCCCCCCACCGCCTGCTATCCCAGGGAGAGAGTTTCTACGAGACATCTTCCAGATACTCTGAGTAGAAAATATAAGAGTATGTTATGTCCCATGGAAATGATGCTATTTAAGATGGTTAGATTTTACACTACTATTGACATAAACGTGTGTGTGTGTGTGTGTGTGTGTGTGTGTGTATGCTTGATGACTCATATTGGAAATCTAACTTAGTTTAGCTTTAAAAGAAAGATGTCTTTTAAAATTGATTTTCTATAGAAAACAGGAGAACTCTCATTTCAATTTAATCTTAAGGAACGGGTAATATTTGGATAGAGAAGAGGAAGATATTCCAATTTTTAAAAATGCGTTTTCATATAACTTTGTGAGTACATGTGTAAAATCAATATTTTGTGCTTTCTTCTATCTTCCAAAATATTTTTGACAGGTCCATCCACTATCATCAAGCATGTGTGCAGTAAATTCAAACTTGAAGAGTCTGAGTCTGACAAAAAAACAGTAAGATAAACAAATAAAACTACTACATAAAATTACAATATATTCTAAAACCCAAAGTCCTACCTTTAGAACATATTTGCTAGGGGATTTAGACCAAATCACTCAGCCTGAGTCTCAGTTTTCTCCACTATAAAATGGGTATAGTAATAAATATCTGTTCTAATTGTCCTACAGGATTGTTGTGAAAGTTAAAGGAAATAAATATGTAAATGTTTCTGAAAGGTTTTACAAATGTATACCTTCCTTGTTTTGCCTCTCTAATCATCAGAAAAGGGATCTAGAAATGTTAAGTTGTATGATCTTCAGAATTAATCCAGAAATCAAATGTACAACAAAATACTTGGTACATCACCAACTTTTATTCCAAATCATGACTGAGTTGCTATTATTTATTAAGTAAACTAAGTTGCTGTTGGTTGTTTAACAAACTTGGAAATGCCCATGGTCGTTCTTATATTGAACACTAGTGATTTCAGCACTGAATTATACTTTCTTACAGGACATGAAAAAACAGAGATACCCAGAATCGACCCCAAATCTACTGGACCAGAATCTCCAATGGTGAGAGCTGAATGTGCCTGATTTAAAAAGTTCTACAGGTATCTTTTATGAATAAAAATCACTGGCTTCTACTTACCCCTTTAACTAAAACAAAATTCTTGAGAAAATCTATAATTGCATCAAAAAAACCTTTTTTTTCTTTTTTTTTTTTTTGAGACAGTCTTGCTCTGCTGTCCAGGCTGGAATGCAGTGGTGCAACCTCAGCTCACTGCCTCCTGGGTTCAAGCAATTCTCGTTCCTCAGTCTCCCAAGTAGCTAGGATTACAGGTGAGTGCCACTATGCCCAGCTAAGTTTTGTATTTTTAGTAGAGATGCGGTTTCACCATATTGGCCAGGCTGGTCTTGAACTCCTGACCTCAAGTGATCCACCCACCTCGGACTCCCAAAGTGCTAGGATTACAGGCATGAGCCATCGCACCTGGCCTATAATTGCATTTTTTAAAGAAAGTAACCAAAAAAAAGGAGTAGGCATCCATAAATATTTTATGCTGTTTCTGTTAATATAAATAATTAAGAATTGATAGTATACCTTGAAAACTATTGATGTTTACCACAGACATTAGCATCCTTAGTCAGTAGCTCCATCTACTGAATACATCTAGGAAAAACATCTTTCTGCAATTTTAGAACAAATTTTGCTTAAAAAAAAGAAAAACCTGATGTAACATTAAAACCTCAAAGACCAGGCTGATCTGAAGGTAGTCAGTTATCTTAATCTACTCAGTCAGTTATCTTAATTGACTGTTTACAGTCAGTTAAAGATTGAATTCCTTGCTCTACTCTTTCCCTCTTAATAGGGCACTTGACTAGTCTTTTAAAAAAAAAATCAAAGAGTAGTACCTTTGGTGGTTATACTTTTGGCAGATGGACAATTTAGTGTACCCAGAAAAAGGCAACTTTCAGAAGTTTCTAAAAGTAGCTACACCTCATTTTATATTTTTAGCAGATAGACACTTTAGTGAACCTACATAAAAGCAACTTTCAGAACTTTCTAAAAGTAGTTATAACTCATTTTACACAGTAAAATGCATTAGTTGATTTTTTTCTTACTGTAATCACTTAAAATGCCCAGGATGTTGTTTCAAGTTGACAAAATAAGCATACATGTTAAGCTCCTTTCCCTTCTGCAAAGGCAATGAAATGGCAATTTTAAAAGTACAAAAGAAATTCAATTCATAAAGGCTCTCAAGATAAGAAGAGGGATTATAGGCTGGGCGTGGTGGCTCACGCATATAATCCCAGCACTTTGAGAGGCAGAGGCGGGTGGATCACGAGGTCAAGAGATTGAGACCATCCTGGTCAACATGGTGAAACCCCGTCTCTACTAAAAATACAAAAATTAGCTGGGCATGGTGGTATGCACCTGTAGTCCCAGCTACTCAGGAGGCTGAGGCAGGAGAATTGCTTGAACCCAGGAGGCAGAGGTCGCGGTGAGCCGAGATTGTGCCACTGCATTCCAGTCTGGGTAACAACAGCGAAACTCCGTCTCAAAAAAAAAAAGAAGAGGGATTAGGGATTACACCAGCAAATGGCGGATTTTGAAGACTGTCTGAAAGACTAAAGGCTGAGACAATCATGCTTGCATACAGGCTATACCTCAGAGCATGCAAAGGAGGAAGCTGAAACAGAGGTGGAAACTTTTATGCTACAGTAGAACCTTGCCCCTTTCTTCCCTCCCAAGGAGCAGCAAACGGTAAAAAGAGCAGAAACTGAAGTGATTTTAGAGTAAGAAAGAGATGGACCAACACTTACCTAAGAGAAGTTTTGAATTAAAGAAGCAGAGTTAAACACAAGAAAATTTAACAGGTTCTTTCAAAACGATCCCATCAAATGTTAGCAGGATAAACAAAACAAAACAGAAAACCAAATGCCCATTATATATACCCTTATGGGGTTCTAGAAACTCCAACTATAAATAACAAATCCTAAAAGTTTCCAGATGAGGCAAAACAGGTCATCTACAAAGTCAGAACATCAGACTTCTTATATAACACATAAACACTACTTTATTTTCCTTATCCATTACTCACATGAAAAAGTTTTTCTGTCTTTGGAAAAACTGCAACAACATCATAGAGCCGGACCCTTGAAGAAGTTGCTCTCTAAGAATACAAAAAGAATGTTACCATATAATAACAAAAACCCATACACATGAAATTCTGTCTAGTGACTGACTCACACCTATATTTCAATCATGGAACACTTCTAATGTGCTATTGACATTTCGGCCTTGCTTTGGACATTGGCAGAAAAGACCTAAAAGCACATGAGAATTAAGATACAAATATCTATCTCACAATCATTCTCCTCCTTCCTTCCTACATTTGCTATACTTTAACCATGTACCAAACATTGTGTTTGAGATGTAAAAATCAAATTAGGCCAGGCACGATAGCTATGCCTGTAGATCTAGCACTTTGGGGGGCCAAGATGGGAGGAGTGCTTGAGCCCAGGAGTTTGAGACTAGCCTGGGAAACACTGTGAGACCTCATCTCTACAAAAAAATTAAAAAATTAGCTGGGTGTGGTGGTAGCACTTATGTTCCAGATACTTGGCAGGGAGGGAGGGGAGCAAGGCAGAAAGGTCACTTAAACCCCATAGGTCAAGGCTGCAATGAGCCACATTCATGCCACTGCACTCAAGCTTGGAGAACAGAGACTCTGAAAAAAAGAAAAAGAAGAAAGAAAATCTCAAACCTAAATTGTGTGAGTTTGTATATGAAAAGACTGGAAAAAATACATATTATACACAAACATACAATCTCTGAATTATGGGATAAAGTGTGGTGCTACTTCTTTGCTTGTTGGCATCTTCTAAAATTTCACAATCTCTTATTTTGTAAAAAGAAAAGGAGGGTATAAGAGAAGCAGCACGTGCTGTGCTTGAGCAGGTAAGAGGGCCTGCTAGGCAGACCTGTGCTGAGATAGGGCAGGTTCCCAGAATTAGAAATAACCAGGATCTGGGATTTGCTCTCCTTCACCTGCCCACTCCCACTTGTGAAGGGCACAAAAAGGAACCACCTGGATGTTTATGATACCAAGAGTAAATAGTCTTTACAACTGGCCAGGTGCAGTGGCTCACGCCTGTAATCCCAGCACTTTGGGAGGCTGAGGCGGGTGGATCACGAGGTCAAGAGATCAAGACCATCCTGGTTAACATGGTGAAACCCCATCTCTACTAAAAATACAAAAAAATTAGCTGGGCATGGTGGCACGTGCCTGTAATCCAAGCCACTCAAAAGGCTGAGGCAGGAGAATTGCCTGAACCCAGGAGGCAGAGGTCGTGGTGAGCCGAGATCATGCCATTGCACTCCAACCTGGGTAACAAGAGCTAAACTCTGTCTCAAAAAAAAAAGTCTTCACAACCTATCAAAAGTCAGCTCCATTTATGTCTACCTGGGCCTAAAGAAACTGAATGCTGCCTTGCAGGTGTATAAGACACCAAAAATTAGCTTTTCACAATTTCTTTAGCAACAGTAACAATTATAAAGGGGGGTCTTTCCCTAATTATTTCTATTCTATGAAGGAGATGTCCATCCCAGCTAAAGATAAAACAGTTCCCCTTCTCAGGGAATCTCACTTTCTCTCTCCGCTGATATTAGGCATACCCAAACCTCTCTCATTTAAGAAACAAAATCTCTTTATACAGCAGATTCTTATCTACCAACACCCATTGCCTTCCATTCTCCTATGGAGTCAAATTTCTTAAGCAAAGTCAGCAGCACAGTCTGCATTTTCTCGCATCCCTATCATATCCATGGAAATCATTTTTGCTAAGGCAGCCAATGACTGTCCCATCAATAAATCTGATAGACTTTTTTTTTTTGGCCTTTCTGCTCGACTACACAGGTGTACTAACTCTGCTGACCTTTCATTCCTCCTTTTCTGTTTTCCCTTTACTTGCTGTCCTTCTACTTCTAGGGTAGTCCCTCCTCAGTCTCCAATTCTAGCTCATCCTCTTTCCCACCACTACATAGTTAAGTTTCTTAGCACTCTGTACTAAACCTCTTCTTTCCACAAGGCACTTTGGCCAGGGAGTCTCATCCATTCCCATGATTTCAATTATTCACTGCAGGTGACCACTTCCAAAGAAACATCTTTAATTGGGATCACTCTTCTGAAGGCCACATCTGTTTGTTTGTTTGTTTGAAATGAAGTCTGGCTCTGTTGCCCAGGCTGGAGTGCAGTGGTGTGATCTCACTGCAACCTCTGCCTCTCCAGCTCAAGCGATTCTCCTGCCTCAGACTCCCGAGTTAGCTGAGATTACAGGTGCCCACCACCACCACACCCTGCTAATTTTTGAATTTTTAGTAGAGATGTGGTATTACCACATTCATCAGGCCAGTCTTGAACTCCTAACCTCAAGTGACTACTTGTCTAGGCCTCCCAAAATGTTGGGTTTACGGGCATGAGCCACCATGCGCATCTTTTTTAACGGCCTATTTTGAAACTCTCATGGTAACTCATCATGATTCCCCCAAACCTGCTTGTTTGTATGGCCCATCTCAGGAAATGATACCATTATCTACCTACCTGGCTGCTCAGGCCACCTAAGGAGTAATCATCATCCAATTAACCAACAAATCCCATCAGTTCTCCCTCCTAGAGCCTCCTAAGTCTTCTCCTTAACTCCTTCTAATCCATACTCTGTAATTCACACCTCATAATTTTACTCCCTTTGTTAAAACATTCAGGGGCTTCCAACTGCTATTGGAATCCTCACCCAGGCTTATGTCCCTAACCTCATCCCATTGTAACTGGCTCGCTAAACTTAGCCCTATTGGTTTTGTTTCATTCCCAGAAAATACCTTGGCTTCAATATGCATAATCCATTCTATCTGGCAACACTTGCTCCCTGCTTGTCACCTATATAATATTTACTGATTCTTCCGTCTCCCAGGTTCAGTATCAACTTACTCAGGTTACATACTCCCAGAGCACCATTTGTAATTATTATTTGTTCCGTGCTTATCTTGCCATTTAAACTTTAAGCTTTATAAGTTCAAGGATTGAGCTCATATTATTCACGGCAATAACCCCTAGCACCTACCTTAAGTCTGGGGCATGTGAGCTTAATGAATAACAGTTGCCAAGGGATTCTTTAATTGTGCTATCATTACACATGTGCCATGAGTAAGGCGAATAGACATGTTACACTGTGTGAATTCTGAGGACAAGGAGAGTAGGCAGGTGTCATGCTTTAGGGGGGGTGAGGGAAAATGTAAAAATGGGATAAGAAAAAATGCAACATTGTTCAACATTAATCAGTACAACTTACAAAGCTAAAAGGAGAGAGGAAAAATAATTAACTTACCAAAACATTGCAGTGAGATGGATCCGAGACAATAATTGTTAATCTAGTTAAAATTTTAATTGGTCTTGATTTTCCCTATTTAAAAAAAACATGCTGTCAAAGAAGCACAAAAGATAACTGATTTTCATTTTTACCCATAGAAAGTATTCATTAAAAGGTACTGGCTATAAGGGATAGTGAAGATAAATAAAACCCAGTCCTTGTTCTCTAGAAATTTACAATACAGCCACAGAAAGAGATGTACGTATCTTAAACTACATAATAAGATAATTTAAAAGTCGTAGGACTTCAGGAAAGAAGATCATCAAAGTAGTACTGAGTTAATGGTAAAAGAATGTTTCCTGAAGAGCTGAGCCTTGAGGAAAATGTAAGACTGGTAGGCAGAGTAAGGTACAACTCCAGTTAGAGAATAGCACACATAATTAGGTATCTTTTAACTGAATAATAAATATTATGCTTCTTAAACAGCAAAACACCTACCTGTACAATTGGCAAAGTTGTGAAGAGTTCAGAAACAGCTACTGGTTTTTCAATTTCCTAAAGCAAACAATAAACAGTTGCCACAGATTGTATACATCAATAGCACAGGCATAATGGAAAAATTACAAGGGGAATCTCAGAAAAAAAATGCATTTTTTTAAAAAAGCTAGGTGATTTCTGGTTTTCAAAAAGACTTTTAAAAAATATTTTTAAAGAGAAAGTTAAATAGAGAAGCAACTGCAAACATCAGTGAATAGGAAGAATGAAAACTAATTTTTAGGCTGAAATAATCTATAGGATAGTTGTTGGCCTAAAGAGAAATACATACTTACTAGTAATGTTTAAGAGAAAAACTAGTTAATAAGTCCATGACAATAAAATTAAAAAGACTAAATATCTTTATTACAGTCCAGCCAACAATGCACTTTTTAAACAGTGAAAGTAACTTAATTTCAAATCAACTTTAAGAATCCTGAACACTATTTCATAGTACCTCACAAATATCTTGTTTGTATAAATATGCATCAGCTAATGTTAACATATAAAATAGGAAAGTAATAGTATATTAAGGAGTGCATTTAAGAAATATTCTAATCTGTAGCTCCCAGATTGCCAATATAAACAGATTACAAATATTTATGAACTTAACTTCAGAAATATTATTTTACCTGTTTCTTTTCCTTAAAGTCAACGACATGATTGACAGCAACAACTGAATAGCCAACTGAAAAGAAAAATTGAACACTTTTGTTAAAGATAACAACCTCTCCTTCCTGTAAACACAGGTCCATCCTGACTCCAGATGTCAAGAGCAGGAGGCCATTTGAGCAATGGTTATGCATGTAAACTCTAGCATCAGCCTGCCTGATTTAAAGTCTTGGCAATACCACTTACAAGTTACTTAACATGAAGTTTCAGGTTCTTCAACTGTCAAATGGTAATAATAACAACACTTACTTCCTACACTTGTCATGAGATTTAAATGAAATAATGCACTCAAGGTGTTTGAGAACAGTGTCTGGCACATAGGTCTTTGTTTAACCATTATAAATTATTATTAACATGATATTAAAGACTCTTAACTTTGTGCTTCTTTTCAACTATCATTCTCTTTCATATCCCTGTATTCATTTTCATCGCATCAAGTTCTTACTTTACCACTGTCACTTTTATTCTTGTTCATTTCTTTTGCTTTTTACCCTTCTACTTCTGTGAGACTCCTTTCCTAAGGAGAAATGGAGTGATGACTCCCTCACACCACTGCCCACTTCCCATTTTGAGTGCACACCATCGACAGACTGGGAACTCTTTGAGGTCAAGGCTTGCTTTATTATCCTTGTGGGTAACACTCCCCATGGCACCGAGGAAGGAGAACTGTGCAGACCTCAGGCACAATTAGTGCCTGAAGTATAAGTGCCTCACTGCTTACTATATCTAGCTTACATATATAATCATACTTAGTTCCATATATTCTTTCTATATAATCATATAACAGATGTAGTTGGAGCTGTACTGACACATTTGGTGCTGATTTATATAATCCTTCTATATAACCATAAAGTAGTTTGTAGTAGGAGGAATGCCTAGAGCAGTCACAGAACAGAAGCAGTACATGGGAAAACAGCCAGACCAGGACAAGAAGCAAAGACCCTGCCTGAAAGGGCATACACTGTATGGCAGACTTGGAGCAAGATTCTCTCCTCCTGATAAAGGAGTTGTAGCACCTTACATCCAGTTTCTGTGGAAAGTAGGCCTCAGGCCTGAGATCCCGAAAATAACCGAGGTAGAAGCACCCCTCTGGTGTGACCAGTGACAGCGCCTGTATACCCTGTCATTCTTTTCTCACTTCTGTGCTAGCTTAAACCATCCTCCCATAAATATCTTAAGAGAATAGCACAAGTCTGTCAGCTCCCACTGCATTGGCTCACAGTATCTTTCTATTAGAAACCCTTTGAAGTCTCTAGCCCCCAGGTAAGAAGTGTTGCACAGAACACCTGTTGCACACAGCCCACCTCCTTGCCTCGGTGACCTAATGGGGGTGGACCCCTTTTCTGTACACGACCCTCTACTACTGCACGTGGCATGGCCCCCTACTGGGCAAGGTTCACCTCTCTGCCCAAGTGACATAATGGGGAGGCCCCCTCACTTGTAACTCACGTGATTATTTTACCCTATCACTAAGCCTATAGATGATGACCTCACTTACAACCCTTACCCCTGCTTGTGCCTACTAAATACAGACACTTCTGGGTGTTCGGGGCCTTGCCTGTCTCTGCTCATAGGTGGCGTGACCCCCCGGAGTCCAGCTGCTCTTCTCCAGTTCTTCAGTGTCCTGTCTCTTTACTTCTTGGATCCTGTACCTCAGCACACCATAAGGGACACCCCACGACCCTGTGGGGCCAACAACCCTACAATTCTCATCAGTCAGTACTGTTCCGGACATTTGGGCTACCAAAAATAATCTAAATCATGACTCCCATCTTTAAGTTTTTAAAAATACCAATGGGGATGAAAGGACAGTAATGTTAAAATACATATTAATGCCAAACTTAAAACAGTTTGTCCAACTTCCTTCTTACCTACCTCCCTCAAATATTTACTGAGCATCCATTACTTGACAAGCCCTAAACTGGTGTTGTGTATACAGGATAAATAATACAATCCTAGTCCATATGTTGGAGAACTAAGGCAAATAGTCAATTAAGCAAGTCATTACATATAAATACATGTTTTTTGTAAGTAAAGATTCTATGGAAGTATTTAGCACAATGAAACCTGGGGTAGGAGTCACAAAAGGCTCCCTGGAGTAAGTTATCCTTAAAAAAAAAAAAAAAATCAGAAGTATGCCAGTATTTTGGGCTTCGCCTTGCACCCAGTTAGTCAAATCAACCAGCCACACCTCCTCCCCATTCTTCTTTACCACACTCCCAAATCTGCTCTCAACTTCCTTGTTATACCCCATTTGGGATATCTTTTTGCTTACTAAACAATATCCCTACTGTTCTACAGAAATGTCAACTAGATTCTGTTTCTCTATAAAACTTTTTCCTAGACTACTCCTCATCTGGCAGTTTAGGAGTACTTCCCCAGTCAAGCATTAGTGTATTTTAATTTACACAGTATATTTCTGAAGCTTATCACTGGTTTCTTATATCACATCAGAAACTAAGAACCAGGGCTCTGTCTTCCCTATTCTTTGAAAATGTCTACTATTTATTTCCAGACTCATCAAATAGCAGTCCTTTGTCTTTGACTTGTAAGTTGGGGTGACTTTGTCATATGCCATGAATTTCATTTAATTTCTAAATAAAAAACCACTAACAATGTATATATATTACCACAGCTCTTTCAAGTGTATTTTAAACTGGGGGGAATTCTCTAAAGAAATCAGTATAACTTTTCTTTTTTGTACTGATTTTTCTAAGGTGTTCAGTTTATTCCACAAGCATTAACTGAGTAACTGGCATGCACTAGTGCCTGCAGAGTAAATGTGTTACGCACAGTAAATAAAAGGATAAGACATGGAAATTATCTTCAGAAGCTCATGATTTATTAAAAAATGGGATGGCATCAGGAAAAGCCTCACTGAAGAGGTTATAATTGCAACTCGCTACACACAAGATAATTTATTTTACAGGATCAAAGAACATTAACGCTAAATGGCCCATATCATCATGTCTACTTTCCTCTTCCTACTGATGAGCAGAGAGTACCCCAGAGATAATGTTCATTTAGTGGCAGCAGTAGAAATGGAAAGTCATTTCGCTACGGATACTTCATAAAGAGGACAGAAAAAATGGTGTGATTCATTTTACCAAGAAGTGGTTGTCATTTCTAGCACCATCTCTGAAGAGTATCAGTAAACAGACCGCACAATGAGCTGAGAACTGTCTCTGAGGAGATGTTATTGCACGAAACTCTTGATTCTTTTTAATCTCTCTAGCCCCACACCTTACAGTCTAAGGAATAAGAACCCATGACTAACTCCAATAGGGAAAACAGGTTCTCGTCTCTCAAGGCTTTCGCTTCCCTTAGATTTGGGCCATGCTGTCCTCTTCCTCCACCCCCACTCCGCGGTGGATGTCCTCTGCCCCCACTACCCTCTCTCTGTTTAGATAATATTGTTCCAACACTTCCACATCTTCCCCCTCGGGGCTTCCAAGGCGCTTCCTGTCCGGGCCACAAATTCCAGCATTTTTTTCGATACTGTCGTGAGAGTCTGTAAGGGCTGATGGTAACTTAGAAGCTTAGAAGATTGTACACTTGGAGTTCAGCTCCGGCTTCTGTCATCTATCAGCTGTAGGCCCCTATGTAAATCCCTCGCCCTCGCTGGACCTCAGTTCCCTCACTGCATGAAAGGAGCTGAACCAGATAACAACCCCTAGAACCTTCGAGTTTCCCGCCCTAGGTATCAGACCAACACCTCGGCTGTCATCAGCCTCCAGGGACATCCCAGACACTCCAGGAGACCTGACCGAGACCCATCAGGAAATAGTTCCTCCCGAGCGTGGCCCGATGGTCTGGGTAGCATGAGACTTGGCAGGCGCTGCTGCCCGCGAAGCCAGGGCAACTCACGGTGAGCGGCTGCCTCCACCAGTCCGCGCAGAGCCTTCACGTCAGAACCCGCTCGCAGGTCCAAATCTGCAAACACCGCCATGCTGAAGTCCCATGACCGCCTGCGCGGGCCAGTCTGCGCAGCCGCTGGGCCCGCCCTTCAGGCATGCTGGGAGCTGTAGTTAACCTGCGCAGTCCGTGTTTACCAGCTGCTGACTAGGGATTCGGAGAAACTTACCTGCTTTGCTTTCAAATACCAGAATCTGTGTGTTGAAATCACCAGCTACATTTCAATCCCTCTTTGTCGTCTTCTGAATGACAATGTTTGGTTCCCCCTGGAGGGGTTCCAATTCCCCACTATTCAACACTCCTATAAAATAGTGTAGAAATGAATTCATTCAAAATGCACGCACACGGTATTTAGCGTCTGCTCATGAGTCAGACTTCTGCTAAAGGGCGAAAATGTTATTTAAAGAGTCCTAAAGAATACGTTTACCTTTCCTTTCCCTAAAGTCCATTCAGTTGTTTAAAATGGACTTAACGGGAAGAGGGCGCTAGGACTTCAAAAGAGAACTACCCCAAGACGAGGGTCTTTTTACCCAATCAGAACTATTGATGTCAAAGCCTGCTATTCTGTTACAGTCAGCATCTTCAACCACAAGATGGCAGGACTCGCTCTAGGACGAGCGCTTAGAGCCACCACTGATTCAGGCAAAGAATCGTTTGAAAAGGGAGGTGCAAAATTGAGATGTTTTGCACATTCCAGCTGATAAATGTACAAGGTGACGCATATCTCACAGATCTGATATGTCCACTTTTTTCTTAGTGTAAATGACCTATTGAGGATTAATAATCAATTATACAACAACTATGAAACTATAGTTTACATCAGTGCTCTCAAACTACCTGTGATGAAGGACCAGTTTCTCCCTCCTTCTCCCCTACCCCCAGATTCTTCGAGACCAGGATACGGTCCTTTATGCATTACCAGTAAACAGCCTGTCTTCATGTAAATCACAAATTTGACAACACTGAACTGCCCTATACCTGGATGAATAGTCTGCTGATCAGGAGCTTGGTCATCAGGACAATGCCAATGTGC
The DNA here is from genome assembly GCF_049354715.1 of Callithrix jacchus. Taxonomy (NCBI): domain Eukaryota; kingdom Metazoa; phylum Chordata; class Mammalia; order Primates; family Cebidae; genus Callithrix; species Callithrix jacchus. The sequence goes on along the minus strand of NC_133513.1, from coordinate 83,639,615 downwards.
TGTAAACGTTCTGAACATTTTCACTTTCTTTTCTTTTCTTTTTTTTTTTTAAATAATGTATGCACAGCAACAATAATCACAGAGTGGATTGCCCCAAAAATTAGAGGCTCAGCCATTTGACCTGAGGAGTGTCCCATTTGCTGGCCTGCTGAGTTTTCTCTGTTTTGTTTTGTTTTTAGAGAGAGCATCTCGCTATTGCCCAGCATGGACTCCAACGCAAGCAATCCTCTCTCCTAGCTGTGATTGCAGGCGCCCACCCCCATGCCCCACCCATCAATTTCTGTATTTACTGATCACAAACAGTTCACAGATAGTCTCTGTCTGTGGACCACACCTTAACTACTACTTCTTTATGCGAGTCTCTGTCTGTGGACCACACCTTAACTACTACTTCTTTATGCGATTTTCTTGTCCGTCTCAGAAGGGAGGAGGGATCTGTTCCATGCAGTAGCGTGCAGTTCTATTCTTGGTTAACTTTTGTAAAGAAGAGATATTTTGCCCTTCCAGTATTTAATATTTCCTAAGCAGGAGTAGAAGAGAATATTACTTCTGCAAATAGAATAAGGTCACATAAAGCAAACCCTTTGTTTTTCATGAGAATATCTAGTGTTAATTTTGCAGGGTCATACAGGCAGCTTCACCTGTGACCATAAAAATGTAGATTGGTCAGAAATATGACCAATGTGTGGTAAGGCGAATAAGATGACAGTTCAATTATTTTTTCAGTTGACTCATTGTAATTATACATGTTTATGGGGTACAATTTTATGTTTTGATACATGTATATGTTATATAATGATCAAATCAAGATAGGATATTCATCACCTCATGCATTTTTGGTGATAACATTGAAAAAAACTCTCTTCTAACTATTTTGTGATATATAAACAATACCTTACTGTTAATCATAGTCACTTTCTGTGCAATAGAACATCAGAACTTATTCCTCCTATCTAACTTTGTACCTGTTGAGCAACCTCTCCCCATCCTTCCTCCCCCAAACCCTCCCTAGTCTTTGTTAACCATTGTTCCATTGTTTACTTTCTAGACTTCTATCAAATTAAGTTTTTTTTCATATTCCACTTATGAGTGAGATTAGGCAGTATTTGTCTTTCTGTGTGTAGCTTATTTCACTTAAGATGGTGTCATCCATATTATCCCAAATGACAGGATTTCATATTTTTTAATGGCTGAGTAGTATGTCATTATGTGTGTACCACATTTTCTTTATCCATTCATTTGTTGTTAGACATGTAGGTTGATTCCATATTTTGGCTATTGTGAATAGCGTTGCAATAAACATAGAAGTGCAGATATCTCTTGGACATACTGATTTCACTCTCTTTGGATTATACACCCTGTAGTGAAACTTTTAGGTCCTATGATAGTTCTATTTTTAATTTTTTGAGAAACATCCATACTGTTTTTCATAATGGCCATACTAGTTTACATTTCCACCAACAGTAAGTGTTCCTTTTTCTCTACATCCTCATCAACGCTTATTTTCATTTATTGTTTTGATAATAATTGTAACTGGAGTGAAGTGGTAGCTCATTGTGGTTTTGACTTGCATTTCCTTTATGATTAGCGAGGCTGACAATTTTTTTCATATACCTGTTGGCCATTTGTATGACTTCTTTTGAGAAATGTCTGTTAAAGTTTATTTGTTTGTTTAAGAGAATCTCTGTCACCCAGGCTGGAATTCAGTGGCTTGATCATGGCTCACTATAGCTTCAAACTCCTGAACTCAAGCAATTCCTCTACCTCAGCCTCCCAAGTACCTAGACTATAGGTATATACCACCATGCCCGGAAAATTTGTTTAATTTAATTTAATATTATTTTAAGTACCAGGATACATGTGCAGGATGCGCAGGTTTGTTACACAGGTAAATGTGTGCCATGGTGGTTTGCTGCACCTATCAACCCATCACTTAAGTATTAAGCCTCACATATATTAGCTATTTATCCTGATGCTCTTCCTTCCCTCCCACCTCAACAGGCCCCAAAGCATGTTGTTTCCCTCCCTGGTCCATGTGTTCTCATTTTTAAGCTCCCACTTATAAGTAAGAACGCACAGTATTTAGTTTTCTGTTCCTGTGTTAGCTTGCTGAAGATAATGGCTTCCAGCTCCATCCATGTCCCTGCAAAGGACATGATCTCATTCCTTTTTATGGCTGCATAGTATCCCATGGTGTCTATGTACCACATTTTATTTATCCAATCTATCATTGATGGGCATTTGGATTGATTTCATGTCTTTGCTATTGTGAATAGTGCTGCAATGAACATACACATGCATGTATCTTTATGATAGAATGATTTATATTCCTTTGAGTATATACCCAGTAATGGGATTGCTGGGTCAAATGGTATTTCTGCTTCTAGGTCTTTAAGGAATTGCCACACTGTCTTTCACAATGGTTAAGCTAATCTACATTCCCACCAACAGTGTAAAAGCCTTCCTATTTCTTCACTACCTCACCAGCATCTGTTGTTTCTTGACTTTTTAGTAATTGCCATTACAACCGGCATGAGATTGTATCTCACTGTGGTTTTGATTTGCATTTCTCTAATGATCAGTGATATTGAGCTTTTTTTTCATACATTTGTTGGCTGCATGAATGTCTTCTTTTGAGAAGTTTCTGTTCATGTCCTTTGCCCACTTTTTAATGCAGTTGTTTTTCTCTTGTAAATTTGTTTAAGTTCTTTGTAGATTTTGAATATTAGACCTTTGTTAGATAAATAGGTTGTAAAAATTTTCTTCCATTCTGTAGGTTATCTGTTCACTCTGATGATAGTTTCTTTCTGTTCACCCTGCTGATGGTTTCTTTTGCTGTACAGAAGCTCTTTAGTTTAATTAGCTCCCATTTGTCAATTTTTACTTTTGTTGCTATTGCTTTTTTTTTTTTTTTTTTTTTTTGAGACAGAGTTTCACTATTGTTACCCAGACTGGAGTGCAATGGCATGATTTCGGCTCACCACAACCTCCGCCTTCTGGGTTCAAGCAATTCTCCTGCCTCAGCCTCCCGAGTAGCTGGGACTACAGTCGCGCACCACCATGCCCAGCTAATTTTTGTATTTTTAGTAGAGACGGGGTTACACCTTGTTGACCAGGATGGTCTCGATCTCTTGACCTCGTGATCCATCTGCCTCGGCCTCCCAAAGTGCTGGGATTATAGGTGTGAGCCACCGTGCTTGGCCACTATTGCTTTTAACATTTTCATTATGAAATCTTTGCCTGTGCCTATGTCCTGAATAGTATTGCCTAGATTCTCTTCTAAGGTTTGTATAGTCTTTAATCCGAATGAGTTAGTTTTAATAAACAAAAAAAAATGAGTTAATTTTTGTATGAGGTCTAAGGAGGGGATTCAGTTTCAATTTTCTGCATCTGGCCAGCCCGTTTCCCAGCACCATTTATTAAATAGGGAATCCTTTCCCCATTGCTTGTTTTTGTCAGGTTTCTCGAAGATCAGACGGTTGTAGATGTGTGGTCTTACTTTGGAGATCTCTATTCTGTTCTATTGGTCTATGTGTCCATTTTTGTACCAATACCATGCTGTTTTTGTTGCTGTAGGCTTTGGTATAGTTTGAGGTTGGGTAGAGTGATGTCTCTAGTTTTGTTCTTTTCACTTAGGATTGTCTTGGCTGTATGCATGCCCAGATAATTTTTTAAACTCCCTTTTATAGCAACAGTCTTGCTATGTTGCTGAGACTGATCTTAAACTGCTGGCCTTAAGTGATCCTCCCACCTCAGCCTCCCAAAGTGCTGAGATTATAGGTGTGAGCCATTGTGACTGGCCCAGTTGCCCCTTTTTTTTTTTGGAGACTGAGTTTCACTCTTGTTACCCAGGCTGGAGTGCAATGGCGCGATCTTGGCTCACTGCAACCTCCGCTTCCTGGATTCAGGCAATTCTCCTGCCTCAGCCTCCTGAGTAGCTGGGATTACAGGCACGCGCCACCATGCCCAGCTTATTTTTTGTATTTTTAGTAGAGACGGGGTTTCACCATGTTGACCAGGATGGTCTCGATCTCTTGACCTCATGATCCACCTGCCTCGGCCTCCCTAAGTGCTGGGATTACAGGCGTGAACCATCGCTCCCAGCCCCAGTTGCTCATTTTTAATGGGTTATTTATTTTGGTTTTTTTCGCTGCTGTTGAGTTGTTTCAGTTCCTTATATATTTTGGATACTAAGCCCTTGTCAGATGCAGTTTGCAAATATCTTCATTGTCTGTTCACACTGTTAGTTTTCCTTAGCTGTGCAGAGACTTTTTAGTTTGATGTAATCCTATTTGTCTATTTTTGCTTTTATTGCCCGTGCTTTTGAAGTCTTATTTAAAAAATCTTTGCCCAGCCCAGTGCTTGTCATGGAACACTTCTGTTTTCTTATAGTAGTGTTATAGTTTCAGTGCTTACATTTAAGTCTCTGCTCTGTTTGGAGTTGATTTTTTAATATGGTGAGGGGTAGGGGTCTAGTCTCATTGTTCTGCATGTGGATGTCCAACTTCCCAGCATGACTCATTAAAGAGACTGTCTATTCCCCAATGTGTGTTTTTGGCATCTGTTTCAAAAATCAGTTGGTTTTAGGTGCATGAATTTATTTCTGGGCTCTCTATTCTGTTTCATCATTGGTCTATGTGTCTGTTTTTCTGCCAGTATCATGTTCTTTTGGGTACTATAGCTTTGTAGCATATTTTTAAGTCAGGCTTTGTGATGTCTCCAGCTTTGCTCTTTTTTCTCAGGACTGTTATTGCTATTTGAGGACATTTGTGGTTCCACATAAACTTTAAGATTCTAAAAAATATTTCTGTGAGGAATGTAATTGGTATTTTGATAGGGATTGTATGGAATCTGTAGATCATTCTGGAAAATATGTCTGCTTCAACAATATTAATTATTTCAATTCATGAACATGGGATATCTTTCCACTTATTTGTGTCATCTTTATTTCCTCAACATTTTATAGTTTTTATTGTAGAAATCTTTCACTTCCTTCGTTAAGTTCATTCCCAGGTATCTTTTTTGTAGCTGTTGTAAATGGAATTGTTTTCTTCATTTTTTAAGTCATTCACTATTAGTATACAGAATGCTACTGAGTTTTTATATGTTAGTTTTGTTTCCTGCAACTTCACTGAATTTGCTTGCTAATTTTAAATGGTGGAGTTTATTTGGTGGAGGCTTTAGGGTTTTCCATGTATATAATCAAGTTGTCTACAAACAGGAATGACTTGAGTTCCTCCTTTCCAATTAGGATGCCTTTCATTTCTTTTTCTTGCCTAATTGCTTCAGATAGGTGACAGTTTTATTATCTGATGCTAGTACTAGACTGAAGTGGGCTTTTTTGAAAGTCACAGAACTTTTGCTGTGGACTATACCCTATAAACTTCTTTTCTAGCCAGCCCTGCAGCGTGACGGATAGCACATCGGACTTCTAAACTTCTTTTCTTCTCTGCACCCTAAGCCTAGGAGAAGAGGAAAAGAAAAGGTAAGAAATAATAGAATAAATAGCAATCAGTATTTATGACTATACTGAGGGCCAGCAAACTTGCTAAGTACTCTAAGTACTTATGTGGGTATCTTATTTAATTTTCAAAGCAGCTGCATGTTAAGTGCTGTTTTTTATTTTCATTTTTTTATTGTTTTCAGATCTAGACTTTCAGAAGGACTGTTTTTTGCTTTTTGTTATTTTCTTTTTAAAATCAATATCTATTTTTTACATCTGAGAAATCTAAGATATAAGTAGTAGTGGTAGAACTACATGTGGATGGAGACAGTTTGTTTCAGTTCTTGCCTAGTGTACTGCTTCCTGAGCAAAGCAAGCAGAGACTAGAGTTGTGGGGGAGGAATGAGGAAGAGAAAAGCAGAAAAGGGAGTCTGGAGAGGACAGAAGGAGAGTGGAGGAAATGAGAAGCAGGAAGGGAGAAGGAAGGAAAGGGAAAAGTGGAAGAGGGGAAAGAGGAGTAGAAAGAAGAAAAAGACAAGACAGAATAGGGGAGATGAACAGGGAAGAGGGGTTAGAAGTTGGTCGGCAGGGATGGATGTGGCAGCAAGGATCTGTAGTTTGAAGATGACCGTGGAAATTTCTGACTGGAAGATAATAGTACTGTATAAGACTGGGAGCAGTGGCTTATACCTGTAATCCCAGCACTTTGGGAGGCTGAGTCAGGAGGATTGCTTAAAGCCAGTTTAAGATTAGAGTGGGCAACAAAGTGACCCTGTCTCTACAAAAAATTTAAAAATTAGCCAGGGGTGGTGGTGTGCACCTTTAGTCTGAACTACTTGAGAAGCTGAGATAGGAGGATCCCTTGAGCTCAGGAGTTTGATGTTATTATACAATGAGCTATGGACTGCATCACTACACTCCAGTGTGGGAGACAGAATGAGACCTGTCATCTCTTTATTTTATTTTATTTTTTTTAAATTTTTTATTGGATTATAGGTTTTGGGGTACATGAGCAGAGCATGCAAGACAGTTGCGTAGGTACACACATGGCAGTGTGCTTTGCTTTTCTTCTCCCCTTCACCCACATTTGGCATTTCTCCCCAGGCTATCCCTCCCCACCTCCCCCTCCCACTGGCCCTCCCCTTTTCCCCCCAATAGACCCCAGTGTTTAGTACTCCCCTTTCTGTGTCCATGTGTTCTCATTTTTCATCACCCACCTATGAGTGAGAATATGCGGTGTTTCATTTTCTGTTCTTGTGTCAGTTTGCTGAGGATGATGTTTTCCAGATTCATCCATGTCCCTACAAACGACACGAACTCATCATTTCTGATTGCTGCATAATATTCCATGGTGTATATGTGCCACATTTTCCCAATCCAGTCTATTATCAATGGGCATTTGGGTTGATTCCAGGTCTTTGCTATTGTAAACAGTGCTGCAATGAACATTCGTGTACATGTGTCCTTATAGTAGAACGATTTATAGTCTTTTGGATATATACCCAGTAATGGGATTGCTGGGTCAAATGGAATTTCTATTTCTAAGGCCTTGAGGAATCGCCACACTGTCTTCCACGATGGTTGAACTAATTTACACTCCCACCAACAGTGTAAAAGTGTTCCTTTTTCTCCACATCCTCTCCAGCATCTGTTGTCTCCAGATTTTTTAATGATCGCCATTCTAACTGGCGTGAGATGGTATCTCAATGTGGTTTTGATTTGCATCTCTCTGATGACCAGTGACGATGAGCATTTTTTCATATGATTGTTGGCCTCATATATGTCTTCTTTCGTAAAGTATCTGTTCATATCCTTTGCCCACTTTTGAATGGGCTTGTTTGTTTTTTTCCTGTAAATCTGCTTGAGTTCTTTGTAAATTCTGGATATCAGCCCTTTGTCAGATGGGTAGACTGCGAAAATTTTTTCCCATTCTGTTGGTTGCCGATCCACTCTAGTGACTGTTTCTTTTGCCGTGCAGAAGCTGTGGAGTTTCATTAGGTCCCATTTGTCTATTTTGGCTTTTGTTGCCAATGCTCTTGGTGTTTTGTTCATGAAGTCCTTGCCTACTCCTATGTCCTGGATAGTTTTGCCTAGATTTCCTTCTAGGGTTTTTATGGTGCCAGGTCTTATGTTTAAGACTTTAATCCATCTGGAGTTAATTTTAGTGTAAGGTGTCAGGAAGGGGTCCAGTTTCTGCTTTCTGCACATGGCTAGCCAGTTTTCCCAACACCATTTGTTAAACATGAAATCCTTGCCCCATTGCTTGTTTTTGTCAGGTTTATCAAAGATTGTATAGTTGTATGTATGTTGTGTTGCCTCCGGTGCCTCTGTTTTGTTCCATTGGTCTATATCTCTGTTTTGGTACCAGTACCATGCTGTTTTGATTACTGTAGCCTTGTAGTATAGTTTGAAATCCGGTAGTGTGATGCCCCCCGCTGTGTTCTTTTTGCTTAGAATTGACTTGGCTATGCGGGCTCTCTTTTGGTTCCATATGAAGTTCATGGTGGTTTTTTCCAGTTCTGTGAAGAAAGTCAATGGTAGCTTGATGGGGATAGCATTGATTCTGTAAATTACTTTGGGCAGTATAGCCATTTTCACGATATTAATTCTTCCTAACCATGAACATGGAATGTTTCTCCATCTGTTTGTGTCCTCTCTGATTTCGTTGAGCAGTGGTTTGTAGTTCTCCTTGAAGAGGTCCCTTACGTTCCTTGTGAGTTGTATTCCAAGGTATTTTATTCTTTTTGTAGCAATTGCGAATGGCAGTTCGCTCTTGATTTGGCTTTCTTTAAGTCTGTTCTTGGTGTAGACGAATGCTTGTGATTTTTGCACATTGATTTTATATCCTGAGACTTTGCTGAAGTTGTTTATCAGCTTCAGGAGTTTTTGGGCTGAGGCTATGGGGTCTTCTAGGTATACTATCATGTCGTCTGCAAATAGAGACAATTTGGCTTCCACCTTTCCTATTTGAATACCCTTTATTTCTTTTTCTTGCCTGATTGCTCTGGCTAGAACTTCCAGTACTATATTGAATAGGAGTGGTGAGAGAGGGCATCCTTGTCTAGTACCGGATTTCAAAGGGAATGCTTCCAGTTTTTGCCCATTCAGTATGATATTGGCTGTTGGTTTGTCATAAATAGCTTTTATTACTTTGAGATACGTTCCATCGATACCGAGTTTATTGAGGGTTTTTAGCATAAAGGGCTGTTGAATTTTGTCAAATGCCTTCTCTGCGTCAATTGAGATAATCATGTGGTTTTTGTTTTTGGTTCCGTTTATGTGGTGAATTATGTTGATAGACTTGCGTATGTTGAACCAGCCTTGCATCCCCGGGATGAATCCTACTTGATCATGATGAATAAGTTTTTTGATTTGCTGTTGCAATCGGCTTGCCAATATTTTATTGAAGATTTTTGCATCTATGTTCATCATGGATATTGGCCTGAAGTTTTCTTTTCTCGTTGGGTCTCTGCCGGGTTTTGGTATCAGGATGATGTTGGTCTCATAAAATGATTTGGGAAGGATTCCCTCTTTTTGGATTGTTTGAAATAGTTTTAGAAGGAATGGTACCAGCTCCTCCTTGTGTGTCTGGTAGAATTCGGCTGTGAACCCATCTGGATCTGGGCTTTTTTTGTGAGGTAGGCTCTTAATTGCTGCCTCAACTTCAGACCTTGTTATTGGTCTATTCATAGTTTCAGCTTCCTCCTGGTTTAGGCTTGGGAGGACACAGGAGTCCAGGAATTTATCCATTTCTTCCAGGTTTACTAGTTTATGTGCATAGAGTTGTTTGTAATATTCTCTGATGATGGTTTGAATTTCTGTGTAATCTGTGGTGATTTCCCCTTTATCATTTTTTATTGCATCTATTTGGTTGTTCTCTCTTTTCTTTTTAATCAATCTGGCTAGTGGTCTGTCTATTTTGTTGATCTTTTCAAAAAACCAGCTCTTGGATTTATTGATTTTTTGAAGGGTTTTTCGTGTCTCAATCTCCTTCAGCTCAGCTCTGATCTTAGTAATTTCTTGTCTTCTGCTGGGTTTTGAGTTTTTTTGATCTTGCTCCTCTAGCTCTTTCAATTTTGACGATAGGGTGTCAATTTTGGATCTCTCCATTCTCCTCATATGGGCACTTATTGCTATATACTTTCCTCTAGAGACTGCTTTAAATGTGTCCCAGAGGTTCTGGCACGTTGTGTCTTCATTCTCATTGGTTTCGAAGAACTTCTTTATTTCTGCCTTCATTTCGTTGTTTACCCAGTCAACATTCAAGAGCCAGTTGTTCAGTTTCCATGAAGCTGTGCGGTTCTGGGTCAGTTTCTGAATTCTGAGTTCTAACTTGATTGCACTATGGTCTGAGAGGCTGTTTGTTATGATTTCAGTTGTTTTGCATTTGTTGAGCAGTGCTTTACTTCCAATTATGTGGTCAATTTTAGAGTAGGTGTGATGTGGTGCTGAGAAGAATGTGTATTCTGTGGATTTGGGGTGGAGAGTTCTGTAAATGTCCACCAGGTTTGCTTGCTCCAGGTCTGAGTTCAAGCCCTGGGTATCCTTGTTGATTTTCTGTCTGGTTGATCTGTCTAGTATTGACAGTGGAGTGTTAAAGTCTCCCACTATTATTGTGTGGGAGTATAAGTCCTTCTGTAAGTCATTAAGAACTTGCCTTATGTATCTGGGTGCTCCTGTGTTGGGTCCATATATGTTTAGGATCGTTAGCTCTTCTTGTTGTATCGATCCTTTTACCATTATGTAATGGCCTTCTTTGTCTCTTTTGATCTTTGTTGCTTTAAAGTCTATTTTATCAGAGATGAGAATTGCAACTCCTGCTTTTTTTTGCTTTCCATTAGCTTGGTAAATCTTCCTCCATCCCTTTATTTTGAGCCTTTGTGTATCCTTGCATGTGAGATGGGTTTCCTGTATACAGCACACTGATGGGTTTTGGATTTTTATCCAATTTGCCAGTCTGTGTCTTTTGATTGGTGCATTTAGTCCATTTACATTTAGGGTTAATATTGTTATGTGTGAATTTGATACTGCCATTTTGATTCTAAGTGGCTGTTTTGCCTGTTAGTTGTTGTAGATTCTTCATTATGTTGAAGCTCTTTAGCAGTCAGTGTGATTTTGGAATGGCTGGTACTGATTGATCCTTTCTATGTGTAGTGCCTCTTTTAGGAGCTCTTGTAAAGCAGGCCTGGTGGTGACAAAATCTCTGAGTACTTGCTTGTTCGCAAAGGATTTTATTCTTCCTTCACTTCTGAAGCTCAGTTTGGCTGGATATGAAATTCTGGGTTGAAAGTTCTTTTCTTTAAGAATGTTGAATATTGGCCCCCACTCTCTTCTGGCTTGTAGTGTTTCTGCCGAGAGATCTGCTGTGAGTCTGATGGGCTTCCCTTTGTGGGTTACCCGACCTTTCTCTCTGGCTGCCCTTAGTATTCTCTCCTTTATTTCAACCCTGTTGAATCTGACGATTATGTGCCTTGGGGTTGCTCTTCTTGCAGAATATCTTTGTGGTGTTCTCTGTATTTCCTGCAATTGAGTGTTGGCTTGTCTTGCTAGGTGGGGGAAATTTTCCTGGATGATGTCCTGAAGAGTATTTTCCAGCTGGGATTCATTCTCTTCGTCCCCTTCTGGTACACCTATCAAACGTAGGTTAGGTCTTTTCACATAGTCCCACATTTCTTGGAGACTTTGTTCATTCCTTTTTGCGCTTTTTTCTCTGATCTTGGTTTCTCGTTTTATTTCATTGAGTTGGTCTTCGACTTCAGATATTCTTTCTTCTGCTTGGTCAATTCGGCTATTGAAACTTGCGTTTGCTTCGCGAAGTTCTCGTATTGTGTTTTTCAGCTCCTTTAATTCATTCATATTCCTCTCTAAGGTATCCATTCTTGTTATCATTTCCTCGAATCTTTTTTCAAGGTTCTTAGTTTCTTTGCATTGATTTAATACATGATCTTTTAGCTCACAAAAGTTTCTCATTATCCATCTTCTGAAGTCTAATTCCATCATTTCGTCACAGTCATTCTCCGTCCAGCTTTGTTCCCTTGCTGGTGAGGAGTTTTGGTCCTTTCTAGGAGGCGATGTGTTCTGGTTTCGGGTGTTTTCCTCCTTTTTGTGCTGGTTTCTTCCCATCTTTGTGGATTTGTCCACTGGTCGTCTGCGTAGTTGCTGACTTTTCGTTTGTGTCTCTGAGTGGACACCCAGAATGTTGATGATGAAGTATTTCTGTTGCTTGGTTTTCCTTCTACCAGTCTAGCCCCTTTGCTGTACGACTGTTGAGGTCCGCTCCAGACCCTGCTTGTCTGGGGTGCACCTCTAGTAGCCATGGCACAGCGAGGGATGCTACCAGTTTCTTTTTCTGCTCTCTTTGTCCCAGGATGATGCCTGCCTAATGACAGTCTTTTGGATATAGAGGGGTCAGGGAGCTGCTTGAGGAGACAGTTTGTACTTTATAGGGGTTTAATTGCTGCGCTGTGCACTCTGTTGTTCATTCAGGGCTGTTAGGCTGCTATGTTTGATTCTGCTGCAACACAGCTCATTAAACAACCCTTTTTTTTTTCTCAAATGCTCTGTGTTGAGGGATTTGGGCTTTATTTTTGGATGTCCGATCAGGTGTCCTGCCCAGCTCAAAGGCAGACTAGCCACTGTTTGTCTGCCGAGGCTCCGCCCTGCTGTTGTGTGATTCGCGCTGTTCCTGCGGGCTCTGCTGTGGTCTCCGCCACGCCCTGCGGCGGAGTCTCTTCGTTGTAGCGTGTTGCCTCAGCAACGGCAGGCTGCGTCAGCAGTGGGCGTGTATCTCAGTTGGGGCGGGTTGCCTCGGCAACGGCTGGCTGCCTCAGCAGTGGGCGTGTATATCAGTTGGGGCAGGTTGCCTCCGTAGTGGTGGACGCCCCTACCCCACAGAGCTTCTCGGACCGTCTGCCCGGGATAGTTTGAAATCGCGGTTTTGTTCGTCCCACTGGGTATCCCAAACGATCTGTCCCTGCAATCCCCTGGGCTGGGCTACTGTGCAAGTCTCGTTCAGTCTCAAGTCCAGCCCTCTCAAGTCTCAGGTTGCCGGTTCAACAAGGCACCCGGACAAGCGCGCCCTGTGGGGATTGCTGGGTAGGGCCGGCCGCTGCCGCCCCGGCTGCCGGCTTCGCCAGGCAGACCTACTGCCTGGCGTCCCGTGTCTTTTTATACTTGGGAGTTTCCCCGTTCTGTGGGCAACAAAGATCAGTCTGGAAATGCAGCACTGACTCACCGTTTGCGAATTCAACGCGGGCTCCAATCCTGGGTTGTTTTCACAGCGCCATCTTGAGTCCCCTCGTCATCTCTTTAAAAAAATGGTGGCCCATACCTGTAATCCCAGCTACTTGACTGGCTGAGTCAGGAGAATTGCTTGAACCTGGGAGGCGGAGGTTGCAGTGAGCTGAGATTGCACCATTGCACTGTAGCCTGGGCAACAAGAGCGAAGAAAAAAGTACTCTATAAAATTATGATTAGCATTTTACATTAGTTATCTGATTTGATCCTAACAATAGCAAATGAGAGGGATATTTTTATTCCTGTTATATCAGGGAGAAGTCCTGGACTCAGATGGGATGACTCTTGAGTCATTTCCTCTTCTGTGGGAAGCCTAGAAAAAGATGATGGGTTTCATATCTAAAGCAATCATTGGGCACTTCTCATCCTCCCAGAAGAGTTTTTTGGGCTGTGTGTGGGCTAGGGTGTGTGCCTGATTAGTCTTTGGCCTTATCCTACTTTTATTTTGTTCACCCCTCCTGAGTGAACTGAAAAATGCTCCACCCAACCCCTGTCCTCTTGCAGCTTAAGACTGAGGGGGAGCCAGGCAAGAAAACCATATTATAAAATGATTTGGCCAGATGCATTGGGAGCACAAAGCAGAGATTTCGCTCTCAAATTGAGGGGGAAGGTTTGGGAGATCTGAAGAGGAAAAAGGGCAATTTCCTTGATGGAGTAATGCTTGACTTGAATTTTGACACATGAAGTGAAAGAGAAACATACATGAGGCAGAGATCTAGGGTGTTGAAGGTATATCCAGAGCTGGCACAAAGTACGTGGTACTCAGCTAAAATTTGCTGATTGAATAAATGAACTCATGACCTCTTGTTTGACTTCATACCCATATCAACAGAACTGTAGCAATGTTGGATGTCTTATTTAACCATATGGTCGGAAATTCACTGAACTGTGCACCTGGTGCACTGGTATGATATACCAGCAACTTAAATAGAACCATCCTCTGTGTCCCACATGATGGGACACTTATAGGAGCTCTTGGTGAGACTAAAAGAATATACCTTAACTCCAGCATGACATTACAGTTGCCCTATTCATTCACATATCTGGGAAGTTTGTGCAATGAACCATCTTCCCAACCTTTTCCAGAAACCCTCATAAAGCAGATCAGAGGGGCTGATTGCTAAACTTAGAACTCTAGTTGCCCTCCATAGGACATCACTAATCCAGGGAGCTGCTTACAGTAATTCCTTCCTCATCTTCTTGCCCTCCCCCAGAGATTCTTGTTACTGACCTGATATCATAAAAATTTGTCCACTTTCTGTTCTGGGTTAATCTGTCCCTGCTTGTAATATTAGTTTTCTTTTCAAGTGCAGTTAAATGAAAATAAAATATTTTTATACAGATATTTCTATTAAAAATGGGAAAATGAGACAGATATAGGCTTATATTTACAAAAATTAGCATAAAAGCAAGCTCAATTGTGAAAATAAAGAGTCATTCTACCTCTTTAAGATGCAAAGTGTGCCTGATTTTTAAAGAATACAATTTAAGGAGCCATTATGAAAGAAATCAAAGGAAGAACTATGACTGGTATAGGGAAAAAGATGCATGATAATCGATTTAATAAATGGAAAGATGAGAACTGACATTTCAACAGGATTTTAAAAATACAAATAGAATAAATGATGCTATTGGTCAGGATTCTCCAGAGAAAAAGAAGCAACCGTGTGTGTGTGTGTGTGTGTGTGTGTGTAGACTGAAAGCAAGAGAGACATTTATTTTAAGGAATTAACTCAAGTGACTATGGAGGCTGAAGAGTCCTAAGATCTGCAGTCAGCAAGCTGGAGATCCAAGACAGCTGATGGGGTAGTTCCAGTCTGAGTCTAAAGCCCTGAGAACCAGGATTGCTGATGGTGTAGTTCCAGGTAGGCTGGCTCAGGAAAAAGCCGATGTTTCAATTTGAATCCAAAGGGAGAGAAAAGCTGATATTCCAGATCAAAAGCAGTCATGTAAAAGGAATCTTCCCTTTCTCAGGGGGCAGTCAGCTTTTTGTTCAGGCCTTCAACTGATTGGATGAGGCCCATCCACATTAGGGAGGGCAATCTGCTTTTCTCAGCCTACGTATTCAAATGTCAATCTCCTCCAGAAACATCCTCACAGACACACCCAGAATAACGTTTGACCAAATATCTGTGCACCCCATGGCCCAGTCAAGTTGAAACATAAAATTAACTTTCACAGTGACACTATCTAAAATTGTGGCATATTAAGTGAAAAAAATTGCTCAGGCAACAAAACTTTGTATCAAAGGCAAGTTTTAAAAAGAACGTTTATTGAAGGCAAAA
This sequence comes from Callithrix jacchus, assembly GCF_049354715.1. Taxonomy (NCBI): domain Eukaryota; kingdom Metazoa; phylum Chordata; class Mammalia; order Primates; family Cebidae; genus Callithrix; species Callithrix jacchus. Next base: position 83,624,591 of record NC_133513.1, on the reverse strand, counting down.
AAAGCACAAGTCCTAAACAGAAACCAACACTTACAAATGTAATATCTGTAGCTTTTATTGCTCAGTATGTTGTAAATATGGCTTAGCGCTTGCAAGACAAGTTATATGAAAAAACCTAAGCTATTTTTGGCATTTTTTTCATTGCAGCTGATAAGTGTATAGAAACCTAAAAGCTATTTGTGTTGGAGAGTATTTTGAAATGACTAAAATTTTTTTGGAAATGGTGCTCCAAAAAAGCACATTAGGAAATGGCTTATTTTTGTGTATGGAGAAGAGATTTTTTTTTTTTTTTTTTGGAATTTTAAAGTACACTTTTCAGAATTGGTAACCATGGCTACAGATGGGACTCCAGTAGGGGTCAGTGTTAACATCAGACTTATGAAATACAAGCACGATGTGACAAGATTTTGTCAAGACACAGAATTTAAGCCGATTTATTATACCATTAACAAGAAACTACTTTGAGCTCTAAATTTAAAAGCCATACAAATAATATCTAAGGCATTAACCATGGCCCACACAGTTCATGCTCCAAATAGCTACAGTGGATGTTGAGAACTCAATTTTGAGCTGCGGAAAGAAATTTACTTCTTAATGTTATCAAGGTTAAAATAGCTATCTTGGGTCACCAGTGATGGCTGAATCAAAGATTTAGTTCTTATAGTTGATGATATAACCCCTGACCCTTAAAAAAACATATAAACAGATTTATTCATATGTAACAAAATTATATCTTTGGGAAACTCATCTGGGTAGCAATGTTCTAGTCCATTTTTTGCACTGAAACTGGTTTCCAGATGTGAAAATTATGGCCTAACCCTATATTGCAGCACCAAATTGTGAAGTCGAAGACTGTGATCCAGAAAAGACACTGAGTTAAAATAATATTGGAACATTAGAATTTTACAAATATCTTGCCAGTAGTTAGTCTAAATTGGAGATTAGCAAACTATTGTTCATGGGCGAAATCCAGTCTGCCATCTGTTTTAAATGCCTTGCAAACTAAGAATCATTTTTAGATTTTTAAGCGTTTGAAAAAATTTTTTAATGTGTTATTGAACAATTAGTGTCAGTCAATAACTTATTTTAGAAAAATAACGTGACCCTTCTTGCGCAGAGTAAAACTCATACCTACATTGCATGTCACACAGGTAGGTATAGGTTTTTTTAATGATTTGCCCCAACAAGTCTACCCTTGCCATTTTCCACAGCTATGGCAAGTCTTCCATGTGTTTGTGGACCCTGTCAGCATTGCATTCTGCTTTCCTCCAGTCTTCTAATGAACTTTCTAGTCGTGCTGATATGTTAGCTCTGTGAATTATCTGGTCTTTCCAACCAGAGTTAACACCTTCCTCTGGGCTCTCATATCTTTGGTTCATACCTATATTAGGAGACTTTCACACTGTACTATGATTATTTACTTGTCTGTCTCTTCTACCAGTGAACATCTGCAAAGCAGAGAAACTGCCTTATTTATCCACTCCTAGCACTTAGCACGGTGCCTATTAATATATAGCTAGAGCATGCTTATTGAATGACTAAAAGAATGGATCAGGCTGGGCACAGTGGCTCTCACCTGTAATCCCAACACTTTGGGAGGCCAAGGCAGGTGAATCACCTGAAGTCAGGGGTTCAAGACTAGCCTGGCCAACATGGTGAAACCCTGTTTCCACTAAAAGATACAAAAATTATCCAGGAGTGGTGGCAGTAGCCTGTAATCTCAGCTTCTTGGGAGGCTGAAGCAGGGAGAGTTACTTGAACCTGAGAGGCAGAGGTTGCAGTGAGCCAAGATCACACCACTACACTCCAGCCTAGGCTGTATCGAAAAACAGAGTTTCAAAAAATAAAAAGTAAAATAAAAGAATGGATCAGGTGGCCGGGCGCGGTGGCTCACGTCTGTAATCTCAGCACTTTGGAAGGCCGAGGTGGGTGGATCATGAGGTCAAGAGATCGAGACCATCCTGGTCAACATGGTGAAACCCCGTCTCTACTAAAAATACAAAAAGTTAGCTGGGTATGGTGGCGCGTGCCTGTAATCCCAGCTACTCAGGAGGTTGAGGCAGGAGAATTGCCTGAACCCAGGAGGCGGAGGTTGCGGTGAGCCGAGATCGCGCCATTGCACTTCAGCCTGGGTAACAAGAGTGAAACTCCATCTCAAAAAAAAAAAAAAAAAGGATCAGGTATAGTTTTTCCTAGAAATTGCGCTATGACTGTGATGGTAATTTCAATTTAAGGTATCATTTTGTCGAATATAGAAGGATTCGTAAAATTCTAAAACTATAGAATAAGATGTCTCCTATTACTTCTTCAATGAAAGCCTTACTTATATTTTGATTATCTTGAAATACCACAAATTCCTCTAACTTTTGCCTAATTGCTGGTTACTCTTTGAGGAAAACTACTCCAAAAGTTGTCTACCTTCTGAATGGCCATATTCTCTCTTTTGATCCCTTAAATCCATTCCAATCTGCTTTACCCCTACCATTCCACTGAAACAGTTTTTGCCTTACTTGGCACTTGTCAGTTTCTACCCCCTTGAAACATTTTCTTCCCTTGACTTTACATATCCAATTTCTCTTGGTTCTTCTCCTGCCTAACTGCCCGCTCCTTCGAAGTCTTTGTCGGATTCTTTTTTTCTCCCAGATCTCAGGATGTTGGTGCATCAAACAGTTAAATCCTCAGCCTGTTCTATAACTAATTTTCCTCTTGGGCAATTTTCCCCTGAAATTGTATCTGCATAGCTGACATCTCCACCTGAATAGTCCAATAGGATCTCAAACTTAATGTGTTCTTTTAAAAAAAGAGCTCCTAAAACAATACCTGCTTTGCGTTAAACACTGAATAATTAATGTTGACTCAATGAATGATTGCTACTTTAATCTATTTTTTTAATTGAGGAACTTAAATTTTCTTCTCATTAGAAATCTTTCAGGAAGGACTGGAAGCTGACAATGTCAAATTTGTTCCTTGATAAAAACTTTCCAGGTAAGTCATCTCTTTGTGGAATTTGCATTGCTGAATAGACTCCCCACTAGGGGGTATGCATGCACCACTTATATTTCAAAAACAGTCCTGGTTAAGAAAAATTAAATATTAATAAAATAAATAAGGGCTCTTGGATGTAGCTGTTGTCTGATTTTTTAATTTATCTTGTTTTGAGGAAAATTTTTAAAGGTTACAAGTAGTTTGTAAAGAGAATGAAAATTTTCTAATTGGAAGGAATCAAAGAAAAATGTACATTTTTTTGTATGTCTAAATTAAAACAAAACTCACAATCACTTTTAGGCTGAAGAATTACTTTAAAACTTGACTTGAACAATTCTTGGTTATAGGCATTATTCTACACTTAGTTCAACTGACTAATGTTTATTAAAAACCTAGTATATGGCAGAAGTAAGAAAATATTCCTGCCTTTGCGGAGTTCACAGTCTAATGGGGAAGACAGTCATGGAAATATGAAGCACAATGCAATAGTAAGTACTATAATAAAAATATTTTAAAAGTGCTTTAAGAGCCTAGAAAGAATGAAATTGACTATGGTGAGGGGGACTGTCAGAGAAGGAGACATTCAGGTGTCCCAGACTAACTGTTTTTATCCTAACTGGGCCTCAAAAATGTCTGTGTTGATGGATTGGAGTCCCTGTCTCTAGGATGTGTGTTGTGTCTCTGTATTCGTGATCTGTAGCCCCACTCATGGCCACAGGGTAGTATCTGGATATTTCTATACAATACTCTTAGTGCTATACTATCTAACCACTCTGGTTTTCCTAGTCTTTTCTCATTCAGTTCTGGGGGAAAGGGACTCTCGGATGATTAGATTAATTGAGTGAGGAAATGGTGTACAAAAAAGAGAGACTGAAAAAATTTGGAGAAACGAAAGAGTAGCCCTGTGGAAGTCTGCTGCACTGGGCATGGGAGGCCATTGGACCCCCAGTAGACATGATATTAGCATGCTCGACTGACTAGCGAGTTGACAATGAACCCTATGGCATAGAAAGCTTTTTTTGTGCTTCTTAAAGTACATCTAGGTTGTCAGGGTATGCCGGTTTGTGGGAAAACAAACTATCCTAAGCTTATGTCCTATGGAGGGATATGTGTGGGTTTGTAGATGGGATTACGCATATGCATTTAGATGAGCTAGATGAGTACACAGAGGGAAGAAGAGCTTATAAAAAGACAGTAATTCATGCTGTAGGACTCCACAGCTCTTCCACACTCCCCCAGAGCATTTCTCAGAGTAGGAGATTGCCAGTTGGAAACCTCAGAAAGCTGTATTCTCAGGTGCCCTCGCTGACAATTTTATGAGAATGCTATTGAAGGCAATAAGAGTCTACACAAGAATTGGTACTTTTAAAAGCAGTAATTTTTTTTTTTTTTTGACACGGAGTTTCACTCTTGTTACCCAGACTGGAGTACAATGGCACGATCTCGGCTCACCGCAACCTCCGCCTCCAGGGTTCAGGCAATTCTCCTGCCTCAGCCTCCTGAGTAGCTGGGATTACAGGCACACGCCACCATGCCCAGGTAATTTTTGTATCTTTAGTAGAGACGGGGTTTCACCATGTTGACCAAGATGGTCTCGATCTCTTGACCTCGTGATCCACCTGCCTCAGCCTCCCGAAGTGCTGGGATTACAGGCTTGAGCCACCGCGCCCGGCCCAAAAGCAGTAATTTTTTTAAATGCAAGGAATGAAAGGGATAAAAACTAAAGATATGATTTGATTTACATGCCAACACTTCACTTACTGTCTCTGGCATAACTGTCAAAGACTGGGTGGGTAGTGGGAAGGAAGAAGGAAGTAATACCTTGATATGGCTTTTAAACATCAGAAAACTAAGGGCATAACGAACAATAAATTTAAATGAATATTTAGATATTTTATGAATATTTTGTGAAGCTATATCTTTAGTGTTTCTTTGTGAGAAAATTATGGCAAAGTATACACCAGATTTTGGCATTTTTATGAGGACACAATTATTTGTTAGTGAAGGTTAAAGGGAAACTGAAAGAATTCCAGATTGCTCTGTCAGGATTTTGGAATAACACAATGAAAGATGAATTTTAAACTCAACATAGGCAAAGTAATGCTGCAGAAGCCGAGATTTTCAATAACTATATTTATGCATTGTGACAGCTTATAAATTAAAAACCTAGCAACTCTTAAGAAATATACTCAGCCATCACTAGGGATAATAGAGGTGACTGTTCTATAAAAAGGGGAGCTTGGATTTGGTGCTATATTGACAATGAAGAAGGAAGTAACTTAAAAAATAATATTTTAATGATTATTTGCTATATTTATATGTCACAATTTAAAAGTTGTTATGAAACGAACATCTGTTTCCACTGAAAAATTGGTATGTTGAAATCCTACTCCCCATTGTGATGGTATTAGTTGTGACAGAGTATCTCATCATGGTTTTGATTTGCATTTCTCTGATGGTTAGGAATGATGAACATTTTATCATATGTTTGTTGGCCACCTGTATGTCTTCTTTTGAGAAGTGTCTGTTCATGTCCTTTGCCCACTTTTTAATGTGGTTATTTGTTTCCTGCTTGTTTACTCATTTAAGTTATGGATTCCAAACATCCCTTTGTCAGATGGGAGAGGGAGGATTATTTGGGAGATGATTATGTCATGAGGGCAGAACCCTCCTGAATGGGATTAGTACCTTCATAAAAGAGAACTTAGGGCCAGGTGGGGAGGCTCATTTGTGTAATTTCAGCACTTTGGGAGGCCGAGGCAGGAGGTCAGGAGTTTGAGACCAGCCTGGCCAACATGGTGAAATCCTGTATGTAGTAAAAAAATACAAAAATTAGCCGGGGGTGGTAGCATGTGCCTGTAATCCCAGCTACTTGGGAAGCTGAAGCCGGAGAATCACTTGAACCTGGGAGGCAGAGGTTACAGTGAGCCGAGATTGCACCACTGCACTCTAGCCTGGGTGACAGAGCAAGACCCTGTCTCAAAGAAAAAAAAGAGACCCAGAGAGTTCTCTTACCCGCTTTGCCAGGTGAAGACACAGCAAGATGGCTATCTGTAAGTCAGGAAATTGTCCCTCACCAGACGCTGAATTTACTAATACCTTGATCTTGGTAAACGTTCCTTGTTAAGCCACCCATGCTATGATATTTTTGTTATAGCATCCCAAAGGGAGTAAAACAAGACAAAAGCAAAAACTAGAAGCTGCTATGAAATATAAATGTACTAGGGGAGGGCTGTTAAGAGTGTAGGTGGTAAATCATATTGACTATAGGGTTAAATACAAATAAAATGATTAATTTTCAAAATCTATGTGTAATTAATTAATGTACAATATTATTTGACAGAGCCAAGCAAGAATATATAAACTGAACTGATTAGGGTATTCAAAGGGAAAAATAGCAAAGTCAAAGTAATTTAAAATGAATTGAAAAGTTAAAATGAAAAAAGTCAAATGTAGTATATTGAGAAATATACTACATTAAGCAATTTTTAAGTGGCGTTGAGACAATTCTAAATCTCAAAATAAAAAACGGAGACATTTCAATGCAGTCACATCTGATCTTAGACAAGTTATAAATTTCTCCCAGTCTCTATTTCCTCCTCTGCACTGAAGGGTGATGCATTCCAGCAACAAACTATTTGTCTTGTGTCTGAGATTATGTCTAATACAGTAGTATTCCCTTATTCTCAGGGGATATTGCCCAAGATCCCCAGTGGATGCCTGAAACCTCAGATAGTACCCAATTCTATATATACTGTGTTTTTTTCTATCTGATAAGAGAGAGGGCTACTAAGTGACTAATGGTGGATGGCATATATAGCAAGGATATGTTGAACAAAGGATGATTCATATCCTGGGTAAGACAGAGTTTTCATCATGCTACTCAGAATAGTGTGCAATTGACAACTTACACATTGTTTATTTTTGAAATTTAATATTTTCGGACTGTGGTTCACCATGGATAACTGAAACTAAGAAAAACAAAGCAGAGAATAACTAACATAAGTTTGAAGAAATTTCCTCACCCATCTTCTTAACTATTGGATAATATTGCTTCGTGGCCTAGATATTATCCTGCACTCTTCCTCTGACTCAATGGATTGGTTTGCTTATCCTAGGCAGAGGAGAGCCTCTCAAATGTTGATCACAATGAAAGAGCTGTGAACATTGGCCCACCATTAGGGTTTTTTTTTTTTTTTATTATTAAAACTTTGAATGTGTGGAGGGAAGAATATGGGCATAGTAATCAGATAAACCTGGGTTTGAAACATAACTGTTCCTTACTAGCTGATTGCAAGAGCAAACACGTTTCCTTATCTGGAAAAACAGGGCTAATGCCCACCTTGAAGAATGAAAGTGCTATTCAGCACTCAGATCAATCTACTGAGGTTTTTATTCCTTTTCTTCTTATTTATAATCCGCTAGGGCCTAACTAGAAAAGAAAACAGATTATTTTTAGAGTCTTAAACTAAAGAAATCACTGCTGGCTTACAGTGAAACCTTTAAACAAAATGGAATGAAGCAAATCTCACAAATAGTAAAAATCCGCCACTCTGACAGAGTTTGGATACCAAGGGGAATTTTAGCCAATAGGTATTAAATCAACATACACCTCCAGGATTCTTCTGTAGAACACTATAACCGGTTATTTCTTTGCTTATGTGTAAGACTTCTAGAATGCTACGGTAAAATTAACTCTCTTTTCAGTATATTAGGCTTTAAAGTCTAAATATAAAGGCAGGTAGAGTCGATTTTCAGAGCGAAGAGGTCTGTTTCTAGACATCCAGGGAGGATTCGTCCAAATGGGTTTAACCCCCTTGGAGGCCTCGCCCCCAGAGCAACCCCATCTTCTAGGTGCAAGGGGCATAAGGAATTCCCCTCCTCGTTTTTTTCCCTTTATTCCTCCTCTCTGAGCTCCCACCCTTATCCCCTTCGGCTGCTGCTTTTCCATCTTCGCTTCCTCCCATAAGCGGTCAAAATAGAAAACGGAAGTACCTATTTGTTGCTTAGTGTAGTGGTCGGAGAGGTTTTGTTTTTTTTTTTTTTAATTATGACCCCTCCAGGTTCTTCATTTCGCGATGATTGCGAACATCCGCTGGCTCATTAGGCCTCTTAACAAAAGAAAAATGCCCCACTCAACTGTGTCTGACTACTGCGCGGAGGTTGGGGTCGGCTGGAGGGGTTCTGGGTATCATGCGTCAAGGACAGTTCCCCGTGCGAAGGGACCCGAGATCCCTGGAGACGCGTGCAGCGCCGCCCCCTCACAGTGGGGAGGCGCGAGAGAGGCAGCGGTCCCTGCCCAGCCCGGGTAGACCGTCCCGGGAGCGCGAGGGCGCGGGCAGCGGCCGGTGGCGGCGGCGGGGACGCGGCGCGGCTGCCGCAGGGGAGCGCCGGGAGCGGCGGCGGCGGCGGGCGCGAGGGGCGGGGCGCACTCCGCAACTTCTGCCGCTGCCGCTGCCGCTGCCGCTGCCGCTGCCGCTGCCTCTGCCGCCCGGGCGCTCTCGGCCCAGCAGCGCGGCTGCTGAGAGCTGTGGAGCGGCCGGCTGAGCCCGGCCCAAGCGCCCGCGAGTCCGCGTGTCCCGGGCGTCCGTCGGGGGCCGAGACGCCTCCGGCAGGGTGTCCCCTCGCGGTCGCGCTCCCGCGTTACCCGCAGCGGCCGGGGGCCCGGGGTGTGCGGGGTCCCGAGACCGAGCCGGGCGCCCCCCAGCGGCCGGCGCAGGCCCCATGGCTGGGCCGGGCGGAGCGGAACCGGCGAGGTGAAGCCCCGGGGCCGGCAGCCGGAGCGCGTGGCGGGGGCGCCGGCTCCATGGGCAGCTGCACTCGGCGGCGCGATGATGGACGTTAACAGCAGCGGCCGCCCAGACCTCTACGGGCACCTCCGCTCTTTCCTCCTGCCAGAGGTGGGGCGCGGGCTGCCCGACTTGAGCCCCGACGGTGGCGCCGACCCGGTCGCTGGCTCCTGGGCGCCGCACCTGCTGAGCGAGGTGACAGCCAGCCCCGCGCCCACCTGGGACGCGCCCCCGGACAATGCCTCCGGCTGTGGGGAGCAGATCAACTACGGCAGAGCAGAGAAAGTTGTGATCGGCTCCATCCTGACGCTCATCACGCTGCTGACGATCGCGGGCAACTGCCTGGTGGTGATCTCCGTGTGCTTCGTCAAGAAGCTCCGCCAGCCCTCCAACTATCTGATCGTGTCCCTGGCGCTGGCCGACCTCTCGGTGGCCGTGGCGGTCATGCCCTTCGTCAGCGTCACCGACCTCATCGGGGGCAAGTGGATCTTTGGCCACTTTTTCTGTAACGTCTTCATCGCCATGGACGTCATGTGCTGTACGGCCTCGATCATGACCCTGTGCGTGATCAGCATCGACAGGTAAGGGCCGGGCCGCCCCGTCCCGGGCTAGGGTTCGGCTGGTAGTTCAGCCCCGCGCGCTCGCCCTTGCTGGGAGGATCAAGCTAGTCTTCAAGATGGGATGAAGGGCTGCGCTTAAAACAACACCCCCTCCATCCACCCTACACCAGCCAAACTTCAGTTACAGCATAGCCTATGTACATCTTTAAAAGAAAAACCCGAAATGTTCTGGTTTACTGTAGTGACGATTTTAAGACCAAAGTTAGGAGTATTTTAAGCCTTAGCATTATCCACCAGGGGGTCCCTTGGCTTGGTTTTTGGAAGGAAGGGATTTGATGCTCCTTGACTTGATCAAGCCTTGCTGTAAGCCTTAAAGAGTCATTTCTTAAAAAAAAAAAAAAAAAAAAATCAGTCGGAGAAAAGCCACTTTGCTTCCCCAGTTGTGGGAGCTACTCTGTAGGCCAATGAAAGGACCTTGGATGGTTCTAGAGTTGGGGTCTACATGTCTTAGACATTGCATCCTTATGATGGTCAATTCGGAATTGCATTCTTGTTTGTGGAAGTCTGGTTTTAATGTTTGGCAATGCTGTCTGTATCTTGCAGGCTTGCTGACTGGAGCCTTGCTCCAGGTCTGAGTGGCTGGTTCTAGCCTTTCATCATAGCCCTTGGGAACCTTCTCTTGAGAACTCCCCCAATGGAATAATTGAAACAGGTTGACCATCTGTCAGGGATGTTAGGGAAAAAATTCCTGCCTTGGGTGTCATATTGAACTAGGAGACCCGCAGGGTTTCTTCAGACTCTAAGGGGACAGGCTTTTGAAATGGAGCTAGTTTTTGACCCTTCAAATATTATGCAGTTGGCAACCTGAAGTATGGACTCAATCCTCTTTGGCCTAAAACAACTGTTTCACTTGAAACTGAAATATGAAACCTTAATATTCATACTCAGCATTCTGTTGGTTTTTTAAAACCAGCACAGGACTAGTATTCTGTTGTGTTTAATGATACAGAGAAATGGTTACTTATTTTCTTAGTGGATCTATAGAACCTTTGTATGTGTAGACCTTTCAGCCTAGGGGAAATAATTGATGCCTCTACACTTAAAATGACAGTGCCTCAAAGGATGGTCTAGCATGAAAAACTGAAATTTTCCTTTTTTTCTTCTTGAAAACACTGCTATTTGTGGTTTGTTGATACTTAAAATGTTCTGCTATATATATGTTTTGCTTGACCAGGGTTTATAATGACTAAATAAAGGAAATAGTAGGAAAGGGAATAATTTTGAGAAGAAAAATACATTGTAGCTCCTTTTAGTTAACGATTTAGGTTATTTTTCTTTAAATTGATTCTACCATGTTGTATATGGTGGTAGAAGCTGCTGACAACAAACAAGGAATTACGAGCAGAGCATGAACTGCATATGTGAGAATATTAGCACCAAATTTGGCAGCTGAAGTTCTGAATTAGAGTAATTGAAAATGACAAAAACATATGCATTGACAGTTTGGCTGTAGCAACTGGAATTAGGAGAGCGCACTCAAACACATAGTAAGTATATACATGAATTATAAGCACAGAAATCTGACTGCTAAGCCAACCAAAACGGAGCATCTTGCATGAATGGAGTCCTTTTAAATGGAACTTAGTATAATAAAACAAATAACGGTTTATGCTGCATGTACTGTATTTATAACCATTTTATTTAAAAATTTCACAGTTGATAAACAATACATAAATAGTACCTTTTGCTAATTTGTCTCCTAAGACAGTCAGCGTTTCTCTTCTGGGCTACATTGAGGTTTGGCTGAAATCACCTTGTGATTCCTGTACGTGAGCTAAAGGCATTCTTCACTCAGTGTGCATGTGTGACTTAGCATCAGCAGGAATGTCCTGAATACAGAGAAGAGATTAATCCTTCTTGGCAAGAGCTTAACATTTTATTGTTAATATATTCTTATGATTGTCACAAAGTGTGGTAATATAGGCATGTAGATTCTCCTTTTACCTATGAGAATTACCCCACTGGTGAATTCTGCTCAAAAATTATTTTAGAAGATCAGCATATCAGTTCTTTAGAGAAAACAAAGAATTGATAAAATTGGAAGACACAGACTGATTTTCTTCCAAGGACATTTAGAACTAAAAATGAGAAAAAAGGAAAATGTATTCTTTCTGAAAAGAATGTTTTCTGCATTCTGTTGTAGAATATGACAGATGATATAAAATATGCTGTGAAAATATGTAAAAAATTAATCTTCATTTGTTCCCTTGTTCATTCCCTCTTGAGTACCTAACATAGGTTACAGTGTGCTTTGTACAGGATAATCAAAGATGAATTACAATGTTGCTGCTTTTGTGCTCATACTGTATTTTGAGAGTTTGGATATCTGTTGGGCATTTAACCTGTCTAAAATGGAAACTCATTTTTCTTGACTACTCCCCATCACACTGGGATGCTTTTCTAATGTGATGCCATATGATTCTTCACAGGCTTCAGAGTTCCCATCCCTGTCTTTTTCAGATAGTGACTTGTATGTATTGAAAAAGTAACAGCCATCAGATGAGAACTCTTATCTTTCCACCACCAAACAAACAATCTGTCCTGCAGATGTACTCTTTTTTTTTTTTTTTTTTTTTACTTTTTTCCAGTTAAAAAGCAAAAAGACATTGTGTGCCAGCAAATACCAAACTACTTGGACTTTATATTCCATCTCCCTGCCTTCTCAAGGACTTTGTTCCTTCATTGATTCTTCATGGATGGTCTTTTGTTGTTGTTGTTGTTGTTATTGTTGTTTGTTATTGTTTTGAGACAGAATCTCACTCTGTCACCCGGGCTGGAGTACACTGGTGCCATCTTGGCTCACTGCAACCTCTGCCTCCTGGGTTCGAGTGATTCTCCTGCTTCAGTCCCCTAAGTAGCTGGGGTTACAGGCAGATGCCACCTACCCAGCTAATTTTTGTATTTTTAGTGGACATGGGCTTTTGCCATGTTGGCCATGCTGGTCTCAAACTCCTGACATCAACTGATCCACCAGCCTCGGCCTCCCAAAGTACTGGGATTATAGGCATGAGCCACTGCACCCGGCCCATTGATGGTCTTTCTTCAGCTTTTCCTTTCTACTGTGTCAGGTTCAATCTTGTATCTTTTAAAACTCTTCTTTGGCCACTGGCCTCACTTCTTCCTCCCGCTACTGCTCTGCTTCAGAGTTAAGCTGCTCAGATAATTGTATCCATAAGTTGTCTTTTCTTCCTTACACTTCAGATAGATGACTTTGATGCTCATCAGGTTTACTGCAATATTCTAACTGGCTTTCCTGGTTCCACTTCTGCCCAGCCTTGATCTATTCCCTAAGAAGAAGCAAGAATGATTTATTTTAAAAACTTTTTTAAGTGAGATAAAAATTTATATATAATGACATGTACAGATCTTAAATATCCAGTTAGTATGTTGACAAATATATATACCGATTATAACCAATGTTCTAGTCAAGATACAGAATATCTTATCATCCAAGAAAGTTTCCTTGTGCCCATTTTAGAATAATCTTTTAAAAATAGAAATCAAATTACCAGCCAGATTTGGTGGCTCACAACTGTAATCCCAGCACTTTGGGAGGCTGAGGCCGGAGGATCGCTGGAGCCCAGGAGTTCAAGACCAGCCTGGGCAACATAGGGAGATCCCATTTCTACAAAAAAAAAAAAAAAGCCAGGCATGGTGGCAAATGCCTTTGTTCTCAATTACTTGGAAAGCTGAGGTGGGAGAATCACTTTGGTCCAGGAGGTCGAGGCTGCAGTGAGCCATGATTACGCCACTGCACTCTGGCCTGGGCAGTAGAGTGAGGCACTGTCTTAAAAATAAAAAAAGGAAATCAAATTACTTTTTATGTATAGTTTTAAAACATGAAAAATAGTTTTACATATCATTTAGAGAAGCTTGTAGAAAGACTAAAAGTATAAAATAGTGCAGAGGAGTGGTTGACACCAAATTCAGGTCAGTGGTTTATCTCTGGTGGGATGGGTGGAGGTGTAATCAGTAGTATATGCATCACATATATTGGTAATGTTTTATTTCTTAGTCTTGGTAGTGGATATAGACTTACTATTCTTTGTATAAGTTTTTGTATGACTGAAATATTTGTTAAAACTTTTTGAAATTCATATAGAAAAGTATATGTATGTGCACAATTCTAAGTGTGAGCTTGATAAATTTCCACATCCGTGTAAACAACTATATTAAGAAATAGAACACTGGCAACCTCCCAGAGGTCCCTTCCTCTCCCTTTCCAGTTTCTATTGCTTGCAAAGAGAACAATTGTCCTGACTTTTAGCATTACACATTGGTTTTGCTTGGCTAGAAGTTCATATAAATGGAGTTGTATAGTATGTACTCTTTCAAATCTGGCTTCTTTAGCTCAACGTAATGGTGGTGAGAGTCATCTATAGTTTGTAGTCTGTCAGGGGTTCATTCATTTTATTGAAAAGTAGTATTCCATTATGTAAATATACCATAATTTGTTTATCCATTCACCCATGGATGGACATTTGAGTTTTTTCTTTTCTGGCTATCACTAATAATGCTGTTCTGAACATTTATTTGTGTATGAGTCATTTGTGGACATGTTTAACTTTATTTTGGGGAAATACAATCCTAGGTAATAAGATATTTTGGAACATTTTAATTTTATCTATCCCCTCACACCTCTTATGTTATTGTTGTCATTCATTTTAGGTCTACAGATTATTCAAATCCCCATTAGATATTATTTTTATTGTTGTTATAACAGTCAGTATTCATTCTTCTTTGCCCACATGTTCATGTTCGTCTTTTCCATTGTTTATTTTGTTCTACATTATTGTGTTTTCATCTCAGATCATTTTGTCCAATTAGATGACTGTTAGCATTATTATTATTTTTAATTAAAAACCTTTTTTTTTTTAACATAAAGAGACAGGGTCTTGCTATGTTGCCTAGACTGGTCTTGAACTCCCAGTTTCAAGTAATTCTCCCACCCTGGCCTCCCAAAGTGCTGAGATTACAGATGTGAGCCATCACGCCTGGCCCAGCATTTTTTTTCACTGAGTGTATTAGTCCATTCTCATGCTGCTACTAAGGACATATCTGAGACTGGGTAATTTATAAAGGAAAGAGGTTTAATTGGCTCACAGTTCCATATGACTTGGAGAGGCCTCACAATCATGGTGGAAGGTGAAGGGGAAGCAAGGCATGTCTTACACGGCAACAGGCAAGAGAGAGCTTGTGCATGGGAACTCCCATTTATAAATTATCAGATCTTGTGAGACTTATTCACTATTAGGAGAACAATATGGGGGAAACCACCCCCATGATTCAGTTATCTCCACCTGGCCCCACCCCCTAACATGTGAGGATTTTTACAATTCAAGGTGAAATTTGGGTGGAGACACAGCCAACCCATATCACTGAGGGTTTGCTAGTGACAAATCCTGTCAGTTCTTACTTGTCTGAAAATGTCCTAATTTCAGCTTCATTTTGAATGATATTTTCACTGAGTAGGAAATTTTATATTTCTAGTTTTTTCCCTAGAACTTTAAAACATTGTTCTATTGTCTTCAGACTTCCATCATTTCTGTTGAAAAGTCAGCCATTAGCCAACATTATTATGACTCCATTGAAGGTAATGTGTCTTTTTTCCCCTGACTACTTTTGGGTTTTTGTCTTTGTCTTTAATTTTTGTCAGTTTTTCTGTGATGTCTCTAGTTCTGGCTTTATTGATTTTTGTTGTTTATTTACTGTTAACCCTGTTTGGGGGTCCTAATGATTTTTAAAATTTGTATATTGATATATTTAATTAGTTTGCTGTTTTCTCATCAAATACTACTATTGTTCCTTTCTTTATTTTTCTATGTCTTCGAACATATGTATTGTAGACCTTATTACTGTGTCACACACATTTCTTACTTTTTTCTACATTTTCCATTTTGTGTTCTACCTCTGTGCTTCAGCAAGGCATCAAGCAGTTGTTGAGACAACCAGGACTTCAGGAAATAAAATCCTAGAGAAGACAGAACCACAGGGAAGTGAGCCAATGTTGTGCAGCCACTCTTTCACTTGGTCCATTAGCCAAAATCGGGTGAAGGCTAAGGGGCTAAGGATCCAGATAAGGATCTTGATGCCTGCTTGATGCCTTTCAAAGTTAGAAAAAATTTTGACCAGGCTTCCAATTTGTTAATTGTCTCTTCTACTATGTCTAATCTGATGTTTAACCTTATCTATTTAGCTAATTTCCATGATAGTATTTTATAATTCTAGAAATTCCATTTAAGTTTTTTAAATTGATTTCAATCTTTTGATGAAATTCTCTACCTTTTCATCTAATTTCTTCATCTTGTTATTTTTTTAGTATATTAATTATAGTTTGACTTTTTGTCTTCTGACTTCGATATCTGAGTCACTTGTGGTTTCTTTTAGTGATCTATTTTATTCTCTGGGTTTTTATCTCTGTCTTGGCATGCCTGGCAAATGTTGATTGTATATTCATCATGTTGCATGAAAAATAGTAGATGCTGTAGATGATGTTATTTTGTTCCAGAGAAAATGCTAGGCAGGCATATTAGACAACTGATTATTTTAATTCAATTAGAGACTGAGCTGAACATAGGCTGTATTTTAGTTCTGATAGAGCTCTGCCACTGGCAGATGCCTCTTTCTAGGATGTAGCCTTCTTAGGATTTCAGCTCAATAACTTATCCCCCTGGCTAGTGTAGAACTTTAAGTGTTCTTTCCTCAAACTATGAGACTATCAAGCATGGCTTCTTGGCCTCCTGCATTATACAGTCTCAGAATTCAGCAAATGTTTTGAGGGAAATATCAAACAGGTGCTGAGCTTAGGTTTCACTGGCATCTTTGCCTTTTAGGTCTCTGAGTTTTGCCTCCATCTCCAAGAGACTGTCAAATATTCTTCTGGTATTTTTGCCCCCTAGTAGCAGCTCTCTGCTGAGGCTCTTTACCTGGATCCTTAGCCCCTTATCCTTCACCCAATTTTGGCAAATGCCCCAAGGGAAAGAGTGGCTGCACAATATTGGCTTGTCTCCCTGTGGTTCTGTCTTCTCTACAATTTTGTTCCCTGAGGTCCAGGTTGTCTCAACAACTGCTTGATGCCTTCAGACATCATAGTGTGCAGGCATGTGTGCATGTGTGTGTGTATTGGTGCTTTATCCAGCTTTTAAAGTGGCTTTCAGCAGAAGCATTGGCCAGAAGCATCAAACAACCCCATCATAGCTAGAAGTGGATGTGTGCTTGAAATATTTTAAATGTATGCTAATACAGGAATATAATTATGTAAATTTCCTGCTTAAAATTTTTTATTTTCTTTTTGTTTCACTTGGAATAAAATTTACTCTTTAGCACATGTAGGAGGTCCTTGGTTTGTCCCTGCCTCACTCCTCAACATCTTGAACTGCATTCTGTCTTGTTTGCCACTTTCCAGTCACATTGAACTTTCTCAGTTTCTCTGTCATGCTAAATTCTTTCCTGCATCAGGTTTACTCCATGAAAACTCATCAACTGATATATTTATAAAACTATGATTTTGCATGTGAAGTTCTGTTCCCTAATGTGCATTTTCTAAAATTTCTAAGTTGGAAAGTTTAAGTGTTTAACCCTCTAGATTGACAACAGTTAAAATGTCAAAAAACTACCAAGTGTTGGGAAGGATATGGAGCAAAGAGAATTTGCATACATTACTAGCGGGGTTGTAAATTGGTGAACCACTTTGCAAATAGTTTGGTGTTATCATGTAATGTTAAAAATACATACACCCTAAGACCCTATTATTTTATCACCAAGTATATATCAGAAAGATACTTGTCCACCAAAAATCTTCTATAAGAAATTTATAGTGTCCACAAACTTGAAACCTTAAAACTTGGAATAATATACATGTATGTCAATAGTAGAATGAATAAATAAATTGTGGTGTATTCATACAACATAATTCTATTTAGGAGTGTTTAACAAACTTGAATGTGCATCAGAACTACCTGGAGAGCGTATTAAAACACAGATTGGGCCAGGTTTGGTGGCTCACACCTGTAATCCCAGCACTTTGGGAGGCTGAGGCAGGTGGGTCACAAGGTCAGGAGATCAAGACCAGCCTGGCCATGATGGTAAAACCTTGTCTCTACTAAAAATGCAAAAATTAGCTGGACATGGTGGGGGTCACCTGTAATCCCAGCTTCTCAGGAAGCTGAGGCAGAGAATTGCTTGAACCCAGGAAGTCAAGGTTACAGTGAATGGAAATCGTACCACTGCATTCCAGCCTGGGTGACAGAGCGAGACTCCATTTCAAAAATCAAAACAAAACAAAAACACAGATTGTTGGGCCTCACCCCAGAGCTCACAAAATCAGAAACCTTACCCCGAGAGTTTCTGATTTTGAAAGTCTGGGGTGGGGCTAAGAATTTACCGTTTACATAAATTCCCGGGTGATTCTGATGCTTCTGGTTTTGGGCTCTTATTTAGAGAAGTGTTGCTATACAGCAATGAAAATGAACAAATTCTACCTACACACAGCAACTAAATGAATCTCAGGAAGTAATTTAAACTATTTTTTGTTATAAAAATTTTGAAACATATTTTAAAGTGAATTTTAATATAATGAGTCTGATGTATCCATCATCTGTCTTCAACAGTGATCAATTTATTGTGAATTTATTCAAAATATACTTTGGAACTCCTCCTCCATCCAATTATTCTAAATCAAGTTTCAGATGTCATATCATTTCACTGATAAATATTTTGGGGTTACAAATATAAGGCTGAGCAGAAGAAGCAAAGTATAAAAGTATATACATATGTGATTCCATTCAAATAAAAATTCTAAATAGACAAAAATATTTTTAGGGATGTACCTGAGTGGTAATACTATTAAAAAAAGGAAGGAAGTGTATATTATAAGAACAGAGAGTGAATAGTTTTAGATGGGAAGGTGAAAACTGAGATCAGAGAGGCTTGCTTCTAAAGTGGTGTGGTGTTCTCTTTCTTGACTGGAGTGGTAATTACACAAGGGTTAACTTCAAAAATTATTGTTAAAGTGTCCATGTATATTTTAGGCAGTTTTCTGTATATGTATTTTATTTTATAATGACAAGGGTAAAAGTACGTATTTGATACATCTCATGAGGTATATTTGGATTAAGTCAGATATATGGTTAATCTGAGCAGATACGGTTATTGTTTTAATGCTGTCAGCAACCATTAATTTTTAGCTTCGTGTATGAGGGCAGGGGCCACCTTTGGGTTGTTCATGGTTACAGGAACTCATCTGCCTTATTTGCAAGAGCTGTAATATTTAGCTCTGATTGGTGTCTGGCTGAAGCCTTGCTTCCTCGCCAGGTACTATGACTCATTCCCTCTGATGATCTGAGTTCTGCTTTTGGCTTTAATTCTGCTTCAATCAGCAGGGCAGGGTGCATTCTGGCTTCTCTAGATCTCCTTTCACTTCAAAGGAAGTTATCCTTGCTCATCTCTAAAATTAATTTTCTGCTTATAGATACATTTTAAGAATTGATGGAATCCTCTTCTAGCTTTGCTGTGGGAAAGTGAGGAGATGAAACAGGTCTTCTGCCCTGTTCTTTTGTGTAGTAACACTTAGCCACCAACTGCTTTTTTTTCCCTCTCATGTTAACTAACAGGAAGTAACACTTCAGGGTAGAAATGATGATAGCTAATAGATGCTTAATGCTTTATTGCTTACAGACCACTTCCAAATACAGAAATCTCCATCAATCTCCTCTACAACATTGTGAGGTGGCCATGATTATCCTCACTTGATGTAGGAGGAACCTGAGACTCAGAGGGTGGAATTGACTTGCCAAGGACATGTATGAATGGCTCTTTTGTATAAATGAAACTTGTGTTCAAAGCCTGTTCACGTATTGTGTGTTTATTTATATCTATGTGTGTAAATATATTTAAGGAAAATAATAAAAGTGGAGACATGGAACATTCCAGTCAAAGGAGCAGAAGATGCCAAGAACACAGAGGCAGTGAATCAGTCTGTGAGTGAACTCACGGAGAGGGGGCAGGAAGGCATTCTGAGTAAGGGAACAGCATAGGAGAAGCCCAAGTCAATAGCACTTCACCCCTTGCAGTAGATACTGCTGGTTCCCTACCCCAATCTTCATCCACCCCTTCCTCCTTGGTTATGGGAATTCCTGCTTTGACCTGTGGATATGGCTGCCCAGAATAAAGACTGCATTTTTTTAGCCTCCTTTGAGGCTAGATGTGGCCATGTTACTAAATTTGGGCGTGAGAGATATTAGAAGTACTATGTTTCAGCTTCCCAGAAACTGCTTTCAAGAAAATTAGTGTGTGTCCTCTTCCTCTTTTTTGTCCTTTCCTCCATCTTCTTTCCTGGAATGTGAAGATGGTGGCTAGAGCTCTGGCCATCTTAGTCAAGATGGACAAAAATGGCCATGCTTGGGAAAGAGGAGCAGTATGCTGGAAGGGTAACCTGGATGTTGGAGGACTCCCAACTCCACAGGATGGCTGGAACCTTGACTTCTCACTAATGATGAACTAACACCATTCTGTTGTTTATCATGTGCAGCAGAACTTAATCATGACTGCTAAACCTAGTACAAATTGGGCATCCCTGATCTAAAAGTCTGAAATCCAAAATACCAAGATTAGAAACTTTTTGAGTGCTGATATACCACAAGTGGAAAATTTCACACCTGATCTCATGTGACAGGCACACAAAATTATTTAAAATAATGTATAAAATTACAGTTAGGCTATGGGTACAAGGTAAATATAAAACATAAATGAACTTTGTGTTTAGACTTACTTAGATCCCAGCCTCAAGATGCTTTATTATGTATATGCACATATTTCCAAATATAAAGAAGGTCCCAAGCATTTTGGATCAGGGATACTAAACCTGTACTCATTTCTTTTCCTATTTGCCCATCCTTCTCACAGATGTCCACATACACTTTTTTCCCCCACCTTGGCATTTGATTCTATTTTGAGAATAGGCAAAAAGGAATAATGTTTCTGAAGTGCTGGTCAGTGACAGTCTCTTGGGTGGCATCGGGACAGAGGGGGAAGCATCATGGAAACAAAATACCTGGGCAGAGGAGCAAAGGGTCTAGGGGGAAAGCTCATGGCTTCTGCGCCCCAAGGGTGGCAGTCCCAGGCAGATGGTGGTCTTCTTGGTAGCCAGGCATCACATGCAGTGCCAGGAAGCCTCTGGATGCAGGGTGGTGACCACTAGGCACCAGATATAGTTTCTAAAACTTCAGTGTGAGGGTGTCACTGGCTCATGCTTCTTTGGAAACCATTCAGGGATAACAAGGCCATTTTATGAATGCCTTTTGTGCTGCTTAAGTTTCTAGACCCTTTACACAAGGCATCTTGTTGAATCTTTACAATATCCTTGTGAGGGTGTTTTCTGAGTGTCTGTCATTGAGTGACTCTGCTGGCCAAAGATGAACAAGACATATATTTTAATACCATTCTGTAGGTAAGGAAGCTGAAGAAGCTCACACACATTCTATGTGACTAGAATAGTGTCTCAATCCAAAGGTATTTCACTACATCATTGTAGCCATTGCCTGCTGTATGAGGAGGATATTATTAGGATAGCATTAAAGGCTCTTTATCATTTGATGGTAGTCCCTTACAGCTTTAATCTGGCCAGCTCTCTGAAGACACCCTCTTTTTCAACACTACATCAAAACAGGACTAATGCTTTTACTTCTGTAACTTGTTCCTTGTTCAAGGTTCCCATCCCAATAAGTGCCATCAGTTTGTACCCAGTTGCTTTGCTAGACATTTGAGTGTCATTTTTGAAACTTCCTACCTCAGCCTTCCACTCTCACTGACTGATCACCAAGTCTTTCTGATTGTCCCTACATAGCCCTCTACCCCCAACAACTCAACCCTAGCCCCTGTCATCTTTCAACTGAGCACTCAGAGTAGCCTCTCAGGGGCCTCTGGGTCTTCATCCTTGGCCCCTATTAATGCAGGGTGCACAACCCTGGCTTCACATTAGAATCACCTGGGAAACTTTATACCAATGCTTGGGGAGAACCCCTAGAGATCCTCATTTAATTGATACGAGGTGGTCCTGGGCATCATATCAGTATAGTTGAAAATATCCCCCACATGATTCTAATTTGCAACCAGAGGGAGAACCGCTGAGCTGGACTGATCTTTGAAACATACGAATGTCGCTGGGCGCAGTGGCTCACGCTTATAATCCCAGCACTTTGGGAGGCTGAGGTGGGTGGATCACGAGGTCAAGAGATTGAGACCATCCTGGTCAACCAGGTGAAACCCCGTCTCTACTAAAAATACAAAAATTAGCTGGGCATGGTGGTGCGTGCCTGCAGTCCCAGCTACTCGGGAGACTGAGGCAGGAGAATTGCTTGAACCCAGAAGGTGGAGGCTATGGTGAGCCGAGATCGTGCCATTGCCCTCCAGTCTGGGTAACAATAGCGAAACTCGTCTCAAAAAACAACAACAACAACAACAACAACAAACATACAAATGTGATTATATCCATGGTTCCCAACTTATCTGCATATTTAAAGCCAACTAGGAATCCTCTCAAAATTCCAAAGCCCTGGCCATACCAAGAGTAATTAATTCATAATCTCTAGAAGTGGGACTCATGCATCCATATTTTTTGAAGCTTCCCAGTCTAACGTGCAGATAGGTTTGGGCACTACTGGGTCATGCTGTTCTCCTGCTTCATTTACACTATTTATTAGGTTCTGCTGGTTTTGGAATAAGATCTTATCCCAAAGCTTATCCAAAGATTATATGATCTGGCCTTTGCCTATCTCACTAAATCAGGTGTTGGCAAAGTTTTTTTTCCTATAAATGTATAGATATAGATAATAAATATTTTAAGCTTGTGGACCACAAGGTACCACAAGGACTCTGTTGCAACTCCTCAACTCTGCCACTGTAGCATGAAAGCAGCCATAGATAATATGCAAATGTATAGATGTGGCTGTGTTCCAATAAAGCTTTATTTATGGATACTGAAAATTGAATTTGATATAATTTTAACATATCATAAAATAGTATTCATCTTTTTTATTTTTTCCAACTACTTAAAAATACAAAGACCATTCTTAGCTGGAGGCCATACAAAAGCAGACTGGGACCAGATTCGGCCTGCTGGAGCTTGCCAGCTCCTGCTCCAGATTTGATTTGGTTCCATTTAATTCTCTCTTTCCCTCCTTCATTCTTCTTCCCTTTTTTTTTCTCCCTCCCTTCCTTCCTTTCTTCCTACCTGCCACCAACTAACCGGTCATCTATCTGTATTGCCTCTCCTCCCCATATTTTGGCAATTTGGGTCTTCTTTCAGTTCCTTGACATTCTGATGTTCAGGGTCTTCACAAGTTTATTCATGTTTCTCCTGGAATTCTTTTCTATCTCTTTAGCTGGGTAATTTTTATCACTCTTCAGGCAGGTCCTTGATTAGATGTTACTATGTCATAGATACATTTCTAGAATTCCCTGACAATCTTAAGCAATCTTTTAACACCCTGCACTTTTTCTTCCTAACTTGCCCCTCAATTTGTAATTAATGGTTTGTAAAATTAACGGTAATAAAGTCATTATTTGGAGGATCATCTATACATGCTGTATAGCATGACCCAGGCCTACCTTGAAGACTGCATTGCTAGCCCCTTGGCATAATACTTTGTACTTGGTAGGTGTTCAGTTAATCTATGTGGATTGACTGTGGAAGGAAAGGAGGGAGGGGAGAAAGAAGGAAAGAAAAGAAAAAAGGAGGGAGGGAGAGTAGAAAGGGAAGAAAAAAAATGAATGGTGCCTCTGATTCTCAAATTCACACACCTGGCCTTGACTTTGTATTCTGCAGCTTCCTATAAGACATTCCTCTTGGTGACAGTGGAGAAGTTTACTTGAGAAACCACATTAGGATCAGGAGATGTCTGGTGAAAACAGAGGCAGCATGGAGGCAGTGGGATAATCCAGGGGTTGGTCTCATAAGAGCATAGCAGGCTGGTGAGTTACTTCCTGTTCTGCAGAACACTGACATAAGCAAAGCTGCCAATGATATGAAGGCCTTAGCAGCTTGGATCTAGAAGTCAGCTCTTTATTATTATCAGTGCTGTGCTATGGAACAGGGTGAAAACATGGGCAAAATTAAGTGAAACATCTCAGGGTCTTTTCTTTTTCACTAAATAAACACATTTTTTATGAAGTCCACGTATCCCAAAAGGAAAGCTTTGGATGTCAGCCATGAAGGCAGTGCCCAAGTAGAGGAGCATAATAACTGGCAGTAGCAATCCCATTGTTGGGTGCCAAGGGCTGTGCATGATTCATCTCATTTAATCCCCATGACCACTCTGTGGGCACACTCACACTCCCATCCCTACCCCTGGGTGAGGAGGACAGGGAGGCTGATAGAAGTTAGGAGTGCACCAGAAGAAAGGAGTGGTATCAGATTTGGCCACCAGGAATATCTGACTCTCGATCTGTCTTACCTCTTCGTGAGGCTATAACAAAATATCCAAGGCTGGGTAATTTATAAACAGTAGAAATTTGTTTCTCACAGTTCTGGATAGAGGCTGGGAACTCCAAGATCATGGTACAGGCAAGTTCCATGTCTGGTGAGGACATAATCTCTGCTTGCAAGATGGTGCCTTGTTGCCGCATCCTCATGTGGCAAAAGGAACAGATGGAAAAAGGGCCTAGCAAATTTACTCATGTCCTTTTATGAGGTTGCTAATCCCATCCACGAGGGCTCTAACCTCATGAATTAATTACCTACCAAAAGTTCACCTCTTAAGGCCAGGCGCGGTGGCTCAAACCTGTAATCCCAGCACTTTGGGAGGACAAGGCAGGTGGATTATGAGGTCAAGAGATCGAGACCATCTGGTCAAAATGGTGAAACCCCGTCTCTACTAAAAATACAAAAAATTAGCTGGGCATGGTGGTGCGTGCCTGTGATCCCAGCTACTCGGGAGGCTGAGGCAGGAGAATTGCCTGAACCCAGGAGGCGGAGGTTGTGGTGAGCCGAGATAGCGCCATTGCACTCCAGCCTGAGTAACAAGAGAGAAACTCCGTCTCAAAAAAAAAAAAAAGTTCACCTTTTAATACTATCACTTTGGGGTTTGAGTTTCAACATATGACATGAATTTTTGAGAGACATATACATTCAAACCATAGCAGGATCTTTTTTTTTTTTTTTTTTAGATAAAGTCTTGCTCTGTACCCAGGCTGAAGTGAAGTGGCATGATCTCAGTTCACTGCAACCTCTAATTTTTGTATTTTTAGTAGAGACATGGTTTCACCATGATGGCCAGGCTGGTTTTGAGATCCTGGTCTCAAGTGATCAGCCCACTTCGGCCTCCCAAATTGCTGGGATTACAGGCGTGAGCCACCGTGCCCAGCTAGTAGGGTCTTCCAATGCTCAAGGGGGCGCTGGCTTTGTGAACATGATTTATGAACCATGTCAAACATGGAGCATTTATTCTTGCCTTTCAGAGAAGAGGAAGATGTTAATAATAATTATGATAGTATGAATTTATAGTCTCTTATCTAAAACCCTTGGGATCAGAGGTATTTCAGAATTCAGAATTGTCTGGATTTTAGAAATGTAATTGAGTTAGTCTACTGTATATTACATAGCATCACAGTGAGGTCTGGAACTGCATCCTAAATCAAATGATATGAATATTCATATTTAGTAGAGAAAATTAAGAATATAGTCATATCAGCTCAAGTCACGTTTTGCTGCCAGATCAGTTTGCCACGAGTTTGACAGGCAAAATCATAGCTTCTGCAATTCCTTACTATGTTCTAATTCCTGGAACCTGTAAATTTATTACCTTACATAGCAAATGGGGAGAATGAAGGTAGGAGGTGGAATTAAGGTTGTTAATCAGCTGACTTTAACGTTGGAAGATTATCCTGAATTATCCAGATGCATACCATGTAATCACAAGAGTTTGTTGTTGTTGTGGTTGTTGAGAGTCTCACTCTGTAGCCAGGCTGGAGTATAATGGCACGATCTTGGCTCACTGTAACCTCCACCTCCTAGGTTCAAGTCATTCTCCTGCCTTGGCCTCCCAAGTAGCTGATATTACAGGCATGCACCCCCATGCATGGCTAATTTTGTATTTTTAGTAGAGACAGGGTTTCACCATGTCGATCAAGCTGGCATACAAACTCCCGACCTCAGATGCTCTGCCTGCCTCGGCCTCCCAAAATGCTGGGATTACAGGTGTGAGCCACTGTGCCTGGCACACAGGGTTCTTAAATGTGAAAGAATGAGGCAAGAGAGTCAGAGAGGGAGATGTGATAATGGGAGCAGAGATTGGAGTGATGCAATGTGAAAGGGACTCAGTCCACCAATGGTGGCTTTGAAGATGGAAGGGGGCCATGAGCCAAAGAATGGGAGAAGCCTCTAAAAGGCAGAAAAGGTGATGAAATGAATCCTCTCTAGAGTCTCCAGAAAGGAACACAGCCTGTAGACACCTTGATTTTAATCCAGGGACCCACATTTGACTTCTAACCTGCAGAAGTGCAGGGTAATCAATTTTTGTTGTTTTAAGCCATTGAGTTGGTGGGAACTGGTTATAGTAGCAATAGAATTAATACAACCAGTTTAAGAACAAGGTCTGATTTCAGAGCTTTTGGGACTTTAGATTTATAGTTAAGGAATTGTGGACCTGTCAGTATTCTTGCTATACATTACTTAAGATACTAAGTGTCCTGTTAAAGCCACTTTTATTATTGGCATTTTACAGATGAGAAAGCTGAGGCTCTGAGATGCTAACAAATATACTTAAGGTTGCAGAACTAATAAATGACCAGTCTGGGACTTGAAGTCATGGCTTGTGTTATGGTCAGTGCTCTTAGGCTACTTGCTGCTAAGCAATTGTTGTTGCCTAGATTTGAGGCTTAAAGCTTTGACCAGTGTCAGGGACTGTACTTTATAATGAGGATAAGGATAAACAAGTTAAAGATGAACACTGCCCAGGTCTTGGAGTCAACAGACCTGAGTTCAAGTCCCAAATTTGACATTTGTAGTTCTGTGGCCACGTAGACATTACTTAACTTCTTTGAGATTCAGGATACTCATCTGTAACATAGTTAATACTAATGCCTTCCCCATAGGTTTTGATAGTTAATTGGGTTGGTGTAGGTGAAGTCTTTTGTTGCATGCCTGGCTAATAACAAGTGTGCTGATAAATATGAGCTGTTACACGTATTAGTATTGTAGTTATGTTAATATTATGCTTCTATATTTAGTAAGAAACATACTGTGAAGAGTCAGATCTCTAAGAAATATTTGAACAGTTCTTAAAAATTGAAGGAGTTGGGCTGGGCGCAGTGGCTCATGCCTGTAATCCCAACACTTTGGGAGGCCAAGGCAGATGTATCAT
Organism: Callithrix jacchus; assembly: GCF_049354715.1. NCBI lineage: Eukaryota > Metazoa > Chordata > Mammalia > Primates > Cebidae > Callithrix > Callithrix jacchus. The sequence goes on along the minus strand of NC_133513.1, from coordinate 83,597,840 downwards.
TGGGAATTCAAGACCAGCCTGACCAATATGGAGAAACCCCATCTCTACTACAAATACAAAATTAGCTGGGCATGGTGGTGCATCCCTTTAATCCCAGCTACTCTGGAGGCTGAGGCAAGGGAATTGCTTGAACCTGGAAGTTGGAGGTTGCAGTGAGCCGAGATCATGCCATTACACTCCAACCTGGGCAACAAGAGTGAAACTCCATCTCAAAAAAAACCCCATAAAATAAAAATAAAAAAGAAAAAGAAACAAAATAAAAAATTGAAGGAGTTGAAAGAATAAGATAAACTCCATGCCTTTGCCACACAGGATTCCCTTCTCTTGGTTTTGGTGGCCGCTGTAAGTGGTGGGTGTTCAGGACACATGCTCTGCATACCACAGCTAAGTTTTCTGTGTGTTTGGGATGGAAGAATGAAGCAACACATCTGATCATTTGGCTTCACTCTTTTCCAGTGTCATTCCAGGCACTTTTATTATCCTCATTTTACAGATGAGAAATCTGATCTCACTCCCTGCCATTAGATTTTGTTTTCGATGAAGATGAAGTTATTATGGAATATCAGATCTAGACCTTCACAGATTTAAGATAGAATCTAAGCAGTGAGCTCTATCTAACAGAGAGACCAGATGTGTGTGTGTGTGTGTGTGTGTGTGTGTGTGTGTGTGTGAGAGAGAGAGAGAGACAGATGGAGAGACAGACAGATGGAGAGGCAGATGGAGAGATGGAGAGAGGAAGAGATGATTGCATGTACAACTTAACCAAGTTAGAGAAGATGGTGGTGAGATTTATTTAATAAGCAAACAGTTATTGCCTGCCTACTAGATATTTAAGAAGTATGAGGATACAAAAGTGAATAAAGACACATCCCCATCCTCAAGATGTTATCTAGTTGAGGGTAAATGAAGACTATCTTGTTCACATATCAGACAATGTAGAGCTTTTGAAAGTTAGGTTATAGATATTGCTCTACAGCCAATTCCTGTGTGATCTGACCTTTCTTGAAAGAGATATGAGTCATTTAGCTTCTGGTTGCAAACAATTGTGTTGTTTTATTAGCACTTCCATCAATAAAAACCCAGGTATTCTCTGGTCGGTTTTCCAACAGCCTTTTTGTGCCTGAAGAATTCTTAAGGACTCCTACAAAATGATGGCTCCTAGGTCAAACCTAAGGGCTCATTCTTCTGACATTGTATGTTAAAGTAAAGAATACCAGTCTGGGATTGGAGAATATCTCTAGTGCATCTGTGTGGGAACCTTTATTTCACCCATTTATTCAGTTTGCATTATCACTTTCAACATGGCCTCTGCTCTAATTCAAATTGCTGAGCATTCTATTTTTCTGGGCTTGCTTATAATATATTCCACTCTCTCAAAGAGAGGCAGCTATATAGCTTTCTTCCTTCTAATTTTTTTTTCATCTGGAATATGAGGCAGAACCATCTACCAAAAAGGGGCTATCAATATTTATGGTCAGACATGGAAAGACTTAAAAGGCATGCCCCGATCCATCCATAATCAATCTGGTCCTGTTGCCTGAATGTTTCAGAATTGTATTCTGGGAAATGTATATTCTATATGTTTAGATTAAAAAATCTCTGCTATTTGTAGTTTAAGTTTTTGAAAATTCTTTCATGCTGTGAAAGGATTGTCTTACAGTTTTTATTTGATAGTTTTCTGAGTTCCGCAGGCCCCTACTAATTTGTCTTCTTTTCTGGGCTGCAAAGGTGATAGCCCTTTATTAGCAACTCCTTAACATAATAAACTTGCCTTTTCAGATGCGAGTTATATGGGATTTATCTTTTGCTTCTCTAATATTTATTGAATACCTAATATGTGTTGATTACTCTTCCGTATTTTATTTTATTTTATTTTATTTATTTATTTTTTTTTTTTTGAGACGGAGTTTCGCTCTTGTTACCCAGGCTGGAGTGCAATGGCACGATTTCGGCTCACCGCAACCTCCGCGCCCTGGGTTCAGGCAATTCTCCTGCCTCAGCCTCCTGAGTAGCAGGGATTACAGGCACACGCCACTGTGCCCAGCTAATTTTTTTGTAATTTTAAGTAGAGACGGGGTTTCACCATGTTGACCAGGTTGGTCTCGATCTGCCGACCTCGTGATCCACCCGCCTCGGCCTCCCAAAGTGCTGAGATTACAGGCTTGAGCCACCGCGCCCGGCCTCTTCCGTATTTTAAACAAGGCAAGTAAGACCTTTGCTCTCTAGGATCTTATATTCTAGTAAGAACAAACAGGTAGGTAAGAAATAGATAAGTTAAAACACACACACATTAATTTCTTAGTAATACATGTCACACATAATTAAAATAGGGCAATGTGTAAGAAGAGTAAGAGTGGGTGATCATGGAAGGCTTTTCTGAGAAGGTGACATATAAGTGAGATGTAAATGACATGAAGGAGCTGGCTGTGTGAAGATCAAGAAAAATGACTTTTTAGGCAAAGGCAGAACCTTACACAAAAGCCCTGGCCCAGTGTTACTGGAGTAGAGAGATAAAAGGAAAACCTGGAAGGATATGAGATTAGAGAAGTGTTGCAAATTATATTGGGATTCAGACCAGGTAAAGAGTTTCGACTTGATTCTAAGTGCAGCAGAACCACTGGAGACTTTGAACGTAGGGTGACATTGTCTGGTTTTTAATTTTAATGGCTCATTGTGGTTACTTCACAGAGAATGAAATGGAGAAGGGTGAGAATGAATACTTGGAGACCAATGGGAAGGCTTCTACATTAGTCAAGCCAAGAGGTAACTGTAGCTTGGACTGGGTTGGAGTAGTGGAGATAGAGACAACTGGAGGAATTACAGATCTGTCTTGGAGGTGCATTGGCAGGCTTTGCTGATGGACTGGATGAAGGGGCTAAGGGACAGAAGCATAAAAGATGACTCTTGTGCTTTTGGCTCAAGCGAAATCAGTAGACGGTGATATTGTTTACCAAGATGTCAGAGCAGTTAAATTGGTTTTAAAAATCAAAAGTTCTATTCTGAATGACAAATTTTATATCAATAGACACTTGGATATGAGTCTAGAATTCAGAGAGAAGTCAGGACTAGAGGTACAAAATTGGGTGTCCTTGTAAATGATATTTCAGGAAATGGTAGAGGAGAGAGCAGATAGGAAAAGGGGTCCAAACCCCAAACTTTGAGGAGATGGAATGTTTGGAGGTTAAGAGGAAGACTCAGCAAAGCTTAAAAAGGGATGGTTAGTCAGTGAGACATGAGGAACATCTATCATGGAAATTAAGGGAAAAATGTTTTGACAAAGATGGAATATAATCAAACTAGTGACCTTGAAGTCATTGGTGATCTTGAATAGTTTTAGTGAAGCAGTCAGATGGAAGCCAGCTAGAGTTAGATAAAGAGAGAGTGAGAAGAAAGGAGAGATGGCAGCTAGAAGCAACTCTTCCAAGAAGTTTTACTGATAGTCACTTACCTGGAAGTCAAAGGACCTAGATTCCAGTCCAAATGTGCTGCATTGTACTCTGATGATAATTGTTTGTATTAGTAATTTTCTGTTGTTATAACAGAATACCACAGATTGGGTAATTTATGAAGAAAACATTCTTATTTAGCACACTGTTCTGGAAGCCGGGAAGTTCAAGAGCTTGGTGCCCACATCTGGTAATGGCATTCTTGCTGCATTATAACATGTTGAAATGGCAAGAGCAAGAGAGCTAGAGAGAGAGTTTACTTTATAACAAACCCACTCTGGAAATAACAAACCCACTCCCAAGGTAGTGACATTAATCAATTCATAAAGGCAGAGGGATTAAGTTTCCAACACGTGAAATTTTAGGGAACACATTCAAACCATAGCATTGTTTATGTAGCTGTCTTAAATTCCATTAGAATGCACAAAAGCTTTGATGTCCTTGTTCACATCAACTTCCTAATACTTAAAAAGTTCTTGGCACACAGTAGATGCTTACACATTTTAGTTGAATGAATACTTGGGTAAATTAATGAATATTCTACTAGAGTAGAAACACTTTAGGCTTAAGACCTCTTCTCATTAATCTTGTACTGGCTCATGCAAACTAGTCAGGATGCAAACATATTTCTAAATGAATAAATGACTCTAAGGAACTGAGGGATATAGTAAGGAAGCTGGGACCAGGAAAGGTCAGAGATGGGAGCTGTTTAGACCAAGATTCTCATAGGACCAGGTAAGACCTGGAACTGAGGTTTAAGGGCACAGAAAGCTGTTGAGGTAGAAGCCAGGGCATAGGATACAGGTCCTTCTAGATTTGTCTCTGATTCCCTAACTATAACCTTACATAAGTCATTATGCCTTATCTCTAAACTTCATTCCTCATCTTGATAGAACTATCTCTGTGGAGTTAATGTGAGGATTTAATGCGATTACATTCACAGCTGAACATGGTGGCTTATTCCTGTGATCCCAGCACTTTGGGAAGTCAAGGCTGGAGAATCAGTTGAGCCCTGGAGTTCAAGACCAGCCTGGGCAATATAGCAAGACACCATCTCTGCAAAAAAAAAAAAAAAAAAAAAAAAAAAAAAAAATCCTGTTGTGGTGGCATGTGCCTGTAGTCCTGGCTACTTAGGAGGCCAAGGTAAAAGGATTGCTTGAGCCCCAGAGGTTGAGGCTACAGTGAGCTGTGTCATACCACTGTACTTCAGTCTGGGCAACAGAACAAGACCCTGTCTCAAATTTAAAAATTTTAAGAATTAAAAATATATATTCACAAAGAGTTTAGCCAATGGTCTGACTCAATAAACATACACTGATAGACAACATTGTTATTGATACTGTTGCTAATATAGTTCAATACTGACCTGTATCAGGGACTTAGGTTCCACCAGTCAGTCAGGGCAGCTTCCTGAGACCAGGGAGTTGTTTGAATGGGAGGGCTTGCTGATGATGTTCTTTCTGACTCTCCTTTTCCATCCTAAAAGGAATAAGTAAATCAAGTTTACCTTTAGGAAAAACCTATATTGGGGCTTGATGAGGCTGCAGGGAATGCCACCGTGCCCTCCAAAGCACTCTATGTGTTTATTGATGTCAGCAATGGGGGCCAAAATATATTCCATGATCAAGTTCAGATGCTGCTCCAGGTAAGTCAGTGGCTTGAATTCATTCATGCTGAGGTGGGATCAGTAGGTCAGTCAGGAAGGATATGTAATTGGTATCTTTTATAACATTTTAGTGAATGGGGAGGGCTTGGGTGCATCATCACACTTCAGGGGGCATCAAAGCTGCCCTTGCCCTTTCCTTGCGTACTTCCTGAGTGTCAGATATTCTCCTGTGCTTCCATGCCCCAGTACAAGTTGTTTCCTCTGCTTGGAAGGCTCTTCCCTTGTCTGCCTATTTTTCCTAGACATTTTTTGAGATTCAGCTAAAGTGTCACAGCCTTTGGGAAGCTGTCTCTGACACCAAGGTCTGGGTTACATGTCCCTCTCAAACTCTTCCTTAGTCCCCTGAGCTTCTTTCTCTACTCTCATCATGCTGAATTGTAATTGTTTATATTTCTGGGTCCCTTACACACCAAATACTGAGGTCCTTCGGGACAGGGCATCTCATTTATCTGTGTTTTCTTCCAGCTCCTATTGGTATGTGGAAGGTGCTCAATAAATGTTTGCTGGATTAGTGGTTGAATGAATAAATGAATAAATGGATGAAGCAAGCAAACAAGCAGTAGTTGACTGTTTAATTGGGTCTTGGTATAAAACAGGTAGGCAGAGGAATATGAAAGGGAGACATAGAAGCTGCACTACTGATGACCCATTTCTGCCTTGGTGGGTTGTCTTTTTTTCTTCCCCGAGTTGACACCTCATCATAGCTGCCAGAACCATTTGTTCTGTAACTTTGAAGGCTTAGCTCTGCTTCTGTGATTTATAAGTACACTGCCAATTTCATTCCCAGGATGTTCTGTCATGAAGTTCTTCCTGTAAAGGTGGTCAGTACAATGGGATTTTACCTGCATAGTGTAATACCTCATTATGTGAACATCCCCAGCGTGGAGATGGTTTAGCTTACTAGGTTAGTTTCCAAGCCCTAGAGGCAAGGCTGGGCACTGGAAATAGTATGATAGCGATGGAGATTTCGAATATGCATGCACAAAATGGGAAATCATGAGATGAACTCTAACCTTATCTCCATAACCTCCCAAAATACACACAGTACCACATCTTGGATGAGTCAGAGGCATTTTTACATTTCCACAGTGGGTTCCTGTCTTCCTTCTTTTTCCAGGGAATAGCAAATTTTTCCTGGAAAATTCCGAGGAGACTGTAACATTCCCCACTCCAAGATATAAGTTGTGTGCAGCCTTGTGATAGGCTGTAAAAACTACCCTCAATTCTTCATGTTCCTACATGCACACCCTCTGAAGGGTGACTTTACAGTGCTTCCCATACAGATTTTAGAATCGGCCTTGTAACTTGCTTTACCTAATGGGATCTTAGCAAACATGACACAGCAGAGAGGTGAAAAAGGATGTTCATTGCAGTTGACCTTCTTTTTCTTCTTTTGGGGACCCTGTGACTGCTAGCTACCATGTGAAGAAGCCCACATTTGATAATGAGAGGCCTATGGCCTACTCATTCTATTTCCTTGGCCGCCAGTTGCCAGTCAGGTGAATGAATGAAGTTATTATAGATTGTCCAGACACCAGCAGATCTATCACCTGACCACAGACACAGAGAAAACCAACTGAGGTAAACTGAACCTGCCTGGACTGGAATAACCCAGCTGACTCACAGAAGATCAAGCTGAATAAAAGGCTGTGATTTAAGCCACAAGGTTTTGCAGTAGTTAGTTATACAGAAAAAGCTAACTGATGTAGCAAGCCTTTAGTGATTTTTACCCCCCTCTGTCCTGAATTTATGGTCCCATATTACATAAACATGGGAACATAAATTCAGGACAGAGGGGGGTAAAAATTAAAGCAAAATGTTCACTCTATCGTGTTCTTTGGATGGTTGTTGCTCATGAGCCTGCCTCCCCAATAGACTTTGGATAGTCCAAGGGTAGGAGCACTGTCTGCAGGACTAGTAGGATTTGCACATCTTAGGCCTAGCCCAGTGCCAGGCACTAAGAATGTGTTCTGGAAATGTGGATAGGCTGCATGAATGTGTGCAGCTCAACTTTTGAATCTTGGCTTCTGTGTCACCAGTAGCTCCTTAATTTTTTTCCCTCCTACTCCTCAGTTAAGTATACAAAGCTTGATGTTTGCTATATTCTTAAAATTTTTTATTTTGACATTCTCTTTTACAGTTATGGTGCCTTTTACCTATCTTTGTAATTTTTTAGTGTACCCATAGATAGAGAATAGCAAAGTGCCTCCAATATCTTTCAAAATAGGATTATGTAGTTATAAAAGATACCAGCCAAAATAAAGCCTTTTGATAATAATCCAAGTTTCCTTTTTCTAAATTACATTTTTCAAATTGCATTATGTGATGATTGATTTTTATTTCATTTAGATTTAATTTTATTTTCAATGTGTAAGTTTCATATTTTCAAAATGAACAATCTTCCCAATGAAAGCTATTAATTTCATCTTGTCTAAGGTGATAACTCTTCAAACAAATCATTTATTGTATCTCTTCAGTAAAAATTCCTCATTATTACTGGCATCTTGGGAACTCCAGGAAGTCATGTGAAGGAGGCCCCCTGAGAAAAAGTGAAGGAAAAGGAAGGTAACTCAGTTAAAAGCCATTAACAACTCCCCAAAAAGTTCTTGTCAAATAAATTCTCAATGTAGGATTAATAATTAAAGATACTATTTATTAGACCCTGTGCTACATGCTGAATATTTATTTTAATCTTTACAACCACCTAATGTGGTAGGTTCTATTATCCCCAGTTTAGAAATGAGGAAAGACTTAGATAATTTAATCGGGTTACCTAGAGTCAGAACCTGGAATTGAATCAGCATGGGTATGCTTTCAGAGCTGGTGCCTTAACTCTTAAGCTTCACAGAGACAGGAATGTAAAATATGGTCTATTCATGGTAAATCGTGTATCCTCTTTTATTTTTTTTGAAATTTCTTTTAATTTCCACATACTGTTTCCTCTTATAAAAAGAGAAAAATCAAATAACATATCTGGAGCTTGGAAGATCCCCTATAGGCATGATCTCAACACTCTGGAATATTCTCTACAGTGGTGGCGTAGGGGCTAACCTTGGTGTGTAATTTGGTTCATACTCATTTCTAATGGCCTAGGAGTTTCAGGCTTGGCGTGCCCGAGGTCAGTTGAGGTTGAATTATCCTCATAACTACCAGAGAATGTTACAACTGGAAGGGACCTGTGCTAGTTCATGTCTCCAAGTCTACTCTACCCTCTTCTACTCTGTTCTCTTCCCTGGGAAACTGACATGCTGTTTGTCTTCATTGGGGTCAGCCAATGGAGAGTCCAGGGAAGGATATCAGAGGGAGTGGGAAGGTGGAGAGAAGACTCCCTGCTTGTAGGGTTACCTTGCACTGACTGTGCCCTTGTCTAGAAGTCACTGGTCTTTTTCAGAGATCCCTTGCTGCATAACTCCTTCCTTCTGGACCACATTCCTGTCTTCTTCCCTCCTTCCTGTGGGCCTGGGTTGGCGAATGTTCTGTTGCTGAACTTGGTGTTATTTTTTATTTTTTTTGAGACGGAGTCTCACTCTGTCACCCAGGCTGGAGTACAGTGGCATGATCTCAGCTCACTGCAACCTCCACTCCGCAGGTTCAAGTGATTCTCCTGCCTTAGCCTCCCGAGTAGCTGGGATTACAGGCACCTGCCAATGCGCCTGGCTAATTTTTGTATTTTTAGTAGAGACAGGTTTTCACCATCTTGGCCAGGCTAGTCTTGAACTCCTGACCTCGTGAGCCACCGTGCCTGGCCTAAACTTTCTTTTATGGTTTTCCTACCTCCAGCTCATGCCTCTGCAAATAGTCTCCTGGAACTACCCTAATTGGAATGTGCAATCTATTTCTTGCTGAGACCCTGACTGATAGAGAATTTTGGAGATTATGTAGTACAACCTTCACATTTTATGAAGAGAAAACCAAAGTATAGAGACATAAGTGCCTGTTTGAAGTAACTGCTAAGCGGCTGAGCCAGAACTTGGAAGGTGCACCAGACTGAGTTCATGTCTGGGGATCCTCCCACATACCCCAGTGTGGAAAGTCCAGTGCGTGGCACAACATTAGTTGGAGTAGGTGTTTTATTTTATTTTTCCCATTTTTGTGGAGCATCCTAACTGGGCCAAAGCTTTCTTTTTTTTTTTTTTGAGACAGGGTCACTTTATCACCCAGGCTGGAGTGCAGTGGTGTCATCTCAGCTTACTGCAGCCTCTACCTCCTGGGCTTAAGTGATCCTCCCAAATCATCTCTCCATGTAGCTGGAACTACAGGCATGGGCCACCACACCTGGCAAATATTTTTGTATTTTTTCTAGAGATGGGGTTTCATCATGCTGCCCATGATGGTCTCAAACTCCTGGACTCAGGCTGTCTGCCCACATTGGCCTCCCAAAGTGCTAGGATTACAGGCATGAGCCACTGTGCCTGGCTGGCTAAATCTCTCTATAATGACTTTTGCCCACAGTATTGCTTAGCTGTACTTAGGCAACTTTTCAGGTATGACATTTGCCTTTTCTTAGGTGTTCCAGAATAAACAAATTCCATGAATGGGCTACTGTGTTTATCTGGTGACAAATTTAGAAGCTGTGTAAGCAAATGGTTTTGGTGTGAGTGTAATTAATGCCTTTCAGGTAAATGATTTTTGTTCTTTAATAAATGGCAGTGAATCAGGATCTTCTTCAAAGGAAGAATATTGTTACAGTTTATGGGTAACAGTTATTGAGTGGTATTGACATTTGGATTACTGAGGCTGGCTGTTGTGGGTGTACTGACACAAGATAAACAGTCAATAAATATTTGTCAAATTTTAGGATTGTTTTTTCTATTTCTGTGAAGAATGTCATTGGTATTTTGATATGGATTGCATTGAATCAATAGATTGCTTTGGTTAATATGGACATTTTAACAATATTGATTCTTCCAATCCATAAACATGGAATATCTTTCCATTTTTTTGTGTGTTCTCTTCAATTTCTTTCACTTCTTTGGAAAATTCAAGTAATCCCATTTACTTTTTTCATCTGGTATTGGCATGAGGGTAATACTGGCCTCATAAAATGAGTTTACAAGTTTCTCTTTTGCAGAATAGTTTTAGTAGGATTGATAATTTTAAATATATATATATATTTTGTAAAATGCAGCAGGGAAGCCATTGGGTCCTGAGCTTTTCTTTGCTGGGAGATTTTTTTATTATGATTTCTCTCTCATTACTTGTTTTTGGTCTCTTCAAGTTTTGGATTTCTTTGTGGTTCAATCTTGGTAAGTTGTATGTGTCTAGGAATTCATCCATTTCTTCTAGGTTTTCCAATTTAGTGACATGTTAAGCATCTAATAATCCTTTGCATTTCTGCAGTATCAGTTATGATGCCTTTTTTTTCATCTCTGATTTTATTCATTTGGGTCTTCTCTCTTATTTCCTTAGTTCGGCTAAAGGTTTGTCAAGTTTGTTTATGTTTTTAAAAAACCAAGATTTCATTTTGTTTGTCTTTTGCATGGTTTTCTTCATTTCAATTTCATTTATTTCTGCTCTGATATTTTTTACTTCTTTTTGTCTACTAATTTTAGGTTCTGTTTTCTCTTTCTTTTCCAGTTCTTTAAGATGCATTGTTAGGTTAATTATTTAAAGTTTTTCTACTTTTTTGATGTATGCATTTATAACTACAAAGTTCTCTCTTATTACTGCTTTCACTGTATCCCACAGATTTTGATATATTGTATTTCCATTATCATTTGTTTCAATAAATTTTTCAATTTGCTTCTTAATTTCTTCATTGACCCGCTGGTCATTCAGGAATGTATTATTTAAGTTCCATGTGTTTTTGTGGTTTCCAAGGTTTTGCTTATTGTTTATTTCTTGTTTTATTCCATTGTGGTCAGAGAAGGTACATTATTTCAGCTTTTTTGAATGTGTTAGGACTTGCTTTGTATCCTAACATATGGTCTATCCTTAAGAATGATCCATGTGCTGAGGAGAAGAACGGGTTCTGCTGCCATTGGATGAAATATTGTTTAAATATCTATTAGGTCCATTTGGTCTGTAGTGCAGATTAAGTTCTATGTTAGTTGATTTTCTTTCTGGGTCATCTGTCTAATGCTGAAAGTGAGGTGTTGAAGTCTCCAGCTATTATTGTATTCGGGTTTATCTCTCTCTTTAGCTTTAATATTTTCTTTATATATTTGAGTCCTTCAGTGTTGGGTACATATGTATTTACAATTGTTATATCCTCTTGCTGAATTGACCCTTTTATCATTATACAATGACCTTCTTTGTCTCTTTTCATGATTTTTGTCTTGAGATCTATTTTGTCTGATAAAAGTATAGCTGCTCTTGCTCTTTTTGTTTTTCATTTGCATGAAAAATCTTTTTCCATTCTTTATTTTCAGTTTATATATGTCTTTATAGGTGAAGTGTGTTAGGGTGTTTCTGGTAGGCAACAGAACAGTGGGTTTGTTTTTTTAAAAATCCATTCAGCCACTCTGTGTCTTTTTTGACTAATTTTTGGTTTAATTTTTATTTTTAGTAGAGACATGGTCTTGCTTTGTTGCCCAAGCTAGTCTCAAATTTCTGAGCTCTAGCAATTCTCCCTCCTTGGCCTATCAAAGTGCTGAGATTACAAGTGTGAGCCAACAAAGCCGGGCTGTTCTGTGTGTTTTCATTGGAGAGTTTAGTCCATTTATGTTCATTGTTGTTATTAATAAGTAATGACTTACTCCAACCATTTTTTATTTATTCACTGGTTGTTTTGTATTTTTCTTCTTCCTTTCCTTCCTTTTAGAGAAGATTATTTTCTCTAGTGGTGTAAGGGTTTGAATGAGGCAACTGAGGCCAGTTATCGAAATAAAGAAATTTAATCAGCTCCTGGGTGAGGTGCCATGGTCCCGGGGAAAGGGGCCAGAGAAGTCTCTTCTCTTCTTAGGGCGTGCGATTGTATAGGGAGTGGAGGTAGTTGATTGGATGCAGGGGAAACAAAGCGGAGGTAGTCTCATTGGTTATGAAGGGACTGGACACGGATGAGGTGAGCCTTCACTGGCAGCCAGGCAGGGCTGCTGGCAAGTGGGCTGGCTGAGGACGTACGGAGCAAGCTGCTATAGGGCAGGTCTTGGAGGGATTTTTAAATTTCGGCGGGGCCGAGTGCCTAGTTTGCTGATGAATGCAGGACTGAGATTGGAATGTGGAAATGGGTGTGGGGAGCCTGCCTGGAGAGGCCAGATGCTGAGTAATGCGCTCAGAATGATGACATAGTTTTCAGGTACGGAGAGGAATGGGTGTGTCCATTTGATCCCCGGTGAGGCAACAGCCTTACAAGTGATATGGTTGAATTTCTTTCTTTTTATTTTTTGTATTTGTGGTATTTTGTTTTGTTTTGTGCAGTTAATATGAGGCTTGTAAATAATACCTTACAACCCAGTATTTTAAACTTATAACAACTTAATATTGATTGCATAAACAAGCAAAAACTAATAAAAAGTCTACACTTTACCTTTATCTTCTGGCTTTGAAACTTGGTGTTCTTTCTATTTATGTCTTATTGTACTGTCTGTGCCTTAAAAAGTTATTATTTTTATCAGTTAATCTTTTAGTCTTTCTACTCAAGAGGTGAGTAGGTAACATACCACAATTACAGTGTTATTATAGTCTGTGTTTTTCTGTTTACTTATTATTACCAGTGAGTTTTGTACCTTCAGATGATTTTTTATTGCTCATTTACATCCTTTACTTTTGGACTGAAAAACTTTCATTTTCTTTCTTTCTTTCTTTCTTTCCTTCTTTCCTCTTTCTTTCTTCCTTCCTTCCTTCCTTCCTTCCTTCCTTCCTTCCTTCCTTCCTTCCTTCCTTTCTTTCTTCTTTCTTCTTTTTTGAGATGAGGTTTCACTCATTATCCAGACTGGAGTGCAATGGCGCAATCTCGGCTCACCAGAACCTCCACCTCCTGGGTTCAAGCAATTCTCCTGCCTCAGCCTCCTGAGTAGCTGGGACTACAGGCATGCGACACCATGCCCAGCTAATTTTTGTATTTTTAGTAGAGATGGGGTTTCACCATGTTGACCAGGATGGTCTCGATCTCTTGACCTCGTGATCCACCCGCCTCGGCCTCCCAAAGTGCTGGAATTGTAGGCGTGAGCCACCAGGCCCGGCCCTGAAAACTTCCATTTTCTTGTAGGACAGGTCTGCTGTTGTTAAAAATACCTCAACTTTTGGTTGTCTGGGTAAGTCTTTATCCTTCATATCTGAAGGATATTTTTACCTTAGAATAAAAATATCCTTCAGATATGCAGGATAAATAAAGACTTGGATGTATTATTCTAGGGTAAAAGTTTTTTTCTTTCTTTAGTATTTTAAATATGTTATGCCACTCTCTCCTGGCCTATAAGGTTTCCACTGAAAAGTCTGCTGCCAGACATATTAGAGTTCATATTAGAGCTCACTGTATGTTGTTTTTTTCCTCTTGCTACTTTTGTTGTACCGGCCCGAGCATAGAAAGTCAACACCAAAACAAAAGTATGCCAAATTGCAGGGTCTTTATGGCCGGCGGCCACGGAGGACTCACGTCTCAAGATCTTTAATACCGTAAAACCACCTCGGGAGTGAGGGTGCGGGGCAGGGTTGGGGGTGATGGGCCTCAGACATTCTGAGGGCCAGTGGATTCTGTAAATCACCTCCTGGGCGGAGATGTGGGCGAGGGGCTCTGGTCATTCCGGTGGATTCCTGGGCGAAGATGAGGGTGAGGGGCTCTGGACTCTCCGAGGGCCAGGGGACTTTTTGACATTCTGATTGTTACTTAAGTGGTTCACAAAAGCCAAGATTAGCATTCGTTTACACATTGTCTGGGTAGGGTGGCGATCACAGTCCTTAATTACTTATTCACATTTGAGTTATAGATAGCAGTTTCAACAGAAAGCTGAGGTATGGTTGAGGTATGCAGTTTTATGGGGCTTTTACCATGTCACACTTTCACAATCTTTTCTTTATCTTCAACCTTTGGGAGTTTATTAAATGCTTTCGTGTACTCTTCTTTGAATTAAATCTGCTTGGCGTTCTTTATTTAATCTTCTTTTACTTGGATATTGATGGCTTTCTCTAGGTTTGTGAAGGCCTCTGTTATCCCTTTGAATAAACTTTCTACCCCTATCTCTCCACCCTATATCAAACCATATTAATTCCCTTGGCTGTCCTGGTTTCTCTCTCACTAGGCCATGTGCCCCCCAAGTTCATTGGCTTTGAACCCAGCACAGCACTAGGACTTGCCTTGGAGTTGCAGTCTTTGTGAACTAGACTGCCTTTCTAGTTTGTTTAAGACCCCAGAGCACCTTAGCCTGCAGTGGCAAGGCTTGCTGGAACTCAAGTTCTGACTGCATGGACGATTCCCCTCTGGCTAGGGTTGGTTTAAATGCTCCCTGCATTGATTTCAACTGAGTTCTGGCCGGGGTTGCTTTTCACAGTGACAGACAGCAGTAACTTCCAATGCAAAGTCCCACAATCACTGTGCTCTTTCTCCCCCAAGTGCACAGATTCTCTATGCTTTGGGGCTGCTGCTGGGGTTTGGGGGAGGGATGACATTAGCAATTCAAAAGTGTCTTTCTTACCCTTTTCAGTGCCTCTTTCAGTGATATGAAGTTAAAATTAGGCACTGTGATTGCTCACTTGATGTTTGGTTCTTATGAAGGTGCTTGTGTGTGTATGTGCATGCGTGTGTGTGTGTGCGCGCGTGTGTAGATAGCTGTTAAACTTGATGTTTCTTCAGGGAGGAGGATTGGTGGAAGCTTGTATTCAGCCATTTTGTTCCACCTCCTACTCTGTGACTTTCTTGTGAGATGTAACACATCATTTTATTCCACATAAGCCTCAATTTCCACATTGTAAAGTTGGGTTGATAATACCTTCCTAATAGGGTTTTTTGATGGTTACGTTTTTTTTTTTTTTTTTCCAAGATGGAGTTTCGCTCTTGTGGTCAGGCTGGAGTGCAATGGCACAATCTCAACTCACTACGACCTCCACCTCCTGGGTTCAAGCGATTCTCCTGCCTCAGCCTCCCAAGTAGCTGGGATTACGAGCATGCATCACCACACCCAGCTAATTTTTGTATTTTTAGTAGAGACGGTGTTTCTCCATGTTGGTAAGGCTGGTCACAAACTCCTGACCTCAGGTGATCTGCCCGCCTCTGCCCCCCAAAGTGCTGGGATGGTTAAGCTTTTAAAAAATGTGTATGCCAGGGAGCTTTTTAAAAATCAGTTGTAGAGAGATTATAGACAGTCCCCAACTTAGGATGGTTCCACTTACTATTTTTCAACTTTTTAGTGCTTCAAAGCAATATGCCTTAATCTCATTATGTATGGGGTTGTTTCTGGGTAAACCCATTGTAAGCCCATGGTAAGTCAAGAAACATCGTATTACCTTTACTGTATAGTGCTAAGATGTTACAATTGTCCTTTGAATTGACAGACTCAGTGGGACTGTCTTGTAGGACCTATGATGACATTTTGTTCTGTGTGTAGCTACTTGGGATCTTCTTCTTGTATGTATAAAACTCACTTTTAGTTCTTATTCCAAAGGGTTAACTCAAGAAAATTACTAGAAAACACGTTTCTTATAGCAGCTATCCCCCTTTGTAAGCCAGGATGTCTGGCAGTGTCCGGATCTTTGCACTAAACACTAATGGTGGTCTGAAGCCATGTTCAACAACTCTTTCCCTCAAAACTTCTCAAAAATTCTGAACATTGTTCACGTTATTCCTTCTCATCGCTACTCCTCTGCCAACAACTAAATAAAAAGAAAATTAAAAAGCCTCACTCTCTTAAATTTCAAGGGACCACTTACAAATCTTTATTATTTCATTATGCAGAACAGTTTATGTCTTTTTAGCCTGACTCACTCATCAGACTAGCCTAGAGCCATCCCTTTCACAACCTAAACATTGTGCTATCCCAAGCAAAAGAATGACATATTCCCCCAGGGGTGAATTTCTGCACTTTCCCAGAATGCAGAAGCAGCTTCTGCAAGAATTTCTTTCTTTTTTTAAATAGCAGATTTTCCTTCCTAATAAATGTAGATATGGTTATGATTAATAAAATGCAAATTTGCCTAAGAGCATTTAAGCTATTATGGTAGCTTTCTGTCATTCCGTATTTTCTCAATCAACTGATACTAAAAGTAAAATCATTACTAAATGTGGGCTAGAAAAATGTTTTGACATCTAAAAAGGGTAAAGATGAGACTCTCTGGGATAAGCTTTTAGTTTATGAAACCCTTCCCCGAAGCTTGTGGGAAGCTAGCTGATGCCAGTCTGAATGATCCCTGGTCTGGGGTCTGTGATGGTATGTGTGTTTCTTATTACAAGGTTATGGCCTAAGAAATGAGGCTGAACTCAGTCCAGTGTCAGGGAAAAAGTGATCTCAGAAACGAACTGGACAATTAGAAGTGGGTTAGCCCCAGAAATAGAAACCAACTATCAGGCAAAGCCTTCATGAGGCAATTTGGGGTTCTAACACTACATTATCTACAAATCACTGGATATTTGAGGAGAAATTTAAAAGGGATGAAATACTCTGTTCAAACAAAAGGTTTGAAACCCAGCAGATTCCTGTGGGCTTTGGGTCCCTAGCCTTAGGCATCTCTGTTTAAAGAGGCAGCTTAGCCGGGCGCGGTGGCTCAAGCCTGTAATCCCAGCACTTTGGGAGGCCGAGGCGGGTGGATCACGAGGTCAGCAGATCGAGACCATCTTGGTCAACATGGTGAAACCCCGTCTCTACTAAAATTACAAAAAATTAGCTGAGCACGGTGGTGAGTGCCTGTAATCCCAGCTGCTCGGGAGGCTGAGGCAGGAGAATTGCCTGAATCCAGGAGGTGGAGATGGCGGTGAGCCGAGATCGCGGTGAGCCAAGATCGCGCCATTGCACTCCAGCCTGTGTAACAAGAGCGAAACTCCGTCTCAAAAAAAAAAAAAAAAAAAAGAGGCAGCTTAGTGATAAGGGAGGGGGGAGAGAATTTCTAAGAAGGTGTAGGAATGTAGAGTTACATTTATATATTTTTTAGAAAAGTTTTTGTTGTTGTTTAGCAGCTTCAGTGTGGTATAATTTCAAGATCATAAAATTACTCAGTGTAAGTAGATATAGACTAGTATATAGGTCAGTTATTTTGAGTGAATTTGTAGAGTTTTGTATCAACACAATTCGGTTTTAGAACATTTTTAATATCTCTTACTTAATTTTGTATTGCTATAGCATAATACCTGAGACTGGGTAGTTCATATGTATTAGTCCATTCTCACATTGCCATAAAGAATTACCAGAGACTGGGTAATTTATGAAAAAAAGTTTAGTTGGCTCATGGGTCCACAGGCTGTACAGGATGCATGGCTGGGGAGGCCTGAGGAAACTTTCAATCGTAGGCATGTCTTACCTGTCAGGAGCAGGAGGAAGAGAGAGATGGGGGGAAGTGCTACATACCTTTACACAACCAGATCTCATGAGAATTCACTCACTATCATGAGAGCAGCAAGGGGCTAAGTCTGCCCCCATGATCCAGTTACCTTTCACCTGGCCTTTTCTCTAACACTGGGGATTATAATTCGACATGAGATTTGAGTGGGAACACAAATCAATCTATACTTTCTAAACACTAGAAATTTATATAGGTTACAATTCTGAAGGATATGAAGTTGAAGAACATGGTGCCAGCATCTAGTGGGGGCCTTTGTGCTACATCATTCCGTGGCAGATGGTGGAAGAGTAAGAGAGTGTGAGAGCACGAGAGGAAGCGGGGGACAAACTCACTTTTTTTTTTTTTTTTTTGAGACAGAGTCTTACCCTGTTGTTCAGGCTGGAGTGCAGTGGTGCCATCTAGGCTCACTGCAACCTCTGCCTCCCTGGTTCAAGCAATTCTCCTGCCTCAGCCTCACAAGTAGCTGACATTATAGGCCTACAGGCATGAGCCACTGTGCTGATTTGCAAACTCACTTTTATATCAAGTCCACTCTTGCAATAACAGTGTTAAGTTAATAAGTACAGAACAATGTTGCATTAATGAAGGCAGAGCCCTCATAACCTAAACACCTCCCATTTGGCCTCACTTCCCACCATGGTTTCACGGGGGATTAAGATTCCAGCATATGAACACATTTAAACCACAGCAGCCCCCAAAAGTTCCTGGTGTTCTTTTCTAGTCTATACCCACTTGTGTCCTCTAGTTCCAGGCAACCACTCATTTACTTTCTGTCTATAGCTTTGCCTTTTCTGGAAATTTCATATAAACAGCCTCATAAAATACATATTGTTTTTGTTTATCTTCTATTACCTGACATAATTTTGAGGTTCGTGGATACTGTAGTATATATATCAGTAGCTTATTTTGTTTTCTGAATAGATTATGTTATATGGGTATAGCATATTTTGTTTATTCTTTCAACAGTTGAAAGACATTTGAAATATTTCCACTTTCTTGCTATTATGAACAGTTATGAACATTTATATACAAGTTTTTCTGTGGACTGACAACCAAAATGAGTGATTAAGGCACAAGTCTCTGCTCATTGAGGTTTATTGGGCCAGCTTCAGGGCTTGCCCAGGAAAAACTTGAGTCACAGAAGCACCTATGGCTTTTTCCAAAGAGGTTTCCAGGAAGTTTAGTATTTATACATTTTTCTTAAAAGGGGAGGGGGATGGAGGAGCAGTGAGACAACTGATTACATACTTGTGAGAGTTTAGTTAGTACCCAGTAAATCTACGTTTTACATAAGATAAGGTGAACATTTGAAGAGGGAATAGAGGAAGCAGATGTCTCAGGGCTGAAGGAATGATTAATCTCATCTTATCTCAGGGAGGGGTGAAAGCATGATTAATCTTGTCTTTGTTGTGTACTTATGAAGATAAGCTAATAGTCTTTTGAAAGGACTAGTTTCTATTTAGCCCTTAGGGAAGAAAGCCTGATGGCTTCCCTGAAGGTGGGGCATAAGGAGGTGTGTCCAACTTCCCATCCCACCATGGCTGTGAACTTAGCTTTTAAGGTTTCTCTGGGGTTTTCTTGGCCAAGAGAAGGTGTGTTCAGTCAGCAGGGGGATTAGAATTCTTTTTATTTCTCATTTTCCCTCTTTTGGCTAAGATTGGCCAGAGGCAGCCTCAGTGGCCAAACTTTTTTATTTTGTTGCATGTTGTTGCTGAGGTGGTGTAGCTATCTGCTTCAGGTCTGTCCTGTCCCTTGGTAAGGTCCTTATGGCCAAGGGACATAGAGCCAAAAAACTTACAGCCAATTTAAGTGTTCTAGGCCAGATGGCAATAGAGATGAGCAGGCACTCATCAATGCTTAAAACCTTTAATGCAATATAACAGCTAAAAACGAAAGCCAGAAAACGAGGTTATTTGGAGGGTCTGAATTAATTCTATCCCTCAAAATCAGACTTTACTGTCTTATGTGTTCACCTCTTCCAAGGTAGTCCCTGGGCTTAGAGGGAGGGTGCATGTATAGTTTAGTAGTGGGGATTGGCAATGAGAAACAGATCAGGCTCAGTGTGATTTCAAATTAGGGAGATTCATAGGCCGTTTTGAATCATCTATAGTCTTCAAAATACCACAACTTCAATTTAGAAGAAGTGAAACAATGGAGAAATAAAAAACATTAAGAATTTGACAAAAGAGAATTTATATGTCAGAATGGAAGAGGAACTTATTCCATTAGAGACCTAACTAAAAACATTATGAAGAAAATTATAACTAGGTTCTTTTTTAGAGACTCACTGCAGAAATATAACTCAAAAGTCACCACTGGAATCCCATAATAATTCTGTTATAGTTTTCCTTTGAAATAGAATTTCTCTGTCTCTAATCCCTCCTTTCTTACTAAAAAGAAATGATAGGCTAATTTATGTGCAAAATAAGTTTTAGGAATGCTCATGAATAGTTTCCAAATTTTGGAGAACTCAGAGAGAAAGGTATATTCTGCTCACAAGAGTATGCTTTACAATCAGTGTCAGCCTTCCAAATAGGACATTGTCCTTTCACCTTGGAGCTACCATCCACAAACCAAGCAGCTCTTTGTCAGTCAGGTGAGAGCTGCTTACTGGGCACTGTAAAATCCAGGTGCTCCTCATATAGTTTCAGAGTCAGTCCTAGGAGAAAGCAGCTCTCTGCTCTTGAGATCTCCTTGTTGTACACTCCAGATAGCATCATTCTATATAAATCATTTCCATTTTATTAGGGAACCCTGGGTACTTCAACTGGGCACTGGTATCCCCATTAGCATAGGGGTAGCTTCAGTTAATCTCCCCTAGAAAGGCAGTAAATGCTTCTCAAGTGAAACTTCTCTTAAAGTCTCAGTAGTCATCATTTGGGAAGTACTCACAGGCTTTTGCCGTAACCTGCAGTAAATGTTCTACAAAGGGCTTTCAAAGTACAGAATTTGTTGTTCCTACCAACATTCTAGCATCTACTCTATACTCTGTGGGCTTCAGCAATCTTACTGGTTCTCATTTAACATGTCCATTTTGTTTTCTTCAACTTTTAAGTTCAGGGTACATGTGCAGGATGTACAGGTTTGTCACATAGGTAAACATGTGCCATGATGACTTGTTGCACAGATCATCCCATCACCCAGGTATCAAGCCCAGCATCCATTAGCTATTCTTCGAAACGCTCTCCCTCACGCCCCCCGACAAAAGGCGCTAGCATTTGTTGTCCCCCCTCCCTGCACATGTCCATTTAATATTACTTGAGGGGCTCATTTACATGCTTTATGTTTTATAGTATGAGGTAGGGGAAACATTCCCCCAGTCAGATACAATATCCATTTTATAAACATTTAGGTAAAGGAGACATAATCACCTTACAAAATGCCTGTGTAAACATTCCAACTTTTGCGTGTAATCCCAGCACTCTGGGAGGCTGAGGCAGGTGGATTGCCTGAGGTCAGGAGTCGAGACCAGCCTGTCCAACATGGTGAAACCCTGTCTCTACTAAAAATACAAAAAATAGCCAGGAGAGGTGGTGGGTACCTGTAATCACAGCTACAGGCACGCACCACCGCACTGGGCTCAAATTGGTAATCCTACAGTTTTACATTCTGATTCCAGAAAGTTCTTTTATGACCATTTTGCCCTTTCTGTTGAAAAGGACTTGGGTTCCCAGCAGGGGGTTGAGACAAGGGACTTAGGCCCTTTTGTTAGTCTATATCTTGATTCACCTGCTTCACCCTTGTCCCATGCAATTCCTGGTCAGCTTTCTCATTGTAATCTTTGTCTTCTTTTTAAAAACAATTTCTCCAATTTTTCTCCCAAACCAGTAAATAAATAGGTTTGGGGCCCTTTAATGCTGGTGAACTAGCAAAGTCCCTTTGGCCCATCCAACCCTTGGTAGTGTACTAACACCTTTTTTTTTAAACCCCATTAATTTCTATTTTATTCATTTAATTTCTTAATAACCATCTAAAGACTTCCCCCCGATAGGATGAATCCCATGATTCTCCTCTCTGATTTCTTCTGTGAGTCTCATTGTTTTCCTGTAGTTGTTTCCTTTTTTCACCTTATTTTTTAGAATAACCATTAAAAAATTTCCACCTTCCTGGAATGAGTCCTTGGACTTTCCCTTTTGCTTTTCCCCATGCTCTTGTTAATTACCTTAATGTTTCATTAGCATCTGTAAGACCCCTGAGGGGAAGCTGAAACAGCCAATTTGCTATGGCTTCTTGTGTTATTCTGGAACAACAGTAGGAGTAGCATCACATGGGGAGCCCATTTGGAAGGGCACCTTAACCACAGTGTGTATCATGGCCTAGGTAGTGGGCATATTTGGTGGGTGAATATTCCTGTTATAAAATGAGTCCCTCATGGCTTATATATGAAGCATATCAGCAGCTGCATCTGGTGTGCTCTGCTTGGCATTTCTAGGTAAAATTGGACACAAGATGCATGAGGTAATGCAAGCTAATAAGGAAAAAGAGAAATATTCAAAGCCTTGGTTATTGCTATCTATAATAGCTAAAATGAAAGTAAAAGAATGTGCTGGGTTGGGCCAAGCTCAGATGTGGGACTGTCTGATCTCATACCACTAGCCTGGAAGCCACCCACAAAAGGGAAAGATAGACTGGGGCAACAAAAAGCGCCTCTGAGACCTGTGATTACCAAGAAGGTAGCTAATGTGAGGGAGGGGCACTTCTTAGGGCTTTTATCCAGTCTGCCAGGTA
Organism: Callithrix jacchus; assembly: GCF_049354715.1. Lineage (NCBI taxonomy): Eukaryota > Metazoa > Chordata > Mammalia > Primates > Cebidae > Callithrix > Callithrix jacchus. The sequence continues at coordinate 83,575,574 of NC_133513.1, read as the reverse complement.
GGATGTGAAATGGCGTCGTTGTCTGGAGTGAATACCTGAGGTTTGTCATCTCACGCCAAGGAAATAGAATAGGCGGACACACAAAGTGGGTTTAGGAGCAGAGGTTTAATAGGCAAAAGAAAGAGAAAGAACAGCTCTCTCTCATGAGAGAAAAGAGCACCTGAATGGGACTTCTGGCCCACTGTGGAGTACACCAGATTTTGTAGAAAGGCTTAAGGAGGCGATGTGCGATTTACATAGGGCCCAGAGATTGGTTGGACCAGGTGTGACATTTACATAGTTGGTGAGGAAGCTGGTCATTCCACCCTAATCTTATTATGCAAATGGAGTCTTTGCCTGGCCAGTGCCATGTTATCTTTTTGTTACTGTACACGTGGTTTGGCAAAGAAGGGAAGATGGAGTTGTCATTTTGAATGTGCCTAACCCCAGGTAGCCATTTCCTATTGGCACAGCTGCCAGCATTCACCCTTGCAAGCTTCTAGCTTGCTTGTCTACATCTGAAGCTTGATTTTACAGGCTGCTCTTTGTAAGAAAAAAAATGATTTGGGGGCTGCTTTTCTTTTCTTTTTTTTTTTTGAGACGGAGTTTCGCTCTTGTTACCCAGGCTGGAGTGCAATGGCGCGATCTCGGCTCACCGCAACCTCCGCCTCCTGGGTTCAAGCAATTCTCCTGCCTCAGCCTCCCGAGTAGCTGGGACTACAGGCGAGCGCCACTATGCCCATCTAATTTTTGTATTTTTAGTAGAGACGGGGTTTCACCATGTTGACCAGGATGGTCTCAATCTCTTGACCTCATGATCCACCCGCCTCGGCCTCCCAAAGTGCTGGGATTATAGGCGTGAGCCACCATGCCCAGCCCAATAATTTCTTTCTAACTTATATATTAGCTGTTCTCTAAGAATACCCTCCTGTCAAACTGTATCACATATGCCCATCTGTGATTTTTCAGTAGTGAGCTGTGGGTCCTGCATCAACCTACACATCTTTTTTCCACTCTGCCATATTTAAAATGCAAGACACTACTCCAAAATCAGTTACTCTTACAATCCATTTTAGTAAAGTTTTTTTAGGAAGCTGATGATATTGATGTACAAAATGGAACAGTTCCTTCACATTACGCCCTCTGGGTTCATTAGTTACTTGGTTTTGCCCTTCCCACACATTAGCTACCTTCTTGGTAATCATAGGTCTCGGAGGTACTTTTTGTTGCCCCGGTCTATCTTTTCCCTTTGTGGGTGGTTTTGAGGCTAGTGTCTGAGATCAAGACAGTCCCACATCTGAGCTTGGCCCAACCCACCACACTTTTTACTTTCATTTTAGCTATTATAGATAACAATAATCAAGGTATTGAATATTTCTTTTTTCCCTTATTAGTTTGCGTTTCCTCGTGTGTCTTGTGAACCAGTTCCCCAGGAGCTGGATCCATTGCAGAACTTCACTGTTAACTTTTACCTTTAGCAGCTTCATACCACTGATGACCCTGTGGCCAGATAGGAATCAAGGGCTCCTATCTGTGTCATTTTTTCTTCATTTTGAAGCAACCTTTATATAGTCTCTAAACCAGACAAAATTACTTTTTCTTTAGCAAAAACTACCTCCTCATGTTTTTATAACCTTTACCAAAAACACGTCTTTGTTTCTTTATGGACTATGCATATAGAATTCTCTTATATCTAGTGGTTTTAAATATTTATTAACAAATATTCTAACTCTTAGTAACTCCTAATTTATGGTGAAAAGCCTGGGATTACTTAATTTAACATAATGTTTAGATTTTAAATTACTAAAGAAATTTTACAATTAGTTTTACTTATCAAAGATTACTAAACTCTTATAGCTGACAGGTATTTGAGCTAGCATGTTTTTCTGATATTTGATTTAAGCACTTACTTTTCTTGAAGCCTCTTGATCAGAGCTCTTTCATAAAATTTGGTAGTGAAACATCACATACACATGACACATAAAACATATAGACACACAAATAAGCAGATCTTAGAGTTATAAGATTTTTCATTTGTCAGGTTTCAAAAAATTTCTCTCCCCCACTTTAGACTACCAGTCTCTTTATTACCGGTTTCATACCTTAAACAATGATTAGCTAGGCAACTCTATATTTCCATCTCCAAAGACATGACTCTTAGGTGAGATAAAGTAGAAAATGTACACCTCAAAGGCACAGAACTTAGAACAAAACAAAGGCAGGCAAGGTTTGTTATATAAACTTTAAGGCACTGTCTTCTCCATAGTTAAACTTCCTAATGGTTTGGGTGCAGAGACAAAGATGCTCTTACAAATAGAGGTTTCCTTTAAAGGTGTAAACTTCTTTCACAAAGTGATTCAAAGACTGATTTAACTTAATGGGTGTTCTTTTTCAACTTAGCTTGTGTCTTATTTAGATAACTGGCTTCAGGGTGGAGTCCTTTAAGGAAAAGGGCCAATAAAGCATGTGTTTTTGTTTTGTTTTTTAAGTTTTAGCTGTAAGTTTATTCAACGCAAAATAATCCTCTCCAATTTTACTGAGGTGGCTGACCACGTCCATGACCAAATCCGCCTCTAAACTGGAATTCGGTTGCTGACACAGCCCCCGCCTCAGCTTTCTTGTCGGCACCAGGTAGCACAGCACTCCGGCTGTAGGTATCTCTGTTGGCTTCCCCTCTCGTAGTCTTGCAGGTCACTCACCTTCCAGACCTTTAGGCCGAGGTCTGCCTGCTTGGATGGCTGCGGTGTAGGGTGGCAGGCACGATCTCTGGGGGCAGATGGAGGTAATCACAGAGATACTGGATACCCTCATTGGTAAGGTACCAGTAGAAATGTCTCCAAGCAAACCGTTCCTTCAGGTAGCCTCAGGACTTGAGAGACTGCATGGCCTTCATGACATGAAGGTTGGGCACCTTCTTGACTGCCAGCTCCGGGTACTTAGTCATGTGGACATCCTTCTTGGCCACCATGACTCCCTCCTTAAAAAGGAGCTCATAAATGGCAATCTGGTTCTTCTTAGGCATCAACGTCATAAGGTGTGCAGGCAAGGCCCGGAGGAGTCAAGCCCATGCTTCTTGAAGGCAGCAGACCTCAGACCGAAGGGCTAAGGCCTTCGCACCCTCGTTTCCTACCAACCACTCCTCCCCAAAACTAGAGCTCCAGGGCCAAGCATGGAGGCAGTTGGGAGAGTCCTGTCCCCAAGGAAGAAGCATGTCGGCGGGACAGTGTCTCTAGTCTCGTCTGGCTCGTCTCCGCCACACACTGGTTTCAACCTTTCCTCCTCCCTCGAACAATCTCCGCCTACCAGTGGCCCCCCTACCCCATAAAATAGGCCTCCAACCCCTGTCACTACTCAGAAATGGGTGTGTGGGGAGTGGGAGAGAGGTCCCTTGCCCACACCCTGGGGAGAAGCAGCCGCTAAGGTGGCAGGATGGCCCTGATCAAGCATGTGGTTTTAGGAACTAAATCATGCTTTTCTTATCCAAACATGGAAAGAAACGAGTAGCCCCCTATAGTAATGACCATTTCCTGTAAACTACTGTCCTCAGCCACCCCTAACATCATAGCTATTGCCTGACTCACCAGCCAGTGCACACACCAATGTCAAGTCCTTTCATAGTGCAAAGTAATATCCGGTACCCCGCAAAAGCCAGAGACCAGGTAATGCACTATAAAAGGGTGAAGAGCTTTAGACCTGAGAAGCATCTGTCTGCTTGCAACTCTTGGGTTTTCATAAGGAAAAACAAAATTTGCTCCCAATGGAGGAATCTTTGTCACCTCTTCTGTTTTCCCCATAGGATCTTAGATTGTCAGAAATTCCTCCTCTTCTTTTTGGTCCCTTCTATGGCATTGAAGGTTGCAAGAGGAAGGAGGAACAGACAGAAGCAAATGGAGAAACAGAATTCAGAAAAAAAAAAAAAAATCCCCAAGACAGGATTCAAAAAGAGGAACAGCATAAAGCTTTAAAAAAAAAAAAAAGAAATTGTAATTATAGCTTAGATATCAGCTTTTAATGAAGTTGACTTCTAACCATAGAACTCTTTAAAAGAAAAAAATCCTTTCAGATCTTTTTTTACGTGGGATAAACAGCTGGTATTTCTGGCCTTTGAACTCCTTCACTAAACGTAAAGGAGTGGGGAGGGGTGGTGGCTCATTTTGTTCAGCTTGGGGTTTCTATGGGTACAGGATAGGGGGCATGGCAGGTCTGGGTAGTTTTGGAAATAACAACACTTGGTGGGGGAAACAGGGAAGTGCAGTTCTCATTTAGGGCGGAAGTCACAGGCTTGCAGTGAAACCCTTGCTAGGGACTCCTCCACCCTCTTCTACCCAGTATTTTCCAGCCTCCTGTTCGTATCATTATGACTTAGCCAAGGACACACAAAGTAACTCCAAAGCAGTGCAAAGCAGTCCTCATAAGATCCAGAACTGTTATAGTAGGTAGCTAGTCAGACATGAGTAGGGCAGGATGGGGGCTTCTCTCCCCCCGCACCTCACCCCACCAGGAATGTCAGGCAACCATCAAATGATGGTTAACTCTCTCTCTAAAATAATTGGTCACAGCCAGAGCCAGGAAAAGGCAGTCCCCTGACAGGGAAAAACACCTCAAGTGAGATGTGTACAACTCCATTAAACATACTGTGCATATTCCCCTCCCAAGCACTGGCAGACCACTGTGCATGTGAACCCCCCACCCTAAGAGAAGAATCAGAAGAGAAGGGACACAAGACCCTCATATGCTAACAGCCTTCAAACCCCAAGTCAAAGGTCAAATGGCACACTTGATCCCTCAAGCCACCTGCTTGGCCCTCTTCCAAGTGCACTTTACTTCCTTTCTTTCCTGCTTTAAAGCTTTTAAATAAACTCTCAGTCTTACTCTATGGTCTCTCCTTCTGCTTTATACATCTAAGTCGAATTCTTTCTTCTGAGGGGGCAAGAATTGAGGTTGCTATAGGGCCATACGGATCTGTTGCCAGTAACAGAATGACCCCAAAGACAGCTAAAAAAAAAAAAGTGGCGACAAATGGGGTACAACTCATTTCTATCTAGCCATGTTCTCTAGGGTCTCAGCTTCTCAGCTGGCCATCTACACACAAAGGTCCAAAAACCACCATATGTCCCACAGATGGAAGACAGGAAATCAAAAGGTGTCTGTGGAAGGGAAAAGGATCAATAAGTGGCAAAAGTCACACAAATATCAAACTGAAAGGACTGATTCCATGATCAATAATTTTAACTACCAGACTACAAAATGGAGCAGCTTCTGTTGTTACTCCCACATGGAATCAAAAGCAGGCAGTTTGAGTGTACAAGGGATTTTAACTTTGTTTCAGGTCAGATTTTGCTCTTTAAAGAGAATTTTTAAGGCTAGCAATTACACTATTAGGTGTTCTTCTAAAAATTTAACATTTCCATCAATTGCTTAGAATAAGAGGTCTCTAAAATATTTTTTCATTTCTAATAGGGTACTTAGTTCCAATAGTGACTCAGTTCAAAAGCCTCTTCATTTAAAGTCCGGGTGGTAATTTTCCAGGTTTTTACCATATATTTCAGCAGAGGGCATAAGAGGAAGCAATCCCCATGATCCTCCAAAATTCTCTCTCAGAAATAGACTTAAGGTAGCAAAAGACTACAAAAGTCCTGGAGGGATGGGACCTTTTAAGTCAAAACTCCTCTCAAGAGCTTGACACATTCAGCACAGTGTGCTACTTAAAATATTATGTGTCTCGGACTCCCAGACTTTTCAGATTGGCTGCCTGGCGTGACCCTGAAAAATCATGCTCCCTGGATGGCAGAGACCAGAAATGTAACCCAAGGACATAAAACAAGATGAGTGGGAAAACTCATCCAGTTTCCCTCTCAGGAGCCTGCAGCAAAGTTTGTCTTAACAGACACGGATCTAGTCAGAACCACAAAATGGACTAGTCTGCAGGGCTGGCTTGAACAGCAGGCTTATGGGGATTCTAGGCCCATGTTTTCTACCCTGTGGCACTGCTTTTTATGAGAAAACCACACAGAAAGACAAAGGAAAATGGCAACAAAAAAGGTTATTTCTGAGAGGCAAGGGGTCAAACAATATGAACATTCACACCATAAAGTACCAAAAGTACCCCAGTCACTATACCCCAAGACTAGTAACACAAATTCCTTTTTCCCAGTAATCCAAACTTTGAGACCAAACAGTGATTTTTAACCATCTGTTCAATCGGATTGCACAGAGAGGCCAGAAGTCTCACTAATAAGAAGTTCTTGCTCATTTGCTGGATTGTGAGTTTCTGAGGTCAGGAGTTCGAGACCAGCCTGACCAACATGATAAAACCCTGTCTCTACTAAAAATACAAAAAATTAGCCAGGCTTGGTGGCACACGCCTGTAATCCCAGCTACTCGGGAGGCTGAGGCCGGAGAATCATTTGAACCTGGGAGGTGGAGGTTGCAGTGAACTGAGATTGTGCCATTGCACTCCAGCCTGAGCAACAAGAGCAAAACTCTAGTAAAGAAAATTAATTCACAAAAGGCAGATTAATAGGAGAAATATACAGTTTATTTAATCATGAAGACTCTTAGCTAGTCTTGCCTAGATCCAAACTAGGGAAGGTCTGGCTGGGCCACTTTAAAATATGTCAAATAAATTTATTTTGAGGGTAAAATATTGATTTCTTTTAAATGGCTGATGTTTCTGGGGTTGGAGCTTGACTTTCTGCAGCTATGGAGTTTAGTCAACATTGTTGGTGGGAGTAAGAGTTGGTCAAATCTAATGGAAGATAGACCAAAACAAAAACAAAGAAAAAAAAACAGAAGAAGTGATTTCATAATTTACCTATAGTTGAGATCTCTTAGCATAAGGATACATTACAGACAGTTGGTAATAAACCTTGACCTTCAGCTACCAAATCTCAAAATGAAACCTCAGACCAGCTCTTTACCTGGAGATGGGGCCCAAGCTGAAGACTTCTCTCCATTGGAAGAGAGCAAACTTTTTTTTGAGACGGAGTCTCATTTTGTCTCCCAGGCTGGAGTGCAGTGGCACAATCTTGGCTCACTGCAACCTCCGCCTCTTAGGTTCAAGCGATTCTTCTGCATCAGCCTCCCAAGTAGCTGAGACTACAGGTGCGTGCCACCATGCCCGGCTACATTTTTTTTGTATTTTTAGTAGAGATGGGGTTTACTATCTTGGCCAGGCTGGTTTTGAACTCCTGATCTCATGTTCTGCCTGTGTCAGGGTGTGAGCCACCATGCCCTGCGCAAACTCCTTTTAGAGGAGTTCTGTGGCAAAATAAACCTTGAATCTGAAATCAAAAATTTCAGGAGTTAGGGAACCTCAGGAGAAGAGAGCAGCTTTGGAGCCTTAGTGATAGGCACAATCTGTCAGAGAGAATCTTTTGCCAGCACTGATAGGAGAACTGCTGTGGGTCAAAGGGGCTGATTTCTTCTCCAAGATTCCTTCACAGTTAATAAAATGACTACTAACTGAGTGATTAAGTCATAAGTCTCAAATCATGGAGCTTTACTGAGCCACCTTGAGGGTATGCCCAGGAAAAACAGAAGTATCTATGGCTGTTTTTTACAAAGACGTTCTCAGGATATTTAGTATTTATAGGTTTTCCTTAAAAAGGCAAGAGGGTGGGACAGCAGTGAGTCAAATGTTTACACACTTGTGAGAGTTTAGTTAGTACCCAGTAAATCTATATTTTACATAAGATAATGTGAACGTTTGAAGAAAAAGGGAATAGAGAAAACAGATGTTTCAAGAAAGGGTGACATAAGGATTAAACTCATCTTATCTTAAGGAGGGGTGAAGGAATGATTAATCTTATGTTGTATTTGTTCTGTATCTGTGAAGATAAGCTAGTAGTCTTTTGAAAGGACTAGTTTCTATTTAACCCTTAGTGAAGAAAGCCTGGTGGCTGTTAGTGAGGATGAGAGGGTGGGAGTATAATAAGGCGTGGCTGATCCCCTATCCCTGTGGCTGTGACTCAGCTTCCAAGGTTTCTCTAGGGTTCCTTTGGTCTATAGGAGTTCTGTTCAGTCAGTTGGGGGCTTAAGAATTTTATTTTTATTTCTTAGGACATTGTTTTTATTTTTCTTTGGTAGATTACTATGAGTAGAATTGCTAATAGGTGTGTGTTTGGCTTTCTTAAAAAATGGCCAAACTTTTCTACCGTGGTTGTATATTCCGAATATCAATGTATGAGAGTTCCAGTTTTTTTATTCATGCCGACACTTTATAATGTTAGATGTTGTCATTATAGCCACTCTAGTGAGTGTGTAGTAGAATTTCCATTGTCATTTAAATTTGCATTTTTCTTCTTATTAATGGTGTTATCTTAGATAATTATGTATTTTCTTTGATGAGATATTCATACAAAGTTTACCCCCATTTTTGTTGTTGTTTTTTGAGACAGAGTCTCGAACTGTCACCCAGGCTGGAGTGCTGGTGCTATCTTGGCTCACTGCAACCTCTGCCTCCCAGGTTCGAGTGATTGTCTTGCCTCAGCCTCTGTAGTAGCTGGGATTACAGGCACCCATTACCATACTCAGCTAATTTTTTTTAAAATTTTTAGTAGAGACAGGTTTTCACTATGATGGCCAGGCTGCTACCCCAACTTTTTAATTGGATTGTTGTGGCTCTATCATTTAATTGTGGCAGTTCTTTATATATTCTGGATACAACCTCTTTATCAGATACATGATTTGGAGGTATTTTCTCTCATCTGTTTTTTTTTGAGATGGAGTTTCGCTCTTGTTACCCAGGCTGCAGTGCAATGGCGCAATCTCGGCTCACCGCAACCTCCGCCTCCTGGGTTCAAGCAATTCTCCCTCCTCAGCCTCCTGAGTAGCTGGGATTACAGGCATGCGCCACCATGCCCAGCTAATTTTTTGTATTTTTAGTAGAGACAGAGTTTCACCATGTTGACCAGGATGGTCTCGATCTGTTGACCTCGTGATCCACCTGCCTCGTCCTCCCAAAGTGCTGGGATTACAGGTGTGAGCCACCGCGCCTGGCCTTCATCTATTATTTTTAAAAAATCATTACTTAAAATACTTTCAACCTCTAAATTTTAGTGTTGTGAAGCAAAACCCCAGGTAATGAAAACTAGGGATAATACGATGTTTAACTTAATCACCACTGAGCGGTCAGAATGGATGTGGGTCATAGGGTGGGTGTTGGAAAGGTGCCAGACCCTTGGGAGCTTGGAGCAGCAGCTATTTGCCAGCAAGTATGGAAATATTATACTTAAACAACTGGTACCATCATATCAGTGTATATACCTGTTATGAGATCAGACTTACATCATATCTTTGTCAAGCAATTTGAGAGGTACAGGAGTTGACTGGGGGGAGTCCTAGAGGTATTGTAACTGGGGCAGGGCGCAGGGTCTCAGCTCCCTCCCCGTGCTCGCTAAAGATATAATGGAGGGGATGGGAGCAGAGCCCCAGGGGCATCCCAAAGACGCTTCCAGTTCTCTGATCGGATGTTTTCCCTGATGTGCCCAGGTCCTTGGCCTCTCTTGCCCCAGGAATTGGGGAAGGGGCCCCTGGAGGCACGGTGAGCTTACCGTTCGAATAAATATTGCGGACCCAAAGAGTTTAGCAGAGAGCGATTTATTAGGTGGAGAGGGAGAGAGAGAGAGCTCCCAAACGCTGCCGTGGGAGGGGAATCTGGAGAGGATATCCATATAGGTAAGGAGCAGTGGGGTTTTCAACCCTGAAATTATTCCCACCCCTTCTCGGCCACTGACGGGAATTCTTTCAGACTTCCTCTGGGTTGATTGATCTTTGACTCTGATACCAGATTGGCTACTTGGCCCACATCAGAGCCCCCCCTTTTCCCAGAGCTTTTCTCAGGCTTTTTGAACAAAGAAGCACACCTGGAAAGTCAGATGAAGAACTGTAGGTTCCAGGATCAGGGCGTGGATGGAGGTGTGGTGCTGGAAAATTCCTGTCTTTGAAATCATGCCCCTTGTGGACTCCGGAAGAGAAGTTTTTTTGTTCCTTAACACAGTCCCTCAGTATCAGTGTGGAAGAAACAAAGAAGAAACTGCCGTAGAATCTCACCAGTGGACAGCTGGGGCTGTTAGGGGTTTGATCTGATGCAAACAGGTACCCACACTCAGCAAGGCTCAAAGTATTTCTCAGGAGCATTGGCTCTCAACCCAGGCTCTTATAAAAATCACCTGGGGTTCTCTTTATTTTATTTGTTTATTTATTTATTTTTCCAGACAGGGTCTTGTAACTGTCCAATGAGTTCACCTTGCCTACTGCCTAGGCAGAGCCTATTATCAAGACAGAAACTGCGATAGAAAAAGAGTAATTCACGCAGAGCCAGCTGTGCAAGAGACATGAGGTTTAGTACTTAAATCAGTCTCTTGGAGCAGTCAGGGGTCAGAGTTTTTAAGGAATATTTGGTGGGTCGTCAGGGTGGGGAGCAGTGAGTTAGAGGAGGTCTGACTGGTTGGGTCAGAGATGAAATGATAGAGTTGAAGCTGTCTTCTTGCACTGTTAGTTCCTGGGTAGAGGCCACAAGATCAGATGAACCAGTTTATCAATCTGTGTGGTGCCAGCTGATCTATTAAGTGCAGGGTTTGCAAAATATCTCAAACACTGATTTTAGGTTTACAGTAGTGATGTTATCTCCAGAAGCAATTTGGGGAGGGTGCGAATCTTGTAGCCTTCAGCTACATGACTCCTAAACCATAATTTCTAATCTTTTGACTAATTTGTTAGATCTACAAAGGCAGTCTGGTTCTTAGGCAAGAAGGTGGTTTGTTTAGTGAAAGGGCTGTTATTATCTTTGTTTCAAAATATAAACTATAACTACATTCCTCCCAAAGTTAGTTCAGCCTACACCCATAAATGAACAAGGACAGCTTGGAGGTTAGAAGCAAGATGGAGTTGGTTAGGTCAGATCTCTGTCACTATCTCATTTATAATTTTGAAGTGTTAGTTCAGTCTTACTCTGTCACCCAGGCTGGAGTTCAATGGTACGATCATGGCTCATTGCAGCCTCAACCTCCTGGGCTAAAGAGATCCTCCCCGCTCAGTCCCTGAGTTGTTGGGACTCGGGCATGTGGGACACTTGACTAATTTTTTATTTTTAGTTTTGTTGAGGTGGGAGTTTCACTATGTTGCTGAGGTTGGTCTTGAACTCTTGGGCTCAAGTGATTCTCCCTCCTTGGCCTCCCAGAGTGCTGGGATTATAAGCATGAGCCACTGTGTCCAGCCTGGGAATATCTAAAAACATACCTATACCTGGGCCCCAACCCAATCCAATTTAACCAGACTATCTGCAAGTGGGGCTTAGGCGATAGGAGTTTTTAAAGTTTTCAGGTGATTCCAATGATATTTACATTTGAGAATTCCTGTGAAAAACCCAATGTTGCTTTGAGCAGGATTGTACCCACTTTTGAATGAGTTACATAAAATGAAGATACTGTTAGCTTTTGCAATCATGGCTTCTTCTGCTGCTTGAGAAAAAGTGGAGAGAAAATAACAACTCCCATTTTTTTAGGCTTCTTTAAAGCATGTGCTGCGGTCTGAATGTTCTCTCCAAAACTCTGTTGAAATTTATTTGCCATTTTGCTGGTATTAGGAGGTGGGACCATTAAGAGGTGATTAGGCCATGAGGGCTCTACCCTCATGAGTGAATTAATACCATTATAGTAAGAATGGCCTCCTGATGAAAGTGAGTTCCACCCCCTTGTGCCCCCTTTACCCTCTCATGCTCTCTTGCCCTTTTGTTTACTGCCATGAAATGGTGCAGCAAGAAGGCTCTTGCAAGACGTGAATCTCTCAGCCTTGGAATCCCCAGCATCCAAAACTGTTAAGAAATAAATTTATTTTCTTTATGAATAATCCAGTCTGTGATATTTTGTTATAGGAACACGAAATGAACAAAAACACATGTGACCTCATTGAATTAACCAGTTATCTTCCCTGATAGTTCATTCCTTTTTTACATGTGAGGAGACAGAGACTCAGAGCCATTAAACAGTTTCCTCAAGATCACATAATCCAGAAGGGGAAGAATTTCTCATTCTCAGAGAATTAGCATTCTTTATGCAAAAGTCCTGGAAACGTTTATTATTGTCTTGTAAAAGCCTTCCCAAAATGCAAAGAATGGAAAAGAGGCCTCCGAGTTACCACAATGTATGACCCTGCAGAATAACCAAAACTCTTACTTTGTGTTCTTAGAATAGGTTTTCATTTAGATTATGGCTAATTTTGGTACAATTCTAACAAGTTTGCTTATCTGATTTCCCAGTTGTCAGATTAGAAGCAGAAAATTAGAAAAGGGAGATGAGTTGCTCACAATAGACACATTAAAACAGCAATACATGGAGCCAGAGCTTCATGGTGGAGCAAGAAAATAATTTCCTTCTCTGTAAAATGTGTGGGTTGAAATGGTTAATCTCTGAAGCCCCTTACAGCTCTAAAACTCAATGTGTTTAAGATAAAAGCTATAAAAGGCTTCTGAAAAACATATAAGAATGAAAAAAACCTGGAAATTTGGACCCAGTGTTAGAGTAATAATCCTAGAAAATTTGGCTGCTTTTGAGGACATACCTGTTTTATAGATAGTGCAGTACTTGATGTTTGTGATTACGGCACTGAATCATCAAGAGAAGATTAAAATTTGTTTTTTAATCATTTTAGAGACAGTCTTGTTCTGTCACACATGCTGGACTATAGTGGCACAATCAAAGCCCTGGGCTCAAGAATCCTTCCACATCAACCTTCCGAGTAGCTGGGACCTACAGGCACTTGCCACCACATCCAGCTTGTTTAGAGACAGTGCCTGGCTATGTTGCTCAGGCTGTTCTGGAACTCCTGACCTTAAAGTGCTGAGATTGCAGGTTTGAGCCACCATACCTGGTCTAAAATTTGTTTTGTGAGTGCTGTTTCAGAATGCAAGAAAGCACACAAATTACTTTTGAAATATTATACTCTTTTCAAAATTTTGTTATTTAAACATTCATGGGTTGGAACATTTATGTTGTGGGACAATTTCCCTGATAGATTTCTCATTGTTTTATGGGACTTTTGTTCCCTGATAGAATAATTCAGATAGTTGTGACAGTATCTTGCATCTGTTTATTGCTCATAAACCAAAAACAAAATCCTGAGGTTCTCTCAGCCATCTGAATGCAACCCTCCGCCCTCTTCTTGGCAAAGGGCATCCAAAGTTAACCTGAAAAACGAGTTCAGGCCATGAGGGCAAGGAGGAGGTTGGACATGCCTTTTGGAATTCAGAAAAAGCTGACCAGCATTAACATCAACATAGATCTTAAGTCTGATAAGAAACATTTATACAATCTATTATTTCTGAAGCCTGCTACCTGGAGGCTTCACCTGCATGATAAAACCTTGCTCTCCATAACTCCTATCATAACCCAGACAGTCCTTTCTATTGATAATAATCCTTTCAACCAATTGCCAATCAGAACATGTTAAAATCTATGACCCAGAAGCACACCCTCCCGCCCCCAACCCCTGCAATCTTTGAGTTGTCTTCCCCCTTCTAATATAGCAATGTAAATCTTACAGGAATTGATTGATGTGTTATGTCTTCCTAAATGTATAAAAGCAAGCTGTACCCTGATCACCCTGGGCACATGTCATTAGGACCTCCTGAGGCTGTGTCACAGGTACATCTTTAACCTTGGCAAAGTAAAGCTTCTAAACTGATTGACACCTGTCTCAGATACTTTCAGGTTCACAGCTTTATACCAATTCAGAGCATTTTTCTTTAAATCTTCCTCTTGCTTTTGTAGACTCCTATCTTGCCAGCTCCTGTCTTCTTACTCCTAGTTTCACACCAAAACTTCTAATATTTTCTGCCTTTATAATTTGTTTTACTGTTATAATTCAGAGAGCTTCTAAATGTTTGTACTTCTGCAATTATTCTCCTTAGAAAATGGTGGTGGACATGGCGGAAGGTGGTGCTATTTTTTTTTCTTACATATAAATGTTTATGAAAAGTGAGTTTATGCTGTAGTTATAGTTTCATGTCTTGTTTTTTATTTAGGAGAAAAGAGAATCCTTGTGTATTGTTGCTGGTTTGTAAATTGGTACATTTATTATGGGAAAAAGTATGGAGGTTTCTCAAAAAATTAAAAGTAGAACTACCATATGATCCAGGAATCCTACTACTGGGTATATACCCAAAGGAAAGTAAATCAGTATGCTGATGAGATATCTGCATGCTTATGCTTATTGCAGCATCATTCACAACAGTCAAGACATAGAAACAACCTAAGTGCCCCACAACAGATGAGTGGATAAACAAAATGTATATATTGTCATGTGCTGCTCTGTTTTGGTCAATGACAGACCAAATATATAACAATGGTTCCATAAGATTTTGATGGAGCTGAAAAATTCTTATTGCTTTCTGACATTGTAGCCATCTTAACATCATAACACAATGCATTAGTCACGTATTTGTGGTGATGCTGGTGTAAATAAACCTATTTCACTACCAATCATGTAAAGGTATAACATACACGATTATGTATAGGCTGGGTACAGTGGTTTATGCCTGATCCCAGCACTTTGGGAGGCTGAGGTGGGAGTATTACTTGAGCCCAGGAGTTTGAGATCAGCCTACACAACACAGGGAGACCCTATCCCTACAAATAATAATAAAAAATAGCCAGGTGTGGTGGTGTGCAGCTTTAGTCCCAGTTACTTGGGAGGCTGAGGTGAGAGAATTGCTTGATGCTTGAGCCAGGAAGGTTGAGGCTGCAGTCAGTCATGACTGTACCACTGCACTCCAGCCTGGGTGATAGAGTGAGACACTGTCTCAAAAAAAAAAAAAAAAATTAAAGCAAAAATAAAAATAAAAATAATGTACAGTATATAGTACTTGATAATGATAATAAATATGTTCCTGGTTTGTATATGACTTTTAATTATATGCTTTTAATTATTATTTTAGAGTGTACTCCTTATACTTATGGAAGAAAAGTTAACTGTCAAATAATCTCAGGTGGGTCCTTCAAAAGGTATATTCCAGAGGAGTTATTTTTATCATAGGAGATGACAGCTCCTTGTATGTTGGTATCCCTGAAGACCTACCTTCCAGTGGGACAACATATAGAAGTGGAAGACAGTAATACTGATGATCCTGACCCTGTGCAGGCCGAGGCTAGTATGTGTTTTAAAGTTCTATTTCTTCACATTTGTTAATTTTCTGCTTTTGTTGCCTGTGCTTTGGTGTCATATCCAAGATGTAATTGCTAAATCCAATGTTATGAAGCTTTTCTTCATGTTTTCTTTTAGGAACTTTATAGTTTTAGGTCTTACATTTGGGTCTTCAATTCATTTGTTTTTTGTTAATTTTCACATGTGGTGTAAGGTAAGGATCCAACTGCATTCTTTTGCATGTGGATATATGGTTTTCTCAGCACCAGTAGTTGAAATACTGTTCTTTCTCCATTACATTCTGATAAACCCTTAGATAAACCTTTCATTTTACATGTCAAAATGGAAAGTTGAAAGTACGTTTTCAGTGTAGTGATATTTTCAACTTAAGATAGTTTTATCCACATGTAACCCCATTGTAAGTCGAGCGGCATACGAAATGCTAAAGTTGAAAAATGGTAAGTTAAGCCATAGTTAGGGACCATCCATAATTTCTTTACAACTTGTAAGAAAGTTCTCTTGTGTATTTAGATATAATGTACATTTTCAATGTATATTTAAAAATATAACCATTGAAAAATCCTATGAAAATGGTATATTGATAATGTGTTATAAATTAATAATTATGATTAATATCCTCTGCTATAGCTGCAGACAAAAAATCTAAAACCAAACCAAACAAACAAACAAACAAAAAAACAACAAATCAACGAAAACCCACAAACAAACCAAAAAGAGTCCTATTTATAGGTTTTATTCTTCATTTGCCCAGTTAGATGCGGAAGCCTTTATAACTAGAAACTTGTTGTTATTTTATTTTTAACTCCCACTACTTTGCCTTACACCTGGGTAACGTTGGATTGGAAGGAAATAAATTTGAAAATTCATGGAATCATGATTATGTTTCTGTCATTGAGAGACTGTGTGGTGAACTTGTGTGACCACTTTTTTTTTTTTTTTTTTAATTTTTTATTGGATTATAGGTTTTGGGGTACATGAGCAGAGCATGCAAGACAGTTGCGTAGGTACACACATGGCAGTGTGCTTTGCTTTTCTTCTCCCCTTCACCCACATTTGGCATTTCTCCCCAGGCTATCCCTCCCCACCTCCCCCTCCCACTGGCCCTCCCCTTTTCCCCCCAATAGACCCCAGTGTTTAGTACTCCCCTTTCTGTGTCCATGTGTTCTCATTTTTCATCACCCACCTATGAGTGAGAATATGCGGTGTTTCATTTTTTGTTCTTGTGTCAGTTTGCTGAGGATGATGTTCTCCAGATTCATCCTTGTCCCTACAAATGACACAAACTCATCATTTCTGATTGCTGCATAATATTCCATGGTGTATATGTGCCACATTTTTCCAATCCAGTCTATTATCAATGGGCATTTGGGTTGATTCCAGGTCTTTGCTATTGTAAACAGTGCTGCAATGAACATTCGTGTACATGTGTCCTTATAGTAGAAGGATTTATAGTCTTTTGGATATATACCCAGTAATGGGATTGCTGGGTCAAATGGAATTTCTATTTCTAAGGCCTTGAGGAATCGCCACACTGTCTTCCACAATGGTTAAACTAATTTACACTCCCACCAACAGTGTAAAAGTGTTCCTTTTTCTCCACATCCTCTCCAGCATCTGTTGTCTCCAGATTTTTTAATGATCGCCATTCGAACTGGCGTGAGATGGTATCTCAATGTGGTTTTGATTTGCATCTCTCTGATGACCAGTGACGATGAGCATTTTTTCATATGATCGTTGGCCTCATATATGTCTTCTTTCGTAAAGTGTCTGTTCATATCCTTTGCCCACTTTTGAATGGGCTTGTTTGTTTTTTTCCTGTAAATCTGTTTGAGTTCTTTGTAAATTCTAGATATCAGCCCTTTGTCAGATGGGTAGACTGCGAAAATTTTTTCCCATTCTGTTGGTTGCCGATCCACTCTAGTGACTGTTTCTTTTGCCGTGCAGAAGCTGTGGAGTTTGATTAGGTCCCATTTGTCTATTTTGGCTTTTGTTGCCAATGCTTTTGGTGTTTTGTTCATAAAGTCCTTGCCTACTACTATGTCCTGGATAGTTTTGCCTAGATTTCCTTCTAGGGTTTTTATGGTGCCAGGTCTTATGTTTAAGTCTTTAATCCATCTGGAGTTAATTTTAGTGTAAGGTGTCAGGAAGGGGTCCAGTTTCTATTTTCTGCACATGGCTAGCCAGTTTTCCCAACACCATTTCTTAAACATGGAATCCTTTCCCCATTGCTTGTTTTTGTCAGGTTTATCAAAGATTGTATAGTTGTATGTATGTTGTGTTGCCTCCGGTGCCTCTGTTTTGTTCCATTGGTCTATATCTCTGTTTTGGTACCAGTACCATGCTGTTTTGATTACTGTAGCCTTGTAGTATAGTTTGAAATCCGGTAGTGTGATGCCCCCCGCTGTGTTCTTTTTGCTTAGAATTGACTTGGCTATGTGGGCTCTCTTTTGGTTTCATATGAAGTTCATGGTGGTTTTTTCCAGTTCTGTGAAGAAAGTCAGTGGTAGCTTGATGGGGATAGCATTGATTCTGTAAATTACTTTGGGCAGTATAGCCATTTTCACAATATTAATTCTTCCTAACCATGAACATGGAATGTTTCTCCATCTGATTGTGTCCTCTCTGATATCGTTGAGCAGTGGTTTGTAGTTCTCCTTGTAGAGGTCTCTTACGTTCCTTGTGAGTTGTATTCCAAGGTATTTTATTCTTTTTGTAGCAATTGCGAATGGCAGTTCGCTCTTGATTTGGCTTTCTTTAAGTCTGTTCTTGGTGTAGACGAATGCTTGTGATTTTTGCACATTGATTTTATATCCTGAGACTTTGCTGAAGTTGCTTATCAGTTTCAGGAGTTTTTGGGCTGAGGCAATGGGGTCTTCTAGGTATACTATCATGTCGTCTGCAAATAGAGACAATTTGGCTTCCACCTTTCCTATTTGAATACCCTTTATTTCTTTTTCTTGCCTGATTGCTCTGGCTAGAACTTCCAGTACTATATTGAATAGGAGTGGTGAGAGAGGGCATCCTTGTCTAGTGCCGGATTTTAAAGGGAATGCTTCCAGTTTTTGCCCATTCAGTGTGATATTGGCTGTTGGTTTGTCATAAATAGCTTTTATTACTTTGAGATACGTTCCATCGATACCGAGTTTATTGAGGGTTTTTAGCATAAAGGGCTGTTGAATTTTGTCAAATGCCTTCTCTGCGTCGATTGAGATAATCATGTGGTTTTTGTTTTTGGTTCTGTTTATGTGGTGAATTACGTTGATAGACTTGCGTATGTTGAACCAGCCTTGCATCCCCGGGATGAATCCTACTTGATCATGATGAATAAATTTTTTGATTTGCTGTTGCAATCGGCTTGCCAATATTTTATTGAAGATTTTTGCATCTATGTTCATCATGGATATTGGCCTGAAGTTTTCTTTTCTCGTTGGGTCTCTGCCGGGTTTTGGTATCAGGATGATGTTGGTCTCATAAAATGATTTGGGAAGGATTCCCTCTTTTTGGATTGTTTGAAATAGTTTTAGAAGGAATGGTACCAGCTCCTCCTTGTGTGTCTGGTAGAATTCGGCTGTGAACCCATCTGGACCTGGGCTTTTTTTGTGTGGTAGGCTCTTAATTGCTGCCTCAACTTCAGACCTTGTTATTGGTCTATTCATAGTTTCAGCTTCCTCCTGGTTTAGGCTTGGGAGGACACAGGAGTCCAGGAATTTATCCATTTCTTCCAGGTTTACTAGTTTATGCGCATAGAGTTGTTTGTAATATTCTCTGATGATGGTTTGAATTTCTGTGTAATCTGTGGTGATTTCCCCTTTATCATTTTTTATTGCATCTATTTGGTTTTTCTCTCTTTTCTTTTTAATCAATCTGGCTAGTGGTCTGTCTATTTTGTTGATCTTTTCAAAAAACCAGCTCTTGGATTTATTGATTTTTTGAAGGGTTTTTCGTGTCTCACTCTCCTTCAGCTCAGCTCTGATCTTAGTTATTTCTTGTCTTCTGCTGGGTTTTGAGATTTTTTGATCTTGCTCCTCTAGCTCTTTCAATTTTGACGATAGGGTGTCAATTTTGGATCTCTCCATTCTCCTCATATGGGCACTTATTGCTATATACTTTCCTCTAGAGACTGCTTTAAATGTGTCCCAGAGATTCTGGCACGTTGTGTCTTCGTTCTCATTGGTTTCGAAGAACTTTTTTATTTCTGCCTTCATTTCGTTGTTTACCCAGTCAACATTCAAGAGCCAGTTGTTCAGTTTCCATGAAGCTGTGCGGTTCTGGGTCAGTTTCTGTATTCTGAGTTCTAACTTGTTTGCACTATGGTCTGAGAGGCTGTTTGTTATGATTTCAGTTGTTTTGCATTTGTTGAGCAGTGCTTTACTTCCAATTATGTGGTCAATTTTAGAGTAGGTGTGATGTGGTGCTGAGAAGAATGTGTATTCTGTGGATTTGGGGTGGAGAGTTCTGTAAATGTCTATCAGGTTTGCTTGCTCCAGGTCTGAGTTCAAGTCCTGGATATCCTTGTTGATTTTCTGTCTGGTTGATCTGTCTAGTATTGACAATGGAGTGTTAAAGTCTCCCACTATTATTGTGTGGGAGTCTAAGTCCTTTTGTAAGTCATTAAGAACTTGCCTTATGTATCTGGGTGCTCCTGCATTGGGTCCATATATGTTTAGGATCGTTAGCTCTTTTTGTTGTATCGATCCTTTTACCATGATGTAATGGCCTTCTTTGTCTCTTTTGATCTTTGTTGCTTTAAAGTCTATTTTATCAGAGATGAGAATTGCAACTCCTGCTTTTTTTTGCTTTCCATTAGCTTGGTAAATCTTCCTCCATCCCTTTATTTTGAGCCTTTGTGTATCCTTGCATGTGAGATGGGTTTCCTGGATACAGCACACTGATGGGTTTTGGCTTTTTATCCAATTTGCCAGTCTGTGTCTTTTGATTGGTGCATTTAGTCCATTTACATTTAGGGTTAATATTGTTATGTGTGAATTTGATACTGCCATTTTGATGCTAAGTGGCTGTTTTGCCTGTTAATTGTAGATTCTTCATTATGTTGAAGCTCTTTAGCATTTAGTGTGATTTTGGAATGGCTGGTACTGGTTGATCCTTTCTATGTGTAGTGCCTCTTTTAGGAGCTCTTGTAAAGCAGGCCTGATGGTGACAAAATCTCTGAGTACTTGCTTGTTCGCAAAGGATTTTATTTTTCCTTCACTTCTGAAGCTCAGTTTGGCTGGATATGAAATACTGGGTTGAAAGTTCTTTTCTTTAAGAATGTTGAATATTGGCCCCCACTCTCTTCTGGCTTGTAGTGTTTCTGCCGAGAGATCTGCTGTGAGTCTGATGGGCTTCCCTTTGTGGGTGACCCGACCTTTCTCTCTGGCTGCCCTTAGTATTCTCTCCTTTATTTCAACCCTGTTGAATCTGACGATTATGTGCCTTGGGGTTGCTCTTCTTGTGGAATATCTTTGTGGTGTTCTCTGTATTTCCTGCAATTGAGTGTTGGCCTGTCTTGCTTGGTGGGGGAAATTTTCCTGGAGGATGTCCTGAAGAGTATTTTCCAGCTTGGATTCATTCTCATCGTCCCCTTCTGGTACACCTATCAAACGTAGGTTAGGTCTTTTCACATAGTCCCACATTTCTTGGAGACTTTGTTCATTCCTTTTTGCGCTTTTTTCTCTGATCTTGGTTTCTCGTTTTATTTCATTGAGTTGGTCTTCGACTTCAGATATTCTTTCTTCTGCTTGGTCAATTCGGCTATTGAAACTTGCGTTTGCTTCGCGAAGTTCTCGTATTGTGTTTTTCAGCTCCTTTAATTCATTCATATTCCTCTCTAAGTTATCCATTCTTGTTATCATTTCCTCGAATCTTTTTTCAAATCTTTTTTCAAGGTTCTTAGTTTCTTTGCATTGATTTAATACATGATCTTTTAGCTCACAAAAGTTTCTCATTATCCATCTTCTGAAGTCTAATTCCGTCATTTCGTCACAGTCATTCTCCGTCCAGCTTTGTTCCCTTGCTGGTGAGGAGTTTTGGTCCTTTCTAGGAGGCGCGGTGTTCTGGTTTCGGGTGTTTTCCTCCTTTTTGCGCTGGTTTCTTCCCATCTTTGTGAATTTGTCCACTGGTCGTCTGCGTAGTTGCTGATTTTTCGATTGGGTCTCTGAGTGGACACCCAGAATGTTGATGATGAAGTATTTCTGTTGCTTGGTTTTCCTTCTACCAGTCTAGCCCCTTCGCTGTACGACTGCTGGGGTCCGCTCCAGACCTTGCTTGTCTGGGGTGCACCTCTAGCAGCTGTGGCACAGCGAGGGATGCTACCAGTTTCTTTTTCTGCTATCTTTGTCCCTGTATGATGCCTGCCTAATATCAGTCTTTTGGATATAGAGGGGTCAGGGAGCTGCTTGAGGAGACAGTTTGTACTTTATAGGGGTTTAATTGCTGAGCTGTGCGCTCTGTTGTTCCTTCAGGGCTGTTAGGCTGCTATGTTTGATTCTGCTGCAACAGAGCTCATTAAAAAACCCTTTTTTTTTTTTTTTTTTTTCTCAAATGCTCTGTGTTGAGGGGTTTGGGCTTTATTTTTGGATGTTCGATGAGGTGTCCTGCCCAGCTAGAAGGCAGACTAGCCACTGTTTGGTTGCCAGGCTTCGCCCTGCTGTTGTGTGATTCGCCCTGTTTCTGCAGGCTCTGCTGTGGTCTCCGCCACGCCCTGCGGCGGAGTCTCTTCGTTGTAGCGTGTTGCCTCAGCAATGGCAGACTGCGTCAGCAGTGGGCGTGTATCTCAGTAGGGACGGGTTGCCTCGGCAACGGCTGGCTGTGTCAGCAGTGGGCGTGTATCTCAGTTGGGGCGGGTTGCCTCGGTAGTGGTGGACGCCCCTCCCCCACAGAGCGTCTCGGGCCGTCTGCTTGGGATAGTTTGAAATCGCGGTTTTGTTCGTCCCACTGGGTATCCCAAACGATCTGTCCCTGCAATCCCCTGGGCTGGGCTATTGTGCAAGTCTCGTTCAGTCTCAAGTCCAGCCCTCTCAAGTCTCAGGTTGCCGGTTCAACAAGGCACCCGGACAAGTGCGCCCTGTGGGGATTGCTGGGTAGGGCCGGCCACCGCCGCCCCGGCTGCCGGCTTCGCCAGGCAGACCTACTGCCTGGCATCCCGTGTCTTTTTATACTTGGGAGTTTCCCCGTTCTGTGGGCAACAAAGATCAGTCTGGAAATGCAGCACTGACTCACCGTTTGCGGATTCAACGCGGGCTCCAATCCTGGGTTGTTCTCACAGCGCCATCTTGAGTCCCCTCTCGTGTGACCACTTTTTAAAATTATTCATGTTTTTAAGAAAGTGGCTTCATGCTCTGTTTTATTTAATCCTTGCAGCAGTCACCTAATCTTTCTGGGTGGTAAATTCTTCTGAAAACGAAGAGTTTGAGCTACAAGATTTTCTTCTCTTTTTACTGCTCTTTAATTTCCTGATGTCTTTTTGTAGTATACTGAAAACAAATTTCGAGGTTTCCTAGGTAAATCCCAAAAAACTATGAGAAACAGCTGTGCCCAGATATTTCATACTCGAGGAGCCAAAACTCCAGTCAAATAATGGAATAATTCTCACATTTGTGAGAAATTGTTAAGAAAAATGATGAAATGGAAGAATTATTGAGCTTGAACTTACTAGAAATTATAATCATACCCGAGTGAAATAAAACACTTGGAGGGATCATAAACACAATTAGCTTTAAAATTCTTCTCTCTGGGCTCATTCGACAGAGGATGAATAAGATAAATACAAAGTGTATGTGTTTATTCTAAGTATAATTTTGGGGGCTGTGACATTTTAATTTAGGCTAGCCTTGCCTAGGCTAGCAGGTACTATCTGCTCCTCTTCCCCCTTCAATGCAAATAAACTAAAATGCTTACATATACCTGGGCCACTCATCTTTCTTGAACATCTTCAATCTCCTACCTCTTTCTGTGGTATTTTACATTTAATCCTCTTGTTGAATTCTGTTCAGTGTTCAATGTGCAACTTCAATAGTAGGTTATCTGTATAACCTTTCTTTAACTTTCCCATTGAAATTACCCCCAATCTAACTCCGCCTCACTGCTTTACGTATTGTATATAATATACATTATATATGTATACATCCACACATACACTTTGATGGCACTTTCCACATTTGTCTCATTCTAAATATACATATATCTGTCTTCTCTAGATGTAAACTTTCTTGTGGACAGGTATTTGATAGTTTTTTCATGTTTATGTCCCATCTAGAAATCATAGCAGTTTCTGATCCATGGTAATTTCTCACAATAAAGGAGGGCTTGGTACCAAGTTTTCTGAATGCTGCCCCTTTTAAAAATGAAACATATATGTAGGATTTATAAAAATACATAGAAGAGATGAAGGGGAATATTTTATTATTATGAGTTTATTAGTTCAAATTTGTGAGATTTGATTCTTACAGTTATTCAAAAGAGGAATGAGGCTGATTTAACAAACTTCCAATGAAATTGTTGTTCATGGAAGACAGTTGTAACTGTCAGTCTAAGCATCCAGTGTAATTTTCTCTCTATCTTACTTTTTCTGTCTTTTCCTCTCCCTCGATTTCCCTTTCTCTCTCTCTCTCTCTTTCTGGATGACATCAAGAAAATCTAGATTTACATAGATGAGTAGTTACAAATGGCAGTATTTTTTAAATAGCTTGCTCTTCAGTGTAAGTGATACAGTATTTTTTAATAGCTTCTTCAATTGAACTGAAACAGTAGCTCAAAAGGGTAGGAAATCCTTGTTTCAGATTAAAATCACAGCAAGTAACAAGTGCATGCAGTTATTAATTGTTAAATGTTCAGTTTAAAGAGTCAATTAATGGATTCTTCAGCCAGTTTAAGTTGTCACCATTTGGCAGAAAATACCATATGAATGTATCCTGTCACTTAATTGAGTGGAACACACAAATGTCATAGGATTGTATTTGCTTGTATGATTTTATGTGAATAGACATACACAGGTCTGATTTAACAAAACAAAACTGAAAAAGACCTGCAGTCTTCTTACTTGGTGTCACAATTTTAAGGTGCTCAAATATATCCACCGCAAAATTATATTTTGAAAAAAGGAAAGTTAAGGCAGGACAAATTAAGTTATTAGGGGTCTCCCTTGTATTAAAATTTGATAAAGAACACAAGTGTGGGTGATGCTTTTTATTACACTTTTAAAAATGATTAATATGTTAACAATGAAACTTGGACAAATATTTGCTGAACCCTGGAAACACATTTTCATTCCACATGACTGGGATAAAAGGATGTTAGCAGTAGGAAGGTACATTGTGTCTAACCCTTTCATTTTTCTAAATGTGAACTGCGATGATGTATATGAAAATTTCTAGTACAATGTCTAGTGTGTGCACTAAATATATATTTCCTTGAAATACTGAAATGAATAAATAAATTAGAAAAGAGAAACAGTAATAAATGTTGATCTCTATGGAATGCTTTTTGCATGCCACGTGTTCTGCTAATTGCTCACAAGATTTACTATTATTGTTTCCATTTTACAGATAAGAAAACTGAGGCATAAAGAGATTTCATAATGTCTTCAAGGTCACCTGGCTTGTCCACTGTAGAACATGGATTTGAACTCTGGCTCTTTGACCTCCCCAAATCCAGATGTTTAGCTTCCACAGAGAGTATACCATCAGAATGCATTCAGCAAGTGCAGCGCTTTCCCTAGTGATTTTTTTTTTGTTTGATTATGGCTGATTTTATGCAATCATGAAAGGCTGATCTTTCTGTTTTGTTTATCATTTTCATAGAACTATGATGATTCTTAATTGTCTGTTAACCTTCAGCAGTACATTTGCTAACAGCATTTAAAGAAACAGATCATGTCTGGGTACTTGGATTTATAAAGAACATTTGATTTTCTCAGTGAGCCTTTCCACATTCTTTTCAGTTCAGGCAGATACACTGATGTGTGTGGGGCACATCCCTCCTGACACGGTTTTATTGTGGGCAGAAGAGAAGAAATAGCATTTAAAACCAGACTCCTTGGTTATTTTTTCTTTTTCACATTTCATTGATTCTTGATTTTGTGTCTTGGGAAGACTAGTTTTGTAGGAAAAATAAAAATAAAAATCACCAAAGAGTCAAAGAGAAGGCCTTGAGAATTGCTTGGTCTTTATGCTACTTTCAAAAGCTTTTTGTTGTATAACAATGCAAAGCATAGAAGGAAGAAGGAAATGGTATTTGTTTCAAAGGATCATTCTTTACCTCCGGTTTTAGTAGTCACTTAGCCAGTAGATGTGCTGAGAAACTTAAGGCCTCATCATCTCTGTTGAAGAAGGATAAGTCAGTGCACAATGACAGTATATTATATTGCACGGTAGTGTTATGGATCAAGTACTAAGGGATCTCAGTCATGGGAGTAAGTAGCTGGGGTGGGGCGCAGAAGATAGGAAGGAACTTACAGTGGAAGTGACACTTGAGCCAGGTCTTAAGGGATGAATAGGAGTTTGCTAGGTTATGAAGTGGGGATTAGAAGTGCAGACATTTTCTGACTTCTGCACTTTGGCCTGTTACACTGTTTCCCTGAATTTTTTTCATCAACCTCCTCCCTTTTGTTTTTCTTTGCTTTATGTCAAAGGGGAAAAGTAACTAAAAATGACTAACCAAAATAAAATATTCCTTTATTTTTCTTGTTTTTCTAAGAGGTCTTAAGAAAAAGAAGTACATTCACAATGTTTATGTTGTTTTACTGTAAACAAAGTATAGATAGAGCCATTGTTTAATTTTATGTCATACTGATACATTGGTATCACAATTAGTTAATATTTATTCAAAATTCATAGCTAACATTATTCATAAAAGAATGTGCAAAGAGAGTTGAGTTCTAGTAGCTATAGGAATAACCATTTTCTTTCATGCTTTATATCTGGATCCATTCTAAGTCTTGGTCTCTGTGTGATTGCTCTTATTTGCTTTAACAATTTGAGTGCAGTTATTTGTAGATGTATATATGT
This sequence comes from Callithrix jacchus, assembly GCF_049354715.1. Taxonomy (NCBI): domain Eukaryota; kingdom Metazoa; phylum Chordata; class Mammalia; order Primates; family Cebidae; genus Callithrix; species Callithrix jacchus. The sequence goes on along the minus strand of NC_133513.1, from coordinate 83,549,430 downwards.
AGAAGTTGAGATCTTCCCTATTGTATTGTGACCATAATCATGGATTTTCCAGAAGAGCTCTGTTTAAAATGTTCTTTGCTGATTCCTTAAAAATACCAAAGCTGGATCTATTTTGGGTTTGGAATACTGTTTATGTCCTAGTTGGTTAGCTTTTGGTAAATCTGAGGGGCTCTATCAGCTGTCAGAGGTCTCCAGAATGATGGCAAAGCACCTACATGAAGACGTTTACCTGAGTTATCCAGGTAACTGCCTTAACCCCTTGCTGGCTGTCAGCCACTCCACAGTGGCAGTCTTCCATGCCAGGCCTCTCTCCACTAGATGGTGCTAACACTTGCTATTGCAGCTCCAGCTCAGGGTAAGGGTAATTTAGTCATCAAAGGCAAATAATTTATTTAATATTTATTTAACAGTTACCAACCAGACCCTACAGGGGTTGTGAGTAGTGGGTTACATAGATAACTAGGCCTCAGACCCTGAGCTTGGGAGAATATACTCTTTTTGTTGTATAGAAATAGCAAGGGAACAAGTGGAAGAGGCCATAAAAGAGAGGCAGTCAAATAAAGTGGTTTAGCATGCCCATTCTGGAGACAGAGACTCTGGTTTCACATCCCAGCTCGTTCATTTGCTAATTTACTAGCTAAATCACTTCACTTCTTTGTGCCTCAGCTTTGCCATCTGTAAAATGTGAATCGTAACATTCACATTTCATTTACAATTCCCTGTAAAATGTGAATCGTAAGATTTATGTTTCATTTACAATTCCTCATTCATTTACAACTGCTCATCTGTAAAATGTGAATGATAATATTACCTCCCTCATATGGCTGGTGGGAAGATTACATGAGTTAAATATGTAAAGCACTTAGCACCATAGCTGACATAAATCCCCACCCACAGCCATCAGCATGTAAGTTCAGTGAAGGTAGTGAGCTTTGTCTTTTTTTCTTTAAAAAAAATTTTTTTTTAAATAAAAAGATGGGGTTTCACCATGTTGGTCAGGCTGGTCTTGAACTCCCAACCTCAGGTGATCCGCCTGCCTCGGCCTACAAAGTGCTTGGATTACAGGTGTGAGCCACCACGCCTGGCCTGTCTTACTATTTACTGATGTATTCCCAGTGTGTCTGGCACATAGTAGGCCCTCCTCTTGAGTAAATATGTTGAATGAAGTCACAGTTAGAAGATGGCTTTGTGTATCTACCTGAGTGAGTGATGTGTGGAAGTATGGGTCTAGCAGGAGCTCAGAAGTTTTCTTTTAGATTTCTGTCCTACTCATTCTAAAGAGGTATCTTATTATTAAATTATACGATTTTCCTAAGAAGGTCTTCCTGAGAAAATGTAATAATGCAGACGATGATTTTTTCCCATGTATTGTGCCAGAGAGGAAGGCTTCCATGAAGACCTTTCATGCCTTGGGGATGTCTTACAGGGAACTGGTCTCCTGGAGGTGTCACCACTGCTCCTGTCTGATTCTCCCTCTTGCCCTCATGCTTTTTCTCTACATCGAACAAACATCTTGAAGGCAAATGTCAAGACAAGGAATAGGAAGAGGTTAATTTGTCACGTTGAGAACAGCTGTGTGTAGAACTGCAATTTGCATTTTAATGTCCTGCTTATTCCAGAAAAGTGGCATTTTACAGATTTCCTGTATGATTCATGAATTTCAAGGCTTTGTAGTTTAAAATAAAAATTCAGGTAATAGCCAAGAATAAGAGAAGTTAAACTCTGTCAGGGTTTCTTACTCTTTCCTGGTTTCATCACTTTTCCATCTTTTTAAGTATTTCATAATCTATTCCCATGTTAGTTCTTAGAAATTAGGAACAAACACATATGGAAGTGTTAACTCAGGCACCACATCTGGCTTCCTCATTAGCTTCAAATTCCCCAAAACACATATGTGACAAATAATAATAAAAGAAAAAAATCAGGGTTGGAGTTCTGGATGTTCAATATGGGTTCTTGGCTGAAATGGCTGTTGACACAGGCAGTGTTAAGATTGGTGGGGGAATGCAGGGGTGCAGTCAGTTATTCATATGTATTTAGTGCCTGTGCACCAGGTACTGAGTCTTGTGTTATATGGAGAAGTGTGTGTGTCCAGGTGAGGAGGCAGACAGACAGACAGGGGACATTACAAAGGTATCAAAGAAATTTATATATAGAGTTTGAAAATTCCCTAGACTCTACTTTGCTTTCACTGAGAAGACAGAGTTCAAAATACATGTCTCTGCCACTTCTTTGATTACATTGTCAATTAGATATTTAGGTCTTTCTGAGTGATCAAACACTTTTGATATTTCTAACTGCCTTTGATGTTTATGGGACAGGTATACTTTTTGCTACAGTTTTCTTCATGTTTCATTCATTCATTTATTCATTCAACCAATATTTATTTAATGCTTATGTCATATCAACCATTGTATCAGGGTTTGGGTTTAGTGCTGACCTGAACAATGAAAAACACAGTTCTCTTGCTAATGCATCTTACATTACTGGGTATCCAGACAAATAAGCGGGTCACTTACAGCCCCCTGTAGTGGATGATGAGATTCCCTGAGAACTCAGAGCAGGGAGCTCAGTGAGATCAGAGAGTCTTTCTGGAGGATGTGGCATCCTAGCTGATATCTAAAAATTGAGTAAGTCTTAGCCTGAAGAAGTCTATGGGGTGTTCTCAGCAGAGGAGCAGGCTGTGCAATGGTAGGAGCTTGAGCCTTTTCTAGAGTGGTTGACAACATGAATAGGTGTTAAGAAACTGGGAAGTAATATAGAACTGTATGTGCCAGTACTAACGATGCCAAGTTCTATGGTCAGCCACTACACATTGTTCTGGATCAAAACGAGAATGATTAGGCTTTCTCCCAATTGCCTGTCTTAGTGAGTGTGTTGGCTCCACATAGGATAAAGTGAAAGAAGGTAGTAAAGTCAATACACATTACTCCCCATTCCTTAAGCAAACCTCTTGGCTTCCTGATATTATACTGATATTGGCTCAGTTGTAGTTTATTTATTATATATACTACTGCATTTATGATAATATTGGGTGAATGTTTTTGAAAAAACTAGGGAGTAGTAGAATTTGTTTTTATGGCTGCCATTTATTGAGGATGACCTAAGTGCTGGGCATTGTGCCAAGGGTTTTGAAAGTGTTCATATTTAAACTCTGACATAGTCCTATAAGGGAGGAGTTGTTATATTTCCATTGTGCCGATGACGACCAGATGGTCCAAGAGATGAAGAAGTGACCTGCTCTGGGATGCTTATCTAGGAAGGATTAGAGTAGGGTTCAAACCCAGGCTCAGAGGAGGGGCAGAGAAACCCAATACTGGAGCTTCAGAGAAAGAACACAGGTATTTAGCACACGATGAGAGGAGAGGTTATTAATGGATCTTTTCAGAGTCCTTTGTAATTAATTTTAAGATAATGAAGGATTTTAAGGAATAAATGGTTAAATCTCCTCAGCTTGCTGGCAGCTGGCTGGCATCATGATTAGAGAGTTTTGTATGTGGTGTATTTTATGACAGATAATGTATAAAACGTTCTACTATTTCACATCATCTATTTAATATGGCTTGTTTTAACAAGAATGTAATTAATCCCCATCTTTCTTTGTATAATTGTATTGTAGCTGTCAAGAACTAAATGTTCTAGAAATTTTGCTTGAAGTTACAGAATAAAAGTAATAATTATGCAGTAACCTTTCCCCTGTGGACGGACCAGGTTGGAAAAATTAATGGTGAAGAGCTGTTGCTCCACCGTGAGTGGAGCATGAGACAAGAAGACCCAGGCAGACGTGAATTGTGCATTAGCGGGGGCTCCAAAGTATAGCAGGAACAGCACAATAATTGAAGCAGGTGACAGGAGAGGCAAATATAAACCATTAAAGTAATGGGGTAGAGAAAATACTGAGAAAATTTTAACTTGAAATTAAAATCTAGGTTATTTCTAGCAGGATTGTGGATGGATTAAATATTCTATAATGCCTATCACTAAAATGCAAAACACTAAAAAGCCTGGATAAAATTTAAGGAATACATACCATTTTGATTGCATGGCTGAGCTGACAAGAAAGTAAGAGGAATCCTTAGAGAAATCTGAAATGGAGAGAAAGCAAGAAACCCAAGAGGTAAACCAGTGTAGAAGCTGTTAGCTTCCATGGCAATAGCTGCTGATTACTGGCGACCTAGAACCTTGAATAAAAAGGCTGCATTCTGGAGGCATGAAATAAACACAGGGCTTTTACAAAGTGGGGAGTGAGACTGAAGCTGCCACCAAATCTAGGACTTTTAAAAACACGACCGAGGGGAGCAAAATTTGCCAGGGAAATTTGCCTTTTCCACCTGCGCACTGGGTAGTGGGAAGTCTTCCTTGAGAATATGTAATCATAGCAGGCACTCATGGGCTTGGGGCTGAGTTCCTACTACTCCTGAGGTCCAGAAAAAAATAGAGAAATAAAAACACTTTTAACTGGAATTTAATTTAAAGGGGTCCTGGATTGACGGTACTGCTGGTCTGACAGAAATGGATGCAGATGGTCATTGGAGAAACAGATCCTTAGAGAATAAGCCTTCGAGAATTCCCACAGTTCCAGTCCCAGTAAGCAGGAGTTCATAGCTACCACATCATAAAATGTATCAGGAAACAAGGCACTGCCACCAAAACTACACACAGTACAATTGGATCTGTAGACTTGACAGGTTAGAATTATCAAATGCCAAACATAAAACACCCATGTTCACGGTTTTAAATATATAAAAAATGGAATCAACAGTATGAGCAAGAAGCAAGCAAGCAAACAAAAATCACCTCAGAAAAGAGGCAGATTTATGGAAAAGGAAAAAAAAGGCCCCAGAGAAAATCGTACATGTCAGTGAACACTTGGGAAACCTCAGAAACCTCTCCATGGGTCAATGTTTACCTTGTTTTGGAGGAGCCTTGCTGAGTCTATTTCATTGTTTAAGAGTACAATCATAGTTTTTTGTTTTTCAGAATGGCTTTCCTCTGGAAGGATCTAGATGATCTCATTCATTAAAGTATAGGAAAGATGATGGGGCATGATTCTACGGGGTTGATTACTTGAGGAAGTCAGGAATTCCAAAGATGTTTTGAAGAGATTTAGTTTCATCATTGCTGCCATCATCATCATTATCCCCATTTATATTTATTGGGGCATACTGTTGTTTCGTGCATTGTATTGGACATACAGTATGGACTATTTTACTTTACTTAACCTTATTATAATCTTATTACATAATTACTGTTAGTAACCCTACGTTACAAGTGAGAATTAAACCTTAGAAGGGTTTAGTGGCTTGCTCAAGATTAAGACTTCTGAGCTCACTTCTGAATTTTGCTGCCTCTGGAAGCTGCTCAGTGTCCTCTCTGAGAAGCAGAGCAGCCAATGTGGTGTCCTGAGGAGACTAGGGCATTGAGTTCAGTCTCTCACCCATGACTGTGGAATTGGAGGTGCCATGGACGCTGCTAGGGTGGTATCCAGGAGTGGAGCTTCCTTCCCCATATTTGTGGTGTCCCATTGATGACAGGCCTCTAAAGGTGGGAACCAGCAGAGCCAGAGGTCAATGCTTGGTCTTGGAGTCCAGCCTGATCCAACCCAGGCAGAGAAGTGAGAGAGTCAAGGTCTGCAGCTGAAGGAGAAAGTGACCAATGCAAGGAAGAAGGGCTGGGGGCTTGGAGAAAGTCTTGAGTGAGGTACCGATTGTGGTTTGACTGCTTGTGCTTACGGTGGCCACAGGCAGGTTTTTGCCATGAACTAAGTTGTAATGGGCAAAGAATAGTGGCTAGAGGGCTTCTTCCAGCTAAATCTAGATTTTGATGCAGAAAATCTGAAGCATGAATATTTTTTTAAGTTGATGGGAAAGGGATTTTAGTTCTGGTTCTCTGCCTAAGATAAATAAGCAAAGAAGCTTTATTATGTAACAAGACAAAATATTTGAAATAAGGACATTTGAAATCAGACTTTTTTTTTTTCTGGTAGAATAGCACACAGTATTTTCTAGGAAAAGGATTTTTAAAAAATAAGTTCTTATCTTCAGTTAGAAAATAAATAATAGCATTGTGTTGACCATGTATTACCCTTTTGATGTCTTCTGGATCTCATGTGGAATATGAAGTTACTTTTCTAGTTGTTTCCAGAGGAGAATGTCTGAAATACTTTTTTTTTCTTTGAAAGAGTTATTTGAAAGTAAAACTTCAAAAAGTAGTTGCTCATTTGTTAGGAGTTTGGCTTAAATTCCTCATCTTTATAATTCAGCTTTAAAATTGATGAGATATATTTATATATACTGATAGGAAGATGCCCAATACGTACTGTGAAGAGAAAAGAGCAAGTTGTAGAATATGCAGAATATGATCTCATTTTTAGGAAAAGATTACATATCAACATATATAAATACAACATGCATGGAGAGTTTCTGGAGGAAAACACTTAACAATGATTACTTCTAAGAGCAGTGCTGGGGATCTAGGGCAGAAATGAGGAGGAGGGCTTTCACTTTTCAATTCATACTATTTTGCATTATTTGAAATTTTGCTATAGTCATATATTATTTTCTAATCTAAAAATAAGAGAAGTTTCAGAATGTTAAATTTCAAGCCACATCTGTCATAGATGTAAACATTTGTTCCTTACACAGGAGTTTTATGTATGTTTTTTTCTTCAAACCAGTGGAACTCTTGGGAAGGGTAGGAAACTAGAGCATGTGGTCCCACAACATGGCACTAGGGGATATGTCTGTCTCTTCCTGAGACAAAGAAACAGATCACTTCCCATAATCTTATTGGATTTTACTTCTTAGCAGATTTACACATGTGGAGAGTTTGATTTTGTCATCCCTGATAATGTTGTTTGACCTTTGACTGACTGTGTGTGAGTGTGGATCTGTTCCACTGCCTTGTGGTATTGTGCCTCTTACTGTTCCTTGGCACTCTCTGGGTTGCTATATGTTTATTTATTTAATCATTTTTCACACGTTTATAAATCACTTTCCATGTGGGACATACTGTGCTTCATTCTTGAATTTAATTTTCTTTTCTTTTTTTTATTGCATTTTAGGTTTTGGGGTACACGTGAAGAACATGCAAGATAGTTGAATAGGTACACACGTGGCAGTATGATTTGCTGCCTTCCTCCCCTTCACCTATATCTGGCATTTCTCCCCATGCCAGATATCTCTCCCCAACTCCCCACGCCCCTCTGTCACTCCCCTATTCCCCGCAACAGACCCAAGTGTGTAGTGCTCCCCTCCCTGTGTCCATGTGTTCTCATTGTTCAACACCCGCCTATGAGTGAGAACATGCGGTATTTGATTTTCTGTTCTTGTGTCAGTTTGCTGAGAATGATGTTCTCCAGATTCATCCATGTCCCTACAAAGGACATGAACTCATCGTTTTTGGTTGCTGCATAATATTCCATGGTGTATATGTGCCCCATTTTCCCTGTCCAGTCTATCATCGATGGGCATTTGGGTTGATTCCAGGTCTTTGCTATTGTAAACAGTGCTGCAATGAACATTCGTGTGCATGTGTCCTTATAGTAGAATGATTTATAATCCTTTGGCTATATACCCAGTAATGGGATTGCTGGGTCAAATGGAATTTCTATTTCTAGGTCCTTGAGGAATCGCCACACTGTCTTCCACAATGGTTGAACTAATTTACACTCCTACCAGCAGTGTAAAAGTGTTCCTATTTCTCCATGTCCTCTCCAGCATCTGTTGTCTCCAGATTTTTTAATGATCGCCATTCTAACAGGCCTGAGATGGTATCTCAATGTAGTTTTGATTTGCATTCCTCTAATGACCAGTGATGATGAGCATTTTTTCATATGTTTGTTGGCCTCATGTATGTCTTCTTTTGTAAAGTGTCTGTTCATATCCTTTGCCCACTTATGAATGGGCTTGTTTGTTTTTTTCTTGTAACTCTGTTTGAGTTCTTTGTAAATTCTGGATATCAGCCCTTTGTCAGATGGGTAAACTGCAAAAATTTTTTCCCATTCTGTTGGTTGCTGATTCACTCTAATGACTGTTTCTTTTGCCGTGCAGAAGCTGTGGAGTTTGATTAGGTCCTATTTGTCTATTTTGGCTTTTGTTGCCAGTGCTTTTGGTGTTTTGGTCATGAAGTCCTTGCCTAATCCTATGTCCTGGATGGTTTTGCCTAGATTTTCTTCTAGGGTTTTTATGGTGCCAGGTCTTATGTTTAAGTCTTTAATCCATCTGTAGTTAATTTTAGTGTAAGGTGTCAGGAAGGGGTCCAGTTTCTGCTTTCTGCACATAACTAGCCAGTTTTCCCAACACCATTTATTAAACAGGGAATCCTTTCCCCATTGCTTGTTTTTGTCAGGTTCATCAAAGATTGTATGGTTGTAGATATGTTGTGTTGCCTCTGTTGCCTCTGTTCTGTTCCGTTGGTCTATATCTCTGTTTTGGTACCAGTACCATGCTGTTTTAATTACTGTAGCCTTGTAGTATAGTTTGAAGTCCAGTAGTGTGATGCCTCCTGCTGTGTTCTTTTTAGTTAGAATTGACTTGGCTATGCGGGCTATCTTTTGGTTCCATATGAAGTTTAAGGTGGTTTTTTCCAGTTCTGTGAAGAAGGTCATTTGTAGTTTGATGGGGATAGTGTTGAATCTGTAAATTACTTTGGACAGTATGGCTATTTTCACAGTATTGATTCTCCCTAACTGTGAACATGGAATGTTTCTCCATCTGTTTGTGTCCTCTCTTATTTCATTGAGCAGTGGTTTGTAGTTCTCCTTGAAGAGGTCCTTTATGTTCCTTGTTGTATTCCTAGGTATTTTATTCTCTTTGTAGCAATTGTGAATGGCAGTTTGTTCTTGGTTTGTCTCTCCTTAAGTCTGTTATTGGTGTATAGGAATGCTTGTGATTTTTGCACATTGATTTTGTATCCTGAGACTTTGCTGAAGTTGCTTATCAGTTTCAGGATATTTTGGGCTGAGACGATGGGGTCTTCTAGATATACTATCATGTCATCTGCAGTTAGAGACAATTTGGCTTCCACCTTTCCTATTTGAATACCCTTTATTTCTTTTTCTTGCCTGATTGCTCCGGCTAGAACTTCCAGTACTATATTGAATAGGAGTGGTGAGAGAGGGCATCCTTGTCTAGTGCCAGATTTCAAAGGGAATGCTTCCAGTTTTTGCCCATTCAGTATGATATTGGCTGTTGGTTTGTCGTAAATACCTTTCATTATTTTGAGATACGTTCCATCAATATCGAGTTTATTGAGGGTTTTTAGCATAAAGGGCTGTTGAATTTTGTCAAAGGCCTTCTCTGCGTCAATTGAGATAATCATGTGGTTTTTGTTTTTGGTTCTGTTTATGTGGTGAATTACGTTTATGGACTTGCGTATATTGAACCAGCCTTGCATCGCCAGGATGAATCCTACTTGGTCATGGTGGATAAGCTTTTTGATGTGCTGTTGCAGTTGGCTTGCCAGTATTTTATTGAAGATTTTTGCATCTATGTTCATCATGGATATTGGCCTGAAGTTTTCTTTTCTTGTTGAGTCTATGCCGGGTTTTGGTATCAGGATGATGTTTGTCTCATAAAATGATTTGGGAAGGATTCCCTCTCTTTGGATTTTTTGGAATAGTTTCAGAAGAAATGGTAACAGTTCCTCTTTGTGTGTCTGGTAGAATTCAGCTGTGAACCCATCTGGACCTGGGCTTTTTTTGTGTGGTAGGCTCTTAATTGCTGCCTCAACTTCAGATCTTGTTATTGGTCGATTCAGGATTTCGACTTCTTCCTGGTTTAGGCTTGGGAGGACACAGGTGTCCAGGAATTTATCCATTTCTTCCAGGTTTACTAGTTTATGTGCATTGAGTTGTTTGTAATATTCTCTGATGATGGTTTGAATTTCTGTGGGATCTGTGGTGATTTCTTCTTTATCATTTTTTATTGGATCTATTTGGTTATTCGCTCTTTTCTTTTTTATTAAACTGGCTAATGGTCTATTTTGTTAATCTTTTCAAAAAACCAGATCCTGGATTTATCGATTTTTTGAAGGGTTTTTCGTGTCTCTATCTCCTTCAGTTCTGCTCTGATCTTAGTTATTTCTTGTCTTCTGCTAGGTTTTGAGTTTTTTTGATCTTGCTTCTCTAGCTCTTTCAATTTTGAAGATAGGGTGTCAATTTTGGATCTCTCCACGCTTCTCATATGGGCACTTATTGCTATATATTTTCCTCTAGAGACTACTTTAAATGTGTCCCAGAGATTCTGGTATGTTGTGTCTTCGTTCTTGTTGGTTTCGAAGAACTTCTTTATTTCTGCCTTCATTTCATTGTTTACCCAGTCAACATTCAAGAGCCAGTTGTTCAGTTTCCATGAAGCTGTGCGGTTCTGAGTTAGTTTCTGAATTCTCAGTTCTAAGTTGATTGCACTGTGGTCTGAGAGACTGTTTGTTATGATTTCCATTCTTTAGCATTTGCTAAGGAGTGATTTACTTCCAATTATCTGGTCAATTTTAGAGTAGGTGCAATGTAGTGCTGAGAATGATATATATTCTGTGGACTGGGGTGGAGATTTCTGTAGATGTCTGTTAGGTCCACTTGGTCGAGATCTGAGTTGAAGTCCTAGATATTCTTGTTAATTTTCTGTCAGTTGATCTGTCTAATATTGACAATGGGGTGTTAAAGCCTCCCACTATTATTGTGTGGGAGTCTAAGTTTCTTTGTAAGTCATTAAGAACTTGCTTTATGTATCTGGGTGCTCCTGTATTGGGTGTGTATATAGTTAGGATTGTTAGCTCTTCTTGTTGCATTGATCCTTTTACCATTATGTAATATCCTTCTTTGTTTTTTTTTTTTTTGATCTTTGTTGCTTTAAAGTCTATTTTATCAGAGATGAGAATTGCAACTCCTGCTCTTTTTTGCTCTCCATTTGCTTGGTAAATCTTCCTCCATCCCTTTATTTTGAGCCTTTGTGTATCCTTGCATGTGAAATGGGTTTCCTGGATATAGCACACCGATGGGTTTTGGCTTTTTATCTAATTTGCCAGTCTGTGTCTTTTGATCGGTGCATTTAGCCCATTTACATTTAGAGTTAATATTGTTATGTGTGAATTTGATACTGCCATTTTGTTGCTAGTTGGCTGTTTTGCCCATTAGCTGATGCAGATTATTCATTTTGTTCATGCTCTTTAGTATTTGGTATGTTTTTGGAGTGGCTGGTACTGGTTGTTCCTTTCTATGTGTAGTGCCTCTTTCAGGAGCTCTTGTAAAGCAGGCCTGGTGGTGACAAAATCTCTCAGTACTTGGTTGTTCACAAAGGATTTTATTTTTCCTTCACTTCTGAAGCTCAGTTTGGCTGGATATGAAATTCTGGGTTGAAAGTTCTTTCCTTTAAGGATGTTGCATATTGGCCCCTACTCTCTTCTGGCTTGTAGGGTTTCTGCCGAGAGATCTGCTGTGAGTCTGATGGGCTTCCCTTTGTGGGTAACCTGACCTTTCTCTCCGGCTGCCCTTAGCATTTTCTCCTTCATTTCAACTCTGGTGAATCTGACAATTATGTGCCTTGGTGTTGCTCTTCTTGCGGAATATCTTTGTGGTGTTCTCTGTATTTCCTGGACTTGAATATTGGCCTGCCTTGCTAGGTTAGGGAAGTTTTCCTGGATAATATCCTGAAGAGTGTTTTCCAGCTTGGATTTATTATCTTCATCACATTCAGGTACACCTATCAAATGTAGATTAGGTCTCTTCATGTAGTCCCACATTTCTTGGAGACTTTGTTCATTCCTTTTTGAGCTTTTTTCTCTAATCTTGCCTTCTCGTTTTATTTCATTGATCTGATCTTCAACCTCTGATATGCTTTCTTCTGCTTGGTCAATTCGGCTGCTGAAACTTGTGCATGCTTCACAAAGTTCTCCTGTTGGTTTTTCAGCTTCATCAATTCACTCATATTCCTCTCTAAGTTGTCCATTCTTGTTATCATTTCATCAAATCGTTTTTCAACATTCTTAGTTTCTTTGCATTGAGTTAGAACGTGTTCTTTCAGCTCACAGAAGTTTCTCATTACCCACCTTCTGAAGTCTGATTCTGTCATTTTATCACACTCATTCTCCATCCCGCTTTGTTCCCTTTCTGGTGAGGAGTTGTGATCCCTTGTAGGAGGAGAGGTGTTCTGGTTTCGGGTGTTTTCCTCCTTTTTGTGCTGGTTTCTTCCCGTCTTTGTGGAATTTATCCTCCTGTCGTCTATGTAGTTGCTGATTTTCAGATTGGGTCTCTGAGTGGATGTCCAGAATGTTGACGATGATGTTATTTCTGTTTCTAGTTTTCTTTCTAACAGACTGGCCCCTCTGCTGTAGGACTGCTGAGGTCCACTCCAGGCCCTGCTTGCCTGGGGATCACCTGCAGCAGCTGCAGAACAGTAAGGGTTGCTACCAGTTTCTTCTTCTACTATGTTTGTCCCAGAATGATGCCCGCCAAATGTCAGTCTGATCAGTCCTTTGTGAGTTGACTCTTTGGATATACAGGGGTCAGGGAGCTGCCTGAGGAGACAGTCTGTTCTTTATAGGAGCTCAGGTGCTGAGCTGTGAGCTCTGGTGTTCATTCAGAGCTGCTAGGCAGGTACGTTTAAGACTGCTGCAGCAGAACTCATAAACCCCCTTTTTTTCCCCAGGTGCTCTGTCCCAGGGAGTTAGGGCTTTATTTATGAGTATCTGTTGTGCTGCTGCCTTTTTTTTTTTTTCAGGGCTGACCTGCCCAGCAAGGAGGCAGCCTAGTCACTGTCTGCCTGCAGAGGCTTTGCTGAGCTGCTTTGGGCTCCACCCTGCTGCCGTGTGAGCTTCCCTGCAGTTCTGTGTATATGGGTGTGGTTAGAACTGCCTCTGTAATGGTGGCCCACCTCTGTAATTGCAGACTCTCTCTCTTATGGCAGGTTGCCTCAGCAATGGCGGACTACCTCTGTAGGGGTGGAGTACTTCGGTAATGGCAGACACCCCTCCCCCACCGAGCTTCACTGTCCTGGGTTCAGCTGTGCTTGCCGTGAAACTCTCAACCCCAAGCGTTTCCAATTGCTGTTTTTTTGCTTGTTTTTTTTTTTTGTGGGGTGGGACCTGCCAAGCCTGATCACCTGGCTCCATGCCTCAAAGCCTTTTTTTTTTTAAGTTGAATGGTTGACTCCCAGGTGTTCCAGTCGCCTGCTAAAAGGGCACCAGGATCTGTGTGATTTCCCCTGCGGCGACCCACTGTGCCAACTGAAACAACGGCTCTGCCCAGGAATCTCCTAGCCCGGCTCCCTGTTTCAGACCCATTTAATCAGATGAATGGGCGAATCTGCTTTCCCGGAGCTTCAATTGCCAGCTTAAAAGGGCAACCAGACCAGTGTATTTTGTACGGAGAGCCGCCATGCCTGGGCACTGGCAAAACAGTTGTGCTGGCCAAAACAGCTGCGCTGGCGACTCATGGGGCTCCTCCACCTGGGAATCTCCTGGTCTGTGGGCAATAAAGATCTGTCTGGAAATGCAGTGTCCACTTACCCTCTGTGCTTTCACTGGGGGCTGCAATCCTGAGTTGCTCCTAAAGAGCCATCCTCGAATTTAATTTTCTTATTGTTTACTCATTTATTTTTGTAGAGACAGGGTCTTGCTATGTCGCACAGGCTGCTCTTGTACCGCTGACCTCAAGCAATCCTTTTGCCTTAGTCTCCCAATATGCTGAGATTACAGGTGTGAGCCATGACACCCAGCTTCATACTTGAATATTTTGTTTTGTTTTGTTTTTGAGACGGAGTTTCCCTCTTGTTACCCAGGCTGGAATGCAATGGCGCGATCTCGGCTCACCTCAACCTCTGCCTCCTGGGTTCAGGCAATTCCCCTGCCTCGGCCTCCTGAGTAGCTGGGATTACAGGCACGCACCACCATGCCCAGCTATTTTTTTTTGTATTTTGAGTAGAGACGGGGTTTCACCATGTTGACCAGGATGGTCTCGATCTTTTGACCTCGTGATCCACCCGCCTTGGCCTCCCAAAGTGCTGGGATTACAGGCGTGAGCCACCGTGCCCGGCCCCATACTTGAATATTAAAAAGACAAGTGATACACTTTTAGAAACTTGTACTTTTGCGTAAGATAGACAATAGCATGATGTGACCAGTGCAATGATATGGACAGAGTTCTAACCTAGTCTACATGCAGGGCTGGAGGGTGAAGGATGACTGATGGGGATACAGATTAACCAAGAAAAGGGACGGGGATGGGGTGTCCTAAGCATAGGAGTCACACTACCCTAAAGTATGGAGGTAAAAAATAACATGGAATGCCTGTTAGGCATTCGTGTCACTCACCAATATTTCCATTTGTCCTCCGTCTGGACACATGACAAACTGCTTCCTTGTGGTTCATCAAGGTGATGCAATGTAAAGAGAAATGACAAGTGTTTTTTCTGGGTGGGGTCATTTAACTATGGGTGTTGAGTTTTCCAGAGCTCTCTTCCCTTGGCCTGGGCATTGTAGGAGTATCTTGACACAGAGATATACACTTAGCCATGGCATAGAGGAGAGCTGGTCTAAAGAGTTGCCTGGACTCAGAGAAGAGGCGATGAGTAAAAAATGTACATTTGTTGTGATTTTGGAGTTGTTTGTGACCAGCCCATAACCTAGCTTCTTTGGACCAATGCAGTATATGAGAAACAAGAAGCAGGCAGAGGCAGGGAGCCAGCAATGAGGCTGGAGCAAAACGGAGGGCCAGAGCAGGGAAGGGCTCTGTCTTCCTTCTTGGGACAGAACATTGTCCACTTCTCACAATCACGTCAGATTTTATTTCTTAGCAGATTAAGAAGTATAAAGAATTCTATTTTGTCATTCCTGGTGATGTTGGTCCCTCTTTCTTTATTTTTCCTAACTTTTCATCTGTTTAACATTCTCTGCTCCAAAGGGGGAGAAGGACAAACTGGAAAAATCTTTAAAAAAATCTTCAAGAGGCACTATCTTTCTTCAGGGATGGCTACTGGGGGCTGTGTAAGGAAACAGCACTATGAAGTGGTATGTTAAAATCCTTTCTGCCTCCTTGCCCTTCATCAGTGAGAATCAGGACAGCAGTTTCTCCCTTCATGTTGGTTGACACCCTCAGTCTAGCACACTGTGCAGGAAGTTAGGGGTGCCTGATCTCTTCTCCTGATGGGGGCATACCAGCTGGGGCTTATGCAGGAACAAGGTCAAGGTCAAGGTGCCTGAGCCTGAGGAAGAATGTTTTGAAGTTGTATCTGGAAAGTGTTGGGATCAAAGGTAAAAGATCTAGTTCAGACTTGAGATGGGAAGAACGGAGGTAGAAGTGGATCACATGGAAAATAGTATCCAGGAATGGAGACACATTTAGACAGGGGAAGAGACAGGAAAGAAGAGTGTGGGCAAGTAGAAAGCCACCTAGATTAAGTACAGAGGTAGAGAGTGAGTACATAGCATATGTTTCTGTGGGAGACCACATTTAATTTAAAGGAGCCATGTTTGAGCAGTCATAGCAGTGGGACTTTTAGTTTACTACAGTGTCTGTTTTAGGATGTCTTAGCTTATTTTTGATGGATTGTAACATAATACCCCAAACTGGGTAATGTATGAGGAAAATAAATTTATTACCTACAATTGTGGAGGCTGAGAAGTCCAAGGTTGGGGGGTCCCATCTGGTGAAGGCCTTCTTGCTAGTAGGGACTCTGCAGAGTCCCCAGATGATACAGAGCATCACTTGGTAAGAGGGCTGAGCATGCTAGCTTTTCTGATAAAGCTACCACTTTGACTCCCATGATAACCTATGAATACATTAACCCATTACCCCACTAATCCATTAATCCATGAGTGGACTAATCCATTCATCAGGGCCCAGCCCTCATGACCCAGTCACCTCTTAAAGGTACCACCTCTCAATACAGCCACATTGGAGATTAAATTTCCAAAATGAGTTTCAGAGGGGACAGACATTCAAACCATAGTATAGGAGGATAATTAAGAGCTTATTATGTCCAATGGTCTATTCTGCTATGCTGAAATGGCTGGAGGGATAAAGTAATGTCATCATCCTTGCCCTTTAGATTCCATGGTTTAGGTAGTTAGAATCCACGTTAGGGGAAATGGAAAATTGGAGAACTGTAGGAAATTATAGCCTTGGAAGCATTCATAGATGAATTTTCAACATCCACCGAGGAGGAAGAGATGAAGGGGTGTGTGGGATTTGGGGGTGGTGAATAAGGAAGTGGCATTGTTACATCTTGTTACAGATCTTGTTCTTTCATACTGATCTTATGTGCTTTCGCTACCCATCAGCTGTCACAGGACACAGCAATTCAGGAGCCAACTTCTTGTTTCCCTGAATTGTGCAATAACCTCGTTGTTCACAACTGCTGGGTATTTGGTTTTGTTTAGGATAGCAGCGCTTTCAGTTGAGATAGTTGTCTCCCAGCCTCTCTTGGTGTAATGATGGTCAGGTTACACAGTCCTGGCCAATGAGACCAAAATGAAATTCTTGCAGGTGGGTCTGGGATAAGTCCTTAAAAATGGACAGACTTGGTTGGCATTATCTTTTGCTTTTCGGCCTTTTGCCTTTCAGCCTTTTGCCTGTCTTCTTGCCTGAAACATGGATGGTGTGCCTCTTTTTGTAGGAGGCATCTTAAGGCCACAGGTGAGACTGTTAAAAATGGGAATTTAGAAGGACGTTGGGTCCTTTGGGTCCTTGATAGTGTTGTAAAGTGAGTGGCCATACCTGTCCTGGACCACCGACTTCCAGAGGAAAACAAACCTTATTTATTTAAGCCAGTTAGTGAGGCTACCATATGCAGCCCAAAGCATTCCTATCTGCTATATGCTCACACTTATTCTACAGAATAGTTGCTGTCACTTGCTATGCCATAAGAAATTCTTGCCATTCCTCAGCTAAGACCTTCAATTAGATTTTCTTTCTGTTGCCTCTCTGTACGTGGACAGCCATTATGAAATAACAACACTGAGACCATGTAACCTCTGTGATCAGCAAAGAAAATTCTGTTATGGTCTGTATGCCATACTTATCTAATTGGAAATCTGCCTAATATATTTTATGAATATTTTACACATTAAGGATCAAAACATTAATCTTAGGATTCAAAAAAGAAAACGATCTTACTCCCTAAGTATTCCTCTTAATCTGATATTTTCTGCTTAAATATTGGTTTTAAAAACAGAACGAACTCATGCTCTTTCAACCTATGTGACATGTGAGGTATGAAGTTTAGGAAATTACCTGACGACTAAATCAAATTTAAGTTAAAAACTTTAGAGAAAGAAGAAAAAGTTAGAAGCTTCACATCTTGGCTAAGGTTTATAGAATTTATTCACTTATTCAAGGATTACCTACCTTCTGCTTTTTCAAATAAGTATCTGTGAATTAGAGCTGGTCAGCATACATATGTATGAGGGGTGTATTTGAATTAAAATATTTGAAAATGAAAAGTTAGAGACAACGGAAGAAGGAAACAGTGGCCATCCAACAGATCTGAGTGATACTGGATATGGAAATCAGCCAGACCTTTCGTGATTGAAGTATTTCTGAAATTAAATAGTCAACTATTACAGACATGAAATAGTACTAACAACACACTGGGAGAACAAAGCTCAGGTAGACCCTATTGTCTACACCTGCCATAGCCTGCAGTAGGCAATAGCCATGTGGGACTTTAAATATTGGAAGTGTGGCCCATGAGAATTACGATGTGCTGTCAGTGTAATAGATTTAAAAGAATTTATGCAAGAAATGGAATGCAAACTATCTTTCTAATAATTTTTATATTAATTATATGTGGAAATTATATTTAGGATATATTGGGTTAAACAGAATATATTAATAAAATTAATTTCACCTGTTTCTTTTTATGTCTTTCTTTTACTAGAAATTTTAAAATACATATATGGCTCACATTTTATGTTATGTTTCTCTTGGACAGAGCTGGTCTCAACCAAGTAATTGAAACATTCTCAGAGATACAGAAGAAAGTCAGTGCATAGAAAGCACTGTTCTTGTAACTGAGGAAAAATTGAACTGAAAAAAACTGTCACAAATTCTTCAAAAATCTACTTTCTAGAATTTTGTCTCTATAGAGTTCGTTATCCACAGAACAGCCTGAGTGAGTATTAAAAAATATGTCAGGCCAAGTCTCCTCTGTTCAACCCTCCAGGGCTTTCTTAGAATAAAATAAAAGGCCTCATAGTTGCCTGCTGTGCCCTGTGAGGTTTGGCTTCTGACCACTTTGGACTGTATTACTTCCCTTTCCCCTGTGTGTTTCATGCTAGCCACGCTGCCACTTTTGCTGTTTTATGATCATGGCCACATGGTACTCCCTGTGGGCCTTCGCATGCAGGATTTTCTTTCCCTGCATCTTCATTCAGCACCTTCTCTCACCTCTTTCAGGACCCTGCTGGGACAGGTCCTCTCCCAACTCTTCAGCTCACCTTGCCCCACTGCCGCCCCCTCCCTCTGTTTCTGTAGTTGTCTACACAGCACCTGGCATGGACTGAAATCAATATGGATGATGATTTGTTTCCTTGCCTTTATCACCATCCTATCTCCATTGTCTCCAACAGTAGTGGAATGTAGTAGGCCCTCAACTTCAATAAACAAATCAATGAATAAATGAATGAAATAAGTTTAGGTGACACAAGCAAAAAAGAGAAATTATTAGAAG
The DNA here is from genome assembly GCF_049354715.1 of Callithrix jacchus. Classification (NCBI taxonomy): domain Eukaryota; kingdom Metazoa; phylum Chordata; class Mammalia; order Primates; family Cebidae; genus Callithrix; species Callithrix jacchus. The sequence continues at coordinate 83,530,765 of NC_133513.1, read as the reverse complement.
GATATTCACCAAAATATTAGTAAGATCTATTTCTGAGTGATAAGAGTATGGGTGATTTTAATTTTCTTCTGTTTTCTGTGCAAAGGCACATCTCTTCTTCCTTATTTAAAGAGCCTTACTTTGTTTAGGCAGTCCCTCTGCTGCACGTGGTCTTGTTTCACTAAACCACTCAGGGTTGTTTTATATTTCTGCCTGTGACTGGTTTAAGAATGGGTATGTGGGCCAGGTGTGGTAGCTCAGCCTGTAATCCCGGCACTTTGGGGGGCCACGGCGGGTGGATCACATGAGGTCAGGAATTAGAGACCAGCCTGCCCAACATGGCGAAACCCCACCTCTACTAAAAATACAAGAAATTAGCCAGGCGTGGTGGCAGGCGCCTGTAATCCCAGCTACTGCGGAGGCTGAGGCAGGAGAATTGCTTGAATCTGGGAGGCGCAGGTTGCAGTGAGCCAAGATGGCGCCACTGTACACCAGCCTGGGTGAGGAAAATGAAATTCTGTCTCAAAAAAAGGTATGTGATGTATTTCTTGCTATTGAGCTGTGAGTGGAGGCCTGAAAAGGCCATCGTGGAAAGGTTTCATTACTTAAAAAGAGATGCTTATGAAGAAGGTTTGTGAGAGTTTTGCTAGTCTTGGTTTGTGTGTGATGTTTGGAACTGCAGCAGCCATATTGTATTCCCAGGGCTGTGGGGCCCAGGCACTGAGGATGGCAGAGTAAAAAGATGGAAGGAAACCAAGTCCCTCACCGTGTCGTTGGGCTGCCAAATTAACTATTTCAGATGTGTCCTATTTTGTGACTTCCTATTTGGGGAGATAATAAATCATTCTTATTGAGGCCATTTTGAATTGGGTTTTCTGAGAATTTTTTCCAGCCCAATACTGTATATATCTAACTGATGCTATGTCATAAAGAAATTCATGTGAAACAGCCTCCAAATTCAAAATCTGTTAGATAAAAGTGCAGAAGTCATAATATGAGGTACTATTGTAAAATTTCTCCCCAAGGAACAAGCCGGTGAAGTAATTAGCATAAAATGAGTACTGAATACTAAGGGAATGAACAACTCCAATAAAGAAGAAATACTTTGAATGATCAATATAATAATTAAAACTTGATTTATAAATATAACAGAAAAGTGGAAAAAGTAGAAAGCTGCCCCCCTTTTCATGTACTCTGTGTTGATTCAGACACATTTGGAGTCTGGAGTTCAATTCTATAAAAAATTGATGCCATCTTCTGTGGAAAATTCTGATGGTATCGTTTGAGCTCCTGGATCAAGGCGGGCCTGAAGATAACCTGAACCTTTTTTTTTTAAATTCATTGAGCCATTACGTTTGCCATCTTGCTTATTCCTGTTTGAACTTAGGGTTGTGTAATCACTAATGGAAAGGACCTAACTGAACAGAGGATGTGAAAGAAATGTATCATAAATGTCTGCAGTCATATAGTTGGCAAATGGAAAAAAATTAATCTTATTCTCAATTGTTCTAAAAGAAGAAAAACTCTACACTCCCATGTTTGTTGCTGTTGTCTCAGTGTCTATCAATTGACGAGTAGATAAAGAAAATCTGGTGCATATACACAATGCAGTACTATTCAGCCATAAAAAAGAAGGAGATTCTGCCATTTGCAACAATATGGGTGGAACTGGAGGTTATTATGTTAAGTGAAATAAAGCAGTCACAGAAAGGCAAACATTACATTCTCACTTGTGGGATCTAAAAATCAAAACAATCAAACTCCTGGACATACAGAGTAGAAGGATGGTTACCAGAGGCTTGGGAAGAGTAGTGGGAGATGGAGAGGAGGTGAGGATGATTAATGGATACAAAAAGAAGTTAGAAAGAATGAATAAGACATCATATTCGATAGCACAACAGGGTAACTACAATCAACAAAAACTTAATTGTACATTAAAAAGTAAAAGAGCATAATTAGATTGTAAGACAAAAGATAAATGCTTGAGAGAATGGATGCCTTATTCTATATGATATGATTATTATACATTGCATGTCTGTATTAGAATATCCTATGTACCTCATAAATATATACATCTATTATGTAATCACAAAAATAAAAAAAATAAAAAAGAATGACACCTACAGAGGGAAATTCATTAAAAGGAGCATTTGTCCTTGACTTAATATAGAACTTTTAAACACTTGTGACTATCCCACACTGTTGCTGGTTGCTTCAAGCAGCTGCAACTTCTCCATCAACGTATGAGTTTAACCAAAAGCAAGGGATGCTTTAAATGGGTATTTCTATATTGAGTTACCGTTAGGGTTTCTAAGTTTTTTCCAACTAGAAATTTCAGTTATTCTTCAACATAAACGGAATATTGGGATTATATGAGAAGAGCATGTGTATGGATATACTTTGTAAATGGTTATGCAGAAATGTGCGTATTGGTGAAGAGGAGGCTCTGGAGTGAGAAAACTCATGTTGAAATTTAGTTTTGAGGTTTATTAATCATGCGATGTTGGGAGAGTAAACTTTTCTGAGCCTCAGTTTCCTCATTTGTAAAATAGGGATGATAATAATATCTATAGAGTTGTAAAGACTGAATCCAGTGCTATAGATAAGCTTTTATCCCAGAACCTGACATGTTATATATGCTCAGTTAGCTAATATTTAATAAAAACATGAGGCAGAATTAATTTTGTTCTTGTTATGCTTTTAGTAATACTTATTCTGGGCATAAAAGGAAAATATATACCATGTTTCATTAAACTTAGACAAAGGAGGTTGGGTTTCTGGCTTGGTACGTGTATAAAAGAATGTGATCCCTCACCACACAAACACACTCAGAAATGGAAGGTAAGCTTATTAGCTACAATTTTAAATTCTAGAAAGTTTTTGCTTTAAGGATATGTCATGAAAAGGGATTAAAGGAAATAAGGGACAAATAGCGACATCCTTTGTACTAAAGTTGTGTGTTTTTTTTAATGGCTAATATGCTAAATGGGAGAGGTAGAAGAGAAGAAATATCTCCGCTCTTGTTGATACATTTCTTATTTCCTAGAAGAAAAGTAAGACATCAAAATTATTAGACTATAACTAACGGCTCATATTAGCTATGTTGAGTATTATTTACAACTATTAGAATGATTCCATTTTAAAGGAAAAACATTAAAAGGATATGAGGATAAAGGATTAGAATGAAAGAAGATAAATAAACTCCATAGCGAATGACTATTTGCTTTTATAAAAGTATTAAATGAGTAAGAGTAAAAATTATGCTGCTCTGACCTACGGATTTATTTTTAGAAATTTGAATGCTATCTGAATATAGTTCACTTAATACATTTTATGGTAATTTTGTCATTGATTTTTTTACTTCAGATATCTTCCTAAATACTTTTATACATAAATGACCTATAGTTCTTACCAAAAGAGAATTTTTTAAAGGCTATTTTTTAAAATTTACTTTTGAAAGTTATCTATCTTTTTACTTGTTTCCTTCTATTTCCTTTCCCTTTTAATCTCTCATTTTGTTACATGATTTTGGGGGTTACTTTTCTGGCTAGGAACCTGTGGCCGATGGTGCCTCTGCCTGAGTTTTTTTTCAGGTGTGCTTGGCTTGTTCTGCCCACTCAGCCTGGCAGGCTGCACTTGGCTCATGCTACCAGCCTGGATCCCATGCCTTCAAGGGAGACTGCAAGTTAGGTGTGGAGTGGCGAGGGGTATGTGAGTGAATGTGGGTCTGGCCACTGTGTAGTCAGTCACACTGGCTGCTGCCATGGGGCAGGCAATTCCAGGTGCATGGGTGCCCACTCTCTGGGAGGCTGTGGCTGGACTAGGTGCACTGCAAGCAGCTTCCCTGGCTGCCACTGGGGAATGTGGTGGCACTCAGAAGCTTTGGATGCCAGGTATCACAGAGCCTCAAAGAGGGAGTCACAGCCCTGACTCAGGGAGCTCCCCTGGTCTGGGCTCCCCAAAGGGCTGCAGCTCTTCTCTCCTTCTCTTTGCCTGCAAAGTGGTAAGCAATGGGCATGTTTCAGCCTTGTTTGTGTTCCAGCAGCTCCTTTAGCCTTGCCATTTAGTGGGTCCTGAGTTCTTGCTCTGCAACCGGGAAGAAGGAGGTATGCAGGCAAGTGAAGGGTGAGCAAGATGAAGAGAAGCTTTAGTGGGCACTAGAACAGCTCAGAGGAGACCCACAGGGGCAGCTCCTTTCCAAAGCCAGGGTGTCCCATTGAGCATTTAGCTCCTACTAGCGAGGGTAGCTCCTCTCTGCAGGCAGGTGATCCCTGCAGAGAGGATTGTCCGACAAATGTTTGGCTCCCAGCAGAGAGGGCTGCTCCTCCCTGCAGCTGGTCATCCCCATGAGTGTTCAATTCTCAGCAGAGGGCAGCTTCTCTCTGCAGCTGGTGGTCCTGTCATCTCTTCTGCTCTGGCTGAGCCTAGGGTTTTTATGGGCCCCAGAAGGGAGGAAGTGTATGCCCATTAGTCCATGGTGGCCATGGGTGGGCCTGGAAAAGACACCACAAGTTCCCATCCCAGTCCATATGGGACTGGCAGCCTGGACCCCAGCCTTCAGGCCCTCCCTGGGCTAAAGGTGGGTCCTCACTGGGAGCCCACCCCCTTTTGCCCAGGAGCCTGTCTGCCTCCTGCTAGGGTCACTGACCCAGGCTGCTTGTGCCAAAGGGCACTTGCAGGCCACTGTGGAGCTGCCCTCAGCACCCTCCTTGGCTTCCCTGGAGCACTTGTTGGTGCCTAATGTCTAGAAGGTACTGAGGCAACAGGGGGCTCATGAGTGTGAGCACACATGGCTAGGCTGTGACAGTGCCTGGGCCCAGCCCCAATCCCACTCTGAGATTGACACAAGCACTGGGAGTGGGGAGAGGCCAGGCAGTGAAAGCAGATAGTAGGCGGTGGGGGGGGGTGTTGGTGGGCCTTCTGGGCCCCTGAGGGTACAGAGTCAGAGACACCAGGTCCTGCATCTGGGAGGGCAGGAGCTCGACCCTCTCCATGGAGCCTGCAGGCAGCCCAGGCTATGCCTCCTTGCAGCCTGGGGTGGGGCCTCCAGGTCCTCGCGGGACTCCTCTCTGCCTGCCCCTCTGTGCCTGACTGGGCTGCTCCCCTGCTGGCAGGTAGCTCAGCTCAGCCCTGTTGCAGTGGCCCCCAGGGCATCAGGCTCTCAGAGGCTCCCTCTAGCTCCATTGTGTGCAGCAGCATCCAGGGCCCAGCTCTGCCTCTTCCCAGTGCCTTCCCCGCAGCTGTAGTATGCGAGAGTGGTCATGCAGGGCCAGGGTTCAGAGCAGTGGAGCTGTGGGCTTGGGGGCAGGTCCCGCCTGGCTGCACAATGGTGGGTACAGGGTAATCAGCTACCTTGGGGATGTGGAGCACAGGGGTCCCCCCGCCGCCACTCCTGTTCCGGCAGCAGCTCCTGTTGCCACCACTCGCACCTCCTTGCTGCAGCCAGCGTGATGGCAGTGGCTGCTCCGGAGGGCCTGCTGCTGCTATCAGTCTCATTGTCTACAAAAGGGATTTTCAGTTTTATTTTCGTCAGTAATTTCAATAATAATAGTTTTATTTATTTTTGTGAATAATGTTTGTTATTTTGGCAACTGGTTTTGCTGTTACTGTTTTCTTTTTGCTTTGGTTTTTGGAATCTAATTTTTAAAATTCCTTTTCTAGGTTGGAATATATAATTGATTTTCTAATTCTAAAAATTCGTTTGTTCATGTTTCCTCATGGCTGTTTTAAAGTGCATATTTGGTTATAGTTGTAAAGTCTAATAAAGCTTATTATTTAAACTTTAAACCAGAAAATCATTTTGATAAGTGTATAAGTATTTGTATTTTAACCTGTTTTAGTGAAACTATATGAACATTTGTGATAGGCCTAGATCAGATAAGCAATTTAATTCAGAAAGAAACACATTAGGAATATGCATATATATGCATATATAACATGTGTTTAAATATTAAGCATGTTTGTTAGTTGATTGCTTTGGGGGAGGATTAATGGAAATCGGCAAATTAATTAACAATTATCAAAAGTAATGAATAGAAAAGAGAGTATAGGGTAAATTTAATGCATAACTTTCCATACGACTTCCTTAAGAAAGAGAAATGGTCGTAGGTCAAAATTTGAAATACAGAGACAAATGTCTTACCCGAAGCTACAGGTGTCATATTTCTATATGCTTTAAAAAACTTGAATATTGATGGATTTAGATTGCTACGCATGATATCCTTACAGTTAGAAGTAAAATAATGTTTACATTCAAATAGTGCAGAGCAACTTGAGGAAATTTGAGGAAGCTCTTCTTTTCTGAAAGATGGCTCTAGGACACACACCCTTAGTAACTGCAGGATTTTTTTGGAACATAGGACTGTGGGCTGTAGTAATGAAAGTGTTCTTGGCTAGTGGGAGGAATCATCAGTTCTGTACTGTTTCAGTGGTACCTTCTGTAACTGAACACCAGCCTTGGCTGACAACATTCTTCCTTTTCTTCAAAGGCCAACTGAAGGACTGACAGCCACTAAGTTTTAGAATTCACATCACCAAGGAAGAAGTTAGAGTTATTTTGTTCTTTATATGTTTGGTTGTTCACATTTGAGATGTGGGTTTCATTTTGTCCTTGATTGGTGGACAGGAGAATAAGAATGATGTGAATATCATTTGAATTTATTTATCCCATTATTTATTTATTACTAGATAAATAAATGATGGCAAAGTCCCACAGTGTAATACTTGCAGTTTTAAAAAAGCCTGAGGGAGCTCTTGATGCACTGATATGGAAGTATCTTGAGGATATATTAAGTGAAAAAAGCAACATGCAGAAGAGGGTATCCAGTATGCTATCTTACATAAGAAAGAGGGAGATCAGAATATATATTCTTATTTACTTGCATTTGGACAAAGAAAAGCTGAAGGGCACACAAGATTTTAATAAAAGTGATACATATTGGAGGTGGGGGATGAAGAGGATTGAAACAGAATTTGAAACAAGATTTCTCAATATATGCCTTAGTATTTTCAAAGTTTGTGAAAATGTTACTTATTTGCTGAAATAAATTAACATTAAAAGAAGATCCTCCCAGATACATGAGGAGAATGGGTTAGGAAGGAGAATAGTAGTTGTGGGGGAATCAAGTTAGAGGCCATTGCAGTACTTGTGGAGAGAGAATGATTCTTGAGTAATGACAATGGAGACAGAGAGAAGTAGATAGGTTTAGAGACAGTGAGGAGGTAAAATAGGCAGGGCTAGGTTAATGAGAAGGACTTTCAGGTTTCTGGGGCAGACTCACTAAGTTGGGGAAATGGAAGGATGTTCAGTTTTGTGGAGATGATATATTTGGACATGTTGAGATGGTGCCAAACTCATAGAAGTGTTTAACAAAAACTTCTTGGAGGGAGGAGTGAGTAAGACACTTTAAAGATATCCAAGCAGAGATGTGAAGGAGGCAGTTGATTCATGGGTCTGGAGCTCCAAGAGGAAGTCTGGGCTGGGGATCCACATTTTGGGATAATCTAAGAAGCTTCCACCTTCCTTTACTGCTTGGAAAACTCCCCCAGGAAGCTAGCTGACACATACGTTTGTCATGCTCTGAGGAAGCCTAGGCTAACTGTACTAAAAAGGAAAGCATCATTGGGGAACCACTAAGAATGTGACTGAAGCATCCTATAGCCCAACACAAATACCAGCTAAATGCAGGGGAAATTTTCCAAGCAGTAAAGGTGGAAGCTGCACATCTCTTAAGGGTAAGCCTCAGAGGTCACATGGCATCACTTACTGTACTCTCTATTGGTAAAAACAAGTCACAAGGCCACCCAGAATAAAGGGGAAGAGAAAAATTTATCTATTAAAGAAGGGTGGCAAATAATATTTGGCCGTATTTAGTTTACCACAGCTCATTGGGAGATTATACCATTAGGATGCATAGAACTAACTTTCTCCCAAGATTTGCTTAATAAACTAAGAAGCTAATGAGAATTTATAGTGCAAAGATAATTTACAAAAATTTCTGAGAAATTGAATATGGTTAAATCAGCTGTTGATTCCAAACTTGCCAAGTTCATGAAGAGATATGTAAAGAAGGACCATTTGGTAAGCAAATGAAATTAATGGATGAAATTATAATTTTAGAAAATGTTTTACCCTTGGCCCCACCTAACCAGGGAGCTCAGCCAGCAAACCCCACCCATCTGTGAAACCCAGCCTATTGCCCCACTGAGCAGAGAGCCAATCCATTAGATCTGTTCAACTGAGGAGCATAGTCCAAGGCCTCATCCCACCAGAAAGGCTGGTCAGTGACCCTGCCCTGCCATGGAGCCCATCCTACAGCTCTGCCCAATTGCTGAGCACAGCCTGTGGAAGGAGTCCAGCTAGCAGCCCTGCCAGACCAGGGAGCCAAGCCAGTGGCCCTGCTTGACCTCAGATCCCAGGAAGCAAACCCAACCAGCTTCAGAGTACCTGTCCTGCAATGGCCCCACTCAACTAGGGACCCCAATAAGAAGCTCCATCTGTCTGTGAATGCTACCAGTTGGTCCATCAAGAACCATAGGCTGGACTGAGTAGTGAAGTTCTTTCCCTGCCAAAGTGAACCTATAAAGGTTAGAAGAGATGACTATGGAGTTTTATATGCAATGGAAGTTAAGTTGTTATCAGCTTAAACTAGGGTGATGTTTTATGTTATCAGCTTAAAATAAGATATTTTATGTAATCCTTATGGTAAACACAAAGGAAAGACCTATAGTAGATATACACAAAATAAAGAGAAAAGAATTAAAATATACCACTACCACAGAAAAATCTTCAGATCACAAAGGAACACAGCAAGAGAGGAAGAATGGAATAAAGGAACTATAAAGCAGGCAGTAAACACTGAATGAAATGGCAGCGATGACTCTTTACCTGTCAATGTGTACTTTCAATGTACATGGATTAAATTCTCCAAACAAAAGACATAGAATGGCTGGATGTATAGAAAATAAGAGCCAGTAACATGCTGTTTACGCGAGACTCACTTTAGCTTTAAGGATACATAATGGGCTGAAAGTGGGATAGAAAATGGGATGGAAAAAGATATTTCATGCAAATGGTACCAAAAGAGAGTAGTGGTGGCTACACTTATATCAAACAAAATAGACTTTCTGCCAAAACAATCACAAAAGACAAAGAAGGTCATTATGTAATGATAAAGAGGTCAATTAATCAGGAAGATATAGCAATTTAAATATTTATGCATTTAACATTGGAATACTTAAGTATATAAAGCAAATGCTAATCGAATAGAAGGGAGAAATAAACAGCAATACAATAATAGTATGGGACTTAAATATTCTACTGTCAACAATGAATAAATCATCTAAGTATAATATCAATAAGGAACCCCAGATATGAGCAGAGCTATAGGCCAAATGAACCTAACAGACATATGAGAATATTCCACCCAGCAGCAGCAGAATATAAGCCTTCTCAAGCAGACACAGAACATTTTCCAGGATGGATCATATATTAGGCCACAAAGTATGCTTCACAAATTCAAGAAGATTGAGATCATATCAAGTATCTTTTCTGAACACAGTGGTGTGAAGTTGGAAATCAATTACAAGAGTAAAAATGGAAAATTCATTTCTTCTTTGAGCCATTCAACCAATAGCTCAAAGAAGAAATGTAAAGAGTAATTAAAAATTCTGAAAGAAACTAAAATGGAAACACAACATACCAAAACTTACAGGATGCCATGAAAGTATTTCTAAGAGAAAGGTTTATAGCAATAAACACCTATACGTTAAGAAAAAAAGAAAAAACCTAAATAAACAATGTAACTTTAGACCTCAAAGAATTAGAACTAGAAGAACAAACTAAGACCAAAGTTAGCAGAAGGAAGGACATAATAAAGATCAAAGCAAAAATGAATGAAATAGAGCAGACAAACAATAGTAAAGACTAACAAAACAGAGCTAGTTTTTTGGAAAAGATAAATCAACAAACCGTCAACTAGACTGAAAAATGAGAGAGAAGAATTAAATAAATCAGAGATGAAAGAGGATATATTAACACTGATGTCACAGAAATACAAAGGATCATAAGAGACTATTATGAATAATTATACGGCAACTAGTAGGGATACTTCTAGGGGTAGTGTAGAAGAAATGGGTAAATTGCTAGAAACATACAACCTATCAAAACTGAATCAGGAAGAAAGAGAAAATATGAACGGACCAATAACTAATAAGTCAATTGAATCAATAGTAAAGAACCTCCCAACAAACTAACGTCCAGAGCCAGATGACTTCACTGAGGAATCCACCCAACATTTAAGGAAGAATTAATGTAAATTATTCTCAAACTCTTCCAAAAAGTTGAACAGGAAGGAACACGTTTAGACTCACTTTATGAGGCTATCTTACCTTGATACCATAGTTGGACGAGGACTCTATGAGAAAATAAAATTATAGGCCAATGTGTCTGATGAACATAGATGTAAAAATCCTCAGCATAATATTAATACTAACAAAAGATTGTCCAATGTATGCAAATCAGTAAATACGATATACCACATTAACAGAAGGAAAGATAAAAATAATATGATTCAAATGGAATTTCTATTTCTAAGGCCTTGAGGAATCGCCACACTGTCTTCCACAATGGTTGAACTAATTTACACTCCCACCAACAGTGTAAAAGTGTTCCTTTTTCTCCACATCCTCTCCAGCATCTGTTGTCTCCAGATTTTTTAATGATCGCCATTCTAACTGGCGTGAGATGGTATCTCAATGTGGTTTTGATTATGCAGCAATCAGAAATGATGAGTTGGTGTCGTTTGTGGGGACATGGATGAATCTGGAAAACATCATCCTCAGCAAACTGACACAAGAACAGAAAATGAAACACCGCATATTCTCACTCATAGGTGGGTGATGAAAAATGAGAACACATGGACACAGAAAGGGGAGTACTAAACACTGGGGTCTATTGGGGGGAAAAGGGGAGGGCCAGTGGGAGGGGGAGGTGGGGAGGGATAGCCTGGGGAGAAATGCCAAATGTGGTTGAAGGGGAGAAGAAAAGCAAAGCACACTGCCATGTGTGTACCTACGCAACTGTCTTGCATGCTCTGCTCATGTACCCCAAAACCTATAATCCAATAAAAAATTAAAAAAAAAATAATATGATTATATCAGTAGATAAAAAAAAGCATTTGACAAAATTCAACATCCTTTTAGTTAACATCTTACTCAGTGGTGTAAAGCTGAATTTTTTTTTTAATATTGAGGACAAGATGAGGTGTCCACTCTCACCACTTCTATTCAACATAGTGCTAGAAGTCCTAGCCATGCTAATTGGGCAAGGAAAGGAAATTAAAAGCATTCAAATTGGAAAGGAAGAAGTAAAATTTTTCTGTTTTCAGATGACATGATGATCTTTTTTTTTTGAGACAGAGTTTTGCTCTTGTTACCCAGGCTGGAGTGCAATGGCGCGATCTCAGCTCACGGCAACCTCCGCCTCCTGGGCTCAGGCAATTCTCCTGCCTCAGCCTCCTGAGTAGCTGGGATTACAGGCAAGCACCACCATGCCCAGCTACTTTTTGTATTTTTAGTAGAGACGGGGTTTCACCATGTTGACCAGGATGGTCTCGATCTCTTGACCTCATGATCCACCCGCCTAGGCCTCCCAAAGTGCTGGGATTACAGGCTTGAGGCACCGTGCCCGGCCAACATGATGATCTTATATGTAGAAAACTCTAAAGACACCACCAAAAAAAAAAAACAAAAAAAAAAACTGTAACAAAACTCTACCAAAAACTGTGAGAACTAATAAGTGAACTTAGTAAAGTTGTGAGGTACGAAATCAACACAGACAAATTAGTTGTGTTTCTGTAGAGTAACAACAAACTATCTGAAAAAGAAAGCAAGCCACAGAGTGAACAGACAACCTGCAGAATAGGAGAAAAATTTTGCAATCTACCCATCTGACAAAGGTCTAATATTCAGAATCTACAAGGCTCTTAAACAAATTTGCAAGAAAAAAACAACGCCATCAAAAAGTAGGCAAAGGATATGAACAGATACTCTTAAAAGAATACATTTATGCAGCCAGCAAACACAGGAAAGAAAAACCTCACCATCACTGATCAGTAGAGAAATGAAAATCAAAATCACAATGAAATACTATCTCGCCAGTCAGAATGGCGCTTACTAAGAAGAAACAATAGATGATGGTAAGGCTGTGAAGAAATAGGAATGCTTTTACACTGTTGATGGGAATGTAAATTAGTTCAACCATTGTAGAAGACAGTGTGATGATTCCTCAAAGACCTAGAAGCAGAAATACCATTTGAACCAGCAATCCCATTACTGGGTATATTCCCAAAGGAATATAAATCATTCTACTATAAAGACACATGCACACATGTGTTTACTACAGCACTATTTACAACAGCAAAGACATGGAACAAACCCAAATGCTCATCAATGATATACTGGATAAAGAAAATGTGGTATGCATACACCATGAAATACTATGCAGCCATAAAAAAGAATGAGATCATGTACTTTGCAGGGACATGGATAAAGCTGGAAGCCATCATCCTCATCAAACTAACACAGGAACAGAAAACCAAACATGGCATGTTCTTCACTCATAAGTGGGAGTTGAAAAATGAGAACTCGTGGACACAGGGAGGGAAACAACACACGCCAGGCACCAGGGCCTGTTGGGAGATGGAGGGCAAGAGGAGAGAGCCCATTAGGACAAATATCTAATGCATTTGGGGCTTAAAACCTAGATGATGGGTTGATAGGTGCAACAAACCACTATGGCACATGTATATTGATATAACAAACCTGCATGTTCTGCACACATATCCTAGAACTTAAAGTAAAATAAAAAAGATGACTTAAGTTTTATCTATGCATCTTATAAAAAAGAAAACAATTTCAATTATAGTAGCATCAAAACCAATAAAAATCTTGGGAATAAATTTAACCAGGAAAGTAAAAGATGTATGTACTGAAATCTGTAAGACATTGATTAAGGAAATTGAAGAAGGCACAAAAAATGTAAAGAAACCCCATGTTCATGAAGTAGAAGCATTTTGTTTAAATGCCCATACAATCCAGTGCAATCTATAGATTCAGTGCAACTCCTATCAAAATCCCAATGTCATTTTTCACAGAAACAGAAAACAATCCTAAAATTCACATGGAATCAGAAAAGATCCAGATAGACAAAGCAATCATGAGAAAGAAGAATAAAGCTGGAGACATCACATTTCCTCATTTAAAACTGCATTACAAAATGGAACTCAAAACAAGATGGTACTGGCATAAAAACAGACACATAGATCAATGTAACAGAATTGACATCATGGAATCCATGGAAATCTCCACATATACAGTCAACTGGTACTGGACAAGGATGCCAAGAGTGCACAATGGGGAAAGAATAGTCTCTTCAATAAATGGTGCTGGAAAAACTATATCCACATGTAAAAGAATGAAATCCAATCCTTATCTTACACCACTCACAAAAATTAACTTCAAATTGATTAACAATTTAAATGTAGTGTCTGACATCATAAAACCCCAAGGAGAAACACAGGGTAAAAGGCTCCTTGATATTGATATTGGCAGTGATTTTTTGGACATGATATCAAAGGGCAAAAAACAAAAGCAATAAACAAATGGGACTACATTAAAATAAAAAGCTTCTTCACATAAAAGGAAACAGTTAACAAAATGAAAAGGCAATGTACAGAATGGGAGAAAATATTTACAAACCAGCTATCTTATGAGAGGTTAATATTCAAAATATATAAAGAACCCGTATCACTCAGCAACAAAAACCGAAATAATTCCATTAAAAAAAAAGAACCCGAATAGATATTTTTCCAAAGAAGATATACATATGAACAACAGATACATGAAAAGGTGCTCAACATGACTTATCATTAGGGAAACATAAACAGAACCACAATGAGATATCACCTCACACTTGTTAGGATAGATGTTATGAAAAAGACAAGAAATAACAAGTGTTTGTGAGGATGTAGAGAAAAGGGAACCCTTGTGCACTTGTTGGTGAGAATGTAAATTAGTACTGCCATTGTGGAAAACAGTATGGAGGTTCCTTAAAAAATAAAAATACAGCTTACTGCCCTGCCATATGATCCAGTGCTTCTGTTTCTGGGTATATATCCAAAGGAAATGAAGCCAGTATGTTGAAGAGATATCTGCACTCCCATGTTAATTGCCTGATATTCACTGTGGAGGGAACCTAAGTGTCTGTCAAGGGATGAATGGATATATATACAGAATAGAATATTACTCAGCTACAAAAGAAAGCAATCCTGCCATTTGCAGTAACACAGATGAAACTTGAGGGCATTATGCTAAGTGAAATAAGTCAGACAGAGAAAGACAAATACTGCATAATCTCACTTACATGTGGAATCTAAAAAGTCAAACCCAGAAACAGAGTAGCATAGTTGGCAGAAGGATGCAGATATGAAAAATGGGGAAAAGTTGGTCCAAACTCTTAGTTGTAGGATGAATAAGGTATGGGAATGTAATGTACAGCATGGTGACTAGAGTTTACAATAGTGTATTATATAGTTGAAATTTGCTAAGAGAGTAAACCTCACCACACACACACACACAGTGGTAACTGTGAGGTAATAGATGTGTTAACCAACTTTACTGTGATAATCATTTCACAACATATATATACATATAAAAGAGAAGGTAATAAAATGGAAACAGTCCAAAAATAAAAAATAAAAGCTTTGCAATATTTTAGAGTAGTTTTTTAATTTTTTGAAAACTGTATATGTTCATTATGAAAATTCAATTATAAAAAATACGAAGAAGAAAGCAATGAATCATCTAAACTCTTCTAATAAATAAATAACATGTGGTAAGTATTATTTTAGATGTTTCTTTATGCTTATGTCCACTTAGAAGGATGGCTGGCTAGCTGGTTGGTTGACTCAACGACAGGTAGATAGAAAGTTGATTGATTCAAAAAATTACAAACTTTATATCACATTATACATGTTATTTTGACAAAATATTTAAACTAAGTTTACATGAATTTAATAGAAGAAAAATAAACGGAAGTAGAAGAACTTTCAGTCAGAGCTACTATTTTTTACATTTAATTTTTTGACACATAGTAACTATACTTAATTACAAGGTACATATTGATTTTTTTTTTTTGAGACAGAGTCTCACTCTGTTGCCCAGGCTGGAGTGCAATGGCACAATCTTGGCTCACTGCAACCTCTGCCTCCCGGGTTCAAGCATTCTCCTCCCTCAGCCTCCTGAGTAGTTGAGATTACAGGTGCCCACCTACATGCCTGGCTAATTTTTTGCATTTCTAGTAGGTACAAGATTTCACCATGTTGGCCAGGCTGGTCTTCCTCAGGTGATCCGCCGACCTTGGTCTCCCAATTTGCTGGGATTACAGGCATGAACCACTGCATCCAGCCCATATTGATGTTTTGATCAGATGAGGGTGATTAACATATCCATAATCTCAAACATTTATCATTTCTTTGCCTTGTGAATATTTTTGATATCCTCCTTCTATCTTTGAAACTATATAATGCATTGTTAACTATAGTCATCCTACAGTGCTATAGAACACTAGAACTGGAACCTCTTATCTAGCTTTAATTTTGTATCTGTTAACAAATCTTTGTATATCCTTCTTTCCTCCTACCCTTCCCAGCCTCTATTATCCTCTGTCCTAGTTTTTACTCCTATGAAATCAACTAATTTTAGAGTGAGAACATATGGTGTTTAATTTTCTGTTCCTGGATTTTTTCATTTAATGTCTTTGAATTTCATTTATGTTTCTGTGAATGACAGACTTTCTCTCTTTTTATGGCTGAATAGTATTTCACTGTGTATATACACCACACTTTCTGTATTCATTAGTCTGTTTTGGGACACTTAGGTTGATTCAATATCTTGGCTATTGTGAATAGTGCTACCATAAACATGGAGATGCAGATGTCCCTTTTATATACTGTTTTCCTTTCCTTTGTACAGCACTAATTTTAAGAGGTATTTCTTCCTGAAAGGTTGTGTAAAGATTATGAGAAAATATGGAAGTCATCAAGGGGTTGGATTTGTATAAACTATATGTTTCAATTTTAAAATGTAACAGTTTTAGACAGTATCAGGTGATCTCTACTTTGAAAGTTGAATTGATTAGTACTCTTAACACTGTATCCTGTGTCACTTTCCCTAGCTCCTGACTCTTGTGGCTTATATTTTTACTTTCTAAAATTTACATTCTGTTATGTTAATATAATTCCCATAGGTGTTATTGTTGCATTTAAACAAGTTCAGTAATAGCCATGGTTTCCCTGGTTTTAAATTCTTCACTTTGATTCATTTGGTTGGATGGATTTTATTTCCTCCCCCAGAATAGGGCTTACGGGTACTTTACTCTTCAAATTTTTTCATGTTTGAGAATGTCTACTTGTTAACTTTATAATCTTAGATAACAGGCATAATGCCACTTTACATTTTTATACACTCATATCTTTCTAGACATTTTCTATTATATTTTGGCATGGAATTGTGCTATTGAGAATCAGCCTGATTATTTTCTACCTTGTATATTTCTTGATTGTTTTTTCATTCCCAAATTCCTGCAGTGGTCTTTCCATGTCTTGAAGTTCAGTAACTTTACTAGGCTAGGTTTCGTGGATAATAATTCTGTATCACTTTTTCCTAACTATATTATGTGTGTCCTTTTGCTGGTAAGATTCAACTTTTTCATTGATTCAAGGAAAATGTCCTGAATTATATTACTGTGTACTGTTTACATGTTGCAACTCTATTTATTTATTTAGTTTTTCCCCTACTTGTTAGGTTCTTTCTTTTCTTCAGGAAGATATTATTATGTCTTATCTTTGTGTTTTCTCCTTACCTATCACCTTCTAATTGCTCGAATAAATTTTTCCATTTGCATTGATATGGTTACCTCAAGTCTTTTTACTTCGTGCCATTGGTTTGCTTTTCAGGGGAGCCCATTCTATTCTCAGCTGCATCTCATTCATTCATTAGATCTACTCTGATGATGTTCTGGCCTCAATTTATTTCCTTAACTCAGCAGTCTCTTTTTATCTCATTCAGTTGTTTTAACATCTTTGAGCCTCTACTTCAGTGATTACATATAATTATTCAGGTTTCTTACAGTGAAAGGTACTTTTAGGAAAACAACTTCTGTTCTGAATGTTGTTTGCCTCTTGACTTGGTTCTTCAAGTCTTAACCATGTTCTCTATCTTTTTTTCTTTCCTTGTTATTGTTGAAGCATGTTTGTGTAGTTGTTAAAAGTTTTATTTTTTTCATCTTGCTCATTCTTACCATGAGTTGTTTTTAAACCGTAATGTTTGTTCTCACATACTGTGGTTGAATTATTGTTGATATTCAACAATATCATTGATATGTCTTATTTGATACGTTATTTTTCTCCTTTTAGGCTAATATTTATTGTATCTACTTTTCAGTTGCCCGAAAGTGTAGGCTTGTGGGGAAAGGAAGGGAGTAGATTCTTCGGCAGCCTAGTGAAGTTTGTTAAGGAGGACTACTCTTTATTCTGAATACTCTTTAGATATCCTGGACCAGACAACATCCTGCTAAGCTCAGGATTTATCATTCTTTGGAACTTGGCATACTCCTCTGGCTCCGCTCCAGTGTCCTTAAAGATGACAAGTTCTGGTGGCCTTTAACCCTGCTAAAATGGTATGTGGGCTTCTGCTCTTCATGGCTTTTCAGTACTTTCCTTTAGATTGGTTTCTCACCCTCTTGGTTTTCTTATCCCCAAATATGAAGCTATTATTTGGAATTCTAAGGATTCACTCACCCCATTCCTTCAGTACTGCTTCTATGGGATGGGGTTAGAAGCCACACAGGACCATCATAAAACAAAATATCTTCTGTTCTTTTCATGCCTCTAACCTTTAGAAAATTTTTAGCTAAGGTTTTCTGCCATTCATTTCTTTTATTACTGCAGATAAATTTTTGGTTTTTTTCTTTGCCACCACCCCCAACCTTTTTTCAGAGAAATAAAACGCCAAATTCTTTGGGAAAATTTAGTTTATTGTGAATTCATATACAACTGAAGTAGTTAACAAGTATAATTCAGGGGTCACTACTAATCTCTCACTCTATTCATTTTCATGACTGTATAATTATCTAAAAATCTTAGACATGTATTTTTCTCCTTCCTTCCTTCCTTCCTTCCTTCCTTCCTTCCTTCCTTCCTTCCTTCCTTTCTTCCTTCCTCCCTCCCCCCCTCACCCCTTCCCCTTCCCCTTTCCCTTCCCCTTCCCCGTCCCCTTCCCCCTCCCCATCCCCTTTCCTTTCCCTTTCCCCTTCTTTCTTTTCTGACAGGGTTTTTCTTAGTGGTGCTTTAAGCCACTAAACTGTGGCAATTAGTATGGAGCAACAGTTAACAAATACTATATATGAATTTTTACAAGCACTTTTAGAATTAAATTATTTTAATTAAATCTGATTTTTTCTCTCAAGAGAAACTCTCCTTTTTGTTTTATAATGATATGCTTTCTCAAAGAAGAGGCTTTGCTACTGTGTTTCCAAACTTGTTGAATTTTGTTGCTTTCCCCCCTTTCTCTTTTATCTACTTCTCTCCCTCAATTCCGAGGGCAGAATAAGGAATTAAGTTGTTCATTGGTCCTAACTATAAGTACAGCTTAGAAACTCTGATGGAAATGGTTTAAAAGTATATTGGAACCCCACTGTAATAATGGTTTTAGAGAACAGGTCAGCATCTAGGTTAATGGCAAATGATAATTCAGTGTGTTGTTAAAAATTTACTTTTAGGCTAGGCATGGTGGCTCACTCTTATAATCCCAGCACTTTGGCAGCCCAAGGCAGGTGGATCACGAGGTCAGGATATAGAGACCATCCTGGCCAACATGGTGAAACCCCATCTCTACTAAAATAGAAAAAATTAGCAGGATGTGGTGGTGTGCACCTGTAGTCCCGCTACTTGGGAGGCTAAGGCAGGGGAATTGCTTGAACCTGGGAGGTGGAGATTGCAGTGAGCCGAGATCACTCCACTGCACTCTAGCCTGGTGACAGAGTGAGACTCCATCTCAAAAAAAAAAAAAAAATTACTTTTAGTGTTAAAAAAAACCTTATTTACATATGTCCAGAACACTGCACAGATCATAACTGAATAGCTCACTTACTTTCAACAAGGTGAGCATACTTATGTAATACACTCAAAGAAAAAGAACATTTTCAGAGCTTTCGTCATACACCCTCTTACTGCTTAGGACCCCTTTTTCCCCAGAGGTAACTGCCATTCTGGCTTCTGTCCCCATGGGCTAGTTTTGCCTGGTTTTGAATAGTATTTTCTCTTTTGTTTTTAGTTTCTTTAGCTCGGCCTTATGTTTGTGAAAAATCATCCATGTTGAAAAGCAGTAATGCGTTCATTCTCCTTGTTTTACAGAATTCCATTGCATAAATATACCACAGTTTATGTACTTATTCTACTATTATAGAGTTATACTCATTTTACTTTGGTAGAATGGGTGGGTTTCATTTGGGGATATTACCAACAGTGCTGCTATAAACTTGTGTATATGTATTTTGGTTAAGACTCATTGTATACTTGGAATCGCTAATAGATATTAAAAAATAGTTTCCCAAAGTTACTGCATCAGTTTACACTCCCATCAGTAATGTGTGAGCATCACAATTATTTCATATCTTCACAGAACACTTGGCATTATAGTTTTTATCATCACCATCATTAATTATAACCATTCTGATGGCTGTTAGCGGCATTTCTTTGTGCTAATCTGCATTTTTCTCCTGACTCGTTATGTTGACCACTTTTCATATGTTTGGTGAAGGTGAGTAATTTTCAAGCTTTAGGCCTTGACCCATTATTGGGTTTTGAAGTGAATTTAGTGCATTAAGGCCAGCATTTAAAAAGTCTGAGGTAGAATAGCATAGAATAGAAGAGAGTAAATAATGGTTTATAATGGTAAATATTGATTTGTGAAACTTTTGTAAATATAAATATACACACATAACCAGTTTATTATATAGGTAAAATGTTCTATTTCTTTTTGTGAACTATAATCAAAAGATTTTTAAAAATCCTGTTGTATATTATGCATTTAACAAAACTACAACTTAATTACAACATAAAGACCACACATATCTCATTTAGCCCAGTACTGGGAAATTAATAGCTGAGATAATGGAAACGTGATTCATAATGATTTTAGACTAACCTGGAAGCAAATTGTTAAGATGAAAACTATGCAGTAAAAGTAAAGCCCTTCATGTGTTAAGTGTAAAGTCCTTGTAATTGAATGGGAGAAGGCTGCTTTGACAGCAGTGTGTGAGATAGAGATTCAGAGCAGTCGATCCTAAACACAAAGTCCTAGGTCTCTAATCCTTGACAGAGAATAGTGGCTTGGGAATCTGCATGTTTCTTTCTTTCTTTTCTTTTCTTTTTTTTTTTTTTTGAGACAGTCCCGCTCTGTCGCCAGGCGCCAGGCTGGCGTGCAGTGGCCCGATCTCCGCTCACTGAAACCTCTGCCTCCCAGATTCAAGCAATTCTTCTGCCTCAGCCTCCCAAGCAGCTAGAAATACAGGCGTGTGCCACCACGCCCAGCTAATTTTTGTATTTTTTAGTAGAGACAGGGTTTCACCATGTTGGCCAGGATGGTCTCAATATCTTGACTTCTTGATCTGCCTGCCTCGGCATCCCAAAGTGCTGGGATTACAGGCATGAGCCACCACTCCCAGTGAACATGTGTCTAAAGCTCCTGAGTGATTGTGATTATCTGGCAGTTTGAGCAGCCACTGATATCAGCTGGAGATTCTAGTGGATTTTTATCAACTAAAATGGAGGCTCCTGGAGGAGGTATTCTAAGTTTGTGAATTTTTTTGAAGCTGAACACTCTAAAAAACTTATTTCAGAATAATTTTACCCAGTTTCTTTTACTCCCTTAATTATTATTCTATAGCAGTGAAACTCAGAAGAAGCCATTTAATTAAAGAACCATTATTTACCATTTCTATACAGTTAGAATGGAAGACAGGCAGCAGAGTTAATTTACTTCCGATCCCCTCTCCATGCAGATTATAACTCCCTAATCCTCTTTTTCTCTGAACGTGTACTTCAATGGAACCCCTAATGTGAATTGCATATATTTCTCAATTATATAATACTTAGGTGCCTTTGTCTCTGAGATTTACTGTACTTTCACATTTGTATGCATTTAAAGTTAAATTTCGAAGGTTTTATAAGCATCCTGCTTTCTAATTAACAGTAAGTATACAATGTTAGGTGTGATAAATATTAAACATGAATAATTAAGGAATATTCAAAATCAGTGGAGTTTTTTTCTTTTTTTCTTTCTCTCCCTTGAAGGTAAGATTTATCCTATACAAGGTTTGGAAAAATGAATGTATAATTTAGATAAACACTTCCCTGAATACCAATATTACTTTATGTAGTAATTATAGAATTTTAAATGCCAATGAGGTCTTTTTCTTTTGTATGAACTTATGAATGTATTATCATAAGGCACTTTTGATAAGCTAATCAAATAAAACAATAGAAAATGTAATTATTAGCTCTCTAAAGATTTTATGAACCAGATTGTTTCTATTGCCAAAATCATTTAGGTACTTTAGGAATCTCAGAATCCTCTTAAACCATTCATTTTGTGCTTAAGATAGTGGGTTTTTTTTTTTACATGCTCACTACAAAAATATCAATCATAGAAAAATAGAAAGAAACTATAAAACTGCTAAAGTTTCTACATCTCAGGTAAAACTACTACTGATATTTTAGTTGATATTCTTGCAGACATCTGAGTATGCACAGAAACGTACACACAAGCATACACCTAGTTTTATATAGAAAGGTTAAAACTATAGGTTATATGATTTTCCATTACTTATTTTTAAGAGCTGTGTTTTTAATCTACTCTTCGTTGTTTCTGTGTCAGTAAAGACAGATGTACATCATAATTTTTAATGGTTGCATTATACGTATCATATACAGTATATATACCATATCTAATCTCCTGTTGATAATACTTAGATTGCATCTTTTTTCTTCTGTTATTTGTTTAGTAACATCTCTGTGCACTAGTCATTTTGCATTTGTACAATTATCTTCTTAAGACAAAATCCTAGATGTCTGATAATTGCCAAACTCTGTTCTAGAATTACTTCAATTGACACTCCCAATAGCAACATAATACAATGACTGCCTTTTCAGTTTTCTAATATTGGATTTTGTCTTTCTTAAACATTGGGAAATGATAAAAATATGTATTATCTTAAAATTTGCATCTCTGATTATTATTGAAGTTTACATATTTTTAAGTGCTTATTGGCCATTAGTTTTTTTTCTCTTTCTCTCTCTCTCTCTAAAATAGAGATGGGGTCTTACTGCATTGCTCAGGCTGGTCTCAAACTCCTGGCCTCAAGTGATTCTTCCACCATGGCCTCCCAGAGTGCTAGGACTGTAGACATGAGCCACTGTGCCTGGCTTTGGCCGTTAGTTTTTCTTCTTTGATCAATTGCTTAAATATTTTCATTAGGATGGTTAGCTTTTCCTTTTTTCTTTTTCTTTTCCTTTTACAAACTCTGAAGTTCTTACAATGGGATGATTGTGTTTTGTATTGACCTGTAGGAAATCTGTGAATATTGTGATATTGCCATTTAGATTTCAAGTTTATGATTTGACTTTTAACTCTATACAGAATGATTTTTAAATTAAACTAAATGTCACTTATAAATGTCATTTATTTTGTTTGTTACAAACATTTATTGATGTTTCATTTTATACTTTCAAGTTTTTGTATTACAGTTAAGAATGGCCTTTGTCATCTCAGGATTGCAGAAATACTCACCAATATTTTCTCATAGACATAGATTTTAACTTTTTTACATGATAATCTTTGATCCATCTGGGATTTGTATTTTACAAAAGACAGGTAAGAAGCCAGTAGTATTGTTACCCCAATTGCTGGCTAGTTGAGAGACTTCATGAATATCCAATTTTTACTAGTGATTTAAAGTGACTCCTTTTATATTCAATTCCCTTATAGATTTGAATCCTGTTTAATTGATATATTTTTGAATAATTATTTTAGGGATTTTATTTCTGTGATTTTATACTTTTTAAAAATAGGATAAGTATCCCTTCATTATTCCTTTTCAGATTATCTCTATATTTTTACATGTCGACTTAGTGAACTTTAAAATCATTAGGTCGGATTAACAAGAGTCATGCTAGTTTACTCACTTGGGATTATGTGGTATTTATAGATTGAGGGGAAATTGGTACTTTTGTAATACTAGATTTTCTTATTGAGAAAGCAAGTTTTTTCCACCATGGATTTAAGTATTTTAAAAAATGTACCTCAGTAGCATTTCGTATTTTCTTCATATAGGCTCTAGGCATTATTTTTAAAAAACTTTTCCTAGATGTTTTTAGTTGTTAATGGCATCATCTCCACACTATTTTCTGTTTATGGTTAAAGCATAAGATGTTAACTTTTGCCAGGCATGGTGGCTCAAGCCTGTAATCCCAGCACTTTGGGAGGCCAAGGCGGGTGGATCACGAGGTCAAAAGATTGAGACCATCCTGGTCAACATGGTGAAACCCCATCTCTACTAAAAATACAAAAAATTAGCTGGGCATGGTGGCACGTGCCTGTAATCCCAGCTACTCAGGAGGCCGAGGCAGGGGAATTGCCTGAACCCAGGAGGCAGAGGTTGAGGTGAGCTGAGATCGCGCCATTGCACTCCAGCCTGGGTAACAAGAGCGAAACTCCGTCTCAAAAAAAAAAAAAAAAAAGATGTTAACTTTTGTTTATTTATTTTATATCCAGACACTTTAGTGAGCAGTTATTTTTTTCTGGTAATATTTCAGTTGATTTTAGTCTTACAAAGTCTCAGCAAGTGGAAATGAAGAGACTAAAGAAGTAAACATAACTACCTTATTGTAGGATGTCCTAAAACCATTATAGAATGGTGCCTAAAGTAGAACGGTTTATGAAGTATAATTTATACTTCCAGAGCAGACTGAATATGGACTAATTATCGTGATTGAAGTATAATGTGTCAGCCTAAATATACTAGAATGAATAAACATACCATTTTAATGAGATTATCTAATATTCTGAAATGTCCTTTGTACTCCATTAATCTCTCAGGATTAAACTTTGTGAACTTTGTATTATTTATTTAGCCAGGAAAAAGATGGATGTGATTGTTACTTAAGTGGGAAGGCATAGTTCTAGTAAGGAAAATGTGAAGAAATGGGAGAGAAAACGGATTTCCTCAAAATAGGAGTTTACTAGGTTGTGAATTCCGGCTTGCTAATTTTTAAAATAATCCACAAATAAAATCTAACTTCTTTATTTGGTCGTAATTTTTCCAGCATACATCTATTCAACCATCACCCCAATCAATACACCCCCAAGCCCAGTAAGTAGATGTAAAATGGTCTGACATTGCCATCTGGTGGCCCGCTGGGGAATTGTGTAAATTAATCTCTACCTACTGGACTTACTCCTTGGTAAACCTGAAGCACCATTCTGGGGTCCTGTCTTGGATGCCACATCCGAGTTTGAGAGCAGGCAGTTTATGCTGGAGCTGTAGACAAAGAGAGATGAGAAATCTAAGTCCAGGTATGGGAAAGGCTGCTGAGGAAACAAGGAAGGTGCCCAAAAGGCCACATTCACAGGAGCTAGTGCTTGAAGGATCAGCTTTACTAACGAAAAGGGAAGGCAGAAATTGGCAAATGAAGAACCAGCGTCATGAATGCCTGAATCCTTGGAAGGGATCAGAACTCCCCTTCAACATTACTATGGCCTCAGGTTTTCCCCTTCATCCAACCTGATTTCTCCATTTGCCTACACGCAGCATTTTCGTCTCTTCTACTCACTGCCATACCCCAACACCTGGAACAGTAGCTGTCCAGTGAAACGAGCTCCATTAATACTTGTTAAAGGAACTAATTCTAGAGGAATAAGAACATCTGGCTCATTTTTTTTTTTTTACTATATTTCTATTTTGTGTTCCTGTAAGTGTTGCAGATGCTAATTTTCATTGTGAAAGTAGATTTTGGACTTTTGTTGGATAATTTAAGTATTAAAGGATATTTCTAGCAGAAATTGTTTTTTAAGTTCTAACCTACCAACTAACCAACTTTCAGAAAATAATCTGTTGGTAAGTTAGGGACTCTCTGTATCTTTCCTTTTAATGTTTCAACAATTATCTTTTATATACATAAAGGAAGTAAAAAGAACAACAGAATGACCAGCTTTTTTCGGTCTTTGCTTCTCAAGTGCTCTTAGCTTGCCACAATAGAAGCTAAGACTATTAAATATGAGGAAAACACCGGTTTGGAAAGCTGAAAAATATTAAGCATTTGGCAGAACATCTTTTCTGTATATGTTTTCTCTGTTTGCAGAGACTCGTTTGCATTACAAATCCTTGATAACAGACTTGGAGTAATATTTATTCTCTCTGTAGAACTAAGCACAGAGAAAATGTTGGATTTGCCTAATATCTTTCAGAATTGTATCATTGTTTTGTGATTCTCGTAACTGGAAAGAGAAAGCAGGTTGTTTTTATTTTTTAGATTGTTCCTCTGATACTGCTGTTGTGTGGGAATTTTCTGTCGGCAAAAAAATAATAATAATGATCATTTCTGCTTCTCATTCCAGCACTCAACTGTCTCACAAATCTGTGTGATCTTAAAGAAATGCTTTTGCTGAAATACAAAGGGAGAGCTAAAATGAATTAAAAACTGGCCTCAAGACAGTTGGGTGATCACTGGTTGTTTAATATCAGAGTGTGGCAGACTTTGGTTAAGTTTTGAGAATGTGTCACAATATCCCACGTCAGAGTTGATGTATTGTCCTCGCTGATTTTGGTGGCTGGGGGCATGGGGAGGCAGAGCTCTTTAAACTTTGTTGACTACATTGACTGTGAAAAACTATAAAGCGTGCGAAAAGCATGGACTAACATTAGAGTCAGAGGGCTCTCAGGCTACAACCTGGCAATGCCTGTGTGTGACCTGGAATAAAATAGGTAACATCTCAGAGTCTTAGTTGACCTTTCTGCAAAACGGGAGTCATGATGCCTACCTAGAAGGGCTGTTGTGAGTATTCGGCTGGCAGGACTTGCTCAGTTGACCAGTTACGATCTCAGTGTTCACCTGTTATTTTTCCATGTCTCCGCTAGGTACCTTGGGATCACAAGGCCCCTCACGTACCCTGTGAGGCAGAATGGGAAATGTATGGCGAAGATGATTCTCTCTGTCTGGCTTCTCTCCGCCTCCATCACTTTACCTCCACTCTTCGGATGGGCTCAGAATGTAAATGATGATAAGGTGTGCTTGATCAGCCAAGACTTTGGCTACACGATTTACTCTACCGCAGTAGCATTTTATATCCCCATGTCCGTCATGCTTTTCATGTACTACCAGATTTACAAGGCTGCCAGGAAGAGCGCTGCCAAACACAAGTTCCCTGGCTTCCCTCCAGTGGAGCCAGACAGCGTCATTGCCCTGAATGGCATAGTGAAGCTCCAGAAGGAGGTGGAAGAGTGTGCAAACCTTTCGAGACTCCTCAAGCATGAAAGGAAAAACATCTCCATCTTTAAGCGGGAACAGAAAGCAGCCACCACCCTGGGGATCATCGTCGGGGCCTTTACTGTGTGCTGGCTGCCCTTTTTCCTCCTCTCAACAGCCAGACCCTTCATCTGTGGCACTGCGTGCAGCTGCATCCCACTGTGGGTGGAGAGGACATTTCTGTGGCTAGGCTATGCAAACTCTCTCATTAACCCTTTTATATATGCCTTCTTCAACCGGGACCTGAGGACCACCTATCGTAGCCTGCTCCAGTGCCAGTACCGGAATATCAACCGGAAGCTCTCGGCTGCAGGCATGCATGAAGCCCTGAAGCTTGCTGAGAGGCCAGAGAGACCTGAGATTGTGCTGTAAGGTCGTTTATCGCTATTTTCCTTTTATCCCCCAAACCCTTTTATGCAGCTTTTTGAAGCACATCACAGAAAGCTTCCTGAATGAGTAGCTAGCTTACTTTTTACTAAACATAGCAGATTTGAATTGACAACAGTATAGACTCCAGTCTTGCACCCAGTAAAATTTAAAAAGCCAAAGAGAGGTACTTAGTTAGATTGGTAGATGAGACTAATTTGCTGGTGAATTGCAACTGATGTGACTGACAACAAGGCAGGCGATATTTTCCATTCATTCTCCATACGTGGCATCCAGATTATGTCCTTACATCTGAATTTGTGCAACATTGTTATTTTAGTTGTTATTATTCTTCTGTCTGGTAAAACTTGTTTGATGACCTCATCTTTCACCGATAAATTCTTCTTTTGAGGTAGGAGGCACAATGGTCCTTCCAGTATGCAGTTACATTCACCAGGGATGAAAGGAGGCAGCCCAGGTAAAAAAAAAGGAGTGGTTGGTGTGGGGATATGCCAGGATGAGGCAAGGTCTTTAAAAGCCACGAGAGCCAGACATGGTGGAGTGCCTCTGTACTACTAGCCACTTGGGAGGCTGAGGTGGGAGGATAGCTTGAGCCCAGGAGTTGGAGATTGCAGTGAGCTGTGATCATGCCATTGCACTCCAACTTGGTTGACAGAGCAAGACCCACCTCTGAAAAATAAAAAGAGCCACAGGAGTTTTTAGGAAATGCTCCTGGCCATCTTGGTAGGCGAGAACTGATAAAGAGTTGTTGAATTTGTTTAAGAAGTCTTAGTGACTTTCAAGGAAGCAATTATAATAGGGTCTTGAGATCTGAAAAAGGATCTGATGGTGATGGAGAAATGGAAATTTCAGAAGTGACCCACATGTTAAAAAATTGGCATTGTAAAGAAGGAAGGACATATTATACTAGTTAGATGTGTCAGCATGTCAAATGAAGACTTCGTTTTAATTTGAGGTGGAGGAGATTCCTTCATGTTTGAAAGCCGAGGGAAAAAGAAACTTGGAATGAAAAATTAGAAGATGCTGGTGAGAGAGTGAGCAGATTAATGTTAGAGGCCTCTCTCTTCACTGAGCCTGGCGGGAAGGAGTAGACTAGAGAACCATGGACCACTCTAGCTGATAGGGGCCTTCCCGATCATCTTGTCCAGCCCTGTCATTCAGCAGAAGAGCTAACTGGGAGTTGAAAAGTGAGATAACTCACACTAAGCTAGTGTCACAACTAAGTCTAGATCCCACATCATCTGAATCCAGTGCTATTCATTTTTCTTATACTGGACTATCTTTATCTTACAACTGAAAGTTGCAAGACTACAGCTATGCTAATTCTTAAGCTGAGTGTAGCTTCACAGGCATTCACGTTTACTTCTATATACTCTTTTGTATATATGAAATTGTTCACAATATAAAAAGTAATATTAAAAATTAATGTAATTTTAGGTTCTAAAACATAAACTATGAACAAATCCAGAGATCTTACTATGCCTATAAGAGTTCATTGAATTGACCCCTAGGATTTTCCCACCAGATTCTGAATTTCTTCAGAGAAAGAACTATGTCTTTTTTTTTTTTTTCAAGAAAGGAGGGAAGGAAAGAAAGAAAAAAAAGGAGTGAAGGAGAGGAAAAAAGAAAAAGAAAAAGAGGGAGAGAGAAGGGGAATGTTGCTTTATTCTGAAAATGGGTATTGAAAACCTCTTTTCTGCCAATAATTGTGCTTAATAATGGCTGATTGATATTTCATTTAAACCTATGAGTAGGTGTGATGTGGTACTGACAAGATTGTATATTTTGTGTGTTTAAAGTGGAGAGCTCTATAAATGTTTATTAAGTTTACTTGTTCTGGATCTAAGTTCAAGTCCTGGATATCCTTATTAATTTTGTCTTAATCAGATTTCTTTCTACAGAATCTAGTACAGTGCCTGACATGTAATAGATGATAAATAAAAGTAATAACTGCTAACCATTATTGAACATCTGCTACTTGCTAAACAGCATGCTATCTGCAGAATAGATGCTTCTGGCATCCCCACCACCTTTCAGAAGAACAAATTGAGGCTCAGGAACATAAAGTAATTGACCTCTGGTAGTGGTAGCTGTGGTATGAATCACTCTGATGATTGTATTGAATGTTATGCAATACTACTTGTCAAGTAACTTCAGTTTATAGGCAGTGAAGAGTCTCAGAATATTTTTGAGCTGGAGACTAGCTATAAGCTGTCTGAGAAGACAATGAGAATGACTTGTTACTCTAAGTTTATTAGACTTACTGTGCAACAAGTGGACACCTCCTGGACAGTCTTAGTAGTTTCTAAGAAGAAGGAAATTAGACAAGGATATTGATAGAGTTTTGGGGCTTGTGCTGGGTGATTTGAAGGTGGGGATTAGGCAGAGTTTATGACATAATAGCTTTAGACTGGTAAGTACAGCTTGATGAGGACTGTGACGTGAGTGTTAATGAGCAAACTATTAGTCTTGAAAAGTAGGCTATTTTAGTTGACATATAGTCTTATCTTCTGAAAGTAACTATTTCCTAGAACAAATAGCTAGGTTATTTTGCCTGGCTCCAGCATTGTTTAGCACAGGAAAAGGAAAGCACGTTGGTTTTAGTTCTCAGGAGTAACATGCTGAGTGATGTGATTTAGGAATGTCTCCCCAGCAGTAGTGAGGAGGGCAGACAAGGGGAAGATGGGTGCTAGGAGATCCAGTTAAGCAGCCAGTGCATAAACTAGGAAAGGACAGATAAAGTCATGAGCTAGGAAACACTGCTATATTTGTATGCATTCTATAGGGTCGAAGAAATTGAGAATAATTTTGTTGAATATTTTAGCTAATAATTCATAGATAATTCAGATAGATCACAAAATAGTAATCTTTAAAATGTAACACAAAAAGGCTTTCCAATTTAAAATAATAACACAGGTTTCCTGAGGATTCACTCTCAGTTACTTTGGTGAGCACTTTAGGTGAATTTGATCAATTAATCATCAAAAGTTTATGATAAGTTAGTTTTCTTCATTTCCATTCTGAAAATAACAAAACAAGGGCTTGGAGAAGTCAAATAATTTCCCTATAGTCATACAGAGTGATAGAGCTGGATTTGAGCTGGATTTGTGTTCAAAAGCGCTTTTAACTTCCATGCTACTGTGCCTTTTATAAAAATAAATCGGCTAACATTAAATCTAAAGATATTTGCCTTTGTATCTTCAGCTAGTCTGGAGGCTTGGGTGTTATTTTCTTGTTAGCTTAAAACAGGGGTCAGCAAACTTTAACTGTGAAGGACCAGGTGGTAAATATTTTAATCATTGCTAACCATATGGTCTGTATTGAAACTACTCATATCAGCCTTTGTCACTGAATAAGTAAACAGATGGATAGGCCTGTGTACCAATAAAACTTTATTTGTGAAAAGAGGCTTCTAGCTGTATTTAGCCCACAGGCCATAGTTTGCGATATCATCTTTACATCTCTCTCAGTTTAAATTTCTAGTTACAGAATATTCACGTCATTAAGGATGATTAGCCTAAAAATATCCATCAGCTGTAGGAAATGTCTCATATAGCTTCCATGCATTGAGGAAGATACAGAAAACATATTCTTTCATGTCCTTGTGCATATATTTTTGTTGGACATACCTTACACAAACAGACATATGCTTCTATGGCCTGAATGTTTATGTCTCCTGCAAAATTCATATTTTGAAACAAAACTCCTAATGCAATAGTATGAAAATGTGGGTTCTTTAGGAGGTCATTAGGTCATAAGGACAGGGCCCTCATGAATGGGATTAGTGCCCTTATAAAAGAGGCCTGAGGAAGCTTGTTCACACCTTCTACCACGTGAGGATGCAGCTGGAAGTTATCATCTATGAAGCAGACAGCGGGCCCACACCCCAGACATGGGATCTTCTGGTGCCTTAATCTTGGATTTCTCAGACTCTAGAACTATAAGAAATAAATTTCTGTTGTTTATAAGCTACCAGTTTATGGTATTTTGTTATAGCAGCCTAGCTAGGCTAAGACATATGTACACTCAACCTTTTTGTAATAAGGAAGGTGGAGAGAGGAAAAGCTATAGGATTCAAAGGAAAGGAAAATAACTCAGAGCTTACACTAACTCTGATCAGAGAAGACTTCCTGAAGAACATGGACTCAAGTATGTCTATGAAGATGGTCAAAGCATTTATAGAAAAAGGAGAACAGAAATGGTATTCCAGGTGAAGAGGACGTTTTTTGTAAGGGCACCAATGTGGGAGCTTATCAAAGGACCATCTGGCTGAAGCTAAGCATTTGGGTGCAGGAACTGTTGGAGATCAAAGCGGAAAAGTAGTTTGAGACCAAATTATAAAGGATATTCTGTGACAGCTCCAAGAATTAGGACTTTTAGTATTGACAAATGGTTCTTAATCAGGAGTAGTTTTGCCTCCCATCCCAACTCTCTGGAGACATTTGGCCATTTCTGGAGGCATTTTTGGTTGTCACAAATTGAGGTGGGGCACTACTGGCATCTACTGGGTAGAGGCCAGGGCTGCTCTTAAGGATTTTACAGTATACAGGCCAGCGCCTGCGACAACAAAGAAGTAAAGAAGTACATAGTCCTTAATGCTAAAGTTGGGAGACTCTGGTGTAAATAGCAATAAGCCATTGGTGAATCTGCAAGTAGGAGAATGGAGTCATCAAAATGGTCAAGACTGATTCAGTGGCACTGTGCGAATAACTTAGAAGGTAGAAAATGGATGTAAGGAGTCTCCTCATTGGCTTGTTTTTCCTAGAAACATTTGAGGGCCTGCTATGTACAAGGCGTGGCACCAGGCATGGTAGGGTAGAAAGATGAGTAAGTGACAGTTGTAGTCTCTGGAAGCTTTTAATCTAGTGGGCTGGGGTGGCTGTAGAAGTGGTGGTGGCTAGTAGGAGACTTGTAATCAGAACCCATTGCTCCCCATGCCCCTCTCTCTCATCTTGTGGCCCACCCTACAGACTCTGGGCTTTCTCCAGCCCTTTTCCTCCCATCTAGCTTCTGGGCTTCTAGTGTCTGTTACCTTTTCGCCTTGCTCTGCCTTCTTGGCTCTACATATTTTCTGCAAGTAGTTTCTTTCTTTCCTGTATAAGCCTATGAGACTGTGTTCCTACTCCCAAATATTTATCTATTTTCCTCCATTTTCTTGATCAGCATAACCAGAACCTCAGGAGTTCAGCAGGTACCCAAGAATATTCGCTGGGGTAACAGAGTGAATAGGGGGGAAAAATGCTGTGAATACTTTTGCACTGGTAATTTTAATTTACTGCTCTCAATTTTAATCCTTTTCACAAATATTCGAAGATTGGTAATATAAAACCAAGTGTGAAAATGTGATATAATCAGGAATTCTTGGTTTCTTTTTTAATTTGATTATTTATGGATTTACTTTGAATTCTCAAAAATGGCTTTTAAGTATCATGTTTTGATGAATTTTGTTGACATAATTTATGAATAATATTGAACAGCACTTTCTACAATTCTTCCATATAAAAGAATGCCCTGAAATTGTTTTGAAGTAGCTTATCCTTTCCTGCTCTTTTTTTTTTTTCCTGGTGATTGTATTGTCGTTGTTGTCAAAGAGCCTCTTATAATCCCTGTCAATTGCAGGGGTTTCTAGTGGTGACTTGTAGCAGAGTAACCTGGAGTTTCTGCCATGAATTCTGCCAATACAGTGCTCCAGGGTTTGTCTTGAAGCTAACTTTTCTTTGTGGAAACCAGTAATCAAATAAACAAGTAAATAAAACAAAACAAAACAAATCCCAGAAGCAATTGGGAAGAAGCATCAAGGCTTCTGAAACCCTGGGGTGTCTGTGATGGGATGCTACCTTTATAGGTAGAAACAAACAAAAAGTTTGCTATTTTATGGACTTTTCTTCCCCATACATGATTTATTTTCACTAAATCATCAATTAGTAATAATAGCTTATTTGCTTCCTGCTTTGAAATTGCCTACATTTTAACTTTGCAACATCTCTTTAAAGTAAGGAAGGCAGGTGGTTGCCCTCCCTTGCTTTTTTAATATTTATATATTTTTATTCTATGAGTAGATAATAAATATACATAGCACAACATAAAATCAAGCAGGACAGAAGAAAAATAAGTCTTGAGGGGCATTCTTACGAAGAAAATATCCATGGTAGAAATCAAGAACAGGGGGATATTTAAGGTGGGTCTTGAAGAAAGTAGGATTTTACAAGAAGGCATAAAAGGGGTGGAGGTGGAGTTGTGGCTGCTCAAGGCAGAGGGGATAGCATGGACAGAGGGGCACAGATGTTGATAGAGGTAGACAAGAAGTTTGGGGCATGTCTTTAGCAGTATTGGGAAGCTGGGTAGCCTATGGTCAGCATGGAGGGCTAAGTGGGCAGGGTTGAGGGAGAGAGATGAAGGCTTTTGAGCCGGTGTGAAACCAGAGATGCAGTATAAATGATGTATGGAACGCTTCACAGTAGGAGAAAGGAGATGGGTTAGGAGACTGATGTAAGAGTGGAGTCTCATGCCAGAAGGGCCTGCATGAGGAGAGTGCTATTGAGGCCAGGAAAGAGGCCATGGGTGTCTGTGTGGGTGGTGCAATCTTCAGACCATCACAATTGGTTAACAGGTGGGTAGCAAGGAAAGGGAGACTTTGGAGATAGTGCTGTGGTCTGGAGGAATTCAGAACATGAACTGTGTGAGCAGAGCAATACTGAGCTGAAGAGAAAGTGTGGTCTCTGTTGTGCTGGGAAGAGGCAGAGGTCCTGGGCTAGGAATGTGTCTGTGGAGCACAGATGGTTGCCAGTCCCCTCCAGATACCTAGGAGCCTCGAGTGCCAGGTCTGGGCTGAGGTGCAGCACTTGGCCTCAAGTGTCACCATGTGAGGCTGAGGGGCAAAGCCAGAAGCCATGTCTCCAGCAAAATCCATCTATTGATCACCCATCTGAAGGGCTGGGCTGAGAGGGAGACCTTGAAGGAGGAGCAGGATTGCAGGCAAGACAGCCAAATGGC
Organism: Callithrix jacchus; assembly: GCF_049354715.1. Taxonomy (NCBI): domain Eukaryota; kingdom Metazoa; phylum Chordata; class Mammalia; order Primates; family Cebidae; genus Callithrix; species Callithrix jacchus. The sequence goes on along the minus strand of NC_133513.1, from coordinate 83,496,764 downwards.
AGGGTTGGGGATGCTTTAGATGGGGTGTGTAGTCTGAGATTGGGTGCACAGTCCCAGTTCCTGGGTCCTCATAGATTTAACCCTTAACCACATGATATAGTGTGGTAAGTTGAGGACTGTAGAGGTGCAGAGTTAGGGGAGAGTGGCTTTACACAAGGAGAAAGGGACTTTTTCTCAGCCAATGACTAACGCTTCTGTGTCACTATGCTACTTCTGTGCATCTAGGAACAAGGGAGAGAAGTGAAGTTTCTTGGTCTATGCACACATCCCTTAAAATAACATACCTCCCTAGGTTTGAGGGCGAGAACGCTTCTCACTGGTAATCATTATTTAGTCATTATTCTTTTCAAGTAGAGTGAGTACAATACTATTTTGCAAGGATTTTTGAGAGCAAAGTCATTTTTGGCTATAGCTGTATTTAAAAAGTGAATTTCCAAATGGGTTATTTGGGGCTGATTTGCAAATATATTAAAGCCTTGGCAACTCGTAGAAGTTATGAAATTTATTAAAAGAGTCACAGCACTTTTTCTTTCCCTTTAAGGATACTCATAATCCCTTAGAAGCCACAAATGATTCAAAGTACTGACTGCTGTAAAAATTAAATCCACCCACCATAAAATGAAAACTCACATTTACGGTTCTGCTAAATCATTTTCCTATTTCTCTCTCTCTCTCTCTCTCTCTTTTTTTAGACAAACCACTGACTACTGTAGAAAAAAAGGTCATGATTCATGATCGAAAGCTGAACAATGGAGATGAAATAAACAAGGCAAAATAGAGTTGGAAACAGAAGGAAGTCATTTGCTGAGACTGCAGAATGGAATGCGGCTTCTGTCCTTTCTTGCGATGGCTAAAACGTGACAAACAGGGTGATCTGTTGTACACACTATCTTACAAGGGAGATGGTGACCTCTCCTTTTTTCTGTGGATCAGTGCTATTGTGTGTTCTCAGTTTAAGATAGCAGATCATCTCAGCAGTAAGCACACTGACAGAACTGAGTTCCAGAAAGGAAGCAGTTTCTGGTGCTTTGCATATGTCCAAATCCATGCAAGTGGGAGAATGTTCCAGTGCACACTTCCCATGCTTCTGAGTCTAGGCGTTGTGGTGAATATGCAGGAATCATTCATGAGACAGAATGTATTTTGTTGTATGACAGAAGGGTTTTCCAAGCAAACTGCGGTGAGCGTAGTGTTGAATATGTTGCATGTCCATGTTAGAAAACAGAATCCAGTCATCAGCTAATACAAATGATTTCCCAGAGCAGTGTTTGTTTCAAGCTTCTGTCAAATAGTTTGGCTTTTCTGCGGGGTCTCTGTGATTTCCCCACCAATGTACTTTCTTATTAACTCACTTATTATGGTATAACTCAGGAACAAGATGGAGAGAAGCATACAACTTGAACAAAGCTTTTTTCTTGTACTCTGAAGGGTCCTGAGAGGTGAGGGGCATGTCTTCTGGGAGGATTTTTATCTTAGTGACGCTCAAGTGGTACCCAGCTGCATTGTAATTAACATGATTATTGGCATGTTTTTGACTCTCATTTTCTACAAGGGTGCAGTGGGCCCACCCATGGGCTGGCCTCTAACTGTATGTTATGTGGAAGAAGTGTGGGAATGATGGGTTTTTCCATGAAAGGTTGTGATGCTTCTGGAGATGGGGCCTAAACACGTTCATTCTTGTTGAGCTGTATTGTATTAAACCAAATTGTGTGAAGCGAAGTCACCGGGACCACTCTTGGGAAATGCTTCAGAACACCAGTCTCTTCCTTCTAGAGAATTTGTTTTTGTGTTCTCTGTATCTTAAATCAAATGTGTGCCTAAGCAATTCTGTCCCCTGATTCCCACCCCCATCCACCAAAAAAATGGTAGACATGAAGGGCAGGTAAAGAAACAGAAAAGGTCTCTTTGTGGATATATATATTTTTAAATGGCACTAAGGAGACAGAAGGACAGTAGATGAGAATAGATGAGTAACTGTACCTAGAAGGGGAGAAATGAATGCAATTCTTTATTTGATAAGAGAGAACTGAAAGAGAATGTTATTTTCCTACAATAAAGCAAGCTGTCCTCCCACAGGATAAAGTGGAATTCCGACATGGATTATGGACTTCTTCTAACTCCCATTGACATTGCTTCTTACCAGACATGGGGAAGGGCTGCCTTTCCTGAAAGGGGAGGAGGTCACTGTCCTTTCAGACAAAGCTTGTATAAATTCCTGAACCGCAAATTTGCTAAAGTGACCGTATATACTTATATTCATAATTTAAATGATTATTTATGGTCAGATACATATTGTTAAACTTGAAAATGTTTTATTACATTACATCAAATAAAGTTTATTTGTAGCTGAAATAAAGCAACGTAAGTAAAGATTTTTAATTAAAGGTCGTATGTCATACATATTGCTGTCTGCTGAATGACTGAAGGGCAAACACTTTACATGTTTGCTAAAATCTGAACAGGTAGCTAAGACAGCTCTGGATTTAATCACATTTCACTGTGAGGATTCATTCACTTAGTGACGTTTTATTTTTAAAACAATGACTGTTCATGAGTTGATCTGATTAATGAACATTGTTTGGGCTCCTGCCACATTCAGCTCTGCAGGCATTGAGGGGACAAAGATGGGTATGGCACAATCCTTGCTTTTAAGGAGTTTGCCATCAGGTAGAAGGCAGACATGTCTCGGTTTGTCACAATATAGTATAGTAAGTGCTATAGCAGGTCTTAGGGAGTGGCATTTTTCTTTCCTGTAGTAAAAGACAGGGCATTATGATTAGTGGGATTGATTCAGGTTTTCAAATGTGTTGTTTAATTTTTTATTAAGACCCTCATGATTCGGATTGGCTCTTTATCTTGCCTGACATGAATGCCCGATTATTGAACACTGTTTCATTCTAGCTGCAGAGGCTGAGCTTCCTGTGTATACTGTGCTTTAAATATATGGCAGCTAAATGAAAGGAAAAAATAGAAATGGAAAGGGAATGAGAAAAATAAATCATTAATACAATTTCACATATGACATAATTTGTGCCAAAGACACAGCTTTTGTTTTAACTAAGAATTGGGAAAACTCATTGAAACGAACATTTTGTATATAATGACTATTCAAGCAAGAATAACTATTCCTCTTCTCACTCACAGGGTATCAGCTGTCATTTTCTGGCAAGGCTGAGTATTGGGAAACCATGCTTGAGAAGTAAAGCACTTACTTGTAAGAGATAACTGAATCACTGTTGCCTTAGCATTTAGTTTTATTCTGTAAATATTAAATAGGAGACACTCAATGTTCCTAGGTTTTTTAGCAAGTGTTCAATAACTGAAAGCATTGATCATGCTGTCATGAGCTTGATATGCTTGTGCATGTATTTGATGATCATATTTTTGTGTAGTTTTATTAGGTTCATTTATTGCAGGCAGGTCAACAATATGAATGGAATTGAATAGAAAATGCATACAGTTTTTCAAATAGTTTATGCTAATATGATAATTGTCTGAATTATCATCTGGAGATAGTGAGAATTTCCCTTTCAGCATTTTGATTGTCAATTGAGTTTTCAATTTTATGGCTGTAAATGTTTCTAAATATTGGAGTTTTAAAAAATTGTTCATGGTCTTTCTGATATCAGGACCTTCACACATACTTTTTCCCTCTTGGTCTGCAATATTTTTCCTGATCTCATTTATTTGATTTATGTTTTCATTATTGTCCAGTAAATCTTCTCAGCAATATGCCCATTACCTAGCACCATCCTGGGAGCACATATATGGTAGGCCCATAATAGGTATGTCTTAATGGGAAGGCAGGTGGGAAGGAGAGAGGCAAGAGTTGACTGGCACAATTAAAAAATGTTTCTATGAGGAAACAGAGAAGATGTGCTATGATCAAGTGACATGCCCAGTGAATGGAAGAGAAGGAACTGGAATTAAGCTATTCTGTGTGCTCCTTAGGTCAGGCCCTCCACTACATGGTCCTGCTTCTCTTGCATGAGTTAGTTACTCATATCATGAGAGCATCCTTTTCTTAATTTTCTGCACTAGTGGAGCGGAGCCATGTATGTGCTATGGCCCATATGTTGAAACTTGTTTATCTATAGCTAGCCAGATGGTCTGTAGCAGCACACAAAGAAACCATTTGGAAACATTCAGAGGGTCAGCATGTTTTGAAAACACTCAGAGTAATACATATTGTGATGTCATTGCTTACTCTAAGCTTACAGTAAGGAATATCTTGTTAGGTACTGAATGTGAAACATGCAGACTTTGAGAACTAACTCCGAGGTTCTAGCCCCCAGAGACAGAAATTTATTTAATTGGATCACCCTTTAGATTTGTTTTGTCTGCATGTTCTGTGAAAAAGGAATGTAATGTCTTCATATAAAATATTTTGTTTTCTAAGTTTCTCCTGGGTTAAATACATTTTTTTAAAAAGAAAACCTGCTTCTGCAGCACATGTTAAAAAGATATGATGTGGTCATCAATAAAAATGTAAAAGAAAATTTACAATGGCTGATGTGAAACATAAAGTGAGAGAAGTTGACAAGTATCGGAAGTAGAGTTGCAGTTAACAGTTCTGTTGAGTCTTCAGCACTTTAAAAAAGCCACAATGAAAGAATTACACCTGTACTAGTAGAGGGGAAAAATGGTAATCTAAAATAGCAGATGATAAGAAATATCTAGAATTTGTCTTTGATGTGGTATTTTGGTGCAAAATTACCTTTTCCTAATTACATTTGGATTGAGCTATTATTAAAATGTTCTGTATTCTTTAAACCCACACAATCTCACAGTAGGAGGTGGTTCAGAGTTATAATGAGAGGCAGCAGAAAGTCAGCTGTACATATAAAAGTTTGTTATGGATAATTCACAAAGTGCATGATCCACTTGTAGGTAAAATGAGCTCTAACTATATCCACAGACAATGACAGAGCTGGAGAATCTCATGGATGATCTAATACAACCCTCTACTCTTTTGCAGGCGAGAAAACACTAAAACACTAGAGCTGTGTTTTGTCTGAATTTGTTTAAAGGAGTATATTATATAGAGCAGTGCTTTGCTCTATATATTTAATATTTGTCAAAGAAATAATTTTTAAAATATCACATAGCTATGCATTTTTAAATGTAATAAAAATGAGTTATAAGAAAAATGTGACCAGGCACGGTGGTTCACACCTGTAATCCCAGCACTTTGGGAGGCCAAGGCAGGTGGCTCACAAGGTCAGGAGTTCAAAACTAGGCTGGCCAAGATGATGAAACCATCTTCCTCACCTCTACTAAAAATACAAAAATTAGCTGGGCATAGTAGCGCATGCTTGTAATGCCAGCTATCTGGGAGGCTGAGGTAGGAGAATCGCTTGAACCTGGGAGGCGGAGGTTGCGGTGAGCTAAGATTGCGCCATTGCACCCCAGCCTGGGCAACAAGAGTGGAACTCCCTCTCAAAAAAAAAAAAAAAGAAAAACGCATTGAGGCAAAAAATTTTTGTTGAAGTATGTTGAGGCAAAAAAAGGTGAAGAGCAAAAACATGCAAAAGATACAAAAGACATAAAAATACATTTCAATAAATATATTCAGAACAAATAAAACATGAAGAAACAACAACAAAAACTGACCATTGTTTACTGAAAGTGAGCAGTTACCCAGGTGAGAAATTACTATAGCATGATCATGGCATGTGCCTGGCACTAAGTTGCGAGGCTCACTGTGAGGACAGCAATATAGGGAGAGCATCCTTATAGGAAGGGTGAGGACCCACAAGGAACCTCTTGTTCCTGAGAACTACACCTGAAGCAGTGATGCCGAGAAGCCACTGGCTTCAGTTTGTGCTCTGAAACAGGCAGGAACCAGAGCCTGTGAACAACAGAAACTTTTTATTCCTGCGTTGTTCGTTTTTAGTTGTCTACAATTAAATTGTATCCATAATGCTGATATGAATGCTTTGAAAGGTATTTTTAGACTGGCCATATTAATGAAATTTTTCTTAAAGCAAAGAAAACGACTACATTTTTTTGATGAGGTGTCCCCAACAGTTTGAAGGCAAAAGGTTGTGATATTGAAAAGTTACTATCATCACAACATGTTGTATCTTAAGCCCAGTTTTCCAAACTTCACTCTGAATAAGAAATATCCAGGAAGCTTGTTAAACATGAAGATTCCTGGGCCCCATTTCAAGAGACTCTTGTATGTTGTGTCTGGTGCAGGGTTGGGGGTGGGGAGATGCAGAGTGAAGAGGACTTTTCACCAGCCAACAGGCAATTCTGGTACAGCTGATCTGGGTTCTACAGCTCAAAATTGCTATTCCCAAATGTGCTGGCATACTGAATTACCTAGCCAGTTCTGTATGCTAATAGTAAGGAAAAGCATGTTCACTATGAAAGAATATCCAGATCATTAGTATATGGTTTAAACAAGCTCTCTCTTACGTACCCTTAGTGCTCAGTACTTACTGTTGATACCAAAGAGGAAAATAACCCACGGATTGCCTTAGATAGTTCACAAATATGATATTTAAAGACATATAGATGTTTAAGTGACATCTATTGTTACGGTTTCTTTCTCATTTGGTCTTAAGGCCTAGAATGCCCATCAACCAAGATAGCCACTCTCTAGAAGAGCCCTGACCAGGAAAAAGTTAGGTTAGAGTGTGTTGGTCAAGTGAGGCACAATGAGGAGGTGAAACCAAAATGCGTGAAGCAAAAAATTATGACTCACAGGACCCAGAGAATTAGGAGTGCTAACAAGAAGCCCATGGGAAGTTTAGAGGTCACAGGGAAATTTACCAGCAGCTGGGGAGCTAGACGTAGAGAGGATCTGTGGACTTTGTCTTTATTAATGCCCATGGTTATCCCTTAGGCTTTCCCGTGGGATAGTGGATTGGTTAGTTGCAAGAAAACGTTTGAAAAATTAGGGGGTGGGAACTTACTTATATGACTCCAGTTACAGCCAGGTTTTGTGTGGTCAGCATTTCCACACAGGGCAGGGAAGTTTTCAGTAAGCCAGTGGTGATGGGTTATGACTAGGTTTCAGATAACTTACGTCAAAGCTAAAAATGGATGCCAAGGCAGCAACTATGTTAAACAAATTTATGACAAGAACTGAGCTGGCAAATTCCCACATGATTAAGTGGTTTTTTATGTTAACAAAGTTTATTTTATATTCAATTCTTATGGGTACATAATAGTTGTACATATTTACAGGGTACATGTGATATTTTCATATAAGTATAATGGTCAAATTAGGGTAATTGGGATATCCATCACCTCAAACATTTATAATTTGTGTTGAGAACATTCCAGATCTACTCCTCTAGTTTTGAAATGTGCAATTATTAACTGTAGTCACCCTATTGTATTACCAAACACTAGATCTTAGTTCTACTATTTAACTGTATTTTTGTATTCATCAATCAACCCCTCTTATGGTTAATTAATATTGGCACCAGCACAGGGTCAAATGAGAATCAATGCATCACAATTGTCTCCCCGTAGCCAAGAAGCTGATCAAATGTTTGTCAACAAAAAACAGATTAGATGTTTGTAAAATATGTATTGAATATTAGCCATCGAGTGTGAGCTATTGACATTGGCCAAGGAGTATACTTTCACCATTTTATATATGTGTATGTATGTATATATCATGGCAATGATTAATAGCATTTCACATTTATTGTTTATTACTCATCAGTCATTCTGATAGTCTTCACAACAACCCAAAAATTGTTATCTCTATTTTATGGGTGAAGGAACTGAGGCTAAAGGAGCTCATGACATTAACTTATAAGTAGAAAGATTGAGCTCAGCTGATGTGTACTTTTCATTGTTACGATTTTTTATTATTTAAAATATTTTTGTAGAGATGGGGAGGTGGTCTCACCGTGTTGCCTAGGCTGATCTCAAACTCCTGCCCTCAAGCAATCCTCTTACCTCAGCCTTCCAAAGTACTGGGATTGCATGTGTGAGCCACCATGCCCAGCCTGTACTTTTCATTATATTCTTCCTTCGATTCTGCAAAATATATCTCAGTGGTTACTGACTAGTTTGTGAAAATCTGCAACTGAAGTCTGAGGAGACTTACTTTAGGGTGTTCAAATATCTTCCTTATTACAGTAAGTATGACGGAGTGACCAAGTTCACGGTCAAATCCTAGATCATTGTGAAGGGAACAAAGATGATGATTCTTGTTTCCTCATCCTATTCTTGGGTTTTTCCATTTCCTGGGTATCTTGATGCCTCTTCCTGGTTCTTCATTTCTTTTGCAGTCTGCCCGTGATAGTTCATTTTATGTATCATCTTCATTGGATCATGGAGTACCCATATATTTGTCTAAACATTGTTTCTGGGTATGTCTATGGGGTATATCTGGATAAAGTTATTATTTCAATCAGTTCACTGAGTAAAGTGGATTGCCCATTTCTGTATGGGTGAGCATCATCCAATCTGTTGAGGACATGAATAGAGCAAATAAGGCGGAGGAAGGGAAAATTTGCTTTGTGTCTGACTGTTCCTCCTGCCTTGGGATGGAGACTGTCAGCACACCAGTTCTTAGACTTTTGGCCTCCTACTGAACTACACCACTGGCTTTCCTGGGTCTCCTGCTTGCAAATTACAGATCATGGGACTTCTTAGCTTTTCAGTCAGTTGAGCCAATTCCTCAAAATGAATCTCTCAGTTTCCTCCCTTTTCATATATTGCTTCTGTTTCTCTAGAAAACCCTAATAACCGCCCCTAACTGCTATTGCCCTATAATGTGTACCTTTCTATACTTTCCTCATTAAAACTTATCTTCCCTGTGTTCCAGTCTATCTTCTGCTATCTCTCTCTCTCTTTTTTTTTTTTTTTTTTTTTTTTTGAGACAGAGTTTCTCTCTTGTTACCCAGGCTGGAGTGCAATGGCGCGATCTCGGTTCACCGCAACCTCCGCCTCCTGGGTTCAGGCAATTCTGCCTCAGCCTCGAGTAGCTGTGATTACAAGCACGCGCCACCATGCCCAGCTAATTTTTTTTGTATTTTTAGTAGAGACGGGGTTTCACCATGTTGACCAGGATGGTCTCCATCTCTTGACCTCGTGATCCACCAGTGTTGGCCTCCCAAATGCCAATTAATCAAATACACAAATCCATTCAGGTGCAATATACACTTCTTACATGGCATATCATTACATTGAGGCAAGCAAATTCTTGGATCAGTGTCTGAACCCAAAGAGTATTGATGGAAACTTCTCACAGTGGGACAGTTTGGAGGTGGAGAGAGCAGCTCAAAGTGTGTGCCTCCTTGACTAGGATTCTGTAAATCCTAGAGTTGTTCATTACAGACCTCCCAGGGGCCCCAGAAGCTGAAAGTCTGCTGTTATCCAAACTTACCTACATGACTTGAGCCAGGTCTGTTTTCTGCCAACATTAGAGCAGAGAACTGAAGGAATTCCCTAGCTTTTTGAAGCAAAAACAAATGAAGGTAATTAGGTAACAGCTGAGATTTGTCAGGAAGTTTTGGCCAGTTGCCTCCAGCTCTTGGTCTTTGCAGGGATCTGCTTCTGTGAGGCAGCTTCGACTGCTCTCCCAGCTCCAGAGAGCAATTCCAGTGAAGAATGTGTAAAGTCATCCTCATTGTTCCATCAACTTTCTCATCAACAGCTTTGCATGAAATATTAGAATATATTTTGGGTGTGGAGGTAAAATTAATACCTGAAATTCTTCCTGGGCACATAAATCAGAGATTACTCTTCAAATTACTTATTCTCTTGGCTTTTAAAATTTTAATTGCAGCAAGCTTTTACATATTGGCATTTAACTTCTCTGTAAAAAAAAAGTTTACTTAATTCAACCAATTAAGGAAATTTGGCCTAATTTCCACCCATCCATTTGGATCATGCAGAGTACAAATTTTTTGGACAAAAACCATTTCTTAAATAGTATAACATAAATTCTAGTGTAGTATGCAGCTTTACAACAAAATTGTCTAATAAAAACCGATAAAATGTTTTTATTTCCATTTCACCATAGCAAACATTAAAAAGATCCTAAAATATTTGTCTACTATTAGGACAGTTAAGGAAAAGATGCATGTTTTTTAAAGAAACCATAACCAGAATTTTAGAGTGATCTTATTAGACAAATTTGAACTTATGAAAGAATAAAGCAGAATTTTTAAATTTGGTATTTCAAACAAATGGCAACAGGTGAAGTGTGTAGACCAATTCATCTGTTGCATTATCATTTTATCATATTTCAAATTATTTTAATAAAAGAAAAATTTAAATGTACAATTTATAACCCATTTTGTGCCCTTTATGAAAGCTGTGTGACCTTGGGCAAATTTCCTAATCTCTCTGTTTTGGGGCTTCAGATATTTTATCTGCAAAATGGAGATAGTACTATCCAGTACCTCATAGAATTGTTGAGAGGATTAAATGAATAAAAATATGAAGAAGTGAGAACACACTCATAGGTGGGTGTTGAACAATGAGAACATATGGACACTGGGAGGGGAGCACTACACACTGGGGTCTGTTGGGGGGAATAGGGGAGGGACAGCGTGGGGTGGGGAGTTGGGGAGAGATAGCATGGGGAGAAATGCCAGATGTAGGTGAAGGGGAGGAAGGCAGCAAATCACACTGCCACATGTGTACCTATGCAGCAATCTTGCATGTTCTTCACATGTACCCCAAAACCTAAAATGCAATAAAAAAAAGAAGTGAGAACAAAGCCAGATGCACTGATGTCTGAATGATATATGCTGCCAGCATTCTTACCCCTCCTCCTCAATGTCCCTTCTTCCTTCAGGGTCAGGCACTTCTCTGAAGTTAGTGTGCACCCTTCTAATCAATGCTTGAATGCTTTTAATATACAATATTTTTGTCTTTCAAAACCTTATATAACTGTGTACATTTTATACATACTGCAATATTGTGTGCATTCTCCTGCAACCTGCTATTTTTTCTCAGTGCTAGGATTTTGAGATCTCTTTATATTAGGAGATGTGGATCAAGTTCATTAATTTTAATTGACTATAATATTTGGTTAATTGAATATACTGCAATTCATTCATCCATTTTTCCTCTTGTGGACATTTTATTTCCAGGTTTTTTTTTTTTTGGTAATTATAAAGAATGCTGCTGTGAGCATTTATGGATATTTGCATATTAGTGAGAATGGCTTCCACATGGGGCTTCCCAGCCTTTTTCACTTGGATTACCCAGCCAGATGTCACTGTGCCATTAAGCCAGGGTTGCTCTAAGGGTTAAGGAGGTCAGTATCTAGTGGCATAAATCACAACCCGTGTGCCCATTTAATGCAGATCTGTTGGGAAGCCCTGCCCCTCCAAGGACATTGGCATTCAAATTAGGGTAAATGCACTGAACAAATGCCCCCCTGCCAACATGCACTCACATGCATGCACACACACACACAAACACATATGAGAGCACCTACCTACACGTGTGCATGTGCACACAAACACAGAGGCTTTTTCAACATGAATGGTTGTTAAAGCAATCTGTTTGCAGATCCTAATATTGATAGCCTGAGAGCCACATGCAAGTTCCCACTTTCTTATTCGCCATCTTCTTCTCCCATACATACATTAGAAAATTATTTGTCATTTACTGAAATTTGAATTTAACTGGGCATCATGTATATTTGTATGTGTGTGTGAGTTTCTTTTAAATCTGGCAACCCTAGTGGAGTTAGAAATGGTCTTTTGAACAGTGATGGGATGATCTGAATTAAGGTATATTGTAGAGTGGGTCAGTAGGCCATTTTTTGTTTAATGATTTCTTTTATTCTCCTGATTGTTAAAGTACACATCACTTCTGAATAGGGAGTCCTTTGGGAGCAAAACAAGTAAGAAACATAGAGCGCTCTGGTGTCATATTGCACTGAGACAGTAAACTCATGACAAAGTTTTGGTATTTACCCATGTCAGTATATTCAGGAGTTGCAAAAGGCAATCTGGGAAACACCTGTCTGTTGAGAAGCACATCCTGGATTTCTCATTCTGAGAAAGGAGAAAGACTTTGGTCTGCTGCTGTTCACTGGGCTCACCTGCATTATTTTGCAAGTTTGAGAAGGGAGGAGGTGTCCACAGCCATACCACCCTGAACATGCCCGATCTCGTCTGATCTCGGAGAAGGTAAAAACTTAGTTCATACTTGTCTTTTGTAGATTGATATTACACTTTTAAGTAAACATATGTTAAAAATGAATTAGTGTTTTATATTTTCTTGAATATTTATTCAGGCTTAGAAAAGTTTCCATTCCTTTGACAAAATTATTGGATGTTATAAATCTATATACACTTTTTATTTGGACTCAATATCCCTGCTCACTGTTATCCATCAACCAAGTCTTCACTCTTTTGTTCATTCTTATATATTTATTAAATTCACATAACTTAACAGGTATATGTCATGGATTTTACTGTAAAAAATGCACTTCATCATTAATATACTGTTGGTAAGCCTTGTACTACTCGTAGCTTCCTTCCATTTATTTGGCTGTTAACTTACAGTGATCCCTGTTTCATTTTAGCAGTAAACAGTATTACTCTCTGGATATATAAACTAAATGAAAGAAAAATTATCATTAATTTCATCAAAAGATGCATTCCCAATAAAATTTTACATTTAATAATTGCTTATCAAACTTTGCAATACATTTAGCTTTTGATCAACAGTAATTTAGTAGTAATTAAAGAGGAATTGCTAATTTTTAAATTACCATTTAAAATGGTAACAATTTTTAAATAAAGAAAAAATTTTTAATCCTCACCATTTAAAGTCATAGGAAAAATATTTTTTCAGTTTTTCATTACATACGCATTTCTGTAACAATATGTTAGAGTGTTCAATAAAAGATATTCAAGCATAAAAATATATTAATATAAACTTCAGTAAAAAAGTGGAATGGAAATACAAGTCAAAACAAAAAAGGAAATAAGGCAAATGTTTCCAAATGTTAAAGAAAAGCTGCTTATGTGTTTTAAAAAATAGATGGTAATGGTTATCTGATACCATTTTTGAAAGAATGGCATCAGAGTTTTATTTTTTAAATGTCACTATAAGAATTTCAAAATTATATATTTTGCAAGCATTTACATTTATTATTAAAAATTATGTATCAATGAAAACATTTTCAAGTGGCTGCATAGTTTTCCAGAATTATTTTATGGAGTGCATGTGTAAAAAGCTTAGGTGCCCAATAGTATGCTGAAAGTGGAGTTGCTATGTAGGAGTGTGTGTATATCCTTACCTAGATTTTTTTGCCAAATTCTATGTGGTTGCCTTACTTTGCACTCCCACAGCAGTGTATGGGAATTCTCTTATTTTCATATTTTCTCAAACATTTTATATTGTCAACTGTTAACTTTTTGTATGTCTGAAGAGGGTTAAATGCTATCACTCAGTGTTTTTAAATTTGCTCTTCCCTGATTACTAGTAAGTTCCTCTTCTATGAGCTGCCTGCTCATATCTTTGCCCATTTTTCAATTGACTAATGTATATATTTGTAATGTAAGGAACTGGTTTTCATAGGATGTTGACTTTTGCAGCTTATTTTGGGAAAAACACCTTTAAGTTTCTTTTTCTCTTCTAATTTTCAATTTAGTCCTTAGCCAAAAATATTTCTCTTAACACAATGTTCTTATTTTTGATCTGTTCCCAGAGGATTCCCTCTTTAGAAGTTAACTGCTAATTTTCTTTCCATGTAAGGCCTCAAACCATCTGGACACTTCTGACAACGTGATGAGAACTACATATTTTTACATGCATAAATATATAGGTAACTTGATACAAATGAATAAAAAATATGAAAGCAATTTATCACTTTACTAAAAACCTAGGGTCATGTTGATTAGTTTAATAAGATTTGATTCTTTTCAACCTGAAATTGTTTAGAAAGAAGCTTCCCTCTTGAGGTATTCAGTGATTATTTGAAATATAGGTAATCCCTGATTTATGAGCAAATTGGCTAAGGCAATGGTTATAAATTGAACCAATGAAGTATGACTAGAATTGGTTTATGGAATGGGCTGAACCTCATGAAGGATACAGGATGTGTTCATGATTTTCTTCTCACCATTCTTTTCTCTTTGGTCATCAGATCTCTTATCTTGGTCCATGGACATCAACATGGGCAAAGCCCAAAACTTTCTGGTCCCCTTCAGGGATAAGAAAATGTCCTTTCAGTGATTAAGATTAAAGTATTAAAAAGTTCCTTCTGACACAGATGAAAACTTTACTCCCAAAGCCAGTTTAAGTCCTTTGCCTGCATCTCAGTCCTAACCTGTGGTCTTTAACTCAGGGATCTTTCATGTGAAAGACAGTGTGGTCTCTTGTTTCACACATCCCACCCTTTCACTTTTTTTCCCCTGGTTGGAAGAGGAGGGAAGATTAGAGGAAATGGAACACTTGAGGAAAAGGAATCGAAATATTTTTAGTTAGCTGGCGTTACTGTGGTTCTTTGAAATGGCAGGTGTCTTTGGATTGACTGTTTTGTGGGTTATGTTTTGGTTTAATTGGACATAAATCCATTCTGATGTGGATTCTGTGCTCTCCAGATCTTCTTCCAAGACCTTCTAAGCTCCACGACCTCCTACTACTGGGATTCCTGTCTCTTACAGGCCATCCTTCTGGGTCTCACATTCAAGCCAGCTCAAGCCTAGCTACTTCTGTGACCTATACTTTGCACAAGGGCAATGTCACACATCTTGGCCATGCCAAGAGCTAGAAGTGTGGCCCCTCACTGGGCACTATTGTTCTTTCTTCCACCTTGCTTTGGAGGGTTGTTCCAGCCAACCTCCCACTTTCAGAATTCCGTATGCCATGGCTGCTCAAAGTGTGGTCTAGGGACCAGAAGCATCACATGGAACCTTGCTAGAAATGCAAAAGAACGTCAGGTTCCACCCATGCCCCACTGAATTAGTATCTGCTTTTTACCATGATCCCCAGGTGATTTGTGTGCACATTAAAGTGTGAGAAGCTCTGACTTAGGCCAGAGGCAGGTGCTGGTCTCTATATTCAGGATGACCTCTATACTCCAGAGGACTCATTTAAGGCTCTCTCAAATTGTCTCACAGCACCCTGTTTGGGTCCACCCTAAGCTTCTGCAGCTCACTCTCATCCTGCTGGGGTACCTTATTGCTAAAGCCTCCAGTTTCTTAATTTTTGTAAGAGCCTCTGTCATTTGGTCTGGAAGGGAGAGAGCTTTCTTTCTCCATGAATACAAAGAACAAAATCCAAAATTCTCGCCCCTAAGGCCCAGAAGTCACTACCACCCTGACCCTCTTATAACATACTTGGTATTTTGCCTAGAAGGACTAGGTAGGATGGGAATGGAGGGGCTTGGACAGTCAAAGAACCAGTTGATTCTCACCAAGGCTTGAGGGGAGGTGTCTGGTGGATCCACAGCTCCTCACTTCAGAATGTGGAAGAAACAGTCACCTCTTGTCTTTGGATTGGGGCTTTATTCTGAAATTCCATGATAACTGGAAGAGTTATATTCTCTTTCCATTATAAGAAGAAGGATCCTTCTATTTTTCGAGTTTAGAATCACGAAATGTGATCTAATTTTGGAAATTCTTTTTGTATCAGAAAAATACCAAAGTTGATAAGAATAAATGAAGGATTCAAGTATAATTTGTGGGCTATGTTGTTCAGACCAATGATTCTAGTAGCAAGAAATAAAAGCTGGATAAAATTAAAATAGAAAAACATTATTCAGACCAATGATTCTAGTAGCAAGAAATAAAAGAGCTGGATAACATTAAAATAGAAAAACATCTTGAGAACACCTGACAACATAGTAAAGAAACAGAGAGGGAAACGAACACAGACAAGTAAGCAGAGCCTAAAGCTGTTTCTGTTCTGAGGGAACTGCCTGTAAGGTGTAATTGGGGTTCACGTCTGTTGTACTTCAGGTACAGAAATGAAGGGATCTCCCCAGAAGGGAAGTCAAATAGGAGACTCCCTATATTAAGCTTAGACCTTAAAGAGCAGCGTTATCCCCAGGGTAAAAGTCCACAACTGATATGGTTTGACTGTGTATCCCCACCTAAATCTCATCTCGAATTGTAATACCCATGTGTCTAGGGAGAGATCCGGTGGGAGGCGATTGGATCAAAGGGGCAGTTTCCCTCATGGTGTTCTTGTGATAGTGAGTTCTCATGAGATCCGATGGTTTTATAAGGCCTTTTCCCCTTTCATCACTTCTCATTCTTCTCTCTCCTGCGACCTTGTGAAGAAGGACATGTTTGCTTCCCCTTCTGCCATGATTGTAGGTTTCCTGAGAGCTCCCCAGACATGTAAAACTGTGAGTCAATTAAAACTCTTTTTTATATAAATTACCCTGTCTCAGGCAGTTCTTTATATTATTAGCAGTGTGAGAAAAAAACTAAATACAACTAAACCCACTTCAGCCTCACTAATACTCAGTTCTCATTTCTACCCCTTGGTATCTTTGGATAGGGTTTAGTTGGTTGGAGAAAAGAAAATAGGTGGGAAAAAACTTTCCCAAGAAGTTGGAGTCATAGTCTGTTCTAAAACAGATTTGCAGTTTTGGTTTACGTTGTCTAGGTGGTCTACGGGACTCCAAGCTTCTGAATTTGGTTTGAGGTGGGTCAGAGTGAGTTGCTAATGCTTCCAGGCACCTGAAGCTATCAGACACAAATCATCTTTGGAGAAGTCTAGTCTTCAAAGGATTCCAATTCATATTGTTTCAAGGACATTATCAGTACATAGTAAACAAATAAACACATGAGGAAATAATTAAGAACGAGAAGGAAAAACTAACAATAGAAACAGACTCTCATAATTATTAGAATTTTAAGACAGATTGTAAAGAAGAAATAACAATACAATAAAGAAAAATATATGAATGTTCAAATATGTATTAGGTATTTAAAGCCAAATATTTCATATACAATTTACATTAAATATCGCTTTTTAGGAATTTTTTTTTCGTAATTGGGTGGGTACTCGGATGAGTACCATGTGTATGCTCAGAAGACAATTGCGTATCAAGCACAGGCATTTTTTTAAATTGCTCTAAGCACCATTTTATTTTCTTTTGGGAAGGTATATTTTATTTTCAATGAAGCACATCAAAGTTTGATGAAGTTTTGCATATGTGCATACCCATGTAACTTGCCACTTCTTTATTATTGAGCATTTCCAGCACCCTATCAGAACACTTATACCTTCACCACTCAGTAACTGCACAGGTTACTCATATTCTGACCTCTATTATCATAATTAAGTTTTCCTTGTTTTTGAACTTTGTATAAATAGAATAATATAATATGTATTCTCTGGTGCCTAGTTTCTTAGTGTTTATGAGATCCATTCATCTTGCTGTGTGTAGCATTAGCTGTTTCTTTTTCAAAATTGTATATATTCCATTGTATGTATATAACACAATTTATCCATTTTATTGTTGGTAGATAACTGGTTCATTTCCCTTTGGAGACTGTTACGTATAATGCTGCTATGACTATTCTTGTACGTATCTTTTAATAAACACAAACATTCAGTTCTTTTGGGAACATACCCAGGAATGGAATTTCTGGGCCATAGGCTACACGTGTATTTTGCTTGAGTAAATACTGCCAAATAGTTTTACAAAGTGATTAGACCAATTTATATACCCAGCAGCAATGCAACAGCATTCTCCAAAAACCTTTTATTTGCCTTCAAAATTAAGGTCATCTAATATCATTGCCAATTTATAATTAATGAATTTACCTAAATTTTTGAATGGTAAATGCTTGAAAAAGTAGCTTTCCTGGTGACTTCTGCGAGGTTGTCAGCTGCCCATGCAGAGAAAAACAGCCAGGAGGTGAACAAATTCAAATAACACCATAGTTATTCATTTAATTCATGGTGGCTGATGCCCATGTCACCCCTGACCTTTCCCAGTTTTACAAGCAAGTAGATTTCAGTTTTTGTTTTAATTGGAATTGGGTTTCTGACACCAGCAACTAAAAGAATTCTGCCTAATTGTACTGAAAGGAATATTGCAAAAGCTCGCTCAGTCTTTCCATTTCTAATATCTCAAAGTTTGCATTTTGAGTGAACATTTTGCTTCACTGACTGTATTGTGTAACATTTTATACTTCTGTACCTACTAATTATGACATAAAGAATATACATCAAACATTGCACATACGGACAATTAGGACTCCTGGTAATATTTACTCACGGTTGCTGCTGTAAGGTGCCATTTTCCAGACCTGCATGATTTTAGGTGGGAGGCAAGTAGTATAAAGAAACATCTTCTCATTGAATCCGCAAACAGTGAGTCAGATCGGCATTTCCAGACTGATCTTTGTTGCCCACAGAATGGGGAAACTCCCAAGTATAAAAAAGACACGGGACGCCAGGCAGTAGGTCTGCCTGGTGAAGTCGGCAGCCGGGGCGGCGGCGGCCGGCCCTACCCAGCAATCCCCACAGGGCGCGCTTGTCCGGGTGCCCTGTTGAACCGGCAACCTGAGACTTGAGAGGGCTGGACTTGAGACTGAACGAGACTTGGACAGTAGGCCAGCCCAGGGGATTGCAGGGATTGGGATACCAAGTGGGACGAACAAAACTGCGATTTCAAACTATCCCGAGCAGATGGTCCGAGACGCTCTGTGGGGGAGGGACGTCCACCACTACCGAGGCAACCCGCCCCAACTGAGATACATGCCCACTGCTGATGCAGCCAGCCGTTGCCGAGGCAACCCGCCACAACTGAGATACACGCCCACTGCTGACGCAGCCTGCCGTTGCTGAGGCAACACGCTACAATGAAGAGACTCCGCTGCAGGGCGTGGCGGAGACCACAGCAGAGCCGGCAGGAACAGCGTGAATCACACAACAGCAGGGCAGAGCCTCGGCAGCCAAACAGTGGCTAGTCGGCCTTCTAGCTGGCAGGACACCTGATCGGACATCCAAAAATAAAGCCCAAACCCCTCAAAACAGAGCATTTGAGAAAAAAAAAAAAGGGTTTTTTTTAATGAGCTCTGTTGCAGCAGAATAAAACATAGCAGCCTAACAGCCCTGAATGAACAACAGAGTGCACAGCTCAGCAATTAAACCCCTATAAAGTACAAACTGTCTCCTCAAGCAGCTCCCTGACCCCTCTATATCCAAAAGACTGACATTAGGCAGGCATCATCCTGGGACAAAGAGAGCAGAAAAAGAAACTGGTAGCATCCCTCGCTGTGCCACAGCTACTAGAGGTGCACCCCAGACAAGCAGGGTCTGGAGCGGACCTCAGCAGTCGTACAGCGAAGGGGCTAGACTGGTAGAAGGAAAACCAAACAACAGAAATACTTCATCATCAACATTCTGGGTGTCCACTCAGAGACCCAAACGAAAAGTCAGCAACTACGCAGACGACCAGCGGACAAATCCACAAAGATGGGAAGAAACCAGCGCAAAAAGGAGGAAAACACCCGAAATCAGAACACCTCGCCTCCTAGAAAGGACCAAAACTCCTCACCAGCAAGGGAGCAAAGCTGGACAGAGAATGACTGTGACGAAATGACGGAATTAGACTTCAGAAGATGGATAATGAGAAACTTTTGTGAGCTAAAAGATCATGTATTAAATCAATGCAAAGAAACTAAGAACCTTGAAAAAAGATTTGAAAAAAGATTCGAGGAAATGATAACAAGAATGGATACCTTAGAGAGGAATATGAATGAATTAAAGGAGCTGAAAAACACAATACGAGAACTTTGCGAAGCAAACACAAGTTTCAATAGCCGAATTGACCAAGCAGAAGAAAGAATATCTGAAGTCGAAGACCAACTCAATGAAATAAAACGAGAAACCAAGATCAGAGAAAAAAGCGCAAAAAGGAATGAACAAAGTCTCCAAGAAATGTGGGACTATGTAAAAAGACCTAACCTACGTTTGATAGGTGTACCAGAAGGGGACGAAGAGAATGAATCCAAGCTGGAAAATACTCTTCAGGACATCATCTAGGAAAATTTCCCCCACCTAGCAAGACAAGCCAACACTCAATTGCAGGAAATACAGAGAACACCACAAAGATATTCTGCAAGAAGAGCAACCCCAAGGCACATAATCGTCAGATTCAACAGGGTTGAAATAAAGGAGAGAATACTAAGGGCAGCCAGAGAGAAAGGTCGGGTCACCCACAAAGGGAAGCCCATCAGACTCACAGCAGATCTCTCGGCACAAACACTACAAGCCAGAAGAGAGTGGGGGCCAATATTCAACATTCTTAAAGAAAAGAACTTTCAACCCAGAATTTCATATCCAGCCAAACTAAGCTTCAGAAGTGAAGGAAGAATAAAATCCTTTGCGAACAAGCAAGTACTCAGAGATTTTGTCACCACCAGGCCTGCTTTACAAGAGCTCCTAAAAGAGGCACTACACATAGAAAGGATCAATCAGTACCAGCCATTCCAAAATCACACTGAATGCTAAAGAGCTTCAACATAATGAAGAATCTACAACAACTAACAGGCAAAACAGCCACTTAGCATCAAAATGGCAGTATCAAATTCACACATAACAATATTAACCCTAAATGTAAATGGACTAAACGCACCAATCAAAAGACACAGACTGGAAAATTGGATAAAAATCCAAAACCCATCAGTGTGCTGTATCCAGGAAACCCATCTCACATGCAAGGATACACAAAGGCTCAAAATAAAGGGATGGAGGAAGATTTACCAAGCAAATGGAAAGCAAAAAAAAGCAGGAGTTGCAATTCTCATCTCTGATAAAATAGACTTTAAAGCAACAAAGATCAAAAGAGACAAAGAAGGCCATTACATCATGGTCAAAGATCGATACAACAAGAAGAGCTAACGATCCTAAACATATATGGACCCAACACAGGAGCACCCAGATACATAAGGCAAGTTCTTAATGACTTACAAAAGGACTTAGATTCCCACACAATAATAGTGGGAGACTTTAACACTCCACTGTCAATACTAGACAGATCAACCAGACAGAAAATCAACAAGGATACCCAGGGCTTGAACTCAGACCTGGAGCAAGCAAACCTGGTGGACATTTACAGAACTCTCCACCCCAAATCCACAGAATACACATTCTTCTCAGCACCACATCACACCTACTCTAAAATTGACCACATAATTGGAAGTAAAGCACTGCTCAACAAATGCAAAACAACTGAAATCATAACAAACAGCCTCTCAGACCATCGTGCAATCAAGTTAGAACTCAGAATCCAGAAATCGACCCAGAACCGCACAGCTTCATGGAAACTGAACAACTGGCTCTTGAATGTTGACTGGGTAAACAACGAAATGAAGGCAGAAATAAAGAAGTTCTTCGAAACCAATGAGAACGAAGACACAACATGCCAGAACCTCTGGGACACATTTAAAGCAGTCTCTAGAGGAAGGTATATAGCAATAAGTGCCCATATGAGGAGAATGGAGAGATACAAAATTGACACCCTATCGTCAAAATTGAAAGAGCTAGAGGAGCAAGATCAAAAAAACTCAAAACCCAGCAGAAGACAAGAAATTACTAAGATCAGAGCTGAGCTGAAGGAGAGTGAGACACGAAAAACCCTTCAAAAAATCAATAAATCCAAGAGCTGGTTTTTTGAAAAGATCAACAAAATAGACAGACCACTAGCCAGATTGATTAAAAAGAAAAGAGAGAAAAACCAAATAGATGCAATAAAAAATGATAAAGGGGAAATCACCACAGATTCCACAGAAATTCAAACCATCATCAGAGAATATTACAAACAACTCTATGCGCATAAACTAGTAAACCTGGAAGAAATGGATAAATTCCTGGACTCCTGTGTCCTCCCAAGTCTAAACCAGGAGGAAGCTGAAACTATGAATAGACCAATAACAAGGTCTGAAGTTGAGGCAGCAATTAAGAGCCTACCACACAAAAAAAACCCAGGTCCAGACGGGTTCACAGCCGAATTCTACCAGACACACAAGGAGGAGCTGGTACCATTCCTTCTAAAACTATTTCAAACAATCCAAAAAGAGGGAATCCTTCCCAAATCATTTTATGAGACCAACATCATCCTGATACCAAAACCCGGCAGAGACCCAACGAGAAAAGAAAACTTCAGGCCAATATCCATGATGAACATAGATGCAAAAATCTTCAATAAAATATTGGCAAGCCGATTGCAACAGCAAATCAAAAAACTTATTCATCATGATCAAGTAGGATTCATCCCGGGGATGCAAGGCTGGTTCAACATACGCAAGTCTATCAACGTAATTCACCACATAAACAGAACCAAAAACAAAAACCACATGATTATCTCAATTGACGCAGAGAAGGCATTTGACAAAATTCAACAGCCCTTTATGCTAAAAACCCTCAATAAACTCGGTATCGATGGAACGTATCTCAAAGTAATAAAAGCTATTTATGACAAACCAACAGCCAATATCATACTGAATGGGCAAAAACTGGAAGCATTCCCTTTGAAATCTGGCACTAGACAAGGATGCCCTCTCTCACCACTCCTATTCAATATAGTACTGGAAGTTCTAGCCAGAGCAATCAGGCAAGAAAAAGAAATAAAGGGTATTCAAATAGGAAAGGTGGAAGCCAAATTGTCTCTATTTGCAGACGACATGATAGTATACCTAGAAGACCCCATTGCCTCAGCCCAAAAACTCCTGAAACTGATAAACAACTTCAGCAAAGTCTCAGGATATAAAATCAATGTGCAAAAATCACAAGCATTCGTCTACACCAATAATAGACTTAAAGAAAGCCAAATCAAGAGCGAACTGCCATTCGCAATCGCTACAAAAAGAATAAAATACCTTGGAATACAACTCACAAGGAACGTAAGGGACCTCTTCAAGGAGAACTACAAACCACTGCTCAACGAAATCAGAGAGGACACAAACAGATGGAGAAACATTCCATGTTCATGGTTAGGAAGAATTAATATCGTGAAAATGGCTATACTGCCCAAAGTAATTTACAGAATCAACGCTATCCCCATCAAGCTACCATTGACTTTCTTCACAGAACTGGAAAAAACCACCATGAACTTCATATGGAACCAAAAGAGAGCCCGCATAGCCAAGTCAATTCTAAGCAAAAAAAACACAGCGGGGGGCATCACACTACCGGATTTCAAACTATACTACAAGGCTACAGTAATCAAAACAGCATGGTACTGGTACCAAAACAGAGATATAGACCAATGGAACAAAACAGAGGCACCGGAGGCAACACAACATACATACAACTATACAATCTTTGATAAACCTGACAAAAACAAGCAATGGGGCAAGGATTTCATGTTTAACAAATGGTGTTGGGAAAACTGGCTAGCCATGTGCAGAAAGCAGAAACTGGACCCCTTCCTGACACCTTACACTAAAATTAACTCCAGATGGATTAAAGACTTAAACATAAGACCTGGCACCATAAAAACCCTAGAAGGAAATCTAGGCAAAACTATCCAGGACATAGGAGTAGGCAAGGACTTCATGACCAAAACACCAAAAGCATTGGCAACAAAAGCCAAAATAGACAAATGGGACCTAATGAAACTCCACAGCTTCTGCACGGCAAAAGAAACAGTCACTAGAGTGGGCAACCAACAGAATGGGAAAAGATTTTTGCAGTCTACCCATCTGACAAAGGGCTGATATCCAGAATTTACAAAGAACTCAGAAAGATTTACAGGAAAAAAACAAACAAGCCCATCCAAAAGTGGGCAAAGGATATGAACAGATACTTTACGAAAGAAGACATATATGAGGCCAACGATCATATGAAAAAATGCTCATCATCACTGGTCATCAGAGAGATGCAAATCAAAACCACATTGAGATACCATCTCACGCCAGTTAGAATGGCGATCATTAAAAAATCTGGAGACAACAGATGCTGGAGAGGATGTGGAGAAAAAGGAACACTTTTACACTGTTCGTGGGAGTGTAAATTAGTTTAACCATTGTGGAAGACAGTGTGGCGATTCCTCAAGGCCTTAGAAATAGAAATTCCATTTGACCCAGCAATCCCATTACTGGGTATATATCCAAAAGACTATAAATCGTTCTACTATAAGGACACATATACACGAATGTTCATTGCAGCACTGTTTACAATAGCAGAGACCTGGAATCAACCCAAATGCCCATTGATAATAGACTGGATTGGAAAAATGTGGCACATATACACCGTGGAATATTATGCAGCAATCAGAAATGATGAGTTCGTGTCGTTTGTAGGGACATGGATGAATCTGGAGAACATCATCCTCAGCAAACTGACACAAGAACAGAAAATGAAACACCGCGTATTCTCACTCATAGGTGGGTGATGAAAAATGAGAACACATGGACACAGAAAGGGGAGTACTAAACACTGGGGTCTATTGGGGGAAAAGGGGAGGGCCAGTGGGAGGGGGAGGTGGGGAGGGATAGCCTGGGGAGAAATGCCAAATGTGGGTGAAGGGGAGAAGAAAAGCAAAGCACACTGCCATGTGTGTACCTACGCAACTGTCTTGCATGCTCTGCTCATGTACCCCAAAACCTATAATCCAATAAAAAATTAAAAAAAAAAAAAAAAAGAAACATCTATTTCCTTGCCTTCCACAGCAAATGTATCAATCCATTAACACATGAAAGTAGAAAAGCCTCAGAATGAGGGGCGGTGTTTTGTGGATTATTTTTCAGATAACTTTCATTTACATTTGAAATTTGGAAGAATTATGATGCTGGAGAAATTCACATTCAAGGGAGGTGAACACCTTTGGCGAAATACAACATCATCGCTTATCTTTAGGAGACACTATAAATATCCAGGTGAAAGAAGTTAAGTATCAACTACACTTATGGAGTCAGAGGATCTTTGCATGTAGAAGAAATGTTTATAATCTAGCAAATAAGAGAGGAGAGAGTAGAGAAGAGAGAGTTGCCAGAGCTCTTTCACTATAAATCGTGCATAGTGTGACAAAGCCCTGGCTCTCCTCAGGATTCTTTTAATTAATTACTTTATTTATTTATTTTAGTAATTCAGTGCATTTTTTTTACTTGATGAATTTTAATAATTAGAATTAAGAGAAAAAAAATTTTTTTGAAATTAGCTTATCAGTCATCTATGAGATAATGCTTTTTTCTTTTCTTTTCTTTTTTTTTTGTTTAGAGACAGTCTCACTCTTATAGCCTAGGCAGGAGTGCAGTGGCATAATCTCGGCTCACGGCAACCTCCACCTCCTTCCTGGGTTCAAGCAATTCTCCTGCCTCAGCCTCCTGAGTAGCTGGGACTTCAGGTGTGTGCCACCAAGTCCGACTAATTTTTTGTATTTTTAGTAGAGATGGGGTTTCACTATGTTAGCCAGGATAGTCTCAATCTCCTGACCTCATGATCTGCCCACCTCAGCCATCCAAAGTGCTAGGATTACAGGCATGAACCACCGTACTGGCCACAAGATAATGCTTTTATTCAAAAAAGGTAACTGAGTTTTTATAAAGCAACTTCCCACAACCAATTAGAGTCTGCATACTCTTTTTTGGTAAGTTTCAAAAGAATCAGACGAAAAGTAGAAAAATGTCCCTTCTTTCAATCCTGTTTGAAAAGAATATGCCTGGTTTTCAATGCAATGAATGTCTGGTGTATGTGGCGGCATGAAATTGCTATTTGTTAAGCAGATTTCAAGATGATTTGGAAAGTTTTAGCTGGCTCCCACCACTAAAATGCATATATTATATGTGGCTAAGAATGGGCTCATGCACAAGAGTGTTCAAGAAATACATTCACTTAAATAGGATTAAACCTGATGAAACCTAGGCATCCTAGTCTGCAGGGATCCCCTTCTTCTCTCCTTTGGCACCCTGAGTCATATGTGGCAGAAGGGGGTACTGTCTTTTCCGTTTTCCACCCCTGGTGTCAGAGACACCACAAAGCATTTGTGTCCTTATTCTACCCTGCTTGTTACTTGTCACCTCACTCAAGTGTTTCTATGTAGCTATCCTCTGCATTTTTAGGTCACTGTTTGCTGTCTGCTTACCAGTTCTCCCTTCTTGTTGCTTTTCTGTTGCTGTTACACAGCAAGGGTGGGTTTAGGCCTTACCTAGCTCGTAGATAAGATCAGGCTGCAACACTGAGAAAATATTACTGCAACACATGAGAATTGTGCTTGTAGCACAAGGGAATTCCAACATAGAAAATATTACAGGGCATCACTACCTGGAGTCCAATAGCCATGGCCTTCTACAACGGGGAATTTTTCTCATGTCTCTCCCCTTAACTATTGCCTACCACCAGCCTACCTCCCGACAGTGGGAAGGCCTTGGACAGGACAGTCTCTGCACATCTTGCTAACGTGTAAACTGAAAGAGAATGAGTCAGTTGTACAGCTGCACTTAATTTTTTCTAAGATGCCATTACTTGAAAGATGCAGCAATGTTCTGTGTACCTCTTTACCAGTCAGGGATTTATTTACAAAGTTGTACAGGAACCACAAACAAATGTGCAGGAAGCTGGGGTTAGAATTTGAGAAGTTCTCATTACCTCACCACAAAAGAATGAGAGGAGGAAGATGTTATAGACACCTGGAACAGGAGAGCTTTGTAGAGCAGGCTGAGTGGGTCAGGTAAGCTCACCAGTAGGGAGCAAGGGAGCACCCAATGCTCGCTCTTACTCTCCCCCTCCCTCCTATCTCCTACCAGGCCTCCTCATTGGTCCAACCCAACGTGAGGCCAGAAGGCATAGGAGCAGGTGCACGTTGTCTAACCCTCATCCTCACAAGGGGAAGTGTGAGAAGCGGATCTGCAAGGGGAAATGAAAGACATCTCTGGTACAGCAACTAAGCAAGAATAAATTCTGCTGATTAAACTGTGAGGCTCTGCTCTCTTATCACTTAGAATTTCTATTTTATGCTTATTGAAAGAGCTCTGTTCAACAGATAAAGAAATTGATTTATTTTTATCCTGCAGTACCTTTCTGGATTTAAAATAACTTCACATTTCAATGCTAAATAATGGTGTAACACTTTTGAAAACATTTGTGATAGATATTTTTCCCCAAAGATGACTACGATAATAGCTCTTGTTCCATACATGCTTCTAGAACCTCATTATAGCCACATTAAAAGGGGAGGCTTGGTTTCTTCCTACTTGAATCCGGGCTGGTTTCTGTCTTGCTTGTAACCAGAAGAATGCAGCAGATGTGGTACAGTATGACTCTTGAAGCTAGTTCTGAAAAGATGATGCAACTTCCACTGTGCTTGCGGGAATCCTTGCTCTGAAGCCCAGAGTCTCCATGTTAACTGTCTGACTACCCTATGGCTGTCATGCTGTGAGGAAGCCCAAACCAGCCCAACTCCAGAAGGACTACATGGGGAAACCCTGAAACCACATGACAAAAGATGCTTTGCCAGTTTCCAGTTGCTCCTGTTCTCTCCACTTCTGCTGTTCTTGTTCCAGCCAACATCGAACTTCGAGCTCATGAGATACTTCTTAACTAAAACCACCCAGCCAAACCCTCCCCAAATTCCTGGTCCACAGAAACTGTGTGAGATAATAAACTACTTGTTGCTATTTTAAGCCACCAAGGTTTGAGGTGATTAGTTATGTACCAATAGTAACCAAAACAGTTTTAAATACCAGTTGTACTCAATAGATGCTTTACAGCATTTATCAAGGATGAACCGCATACATGACTGTGGTCCCATAAGATTATAATGGCTATCCTGAATAGCCTTGGTGTGTAGCAGACTATACCATCTAGTTTAAGTATACTCTGTGATGATGTTTGCACAATGACAAAGTTGTCTAATAATGCATTTCTCAGAATGTATCCTTGTCAGATTACATATAACTGTACCAATAATGCATTAATTAATTTAAGTAATGACAATATGAATAATCATGACCAAGTTTGTACATGCACAGGCAATGACAACTATTTCAGAGATACCATCTATTTTAAGATGCAGCCTAGTGAAAGAAAACATGAAAAAAATATATCAGTTAACATTGACAAGGTATGGTAGTATTAATGTAAAGGGAGGACAAAGACAATGCAAAGAGTTAGTGATCTTGTTGGTAAGGCTATTTATTTTGAAAAACTCTAACATTTTGTTGTTAAGATGACATACTCTTTGACAAGATAATGAAATGCAAAAAACATACTAAGAAGACAATAAAATAACAAAAATCTTACCATTCAGAGAGAAACTTCCAGATACCTAGATGTATATAGACACTTATAGCTATGTGGACATAATGCTTTGTAAATAAATTTATCCTACCCTGCAGGTTAATTTTTTCCCAATTAAAAACATACTGAGAGGCCAGGAGTGGTGGCTCATGCCTGTAATCCTGGCACTTTGGGAGGTTGAGGAGGGTGGATTACCTGATGTCAGGAGTTCGAGACTAGCCAGGCCAATGTGGCAAGATCACATCTCTACTAAAAATACAAAAATTAGCCTGGCATGTTGGCGCAGGCCTGTACTCCCAGGTACTCAGGAGGCTGAGGCAGGAGAATCACTTGAACCCGGGAGGTGGAGGTTGCAATGAGCCAAGATCATGCCACTGCATGCGCCACAGCCTGGAAGACAAAGATAGACTCTGTCTCAAATAACAAAAACAAAACCAAACAGACAAACAAACAAATGCTGAGATCATGTTTCTACCTCAGTAAATAAAAAACCTACACTCTTATCTTTTAATGGTAGCAGAGTATCCCATGTTTTTTTTTTTGAGATAGAGTCTCACACTGTTGCCCAGACTGTAGTGCAGTGGCGTGATCTCGGCTCACTGCAATCTCCATCTCCTGGGTTCAAGCAATTCTCCTGCCTCAGCCTCCCAAGTAGCTGGGACGACAGGCATGTGCCGCCACGCCCCGCTGATTTTTTTGTATTTTTAGTAGAGATGGGGTTTCACCTTGTTGGCCCAGATGGTTTTGATCTCCCGACCTCATGATCCACCCACCTCGGCCTCCCAAAGTGCTGGGATTACAGGTGTGAGCCACTGTGCCTGGCCTATCTCAGGTTCTTTTTTTTTTTTCTTCCTAATGATAGTGTCTTTTGCTGTACAGAAGCTCTGCAGTTTAATTAGATCCCATTTGTCTATCTTGGCTTTTATTGCCATTGCTTTTGGTGTTTTAGTCATGAAGTCCTTGCCTATGCCTATGTTCTGGATGGCTTTGTGTATGTTTTCTTCTAGTGTTTTTATGGTGTTAGGTTTTATGTTTAAATCTTTGATCCATCTGGAGTTAATTTTAGTGTAAGGTGACAGGTAGAGGTCCAGTTTTTGCTTTCTGCACATTGCTAGCCAGTTTTTCCAACACCTTTTATTAAACATGGAGTCCTTACCCCACTGCTTGTTTTTGCCAGGTTTGTCAAAGATCAGATGGTTGTAGATGTGTGGTGCTTCTTCTGGGGTCTCTGTTCTGTGCCATTGGTCTATGTCTCTGTTTTGGTACCAGTACCATGCTGTTTTGATTACTGTAGCCTTATAGTATAGTTTGAAGTCTGGCAGTGTGATGCCTCTGGCTTTGTTCTTTTTGCTTAGGATTGTCTGGGCTATGCAGGGTCTTTTGTGATTCCATATGAAGTTTAAAGTGGTTTTTTTAAATTGCATTTTAGGTTTTGGGGTACATGTGAAGAGCATGCAAGATTGTTGCATAGATACACATGTGGCAGTGTTATTTGCTGCCTTCCTCCCCTTCACCGATATCTGGCATTTCTCCTTATGCTATCTCTTCCCAACTCCCCACCCCCTGCTGTCCCTCCCCTATTTCCCCCTGACAGACACCAGTGTCCCCACCCTGTGTCCATGTGTTCTCACTGTTCAACATCCACCTATGAGTGAGAATATGCAGTGTTTGATTTTCTGTTTGATTTTCATGTTCTTAAACAATTATCCAGTGATGGACATTTTGTTATGCCTTTTCATAACATAATTTTAGAGAATTTAACAACATTTTGCTTTTATGAATCCTAAGATAATAGGCATATTTTTGCATTTATGTTTTCCCTGTTGTGTTATCTCTCTGTGGAGAATTTGTAGCTATAAGACTGTTGGATTGAATGGGATTTATGTATAATGGATTACAAAAATCACAACATTTATGATTATGATATGGATTGACAGACCTCCTGCCAAAATTGTATGTATTCATACTCTATCAAAACTTTTTGATAATGCCAATTTTTTTTCTTTTGCCAATGTTAGGCTTTTGACATTTATCTGATGCCAATCTTATGGTTTAAAAAGATTTGTTTTTGGCTGGGCGCGGTGGCTGAAGCCTGTAATCCCAGCACTTTGGGAAGCCGAGGCAGGTGGATCACGAGGTCAAGAGATCGAGACCATCCTGGTCAACATGATGAAACCCCGTCTCTACTAAAAATACAAAAAAATTAGCTGGGCACGGTGGTGCGTGCCTGTAATCCCAGCTACTCAGGAGGCTGAGGCAGGAGAATTGCCTGAACCCAGGAGGCAGAGGTTGCGGTGAGCCGCGGTCACGCCATTGCACTCCAGCTTGGGTAACAACAGCGAAACTCCGTCTTAAAAAAAAAAAAAAGAAAAAAAAAGATTTGTTTTTTATTTTTTAATTTATATTTGAGAAAATGAAACTGAACCTCTCAATATCTTTTGGTCTACTTTAATTCTTTGATGAATCAACTATCCATAGTCTTTGACCATTTTTCTTTTTATAACTGATTTTCAAGAGCTCTTTGTACAGTAGTAATTCCTTGTCCAATATGTGTTATTAAATGAGTATTTTTCTGTTTTCCAAATGTCTATAATTATGATTCTTTGTTTTGGTTGCCCAGAAATATTTAATTTCTATCTAAATTCATTTTTATCTATGGCTTCTGGCTTTGGTGTCAAAGTAACAAGTTTAGAAAGACTTGTTCCACTCTATAGTTATTAAGTGTTTGGTCATACTTTTGTTTCACTTTTTACATTTATTAATAATTTTAATCTAACTGGAATTTATGAAATATAATTTTTCCCCTAATGTGGCTCATAAGTTGTTGCCCATTATTTAGTAAATAATCAACCTGTTCCCCTGTGATTTAAAATGCCACATTTATCACAAACTAAATCTCATAGTATGTGAGAGAGGTGTCTGTTTCTGGGATTCTCTGTCCCTTGGCAGTTTGTCTGTTCCTGCACCAATACTATTCGTGTTATTGCTGTTGTTACTACTATTACTGCTAAATACAAGGTGATACTATCGAATAGAAAAAGTGTATAGCCCTCTCTTCTAGTCCTTTCATAATTTTTGTTACAGTCTTTGCAGATGAATTTAAAATTAATTTTTGTTAAACTTTGAAATAATGCTGTTGTGATTTTGATTGGCATTACATTGAATTATAGTCTATTTTAGAGAAAGAACTAAAGAACTGACATCTTTACAACACCAAGTCTTTCTGTCCACAAACAAACAAGGTAGATCTTCATTTATTTGACACTCGTTTTATATTTCTTGATAAAGTTTTATAATTTTTAGTGCTGCACATTTCTTTTTGTTTTTTTTCTCTTTGTAGTTTTGGTGTTTATTATGACTGCACATGTAGCAGTTTTATTACTGATTTTCTCTGGTATGTGAAAAGTGATAGCATATTATTGTATATTTATTTTGAAGCTAGCTACCTTACTTATTCTCTTAACAGTTCCAAAAGTTTTTTTCTGGTGTTTTCCTGGGCTTCACAGAAAATTATAAATTTTAAAAAATTACATAAAATGATATTGGCTGAAAATAATAATAATTTTGCATCCTTCTTTTAAGTATGTGTACCTCTTACTTCATTTCTTTAATTAATAGCATTGGCTTGATGTTCAGAACAATATTAAATTATTATGATGATCTAAGACATCCTTATTTCTGGCTTTAATGGAAATACTTCCATTATTTCTTCACTGAGTATAGTGCTGGCCTTAAATTTGCAATATGCATTTTAAAAATAATATTCAGGCAGGCTATATACAATCCTATTTCAGTTTTTTTTTAAATCAGGAATAGATTTGGAATTAGACAAATGCAGCTAAGAGAGTATATTAATTTACTTACTAAGATAATGTTATTTTTGCAGTCTAGAATAATTAATACTTTTTCTCAATCTAAATTTTTTCAATGTCTTATTTGATTCTATTTCCTACTATTATGTTTAGAATTTTGGGGGTCAATATATTTATAAGTGAGACTGGTCAGTAGTTCTCTTTTTGTTTAATAAGATTTGGCAATAGTGTCATGTATTGACACATTTTTGAAATATTCCTATTTTTCTATAATTTGGTTCCAGTGAGTAAACAAATGTTATTTATTTTAAAAATTGCTCACAAAATTATCCTGCAAGATCTTTTTGATAGGTGCCTTTTTAAAAACTTTTTTGTTTTATTCTGGCTTTGGTATCAAGACTTTTTCCATCCTATTCTTATTTAAAGTGTATACTCTTTCTTTTGTATTACTCTGTAAGTTATCTTCATTTAATTAGTTTTGTATTTGTGCTTCTTTAAATACAATCAACATTAAATATTAATTTAAAACATTTTATGGTAATATTTTGGTAAAGAATGTATTTTCCAAACAGCACAATAAAGACAACAACAAAACACTTGGCCATGTTGGGCACACCTGAGGTAAGTTTTAAAAGAATGTCAGCTACTTTAATTTCACAGCTGGATATTATTGTATATGAATTGTCCTAGATATGCAATGCTGAAAAAAAAGTCTTTTCCTCACAGTAAAAATCATGAATCTCTATGTCCCTGAATTTTCTATATCCTTTCTTAAACCAAGAAGACAAACCAATCCTCTCTGAAAGAATTTGTCTACATGCAGCAAGACTTCATGGGCAATTTCATTCATTCAATAAGACCTGACTGACTTCTGTGGACTGATTCTGTTGTGGTCTAGTGCTTTATGGAGGCTGAGACATCACCATGTAGAGGAAAAGAGACAAGCATTGCAGAATGGCCCTTGCTAGCTAAATCCCAGATCTAAACTGACTGCAACAGAAGCCAAACGAGCCACAGAAGGCTGCACTAATGATCTAGTTACACTCTTCCCTTCCTCCCTTTCTCTTGCAACAGAGGGTAGTGCTCTCTAGGAAAGCTCATACTGTGTCTAGAATTTCTGTACAGATTTCCTCAAGGCACAGTTAAGTTCATCGATGTAACTTTAACATGAACACTGTTTTGTGTAGTGCTCAAGTATACTTTCTTGTGTTTGCTATTACATTAATGCTGAAAACACAATTTTCTAAAGCTGAAATGGAATGTGTATCCTATGAAAAGATTCTATAATAGTATTTAATTATATGTAATAATGTAAAAGTACATAATTAGTATTACTATATTTAAATAAACATATATTTGATCTAGGTACTTGGCCTAGGAAAATAATCAGAAATAGGGTAAAGATGTATGTACAATGTATCTTGACTTTATTTGTATAAACCTTATAAAGCCATCATCTGAGAGTAGTGTTGTGAACAGAGAAACACAGATTAATAACATCCAAATATAATTTTAAAATACTGTAAGTTCTATATTAATTAGGTTCCTTTGGTTTTAGACAACAAAGAATAATTGTGGATAATATACAAAAAAGGAAGGTTTTAGAAGGATCTGGGTAGTTCACAGATATGAGGAAAAAGCTGAATAGCACAAAAGATAAGTATGAGGCTGCACTAAGGAGGTAGGTTATAGGAACACATGAAGGATTTTTACAGGGCACCACCATCAAGGTGAGTCAACTGCAAATATTTTCCACTCTTCTCTCACTGTACTCAAGTTTCAAATACCTGAGAAAGATCTTCCAAATAGCCTTACCAAGGCCCTATGTTCCTATGGCCAAAGGAACATAGGTACCTCAAGTAACAGTTTTATTGACATTTCATAGCATAGGAAATGTAGCAGAGACTATCTCTGGAACACAAGGAACAACATTCTTGATTTCCCTTGCAGCTAGGTGGGGACCATGCGGCTGAGTTCTGGGCAATAGAATGGGGCAAAAGTGATGTACATCACCTCTAGCCTCCCTCAGATCCTCCAAGCTCCTTCTCCTTCTTCATTTCAAGGTAGGTTGCAGAAGGACCAGCAGGGCTCAGAGGCCTTGTGGGATGTCAAATCCACCACACAGGAGCCGAGTTCTCTCTCATCACATGAAGTGTACCCTTTGTACCAACATTGCTCAGAAAGAGGAAAGAGAAATAAACTTTAATGATGTTAAGCCACTGAGGTTGGAGGTTCTTTATGTCAGAAATGGGGCTAACCTAATATTCAAGGGTGTATATTTGACAGGCAACAAAACAAAACACCAAAATTTGATTCTGTAATTTCCATACTTGCATTTAAAAAAAACTCAGTGAGGAGGTTACATACACTATGGTAATTTTTAAAAATATCTCCCACCATCTAATTCCTTCACACATCTACTCCCACATCTTATCCTTCAAAATCCTCAGAAAATTTATCTTCCAGTCCTGCCCACACACCTCTTGTTCTTCAGCTCCATCCTCACTTCTTTCCTTCTGAGTCTGCATCACGAAAGCTCAAAGAATCATCAGGCAAAACAGAACTCCCCTTTGAGGGTGGGAGAAAGATGAAAATTAAATACCTGTCAAATAAAGAGGAATATCAGAGAAATGGAAGATTCATACATTAATAATATTGTAACATTTATGGCAGTGAAAATTTGGAAACTATCTGAACATCAGACATTAAGGAAGTAGTTAAATAAATTATGGCATATTTGTTGCTGGTTAAAAGAACAAGACAGACTTAGTCACAATGCTCATGGAGTTTGTATACTAACTAATATGTTATGGCCATCAATAATCATGTTTTGGAAATAAAGTTAATTAATATGAAAAAAAATCATCCAATTTCCAGTGAAGAACTTCACGTAAGAAGCTACATATATAGTAATTTAATATCAGTTTAAAAATTTATGTATATGTCCTTGTATATGTATGTATGTGTACATATATGTGTGTGTATATATCAAATGGTTAAAGGTTATTATCTCTGGATATTGATATTACAAGTGATTTTTATTTCTATTTTATACTTTTTCATATTTTATTTTATTTTATTTTTTATTTATTTTTTTTTAATTTTTTATTGGATTATAGGTTTTGGGGTACATGAGCAGAGCATGCAAGACAGTTGCGTAGGTACACACATGGCAGTGTGCTTTCTTTTCTTCTCCCCTTCACCCACATTTGGCTTTTCTCCCCAGGCTATCCCTCCCCACCTCCCCCTCCCACTGGCCCTCCCCTTTTCCCCCCAATAGACCCCAGTGTTTGGTACTCCCCTTTCTGTGTCCATGTGTTCTCATTTTTCATCACCCACCTATGAGTGAGAATAATTTGTTGAGCAGTGCTTTACTTCCAATTATGTGGTCAATTTTAGAGTAGGTGTGATGTGGTGCTGAGAAGAATGTGTATTCTGTGGATTTGGGGTGGAGAGTTCTGTAAATGTCTATCAGGTTTGCTTGCTCCAGGTCTGAGTTCAAGCCCTGGATATCCTTGTTGATTTTTTGTCTGGTAGATCTGTCTAGTATTGACAGTGGAGTGTTAAAGTCTCCCACTATTATTGTGTGAGAGTCTAAGTCCTTTTGTAAGTCCTTAAGAACTTGTCTTATGTATCTGGGTGCTCCTGCATTGGGTCCATATATGTTTAGGATCATTAGCTCTTCTTGTTGTATCGATCCTTTTACCATTATGTAATGGCCTTCTTTGTCTCTTTTGATCTTTGTTGCTTTAAAGTCTATTTTATCAGAGATAAGAATTGCAACTCCTGCTTTTTTTTTGCTTTCCATTTGCTTGGTAAATCTTCCTCCATCCCTTTATTTTGAGCCTTTGTGTATCCTTGCATGTGAGATGGGTTTCCTGGATACAGCACACTGATGGGTTTTGGCTTTTTATCCAATTTGCCAGTCTGTGTCTTTTGATTGGTGCATTTAGTCCATTTACATTTAGGGTTAATATTGTTATGTGTGAATTTGATACTGCCATTTTGATGCTAAGTGGCTGTTTTGCCTGTTAGTTGTTGTAGATTCTTCATTATGTTGAAGCTCTTTAGCATTCAGTGTGATTTTGGAATGGCTGGTACTGGTTGATCCTTTCTATGTGTAGTGCCTCTTTTAGGAGCTCTTGTAAAGCAGGCCTGGTGGTGACAAAATCTCTGAGTACTTGCTTGTTCGCAAAGGATTTTATTTTTCCTTCACTTCTGAAGCTCAGTTTGGCTGGATATGAAATTCTGGGTTGAAAGTTCTTTTCTTTAAGAATGTTGAATATTGGCCCCCACTCTCTTCTGGCTTGTAGTGTTTCTGCCGAGAGATCTGCTGTGAGTCTGATGGGCTTCCCTTTGTGGGTGACCTGACCTTTCCCTCTGGCTGCCCTTAGTATTCTCTCCTTTATTTCAACCCTATTGAATCTGACGATTATGTGCCTTGGGGTTGCTCTTCTTGCAGAATATCTTTGTGGTGTTCTCTGAATTTTCTGCAATTGAGTGTTGGCCTGTCTTGCTAGGTGGGTGAAATTTTCCTGGATGATGTCCTGAAGAGTATTTTCCAGCTTGGATTCATTCTCTTCGTCCCCTTCTGGTACACCTATCAAACGTAGGTTAGGTCTTTTTACATAGTCCCACATTTCTTGGAGACTTTGTTCATTCCTTTTTGCGCTTTTTTCTCTAATCTTGGTTTCTCGTTTTATTTCATTGAGTTGGTCTTCGACTTCAGATATTCTTTCTTCTGCTTGGTCAATTCGGCTATTGAAACTTGTGCATGCTTCGCAAAGTTCTCGTATTGTGTTTCTCAGCTCCTTTAATTCATTCATATTCCTCTCTAAGTTATCCATTCTTGTTATCATTTCCTCAAATCTTTTTTCAAATCTTTTCTCAAGGTTCTTAGTTTCTTTGCATTGATTTAATACATGATCTTTTAGCTCACAAAAGTTTCTCATTATCCATCTTCTGAAGTCTAATTCCGTCATTTTGTCACAGTCATTCTCCGTCCAGCTTTGTTCCCTTGCTGGTGAGGAGTTTTGGTCCTTTCTAGGAGGCGAGGTGTTCTGGTTTCGGGGGGTGTTTTCCTCCTTTTTGCGCTGGTTTCTTCCCATCTTTGCGGATTTGTCCGCTGGTCGTCTGCGTAGTTGCTGACTTTTCGATTGGGTCTCTGAGTGGACACCCTGAATGTTGATGATGAAGTATTTCTGTTGCTTGGTTTTCCTTCTACCAGTCTAGCCCCTTCGCTGTACGACTGCTGAGGTCCGCTCCAGACCCTGCTTGTCTGGGGTGCACCTCTAGCAGCTGTGGCACAGCGAGGGATGCTACCAGTTTCTTTTTCTGCTATCTTTGTCCCAGGATGGTGCCTGCCTAATGTCAGTCTTTTGGATATAGAGGGGTCAGGGAGCTGCTTGAGGAGACAGTTTGTACTTTATAGGGGTTTAATTGCTGAGCTGTGAGCTGTGTTGTTCATTCAGGGCTGTTAGGCTGCTATGTTTGATTCTGCTGCAACAGAGCTCATTAAAAAAACCCTTTTTTTTCTCAAATGCTGTGTTGAGGGGTTTGGGCTTTATTTTTAGATGTCCGTTGAGGTCCTGCCCAGCTAGGATGCAGACTAGCCACTGTTTGCCTGCCGAGGCTTCGCCCTGCTGTTGTGAGGCTCGCCCCGGCTCAGCTGTTCTGCTGTTCTCCGCCACGCCCTGCGGCGGAGTCTCTCTGTTGTAGCGGGTTGCCTCGGCGACGGCAGGCTGCGTCAGCAGTGGGCGTGTATCTCAGTAGGGACGGGTTGCCTCGGCAACGGCTGGCTGCGTCAGCAGTGGGCGTGTATCTCAGTAGGGACGGGTTGCCTCAGCAACAGCTGGCTGCATCAGCAATGGGCGTGTATCTCAGTTGGGGCGGGTTACCTCGGTAATGGTGGCCGCTCCTCCCCCTCAGAGCGACTCAGGCCGTCTGCACGGGGCTTGTTTGAAATCGCGGTTTTGTTCGTCCCACTGGGCCAATCCTAACGCTCTGTTCCTGCAATCCCCTGGGCTGGCCCACTGTTCAAGTCTAGCTCAGTCTCAAGTCCAGCCCTCTCACGTCTCCAGTTGCCGGTTCAACGGGGCACCCGGACAAGTGCGCCCTGTGGGGAACGCTGGGTAGGGCCGGCCGCCGCCACCCCGGCTGCCGGCTTCGCCAGGCGTAATATCTGCCTGGCGTCCCGCGTCTCCTCTTCACTTGGGAATTTCCCCGTTCCGTGAGCAACAAAGATCAGTCTGGAAATGCAGCTCAGACTCACCTCTCCGCAGACACAACGAGCACTTTTTCATATTTTAAAATATAAGTACATTTTTAATAGTAAGTGAGATTTTCAGATTATCCTTATTTCTTTTCTGATTTTCCATTTGTTAATAGAATATATATAATTTAAAAAAAAAGCATCAGTCAAATCACAGTATTTGATATCACCATGAACTGAGAAACCATCTGAGGAGTAGCTTCCGGGTTTAGTAGATTTTTGCTTCCAATAACCCTGTGGGTCTCAATTAACTTACTTGTAATCACTTGTCTAATGTATTAGTCTGTTCTCACATTGCTATAAAGAGCTACCTGAGACTGGGTAGTTTATAAAGAAAATAAGTTTAATTGACTCACAGTTCTGCAGGTTGTACAGGAGGCATAGCTGGGGAGGTTTCATGAAACTTACAATCATGGCAGAAGGTGAAGGGGAAGCAAGCACATCTTCAAATGACAACAGGAGAGAAGGAGGGAAGTGGTACACACTTCTAAACAACCAGATCCCATGAGAACTCACTATTACAAGAACAGCAGGGGGGAATTCCACCCTTATGATCCAATCACCTCCTACCGAGTCCCTTCCCCAACACTGAGAATTACAACTCAACTTGAGGTTTGGGTGGGTACACAGAGCCAAACCATATCACTTACCAAGTAATGATCTTTGGCTTTTGTGTGAAATTGTAGACTTTCATACACACATATACACAATCTAACTGCATTTGCAACATAATGGGTTATTCTTAAAACACAATGTGCATATGCTTACCTTTACTGTGACATCAAAGACTTTAATGTGACTGAGCTTACCTGTTCTCAAAATAGAAGTACTAAAATTTCATCAGGTGTTTTTTTTGTTTGTTTTGTTTTTTTTTTTGAGATGGAGTCTTGCTCTGTCACCCAGACTGGAGTGCAGTGGGGTGATCTTAGTTCACTGCAGCCTCCACCTGCCAGGTTCAAGTAATTCTCCAGCCTCAGCCTCCCGAGTAGTTGGGACTACAGGTGCCTGCCACACATCCAGCTAATTTTTTTGTATTCATCAGGTGGTTTTTAAACAAGCAAATTTATATGCTTAAAATATGGAGGTGAATTATTAATAACACTAGAAAATTCTGTTCAAGTTTATTTAGTAAATTTTGCTGTTCCTTCCACTTGTTAATATGGAAATCTATAGAGATATTAAAATGCAATTTACATTGTGTTTAAAGAAAATGACTTTTGCTTAATATAATACAAAGCCGTTGAAGGCTAATCCCATGGCATATGCCCCTCCTTGAACTACCAAATACCATTGAGAGGAGTGAGTGAATTATTGTAGGTGATTTTAATTTAGATTATTAAAACATTTCCATAGACATAGAAGTCTGAGTTGATTAAACCTTCAACTTATCTGATTAAAGCACTTATTATATTGTGGTTGAAGTTACAGGAAAGTATTTCAATTGATTGGATAATTATGAATAAACAGAGAAGGATGTGACTTAGAAAATTTGTTTCAATTATTTAAGTGATTGCTGTATGAAGGAAATTAAGAAACTGAAATTGTCTTGACATTGTATCAAATTGCCAGACTGAAGTTTTGAAGGTGAATAATTTTATGATGTCTGTTATGCCATGAATTTAGAAATCTATCCTAATTATTTTTTGAGATGTTGTTTATTTAGCTTAAGAATAAGAGAAAGATAAAAAATATGAAAATGCAACCAATAGAAACATTTAAACAGTTGAATGTTATTGGCAGTCCCTAGTTCATTTCCTCACGTTGTTTTTAGAGAAAACTCTCAGCAAAGGTGCCTTAAATGAATCTCGGAAAAGGGAACATGAACTATATTTCTACTGGTTTTATCTCAGACTTGTAATTCCCAT
This sequence comes from Callithrix jacchus, assembly GCF_049354715.1. Lineage (NCBI taxonomy): Eukaryota > Metazoa > Chordata > Mammalia > Primates > Cebidae > Callithrix > Callithrix jacchus. The sequence goes on along the minus strand of NC_133513.1, from coordinate 83,456,664 downwards.
TGACAGAGGGAAATTTGTATTAGATTTCGGAGGCGGGCAGAGAAAATAGTACTTCTTGAGTACTGACTCAGTGCTCAGTGTTTTATGGGTGTTACCTCATTTAATTGTCACCCCAAAAGTCTATAAACTCTTTTTTTTTTTTTTGAGTTAGAGTCTCACTCTGTCACCCAGGCTTCTCACTGCAAACTCAGCTTCCCAGATTCAAGGAATATTCAACTAAAGTAGGCTAGTTTAATAACCATATACCATAATGTACACTATAGAACAAACTTTATATGCAAATGAAAATGTTAAACAATTTTAAGAAAGAGAGAGAGAACAAAGAGAAAAGTCCTCCAATGCATGTGCTCATTTAATGGACTGGCAGCACAATTCAGATGATAAATTTCTGTGCTTTTCCCATCTCTTTACATCTAAATAATTGATTAAACTCATTATATAAACATTCACATAATGTGATTTAAATAAATTCTCTTTTTATTGAAGAAGGCAGAGGCTGTGAGTGGTTGCATCAACTCCCAAGGCCACATCAGAAGTGGTAGAGAAGCAAGTCAAAGGCTGCTTTTTAGATTATAAAACCCAAGCTTCCTCTCAACTCCCAAGATGCCATGCTGCCAGGTCCCATTGCATCAGACTTTGATCAATTCAAGGACTTTTCTCAAGCGCATCAGATCTTTCTTGCCACTTGACCAAAGAGCTGCTCATAGCATATAATGTGCAACTATACCATGACCCCCTCCTGCCATTCTTTCATTTATTCCACAAACATTTATTTATTTATTTATTGAGACAGAGTCTTGCCCTGTCACCAGGCTGGAGTGCAGTGGCACAATCTCAGCTCACTGCAACCTCTGCCTCCTGGGTTCAAGCGATTCTCCTGCCTCAGGCTCCCGAGTAACTGGGACTACAGATGTGTGCCACCACACCCAGCTAAGTTTTGTATTTTTAGTAGAGATGGGGTTTCACCATGTTGGCCAGGATGGTCTTCATCTCTTGATCTCATGATCCTGACCTCCCAAAGTGCTGGGATTACAGGAGTGAGCCACCGCACCTGGCCAGCCATTGTGCCCAGACTCCACAAACATTTATTGAGCACTAGCTTTGTGTTGGCAATTTTCTAGGCACCAAGGATAAAGCAATGACAAAATTTCACTGTATTTCTTGGCAATGCACATTGGTTAGCATTTGAAAATATATTTAGTTTCTAATTCTTGTGTTAATCAAGTATTAGTCATTTACAAATAGAAAGAAGTCATTTACATTTTCCTGTAATTTTTTCTATGTAAAAAATCATGCTTTACATTATGACTCAGTAAGAATAAAATGTGGGTCTGGTATTCGGAAGAGTTCCTTTTGAGGCTTAACTTGATACCTTTATTAGAAGCTTTGATTCGTTGGTCAATTTTATTTGACTCTCGATGACCTAACACTCGAGAACTTTCATTTATGAAATCAGGGTAGTTTTTGGGGTTGGGAAGATAAAATATGACAACCAACATGTAAGGGCCTCATAACCTCTAAAATGCAACACAAATATAAAGCATTAATAACATCTTTTGTTGTTTTGAGACAGTCTCACTGTGTCGCCACATGCCAGGCTTTAGTGCAGTGGTGCGATCTCAGCTCACTGCAACCTCTGCCTCCCAGGTTCAATCAATTCTCCTGCCTCAGCCTTGTGAGTATCTGGGACTACAGGCGCACACCACCACGCCCAGATAATTTTTGTATTTTTTTGGTAGAGATGGGGTTTCAACATGGTCTCGATCTCTTGACCTTGTAATCCTCCCGCCTTGGCCTCCCAAAGTACTGGGATTACAGGCGTGAGCCACTGCACCTGGCCGGCATTAGTAACATCTTTATAACGTTATTTCATGATGTATGTCTAAGCTCTGGGAGATGGTAGTGGTGGGTAGTAACCCAAGGGATGAGGTTAGACAGACCTGGGTTGGATGCCTATCCAACCACTTACTGGCTGTGTGACTTTGGGCAATTTGTTTAATCTCTCTGTGCCTAGCTTTCTCATCTGCAGCATATGGATAACAATACCAACATTTTAGGAGTGTTTTAAGGATCAAAACGAATGATATAAAAAACAAGATCATGTTTGGCTTATAGTAACTCGCACCAAATATTACTTATTGTTGGTTTTATATTATTCTCAATAAGTATTACCTAATGTTATCGTATGCTTGAAGAGGATGACCAAGAATCCACTATTTGTGTAAAGGAGAAATCTTATTTTTAATTTCTATTGCAGTGCTTCTCAGCTTTAGTGCAAGATGAAAACTTTTGTACTTTTCCAGAGAGCTTTATGCCTGTAAAACCAGAACTGGGGCATGGTAATGCATGGGGCAACGATGTGGAGTTGTGGGATAGTAAAGGCCTAGGTGCTGATTTCAGAAGTTGTCGGGGGGGGGGTAACAGCACTTGCCTGCATAGGGAATAACACACAACAGATACAAAGTAGCAGCTCAAAGTTCTATTATGTGATGCTTCAGGATGGATCCACAAGCAACCCCTCAACTGCTGCTGGAAGAGCCTGTCTTATTTTCAGTGGTTGATTTAGCCTGTTTTCTACAGACTCCTACAAGGACTAGAAGTGTTGAAAGGGCCCTAAAAGGACTGACTGAGATGATGCTGGGAATGTATAAGGGACTCCATGGTGTTGTTCAGCTCTGGAGGACTCTGAGAATCAGGGTGAACTGGGGAGGGCTTGGGCTGGTATTTCTTTCCAGTGACTGCAGCCTGCACTGAGCGAGAGCTACTCTGGAGCCCAAGCTACTTCTTTCATGGCCAAGTAAAGTCTGTCTTAGTCTTGAGGCCTGGAGAAATAAACCATCTTCTCTCTTTACTAGGAACCCTTATTTTGTTTTTATCTCTTACGTTCTGTGGTTGGCCTTCCTGGTTAATGAGCGTGATTAATGGACAGTTATACATTTAAAGTGTTGGCCTCTCTAGAGAATGTTTAACAGTGATTGGCTATTGTCAACTCAGACTCAATCTGGGAATTATGCTTCTTGACCCAAAGCTAAGAAACTAAAATTTCCTCTCTGCTGTAAAATGGATTAATTCAGGTACATGGACTAAACAAAGGTAGAAAAGCAAGAGAGAACATCTTCTTGGGATAAACCTATTTAAATATTTTCTGCATGTTCACATGCTTAAATTAACAACTGTAAAATTGCACACAGATCTTAACTTGAATCAGTGATTCTCATAAAATTGTTGGCATCTTCATAAGGTCATGCATTAAATAACTCTTCCATTTATTGTGACTGGCATATATGCTCTAGGCCTATACTCAACCTACTGTAGATGTCAAGAGTTTTGGAGTCCAAGGAGGAAAGTCCAGTTAATAAAGCTCACACTTTTTACCTCATGTGCAGCACTGCCCCAGCCAGTCTTAGCTGCTACCCATTAGTGAAACAGCTCTCAGTTCCCAATGACAGCCTGACATTGACCAATTTGTAGGCTGACATTTCTCATATCTCTTGTTGCCATCTCTTCAAGCCTCATCCTTTTTTTCAGGTACTAGGGGGAAGTTTGAAGTCAATTGATAATGTCAGGCATGGCTATAGGTTGGTTCCATGAAGATTATATAAGATAAAATTCTTAAATTACATCATTCAGGTCTGTGAGAGCCTAAAATTGACTATCAGGTTGTTTTAAGGACAGACATAGGGTTTGTTTCCTTCCCGCCTTTATTCTTTATAGAGGATTTGAGAAAATTTCTATTAACTAATCCTAAGCCTTCCTAAGTTGTATGATTATGAAGAGGAGAGGCATGTGGGCCATGTCTGTTTCAGTGTTTTATTTCCTCCAATACTTTAGGGAGGCAGAGGATGACTTGTTCCCTTAGCACTGCCACTTTCCTCTTATGAGGGTCCATGTGTCATAATGAGAACAGGAAGAGAGAAGTTCTAGTTTGAGACCCTTACTGTGAAATCTCAAATAGATCACTTTCATTTTTTATCTGCATATAATGGGAATAATAGGAGTCTGCTTCAGAGTGCAGAGTGTTATTGAAGCATTGAAGTTGATAATAAATATGCAAGTGACTTAAAAAGTGCCATACTTTTGTAAAGGGTTGGTGCTACCTGTCATGGATACATTTGTGGAACAGAACTACAGGGAAGTGTTGCATAATTTTCCTTCTGGGGAAAAGGATGCTGTGTTTTCTTGGATATAAGACTAATTATGTTAGATGATTAATAGAGTCTACCTAGTTGTAGATACGGAAAATCAACCAATACTTCATTGTTTCTTAAACTGGCTTTTTCTAACAAAAGAGAACAGTTAAGGAAAATTTATAAAAACGATAGCATTTTTTTTGGGTGCTCCTACTATATGCTTGATGTTTAAAATGAGTTATTTTGTTTAACCCTGAAAATAAGTTTATCAGTAAAATTCTGTTACCTACATTTTTTCATATGGGAAACTGAGACATAGATTAAATCACTGGTTCAAGATCTCATGAGTGATAGAAGAAGGATTTAAACTGACTTGAGACTCCATGCTCTAAGCCACCAAACTTTCTCTACACATATACTGTGAATTGTAATCAAAATGTGCTAAATGTTTATACCAAACTTATAGAGTTTCTGGTTAAGTGTGTTCTTGTAAAAACATTTTTGCTCCTATTTTTTCTCTTAAAACATATGAAAGGCAATAAAAAGAATGAAAAATACGAAAAAGAAAAGCCTATTTATATTCAAAGAAATAAGAAAATGGCCACAACGGCAATCTATGAGGTATTCCTGCCCCAACCTATATTCTTGGCCTGAAGAAGTAGGAACAGGAGAGCAGAGGCATACAGATTTTCCTCAAACCTGCAGCCCCATCCTACAGTTCTTAGGATTTGCAGAATATCTATGGCTGGAGTTCCAGTGTAGTGATTTTCAATCACAGGGACAGCATCTCTAAAAAAGGAATCTCACAGCACTGTATTTATGGTCTAATACCCATTGGACCAGGAACAGTATGGAAAGCAGGGAAACCATGTTCATCTACCCACAATATAGAAGGGACTTGATTGTCAGCTGCACTAAAGCTTCAAGGGCAAAGCATTAGGTCACTCTATCCGCGAACTTGACCTCTGGCAGATCTCAGCACTGGTGCCTTCCCTCTCTATATCTGTGTTGCCCTTGCCATGGCTCCTCAGGTCCTAGTGCAGGTGGAGGCACTGGGGAAGATGCAGAACAGACAAGGCTGTGATTTGAATCTTCGCTGTGCTTTTGGCTGTTCCATGTAGGTACTGGAAATGTGAGCAGGGGGATGAATGTGGGTAATCAGAGCTTAATTGATTGTCTGACTAGTGGCACGGCTTGGTTTTGAAATGCTGCCATATTCAAACTCTAAATCCCAATATTAGAATTTCTTATACACTTAACTCTGTCTCCTGAATAATTTGCAGCATGAGTCATCTCCTTTCTTTCTCAAGCATCCCTTTCAGTTACACATCTTTTGGTCCTAAATAATTTTGCTCTTGTTTATTCCTGGGTTTTTTATTTGCCAACTGTCTTCATTATCATTTCAGTATTTCACTTGGGAAGAGGAGCTATTCCACAGTGATGCTGAACAACACTGAGCAGAAGTATTGCCTCCATGAACTTTCGCTCCTTTGAAAGGATGGAAAAAAACAGAGTAGGATCTATTATTTCTGGGAGTGTTGGGTCTACAACAAGAACTATGTATTTTTAATGTCATTTATTTGTTTTATTAGCAAAGAATGTTAAAGATGAACATCTGTGTGAAGTGGATGAAGGTGTCCAGATGGCTCTTTCCTTATATTCTCATTAAAACTGTTAGCTTAACATATATATGTACACACCAGAGCTTCTTGCCTACTGCATAGGTAGTGGTAGACTTGGTGAAACTGTGCCCACAACAATAAACCTCAATTTACATTGTAAATGGCCTTAGATCCTCTTGTCCACATTATTTCTTAGCTAATAGTTGGTCCCATTTAAAGAGGAATTATTGTTTCACTTTAAGGAAGTAGCCTAAAGAATATATCACAAAAAGAATTACTCTAAAACATAGGATAGAGTTCAGAAGAATAAGTTTGTATGTTTTCAAGGAAATTATGATGTTTTCTCTAAAAAGAGCTTAAAGGGTTGTGAGAAGGAAATATAATACATAAGCAGGAAATGAATAGTGTGCCAGTAGAATTGAAGGAAGAACTGCAAGAAAATAAAATCATTATAGAGATGAAACACACTTTAGAAGCAACAAGAATAATGTAAATGCTGAAAACGCAGCTAAAGATAGCAGTGCTGGATAGGCTCCAGAAATCACAAAAACAAAATAAAAAAGACAAAGATATTCAAAAGATTATAAAAGGTGATCAAACTGGAAGACAGAGAAAACACCATCAACATAAATATAGTTGACTCCCTGAAGAAGGGAACAGAATAAATGAAACAGAAAAAGTGTTCAAACCTATTTATGCGTTTAAGGAATATTTATTGGAGGCCTGTTATGTTAATTTAGACATGGAGCAAAAGTATTTAACAAAAAGGTAATAAAAGACAATTTTCCTGAACTAAATAAAAACATGAAATTACAGTTTAAAAATATCAATTTATTCTATAAAGCAAAAAATACCTTCATATAGTAACAGACTGTAAAACATATGTAAGCTAAATTATGGGATTTTAGGAATAAAGGAAATTTTGATGATCAAAAAATGAAATCCTGTGCAAGGAAAAAATAGGTCTTCTTCTTTCTTTCTTTTGAGATGATGTCTTGCTCTTGCTGCCCAGGCTGCTGTGCAATGGTGAAGTATCTGCTCACTGAAACCTCTGCCTCCCAGATTCAAGGAATTTTCCAGCCTCAGCCTTCCCAGTAGCTGGAATTACAGGTGCCTGGCTATTTTTTTATTTTTAGTAGAGACGGGGTTTTCTCATGTTGGCCAGGTTGGTCTTGAACTCCTGATCTTAAGTGATCCACCCACTTTGGCCTCCCAAAGTGCTAGGATTACAGGCATGCCACACTCGGCCCGGGCTTCTTAATAGCAATACTTGGTGCCTAAGGACAATGAAGCAATAGTTACCAGTTTCTCAGTAACTTGGTAATTCAAACGGCAAGTTATGAAATAGACATTCTAAACTTTGTGATCTCTATAAGCCAATCATGAAAAACTGACTTGATGACAAAATTCAAACATAAAGAGATGAATGATGATGTCATGATGTGTGGAACGCCTGATCAGAGAGAAAACAACAATGGGGAATTACAACTATAGGACAGATCATAATGCTGTAAGGCTTGGCAATGTAAAATAATCGTATACCTAATTAAAAGTCTGAATTGAGGGAGGGATGGTGGAAGGAAGTGTAAGTGTTAATTTCCATGTCTTTCAAAGGAATACATTAATAAATATTAACTAAACATAAAATAGGTTAATTGAAAAGAAATTCTAAGCACAGTTTAAAAAATCCCCCTATGTGTTTTGTTTTGGGAACTGTATTAGTTCATTTTCACACTGCTACAAAGATACTACCTGAGACTGGGTAATTTATAAACAAAAGAGATTCAATTTACTCACAGTTCCACGTGGCTGGGGAGACCTCAGGAAACTTAGAATCATGGCGGAAGGCGAAAGGGAAGCAACCACCTTCTTCATAAGGCGGCAGGAGAGAGAGCGCGCAGGGGAAACTGGCATGTTTAAAACCATCAGATCTTTGAGAACTCCATTTCTATCACAAGAACAGCATGGGGGAAACTGTCCCCATGATCAAATCACCTCCCATCCAGTCTCTCCCTCTATATATGGGGATTACAATTAGAGGTGAGATTTGGGTGGGGACACAGAGCCAAACAATATCAGAAACTTTTCATAAGTAAAATATCTTATGAATGAACATTAATTTGTAATTTAGTAACTTTTCAGTTGCTCATCAGTAACTTCTAGTAAGTTTTAAAAACTCTACAGTGACAAATTGCATCTTGCTCACCATAGGCTTTAAAAGGATTTCTGAATATGAATATTACATATAGTCAAAATTTTCTCTGAAAATCTCCTAAGAAAGTGCATGGCAGTGAATGTCACTTGCTGAGTGAGTGCAACATAGCCAATTTAATCTCCAGCTTTGGAGGAGATTGCTGCTTTTTCAGTTGATTACTAGGTAAACTTAATCCCTACTGTGGTCTTTGAGGTCATATTATGCAAAGAATATTTTTAAATACCAAAGCCAACATTCAGTGCAGTGAAATAATTGCACTGTAAGAGGGACATTGTCATTGCAAGTGAATGGAGAACAACAGATGAAAATCTCATTCATGCTCATTGTGTGAAGCAAATGTAAGTTGAATTGTCTGCATTGTATAAATTTTTAATTTTCCTCTCTGTCTCTCTTTCTTTATCTGTCTTAGTGTATGACTGTACATGTGTAAGTTAAATACTTAAATAATATGACTCCACTGAAATATTTTTATTAAAAATAGCAGGTAATATACGTCCATATTACAAATCTGTCATCTATCATCTCTCTATCCATCACTGATTTTTTCTATTTTTCTATGCACATCCTTTATTCATCCAACCTTGCATTCTTTTGTGTGTGTGTGGTATATATTTAAGTAAATATGTGTGTGTGGAGAGAGGTATGTGCTTGTGTATGAGTGCATGTATATATATATGTGTGTGTGTACATCTATGTTACATGTCTACTTTTGTTAATATCTATATCCACATGCAGAGAGAAACTGATTTAGCTGTTTTATCTGAAATGATGTCCACTATGTGTTAACAATGCTTATTTCCAGGAGGTGGGATTTCACTGTCTCATTTTTTTCTCTTTTTAAAAATTTTTATTTTACTTTAAGTTCCGGGATACATGTGCAGAATGTGCAGGTTTGTTACATAGGTATACATGTGCCATGGTGGTTTGCTGTACCTAACAACCTGTCATCTAGGTTGCAAGCTCTACATACATTAGGTATTTGTCCTAATGCTCTTCCCCTTTGTCTCCCATCCTCCAAGGCCATGGTGTGTGTTGTTCCCTTCCCTGTGTCCATGTGGTCTCATTGTTGAACTCCTACTTATGAGTGAAAACATGCGGTGTTTCGTTTTCTGTTGTTGAGGGTTATGGCTTCCAGCTTCATTCTTGTCCCTGCAAATGACATGATCTCATTCTTTTTTTATGGCTACGTAGTATTCCATGGTGTTTATGTACCAAATTTTCTTTATCCAGTCTATCACTGATGGGCATTTGGGTTGGTTCCATGTCTTTGCTATTGTAAATAGTGCTGAACTAAACAAATGTGTTCATGTGCCTTTACAGTAGAATAATTTATATTCCTTTGAGTATATACCCAAAGGAATGGGATTGCTGGGTCAAATGGTATTTCTGGTTCTAGATTTCTGAGGAATTGCCACACTGTCCTCTAAAAATAGTTGAACCAATCTACATTCCCACCAACATTGTAAAAGCATTCCTGCTTCTCTTCATAGCCTCGCCAGCATATATTGTTTCTTGACTTTTTAATATTGACCATTCTGACTGGTGCGAGATGGTCTTATTGTGGTTTTGATTTGCATTCCTCTAATGATCAGTGATGATGAGCTTTTTTTCCTATGTTTGTTGGTCTCATAAATGTCTTCTTTTAAGAAGTCTGTTCATATCTTTTGCCTGCTTTTTGATGAGGTCATATGCTTTTTTCTCGTAAATTTGGTTAAGTTCCTTGTAAATTCTGAATGTTAGACCTTTGTCAGATGGGTAGATTGCAAAATTTTTCTCCCATCCTGTAGGTTGTCTGTTCACTCTGATGCTAGTTTCTTTTGCTGTGCAGAGGCTCTTTAGTTTAATTAGATTCTATTTGTTAATTTTTGTTGCAATTGTTTTTGGTGTTTTCATCATGAAGCCCTTTGTCACATTTTTTCTTCCACTATTTAGAATTGCTTGGATTGTTTTATGAGAATGAACAGTTTTATGAAAATAATTCATTTTTTCTACTCTTTACACATAAAGAATCATACAAAATTAATCTCCAATATGTTATGCCATTATATCTATGGGTCTACCTGCACAAATGCTGCATTTTGTGCTTGGATGACTAGAGAGCTGGCAAAAGTTGGTCTACCGAAGAAGTGGGTTTCAGTCTCTATTCCCTATGCTCCATCTCATCTGTTACATATTTCTGTTGATGTCTCTTGTTGAGCTGGCTATCATTCCTAAAGATGCATTATTCTTGTTGCTCCCTGGGCTGCAGTCCTGGAGGTGACTGACTCACACAAGAAGGACTCATTGTCATTATCAGCTTTCTAATCCTTTGTTCTCTGTTTCTCACTTTCCTCTTCCTATGTATTTATGCTGCTTCTGCCTTTTTCCTCCTTTTCTTTCACTTTTCTCTACTCTTTCTGTGGTGCTCTGCACTTATGCTCTGACCTCCATTTATTCCTTTTAGACTTTTTATTCTATTTTGTCACCCATAACATGGGGTCACACACTGCACTCTTAATTTTAAAATTCATTTTAAATTTGATTTTAATTCATTTTGCCTGGGAAATGTTGACATTGTGTCTCTGCCATCAGAGTTAGTGTTCTGTCGAAAAACATTCTCCATCCTGAATTGCAGGAATAACTGAAAGCATCTTTAGTAGACATTACAGGGCATGGGTATCAAGAAGGAAGGCTGTGTGCTGTCTTACCTCAGTGGTCTCCTGGGTTCTCCGGCTTTTGGACCTGAACTTAGCCATGCTACCAGGATCCCAGGTATACAGCTTACTGATGGTCTCTCTTGGAATTCTCAGCCTCTAATCATATGAGCCAATTCTTCTAATAAATCCCCTCCTGCACATCTATATCTATCCTATTGGTTCTGTGTCTTGGAGAGCCCTCACTAATACAGATTTTGGTACGAGCGATGGTCCTAGAGAAATAGAATTTTAAGGATAAGTTTTCTTAATTGGATTTTTAGTTTCCTGGAATTGGCTCTCTATCTAATTAGACCTAAAAATGCTGAGACCTCTACTTCTAATAGTACAAAGAGCACTCATAGTCCACAATGTGAACTGTTTACAGAGACATGCAGAATAAACGCACTTGATATATTTAATTCACCATGTATAAAAGGCAAGGAACTTGGTGACTTGGCATGTGATATTTTGAACATTTGTGGAAAACCAAGGAATGTAATTATATTGGTTGGTTGCACCTAATGTTGCTGGACAGAGCGATGGAAGAAAAGGATGAGCTTATGAATTTGATTTACCAGCTGCAGCTCTGTATAAATAGCTTATGCACTTCTGAGTATGCCTGAGTTAGAATCTTCTTTCTTATAGCCATAGGCTGAAGTTGCTGAAAATCAACACATGCCCCTGTCAGGCAATTGGCTGCATTACAACAAAAGTTGAACTCCCAGCCTCACAGGTTGCATACTGTTAAAGTGAGGGCATTGGTTGGAAAAGAATGGGATCCTGTTAGTTGGGGTGAGGATCTGATGTGTGAGAAGACACTGATGAAGCTGGAACATTGAGCCCCTAAATCCTCATGAGTCTTGTTTGTCATGGAAGTGGCCTCTCCACCTTTCAAGGCAGTGGCATTCTCAACCCCAGTGGTATTGGCCTTTCTACCTTTTTCTGAGGGGATGAGAGGTGCATTGCCTGTAAAAAAGGTAATGGCCTCCCTTGAGGCAGTTGCCAGGCAAGACAATGTTGATTCTCCTCAGGACTCATGTCCACCATCGCTCTTTGCTTCTAGACTTATAACTAGACTTGAGACCCAGTAGGCCCCTAAAAGTGATGTAGAGAGTGTGACCCATGAGCAGGTGCCCTATACTCTGATAGGACTACCTTAGATTTCTAATTTATATAAACAGAAATGTGGGGAAACATATGGAAATGGATACTAAAGGTGTAGAATAATGATGGAAGGAATAGTGGAATAAGCTGAATTTATTGATATGGGCCCATTAAGCAGAGATTCTTCATGTAATGTTGCAGTTCAGGAAGTTAGTAAAGGCCGTAACTGTTTGGTTGGTTGGCTGAAACATAGATCAAAAGACAACCCACTGAGGGCAAGTTAGATAAGCCTCATCTCCCTTTGGTTAACATAAAGGATGGGATTTAGAGGCCTAAAGAGATTGTAATGCTAAAGTGAATTTTTTAAAAAATGTAAAACCTACAGATTCACACTGGGAAGGTCCAGATAGATCTTTCACTAATACTTTGAGAAACAGATTTGTAAAAGGAGTCCCAGCATCCTTGAAGAGCTCTGTAATTGCACTTCTCTGTAGGCCTGACCTTATGGTGAGAAGCACTGCCACTTAATGAGAAAACTTACATGCAATGGGAATAACTGAATCTGGGGTGGCAGGAGCCAAGCGGTGGTGGTACCCAACATGAAAGGTAAGGTGGATGTAGTTATTGTAATGGATAGAACAAGCAAAGCAACAATCAGGAGAGTATGACTCATGTAGACCTAAGGCACTAAATAGTCAGTTATGGTGTTCCTAGAAATAACATATATATAGGGAGCCTACTAAATCCTTACTTTACAATATAAGCAGAATGCTTTCAGGTCAAGCAAACAAAAAGTCTAGCTCTAATAATAAAAACAGAATGATGGCCCCTCAATTATTTCCCAGACATGAGTCAGTTTAAAGAACCCCTTGAAAGAGGGGGAGACCAGGTCCCTCCCAGGAAAGACCCTGGTACACCAAAAATTTATACAGATACTGTTTAGCTTTCCCCAAAAGACTTAAACAGCATTTTGCGAGGGTAACCGTGCACTGGGGAAAAGAAAATAATCAGACCTTTGGGGACTATTGTATGCTGACTCTGAACTGACAGATTCCAGGAGCTCCAAAATGTCACTGCAGCACATCAGCAAAGCTAGGAGCTTATAGAGGTTAGGTGATCAGTGGAGTTGTAGTTCGGGTCTGCCTCATAGTGGGTTCAGTGGGTCCCCCAACCCAGTCTGTGGTCATTTCTCCAATTCTGGAATGCATAATTGGCACAGACATACTTAGCAGTGGGCAGAATCCTCACATTAGTTTCTAAACTAATGGAGTGAGGGCTAGTGTGGTGAGGAAGACCAAATTGAAGCCATTAGAGCTACCTCTACCTAGGAAAATAGTGAACAAAAAATAGAGTGCCACCATCAAGGACTTGAAAGATGCAAGGATAGTTATTCTCACCTCATCTTTATTCAGCTCTCCTATTTGGCTTGTACAGAAGACCGATGAATCTTGGAGAATGACAGTGGACTATGTAACCTTAACTAAATGGTGACTCCAGTTGCAACTGCTGTACCAGATGGCATTTCATTGCTTGAACAAAGGAACACATATCCTGGTATGCGGCTATTAATTTGGCAAATGCTTCATTCTCCATTCCTGTTCATAAGGCCTACCAGAAACACTTTGCTTTTAGCTAGGAAAACCAGCAATATACCTTCACTGTTCTACCTTAGAACTATTATCAACCTTCTGGCACTTTGTCCCAGTCAGGTTTGCAGGGATCTTGATTGCCTTTCCCTTCCACAAGATATCACACTGGTCTATTATATTGATGATGTTATGCTGATTGGATCTAGTGAGCACGAAGTACCAACTAGTCTGGACTTATTGGTTAGAAATTTGTGTGTCAGAGGATAGGAAATAAATCCAGCTAAAATTTGGAGGCCTCCTACCTCTGTGAAGTTTCTAGAGGTCTGGTGGTGTGGGGCATGCCAAGATATCCTTTCTAAGGGAAGGATAAATTGTTGGATCCCTAACCAATGGTGATAAGTTAAAACACATTCCCTAAGAGAAAATATTTTTATGCATTTTGTTTACTGCTGTATTCTCAGCACCTAGAAGACTATCTGGTACATAGCAGTTGCTCAATATTTATTGAATGAATTAATTGTAGGAATAAATGAAATAGCCTGAGAAAGTACTGCTACAGGAAAGAATAATAAAAACATAGACATAAGGTTAGCATCTGCTTTTTAGTTTCTTGCTTCCAGGACTTCTAGATCCCATCTTCTAAAACAGAAGAAAAGAAAGGAAGGAACTTAGTAGTGCAAACCAGAAGGAGTCTGTGTTGGACAAGTAGGATGAAGACAAATGGGCAGGGAGCGCCATACTGTCTCTTGTAATTGGGAGCATAGGGATGAGTCTAGGGAATCAAATCAGCTTAAAGACTGTGGCTCTTGTGCCCTCTACCATTTTCTTCAGCTTCCATCATAGCTCTTGACCTCTTTATTCTATTGCCTCCACATAGCAGAGGGCAAGACTGATGAGAGGTCCAGGATGGTATAATTATAGTTCCCAAATGAGAGGGGAGAGTATTTCTCTTACTGTTTGCATATAAAATCCTAGGAGATAACTCCAGTTGGTCTAACTTGGCCAATTCTTCCAAATAGGCCCTAAGCTGCAAGAGGGCAGGAACATTTCCTCAATTAAGAAATTGCAGCAACACCATAGGGTGGAAAAAAAAGGAGAATAACCTCCTAGAAAGGGTCTCTGTGGAGATCAGTATACCTGAGACTTCTGCAAACAAGAAAGAGCAAGGGCTGTTTATTGGCCATGTGGTGGTTGCCAGCGCATTCCCAAAGACTGGCTCTGTGGGACTCTGGTGATCTTCGTGTCTAAGACCTCCACAGCCCCGTGGCAACCTTGAACTCCTTAGTTCCCCCCTAGTATTTAGTGGAGGCAAATGGACCCCAGTAGCCTGTGCCACAAAGGATTCCAGCAGCTTTTACCACTGAGGTATCCAACAGCCAATGCCACCTTGTGTCCTCTGGTGAGGGAGATACTGCTGCACTCCCCAACTCCCAATAAAGAGCTACTCTCTTGACACCCTGGGACAGGGCAACCACTCTAACCAAACTCGGGCTTACTCTAATCCCTGGTGGTGGTTGCTCTAGACCCCGGCTCCTATGCAGCCTGCCCAACTTTAACCTCAGACACCAGAGCCAATCCACAGCAGGTGCCTCTGCAGCCCCTTTCTGTATTTCTGCTCCTACCCACACTTTAGACACTAACTTCCTGGCTGCCTCACAAGCTCCCATGCCTCATCATTACCAAAGAGGCAGTGGGAGCCCCTGCACCCTGGAAACCCTGGCCTCTGTTGTCTCAGATTCAGGAGGCCTGAACCTCCATGGGAGCCTGGATTTAGATATGGGCTCTCTGGCCACTCCATGAGCACCACTCCTCAAACAGTGTCCCTATCATGCAAGCACACCTGTGATCTATACCTGGTACCAAGAGAAATTCCTCCTTCTAAGATTTCCTCTATTGGAGAAAAACAGATCAGGATGACCTCAGTAGTCTTCATCACCTAAGACCCCAACAGCTCCCTTCAATTCTGTGGACGTAACAGCATTGATCACGGGGACCCTGCAATCTTCAGTATCACTGCCCTCAGCTGATGGAGCTGCACCTAGACTATGTAAACTATTCCCAAATCAGAACAGGAACCATATCACCCCATCCAGTGCACAAATAGTCAACACATTCCAGAAAATTGAAATCACCTAGTATCTTTTTCAACCACAATAGTAAGAAACTATAAATCAACAGGAGGAAAACTAGAAAGTTCACAAATTTAGTCGTGCGTAGTATAACAACATTTTCATCAGGGACTAACTGCATATACCACTGTGGTCCAATTAGATTGTAATCTAGCTGAAAAAAGTCCTGTTTCCTAGCGGCATGGCAGCAGCCTAATGACTCAGCACAATGCATTACCTTTTCTTCATTTAGATACACAAATACTTACCATTCCATTACAACCGCCTATAAGTATTCAGTACAGTAACAGGTTGTACAGGCTTGTAACCTGAGAGCAATAGGCTATACCATGTAGCCTGGTTGTATAGTAGGCTATCTCTTCTAGGGTTGTGTAAGTACCCTCTATTTAGTTGGAACAATGACAAAATCGCCTACCAATGCATTTCGCAGGATGTATCCCTGTCACTAAGTGATGCAGACTGTTTGCAGAAATCAAACATCATACTCCTGAACATCCAATAGGTCAAAGAAGCAATCAAAATAGGAAAATAGAAAATATCTCATGACAAATAAAAACAAAACACAACTTACTAAAATGTATGTGATGTAGCAATAGCAGGATTAAGACGGAAACACAGAGTGATATTAAAAAAGAAAGATCACAAATAAGCAACTGAACTCGACAACTCAAGGAACTAGAAAAAGAAAAAACTAAGCCCAAAGTTAGCAGAAGGAATGAAATAACAAAGATCAGAGTGGAAATAAATTAGAAACTAAAAAAAAAACAGTAGAAAAGATAATGAAAACAGTTGATTTTTTTGAAAAGAAACAAAATTGAAAAAGCTTTAGCTAGACCAAGGAAAAAAGGAAGAAAAACAAAATCAGAAATGAAAAGGAGACATTACAACTGATGCCAGAGATATCTAAAGGATCATGAGATGACTACGAGCAATTATTCACTAACAAATTGGATAATCTAGAGGAAATGGATAAACCCTTAGACACATAGAACCTATCAAGACTGAATCATTAAAAAAAAAACAGAAAAATCTAAACAGACTGATTATGAGTATCAAGAATGAATCCGTAATAAGATGTCTCCCATCTAGGACAAGCCCAGGACCTGATGGCTTCACTACTGAATTCTACCAAACATTTAATGAACAAATATCAATCATTCTCAAACTTTCTCAAAAAAAGAAAAACTTAGAAGAAGGAATATTTCCAAACTCATTTTAACAGGCCAGCATTACCCTGATAGTAAGGTCAGATAAGGAAAAAAAAAACAAGAAAATTATAGGTCATTAATGCTGATGGACATAAATGCAAAAATCTTCAAGAAAATACCAGCAAACTGAATTCAACATTTAAAAGGTATCATATGGATGTAAGGATAGTTAAACATTCACAAATCTATAAATGTAATATATACCACATTAACAGAATAAAGAAGAAAAACTATACTATCATTTCAATAGATATATAAAAATCATTTGACAAAATTCAACATCCTTTCATGATAAAGTTCTCAATAAATTAGTGATAGAAAAAAATGTACCTCAACACAATAAAGGCTATATATTACAAAGCCATGGCTAACATCATACACAATAGCAAAAAGTTGTTTTTTTCCTAAGATCAAGAACAAGACATGAATGCCTATTCTCACCACATCTAGTCAACATAGTTCTGGTAGTCCTCGTCAGAATAATTAGGCAACAGGAAGAAGTAAAAAGTATTCAAGTTAGACTAGAAAATGTTAAATTGTCTCTTTTCGCAGAAAACATTGTCATTTATATAGAAAACTCTAAGGACTCCACTGAAAAAGCCTTACAACAAATGAATTCAGAAAATTTGCAGAATAAAAAATCAACATGCAAAAATCAGTTGCATTTCCGTATACCATTTTTTTGTACACCAGTAATGATCTATTCAAAAAAGAAATCAAGAAAATAATTCTATTTATGGTATTATAAAAAAAAGTAAAATACTTAGGAGTAAATTTAACCAAGGAAGTAAAAGTTCCATACACCGAAAACTACACTACAAGACACTGATGAAATAAATTGAAGATGATTCAAATAAATGGAAAGATATTTTATGTTCACAGATTGGAGGAATTAATATTGTTAAAATCTCCATACTAAGAATAATTGACAAAATCAGTGAAATTTCTATAAAAATTACAATGACATTTTCACAGAAATAGAAAAATAATCCTTAAAATCATATAGAACCACGACAACCCAGAATAGTTAATGGAATCCTGAGCAAAAAGAACAAAGCCAGAGGTCACAAACTACCTGACTTTATACTACAAAGCTATCGTTATCAAAACATCATGGTACTGGCATTAAAAAAACAACAACATATAGACCAATGGAAGAGAAATAAATCTACTTATATGTTGTCAACTGAGTTTTGCAAAAGGCAACAGAACACACAATAAGGAATGAAAGTCTCTCCCATTTATGGGATTTGGACAACTGGGTATGTTCATGCAGAAGAATGAAATTAGACCCTTTCTCACACTGACTCAAAATGGATTAAAGACTTAACTGTAGGAACTGAAATTGTAAAACTTCTAGAAGAAAACATAGGGAAAATCTCCATGATGTTATTCTGAGCAATTATTTTTTAGCTATGAACTCCAAAGCACAGGCAACAAAATTGAAAATAGACAAGGAGATTACATCAAGCTAAAAAGCTTCTGCACAACCAAAGAAACAATCAACAGAGTGGGGAGGCTACCTACAAGATGGGAGAAGACATTTGAAAATTATACATATAATAAGGGGTTGATATTCAAAATATATAAGTAACTCAAACACTCAATGGTAAGAAAACAAATAACCTGATTTCAAGATGGGCAAAGGATCTGAATAGGCATTTCTCAAAAGAAGACAAATGGCCAACATGTATATGAAAAAACATTCAACATCACTATTGATTAAAGGAATGCAAATTAAAATCATAAAAGATATTGATACGGGAGCTAAAAAGAAATTATTTGGACAAATAGTGAGGGTAAAAGAGTCCTCAGTAAGGTTTCCCTTTTAATAAAAAGCAGCCCCCAAACAACTTATTTTCTAACAAAGAGTAGCCAGGAGAATCAAGCTGCAGACATAGAAAAGCAAGCTACAGTCTTGCACAAGTAAATGCTGGCAGCTGTACCAATAAGAAAAGGCTACCTGGGAGCAGGAATGTTCAACATGTAGGCTCCCTCTTCCCTTTTCTTTGTCAACCACATGTAAGTAAAGGAACAGATAACATAGTGCCAGCCAGGTAGAGAACCCACCTGGATAACAGAAGATTAGGGCAGGGCAGCCAGCTTCTTTGCACCCTATGTAAATGGTACATCTGGTCTGTCCAGTCTTTGGATTCTGCACAAATCAGACATTGCCTCTTCAAGGTAGTTCATAAAACCCCGTGCATTTCATCACAAAACTGGAAGACCGACTCGAGAGCCCCATTCTCCGCAAGAGAGAGAAATTTTCTCTTTCTTTCACCGACTAAACCTCTGCTCTTAGCCTCACTCCTTGTATGTCTGCATCCTTGATTTCCTTGGAGTGAGGCAAATTTTACAATGTATATACTTCTTAAGCCTAGGATTCCAGTCTTCTAAACTATACTTGCACAGGTACTCAAAGATAGATGTACAAATAACTACACCATTGTAATGCACAGTAAGTGGAAGTGATCTAAAGGTCACTTATGAGAAGACTCTCCAGTTATGTTCTGCCTAAACACTATTCAGTCCTTAAAAACAGTGAATTTGGTCTGGTGTATGATCATGGAAAAATGTTCAAATACATTGAGTTAAAAAAGCAAGTGGTGGAACAGTATGCTTTGTGTGATTCTCATTTGAATATTTTTACAAAAGCATTATATATAGGTGTAGTTGCATATATAAATGATTTTTCTAGGGATGTAAAACAAACTGTTTTTGTGAGTTTCTGTGGTAAGGGTCCATGAGGGGAATTCAGGTGACAGGCAAAGAATTTTACCTTTCATCATATGCCATTTTGCATAATTGAAGATTTTACTCTGAATATGTAATATTTTTACAATAAATAACAGATTTAGTTTTGGGGTCTATTCTTGGTTAGGGCAGCATATTATATGGAGGGGGTTTAGCCATTTGTGTTTGCATGGAGGTTGAGGGAGCCAGATGAGGTAAAGAGCATATGTGGTTATTCCAGAAGGTAGGGCCCCTTACCCCTTCCCTCATGCCACCCCAAGAAATGCAGTGTCATCAAGCACCTTCCTTGTTATTTCTTACCTCCACTTAAGGAGGGAAGGCAACCAGATGTTGCCATAATACGTCCTCTAACTTTATCTTTTTCTGTCTTTGCTCAGCCTTACCCTTCCCTCCTTTTTCTTCCCTCCCACCTTCCCTTATCATAGTTTTCCCCTGCTGTTGTGCAGTACAAAGGGAAGCCCTAGGTACAGTTGTCACTTTCTGGGACTTTATGGGGAGCCAGCTCTGCCTTGGGTTTGGTCCCGACTTGTCATTATACTCAGGACTTCTTGAAAAAAAAAATGGTACGAGTAAGTAGCCCTTGTAAACTGAGAAGACTCAGCGAAAGCTTTCTCTACTAGGCTTCAATATTAAGGTTCTAAAATGGGAAGCAGTATCTCATGCCTAATTACTAAAATGCTCTCGTGCATTAGAAAACATGAGCTGCTTATGGCAACAGCTTGAGAATTGCTCAGGGAGTATTAGGAAAAACAAAAAATCTTTGACATAGCCTGCACTTGTTATCACTATGGAAAGCAAGTACTGACGGAATGAATGCCGGAAGGTTACAGCTCTTGAAAGCTTTTGTCTATTCTCTTTCTGTTTGCTGCCGTGGGAAGCCAGACATGACCCTTTAAGTTGAGCTTTCATAAGTGCCTGAGGTGACTGCTGAATATTCTTTATTTCCTTTACTTCTATACCAGAAGCAGCATTTAGGCTTCAGTCAATGGTGTGGAAATGATAGGATTCTCATGAGAGGATTCGAGGCTAAGGACCTGGAAAGTTTCACTACTGATAAGTCATTGCCCTAAAGGAAAAGCAGAAGGAAGCTCTGTTCAAAGTTGCTGCTGGTGAAGAGGGCTCTCCAAGCTCCACTAGGCGTAGAGAACAGTTTCTCATTTCAGGGATATGTCCTTGAGAATTCACTCTCCACTGCTGCAGTAACTTTTATTTTGCACATTTCCCAGAGTGTGGTAAAATATAAGCCTGATGCTGTGTGTGTGTGGGGGGTGTGGGTAGGGTTGGGGGTGTCTGTGGGCTGTCGACAGGAGAAATGGGCACTAATTCTATTATTTCTTCTTTGGGTCATCAAGAAGACTTTTAGGTTCAGATGGCCTGGCTGGAAAGGAGCAGACTCTCAGTCTCTCTCAGTGTGATGCTGTGATATATCTACATATTCACACTGTAGCGTGTGTTTGTAAGAAAGAGAAACAGACAGTGAAGGAAAGAAAGAAAGATAGAGATACTCTGAGAAAGAGAGGAGTTTGGATTCTATGCAAACTAATTCAGACAAGTGATTTTGGGCATATATTTGTCAGGTAAACTCTACATTAATCAAGTCATTAACTTCTAATAAGATTATTGTTTATAGTTGTTTTTAAAATCAGAGGAGATTTTCTAAACCATCCTATCCATATGGGACTATTAGTGACAGGAGAGTGTTAGAGCCAAGGGATTCAGAACATCTTCCTCCTACCCAGGCCCAGCCTCTGATCCTCCTTGGAAGACCCTCTGGGAAGGTACATGCATATGGAACACACAGAGAGGAAAGCACAAAGCTACATGTTTGACAGTTGGGTTGGGCTTGAGGTCTTAGTCTATAGAACTCTGGTGAAACTGATTGGACTGTATGAGGATAATTTTTTTCTGCAAGTTAGTTATACCCAATCTATCATATCTTCCAGCTGCATGGGAGTAGAACTATACAGATAGAGACAGGAGAGTGTGAGACTGTAAGAAAGAATGCAATTTTTTTCCAATCCGATTTCTAAAATGACTAGGCTGTAACTGGAGTTATGGGCTCAAGCTGGCTGTTCATGAAGAGGAAGAGAGAGCAAAGCAGCATGGGAAGAAAGCTTGGGCCCAATTCCCAACTCCAGCTGCATGAGGGACAGTGAGCCACCCCCAAGTGTATTCCACAGCACAGTGACCCTGTTCAGTAGTGTCCTGAAATCTGAAAATTAGACCAATCCCAGTAGTCACCCTGCTTCCAGTGGTGTTAAGCAATGGGAAAGGGAAGAAGTGAAGAAGGTGTGAGTGTATGGGGTGGGGGAGTAGAAGGAGGCTCTAGAGATTTCTCTCTTCCCTTTAGACTTCTTGGGTCCTTAGATTATCTAGTTCAATCCATATATTTTAGAGATGAGAAAATTTGTTTAAATGAGGTGAATTCTACCAACTGAGCCAAGATTAGAGCCTAGGTCTTTGGCCTGGAAACTTCCAATTTTGCTAAACCACTTGTATATGTGAAAGCCACAAAGGCTTTAATTATAAATCTCAAGACATAGAAGAGTTCTGCACAGGTCCATCTCCCAGTCTGGAACACATTTTAGGAACCCATCATAAAAACAAATATCCTGCAAACCGACACAATATCCCACAGTTTAATAGTCATGACATTGCTTGTAGGATGTAAGTCTGTATGTTTATCAGAACCTTTTTTTTCTGAACTCATCATAGCATCCTGAACATTGTGGAGAAAAGTTATTAAATTATAGCTACAGATGGGTATTTTTTCCAAAGTCAAAGTTCTTTTAACTTTGGGATTTGAGGTCATGTCCATTGAAATGTGTAAGAAACAAAACTGAACTTTATTAAATGTGGTGGTTTTAAAATCTTACAGCTGCCTTTTCAACAAACTGCTCTTCTTGTTTAGCAAACCCATGAAGATCGATCAAGTAGAATCTTCCCAACATAATAACTGTTCTTCAGAATAATTTCATAAAAATAAACCTAGCACAGCCCAATTATTTTCACTCTTGTCTGAAAAGCAAGTGTAGGGTCTGAAGCATGCCTTCAGAAACTAGTCCCGGTGGGTTGAATTGGCATGAATGTAATTCTCTTTTTATTTCTGATTATGAAACCTATTTATGACAATACCCAGAAAGGTTTTGGAGAAAGAGTCATGGGCTGGGAGAAGTTGGTGAGTGAATAAAGAAAACTTATTTTGTGTAACCTGTGAATCTGAAATTGGATAGTAATACAAAAACAACAAAATCATTATAAGTGAAAATTCCATAATTGCAGAGCTCAGTTAGAACCAGTCGATCTGCAGAGAAATTGAGATCTACTTTATTCCTCATTTGAGAAAGGATTTGAACTGCATTTTTAACACCTTGGTTGTTGAAGAGCCTGTGAAATGGTCCTCCTATATACAGTGTCTTTTGCTGTATATTAATAATAAAATTAGATCCTACACCCCTAATCATTCCAATTATGAGGGTCAAGATTTTATCATCTGCTTATGTCAACAGGGAACATAAAATGGTAGCATGAGAAATCTTAAACTTGGGATCTAGAGTTTTGGGGGTGTAAGTTCTGAACTCACCACTTCTTAGATAAAGGATGTTGGGCAAGTTATCCCTTTTGTGCTACAGTTTTCTCACTTGGGATAGATTTTACACACCTCAAAGAATAGGTGATCATTAAATAAGAGCATGGGAATAAAATTACTAAGCACAGAGCTTGGCACATGTTAGGCTCAGTAAATGCTGGTGGTTAAATATCCTAGCTTCTGGTACATTATATGAATTTTAAAGCATTAGCTTAATTTCCCTTCCTTTCTGTGTTGAATCTAACAGTCTGCTTCTCTTAGGATTACATTGCTAATGATAAAACTAATCATTGTAAGCTAATCAAATGATTTTATGCCCAATATGCATCTTTTATATGTTTTGGTTCATATCACCAAATAAACACAATTTTTTTTCTGTGACTGGAATATTCCCTCGGTATGAGCAACAGAATTCCTGACTGGGACTGAGAGAATCTATGAGGCTCTTCCACATGTTAATATTTAAAATAATACATTATATTGAAATCTTCAGGGTATGGGACAATCGAGTGCTCTTTTCATTAGAGTTACTTAGAAATACAGCTTGACATTAATTTAAACAAGGACCCCTGGCCCTGGAAACAAGCTAGAATCTATATAATTCTTACATTTAATGGAACATTTTCTCATTAAGAGTATGAGATTTCTCAGTGCCATGTGATGAGATCCACTCTTGCCAAGCTGCCTTGAAAAATTGCTAGAACATATTACAATTCTTCTCTGAGACTTTCAGTGACTTAGAGGAGCACAAATAGACTTTTTGAAAGAAAAATCGGTAATTCAGTCAATGTGTTTTTAGTTATAAAAAGTAAAGATTAAAAAAATTACATAGAGAATGAGCCTCAAAATGAAAGAGTGTTCAGCATGTTCCAACTCCACTCTTTTCATCCACTTCTTAGGCATTTCCTATATGCCAGGCACTGTGCTAGCCCCTTTGATATATTATCTAATTTAATGCTTATCATAACTCATATGCATTCTTAGTGGATTTTAGAGTTGAGGAAGCTGAAGTTACAAGAGGTTCAAAATGTGGTTTATGAGTAGTGTAGTTTTAATTTAAGCTTAGGTCTCTTTTGAGAGACCAAGGTCTTAACCACTATACTAGCACTTTTCACATGAATTTGGGTGGATGGAGGCCTTTATCTTCAACCTGTTGCCAAATGCTTGTAGTATAATTGACAAGTCCTGGGACAACTGAAATAGTCTTAGATGAACACAGTTGAACAAATATTTCTCTTGCCTACTATGTTTCAGTTTGTGAATCCTGAAAGAGTTATATTAAATTTAAGTAAAAATTCTTATCCTGTTACCTTAAGTGAAATGAATGAAATGAGACTAAAAGAGAACTTTTTTGTTGTAACTGGTTCATTTACTAATGTGTATTCAGTGCCTACTATGGGCCAGACACACTTCTAGAAACCTGTGACACATTACTGACAGATTAATGAGGAAAATAAACAAGATTTGGGCTCTCCTTATATTCTGACTTATAATCTAGACTCTGAAATAGAGAATCATTTTGAATTCCCATAGAGGAATGGAGTTTGCTAGTTTGAAACTGCAGTGGAGATGGTCCAATGACTTGATTGCTTTTGTAGCCTAGAGTGAAATTTTCTCTTTGTTCCCTGAGTTTAGATAAATGTCAGGAATACTGAAAAGGTTGAAACTGACATGTTTCTATTAACAAATTCATAGTGGTTTGATTTTGTAGTGGGATAAAATGAAATCACCCACTCTCCATGTATGCTGCTCTGCGTGTATTATTTGTGAGCTAAGTTGGTGCCTTTCGTACACACTAGATTCTTAAAGTGTCACAGATGTAAGTACAAATGGGAAGCATTAATTACTATTTAATTAGCAAAGATTCTCTCCTAGAAAAACATGATAGTTATACAGGATCCTTTTATTCAGCAAATGTTTATGAGAAAGTTTCAAGCCCCACCACCCTGCCCCCACAAAAAATACAGCAGAAGATTCTGAAATTCATCTTTTCCATAAATCTGAGTAAGGAGCTGATAAAATACTTCTTCATCTCTGAGGCCAGGAAGAGAAGGCTGGGAAGAGAAGGACAATCAGTATACAACTACTCTGAGAGGCAGCTGGAATATAATGATTACGCTCAGGGATCCTGGAGCTGTAATGCCTGGGTGTAAATGTTTGGCTCTGCCTCCAACTAGCAGTGTAACCTTGACAAGCTTTTTAATGTCTCTGTGCTTCAATTTTTTCATCTGTAAAACGTGGATGATAAGAATAACATCTCTGTCATAGTTTCTCTATGAAGACAAAATGAGTTGAAATGTGTAAAGCATTTAGAACCATGTAAACAGTGAGTATTCAACTAAAGTAGGCTATTATTGTTTACGGATTTGTTGTGTTGTGGGTCTGCTGGTCATCCTGACTTTTATCTTTAATGCACCCTCCCAGAAAAACAACTGTGGAATTCTACAATGAACTATGTATTTAAGATTAGTTTGAGGATTCTATCACTTGCTCTATTCCATAAGTTGCCAGGATATTGTGACATGCTCCCACCTCTCAAGCCAAGGAGCAGATGGGGGATAGGAGGAACCGTGTGTTGTTTTCTGTCTCCATCACTCAATAGGCCACTGCTTTAAAAACTTGGGAGTCTAGATTTCTTAATTAAAGCAGCCTCATTATTTGGGAGGCAAAGTAGGCACTGAAACACAAGCTAAAGAGCTGTAAATCTTCCTTATTGTACATAGTGGAATCTGAGGCTGTTACCATGAATTTGTCTAGGATGTAAAATGCACCAGATTTTATTTGGGGTACCCACATCTGTATAGTTGGTTTAAGTAAAAGTCTCATTTAGGATTTATAGGTCATTTGTACCTTGTGAGAGAAGCAGCATATAATTGTATTTAAAAGTTACTTCTCTTTCTAAAGTGTGCTTTTAAATGTTCCAGGGGCCAGGCCCCAGTAAGGAATCATCTTTGCTACGCACAGGATAACTAGAGATGATAATGCGCTGTAGCAAGGAACTCTGTGGGAAACGGGAGGATGGCTCTTTAAAGAACCAGCCACTTGGTTCCTTAATAAGTTTTTGAACTGAGAGACAATAATCACTAGAATGAATGCTTTGGGGAAACTCTTGAGGATTTCAGACATCTTCTTGGTTTTTCTAGTTCTCATGCAGGAAGAGAAAGCGCATGGAATCACCACAGACAACACAGTCCATATAAACATATAGCCATTTTCTCTATCCATATGAGACTATTTAATGAGAACTGGTCTCAGTTTAACTTTCTCACCAGGAAGATGCACTATGTGTTATTATAAGGAAACTACAAATAGCTAGGAGGGAAATCCTTACTTAAGCCAAGGTTTCATTTTTTCTTTTTTGAGAAAATAAAAATTTTCATGAGCCAAGGTTTAATTATGTGGTTATGAAGACAAAATTTAGTGACAAGAGATTCTAGTTTTACCTAATAATATTACCTTTTAATAATTTATCAATATACTAATTTTCACTGTGTGACCTTAGACTTGATCTCTCTGTGCCTAAGTTTTCTAATATTAAAATGAGATTAATAATAACATATATTGTCCAGGCACGGTGGCTCATGCCTGTAATCCCAGCACTTTGGGAGGTTGAAGTGGGTGGATCACCTGAGGTCAGGAGTTTGAGACTAGCCTGGTCTACTTGTTGAAACCCCGTCTCTACTAAAAATGAAAAAAATTAGCTGGGTATGGTGGTGGATCACCGAGGTCAGGAGTTTGAGATCAGCCTGGCCAACATGGTGAAACCCCATCTCTACTAAAAATACAAAAAATTATCCAGGCATGATGACTGGTACCTGTAATCCCAACTACTCATGAGGCTGAGGCAGGAGAATTACTTGAACCCAGGAGGCAGAGGTTGCAGTGAGCTGAGATTGTGTCATTGCACTCTAGTCCAGGTGACAAGAGCAAAACTTTGTCTCAAAAAAAAAAAAAATGATGTTGCATGGGGCTTTTGTGAGCATTACATCAATGAATATATGTAAAATACTTAGTACCTGCTCACTCACAGTAAATAGCCTAGAAGTATTTGCTTTTATTGCTATTATAATATATATTTATATTTATGTGTTTAGATGATCAAATACATTGTTATTCTAGAAGTTCAGCTGTAGAGAAAAATCATCAAGAAGTATGGAAGTATACTTTATCTCATTTTCCTCAGTTGCCTGCATCAAGTGGGTATCTATTTTGTCTGGTCCATACCCCTACAACAGACTAAGGCTTTTGAAGAAGGGAGCAGTCTAAGTAGGACTTATCTTTAATTTTTTAAGTGATTAAACAATGGCAAATCTCTCTCACATATAAACTAAACTCTAACTGAATGATTTGTTTTGTTTATCAGTATCATTTATTACCATCAGATATTTTAGAAAATGTCTCCAGGCTGCAATATATACTGTTTGGGATTTTAGATGTAGACCTTAACTTTCCTAGAAATTCAGTAGCCCAATTAGGATCTATGAAAAGTGTGCTTCTCCTGTATTTATAACACTCTACTTATTGTTCCTGGAGAGATACACAGGTTGCACTGTTTTTGTCTCATCTATTTTGAAAGAATGATTGGCACACTAAAGTGGTAAAATAGCCACATAGCCAGGATGTATTCTGATTAAGCAAACTGCCGAGTCCTATTTTGTTGAATGGAAACAGAGGGAGAAGGCTATATTTTCCTTAGAGTAAAAATTTACATAAAGTGACTAAACATCTTTGTTTTCATTTTCTTGTTTCACCTGCTTTGAGGTTTGATCTCCTACCTAGAACAGCATAACATAGGCAGAGTAAGTCCTGTTTTTATCAGAAGAATGGAGAGTAAAAAATAAGATGATGAGTTAGCCAGTCAATAGGTATTGACTAGAAGTTCAATGTGAATCCATGGTGTGGGAAACACCCAGTACTCATTCTCTTCTCCACCTGGTGTTCTGGCTGTCCCTAGATTAGCTTCTATGCTGCATGATAACAGACCTGATATAAGGCCTCTAGGTCCCTTTCCCTTCCCCCTAATCTTCTGAATTCCTTGGCATTGACTGTCCTCATGGCCAAATGAGATAAATTTGAAAGCAGAATTGCTGCTTTAAGAAAGTACTAGAAATATGAAAATACTGCTGCCTAGAGCTCCATAATGATGTAGTAGAAAGGTTGACAAAGAGGTTTTGACTTAAGGAGGGAAGAACCGTTATTTACTAGTGGTGCATTAAAATAAGAGAGTTACAGTATAGATTTCTGCCACCGATATGGGATTAAACTGGTCAGGGTTAAACAAGTTAGAGGGAAATGAAACCAGCCAAGAGTGAAGGGCAATAATCTACAGTTACTCAGTACAATTGCTTTTATAGACTATGGAAGGCTTGCCAACTAGCCATGGGGGATACTCAGCCTTTCTCAAGTGACTTCCTTTTCTGAGTCATAGAAAACAGAAGCTGATTTAGGTGACTATGTTTTCATTTTTTCTATGGATGATGGAGAACATTCTATATGCATATGAAAGTTAATTTATAACATATAATAGATGCCTTAGGGCATTAGAGGTTAATTCTTCCAGGTTAGGAGAAGGTCCTCGTTGTTTTTGTACTGCATGTTTCTGTGATGGGGGTACTGATAAAACTCACAGTTCGCAATGCCTGTTTGGTAAGGGACCAGGGTATATTCTCTTCACCCCTATGACTTTCTACTCAGGGCAGTTTTTGATGTTCACATAAATTGTAAATTACCATCAATTTACTGTAAACATATATGTTAATCTCTCATCCTCTTCTTGGTACTGTGCCAAGAGCAGGACATATAATGGTGAATAAGAAACAAATAAGTGATGATCAGTGATGATCAGAGCATAGCACTCTCTGTTGAGGAGAAACTCTAAAACGCCAGAAGAGAAAGAAAAATAATGAGTTTGGGAGTATGAATGGGGAGAATGTTTAGAAGTAGGCAACTTCCTAAAGAGGGAAGTTACTAAGAGGAGTGTTCTTACAGCAATGTTATGAAGCACTTACAAACATTGCCTCAACTTGGCTGATGCACCGGTCTGGCAGGTCGTGGTACCCATTCAGGCAATATTTATGCATTCATGTAAAGAAAAAATGTTATCTCTCTGCCTCACAGTTGTTCTACAAACACAGCCAATTCCTTCTTCGGGTTATTGCCTCAATGCTGGGAATCATAGTGTTGCCAGCACACAGGAGAGAGCTAGAGACGTTGCTGGCATGCAGTAATGTTAAATACCAACATTGATGAACAAATGAAAGAAACTTTTAGAATAATGGAATGTTGAGTATGTGGTAGTCATAAGATAAATAAGATCCGCATTTTTTCTATTGTTGAATTTTGGGGTGTAATTAAGTACTTTCATTTTTTTCTTGACCTTGTTTACTGAAACCAAAGCAATGTCAGATAATGTAAACTTCTGAAAAAGTTGTATTTCTTTTTCCTATAAAAGGAGAAAAAACCATCGAGAAATAAACACTACACTCTGGCAAAGCATGTATCATATGTGTGTTGATCTTAGCTGTGTTGTTTCAATTCCAGTCACATGCTTTTTTGGTGATATAATCCTGGACATATGACCTTAGAATGCTTTCATATTCTGATTTACTCCTACATTGATACAGAATGACCTCATCATATTTTATAGCTTTTATTTTATCTTTAAACGAAGCTAACATTTATCTGTGACATAATCTCTGCATTTATTTCTAAATGGTCTATGCTATGTATTTAAAGCAACTATTTTGAAATTTCTAGAATTTATTTTGAAACAAGAAAAATTATATATTTGTAAGTCAGGTAGAGTGATATGTAAATAATTAATTTCTGGATTATAAAATGGACTTTGGCAACCTGGGGAGAAGGGTTGGAGGGGGGTGAAGAATAAAAAACTACACATTCGGTACAGTGCACACTGCTTGGGTGATGGGTGCACCAAAATCTCAGAAATCACCACTAAAGAACTTATCTATGTAACCAAAAACTAACTATAACCCCCAAACTATTGCAACAAAAATAAGTAAAATTAAACAATTAAAAATAATTAATTATTATTTTTTTTTTTTGAGATGGAGTTTTGCTCTTGTTACCCAGGCTGGAGTGCAATGGCGCAATCTTGGCTCACCGCAACCTCTGCCTCCTGGGTTCAAGCAATTCTCCTGCCTCAGCCTCCTGAGTAGCTGGGATTACAGGCATGCGCCACCATGCCCAGCTAATTTTTCATATTTTTAGTAGAGACAGGGTTTCACCATGTTGACCAGGATGGTCTCGATCTCTTGACCTCGTGATCCACCCACTTCAGCCTCCCAAAGTGCTGGGATTACAGGCTTGAGCCACCGCGCCCGGCCAAAAAGAATTAATTTTTGGAAGCTCAATAATTTGGGACATTAATAGGACTATGTGATGTTTAAATTTCATGCATTAATTTAGCTAGGCTGTGGTGCACAGTTGTCTGGTCAAATACTAGTCTAGATGTTGCTGTGAAGACATTTTGTACATGTGACTAACATTTACAGTGATAGCTGACTTCAAGTAGAAGAGATGATAATATGTGTGAGCTTTGTCCAATCAGCCGAAGATCTTAAAAACAGAAACGGAGGTTTCTGAGAAAACAAGGAATTCAACCTCAAGCCGGTAACACAGACATTCTACCCTAGTTTCCAGCCCAGCAGATTTTGGACTCAAGACTGAAAGATTGATTCTTGCCTGAGTTTCTAGCCTGTTGGTTTGCCATAGAGATTTTGGGCTTGCTTGCCCCCCACAATCTCAAGAGTCAATTTCTTATACACATCTCTTTATATATATAAAATAAGACCTGCGATTCTATTAGTACACACACACACACACACACACACAGCCTGTTATAGATGTATACAGTTGATCCTTGAATAAGATGGGTTTGAACTGCATGGCTCTTATATGCAAATTTTCTTCTGCCTCTGTCACCCCTGAGACTGCAAGACTAACACTTCCTCCTCTGCTCCTCCTCCTCAGCCTACTTGTCATGAATATCATGAGAATGAAGACCTTTACCATTCGTTAAGTGGATCTACTTCCACTTAATGAATAGTAAATATATTTTTCTTTTATGATTTTCTCAATAACATTGTATTTTCTCTAGCTTACTTTATTGTAAGAATATATTATACAATGCATAACACATATAAAATATGTGTTAATTGACTGTCTATGTTATTAATAGGCTTCCAGTCAACAGTAGGCTATAATAGTTAAGTTTTGGGGAAATCAAAAGTTATACCTTGATTTTCAATTGTGCAAGGGTATTGGCATCCCCAACTCCCACATGATTCAACGGTCAAGTGTATATTCAATTTCTATATATTCAAATATATGTGGTTTTGCTTCTCTGAAAATTCTGGCAGACCATTTAGTTATTCTCTCTGCAATTGTGTCTTCATATGGACTGGAGGAATAATGGTTACAGTTTCTAGATTTCTATTGCTCTGATGGCATACCAGAGATTTGAAAAGGAAGCTAAAACAGTGTCCTAAGAGTTAAACTCTCTCCCCTGATCCCCCGAAAGAAAAAGAGCTTGAAGCTGGGGAGAAGAACATTGAGCATACCAATTCAGTTGGGTCATTGGTTCTATATTTGGTGAAGTAGAAAAATATGGGTAAGAAGATGTTGAAACTTCATATACTCCCCTAGATTCCTTCTGTTAATACCAAACATTACTTTATACTGAAGCATATTTTCATATATATGAAAGTCAGATTATGCTTTTAACATTAGCTAGGGACCTATAGAAGAAGCTATTTAGAGAAGTGGATCTCAGGGCAGTATTTTTTGTTTTTATACAATACTTAACCTTATGCAGAGGTGGATGGAAACTGAATTATCTCCAGAAGAGTAGGAAAGATAGTGAATCTCAACTGATTCTCTAACAGATGGCATTCATACGAGACAAAGCTCACATATTTGATGTCGAGTTTCACAAAAGGTTTTGCAAATAATGCCATTATCTCATACTACACAACCTAACGAGTATGCTTGCAGTGGGGTTCAGGTGAGTGAAACGAATAGTCCAGGACTAACTTACCCCATTATTGTGGAAACACACTCAAATGAAACCTTCTATGATTATAGGGTTGAGAAGACCATCTCTCTATGAAATAAAGTGCTTTACGTTAGTAATTAGAACTCGTAACAGCTTTGGTCATGGATGTTTCGGGATTTAAAAATATATATATAGATATACGTAAAAGTTATTTTCTTTTGCTCAAATATTCCACTGTAGTACCATAAATAATGTTTGTCTTGTGGAGAGCATGTATTCATTATAAACATATTAACTTGGTAAAATTCTTTCTTGCTAAAAATACTAATCAAGGCTGTATTCATGTCATTTCTGCACAGCAGAATAAAATGGTGGGGGCATGTGACTTTGCTTGGATTCGGGCTCTGAAGATTATTAATCCAAGTAAATGCCCAATCCCTCCTACAACTTATTTGTAATAAATTGCTACTCCAATTATAAAAATGTATGGCACCATCAAATGAAAGTTTGTGCAACTTAAACAGATCATAATACAAACTGCATACAGACCCACAAGTGCCACAGACGTCACACTTTTTTTTTTTTTGAGGTAGAGTTTTGCTCATGTAGCCTGGGCTGGAATGCAATGGCTCGATCTCAGCTCACTGCAACCTCCACTTCCTGGGTTCAAGTGATTCTTCTGCCTCGGTCTCCAGAGTGGCGGTCTCCAGGGTAGCTGGGACTACAGGCACCCACGAACATGCCGGGCTAATTTTTGTATATATTTTTTTAATCTTTGGAATTCATTTCATTAAGGTTTTCACAAAATACAAAGCTCAAATGCAATTATCTATGTCCACCACAAAACAGAATCAAATAAGCACAACCATCATAATGATCTTTTCCATTTTGAAAAATATAAATAACAATGTTCGAGGTTTTACAATTTCTTCTTAGTGTGTCCTTTTAAGGCTTTATGTTGCAGACCCTTCATTGATGGTACTCGTACCCTGCCATCAGGATACATTGCCCACCAGCAAGGAAGGCCGCTGTGGATACATTCCTGAGGGGGACACACACGGATCCATGTTGCCTCAGCCTGTTAAAACTAAATTATCAAACACCCTCCAATCAGTTCTGTTTCATTAACTTTCTTTCTACTACAAAGTAATAGTAGAAAGGGGTATGTGTCCAGCAGCATTTGAGCTCTCAGAAGATCAATCAGGAAGGGCAAGAAGGAAAAAACAGGCTTCCTCCTGGAGAGATTTTTTTTTCCTTTCATCCAGAACAAACACCAATAACCCAGATAGTTCAAACGGTAGTTTGTACTGAAACATTTTTCAGATTAAACAGTGTTGATAGAAACAGTCATCTTTTGGTTGGGTATTTTAGAAGAGGTTAAAATGGAGAGATTAATATTGGAAAAATCCACTGAAAGTACAGCCCTGGTAGGAGTAGGCTCACTTGTGGGGTCTGGGGGCAGAGCCAGGGCTCTGGCCTTGGGAAGGAAATCCGAAGGCAGGCTCTCCAGCAGACACTTGACCTGCTCCTGGCCCAGCTTGATCTTGTCGTCCAGCTTCCGCTGCTTGATGTGGAGGGTGGACTTCATTTTCATGTAGTGCTGGTAGTCCTGGAGCTGCTCCTCCGAAAGGTAATTGGCCAGGATGCCCAGCACCACCCGCTCCCTGCAATCCAGGTTTTCCTTCAGCTCCCAGGCATCCTCGTACTGCCCAGCCAGGATCTTCCTTTTCTCATAGAGAGAGCTCCTTTCTTCATTACTGGCATCTTCACCAAGCCCACTAAGGATGTTCTCAGCATGGGTCGGACACCCTGAGAGGGAGAGCAGCAGGTTGACCACCTTGTCCAAGTCCCCTGTGAACACCCTGTACTTGTCAAACTCTCTGGGCTTGCAGAGCTCACTGATCAGAGCCTCCACTTCTCCCAGGGCAGGCTCCCCTTCACCTCCTGGAGGGTCTCCAGCTTGTGGGTGAGGCTTCCAATGAGCTCAGCCTTCTTTTCATTGACAACCACTTATTCCTATTCCTCATTCACTTTTGCTGGCATCTCTTTAATTTTGTTCAGCAGCTTGGCCTTGGGAGCAGACACGCTGTAGTAGGCAGGGCAGTTGACCAACATGCCCACTGCTTCCTTGTCTTCATTCCCTTTGCCTTCACATCCTGAGCAGCTGACAGTTCTCTGCATGGCCTTCCTCTTTACACTGTTTTCCTTTAGCAAATTCACATCTTGGGGAAACAAACCTTCCATCAGTTCCATCATTGTCTTCAGCCTGGAGTCTGGATCCAGAATGTCTGCCAGAGATTTGTCTTGGTGGACAATTTCCTTGGCCAGATCCTCTGTGCTAATGTCTTCTGAGCTCTTCTGAGGATCAGAACTGACTTTCTTTTCTAAACTCTGAGTTCCATTGACTGGATCATGGGTGAGGCTTTGAGTCCGGGTGGGTGCTGGCTGCCCACCAAGAGACCCAGCAAGTAGCGGCTGCATCCTCATGATGGAAGGTGGTTTGGATTCAGCCTCTGAACCCTTGATAGAAGTTTGGAGTCTGGAAGCCAGTGTCTGACTACCACCACATAGGCTTCCCCAGGCACATGCCTTTCCCTTGCAATTGTCACCTTAGTTTGTTGGAGCTGGGGTGCGGCCCCTCAGGGTCCTCGCTGTCCAGCTGTGCCTCACACACAGCATGGGGAGGAGGTGGAGGGAAGTCATCCATGCTATACACCAGGTTTCCTGACTCAGTGGAGGTGGGGGTGGGGGAGGAGTTTCAAATGTGGAGCTGGATGTGGCCTTGGGGTGCAGATCCCTCATAAACACTTTGATGTCACAATCCTCACGAGGTCCCACAGGATGGACTCAGATATTCGGAGGGAGATCCTCCCTGGAGTGCTCGGGGCCCAAACAGGCGTGCCTAGGTCTCAAGTGCTGCATGTCAGCACCTAGTCAGTGCCTAGGTCTGACTCTGCTGTTTTTGATAGTGCTTGAGGTCTGCAAACTCAGGGGCTGAGGATTCCTCAGGAAGGCTGTCCTATCTGGCTGCGTGGGTCCACTTCACTCGAGAAGGAGCCGGCCGCTGAGGCATCGAGACCTTTTCCTCATTCCCTCTTCTACCCCATGCTCTGGGCCACCGCCCTCACAGCCTCTTGGACCAGGAGGCTGGGTCAAGGTGTGACCACTGCTTCTGTGGGTCATGGCAGGGTGTAGGGCAGGAGAGGCTGTCAACCTGTCAGACCATCCTGTGAGCAGTAGCCAGAGGGAACTGGCAGAGGGGTGCCAAATGCGGTCAGGGGTGCAGCCCTGGTGTCTGTGAGCTTTTGCCCTTGAGTTCCTGCCAGTGGTGGCCTGGGGCAGGGTGTCCTGCTGACTTGTCTCTGATGGTCTGGGGTTCCAGGGCATTCACTAGGAACGGAGGAATCACCGATGGCTTTGCAGGCTGAACCACCCCAACGAGGGGTGGGATGGTGGGAGAGCAACGTCGTGTCTTCTTGGCCTCTTTCTGAACAGAGTGACCTAGATCCAGGGCCAGCCAAATAACATGGATCCTTCAAAAGACGAAAGCCATTGTCTTCCCCCAAAAGCACATCCTGGCGCTTGTCTGAGGTGGCAGGAGATGACCTGGACCTCACATGGACAGGGACGGCGACGACATCCGAGCGTTCCAGCAGGTCCTCTGCTGACATGGACTTCCCGGCCCTGGCCCTCCAGGTGGGTGGCTCCCTGGAGGTCTCATCCACCCTCTGGGTGCCCCTTGTTCCACCGTTTGCTCCACTGAGCAGCTCCCTTGGGACCTGGGGGTCCCCGGGTCGCCGTTCCACGAGGCGGTGGCCACCGGCGAAGGAGCTGCTGCGATCTCGGGGAGCCTGCGGGGTTTCTGCAACAGTGGCCAGCAGGAGCGTGGCCTCCCTGCGGGGCTGCAGGCTGGGCTCCCGCAGCGAGCTCAGGCTGGAGGCCAAGGCGCAGCCGGAGCCTTTCAGCGCCAGAGTGCCGGGCTGGAGGTTTGTGCTCTGGGCGCGCTCCCGCAGTGGCCCAGGCTCCTGGAGGCCACAGCCCGCGGCGGAGGCCGGCCACTTGTCCGTCTTGCCCTGGATATAGTCGGCCAGGGCGCTCTGTTGGAACTGCTTCAGCTCGGGCCCCGACAGGCTGAGCGTGGAGCAGACCTTGCCATCCCGCTCGAAGAGGCGGCGCCGGTCGGCTACGCTGCTCTTCGGAAAACGGATCCCCTTCCTCTGGGGGCCCAGGGGTGCGGGTTCAGCCTCCTCCACGACCGCCACCTTGTTCATTTTCTAGGGCTCCGAGTCGGAGCGCTTCTTCTGGTCCGGAGTCAGGCGCCGGCGATCCCCTCTCCGGGCGGCAGGGGGCGCCGGCCTGGCCAGGTCGCCCTCCGCGAGGGTCACGCTGTGCCGCTCCCGGGGCGTGTGCAGGAAGGCGGAGGCCAGCGCCTCGGAGCTCCGCAGCCCTACGTGAGCCGAGGAGGGCCGTGGCCTCCAGGGCCTCGACGCCGCGGGCACCCTCAGCTACAGGTTCCGGCGTGGAAAGGAAGTGGCCCCCAAAACGCGGGACTGTGTGCCCTTGATGCTGTTCCGGTAGGCGCGGCTGAAGGGGGCATCCAGCAGGGGCGACTCGGGCCAGCCGGGCGAGCCGGGCCTGTCCCGCCACTTGGCCTCCCTCTCCGGCTCGCTGGAGAGCTGGAAAGTGCTCTGTCTGCGGAGGAGGCGAGCGTCAGACCTCTGGGGGCCACGGCTGCCGCCGCAGCTCCTCTGCTCAGCTGCTGACCCCAGGGCTGCCGGGAGGCCTCCTCCAGCTTCGGCTCCCTGTTTTTGAAGTGCTGCTCCCCATTGCCTAGGGCTTCCGCAGACTCAGAGAAACGCATGTGGGCTTTTGTCTCCTCGAAGTCATTCCCAGAAGTACTATAAGTTGAGACGGTCCTGCGGGGTCTATAGTTAAGACCAGAACCGGGGCCGCCCACACTCGGCCTCTGGCTCCCTTGCTCTCGCTGCTCGAATTTCGAGACCTTCTCCAGCACAGAGCAGTGGGGCTTCCTGTACCGAAAGCCTTGAAGAGCCGAGGCGCTGCCTGGGCCCGGCCCCCTCCAGCCGTGACACACCCGGTGTGCGGGTGTGAGGGGAGGGCGGTTCTTCGGGCCTTGGGTCTGCGCTGTGGAAAGAGGCCGAGGCACTAGTCCTCCCCTCGTGCCGTGGGTAGAAAACATGCCAGGAGCAGTTTTCCTCCCAGGGTCTTCCACTTGGTGTTGACTGCACAGGTGGGTGTTTCCCCGGGGTAACTCTCCTGGGCTCCCTGGCCTAGCTCCAGGCTGCTGTGTTTTCTCAGACTCTCAGGAATGTTCTGGAGAGATGAGAAGGCTGACTTGGTCTTGCCAAAGTTGCCTGTTAGACTGGCCTAGGCCTTCTCTCTCCAGCCTCCTCCAGAGGTTGTCATTGTGGTCTTCCTGGAAATCGCCCTCCCAGGGCTCTGAGAGCCTGGAAGATCTTTTGTCTTCACCTGCTTGCCAGGCCGGGGCCTGAGGGCATTTGACACTGTGGGGATGAGAAGATGGTTTGTTGCCCTGGGTGCTCTTTCTCTCATTGAGATGTGGGTTGTTGCCTTGGGGAGGTGTGAGATGTCTCTTCAGGGAGGCATCCTCATTTTTAGGCACTGAAGAAAAATGGACTTTGGAGGGGACATACTTGGCTGTAGCTTCTGGTTTCTTCTTTACTGGGGACAGCATGTCATGTTCTAAGGGCTGGCAGAAGGCAAACGCAGGCCTGCTAGATCCATTCTGGTTCCCATTCTCATCAGTGTAGCCATCTTGTTGCACACTCCCTGAGGGGCTATGTATCCACTCTCCTTGGCCAGTGCAGGGTAGAGAGTCCCACTGCTACTCACAGAAGGCTGGGGCACCTGGGCAAAGTGTGACTTCAGGGAAGGTACGCGGTAGATGCTGGTCGGCAGCAGAGGTTGGCCAGGTTGGGCCTTCTGGGTATAATTATGCTTGGGCTTCACTGGGGGGCTGTTCTCTGGACCCTTCTCCAGCACAGTATGCAGCTGTTCCTCTATGAATGGAGACTTCAGGGAGCCTGAAGAGTTTGCCTGAGGCCGGCAGAGCAGTTTCTGATCAAGGCTAGACCAGGAGCTGGGCTGCTCACAGAGTAGAAATGCTGCATAGCTGTCACTCCGAGCTGGAGGCAGGGGTGCTCCCACTTTAGGAGGAAGGTTGTCAGTGGCAGTCTCCAAGGAACTGGGGCACTGCTGGCTCCAGGATGGGGGTGGCACTCCTTTGCCCCGAGGAATATTAGACCATTTATCATAGCCCTGACCGGCTGCTGAGGCTCAGGCCTCCCTACCTTGAAGCAGCAGGGCTGAAGAGTTCACCTCATACTCTGCTGAGACTCCCCTCCGGGTGTCCTAGACTGTCTTCACATAGCGAATATCTGCCTGCCTTATCCCTTTGAGGCCACCTCGAGCAAAAGTTGTGTCCATGGAGCCTGAACGCTCCCAGCCAGAGATGCCAGGGGGTGGATACTATAGGATGCTAGAACTGGTAGAGAAAGAGCTGTAAGCCGAGTCTCTCTTGTTATGAAAGTGGCTGAGCTGGTCAGTGCTGTTGGTGGACTTGGCAGGGGAAAGATGGCAGGGTGGGTATGCCCCACTGGGCTCAAGGATCTCCATGCTCCCCTGGGAGCTGCACTGGTCAGGGCTCTGCCTTAGATAGGCATGGTCATAGTTGGAAAGGTCACTTGTAGAGGAACTGGAATGGTAGCTTTGGTGCCAAGGAGGGCCAATCATGCCCTGAGATATCTGCATCATGCTGGCATCAGGTTGGTTCTCCCCACACTTAGTTGTGTGCCACGAATGAGGTTGGCCTGCTGGCTTGCTGCGCCTGTGCTTCAGCTGAAGTTTAACCCCTCCTGACAACGCTGCTTTCCTGTGCTGGGGGCCAGAGGTGAGGTGTTCTGAGCTGACGAAGTTAAAGTCACCAGTATCTGCATGGCCTGTGTCTGCACACACATCTCATCGCCGCTCGCCTCGCGGCCGCCGCCCCCAAACTGGGCGGGGCTCCAGGCTACGCCAAGT
Source organism: Callithrix jacchus (assembly GCF_049354715.1). Classification (NCBI taxonomy): domain Eukaryota; kingdom Metazoa; phylum Chordata; class Mammalia; order Primates; family Cebidae; genus Callithrix; species Callithrix jacchus. The sequence goes on along the minus strand of NC_133513.1, from coordinate 83,417,571 downwards.
TCAAACTTAGCTGCGGCTCAGAGGAGGTGGGGGTGGAGCATCGCGGAGGGGTGGGGCGGGCAACGCGCTCAGCAATGGGCAGCCCGGCTGCCCTCGCGCCACTGCGGCTGGAGGCCCGCGGCTGGAGGACGCCGGTCCCACGTGGGGCGCCCAGGGTGCAGGGCGTTCACCCTCCTCGCCTCACGCCCTGGTCCCGCGCAGTCCATCCAGCACCCACCGCACCCGAGGCAATTTTTGTATTTTTAGTAGAGACAGTTTCACCATGTTGGCCAGGCTAGTCTTGAACTCCTTACCTCATGATCCACCCAGCTTGGTCTCCCAAAGTGCTAAGATTACAGGTGAACATCGCACTTTTAATGGTAAAATATAGTAGGTTTTGAATAGATTATTGTGGCCATTTCTTCTTTCACCCTCTGCCAACAAACTTTATTCAGATATAATTTACAAAACTGTTTTTGACTGAATTAAGCTTTTGCTTTACTCTTCAAATTAATTTACACATATGCAGTGCATAGACCTAGAAAATGAAAGGAGCTTTGACACTGGGGAGATGCTGTGTTGCAGGTTGCAGGTTTCATATTTAGCTTCTTTAGGGAGCAATCAAAAGTTGACTCTCAAGAGCCTTTTTAAGGGGAATTTGTCATTACTCCTGCCCTCCATATTAAAATATTCTAAGCAGGTTCTTTGGTTGTCATTCAGTCTGGTGGGTATACCTGTGAGTGTGTCCTAGAGGGAGTGTCAGTACTTCTGTGCCAGTCGCTCTCCAAGATGAGCTCAAGGAACATTGCCTCTGCTGACATCCCTCTCGTGACACTATTTTTTATTGTCTCCAATAAATGAAGTGAAAGAATGTAAAGGGGAAAACCTAGAAAAGATACAGCAGATAGAGTTCTAGAGTCACAGATTCAAATATTTTGTAGCTAAGATTCACTTTTGAGATTTTTCTCGACATTGGGATGATTTTTGTGGTATTGGATTATTGGTACCTGAGGCAACACACTTTGTTCTATTGCTCCAGCCGGTATCTGTAACAGAATCAGCTGAACTTCCCAAGATTTCAATACCCAGTGTGTTGGGTTTCACTGTAGTGGATATCGCTTGTCACCCCTGCCTACCACTCCATTCACTAGTGGGAACACAGTGGCTCCTAAACAGCTAGAAACAAGATGTGGAAGCAGGCTTGCTCCCACTCCTGGCTTCTCCGTCCTGCATCAGCATTCCTTTCTTTTCTCGTATTCTGCCAGTGTGGACAGGCAGGGTTAGATCTATGCTTTTCTTCTCTTAGGATCTTCTTTCCATTCCCCTTTGCCCAAGACCAAGTTTATTACCACATTTCTTTTCTTGAGATGGAGTTTCGCTCTTGTTACCCAGGCTGGAGTGCAATGGCGCGATCTCAGCTCACCACAACCTCCGCCTCCTGGGTTCAGGCAATTCTCCTGCCTCAGCCTCCTGAGTAGCTGGGATTACAGGCATGCACCACCATGCCCAGCTAATTTTTTGTATTATTAGTAGAGATGGGTTTTCACCATGTTGACCAGGATGGTCTCGATCTCTTGACCTCGTGATCCACCCGCCTCGGCCTCCCAAAGTGCTGGGATTACAGGCGTGAGCCACCACGTCCAGCCCTTATTACCACATTTCTAACTTGCATCTTACCTGCTTCTCATGTACTCTCTTAAAAAAATTATACAAGATCTAAAGGGACCACTGCAATCTTGACCACTAAAGGGTTTTGGGGTAGGATGTAACTCAGATTATGGTTTTTGTTTCCAATTCTAGAGTAGATATGTGGGTTTTACTGTTTTTTTTTTTTTCTAGGAGACAACTCCTCCTGCTTAAATGTGTACCTAGTCACTACTCTCTTTTTTGATCCCTGACATCAGCACAAAGAGTGTCTACATTTTATTATTCTTGTGTGTGGAAGATTGTTTGATTTGTCTCTCCTAAATTTTGGGGGTAAGCTGATTTGTAGATAAAATAAATAATAAAACCAAAGTGGATAGCAACACGTTTAATTGTCCTAAGTGCTTTCAGGTAGTTTCTAAACCAGCAATGGCAAAAAAGTTTATCTCACACAAACACTCTAACTACAGGTGACTGACTGAATGCCTAGGTTGATAAGAATTCTATATATCAAATCTGGGATGTAGATTTGCCATAATGAATTCGTGACATCATATGAGAGGGATAGAAAGGTGTTGATAGGCATGACATATAGTCCATTCTTTGACAAAACCAACAGAGACAGAGAATTATTTTGTCAGTTTAAAGTGATTTCAAATGTTGGGGAAGAGTTCCAGGTAAGAACCGGTAGAAGAAAAGAAAATTCATCTTGCTATACAGAGGCAAGAGGATGATGACAAATAGGCATATTTTTGAGTACAATAACTTTTTGAAAATGTGCTAAAATACAATGGTATTCTTGAGATGATGATGCAGACCATAGTAGAAACTTTGAAGGCTAACAGCGTGTGATTGCTTATTTTCTTAGCTCAAAAGAATAAAATACTGAGAGTGAAAAGTGTCAAGCAGATGAAAATTGGCCTCTTTACAACTGAATGAAGATGCTCTTTGCATAGCAGAAAACATTTTTGAATTATATTTTCAGTGCCCTACATTTAAACATAAAATTTAAAAAGATATTATTTTGCTGAACTCTATGAAATAATGCTTTTGCCATTTAATGAAAAACCAATTTTCTCATAAAAATAGAACTTGATGTTCTTGATTCAGATATCTTCAGAAAAATTTTTGTTGTTGTCGTTTTGCTTTAAAATGTGGGTACCCTATATTTAGCTTTGAAATAAAACAATATAAGTTTGTTTCAGAGGTGTTAACCTGGAAATATTGTCTGTGGCTAGGGTGCATCAAAATATCTGAAAGGGTAGTGCAGTCTTTGTAAATGCAGGCAAATGACTTATAACTGTCCATAAAATGTGAGTAGTAACATCAGTTAAGTCATTAATAATATGACCATTTATTGTCTAGTGAGAAACTATTCATTAATATATACCTGTTTACTTCCTGATTTCCTTCTTTTCCCTTCCTCTCCCAGCTCCTCCTCTTTTTGTTTCTGCAAATATTGACTTTCTACTATGTTCCAAGAACTACACAAGGCTCATGATACTATGGCATTGGTGATCCAAATAGACAAGGATTTTCACTTCACAGAGTTTACAATCTAGTATGGAAAGCCTCATGTTTATCAAGTTATTAATAATGTGTTGTGTCAGGATGGACTGAATTGTCTAGCAGTATCCTTTTTTGTGGAAAAAGGAGAAATTTGGGGACTAGAAAAAGTGATTTCAATAATGCAGCTATTTACTGCTTGTTAATATGAGGAAGGGATAGCACAAATATATTTTGATCATAAAATGTCCAGTGGATTTATTTTGTAAGGAATTGGGCCAAATATTGACAAGATAAATTAAACTTCTTGTTTTTTGAGACAGAATCTCGCTCTGTCACCCAGACTGGAGTGCAGTGGTGCGATCTCATCTCATTGCAAACTTCACCTCCCGGGATCAAGAGATTCTCCTGTCTCAGACTCCCAAGAGTTGGGGACTGTAGCTGGGACTGCAGGCTTGCATCACCATGCCCAGCTAATTTTTGTATTTTCAGTAGAGAAGGGGTTTTGCCATGTTGGCTAGGCTGGTCTAGAACTGGCTTCAAGTGATCCACCTGCTTCTACCTCCCAAAGTGCTGGTATTACAGGTGTGAACCACTGAGCCTGGCCAATAAATTAAACTTTTTAGTATATACTGGATATACTTAGAAAGAAATTCAGCCGTATAGTGGCAAACTGTGTCCTGTTACCTGGGTTTGGTTCTGCTGTATCATGGTAATTGCCAACAAATGGCTCCAGGCTCACCCAGCTTCTTTCTAAACTTTACATATACATCTGTCTTGACCTCAGGAGGGTGATGAATGCTACTGCACTATTGAATGTTAATTATTAAATATTTTAATTAAGCAAATTAGTTTCTTATGCATCTAACTATGGCTTTAATAGTTTTAATCAAAAAAGTGAATTTTCTGGTTTTCAAAGCTGTAGCTAGTAAAAAACCCCACAAAGAATGATTATTGCAAAGTTGAAGAACAATCAATTTAGTTTCTTTAAAAAGAAAAAGCTTATTATCCACAAGAAATAATAATTCATTGTTTAGTCCAATTTAAGAATATTAAAATATCTCAAGATGTAAAATCTTTATGCTTCTAGCTTTTGCTCCCAAGGACTTGTGAGAATGAATTAGGATTTGAAAAATAATGTCACAGTGAAAACAAAATGTAAGAGTAATCTTGGCACTGCACCAGAATTAGAAATATATTTAATAGTCAGAGATATGTGATAAATAATAGAAATTCCCTTCTTATAGTAAAATATTTTACAACCCAAATTTAAGACAAAAATATAAGATTAAATATATCATTTTGATCTTATTAAATTAAGATGATTTAAATTCTCTAACAGTTTGTTATTTTACAAGGGAAATATGCTGAGCATTTCTAGCATCATTTGATACACCTGAGTGATTTATTTCTTTTCTGACTATATTAATTCAACCACAGAGTGTATCTCATGAGTGCTTATCCACATGTGTTCAGTGAGCTCTCCTTTTCATGAATACAGTGGTCAATTGAATGGGACTGGAAAGATGCTGCTTTAGAATGATACTCCTAGTTTCATAAGTATGCCACTGTGAGATTGGAATCAGTTTACAGAAAATAAACAATTAGGTATTGTAATAATACAGTTATCTGACTGAGCAACAACTTAATGGAGTGAAACCAGCTCTCTGATGGGACCCATTGGTGGAGAAATGTAATTAATCAAACAGCACACACCTGTAGTTGTCTTCTGATTCTCTCTTGTGGCTAATAAATCACCAGGCAGTTGGAGTGCACCCCCTATAAAGAGTTGCAGAGAAAGATAGTGTAGCTAAGTAGGGCAGGAGCGCTAGAGTCAGTGCCCCAGAAAAAGGCAGTGTTGGCGCCCATGCTTCTTGTGCTCTCAACCTGCCTCTCTCCATCTGGAGTTGGAGTCAGCAAGGATGACCTATTAATTATTTCATTCTATGTTTTTCTTTGGAGCACCACAAATCTGAAAATGAACCTTTAAAAACAAATTTATTAATAACATTAAAATTATTTTAAAATTTCCCTACATGTTTATATATATGCACATAAACATCTTACAAAAATGTGTGTGTGTGTGTGTGTGTGTGTGTGTGTGAGAGAGAGAGTGATTTTTAGCATTTGAATTTTGCCTGGCTTCTCATTCCTGTTGTTTTCCCTTGACTTGGTTCCCTGCCACATGATAATTCAAAATGCTACCTTGTATATATCTTTCCATGCTTGAGTATCAATCTCACTATCACCTTGCATATTTGTTTTATTTTTGTTTTGTTTTTAGAAAAATGGGATTTCATGTCCACTTAGTGCATTTTGATTTTCATTCATCAGTGATTCCTATGAACATATGTCAGAAATAGCATAGAACTTAATTTTTTTCTTTTTCAATGTTTATATTAATTATTTTACTTGCTTATGATCTAATAGAGCTGCTAGACCCTCCATGGTAACAAAAAATGTTGGTATTACATATTATTATACCTGTAATATTTCTATGGTTAGGCTTTGCATCCCCACCCAAATCTTGTTTTGAACGGTAATCCCCATAATCCCCAGGCACTGAGGGAGGTACCAGGGGAGGTAATTGAATCATGGGAGTGGATTCCCTAATGTTGATAGTGAGTAAGTTGTCAGGAGACCTGATGATTTTATAAGCATCTGGCATTTCCCCTGGGGCAGTCTCTCTCCTGCTGCCTTGTGAACAAGGTGCCTGCTTCTGTCACCTTCTGCCATGATTGTAAGTTTCCTGAGGACTGCCCACCATGCAGAAGTGTAAGTCAATTAAACCTCTTTTCTTTTTTTTTTTTTTTGAGACGGAGTTTCGCTCTTGTTACCTAGACTGGAGTGCAATGGTGCAATCTCAGCTCACCGCAACCTCCGCCTCCTGGGTTCAGGCAATTCTCCTGCCTCAGCCTCCTGAGTAGCTGGGATTACAGGCACGCGCCACTGTGCCCAGCTAATTTTTTTTTTGTATTTTTAGTAGAGACGGGGTTTCACCATGTTGACCAGGATGGTCTCGATCTCTCAACCTTGTGATCCACCCGCCTCAGCCTCCCAAAGTGCTGGGATTACAGGCATGAGCCACCGTGCCCAGCCACCTCTTTTCTTTATAAATTACCCAGTCTTGGGTATTTATTAGCAGCATGAGAATGGACTAATTCAAGTATCTAATTTTAATTAAATTACTATATGACAGGAGATTGAGTGTCTTTTCAGCATCAGTTGACATGAGATAAATATTTTGATGTGTTGTCAGATTCTATTTGCTAAATTGTATTTTTAGTTTTGGCATCTATATTTATGAGGAGTTGACCTATTATTCATTCAAAAGATGTTTGTTGAGTATCTGCTTATGTCATGTACTAATGTGTGTACTAAGGATATGGTATTGAATCATAAACATTCCTGTTATAATGCTTAAATCTAGGAAAAGGATTTCTTTTTATTTCTATAGAAAGATTTTTTTGTAATATTAGAATCATTTTTATCAGATTTGTATTAAAATGATTTTATCTTTCAAAAGTTAACTGAAGGCATTTTCCTCTTATTCCTCAGAAAGAAATAGATTAAATAAATCTTCTGTTCTTTGAAAGATGGGTCAAACATGGTAATGACCCTGTTTGGTCTTGATGCCTTTTTGAATGGTGGACTTTTAGTTGCCTTTCCAAATGTTATGGTTATTGGTATATTTGAGTTTTTCATTTATTTTAGGTAAGTTTAAAAAATTTATATTTTGCAGGGAATGCATTAATGTTCATAGCGTTTCAAATATGTTTCCTTATATTTTCATGCAGCATTTTCTTATAATTCTTTTAATTTCTCCTGCATCTGTCTCTGTTTCTCTCAACTCTAATATTGCTCTATTTTTGCTCAGTTGTTTTGTCTTGTTAATGATCCTGCTGAAAAGTTTACCTATTATTTTGTTCTCTAAAGAACTGGATTGCATAGTTCTTTATCTTTCTTTATCCTTCCTATTCTTTGTTTTCTATTAGTTTCAGCTATTACTGTTATTAGTTGCTTCTTTATTGATGCTTATTTTATTTTGCCTCTTTAATTGTTTGACTGTTTATTTTTTCCTTTTATTTTTAGTTGATATGTAATAGTTGTAGATATTCATGGAATACAAAGTGATATTTCAATATATGCATACAATGTATAATGATCAAATCAGGGTAATTAGCATATCAACTATCTTGGATATTTATCATTCTTTAATGTTGTGAACATTCAAAATCCTCTCTTCTAGCTCTTTGGAAATATACAGTAATTACTATTAACTACATTCATTCCACAGTGCTACAGGACACTAGAACTAATTTCATCTAGCTGTAACTTGGTATCCATTAACTAACCTCTCCCTCTTCTCTCCTGGCTACCCTCCCTATCCTCTCATAATTATGAGTCTACTTTCTACTTCTATGAGCTCATTTTTTTTTTTAGTTTCCACAGGAGCTCAAACATGCAGTATTTATCTTTCTGTGCCTGAATTATTTCACATAACAAAATGTCCCCCAGCCTCATTGATGTTGCCATAAATGACAGGATTTCATTTTTAAGTGGATGAATAGTATTCCGTTGTTATATATATATACACCACAATTTTTATCCATTTGTTGATGGACATTTATGTTGAGTTCATATCTTAGCTATTGTAAATGCAGCTGCAAGAAACATGAGTGTGTGGGTGTCTCTTCAATATACTAATTTTAATTCCTTTGGATACATACCTACTAATAGTATTACTGAATCTTATGTTAGGTAGTTTTATTTTTAGTTACTTGAGAAACTTCCATACTCTTTTTCATAATGGTTATACTAATTTACATTCTCATCAACAGTGTATAAGAGTTTCCTTTTCTCTGCATCCTCTGCAGAATTTGTTATTTTTTTGGTCTCATTGATAACAGCCACTCTAACTGGGGTAAAATAATAGCTCCTGTGGTTTTGATTTATATGTTTCTCATGATTAGTGACATTGTGTGTGATGTGCATTTTTCCATGTATTTGTTGTGCATTTGTATGTCTTTTGAGAAATGTTTGTTCAGTTCTTATGGTCACTAAAAAATTATTCTTATTATTTTTTGCTATTGGGTTGTTTAAGCTTCTTATATATTCTAATTATTAATCTCTTATGAGATGAATAGTTTGCAAATATTTCCTTCCATTCTATGGGTTGTCTTTTTACTTTGTTGCTTGTTTTCTTTGCTGTGCAGAAGATTTTTTAACTTGATTTAATCCTATGTGTTTATTTTTGCTTTGATTGCCTGTGTTTTAGAAGTCTTATGCAGACCAATTTTTTAGAGCTTTTCTCTAAGGTTTTATTCTAGGTGTTTCATAGTTTCATGTCTTACATCTAAGTCTTAATCCATTTTGATTTGATTTTTGTGTATGGTGGGAGTTAGAGGTCTAATTTCATTCTTCTGCATATGGTTATTTGGTTTTACCAGCACCATATATTGAAGACACTTTCATTTCTCAATTTTATGTTCTTGGTGCCTTTGTCAAAAATGAGTTGGCTGCAAATGTGTGGATTTATATTTGTGTCCTCTAGTCTGTCCTGTAGGTCGATATCTCTTTTTATGCCAGTACCATACTGATTTAATTACTATAGCTTTGTAGTGTATTTTGAAGTTAGGTAGTGTGATACCTTCAGTTTTGTTCTTTCGCTCAGGATTGCTTTAGCTATTCAGGGCCTTTTGTAGCTTTATATGAATTCTGGGATTTTAGTGTCCAGTTTTTAGAAGAATGTTATTGGTATTTTGATAGGGATTGCATTGAATATGAAAATTGTTTCAGGGAGTATTGTCATTTTAACAATATTAATTCTTCCAATCCCTAAGTATGGAATAAGTTTTCACTATTTTGTGTCCTCTTTAATTTCTTTTATCAGTGTTTTATAGTTATTTACTTCTTTGGATAAATTGATTCCTAGGTAGTTTATAGTCTTTGTAACTATTGAAAATGGGATTAATTTCTTAATTTTGTTCAGATTGTTCATGCTGTCATATATAAATGTTACTGATTTTTTAATGTTGATTTTAGATCTTATAACTTTACTGAATGAATATATCAGTTCTAACAGTTTTTTTTTGGTGGAGTCTTTGGTTTTTCTAAGTGTAAGATTATGTTATCTGCAAACAAAGCTAATTTGACTTCTTCCTTTCCAATTTGGATGCCTTTTATTTTTTCTCTTGTCTAATTTCTCTGGCTAGGGCTTCCAATATTATGTTGATTAAAGTGGTGACAGTGGGTATCATTGTCTTGTCCTAGATCTCCTGGATTCTCTATTCTGTTCCATTGGTCTATGTGTCTGCTTTTATGCCAGTACCATGATGTCTTGGTTACTATAGCTCTGTAGTGTAATTTGAAGTCAGGTAATGTGATTACTCCAGTTTTGTTATTTTTGCTTAGGATACCTTTGGTTATTCTGGGTCTTTTGTGGTCCCATATAAATTTTAGTATAGTTTTTTCTATTTCTGTGAAGGATATCACTGTATAGGCATTGTATCAAATCTATGGTTTGCTTTGAGTAGTATGAACATTTTTAACAATATTGATTCTCCAATCCATAAAAATGGAATATTTTTCCATTTTTTGGTGTCTTCTTCATTTTTCTTTGTCAGTGTGTTATAGTTATCATTATAGAGATCTATCACTTCTTTGGCTAAGTTAATTCCTAAGTATTTAATTTTATGTGTAGCTGTTGTGAATGAGATTACTTTTTGATTTCCTTTTCAGATTGTTCACTTTTAACATACAGAAATGCTACTGATTTTTGTTGTTGATTTTGTATCCCGCAACTTTACTGAATTTGTTGACCAGTTCTATTTCTTTCCAATTTGAATGTTCTTTATATCTTTCTCTTGTCTTACTTCTCTAGCTAGGACTTCAAGTACTATGTGGAATGGCAGTGTTGACAGTGGGCATCATTGTCATGTTCCAGATCTTAGAGGAAACGCTTTTCGTTTTTTCCCATTCAGTATGATACTATGAGTATGTGGCATATGGCTTTTATTATGTTGAGGTATGTTCCTTCTGTCTCCAGTATTTTTTAGGATTTTTATCCTGAAGAGGTATTGAATTTTATCAAATGCCCTTTCAGCATCAATTTAAATGATCATATGGTTTTTAGCGTCCATTGGGTTGATATGATGTATCATATTGATTGATGTGTATAGGTTGAACCATTCTTGCATCCTAGGGATAAATCCCACTTGGTCATGATGAATGATAATTGTAATGTATTGTTGAATTCAGTTTGCTAGTGTTTTGTTGAGGATTTTTTGCATCAACATTCATCAGAGATATTAGCCTATATTTTTCTTTTTTTTAATGTGTCTTTGTCTGTTTTTGGCATCAGGATATTACTACCCATGTAGAATGCATTTGTAACTATTTCCTCTTTCTCTATTTTTAGGAATAGTTTGAGTAGGATTGGTACTCAATCAATTTAATGTTTGGTGAAATTTAATAGGGAGCCATTGGGTCCTGGGATTTTCTTTACTGGGAGACTTTTTATTATGGCATTGATCTTGTTACTTGTTATTGGTCTGTTCAGGCTTTGGATTTCTTTCTGGTTCAGTCTTGGTAAGTGTATGTGATATGTTTTAGATTTGTGTCCCCATGCAAATCTCATGTCAAATTGCAATCCCTAGTGTTGTGGGAGGGGCCTGGTAGGAGGTGATTGGATCACTGGGGTGGATTTCTCCCTTGCTGTTCTTGTGACAGTGAGAGAGTTCTCATTAGATCAAGTTGTCTAAAAGTGTGTAGAACCTCCCCATTCTCTCTCTTTCTACTCCTTCCGGCAGGTAAGATGTGCCTGCTTTTCCTTCGGCAATGACTGAAAGTTTCTTTAGGTCTCTCCATACATGCTTCCTGTACAGCTTGTGGAACATGAGTCAATTAAACCTCTTTTCTTTATAAATTTCCCAGTCTCAGATATTTCTTTATAGCATAGTGAAAATGGACTAATACATATGTGACTAGGAATTTGTCTGTTTCTTCCCTTTTTTCCAGTTTATTGGCAAATAGTTGGATATAGTATCCACTAATGATCCTTTCAATTTATGTAGTATCAGTTGTAATGTCTCCTTTTTAATTTCTGATTTTATATGTATCTTTTCGGTGTTTTTAAAAGTCTGACTAAAGGTTTGTCAGTTTTGTTTAACTTTTCAAAAAATTCACTTGTTTCATTGATCTTTTTTTTCATTTCAATTTTATTTATTTCTGCTCTGCTCGTTTTTACTTATTTTCTTCTAATTTTGGGTTTGGTTTGTTCTTGCTTTTTCGGTTTTTAAAGCTGGATCATGAGATTGCTTTTTTGAAGTTTTCCTCTTTTTTGATATAGGCATTTATAGCTATGTTCTTCCCTTTTAGTACTACTTTTGCTGTATTCCATAGGTTTTGGCATGCAGTGTTTCCATTATTTGTTTCAAGAAATTTTCCAATTTCTTTCTTAATTTCTTCATTGACTTCTATTGGCCATTTAGGAGCATGTTGTTTAATTTTTATGAATTTGTATAGTTTCCAAAATTCCTCTTGTTATTAATTTCTAGTTTTATTCCATTGTAGTCAGAAAGCATGCTTCATATTATTTTAATTTTTTGAATGTTTGAAGACTTGCTTTGTGACATAATATATAGTCTATCCTTGAGAATAATCCATGGGCTGAGAAAAAAATGTGTATTCTGCAGCCACTGGATGAAATGCTCTGTAAGTAACTATTAGATCCATTTTATTTTAGCTCACAAAGAAAAGAATACAAACAAACAAAGGGTAGAATTCTTCTTTTATTTTTAAACTTCATTCCTTCCACATCTTGACTTTATGTTGTTTCAATTTACATATTTTATATAGCTTATTTCTTAACAGGCTGCAGCAGCTATTGTTGTTTTTGATAAGTTTGTCTTTTGGGATTCATAGAGTTATGAGTGGATTGCACACCAGAATTATAATATTAGAATATCTTGGGTTTCTTATGTACTTAATTTTACTGGTGGGTTTTATACCTTCAAATGTTTTCTTTGTACATGGTAGTAACTCTTTTAGATTGAAGAACTCCCTTTAGTATTTCTGCTAAAATGGATCTGGTGGTGGTAAACTCTCTCAGCTTTTGTTTGTCTGGGAAAGATTTTATTCCTCTTCCATAGTTGAAAAATAATTTGCTGGACACAGTATTCCTGAATGGCAGTTTTTTTCTTTCAGTACTTTGTAAATGTCATCCTCTTTTCTCCAGGCCTGTACCATCTCCATTGAGCAGTCTGTTGTCAGAAAAATTGAAGCTCCTTTACATGTTACTTGCTTCTTTTCTTTTCTTTCTTTCCCTTTTTTTTTGCTTTGACTTTAGAATCTTCTCTTTGTCTTTGACCTATGAGAATTTAATTATTATATTCCTTGGGATAACCTTATTTGGGTTGAATCTGATTGGTGTTCTTAACTTCCTATACCTGGATATTTATCTCTTTCTAAAGTTTTGAAAAGCTTTCTATTGTTATTTCCTTGAATAATCTTTCTACTCCTGCTCTTGCTCAATTCCCTCTTGAACACCAATAATTCTTAATTTTCTTCTTTTCACATAATCTTCTATATCTCATAGGTGATCTTCATTGCTTTTCATTCTCCTTTTTTTCCTTCTCTATGTGTTTTCAAGTAGCTTGTCTTGGAGCTCACGGATTCTTTCCTCTGTTTGGTACATTCTGCTGGTAGTGCACCTATAATGACTTCTATAGTTCAGCAAATGTATTTCTCAGTCGTGAGATTTCTATTTGATTTAAAAAATTGTTTCAATCTTTGTTAAATTTCTCTGATGATAAATTTCTGAAGTGATTTACTGTTTTACCTTGGAGTCCCTAAGTTTCCTTAAAATTGCTATTTTTAATTATTGGTTCAAGAGTTCACATATCTCATTAGGGTCTGTCACTGGTTCCTTGCTTTGTTTGTTTGGTCAGTGGCCATCTTTTTGCTGTTGTCCCCTATGGGTACATGTATAACTTTGTGTGGAAGGATTAACTATTTTAGTCTTCTCTGTCCAGCTCTTTTTAGTTTTTACTGGATATGTTTGCTTATAGATTCTTTTGTTTAAATCGCATTTTAGGTTTTGGGGTACATATGCAGAACATGCAAGACATTTGCATAGGTACACACATGGCAGTGTGTTTTGCTGCCTTCCTCCCCTTCACCCACATTTGGCATTTCTCCCCAGGCTATCCCTCCCCAGCTCTCCCCACCGCTGTACCTCCCCTCTTCCCCCCAATAGACCCCAGTATTTGGTACTCCCTTCCCTGTGTCCATGTGTTCTCATTTTTCATCACTCACCTCTGAGTGAGAATATGCGGTATTTCATTTTCTGTTCCTGTGTCAGTTTGCTGAGAATGATGTTCTCCAGATTCATCCATGTTTCTACAAAGGACATGAACTCATCATTTTTGATTGCTGCATAATATTCCATAGTGTATATGTGCCACATTTTTTCAATCCAGTTGATCATCGATGGGCATTTGGGTTGGTTCCAGGTCTTTGCTAATGTAAACAGTGCTGCAATGAAGGTTCGTGTGCATGTGTCCTTATAGTAGAATGATTTATAGTCCTTTGGATACATACCCAGTAATGGGATTGCTGGGTCAAATGGAATTTCTATTTCTAAGGCCTTGAGGAATCGCCACACTGTCTTCCACAATGGTTGAACTAGTTTACACTCCCACCAACAGTGTAAAAGTGCTCCTTTTTCTCCACATCCTCTCCAGCATCTGTTGTCTCCAGATTTTTTAATGATCACCATTCTAAATGGCGTGAGATGGTATCTCAATGTGGTTTTGATTTGCATCTCTCTAATGACCACTGATGATGAGCATTTTTTCATATGTTTGTTGGCCTTATGTATGTCTTCGTTTGTAAAGTGTCTGTTCATATTCTTTGCCCATTTTTGAATGGGCTTGTTTGTTTTTTTTCCTGTAAATCTGTTTGAGTTCTTTGTAAATTCTGGATATCAGCCCTTTGTCAGATGGGTAGACTGCAAAACTTTTTTCCCATTCTGTTGGTTGCTGATTCACTCTAGTGACTGTTTCTTTTGCCGTGCAGAAGCTGTGGAGTTTGATTAGGTGCCATTTGTCTATTTTGGCTTTTGTTGCCAATGCTTTTGGTGTTTTGGTCATGAAGTCCTTGCCTACTCCTATGTCCTGAATGGTTTTGCCTAGATTTTCTTCTAGGGTTTTTATGGTGCCAGGTCTTATGTTAAGTCTTTAATCTATCTGGAGTTAATTTTAGTGTAAGGTGTCAGGAAGGGGTCCAGTTTCTGCTTTCTGCACATGCCTAGCCAGTTTTCTGAACACCATTTGTTAAACAGGGAATCCTTGCCCCATTGCTTGTTTTTGTCAGGTTTATCAAAGATTGTATGGCTGTAGATATGTTGTGTTGCCTCCGATGCCTCTGTTCTGTTCCATTGGTCTATATCTCTGTTTTGGTACCAGTACCATGCTGTTTTGATTACAGTAGCCTTGTAGTATAGTTTGAAATCTGGTAGTGTGATGTCCCCGCTGTGTTCTTTTTGCTTAGAATTGACATGGCTATGCGGGCTCTCTTTTGGTTCCATATGAAGTTCATGGTGTTTTTTTCCAGTTCTGTGAAGAAAGTCAATGGTAGCTTGATGGGGATAGTGTTGATTCTGTAAATTACTTTGGGCAGTATAGCCATTTTCACGATATTAATTCTTCCTAACCATGAACATGGAACGTTTCTCCATCTGTTTGTGTCCTCTCTTATTTCGTTGAGCAGTGGTTTGTAGTTTTCCTTGAAGAGGTCTCTTACGTTCCTTGTGAGTTGTATTCCTAGGTATTTTATTCTTTTTGTAGCAATTGTGAATGGCAGTTCGTTCTTGATTTGGCTCTCTTTAAGTCTGTTATTGGTGTATAGGAATGCTTGTGATTTTTGCACATTGATTTTATATCCTGAGACTTTGCTGAAGTTGCTTATCAGTTTCAGGAGTTTTTGGGCTGAGGCATTGGGGTCTTCTAGGTACACTATCATGTCATCTGCAAATAGAGACAGTTTGGCTTCCTCTTTTCCTATTTGAATACCCTTTATTTCTTTTTCTTGCCTGATTGCTCTGGCTAGGACTTCCAGTACTATATTGAATAGGAGTGAGGAGAGAGGGCATCCTTGTCTAGTGCCAGATTTCCAAGGGAATGCTTCCAGTTTTTGCCCATTCAGTATGATACTGGCTGTTGGTTTGTCATAAATACCTTTTATTACTTTGAGATACATTCCACCCATACCAAATTTATTGAGGGTTTTTAGCATAAAGGGCTGTTGTATTTTGTCAAATGCCTTCTCTGCATCAATGGAGATAATCATGTGCTTTTTGGTTTTGGTTCTGTTTATGTGGTGAATTACATTTATAGACTTGCCTATGTTGAACCAGCCTTGCATCCCCGGGATGAATCCTACTTGATCATGATGGGTAAGTTTTTTGATGTGCTGTTGCAATTGGCTTGCCAGTATTTTATTGAAGATTTTTGCATCTATGTTCATCATGGATATTGGCCTGAAGTTTTCTTTTCTTTTTGAGTCTCTGCCAGGTGTTGGTATCAGGATGATGATGGTCTCATAAAATGATTTGAGAAGGATTCCCTCTTTTTGGATTATTTGGAATAGTTTCAGAAGGAATGGTACCAGCTCCTCTTTGTGTGTCTGGTAGAATTCAGGTGTGAACCCATCTGGACCTGGACTTATTTTGTGTGGTAGGCTCTTAATTGCTGCCTCAACTTCAGACCTTGTTATTGGTCTATTCATAGTTTCAGCTTCCTCCTGGTTTAGGCTTGGGAGGACACAGGAGTCCAGGAATTTATTCATTTCTTCCAGGTTTACTAGTTTATGTGCATAGAGTTGTTTGTAATATTCTCTGATGACGGTTTGAATTTCTGTGGAATCTGTGGTGATTTCACCTTTATCATTTTTTATTGCATCTATTTGGTGGTTCTCTCTTTTCTTTTTTATCAGTCTGGCTAGTGGTCTGTCTATTTTGTTGATCTTTTCAAAAAAAACCAGCTCTTGGATTTATCGATTTTTTGAAGAGTTTTTCGTGTCTCTATCTCCTCCAGTTCTGCTCTAATCTTAGTTATGTCTTGTCTTCTGCTAGGTTTTGAGTTTTTTTGATCTTGCTCCTCTAGCTCTTTCAATTTTGATGATAGGGTGTCAATTTTTTATTTCCCCACTCTTCTCATATGGGCACTTGTTGCTATATACTTTCCTCTACAGACTGCTTTAAATGTGTCCCAGAGATTCTGGCATGTTGTGTCTTCGTTCTCATTGGTTTCGAAGAACTTCTTTATTTCTGTCTTCATTTCATTGTTTATCCAGTCAACATTCAAGAGCCAGTTGTTCAGTTTCCATGAAGCTGTGCAATTCTGGGTTAGTTTATGAATTTTGAGTTCTAATTTGATTGCACTATGGTCTGAGAGACTGTTTGTTGTGATTTCCATTGTTTTGCATTTGCTGAGGAATGCTTTACTTCCAATTATGTGGTCAATTTTAGAGTAGGTGTGATATGGTGCTGAGAAGAATGTATATTCTGTGGATTTGGGGTGGAGAGTTCTGTAAATGTCTATCAGGTTTGCTTGCTCCAGGTCTGAGTTCAAGCCCTGGATTTCCTTGTTAATTTTCTGTCTGTTTGATCTGTCTAATATGAACAGTGGAGTGTTAAAGTCTCCCACTATTATTGTGTGGGAGTCTAAGTCTCTTTGTAAGTCATTAAGAACTTGCCTTATATATCTGTGTGCTCGTTTATTGGGTTCATATATGTTTAGGATCGTTAGCTCTTCTTGTTGTATCGATCCTTTTACCATTATGTAATGGCCTTCTTTGTCTCTTTTGATCTTTGTTGCTTTAAAGTCTATTTTATCAGAGATGAGAATTGCAACTCCTGCTTTTTTTTTGCTCTCTATTTGTTTGGTAAATCTTCCTCCATCTCTTTATTTTGAGCCTTTGTGTATCCTTGCATGTGAGATGGATTTCCTGGATACAGCACACTCATGGGTTTTGATTTTTTATCGAATTTGCCAGTCTGTGTCTTTTGATTGGTGCATTTAGCCCATTTACATTTATGGTTAATATTGTTATGTGTGAATTTGATACTGCCATTTTGGTGTTAGCTGACTGTTTTGCCCGTTAATTGATGTAGGTTCTTCATTATGTTGATGCTCTTTAGCATTTAGTTGTTTTTGGAATGGCTGGTACTGGTTGTTCCTTTCTATGTGTAGTGTCTCTTTTAGGAGCTCTTGTAAAGGAGGCCTGGTGGTGACAAAATCTCTGAGTACTTGCTTGTTCATAAAGGATTTTATTTTTCCTTCACTTCTGAAGCTCAGTTTGGCTGGATATGAAATTCTGGGTTGAAAGTTCTTTTCTTTAAGAATGTTGAATATTGGCCCCCACTCTCTTCTGGCTTGTAGTGTTTCTGCCAAGAGATCTGCTGTGAGTCTGATGGGCTTCCCTTTGTGGGTGACCCGACCTTTCTCTCTGGCTGCCCTTAGTATTTTCTCCTTCATTTCAACCCTTGTGAATCTGACGATTATGTGCCTTGGGGTTGCTCTTCTTGCGGAATATCTTTGTAGTGTTCTCTGTATTTCCTGGATTTGAGTGTTGGCCTGCCTTGCTAGGTGGGGGAAATTTTCCTGGATAATATCCTGAAGAGTATTTTCCAGCTTGAATTCGTTCTCTTCATCCCCTTGTGGTACACCTATCAAATGTAGGTTAGGTCTCTTCACATAGTCCCACATTTCTTGGAGACTTTGTTCATTCCTTTTTGCCTCTTTTTCCTCTAATCTTGGTTTCTCATTTTATTTCATTGAGTTGATCTTCAACTTCTGATATTCTTTCTTCGTCTTGGTCAATTCAGCTGTTGAAACTTGTGCATGCTTTGCGAAGTTCTCGTGTTGTGTTTTTCAGCTCCTTCAATTCATTCATATTCCTCTCTAAGTTATCCATTCTTGTTATTATTTCCTCGAATCTTTTTTCAAATCTTTTTTCAAGGTTCTTAGTTTCTTTGCATTGATTTACAACATGTTCTTTTAGCTCACAGAAGTTTCTCATTACCCACCTTCTGAAGTCTGATTCCGTCATTTCATCACAGTCATTCTCCATCCAGCTTTGTTCCCTTGCTGGTGAGGAGTTTTGGTCCTTTGTAGGAGGCGAGGTGTTCTGGTTTCAGGTATTTTTCTCCTATTTGCACTGGTTTCTTTCCATCTTTGTGGATTTATCCACCTGTCATCTGAGTAGTTGCTGACTTTTCGATTGGGTCTCTGAGTGGATACCCAGATTGTTGATGATGAAGTATTTCTGTTACTTGGTTTTCCTTCTACCAGTCTAGCCCCTTCGCTGTATGACTGCTGAGGTCCACTTCAGGCCCTGCTTGTCTGGGGTACACCTGTAGCAGCTGCAGAACAGAGAGGGATGCTACCAGTTTCTTCTTCTGCTATCTTTGTTCCAGAATGATGCCCGCCTAATGTCAGTCTGATCAGTCCTTTTTGAGGTGACTCTGGATATACAGGGGTCAGGTAGCTGCTTGAGTAGATGGTCTGTACTTTATAGGAGCTCACGTGCTGAGCTGTGAGCTCCGTTGTTCCTCTAGGGCTGTTAGGCTGCTACATTTATGTCTGCTGCAGCAGAACTCTTTTTTTTTTTTTTTTTTTAATTTTTTATTGGATTATAGGTTTTGGGGTACATGAGCAGAGCATGCAAGACAGTTGCGTAGGTACACACATGGCAGTGTGCTTTGCTTTTCTTCTCCCCTTCACCCACATTTGGCATTTCTCCCCAGGCTATCCCTCCCCACCTCCCCCTCCCACTGGCCCTCCCCTTTTCCCCCCAATAGACCCCAGTGTTTAGTACTCCCCTTTCTGTGTCCATGTGTTCTCATTTTTCATCACCCACCTATGAGTGAGAATATGCGGTGTTTCATTTTCTGTTCTTGTGTCAGTTTGCTGAGGATGATGTTCTCCAGATTCATCCATGTCCCTACAAGCGACACGAACTCATCATTTCTGATTGATGCATAATATTCCATGGTGTATATGTGCCACATTTTTCCAATCCAGTCTATTATCAATGGGCATTTGGGTTGATTCCAGGTCTTTGCTATTGTAAACAGTGCTGCAATGAACATTTGTGTACATGTGTCCTTATAGTAGAACGATTTATAGTCTTTTGGATATATACCCAGTAATGGGATTGCTGGGTCAAATGGAATTTCTATTTCTAAGGCCTTGAGGAATCGCCACACTGTCTTCCACAATGGTTGAACTAATTTACACTCCCACGAACAGTGTAAAAGTGTTCCTTTTTCTCCACATCCTCTCCAGCATCTGTTGTCTCCAGATTTTTTAATGATCGCCATTCTAACTGGCGTGAGATGGTATCTCAATGTGGTTTTGATTTGCATCTCTCTGATGACCAGTGACGATGAGCATTTTTTCATATGATTGTTGGCCTCATATATGTCTTCTTTCGTAAAGTATCTGTTCATATCCTTTGCCCACTTTTGAATGGGCTTGTTTGTTTTTTTCCTGTAAATCTGCTTGAGTTGTTTGTAAATTCTGGATATCAGCCCTTTGTCAGATGGGTAGACTGCGAAAATTTTTTCCCATTCTGTTGGTTGCCGCTTCACTCTAGTGACTGTTTCTTTTGCCGTGCAGAAGCTGTGGAGTTTCATTAGGTCCCATTTATCTATTTTGGCTTTTGTTGCCAATGCTCTTGGTGTTTTGTTCATGAAGTCCTTGCCTACTCCTATGTCCTGGATAGTTTTGCCTAGATTTCCTTCTAGGGTTTTTATGGTGCCAGGTCTTATGTTTAAGTCTTTAATCCATCTGGAGTTAATTTTAGTGTAAGGTGTCAGGAAGGGGTCCAGTTTCTGCTTTCTGCACATGGCTAGCCAGTTTTCCCAACACCATTTGTTAAACATGGAATCCTTGCCCCATTGCTTGTTTTTGTCAGGTTTATCAAAGATTGTATAGTTGTATGTATGTTGTGTTGCCTCCGGTGCCTCTGTTTTGTTCCATTGGTCTATATCTCTGTTTTGGTACCAGTACCATGCTGTTTTGATTACTGTAGCCTTGTAGTATAGTTTGAAATCCGGTAGTGTGATGCCCCCCGCTGTGTTCTTTTTGCTTAGAATTGACTTGGCTATGCGGGCTCTCTTTTGGTTCCATATGAAGTTTAAGGTGGTTTTTTCCAGTTCTGTGAAGAAAGTCAATGGTAGCTTGATGGGGATAGCGTTGATTCTGTAAATTACTTTGGGCAGTATAGCCATTTTCACGATATTAATTCTTCCTAACCATGAACATGGAATGTTTCTCCATCTGTTTGTGTCCTCTCTGATTTCGTTGAGCAGTGGTTTGTAGTTCTCCTTGAAGAGGTCCCTTACGTTCCTTGTGAGTTGTATTCCAAGGTATTTTATTCTTTTTGTAGCAATTGCGAATGGCAGTTCGCTCTTGATTTGGCTTTCTTTAAGTCTGTTATTGGTGTAGACGAATGCTTGTGATTTTTGCACATTGATTTTATATCCTGAGACTTTGCTGAAGTTGTTTATCAGTTTCAGGAGTTTTTGGGCTGAGGCGATGGGGTCTTCTAGGTATGCTATCATGTCGTCTGCAAATAGAGACAATTTGGCTTCTACCTTTCCTATTTGAATAACCTTTATTTCTTTTTCTTGCCTGATTGCTCTGGCTAGAACTTCCAGTACTATATTGAATAGGAGTGGTGAGAGAGGGCATCCTTGTCTAGTACCAGATTTCAAAGGGAATGCTTCCAGTTTTTGCCCATTCAGTATGATATTGACTGTTGGTTTGTCATAAATAGCTTTTATTACTTTGAGATACGTTCCATCGATACCGAGTTTATTGAGGGTTTTTAGCATAAAGGGCTGTTGAATTTTGTCAAATGCCTTCTCTGCGTCAATTGAGATAATCATGTGGTTTTTGTTTTTGGTTCTGTTTATGTGGTGAATTACGTTGATAGACTTGCGTATGTTGAACCAGCCTTGCATCCCTGGGATGAATCCTACTTGATCATGATGAATAAGTTTTTTGATTTGCTGTTGCAATCGGCTTGCCAATATTTTATTGAAGATTTTTGCATCTATGTTCATCATGGATATTGGCCTGAAGTTTTCTTTTCTCGTTGGGTCTCTGCCGGGTTTTGGTATCAGGATGATGTTGGTCACATCAAATGATTTGGGAAGGATTCCCTCTTTTTGGATTGTTTGAAATAGTTTTAGAAGGAATGGTACCAGCTCCTCCTTGTGTGTCTGGTAGAATTCGGCTGTGAACCCGTCTGGACCTGGGCTTTTTTTGTGAGGTAGGCTCTTAATTGCTGCCTCAACTTCAGACCTTGTTATTGGTCTATTCATAGTTTCAGCTTCCTCCTGGTTTAGGCTTGGGAGGACACAGGAGTCCAGGAATTTATTCATTTCTTCTAGGTTTACTAGTTTATGTGCATAGAGTTGTTTGTAATATTCTCTGATGATGGTTTGAATTTCTGTGGAATCTGTGGTGATTTCCCCTTTATCATTTTTTATTGCATCTATTTGGTTGTTCTCTCTCTTTTTTTTTTAATCAATCTGGCTAGTGGTCTGTCTATTTTGTTGATCTTTTCAAAAAACCAGCTCATGGATTTATTGATTTTTTGAAGGGTTTTTCGTGTCTCAATCTCCTTCAGCTCAGCTCTGATCTTAGTAATTTCTTGTCTTCTGCTGGGTTTTGAGTTTTTTTGATCTTGCTCCTCTAGCTCTTTCAATTTTGACGATAGGGTGTCAATTTTGTATCTCTCCATTCTCCTCATATGGGCACTTATTGCTATATACTTTCCTCTAGAGACTGCTTTAAATGTGTCCCAGAGGTTCTGGCACGTTTTGTCTTCGTTCTCATTGGTTTCGAAGAACTTCTTTATTTCTGCCTTCATTTCGTTGTTTACCCAGTCAACATTCAAGAGCCAGTTGTTCAGTTTCCATGAAGCTGTGCGGTTCTGGGTCGGTTTCTGAATTCTGAGTTCTAACTTGATTGCACGATGGTCTGAGAGGCTGTTTGTTATGATTTCAGTTGTTTTGCATTTGTTGAGCAGTGCTTTACTTCCAATTATGTGGTCAATTTTAGAGTAGGTGTGATGTGGTGCTGAGAAGAATGTGTATTCTGTGGATTTGGGGTGGAGAGTTCTGTAAATGTCCATCAGGTTTGCTTGCTCCAGGTCTGAGTTCAAGCCCTGGGTATTTTTGTTGATTTTCTGTCTGGTTGATCTGTCTAGTATTGACAGTGGAGTGTTAAAGTCTCCCACTATTATTGTGTGGGAGTCTAAGTCCTTCTGTAAGTCATTAAGAACTTGCCTTATGTATCTGGGTGCTCCTGTGTTGGGTCCATATATGTTTAGGATCGTTAGCTCTTCTTGTTGTATCGATCCTTTTACCATTATGTAATGGCCTTCTTTGTCTCTTTTGATCTTTGTTGCTTTAAAGTCTATTTTATCAGAGATGAGAATTGCAACTCCTGGTTTTTTTTGCTTTTCATTTGCTTGGTAAATCTTTCTCCATCCCTTTATTTTGAGCCTTTGTGTATCCTTGCATGTGAGATGGGTTTCCTGGATACAGCACACTGATGGGTTTTGGATTTTTATCCAATTTGCCAGTCTGTGTCTTTTGATTGGTGCATTTAGTCCATTTACATTTAGGGTTAATATTGTTATGTGTGAATTTGATACTGCCATTTTGATTCTAAGTGGCTGTTTTGCCTGTTAGTTGTTGTAGATTCTTCATTATGTTGAAGCTCTTTAGCATTCAGTGTGATTTTGGAATGGCTGGTACTGGTTGATCCTTTCTATGTGTAGTGCCTCTTTTAGGAGCTCTTGTAAAGCAGGCCTGGTGGTGACAAAATCTCTGAGTACTTGCTTGTTCGCAAAGGATTTTATTCTTCCTTCACTTCTGAAGCTCAGTTTGGCTGGATATGAAATTCTGGGTTGAAAGTTCTTTTCTTTAAGAATGTTGAATATTGGCCCCCACTCTCTTCTGGCTTGTAGTGTTTCTGCCGAGAGATCTGCTGTGAGTCTGATGGGCTTCCCTTTGTGGGTACCTGACCTTTCTCTCTGGCTGCCCTTAGTATTTTCTCCTTTATTTCAACCCTGTTGAATCTGACGATTATGTGCCTTGGGGTTGCTCTTCTTGCGGAATATCTATGTCGTGTTCTCTGTATTTCCTGCAATTGAGTGTTGGCTTGTCTTGCTAGGTGGGGGAAATTTTCCTGGATGATGTCCTGAAGAGTATTTTCCAGCTGGGATTCATTCTCTTCGTCCCCTTCTGGTACACCTATCAAACGTAGGTTAGGTCTTTTCACATAGTCCCACATTTCTTGGAGACTTTGTTCATTCCTTTTTGCGCTTTTTTCTCTGATCTTGGTTTCTCGTTTTATTTCATTGAGTTGGTCTTCGACTTCAGATATTCTTTCTTCTGCTTGGTCAATTCGGCTATTGAAACTTGCGTTTGCTTCGCGAAGTTCTCGTATTGTGTTTTTCAGCTCCTTTAATTCATTCATATTCCTCTCTAAGGTATCCATTCTTGTTATCATTTCCTCGAATCTTTTTTCAAATCTTTTTTCAAGGTTCTTAGTTTCTTTGCATTGATTTAATACATGATTTTTTAGCTCACAAAAGTTTCTCATTATCCATCTTCTGAAGTCTAATTCCGTCATTTCGTCACAGTCATTCTCCGTCCAGCTTTGTTCCCTTGCTGGTGAGGAGTTTTGGTCCTTTCTAGGAGGCGATGTGTTCTGGTTTCGGGTGTTTTCCTCCTTTTTGCTCTGGTTTCTTCCCATCTTTGTGGATTTGTCCGCTGGTCGTCTGCGTAGTTGCTGACTTTTCGTTTGGGTCTCTGAGTGGACACCCAGAATGTTGATGATGAAGTATTTCTGTTGCTTGGTTTTCCTTCTACCAGTCTAGCCCCTTCGCTGTACGATTGTTGAGGTCCGCTCCAGACCCTGCTTGTCTGGGGTGCACCTCTAGTAGCCGTGGCACAGCGAGGGATGCTACCAGTTTCTTTTTCTGCTATCTTTGTCCCAGGATGATGCCTGCCTAATGACAGTCTTTTGGATATAGAGGGGTCAGGGAGCTGCTTGAGGAGACAGTTTGTACTTTATAGGGGTTTAATTGCTGAGCTGTGCACTCTGTTGTTCATTCAGGGCTGTTAGGCTGCTATGTTTTATTCTGCTGCAACACAGCTGATTAAACAACCCTTTTTTTTTTCTCAAATGCTCTGTGTTGAGCGGTTTGGGCTTTATTTTAGGATGTCCGATCAGGTGTCCTGCCCAGCTCGAAGGCAGACTAGCCACTGTTTGGCTGCCGAGGCTCCGCCCTGCTGTTGTGTGATTCCCGCTGTTCCTGCCGGCTCTGCTGTGGTCTCCGCCACGCCTTGCGGCTGAGTCTCTTCGTTGTAGCGTGTTGCCTCAGCAACGGCAGGCTGCGTCAGCAGTGGGCGTGTATCTCAGTAGGGACGGGTTGCCTCGGCAACGGCTGGCTGCGTCAGCAGTGGGCGTGTATATCAGTTGGGGCAGGTTGCCTCCTAGTGGTGGACGCCCCTCCCCCACAGAGCATCTCGGACCGTCTGCCCGGGATAGATTGAAATCGCGGTTTTGTTCGTCCCACTGGGTATCCCAAACGATCTGTCCCTGCAATCCCCTGGGCTGGGCTACTGTGCAAGTCTCGTTCAGTCTCAAGTCCAGCCCTCTCAAGTCTCAGGTTGCCGGTTCAACAAGGCACCCGGACAAGCGCGCCGTGTGGGGATTGCTGGGTAGGGCCGGCCGCCGCCGCCCTGGCTGCCGGCTTCGCCAGGCAGACCTACTGCCTGGCGTCCCGTGTCTTTTTATACTTGGGAGTTTCCCCGTTCTGTGGGCAACAAAGATCAGTCTGGAAATGCAGCACTGACTCACCGTTTGCGGATTCAACGCGGGCTCCAATCCTGGGTTGTTCTTACAGTGCCATCTTGAGTCCCCTCCCAGCAGAACTCTTAAAACCCCTTTTTTTTCCTCTGATGCTCTGTCTCGGGGAGTTGGGGCTTTCTTTATGAGTGTCCATTGCACTATCCTACCCAGCTAGGAGGCAGTCTAGTCACTATTTGCCTGCCGAGACTCTGCCCTGCTGATGTGGGGTTCGCCCTGTTGCTGTGGGCTCTGCCCTGCATCCGCAGGCTCCGCTGCAGACTCCGCCCTGCTGCCACAGGCTCCGCTCTGCATCGGAGTCTCTCTGTTATGGTGGGTTCCCTTGGCAATGGCAGGCTGCGTCAGCAATGGGAGTGTACCTCAGTAGGGGCAGATTGCCTTGGTAATGGCGCTTGCCCCTCCCCCACCGAGCTGCACCGTCCTGGGTTCAGCTGTGCCCACAGTGAAACTCTCCACCTGGAGCATTTTGAATTGCCATTTTGTTTGTCCCTGTGGGGTGAAATGCACCAAGCCTGCTCGCCTGGCTCCCTGCCTCAGAGTGATTTTTTTTTTGTAAGTTGAATGGATGGCTCTCTCCCAGGTGTTTCGGTCACCCGCTGTTAGGGCACCGGGATCTGTGTGATTTCCTGTGCAGCGAGCCACTGTGCTGGCTCAAATGCCATTTCCCAGTAATCTCCTGGTCTGGCTTACTGTCCAAGTCCCATTTAATCAGATGGATATGCTAATCTGCCCTCCCAAATCTCAGATTACCGGTTTAGCAGGGCACCCGGGCCAGTGTGTTTTGTGCGGATTGTTGTGGAGTGCTGCTGTGCTGTGGCACCGGCCAAAGCAGCCTCAACAGCCAAAACAGCTGTGCTTGCGTCCCATGTCTTTCCTACACCTGGGAAATTCCCTGTTCTGTGGGTAACAAAGATCCATCTGGAAATGTGGCTTTGACTTACCCTCTGAGCGTTCACTGAGAGCTGCGATCCTGAGTTTTCTTACTGTGCCATCTTGAATCCCCCTCCCTGCTTACAGATTCTTTGTAATTTAGCTGTTGATTGTTTTCTCCTTCTAGGTCACTGCCCCCTTTATGGCACTAGATGATGCCTTAAACCCTGGTTTGCCTCGGTTCTAGTAAGCAATCAGAGTGGTGCCCATCCTGAATGGGAAATGTGCCACAGAGGATATCCTGGTAGTGCGGGAATGCTGGCGAGGGGTTTGTGTCCAGGGATTTTGTGGAGTGAATCTCATACAGGTGGTGCTGCTGAGCAGCCACTGTTATATGCTATCTACTTTGGCTGTTAAAGAGCAGATTCCAGAACTGGGAATGATAGTTTCACCTCCACCTTTTGTCTTTGGCTGTCCTCGAAGATATTTCTTCCTTCAGGTGCTCCTGATTCCCCTTGCGGCTCGAGACAGATCTTCCAGGGATCCCAAGATGGTGAGCAAGCTAGTTTTCCCCCTTGATCTCACATTTTCCAGTTTAGAAAACGTGAGTCAGAGAGAAATTTTCTGGGCACCTGGTGCTAGGCAGACTGCGAAGAGGAGCATTGCAGATATGAAAAACTCATTCTCTTATAGTCTGCTCAGAATTTTTTCAGTTCACTGTGGTCTGAGAACTGTCTCTGGCTCATATATGAGTTCTTAAATATTGCTGGTGATAATCTCAGTGCCATATATTTGTTTTTGTCCCCTGAGGTGGGTTAGAGAGGCCAGCTTGTGTCTACACCACAATTTTGGAATCACCTATCCCTGCCTTTTACTCCATCCCTGTTTAGAAGACTTGCCAGAGCAGTTGTCTTTCAGCTGGAAGAGCCAGCAATATACCTCCACTGTCCTACTTTAGGAGCATATTAACTCTCTAGCACTATATCATGATTTAGTTTGTAGGGACCTTGATCACATTTCCCTTTTACAGCATATCACACTGGTCCATTACATTGACAACATTATGTTAATTGGACTTAGTGACTGAGGAATAACAACAACTTTAGATTTATTGGGATAATATTTGTATGTCAGGCCATGAGAAAGAAATCTGACTAAAATTCAGGGGCCCGTTAACACTGTAAAACTTTAGAGGTCCAGGGGTGTGGATCATGTCAAAATATCCATTTTAAGTTGAAGGACAGTTGTATCTGGTTTCTTTTACGACCAAGAAAGAGCCACAACACCTAGTGAACCAATTTGGATTTGAGAGATAACACATTTCTCATTTGGGTGCATTACTTTGGCCCACTTACCAATTGACCTAAAAAGCTGCTAGTTTTGGGTGGGACCCAGAACAAGCGAAGGCTCTGCAGCAGATTTGGGCTGCTGTAAAGGCTGCTTTGCCACTTGAACCATATGATTCATGAGATCCAGTGTGGTGCTTTAGGTGTCAGAGGCAGATAGGGATGCAGTTTAGAGCCTTTGACAGGCCCCCATAGGTAGATAACACTGTGGGTCCTCAGGAGTTTGAAACAATATCCTGCCTTTATCCATAGATAACTATTTTCCTCTTGAGAGGTAGCTCTTGGTCTGCTATTGGGCCTTAGTAGAAAATGAACACTTGACCATGGTCCACTAAGTTACCCTATGACCTGAGCTGCTCATCATGAACTGGGTGTTCTCTGACTCATGAAGTCATAAAGTTGGACATGTACAGCAGCACCATCATCATATGGAAGTCGTGTGCATGATCCCACCTGAACAGGTCGTGAAGTTACAAGTAAGTTAAATAAAGAAGTGGCCCAAATGCTGATGGTTTGTACCCCTGATACACTGCCTTCTCTCTCCTAGCCTACATCTGTGGTCTCATGGAGAGTACCTTATGATAAGTTGAGAGAGGAAAAGAAGACGATGGCCTGGTTTGTGGATGAATCTGCATGACATACAGGTGCAATCCAAAAGTGGACAGCTGCAGTGCTATCCCCTCCTTTCTGGCACATCCCTGAAGGACAGTGGTAAATGAAAATCTTCCCAGTGGGCAGATCTTTGATCCTGGTAAGTGCACCAGCTTTTGTACTTTGTTGGAAGGAAAAGTGGCCAGGCATGTTATTACATTCTCATTTATGGACTGTAGCCAATGGTTTGGCTGGATAGTCAGGGATTTGGAAGGAACATAATTGGAAAATTGGTGACAAATAAATATGTGAAAGATTTATGTGGATATACCTCTCTGAATAGGCAAAGGATGTGAAGATATTTCTGTCCTATATGAATGCTCTCCAACAGGTGGCTTCAGAAGAGGAGGACTTTAATAATCCAGTAGATAGAATGACCTATTTTATCAATACCACTCAGCCAGGTTCCCCATCATTATTGCCCAGTGAGCTCATGAACAAAGTGGCCATGGTGGCAGAGACTGAAGTTTTTAATGAGCTTAGCAATATGGACTTCTACCACAAAGGATGGCCTGGCTATAGTGACTGCTGAGCACCAATCTGCCAGCAGCTGCGATCAACATTAAGTTTCCAAAAAGAAACCATTCCCCAGGGTGATAACCTGGCTACTTGGTTGCAGGTTGATTACATTGGACCACTTTCAACATAGAAAGGGCAGTGTTTTTTCTTTATTAGAATAGACACTCTGAATATGCCTTTCATCTATGCAATGCTTCTACCAAAACTACCATTCATGAACTTACAAAATACCATTCATGAACTTAGAGAACTACCATTCATGAACTTAAAAATACCTTGTTCACCATCATGGTATTCTACAGAGCTGTATCACTTCTGACTTGCAAACTCACTTCACAGGCAAAGAAGCATGGCAAGGGGCTTGTGCTTATGGAATTCCCCAGTCTTAGCAAGTTTTCCATTATCCTGAAGTAGCTAGTTTAATAAGACAGTGGGATGGCTTTTTGAAGACAGTTACAGTGCCAGCTTGGTGATAATACTTTGCTAGGCTGGGGCAATGTTGTTCAGAGGCTGTAAAAGCTCTGAATCAGTGTCTAATAGATGGTACTGATTTTCCTATAGCCAGGATTCATGGGTCCAGGAATCATGGGGTGGAAATGGGAGTGGCAACATTCACCATTACCCTAGAGACCCTCTAGCAAAATTTTTGACTCTTGTTTCAATAAGTATGCTCTGCTGGACTATAAGTCTTAATTATAGAGGAAGTAATACTTCCACCAGGAGACACAATGATTCCATTAAGATTGCTACCTGGCTAACTTTGGGCTTCTGATACCTCTGGGCCCACAGGATATTGAGGGGAGTTATGGTGTTGGCTGGGGTAATTGATCTGGAATATGAAGAGGGAATTGAACTACCACTCCATTATGGAGGTAAGGAAGAGTTTGTCTGCAATACAGGAGATGCCTTTGGGTTTCTCTTAGTATTACCATCCCCTGTGACTACGCTCAATGAAACCACAATAACCCAATCCAAATAGGTCTATGAAGGACCTACATACTTAAGGAATGAAGGTTTGGTTAACTATACTGTATTAAAAGCACCAGTTGAGGTGCTTGCTGAAGGCAAAAGGAATATATAATCAATAGAAGGTTGTTATAAATACCCATGGTGACCACATGAGCAGTTAAAACATATTTCCTCCTTATTCTGTTAAAATATGTTTGTGTGTACATATACATATATCAAGTAAATATCTTTGATTTTGTTTCTCTCTTGTTCTTTTATCATATAACATAACATGTATTAAGTTAATATCAGTATTTAAGTATTATTAATTTTATATCACAGTACTTAAGTTATGGGATCTTAGAAGAAGAGTAAACATCACTCAGGGACTTTACCTTCTCTTCTGGGGAAGGGATTAGTGCATTTTTTGGTAGTATACACGTTAGGTGTATCTTGGTAGTTAAAACTATGACCTTGGTATTGTCTTTAGACTCAATATGTTTTAAGAAAATGCAAATGGGTGGCAAGTTGACTGGGTTTGGCATTGTGGTGGTTAATTTTAGGAGTCAGTTTGACTGCATTAAGAGATACCCAGATATCTGGTAAAGCATTATTACTGGGTGTGCCTGTGAGTTTGTTTCTGGAAGAGACTGGCATTTGAATCAATGGACTGAGTAAGGAAAAGCCACCTCACTCAATGTGGGTAGGGACCATCTAATCAGCTAGGGTTCCACATAGAACAAAAAGGGAGTGGAAAGGTGAATCTGCACTCTTCTCTTCTGGAATGGAGGCACCCTTGTTCTGCCATCCTGGTACATCAGAGCTCCAGGTTCTTTGGCGTTTGGACTCTAGGACTTATACCAGTGGCTCTCAGGTTCTTAGGCCTTAAGCCTCAGACTGAGGGTTACACCATGGGCTTCCCTTGTTCTTATGCGTTTGGATTTGATGGGGCCATGTTACTGGCTTCCCTGGTCCTCTTGCTTGCATGTGGTCTATCATGGGACTTCTCAGCCTCCATAATTTTCAGAGCCAATCAGTTATGTCTTTCTGGAGAACCCTAATATACTAATATAAAATTAAAGTTTGTGAGGAAAATTGAAAGGCTTTTTGTCCTAGCATTAGTCATGTTTTTTGTATTTTTTTGTGACTTTTACAGAAAAAGCTTTTAAACTTTGCTAATAAATCATAATGCTTTACATTTATGTAACACTTGACAGTTTATCTGCAGCCTTGTGATTGAAAACAGGTATTAACATTACAATGCAGCTGCTGATTTAAATGATTATCTGAAGTTTTCTTGGCTAATAAGTGATATAGACCAAAATCAAATTCTGTCATCTGAAATAATTTCCATTAAAAAAATTTTATTTTGAGATGGAGTCTCACTTTGTCACCCAGGCTGGAGCACAGTGGTGCAATCTCAGCTCACTGCAATCTCTGTCTCCCAGGTTCAATCCATTCTCCTGCCTTAGCCTCCTGAGTAGTTGGGATTACAGGTGTCCACCATGTCATCCGGCTAATTTTTGTATTTTTAGTAGAGATGGGGTTTTACCATTTTGGCTGGGTTGGTCTTGAACCCCTGAACTCAGGTGATCTGTACCCCACCCCCATTGGCCTCCCAGAGTGTTGGGATTACAGGAGTGAGCCTCTGTGCCTGGCCTGAAGTCATTTCTTTTATTGAGAGTTAACACAACAAACATCAATACTGCATTTAAAAAATATAACACCAAATGATTTCTGGGTGAATTATATTCATTATGTTTCAATAAATATATACATATAAATGTAAGTGTGTTTATATATGTGTGTGCATATATGTGTATATATATGTGTGTATATATATGTATGTACATATATGTGTATATATGTGTATATATATGTATATATGCACGCCCATACATATATGTCACCTTATTATGTGCTATGCACTCTTTGGAGTGCCATGCATAAATGAATGGCAAAACAGTTTCTGCTCTCATTCAGTTTATAATGTAGTGAGAAAGATAACCGTTAGTTTAAAAATCACATATACACGTGTAATGTAAAAACTGAGAGTACATATGATAAGAGAATTCTACATTGTTAGCAAGATTAGAAAAGACTCCGCAAGGAAATGGTGATAAGGTGAGATCAGAGGGTTTCTGTTAGTCAAGTAAAGGAGAATTAAGTTGGAAAAGGAGCCTTTAAAATAGAGAAACTCGCACATGGCAAGTCCCTGTGACAGAAGAAAGTCTTTCAAATTAACAGACTGAAATCAGACTAGGGTTGCTGGAGCTCAGAAGAGAAGGGAGAGTGTGTGAGTGGAAGCTGCAAGGCAAGTGGGGACCTGATGACACAGGACTCTGAGAGGCCCTTAAAGATTTTTGTCTTTACCTTAGAGTTATAGGAAGCCAACTAAGAGTATTAAGAGGTGTGTGTGTGTGTATTGATGGCATTGTGTTTACTTAACAAACATCTCTCTGGCTGAGGTAGAAAGAATGGATTAGAAGAAGCCCAGAGTGGATATAGGTAAACCAGTTGGAGAGACAGTGGTGGTTGGACTAGGTTGGTGGCAGCAGGGAGAGAGAGAAGGAACATATTTGTGAGGTATTAAGGAGATCAAAGTAATAGGACCTGATGATTAATTATATAGAGAGGCTGAGGGAGAGGAACTTTTAAAGATGAACTCTACATTTCTAGTTCGAATAGCTGAGTGTGTATGGTAGATTCACTTACTGATTTAAGGAACACCAGAAGAAACCTAGATTTAAGTGTATTAAGATTATACATTTAGCAGAATATACTCAAATTGGGGTACCTTTCAGACACCATAAAGGAAATGTGAAGTAGTATTTGGCTGCATATGCTCAAGGAATCATCTGGACTAGACAGAGATAAAACATGGTGAGGCATCTACCTATGGATTATTGACATCATGTGTATACTTTTCTGATCATCATGGCTGAAGGTAGTCTCTCCTGTGCGTTCCTGGGCATTTATTTCTTGAACTCTTTTGACCACTATATCTAGAAGATTTAGGAGCAAACATCAACATTAGCGATATCTCTGTAGACACCAGTAGAGGGTGCCTAAGAGCTTGCCTGTATCAATTGTACTTGCATTCTCGAATTGTGAGGTAAGAAAGACAGGTAGACCAGATGGCCTACTCCTACTAAGGCAAGGATGTATGGTTGATTTCTTCTCCTCTATTCAGATACTATCCTGTGAATAAGAAGAGATGTAGAGAACTTTGAAAATGGGGAAAGGGGCAGAACTTCCCTGAGAGGGAGTTTGAACTTTGAATTGACTATTCAAAATAATCTGTTACATTGAAAGAGGCTTTTTATATATTTATTTATTTATTACACAGCAACTTATATTGACGTGACAATGTACAGCAGTAGCAGAGGTACTGCTCGTTTTTGAGCAGGCACCATACAGGCAGTGTGTCCAGAGTGGCAGCTCAGAAGCAGTTCTGCTGACATATATATATACCCACTTGTAATTATATGCTAGTTAAGGGGCAATTCATGCAGAAATTTCTAGGATACAGGTGGAAACTTCCAGACTGTGGGATAGTTGCCATGGAAGGGGATGGTAACTTCCTGGTGTTGTTATGCCAATGGTGAACCTACACAGCACACTGGTGGGCATGTCTAATGGAAAACTGCTTCTACCCAGGTCCTGTGTTAACTAGTCCTTAATCTGGTCCAGTGTTCAAATTCCCACCTCTGGAGTCAAGTCCCACCTCCTACCTCACTGTCTTCATTGACTGACACACTGAGCCATTTCTAGCCCACTAGACCGGGGATCTCAGAGTTCATCTGTCTTGGCAAAATGCTACAGTTCTCTCATGTCCCTTAAATTATGATCTTTCTTCTCTGTGGTTAGACTACTCTTATTCATGGGATGTCATAATCATCTCTTTGTTTGAAGGAAGCTTTAAAAATCTGGGACTTACTTACCTTATATAGTCAAATTTAAGTATTTTTTCCACCATTCATAGAAATGGGAGCCTCATAAAGATGAAATTAGGTCTTGGAAAAGTAAATCTGATTTGTTTGTTTGTTGTTATTGCAAATCTCAGTTGTATTGTGGCATTGTGCAAATCAGTGCCCTGCTACACCATAATCTAAAAATCTAGGTTTTTCTGATCCTTTAGCTTATTATAAACCTTACTGTGTCTTACAGAGTTCATAGAGTAATTAGTAGCAGAACTGAAGAAACAAGTTCTTGCTACCATGTTTCAAGAACTATCATGAGATAATACTTGTGCTCTTTCTAAATTTGTTTTCCTGGGTATTTTATATTCATTTTATGTTAATCATGTGATTCAGAATATTTGGTTTGATATACAAATTATTAACTTTTGTGTGCTTTTGTATACAAAGAACTATTAATTGTGCATATATAAATTAAGTACAGTCATGCTGCATAATGACATTTTGGTCAATGACTAAGTGTGGTTATTATGGTGATCCTATAAGATTATAATGGAGCTGAAAAATTCCTGTTGATTAGTATTTACTATGCTATACATATCATTATTTTAGAGTATACTCCTTGTACTTTAAAAAAACATTAACTGTAAAATAGCTTCAGGTAATTCCTTCAGGAGGTATTCCAGAACAAGGCATTGCTATCATGATTGTGCCACTGCACTCCGACCTGAGTGTCACAGCAAAACCCTGTCTCAAAAAAAAAAATTAAAAATTAAAAATTAGAAGGCTTGAGCCACCGCGCCCAGCCTGCACTGCTGTTCTTAATGAGACAGTATATTTGTATCTCTGCATGATGGAAGACAATT
Source organism: Callithrix jacchus (assembly GCF_049354715.1). Classification (NCBI taxonomy): domain Eukaryota; kingdom Metazoa; phylum Chordata; class Mammalia; order Primates; family Cebidae; genus Callithrix; species Callithrix jacchus. Next base: position 83,383,360 of record NC_133513.1, on the reverse strand, counting down.
GTATTCTCAGTAGCCTTTCTGGGTGGCTGGCTTGTGTTCAGTTTGGAGCCCAATTCCCTCAATTCTAGCTGATTGTAAAAGTGCTCTCCTCTAGCCGAATGTCTGCCACTTCCTCACCCTCACTGACTTGATGCTGATTCATGTGGACTGCACACAGTCATGTGGACTGCACACATGGTCATCTAGGCCAAGTCTAAAGGACTGGGTCCTTTTGATATTTGTTCTGTCAATGCTGGGAGATTCCTTCTGACTAATAATATTAAGTTTTTTTTCTCCAGTTATAAATCTTTCCCCAGCAAGAGTCTATTAGCCAGCAATAGATTGAGCCCAATGGCATTAGCAGATATACGGAATCAAAAGTAGGTCAGGTCCAGTATGTTCCAGCTGTAGTTTCTGGCAGTGAGGAATGATAGGCATTTTAATATAAAGGGAATGAGATTCCTATTAGCAGTGTTTCCTGCTGCTTAGCTCTTCCAGATCCTCTTTTGAAAATAGCTTTGAAGGGCTCAACTTCCTTCTGGCTAAGAGAGTTCCAGTCCTTGGTCCAGCTACCAGGTCAGGTCCTTTCTGAACTGGTTTGTCATTCCTCTTTAGTCTCCTGTCTTGCCATTTCATTCCCTAACACTTAGTGCCCTGATAACACCAAACAATTCAATAATTTCCAAGTCTTTACCTAGGCATCCCTTCAGTTTGAGAGGCTTACCTTCCTTTCCTCCTGATTTATTCCTAAAAACTGCAGCACAGACAATGCCTCTCTCATAAAGCCTTGTTTCACCACCCACAACAGTAGTGTTAATCTCTCTGTGTTCTTTGTAGGCTCTGTACATTTTAAATGTTTCCATTGTTACATACACTGCACTGCATTACAATTTATAATTTAATTACATGTTCATCTTCCCCATTCCACTGGGAGTTCCTTGTGAGCCAAGCTCTTCTCTTTTTATTCTTTTTAAAATAAACTTTACTTTTTGGAGCTATTTTGGATGTAAAATAGAAAAATTATAAAGATACCATAAGTGATCGCCATGAGACAACAGATGCTGGAGAGGATGTGGAGAAAAAGAACACTTTTACACTGTTGGTGGGAGTGTAAATTAGTTCAACCATTGTGGAAGACAGTGTGGCGATTCCTCAAGGCCTTAGAAATAGAAATTCCATTTGACCCAGCAATCCCATTACTGGGTATATATCCAAAAGACTATAAATCGTTCTACTATAAGGACACATGCACACGAATGTTCATTGCACCACTGTTTACAATAGCAAAGACCTGGAATCAACCCAAATGCCCATTGATAATAGACTGGATTGGAAAAATGTGGCACATATACACCATGGAATATTATGCAGCAATCAGAAATGATGAGTTTGTGTCATTTGTAGGGACATGGATGAATCTGGAGAACATCATCCTCAGCAAACTGACACAAGAACAGAAAATGAAATACTGCATATTCTCACTCATAGGCGGGTGATGAAAAATGAGAACACATGGACACAGGGAGGGGAGTACTACACACTGGGGTCTATTGGGGGGAAAAGGGGAGGGCCAGTGGGAGAGGGAGGTGGGGAGGGATAACCTGGGGAGAAATGCCAAATATGGGTGAAGGGGAGAAAGGAAGCAAAACACACTGCCATGTGTGTACCTACGCAACTGTCTTGCATGCTCTGCTCATGTACCCCAAAACCTAAAATGCAATAAAAAATTAAAAAAAAAAGATACCATAAGTGAGTTCCCATATATTCTTCATTGAGTTTATTTTATTATTAACATCTTATATTAGTATGGTACATTTGCTACAATCAGTGAACCAATATTGATATATTATTATTAACTAAAATCCATATTTTTTTCAGATTTCTTTAGTTTTTACCTTAAGTCTTTGTGTGTGTGTGTGTGTGTGTGTGTGTGTGTGTGTGTGTGTGTGGTGGTTGTCCCAGATCTACCACATAGCATTTAGTTGTCATATCTTCTTAGGCTAATCTTTGCTGTGACACTTTCTCAGACTTTCTCTCTTTTTGATGTCTTGACAGTTTTGAGGAATCCTGGTCAGGACATTCAACATTGTTGAATGTCCCTTCATGGCAATTTGTCTGTTTTCCTCATGAGTTGACTGAGATTTGGGCTTATACGATTAACATGATTTCACACTGTTGATGTTGACCTGGGTCAACTGGCTAAGTTACTGTTTGTCAGGTTTCTTCATTGTAGCTACTTGCTCCCCATCCCCTTCCATACTGTATTCTTTGGAAAGAAGTTACTCTGTATAGTCACTCAAGGAGTAGGGAGATATGTTCCACCTCCTTGAATGCAAAGTATCTACATCAATTATTTGGAATTATTTTTATGGGAGATTTCTCTCTTCTTCCATTTACACTTCTGTTTTCTTGTCCTTGAATATTGAGTGCTTTGCATAGTATGCATAAATTGTAGGTATTTAATATATTTTAGTAGTTATTTTAAAAAAAATCCACTGTCTCTTTCATTGTGGACATAATACTAATAACAGCATCAATAAGAAGAATATAAAAATAGGAAATACTATTTTAGAAGCACTATTGTTACTTTAGTAGTTCATTTAATCCTCACCATAATCCTATGAGGATGGCATTATTTTTAAGACCACACAGCTAATAAGTCGTAGAGATAAGACTTAAACTCATGCTGTCTGACTCAAGAGTCCACACTGTTACGGCCATAGAGGCTGGAGTGCCTCTTTAGTCTACTTCAGTTACCTTAGCCTTATTCTCTTGAACTTATTCTCTATGAGAACAGGGTTCAATATGGAGAGTCCCCAGCTGAGTCTTCAAGCAGAGTCTTTTTGTTTCCATGAATTCTACTTTAAATCTGTGAAATGTCCAAAGCATACTGGGACAGAAATTTAAAAACAAATCTTAAGAGGACTCTCTTCTGAGGCTTTCTTTTAAACACTCATCAAATTCTTTTTTTTTTTTTTTTGAGATGGAGTTTCACTTTTGTTACCCAGGCTGGAGTGCAATGGCGCTATCTCGGCTCACGGCAACCTCCTGGGTTCAGGCAATTCTTCGGCCTCAGCCTCCCGAGTAGCTGGGATTACAGGCACATGCCACCATGCCCAGCTAATTTTTTGTATTTTTAGTAGAGACAGGGTTTCACCATGTTGACCAGGATGGTCTCGATCTCTTGACCTCATATTCCACCTGCCTTGGCCTCCCAAAGTGCTGGGATTACAGGCTTGAGCCACCACGCCCAAATTCTTAAAGTTATAGAATCCAGACTCAAACTTTGAGCCCTGAGAATGGGCATAACATACTCAAAAGTCAGAAACAAGAGGAGCTGCTTAGTCTCATGGTCTTGGGTCTTGGTATTTTTCACTCCTTAAATTAGGGCAGGTGGCTCATTTTATAAGATGACTTAATAATGTAATGAAAATGCTCAGCTATCAGAGTTTCTAGAATAACTTGACAGTTTATGCTAAGAATAGATAAGCCAGACTCTTTAACATTGGAACTGTAATAAAAAATCTGAGCTATATTGTCAGTATACTGATTAGGTATGGGTTGGGGAAAGGTGTATCAACCCCAAACATTTTCTCTACTTTCTATAATGCATAAAATTTGACCTTTATAGGAAAATACCTTTGGATCTTGAATATCCTGCTGCAAGGTTGGAATAAAATGGATAGGTTAATGCATAGTTTTTATAGTCTGTCCCACGTCTGGATTCCAGAGTGAAATCAGCCATTACAAATGAGGGAAAGAGAAACTAAAGATAGGGAGGAAACTGAAATTTTTGCAGCAACCAGCTGCTATTCTTGAGTAGCAAGGAATTATGGAATCTTGTACAGTTTATCTTGGTACAGTTTGTTTATATACTGAGTAATAATATCCTAAAATAGAATATACTCTAAGCCCAGAGTTTAAGAGATATCTTAACAGTTTATTTTAACTCCATTTAAAAACACAGCAAACAATAACTCCTAAAGCAAGATCTTCTATTTTGATTTACAGCTACAGGAACCTAAGAATAAACTTCTGTAGTCACGGAGTTCCTTTTAACCAAAAGTTGCGAAGATTACAAATCACGTACTGAGCCTTTCAGATTCCCCTATTTCACAGGCCAATCTGTTTGTCATCAAAGAAATGTGCCAAGCTCCCACATGGACATGCAGCTAGAATTGGCTCAGATGCAAAAAAATTATTTATGTAAAATTACTTTTGAATTTTCAGTCATCCTTAAGAGATGATCTATTGGGAAGGGAATGCTTAGCAGGCTACAGATGGTGACAACACATAACCCAGAGCTCTATTATAACACTTCTGGTAGCCAACGTTCCTACATAATGAGAGGGAGGGATTTTTCCTCTTTTTTTCAGTATTTTGCATTGAGATTCATATCATTTTCTTATCTGCGTGGTTTTTTTTTTTGGCTTAGTGGCAGGGACTCCTCTGAGTACTTTAGGTGGATTAATTCATTTTATCCTTATAACACTCCTGTGAGGTAGATACTATTATTTCCTCCTTTTTATAGATGAGGAAACTGAAAACATGAAGAGGTTAAGCAAGATACTCAGGATTGTACAGCTCACAAAAAATATATCTGGAATTTGAACCCAGGTGATTGAATTTCAAAGCTCATATTGTTAGCCAATATACTATGCTATCCTGGAGAGTTTGTAGTGATTCATGAAGTCATGAACAATTAGGACACCTTTACATAATATACCACAAAAACTTCCACTCTCTATTTTACGTGCTGGCAAAACAAATTTGGTGAAAACTCCCAACTATTTCAGTTATTTAAGTTCTGTGTCAAAACCACCTCTTATAAAAGTCTGTGATATTTATTCTGCCTAGGAAAAAAGAATGAGGGTGCATATAAACATGTAAACATATTTCAGAGGACTTGTCTGTTGTAAAAATCATCAGAAATATGGAGTATGTCTAAAGTAAAAGGAGGTTGGTCACAGTATAATTTAAAAGGACAAAAAAGAGGAATAGTTAAATGTTTTCTTGTCTCTAGTTAAGAAATAAATTTAATTATTTATTTGGAAAATATATATATTTATAATATTTACCATGTGATAGGCACTGTTGTAAATATTAACATATTAAAATCTTATCAAAACCCGGTGCAGTGAATATTGTTATATCTAATTTACACACAAAGTAACTGAGGCATAGGGAAGTTAGGCAACTTGCCCAGTGTGTTGGAGCCAGGAATTTAACCCAGGCATACTGGCACCAGGGTATGGATTTTAGCCTCTATGTGTGTCTAATTGTGTTTTTAAAGAAATTTTTGTTTTCTGTTTGTTCTTTTTTTTCTGTTTTCTTTTCTTTTTTTTTTTCTTTTGGCCTTCCTGTGTGTTCCATTCAGTTTTGATTTACCTATAGTGTTCTTGAGTGTATCTTTTTGTATAGTTGTTTCAGCTATTGCTCTAGGTATTGCATATATTGTGTGTGTGTGGACACACACACACACACACACACACTTATCACTGGTCTCAACACTTGCCAGTTAGAGGGAAGTTTAGAAATCCTGCTCTCCTTTACATCCCTTTACTCTCCCCGACTAAAATTGTCTTATATATCTCCTCTGCATAACACATCAGAAGTTGTTACAATTTTTGCTTCAGTCATCAAACATAATTTCACTGTGTCAACAAATGGAATTCAACAACTGTGACCTTTGCTCTTTAAAAAATATAAAATGTTTAAAAAGTAATGCCTGGAGTGGTTTCAAACCCTTAGAAATGATGGTCTATGTATGTTTCTTTTTGTCTGATTATCTAGTTTAGAGCATGATAAGGTATTTGCGGGTACCTGCCATCCCTTACTTTACACAGGTTTAGGCAAAGGAGAATCCTTACAGCCTTCTCACCTGAAGAACTTAGGAATTGCAACATGCCAGGTTTTCCTGACAACCCCTCCCTTATCATTCCTCCATATATCTTAGCACAAGTTGGACATAAACCTGAATCTCTGTTGCCATGTAACTACAGAGTCTATGAAAATAGCAGCAACTCTGTTTTCCTGGATATGCTGTTAAGAAGGACAAGGAAATTTAAAGAGAGATTCTCTAGCCTCTCCTTAGGAGTAAGTTGGGGCTCCTTATGGAGAGTAGAAGCTTTGTAAGGGAGTAGTGGTTTATTACACATAAAGCGGGTATTAGGACACGATATTGAATTGGATTTTAGATACTATGATGAAACTGCACAATTTCAACATATGGAAGAAAAACTTGGGAAACATTGTTTTCCTTATCTTGAATAATTATATAACTTTATTCTAATGTAGCGCTGAAGAGTTTTCAGAGCATTTTCGTCTCACTTTTACTTCTCATCTGACCTTCAGTATCTTATCTATAAGATGGAAGTAATGATATCTATGTGTCAGACTATTGTGAGTTAGATAATAATTCCTATACTTTAGGTAGATAATAAGGGCTTTTTGGAGAATTAAATGTGATAACAGATAAAAAAGCATTTAAAATTTTATGACAGTACTCATAAGGTTAACTGTTAGCATTCTCATTCTTATTCCTTGTAGGCACAGCATGTACCATTTCCATTTTTTAAAAATTTGGATATGAGGAAACCTAGATTCATAGAGGTGAAATAATTTGCCAAATAGTTAAGTGATTGCATTTGGCTTCAACCTACATCTTCTGTTTCCTAGTTCACTGATCTTCACAGTTTTATTATTATTCCAGACTATTTATGGCTTTGAAACATTTTTCAAACTCTCTTGGTAATAATAAACTCTGGTAGAACTTAAATCTGACTGTAAAGTGGAAGGGAGGATAAGGTTATATGTTTCTAATCATAAAGACCATCACTTATATCAGGGGTCAGAAAACTACAGCTCATCTATGTCCTCACTACTCGTTTTTGTAATAGAACCCAATCACACTCATTCATTTTTGTATTGGATGTCTGTTTTCATACCACAGGGGCATTGTTGAATAGTTGCAACAGAGACAATAGGTCAGCATAGCCTAAAACATTTCTCATCTGACCCTTTACAGAAAAAGTTTGCTGATCCTTGTCTTTATCATCATCCCAAGTGCTACATGACCAGTGCTCTCAAAGAATGGTGTTCCACGGCTCATGAGTAGCATTAGTAGGTGTCCTTTACAGCTCCTCACCCCCAGCTGAATCAAGGTGGGCAAATGGAGCTCCTTAATTTTCCTGTATTTCTCCTCAGGAGAAGCTTGTGTTCCCTGAACAATGGAAGCATTTATTCCAGGAAGTCCCTCTGACCCTAACTTCATTGAACCCCAAAACAGGAAGAAACAGTTTTTAGAAAATGTACTCTTCAGCATCTTCATTCAAGGGATGAGAAAACTGATACCCACAGAAGAAAAGCAACCCTCAAGTTAGGCAGTGGTTGGCAGTTAGATCAGAATCCAGGAATCCCTACATCTAGTGGTTATATTGTATTTTTCTACTTGTGGAGTGCGGGTGTGACTTTTCATCTAGCTGTTTTGTACTGGGTAGAAAATGTCCACAGAGAGATGAAAGGAATCAAAAGACATTGTCCAGAAAGTTCACATTAGGTTATGAGATCTTGAGCCTAAATAAACAGACCAAGCATCCAAGCATCCCCTTGTTTTGCTAAGAAAAACTAAAAATGAAAGTCCAGACTGCTCTGTTCATGTTAGTCTGTTTGGCCCTGATTCTCCTCATTTTCTGTTTCACTTATGGCTAAGTACAGTGTTATTTTCTAACCTGATGCCATGGAGGTCTCGGAAGACCAGGCCAAGCCTCTGTCAGCTGTTCAAATAGCATTGCCTGAGCACACCAAGCCAGGAAGTGCACAGGGAGAGAGGCTAGCTTACAGCTTTGCTTCCTGAGTTTTTTTGTGTTGTCTCTGGTTGAAGATCTTCCTTTCTGTGATTATTGATTCAACCATTATGTAGAAATTGTATGATTCTATAAATGAGAAAAGCTAAAATCCTTGTTTTTGGGGAACCTAGGCTTACCCACTGAATAGATGATATTTTGTGCCCCAGTTCACCTGCATAAAGAGCCTTGGCCCCTAAGGTAATTACGCTTGACAGGGCTCCCAATGGTGAAGCCAGGCTGGATCCACAAAAGACCTGAAGGCAGGCAGGCAAGTGGGTTGGCTATAAAGGTCTGGGCAAGAACATGAGTGAGGGGGTAGTGTCATTGGGTAGAACTTTTAAAAAATAACTTTCTAGATGGATTAGTGACAACAACTTGCAGAACTTGCAGGACTGGATGTGGAATCTCGTTTTTTTTCTGCCAAGCATCCTCTCCCTTGTTCTAGTAATTGTGCCTCTTTTCTTTAGGGAAATCCATCCTCCTTATGCTGTGTGGCTTCAATGAGGTTTTTAATCATGGGGCTTTTTCCCTCTGATTACAGATGAAGTCATGTAGTCCAAAGTAGGCCATTGGGTTATCCTACTCAGTAATTTATTTTCTGAACACAGAAGGTAGATGGCACAGAGAGCCCTGGTCAGAATGCTTACCTACCATGGTGGGAGACCCAAACTACCCCTGATCCCAGTCATCCCAGAGCATGTTTACTTGCTCTTCAGTTTTTTGCACTCATCCAGTATCACTCCAATTTATAAACCATTTTTTTCTTTTTTTTTGAGACAGAATCTTGCTGTGTCACCCAGGCTGGAGTACAGTGGCATGATCTCAGCTCACTGCAAGCTGCACCTCCTGGATTCAAGCAATTCTCTTGCCTCAGTCTCCTGGGTAGCTGGGACTACAGGTGCATGCCATCAAGCCTGGCTAATTTTCTGTATTTTTTTTTTTTTTTTTTTTAGTAGGGACGGGGTTTCACTGTGTTAGCCAGGATGGTCTCAATCTCCTGACCTTGTGATCTGCCTGCCTCAGCTTCCCAAAGTGCTGGGATTACAGGCGTAAGCCACTGCACCCGGCTAAACTATTGCTTTTCTTAATAGTTTCTGTGTCTGTTGCCTACAAAATGTTTAAGTGATGCCAAGGGCATGGATCGTCTGGATCAGACAAACGTTATATATTTAACAGAAACACCATGAGTTACATATTATTAATTCTGTTGTACACAGGAGGAAATTGAAATTAAAGAGAGCCTAGGAAGTTGTCAAAATTTATGTGGGTAACAAGGGAAAGAGCTAGGATTGGAGTTTAGGATTGCCGTATTCTTGATCCATCAGAGCAGGGTGGACCTGAGGGCAGTGCCAGAAGTGTGGGTCCAAGGAAGCACCCAGGAGAGCTCTGAAAAACCAGTCGCTCTAAGGAACAGGAGCCTTGTGGCAATCCAGCCTCTCCCTGACTCTTTTTGTTTCCTGGAACTGGTATCTCTTCATATAGAAGGGTTAAAGCACATTTATTTTAAACATTCAAAAAACATTTTTCAGGTGAGGGTACTGAGCTCCAGAGATGAATGTATTTGAAACATAGCAAAGTCACAACTCTAGGTTTCATAGCAAGTTAGTGCCAAATCAGGGATCATGATGAAGGGTTCCCAACACTCAGCCCAGCATTCTTTCTGGTACCCCATGTAGTTCTTACCTCCTTGATTTCTTCTGGAAATGATGGCTTGTTATTTATTTAGCACTACAGAACAGTGTAGTAGAGTTGTGCCAGATACACATTTAACTTTTGTAAATGTCAGTGTTTAAATAGTTGGCAATGATGGGAGGCATGGCAGAGAAAGAGAGAATTTTAATGTTGCAAGTGATTCTGACAGTCTGGCTTATGGGGCAAAGGGAAAATTAGATGAGAAGGGTGAGTCTGATTAATCAGTTTGTTTCAGGTCTCATATATCTCTTAGAGTATGAGCATCTGTCCAGCTGACCATGTGTGTCTTACAGAGTGGGCATCTCATATATATAAGATATACATATACATGTGATCTCATAACATAGATGTATACATATCTCATATATGTATATTTCTTATGTATATGAGATGAGCTATATATGATATCTCTTATATATAGCTTATGTATTTGAGGTCTCATATATAGCTTTTACAGTGTGAACATCTATCTATGCTAACCAGTCACATACTTTATACATAATTAACAAGGACCCCAAAACACAGTCTACCTATTTCCACTGATGTTTCTCCCTTCCCAATTCTAGCTGTTTGTTCCATATTAGAGGAAAAAACTGACATTGGTGGACTTCTGTCAGCTAGTGTTATAAATTATGGACAAATACATTTTCAAGGATAGTTTGAGCTGCTATTGTTATTTTCTCAGTGTACTGACTTTAGAATTTCAGCCCCATGAAACTTGCAGCTCCATACATTACCTCAGTGGGAGACAGTAGAATAGAATGTAACTGCAGAGCATTGACTCTGGTGTTAGAAGTACTCACATTCATATTCTAATACCATGTGTGATTCTGGGCAGTTTTTAATTTCCTCAGATTATAGACAAAGACTGATGTAGAAATGTTTAGCATAATTCACTGTCAATATATAGTGTGTAAATACTAGCTTATTCATGTAGCTATTAGAATTTTTCAAAATTTTTGTTCATGTAATAGTAGCCAAATCTAGTACTGAAAAGAGCTGGTACTTCTGACTCCTAGTTCACATTTTATCTTTACCTATATTCATAAAATGAGGAAATTGGACCAAATGTTCTTCCCCAAAATCTAGATTTCTGGTAGTGGCAATATGGACACCCTCATCTATTTCTGTTTCAATTATCTTTTGCCTGTTTGCATAACAAACCATCCCAAACCTTAATGGCTTAAAATGCGCATATATTAAGCTCACAAGTCATAATATATGAGTCATTTAGGCAGCACTGGTCTCCTGTGGGCTCATTCCATGTATAATCAGTGCTAATCTTGACTGGGCCCTCTTACATAGATGTGAATCAACTGGTTACAGCCTGGTCTAGGCCATCTTGGCTGGTGCAGCTAAACTTCCTCCGTCAGGCTGCTTGGGTTTGTTCATATGGTGGTGGCAAGGTTCTGAGAAGGACAGGAGAAGCACACAATGCCTCATGAGGCTTAGATTCAGAAGTGGAACAATATCACTTTCTTTATATTCTGTTAGCCAAAGCAAGTCACAAGACTGGTCTAGATTCAAGGAGTGTAAAACGTACTCAATGTTTTGATGAGATAAGCTGCAAAGTTATATTTCCGAGGAACATGGACCCAATGTGGGACATAACTGAGACCATCTTTTTATAATTTGAGGTGCCCTGGTATCTTTCATTAGGATCTGATGTATTCTACAGACAAATGTTTGTCTTCTTTGGGAGAAACTTCAGGTTCTTCAACAATTTAATGGTGACAGACACATGCAGGACACCAGGGTTTTCCTTATTATATTTCCTCCTGATAGGATTCCTGGAATTGAGATAAGGTTTTTAATAGAGAGGATTCTTGCCCTGTTAGAATTTGACCCAGAGAGAAAAACATTTGTTTCAGATTTGAAATAAAATACTCTGCCTGTTTGTTTATAGAATTGTGCTCATCAGGACATGGCCTGAACTTCCAAATGCATTTGTCAATTAGAATTACTCAAAAATGCAATTACTGCCCCAAATAATGACAGCATAATCTTCTCCTTCATCATGACCAGAAGAAAGGAACATAAACATATGGCAAAGAATACTACTTTAGGTAGCTACAATATAATTTTGGTTCTTTTTTTTAGAGATGGAGTCTCGCTCTGTCACCCAGGCTGGAGTGCAATGGTGTTATCTTGCCTCACCGCAACCTCCACCTCCTGGGTTCCAGCAATTATCCTGCCTCAGCCTCCCGAGTAGCTGGGACTATAGGCATGCACCACCACGCCCAGCTAATTTTTGTATTTTTTGGGTAGAGATGGGATTTTACCATATTGGCCAGGCTGCTCTCCAACTCCTGACCTCATGATCCACTTACTGCAGCTTCCCAAAGTGCTGGGATTACAGGCATGAGCCACTGTGCCTGGCAATTTTGGTTCTTTTCCTTAGCAAAGGTAGAGGTGGTGGTGGTGGCGGGGTGAATATGTGTGAATAAATAGAGTGTCCAGCAAATGTTCTCTGAACAGAATCATGACACCTCATTATTTCAGTGGCAGCCAAGAGGTCTATGGTGTTCTTGTGCTGCTGGTGCTACTGATGCTGCTGGTTCTTGCTTTTACTGGTGGTGGTACAGGTGCTGGTGTTGGTCACTGTTGAGGATGAGGGATCTACTGCCTCTGGAGTTCAGGAATAGAGAGTGTGATTCTCTAATACTATGTTACAGAGTTCCTGAGGGCACTACAAATAGAAATAGAAATAAAAATAATTATTAATTGCTCATGGGAATAGAAAATGAATAAGTTGTAGCCAGCCATGTTCTTTTGTATTTAGGTATATATTCTAAAATTTTTATTGTATCATAATATTGTGACAGTTAATACTGAGTGTCAACTTGATTAGATTGAAGGACGCAAAGTACTGGCCCTGGATTTCTGTGACAGTGCTGCCAAGGAGATTAACATTTGAGTCAGTGGAGTGGGAGAGGCAGACCAATGCTCAGTCTGGGCAGGTGCCATCTAATCAGCTGCCAACGTGGCTAGGATAAAAGCAGGAAAAGGAACATAAAAGGACTAGACTTGCTGAGTTTTCTGGCCTTCATTTCTTCCATGCTGGTTGCTTCTTGCCCTCGAACATTGGACTCAAAGTTATTCAGCTTTTGGACTTTTGGACTTTTACACCAGTGGTTTGGCAGAGGCTCAGGTCTTTGACCACAGACTGAAGGCTGCCCTGTTGGCTCCCCTACTTTTGAGGTTTGGGGATTTGGACTGGCTTCCTTGCTGCTCAACTTGTAGACAGCCTATTGTGTGACTTCACCTTGCAATTGTGTCACTCAGTATTCCTTAATAAATTCCCTTTCACATGTATACATCTATCCTATTAGTTCTGTCCCTCTAGAGAACTCTGACTAATACAAATATTTATGTAGAAATGTGCATAGAACATGAATATTCAGCTTGACTTTTTTGGTGTGAACATACTATATGACCAGTACCTACATTAAGAAATACAAAACAATTATCTCAATTGATGCAGAGAAGGCCTTTGACAAAATTCAACAACTCTTTATGCTAAAAACCCTCAATAAACTCGGTATTGATGGAATGTATCTCAAAATAATAATAGCTATTTATGACAAACCAACAGCCAATATCACACTGAATGGGCAAAACCTGGAAGCATTCCCTTTGAAATCTGGCACCAGACAAGGATGCCCTCTCTCACCATTCCTATTCAACATAGTACTGGAAGTTCTAGCCAGAGCAGTCAGGCACCAAAAAGAAATAAAGGGTATTCAAATAGGAAAGGAGGAAGCCAAACTGTCTCTATTTGCAGACAACATGATAGTATATCTAGAAGACCCCATTGTCTCAGCCCCAAAACTCCTGAAACTGATAAGCAACTTCAGCAAAGTCTCAGGATACAATATCAATGTGAAAAAATCACAAGCATTCCTCTACACCAATAACAGACTTAAAGAAAGCCAAATCAAGAACGAACTGCCATTCACAATTGCTACAAAAAGAATAAAATACCTAGGAATACAACTAACAAGGAAAGTAAAGAATCTCTTCAAGGAAAACTACGAACCACTGCTCAACAAAATAAGAGAGGACACAAACAGATGGAGAAATATTCCATGTTCATGGTTAGGAAGAATCAATATCGTGAAAATGGCCATACTGCCCAAAGTAATTTACAGACTCAATGCTATCCCCATCAAGCAACCAATGACTTTCTTCACAGAACTGGAAAAAACCACCTTAAACTTCATATGGAACCAAAAGAGAGCCCGCATAGCCAAGTCAATTCTAAGCAAAAAGAACACAGCAGGAGGCATCACACTACCAGACTTCAAACTATACTACAAGGCTACAGTAATCCAAACAGCATGGTACTGGTACCAAAACAGAGATATAGACCAATGGAACAGAACAGAGGCATTGGAGGCAACACAACATATCTACAACCATACAATCTTTGACGAACCTGACAAAAACAAGCAATGGGGAAAGGATTCCCTGTTTAATAAATGGTGTTGAGAAAACTGGCTAACCATGCATGTGCAGAAAGCAGAAACTGGACCCCTTCCTGACACCTTACACTAAAATTAACTCCAGATGGATTAAAGACTTAAACATAAGACCTGGCACCATAAAAACCCTAGAAGAAAATCTCGGCAAAACCATTCAGGACATAGGAGTAGGCAAGGGCTTTATGACCAAAACACCAAAAGCATTGGCAACAAAAGCCAAAATAGACAAATGGGACCTAATCAAACTCCACAGCTTCTGCATGGCAAAAGAAACAGTCATTAGAGTGAATCGGCAACCAACATAATGGGAAAAATTTTTTGCAGTTTACGCATCTGATAAAGGGCTGATATCCAGAATTTTCAAAGAAGTAAAACAGATTTACAAGGAAAAAACAAACAAGCCCATTCAAAAATGGGCAAAGGATATGAATGTACACCTTATAAAAGAAGACATACATGAGGCAAACAAACATGAAAAAATGCTCATCATCACTGGTCATTAGAGAAATGCAAATCCAAACTACAATGAGATACCATCTCACACCAGTTAGAATGGCGATCATTAAAAAATCTGGAGACAACAGATGCTGGAGAGGATGTGGAGATATAGGAAAACTTTTACACTGCTGGTGGGAGTGTAAATTAGTTCAACCATTGTGGAAGACAGTGTGGCAATTCCTCAAGGACCTAGAAATAGAAATTCCATTTGACCCAGCAATCCCATTACTGGGTATATATCCAAAGGACTATAAATCGTTCTACTATAAAAACACATGCACACGAATGTTCATTGCAGCACTGTTTACAATAGCAAAGACCTGGAACCAACCCAAATGTCCATCGATGATAGATTGGACTGGGAAATTGTGGCACATATACACTATGGAATATTATGCAGCAATCAAAAACGATGAGTTCATGTTCTTTGTAGGGACATGGATGAATCTAGAGAACATCATTCTCAGCAAACTGACACAAGAACAGAAAATGAAATACCACATATTCTCACTCATAGGCAGGTGATGAACAATGAGAACATGTGGACACAGGGAGGGGAGCACTACACACTGGGGTCTGTTGGGGGGAATAGGGGAGGGATGGTGAGGGGGGGAGCTGGGGACGGATAGCCTGAGGAGAAATACCAGATGTGGGTGAAAACGAGGAAGGCAGCAAATCACACTGTCACGTGTGTACCTATGCAACTATCTTGCATGTTCTGCACATGTACCCCAAAACCTAAAATGCAATTAAAAAAAAAGAAATACAAAACATTATCAAGTCCACAGAAGCCCTTTCATGCCCTTCCAAGCCACTGTCTTGTTTTCTAGCAGCTTAGTTTTGCTAGTCTTATGATGTTTTATATTTCTAAAAAGCTTGTGTGAGAATTCTAGTTGCTCCACATCCTTGACAGTATTTAATATGGTCAAATATTCTAATTTTAGCCATTCTTATTGGTGTGTATTACATGTATGTTAAATTGCACTTTTTTTTCTGATGGTTAATGATGTTGAGCACCATATGTATTTATATGACATTTGTGATCAATTAGTTGTAAACACCACTGCACTTGGACCAGCCATATGTGCCATTTGTGTATCTTTTTTTGGTAAAGTGCTTAAATCGATTTTTAAAAAAATATGTTTGAGTCCCTAGTTAACACCCATAAATAAAATTAATGGATGATATGTGCTTCTATTTTTTTCACATTGTTAATTTTTTATCAGGTTGTCTTTTATTGTTGAATTGTAATAATTCTCCATATTTTCTGGATATAAGTCCTTTGATATTTGTGTTTTTTCCCAGTTAATGGTTTGTTCTTATTTACTTACTAGTGACTTTTAAAGAGGAAAAATTTTTCATTTTCATGAATTCCAATTTATCTGTTTAAAATTTTAATGTTTCATGATACTTTGTGCTTTCTCTTTTTCTTTCTTTTCTCCTTCTTTTTGAGACAGTGTCTCACTCTGTCACCCGGGCTGGAGTGGAGTGGCACCCTCTTGGCTCATTGCAACCTCTGCCTCTCAGGTTTAAGTGATTCTCCTGCTTCAGCCTCCTGAATAGCTGAAATTACAGACATGTGCCACCACACCCAGCTAATTTTTGTATTTGTAGTAGAGACTTGGTTTCACCATGTTGGCCAGGGTGGTCTTGATCTTCTGACCTCGTGATCCACCTGCCTCAGCCTCCCAAAGTGCTGGGATTACAGGTGTGAGCCACTGCACCTGATCTCTCTCCTCACTTTTTAGGACTCCAATGACATGGATGTTAGAACTTTCGATATTGCCCTAGGACGCTGAAGCTTCATTGGTTTTTTTTTTTTAATCTTTTTTTTTTTTATTTTTCAGATTCAGTAGTTTGTATTTTCTACACCCAATGATAGTTTCTTTTGCTCTGCAGAAGCTCTTACATTTAATTAGATCCCACTTGTCTATTTTGGTTTTTGTTGCCATTGCATTTAGTGTTTTAGTCATAAAGTCCTTGCCTGTGCCTATGTCTTGAATGGTATTGCATAGGTTTTCTTCTAGGGTGTTTATGGTGTTAGGTCTTATGTTTAAATCTTTAATCCATCTGGAGTTAATTTTTGTATAAGGAGTAAGGAAGGGATCCAGTTTCAGCTTTCTGTGTATGGCTAGCCAGCTTTCCCAACACAATTTATTAAACAGGGAATCCTTTCCCCATTGCTTGTTTTTGTCAGGTTTGTCAAAGATCAGATGGTTGTAGATGTGAGGTGTTACTTTTGGGGCCTCTGTTCCATTCCATTGGTTTATATCTCTGTTTTGGTAACAGTATCATGCTGTTTTGATTACTGTAGCTTTGTAGTATAGTTTGAAGTCTGGTAAGGTGATGCCTCCAGCTTTTTTTTTTTTTTTTCCTTAGGATTGTCTTGGCTATGTGGGCTCTCTTTTGGTTCCATATAAGGTTTAAAGTGTTTTTTTCCAGTTCTGTGAAGAAATCCAGTGGTAGCTTGATGGGAATAGTATTGAATCTATAAATTGCTTTGGGAAATATGGCCATTTTCATGATAATGATTCTTCCTAACCATGAAGCATGGAATGCTTTTCTGTGTGTCCTCTCTTATTTCCTTGAGCAGTGCTTTGTAGTTCTCCTTGAGGAGGTCCTTCACATCCCTTGTTAGTTGTATTCCTAGGTATTTTATTCTCTTTGTGGCAATTTTGAATGAGAGTTCACTCATGATTTGGCTCTTGGTTTGTCTGGTTACTGATGTATAGGATTGCTTGTGATTTTTGCATGTTGATTTTGAATGCTGAGACTTTGCTGAAGTTGCTTATCAGCTTAAGGAGATTTTGGGCTGAGATTATGGGTCTTCTAAATACACAATCATGTAATCTGCAAATAGAAACAATTTGACTTACTCTTTTTTGAACTGAATACCCTTTATTTCTTTTTCTTGCCTGATTGCTCTGGCCAGAACTTCCAATACTGTGTTGAATAGGAATGGTGAGAGAGTCTGTCCACCCTTTCCCAACATTTATTGCAAGAGCCATGTTAAAGTCTCAAATTGTAATTGTAAATTTGTCATTTCATTATGTTTCTGTTGCATTTTGCTTTATATATTTTGAATCTATATTAATAGGTGGACATATATTGGATTAACTCCTTTATCATCATGGATGTCCCTCTTTATTAATACATCCTGCCTAACAGTCTTACTTGATGTTAACATAGCTATCACAGTTTTCATTGTCTTAAGGCCTGTATGTCTTAAGTTATGTCTTTTAGAAATTAGCCTAGGAATTACAATATACACCTTTGATTTAATATAGTAAAATACATTTCATTACTTTAAATACTCCCATAATACCAGTGAAACCTTACATTCTTATAGCTCTATTAATCGTCTCTTACCTTTTGTATTATTGTTGTCATGCCCTTTAATCTGCACGTACTTTAGTATGAATGAAGTAGTCAGAATATGATACCGTGTGTTCTAGAATGGCTTCTTATAAGTCTGTAGTAGAATGCATTACATACCAAAATACTTGGCTCCCCTTTCCATAAGAGACGATTTTATATTCATGTCCTTTGAAAAGTGGATTGCAATTCCTTTGTTGGAGAACTATACTTTCTTCTCATTGATGTTGCTTTGGAGATGTGTCTTGCTTTGGCCAGTAAGATGTGAGTAGATATCATTTATGCCATGTGCAAACAGAATTATGTGATTTGACTGACTGCTCTGTGTCTTTTACTTTGCCTCAAAAATCACATGTTCCAGATAAAGTCTATTCCTTTAGCATAGAATCCCGAAGCAAAAAAGAAAAAACAGGGCCATGGTTGACCTACAGCTGTGGTTAGTGTTTACTGTTTTGTTTTTTTTTTAATTTTTTATTTGATTATAGGTTTTGGGGTACATGAGCAGAGCATGCGAGACAGTTGCGTAGGTACACACATGGCAATGTGCTTTGCTTTTCTTCTCCCCTTCACCCACATTTGGCATTTCTCCCCAGGCTATCCCTCCCCACCTCCCCCTCCCACTGGCCCTCCCCTTTTCTCCCCAATAGACCCCAGTGTTTAGTACTCCCCTTTCTGTATCCATGTGTTCTCATTCTTCATCACCCACCTATGAGTGAGAATACGCGGTGTTTCATTTTCTGTTCTTGTGTCAGTTTGCTGAGGATGATGTTCTCCAGATTCATCCATGTCCCTACAAACGACACAAACTCATCATTTCTGATTGCTGCATAATATTCCATGGTGTATATGTGCCACATTTTTCCAATCCAGTCTATTATCAATGGGCATTTGGGTTGATTCCAGGTCTTTGCTATTGTAAACAGTGCTGCAATGAACATTCGTGTACATGTGTCCTTATAGTAGAACGATTTATAGTCTTTTGGATATATACCCAGTAATGGGATTGCTGGGTCAAATGGAATTTCCATTTCTAAGGCCTTGAGGAATCACCACACTGTCTTCCACAATGGTTGAACTAATTTACACTCCCACCAACAGTGTAAAAGTGTTCCTTTTTCTCCACATCCTCTCCAGCATCTGTTGTCTCCAGATTGTTTAATGGTCACCATTCTAACTGGCGTGAGATGGTATCTCAATGTGGTTTTGATTTGCATCTCTCTGATGACCAGTGACGATGAGCATTTTTTCATATGATTGTTGGCCTCATATATGTCTTCTTTTGTAAAGTATCTGTTCATATCCTTTGCCCACTTTTGAATGGGCTTGTTTGTTTTTTTCCTGTAAATCTGCTTGAGTTCTTTGTAAATTCTGGATATCAGCCCTTTGTCAGATGGGTAGACTGCGAAAATTTTTTCCCATTCTGTTGGTTGCCGATCCACTCTAGTGACTGTTTCTTTTGCCGTGCAGAAGCTGTGGAGTTTCATTAGGTCCCGTTTGTCTATTTTGGCTTTTGTTGCCAATGCTCTTGGTGTTTTGTTCATGAAGTCCTTGCCTACTCCTATGTCCTGGATAGTTTTGCCTAGATTTCCTTCTAGGGTTTTTATGGTGCCAGGTCTTATGTTTAAGTCTTTAATCCATCTGGAGTTAATTTTAGTGTAAGGTGTCAGGAAGGGGTCCAGTTTCTGCTTTCTGCACATGGCTAGCCAGTTTTCCCAACACCATTTGTTAAACATGGAATCCTTGCCCCATTGCTTGTTTTTGTCAGGTTTGTCAAAGATTGTATAGTTGTATGTATGTTGTGTTGCCTCCGTTGCCTCTGTTTTGTTCCATTGGTCTATATCTCTGTTTTGGTACCAGTACCATGCTGTTTTGATTACTGTAGCCTTGTAGTATAGTTTGAAATCCGGTAGTGTGATGCCCCCCGCTGTGTTCTTTTTGCTTAGAATTGACTTGGCTATGCGGGCTCTCTTTTGGTTCCATATGAAGTTTAAGGTGGTTTTTTCCAGTTCTGTGAAGAAAGTCAATGGTAGCTTGATGGGGATAGCGTTGATTCTGTAAATTACTTTGGGCAGTATAGCCATTTTCACGATATTAATTCTTCCTAACCATGAACATGGAATGTTTCTCCATCTGTTTGTGTCCTCTCTGATTTCGTTGAGCAGTGGTTTGTAGTTCTCCTTGAAGAGGTCCCTTACGTTCCTTGTGAGTTGTATTCCAAGGTATTTTATTCTTTTTGTAGCAATTGCGAATGGCATTTCGCTCTTGATTTGGCTTTCTTTAAGTCTGTTATTGGTGTAGACGAATGCTTGTGATTTTTGCACATTGATTTTATATCCTGAGACTTTGCTGAAGTTGTTTATCAGTTTCAGGAGTTTTTGGGCTGAGGCTATGGGGTCTTCTAGGTATGCTATCATGTCGTCTGCAAATAGAGACAATTTGGCTTCCACCTTTCCTATTTGAATACCCTTTATTTCTTTTTCTTGCCTGATTGCTCTGGCTAGAACTTCCAGTACTATATTGTATAGGAGTGGTGAGAGAGGGCATCCTTGTCTAGTGCCAGATTTCAAAGGGAATGCTTCCAGTTTTTGCCCATTCAGTATGATATTGACTGTTGGTTTGTCATAAATAGCTTTTATTACTTTGAGATACGTTCCATCGATACCGAGTTTATTGAGGGTTTTTAGCATAAAGGACTGTTGACTTTTGTCAAATGCCTTCTCTGCGTCAATTGAGATAATCATGTGGTTTTTGTTTTTGGTTCTGTTTATGTGGTGAATTACGTTGATAGACTTGCGTATGTTGAACCAGCCTTGCATCCCCGGGATGAATCCTACTTGATCATGATGAATAAGTTTTTTGATTTGCTGTTGCAATCGGCTTGCCAATATTTTATTGAAGATTTTTGCATCTATGTTCATCATGGATATTGGCCTGAAGTTTTCTTTTCTTGTTGGGTCTCTGCCGGGTTTTGGTATCAGGATGATGTTGGTCTCATAAAATGATTTGGGAAGGATTCCCTCTTTTTGGATTGTTTGAAATAGTTTTAGAAGGAATGGTACCAGCTCCTCCTTGTGTGTCTGGTAGAATTCGGCTGTGAACCTGTCTGGACCTGGGCTTTTATTGTGAGGTAGGCTCTTAATTGCTGCCTCAACTTCTGCCCTTGTTATTGGTCTATTCATAGTTTCAGCTTCCTCCTGGTTTAGGCTTGGGAGGACACAGGAGTCCAGGAATTTATCCATTTCTTCCAGGTTTACTAGTTTATGCGCATAGAGTTGTTTGTAATATTCTCTGATGATGGTTTGAATTTCTGTGGAATCTGTGGTGATTTCCCCTTTATCATTTTTTATTGCATCTATTTGGTTGTTCTCTCTCTTTTTTTTTAATCAATCTGGCTAGTGGTCTGTCTATTTTGTTGATCTTTTCAAAAAACCAGCTCTTGGATTTATTGATTTTTTGAAGGGTTTTTCGTGTCTCAATCTCCTTCAGCTAAGCTCTGATCTTAGTTATTTCTTGTCTTCTGCTGGGTTTTGAGTTTTTTTGATCTTGCTCCTCTAGCTCTTTCAATTTTGACGATAGGGTGTCAATTTTGTATCTCTCCATTCTCCTCATATGGGCACTTATTGCTATATACTTTCCTCTAGAGACTGCTTTAAATGTGTCCCAGAGGTTCTAGCACGTTGTGTCTTCGTTCTCATTGGTTTCGAAGAACTTCTTTATTTCTGCCTTCATTTCGTTGTTTACCCAGTCAACATTCAAGAGCCAGTTGTTCAGTTTCCATGAAGCTGTGCGGTTCTGGGTCGGTTTCTGAATTCTGAGTTCTAACTTGATTGCACTATGGTCTGAGAGGCTGTTTGTTATGATTTCAGTTGTTTTGCATTTGTTGAGCAGTGCTTTACTTCCAATTATGTGGTCAATTTTAGAGTAGGTGTGATGTGGTGCTGAGAAGAATGTGTATTCTGTGGATTTGGGGTGGAGAGTTCTGTAAATGTCCACCAGGTTTGCTTGCTCCAGGTCTGAGTTCAAGCCCTGGATATCCTTGTTGATTTTCTGTCTGGTTGATCTGTCTAGTATTGACAGTGGAGTGTTAAAGTCTCCCACTATTATTGTGTGGGAGTCTAAGTCCTTTTGTAAGTCATTAAGAACTTGCCTTATGTATCTGGGTGCTCCTGTGTTGGGTCCATATATGTTTAGGATCGTTAGCTCTTCTTGTTGTATCGATCCTTTGACCATGATGTAACGGCCTTCTTTGTCTCTTTTGATCTTTGTTGCTTTAAAGTCTATTTTATCAGAGATGAGAATTGCAACTCCTGCTTTTTTTTGCTTTCCATTAGCTTGGTAAATCTTCCTCCATCCCTTTATTTTGAGCCTTTGTGTATCCTTGCATGTGAGATGGGTTTTCTGGATACAGCACACTGATGGGTTTTGGATTTTTATCCAATTTTCCAGTCTGTGTCTTTTGATTGGTGCATTTAGTGCATTTATATTTAGGGTTAATATTGTTATGTGTGAATTTGATACTGCCATTTTGATGCAAAGTGGCTGTTTTGCCTGTTAGTTGTTGTAGATTCTTCATTATGTTGAAGCTCTTTAGCATTCAGTGTGATTTTGGAATGGCTGGTACTGATTGATCCTTTCTATGTGTAGTGCCTCTTTTAGGAGCTCTTGTAAAGCAGGCCTGGTGGTGACAAAATCTCTGAGTACTTGCTTGTTCACAAAGGATTTTATTCTTCCTTCACTTTTGAAGCTCAGTTTGGCTGGATATGAAATTCTGGGTTGAAAGTTCTTTTCTTTAAGAATGTTGAATATTGGCCCCCACTCTCTTCTGGCTTGTAGTGTTTCTGCCGAGAGATCTGCTGTGAGTCTGATGGGCTTCCCTTTGTGGGTGACCTGACCTTTCTCTCTGGCTGCCCTTAGTATTTTCTCCTTTATTTCAACCCTGTTTAATCTGACGATTATGTGCCTTAGGGTTGCTCTTCTTGCAGAATATCTTTGTGGCATTCTCTGTATTTCCTGCAATTGAGTGTTGGCTTGTCTTGCTAGGTGGGGGAAATTTTCCTGGATGATGTCCTGAAGAGTATTTGCCAGCTTGGATTCATTCTCTTCGTCCCCTTCTGGTACACCTATCAAACGTAGGTTAGGTCTTTTCACATAGTCCCACATTTCTTGGAGACTTTGTTCATTCCTTTTTGCACTTTTTTCTCTGATCTTGGTTTCTCGTTTTATTTCATTGAGTTGTTCTTCGACTTCAGATATTCTTTCTTCTGCTTGGTCAATTCGGCTATTGAAACTTGTGTTTGCTTCGCGAAGTTCTCGTATTGTGTTTTTCAGCTCCTTTAATTCATTCATATTCCTCTCTAAGGTATCCATTCTTGTTATCATTTCCTCGAATCTTTTTTCAAATCTTTTTTCAAGGTTCTTAGTTTCTTTGCATTGATTTAATACATGATCTTTTAGCTTACAAAAGTTTCTCATTATCCATCTTCTGAAGTCTAATTTCGTCATTTCGTCACAGTCATTCTCCGTCCAGCTTTGCTCCCTTGCTGGTGAGGAGTTTTGGTCCTTTCTAGGAGGCGAGGTGTTCTGTTTTTGGGTGTTTTCCTCCTTTTTGCTCTGGTTTCTTCCCATCTTTGTGGATTTGTCCGCTGGTCGTCTGCGTAGTTGCTGACTTTTCGTTTGGGTCTCTGAGTAGACACCCAGAATGTTGATGATGAAGTATTTCTGTTGCTTGGTTTTCCTTCTACCAGTCTAGCCCCTGCGCTGTACGACTGCTTAGGTCCGCTCCAGACCCTGCTTGTCTGGGGTGCACCTCTAGTAGCTGTGGCACAGCGAGGGATGCTACCAGTTTCTTTTTCTGCTCTCTTTGTCCCAGGATGATGCCTGCCTAATGTCAATCTTTTGGATATAGAGGGGTCAGGGAGCTGCTTGAGACAGTTTGTACTTTATAGGGGTTTAATTGCTGAGCTGTGCACTCTGTTGTTCATTCAGGGCTGTTAGGCTGCTATGTTTGATTCTGCTGCAACACAGCTCATTAAACAACCCTTTTTTTTTTTTTCTCAAATGTTCTGTGTTGAGGGGTTTGGGCTTTATTTTTGGATGTCCGATCAGGTGTCCTGCCCAGCTAGAAGGCAGACTAGCCACTGTTTGGCTGTCGAGGCTCCGCCCTGCTGTTGTGTGATTCGCGCTGTTCCTGCCGGCTCTGCTGTGGTCTCCGCCACGCCCTGCAGCGGAGTCTCTTCGTTGTAGCTTGTTGCCTCAGCAACGGCAGGCTGCGTCAGCAGTGGGCGTGTATTTCAGCAGGGACGGGTTGCCTCAGCAATGGCTGGCTGCGTCAGCAGTGGGCGTGTATCTCAGTTGGGGCGGGTTGCCTCGGCAAGGGCTGGCTGCAGCAGTGGGCGTGTATCTCAGTTGGGGCTGGTTGCCTCGGTAGTGGCGGACGCCCCTCCCCCACAGAGCGTCTCGGACCGTCTGCTCCTGATAGTTTGAAATCGCGGTTTTGTTCGTCCCACTGGGTATCCCAATCCCTGCAATCCCCTGGGCTGGCCTATTGTCCAAGTCTCGTTCAGTCTCAAGTCCAGCCCTCTCAAGTCTCAGGTTGCCGGTTCAACAGGGCACCCGGACAAGCATGCCCTGTGGGGATTGCTGGGTAGGGCCGGCCGCTGCCGCCCCGGCTGCCGGCTTCGCCAGGCAGACCTACTGCCTGGCGTCCCATGTCTTTTTTATACTTGGGAGTTTCCCCGTTCTGTGGGCAACAAAGATCAGTCTGGAAATGCCGCTCTGACTCACCATTTGCAGATTCAACGAGAGGAACTCCAATCCTGGGTTGTTCTCACAGTGCCATCTTGAGTCCTCCCCGTGTTTACTGTTTTAAGCCACTGATATTTTTCAGTTATTAAGTAATGCAGGGCATCTTGTGGAAAGCTATCATTTGTTGACTTGGGGATTCACCTTATCAGGTTTCCTGCAGGCTTCTGAAACCTAACAATAAGGGCACACTGAAAGTGGATCCATTACTGAAGGGCAGACTTCCAAATCTATAAGCCTGATCTATAAGAGCAGACTGTCACTTTATGAACTGATTTGGATAAATATAATTTGTAGGAATTGAAAAACTTAAGCCATCATCGGTAGCTCATTATGTCTCTATAGTAAAGCTTCAGGGAAAACCAAGACTTCACTAGAAGGTTGCTTACTAAGTATAGTGAGGTAGGCTAAATATTGCCCCAAAACCTGTCCACATCCTCATTACTGAACCTATATTATCTTATATATCAAAAGGGACTTTTCAAATGTGATGAAGTTAAGATCTTGATATTAGGGAGAAGGGTTACATAATTATTGAGGTGGGCCTGGTGTAATCATGAAGGCCCTTATAAGAAGGGGCAGGAGATCAGAGTAGAAAAAAGCAATGTGACAACAGAAGCAAAGATTAGAGTTATGTGGCCAGCAACCAAAGAATGCTGGCAGACAACAGAAGCTGGAATAGGCAAAGAAGGGATTTCCTTATGAAAGGAAAGAAACTAGCCCTGCTACTAACACCTTGATTTTGTTTCATTTCAAACTTATGATCTACATAACTGTAAAAGAATACATTTGTTTTAAGCTAATCAGTTTGTCAGAATTTGTTGCGACAGCAATGGAAAACGAATACATTTGGAGTCAAGAAGAAAATCAGAGGGGCAAATATTTAATAAGATTAGCCTAAGATAGTTTGATTCTTCTACATAATAATAAGGATGAATAATTAAAGTCCCTTGGGAAAAACGTCACAAGGCACAGATGTGGGCTACTTTCATGTGACTTTGTGAAGTCATTTAAAATGTTAATGGCTAACCTTTTCATTTGTCACTGTTACCATCTTACTTTGGATATCTATTGTAGCAATCTAGGTGTCAGGTAAGTTTTGCTTTCATGAGACCAATTCTATCTTGTAGGTGTAATTTTTGCATAATTTTTCTTTGATCCATTCTCTCTTGATTTAAAATTTTACTCTCAAAGGTCACAATAATTCCAATTATTTCCAAGTGATTCAATAGGCCCACTTCTGGACTCCAAACACTAAGGCTACTTATCAAGGAAAATGTTTACATTCAAACAAATGAATCATTTCTTGAATTATAAAGTCTCTTCTTCACCATGTAAGATAGAAATCTTGGTACCTAATAGCTGTCTAGGTAATGTTTATATAGATAAGGCAGCAGTAAATGCTTATTTAGATAAATCTGTAGATTCCCTCCCATGCTATTTTTTACTGTTGTAAGGTAATACATTTTACATTAAAGAAAACACTAAAATTTCTGAATATTTCTTAGTTTTGCCTTTAAAATCAATTAATTACTGGAGATATCTTTTTTGTTCTGATTTTTAAATTTTGTAAAAATTTAATATGCATGTGTATATTTAAGGTGTACAACTTGATAGTTTGATATACACTGTGAAATGATTACCACAGTCCAGCTAATTAACATATCCATTACCCCTACATATTTACCATTTTATACCTTTATATGGAGAGAAATTATAACACAAATCTTTACTATTTAATGTCATGTATTGCAATTCACTAGTAATACTCAATTCCATAACCCTCCATTGTTGCACAATAGAGTATAAAAAATTGACACATAAATTTCCAAGAAAATTTATAAGAATAGCTGATAAAATAATCAATGCCAAAGCTCTATAATGTATATTCGTATATGTGTGTACATTAATGATAAAAATTAGTCTCTATTAATTTTAATGTTAAAATTATTTTATTTTATACATTTTCTGAGGTATAATGATGTTCTATTCAAAATACATTAGAATTTTAAAAACATTTTTTCAAAAAGGGTAAAAATAAAAGTTTCTTTAAGCAGAGGGCTCCTAAGGCTGGTAAAACTTCGAGAATAAGAAGCATAATACATTTCTCGATATGTGAAAGAGTATTCATGGGAAAGGAAAGTAAAATATTAATTGATTTACTAGAGATTCTTTTAAGTAATGACTTTTGATTAAAGGAAGCAGTCTCAAAGTTGGGAGACTGGCACAGAAGTCTAGAAAAACAGAGGCTTGGCTTCATAAAGGAAAATTACAGTTG
This sequence comes from Callithrix jacchus, assembly GCF_049354715.1. Lineage (NCBI taxonomy): Eukaryota > Metazoa > Chordata > Mammalia > Primates > Cebidae > Callithrix > Callithrix jacchus. The sequence goes on along the minus strand of NC_133513.1, from coordinate 83,356,406 downwards.
GATGAGGAAATTTTAAGAAGCTCAGGGGAGCATGCTAAGACAGGATGAGAAATAGAGGCAGGTGGAAGGCTGAAGTCAGATTCTCAGGCCAGTACCATGGAGAGCACCTGGGCATGGTGGAGGAGAAGTTTTGAGCCAGATGCTGCCGGCCAGTTTCAGGGATAACTGCTGGAGCGAGTTCAAAGGAATTAAAACAGTACCAAGACAATATTTAAAAGTAATATGTTTCTATCACTGAAACAAATGATATTTGCAAGGCATAATAACTGAACCATGGATTCTTAGCAAGAGGTTCATGAACCTGTCAGGAATCCATGGATAGACTAGAAAACATGCAATTTCCTAAAATTGTTTACAAAATGCATACATGTGCATTAGTAGATTTTCCTGGGGGTAGATGTTTCATAGCTTATATGAAATTTTCACAGGGATCTTAGCCTCTAAAATGTTAAGACTGCCAACTCCAGGCTCACGAGTAGCTTGTGTACTATAAAAAGGCAGCAATAGTTTGTTAAAAGGCATGTGATTAAGACTAGTTTGATGCTTGGTCAAAGTTCAAGTAACTTAGCACCTTTAAAAAAATAAATTCAATTCAAACATTTATATAACCACATGCCTGAAGCAGGCATTTGAGTTATAACCACTGTGCCAACTCAGTTCCTCGAATCAGTGTCAGGCAGGTTGCATAGAAATAACTTGGAGGGTGCTTGTTAAAATTATATATTTGTGGTAAGGTCTGCAGTGGTACCTGGGGTTCTGTAATTTTATAAATTTTTCTACGACATGCTACTCCATGGGGGAAAAATAGTGACATTGACATCACTTAACAGTTTATAAGAAATACAGAATCTATGCGCCACCTCCATTTCCACCCCCAGAACTACTGAGTCAAAATCTGAATTTTATAAATAACATGATTTGCAGGTACTTTGTGCATTAAAGCCTGTGTGTGTGTGCTTATGTGTGTGCATGTGTATGCACATTAAAGTTTGAGAGGTACTATAGCAAGTTTAGAACTACTAGTCTAGTGATTGATTTTCTGTCTCCTTTTGTCTCTCTTCTCACTGATACAAAATGATTTGAATAAGAATATTTTCTTAGGTATTGCTAGTTGTTTCAAAGTATCTTATTTTCATGTTTGAGTGTATTTCAAAATAAACAATATAATAGCATTAAATAAAGAAAGCTTATATATTAGTTAATGCCTTTCTAGGAGATGAATTTATACATTAACATATTATTAGAAGCACATCTGAAAAAAAAGAGAAACATTTAGATCAACATGACTTTCCTAGTATTAGAACTATGTTAATCTCTTTTCAAAAGTACTTTGAATGTCACTTGATTTTCTTAGAAGAAGTAACTTGAACCTTCAGAACACATAGCTCTGTCTGTGTAGCAACAGTTGTAGAGTTCTTTTCTTATTAGGTTGAGACATCAGAAGACTGTACACCTCTCTCTCAGGGCATTGAGTGGATATTCTCCAATTATAAATTCAAGGAGAAAAAACAAAAGCAAATAGGTTTTTGCATGCACTTGCCCCACTAAGATTTTGCAAAAGGCTTTTTGGTTTTTGGGGAATTTTTGTTATCCAGCCCATTCAAAAGGCATCTTGGCAGTTTGATTCTTTTTAATTTTTCATGGCTAGAACAGAAAACCCACAGGAATATGAAGCACATGTTTCTTCCTATATACTTTTCTAATCAGAATATGATCAACAGGTTTAATTACCATTCAAGAAGTTGCAGTTTTTTCATCTCTCTCTTCCTCATTCATTTTTAGTGAACAGCTAATATTAAATGAATTGATTGAACCACCCTCTACATCTTATAATCTCTACCTTCTTTCTGCAGCAGATTCAAGACTTCCTTGCTAGAGACCCAGCCCTTTTAGTTTTTGAAATTATGAAATAAACAGCTTTTAAATATAGCCTACCACAGTGGTTCCTGCACAGATGCTCATCCAAGCTGCTCTGTAACCCAGATCAATACCAGTCACTACACCCACATGCTCCAGAAAGCTTCCAGCCAGAAGAGAAAAATAATTTATTTCCCTTAAAGTAAGCCCTAAAAAAACCCCACAAATTAATTGGAAATTGGACACAGGTGAGTACAATAGAAACTGAATTACTTTCTAATTTATTTTTTCTTTTAGCCTAAAAAATGTAAGCATTGGCAATTGTAGTACATAAAATAATGCCTCCCCAAAGATGTCTAGGTACTCACCCCCAAAACTTGTGAATAAAGTACATTGCATGGCAAAAGAGACTTTACTGATGTGATAATCTTGAGATAGGGGAGACTCACTTGGGTTGTCCAGGTGGATGAAATGTAATCCCAAGGATCCTTACAAGAGGCGAGCAGGAGGACCCAAATCAGTAGTAGATGTTACGATGGAATCAAGAGGTTGGATTAAGGTGAGGAGGGAGGCATTAGCTAAGGACTGCAGACGACCTTTACAGGCTGAAAAGGCAGATAAACTATTTTTCCTTTGAGCCTTCAGAAGGAACCAACCCTGTTAACACCTTCATCTTTAGCTTGGTGAGATTGATTTTGAACTATGACTTCCAGAACTGTAAGAGAATCAGTTTGTGTAGTATTAAGCCATTACATTTGTGGTAATATTTTACAGTAGCAACAAAAAATGTTTGCCATTAGATAGGTGTTTTATTAGTTATTTATTCTATAACTTTAAATAATTATATTTTTATTAAAAATGTCTGTACTGTGGATATCTGTGAAAGTTATCAGTTTTTCTTCCCTAAAAATCAACTTTTGTTCTTTTACATCCTAACTGACACCATCCTCTGCCTGGTGGGTATTTAGAAGGAAATAACCAGTCTCTAAGGACTATGAATGAATTATGATTTGGTCTGACTGTGCCTCACTTCTGCATCTGGATTGGAGTGTTTTATTTGCCTAGCAATTTCTCAGTAGTCTTCATGGCCAACCACTCACATTAGGCAATCAAAAATACATATATGTAAATCCTGGTTCTGCTGCTTCTTAATTTGTAGCTTTAGATGTGACAACTTTTTTGAGCTTTGAATTTCTTTTCTTTTGTAAGTTGCAGCTGAAGTTTTCTCAAAGAACTTAAAACAGAGCTACCATTCAATCCAGCAATCCCATTATGGGGTATGTACCCAAAGGAATATAGGTTGTCACACCAAAAAAACACATGCACTTATATATTCATTGCCATGCAATAGCAAAGACATGGAATCAGCCTAGGTGTCCATCAACGGTGGATTGGGTAAAGCTTTTAATTTCTTATATGTTAAATAGGTATCACAGGGGTATTATGGCAATTATATGAACTAATGCATGCAAGAGGCTTAGCACAGTTTCTGCCACAGAGCAGCTACTACCCATTCAATAAATGGTATCCATGATTAGTTGGTTAAGAGTGCAGTAGACTTGGACATGGTACAAGATGCTTGTTTATTACAATCACATGTGGAGCACATGTGACATACTGTCATAGATAATAAGAAATCTCTGGTAATCAGCTGGATGAAAAGAATAATCATAAGGGTAGTGAGAAAGCTATCTTAGGAGCACTTATTATCTTTTGAAAAGCTAGTATTCTTTTATGAATAGAATGTGTATCCAACTCTGTTCTACATGTGACAAAGCCACTTCACAGTGTTCTGAGGTGTGCTTAGTGTGTAGGAGGCGGGTAATTCTGTGGAAGTTGTCAAAATCAAAATGGAGTCACATTTTTTAAAACCTGAAAAATACAGCCTTGCATGTCTGATAACAAAACTATCACAAAAAGACTTGTGAAAAAAATCACAGCTATGTACTAAGACTGAGAAAACCATAACATTGCATAAATGCCATTGTAACCTCACACAGGAAACACTTCTGCAAGGACATCTGCCCCACAACTGCCTGTCCAACCTTGAACTGGTATCACTGTTGTTATTGAACCTTGTACCCAAGGATGATTATCTCAAGACAATGATATAATCTCTCCTGCATTTTTTTTCTTTAGAAATTTTTGCATTCCCTTACCTTTCTGAATAATCACATGGTTTATTATGGCATACATATTCCCATTGCAATGCTCTGTTCACCAGTAAATATAATTTTCTTTAAGAGAGCCCCTCTCTGTTACTGGTTGATGTTGTGAAGTGCTTGGTGTTGCAAACAAAGAATTGGGCATGGCACACACACATAGCAAAGCAGCAAAAGATTTATTAAGCACAGTAAGGTGCAGAATGGTTTGGGCTGACCCACGAGTAGTATCAGCACTGGTTTGTTACATTTTATGATCTTTTATGGTGTTTGTTTCTCACTTGCTCTCTCATAAGCAAATTGTTCATCCTTGTCTTTCCCTTACTGTACCTTACTCTTATTTTTTCTCTTGTAAGCTAATTGCTTATTCTTGTTTTTTTCTTATTGTACTAATTTAACTGTTTACTTTTTTTTTAATCTCTATGTTCTGCTTTTTAAAAATCTGCATGTTCTGCTTAAGCTAGCTTACATTCAATGGGTCCCATTTGCCCCCGACTTCCTCTGCTCAGTTGTTCCAACTTATTGCTTACTTTTTAATTTATATACTGCTTACTCCCTTATCTTATATGTTCTGCTTCTGCCATCTTGCATGTTTTGCTTTTGCTATTGCTCAAGCTAGCCTACATCCAATGGGTCCCCTTCACCCTCGACTTCCTTTGCTGTTCTCCTCATCTCTGTTATTTAGGTTGACAATTTTTTCTTATGATATATTAATCTCCTAGGAAAAATAGCATTCTACCTGAGTTCTTCTTAGAAAACTGAATGTGTATGTCAATGCAAAAAATCGTATTGTGTAATGTTAGATACAATTATGACATTTTCCAACTGAGGATCACTGCATGATTTCAAAGGCATCTTTCAGCTGGGCATGGTGGCTCATACCTGTAATGCTAATGGTTTGGGAAGCTGAGGTAGGAGGATTGCTTGAGACCAGGAGTTTAAAACCAACTGGGGCAACAAAACAAGGCTATAACTCTACAAAAAATGAATAAACAAATTAGCTGGGTATAGTGGTACATTCCTGTAGTGCTAGCTACTTGGGAGGCTCAGGTGGGTAGATTGCTTGAGCCTCCGGAATTCAAGCAGTGAGCCATGATTGTGACACTTTACTCCAAACTGCGTGGTAGAGAAAGACCCAGCCTCAAAACAGAACTGTCTTTTATATTTTATCTCATATGAAATATAGAGGAAAAACATTTTCTAGCTCATAAAAAATTCACCAATTCTTTTATCTATTTCTGAAATGTTGGCATATATGTTCACATATAACCTGGAAAGAATATTTACAGAAAAGCAGGAAGGTACTTTTAAAATGTTGCACTATAGGAGCCTCTCAATTTATGGAGTAGATGTAGTTCTGACCTGGAGGTTTGAGCATGCTAAGTCCCTTTATGTTATATTTTAATAATATAGTTAAAATGTAATAATTATGCAAATACAAAAATGTATAATTAAAACATTTTAATGTTATAATAGTGGAACTATAAAACAGCATTGAATCAGGATGATTAGACCTGAGTTTTACTCTGTTTCACCATCACATTTCATGTCCTATAATAGGACAACTTTAATAGATAAACATCACCATTATCTCCTCTTAATTGTGACAAAAATAAATCACAGGAGTTAAATAACTTGCCCAAAGTTACACAAAGTAGTAGGTGTCACTGTTGGGATTCAAGCTTAAATTGTTTTGCCTTCATGGCCTGTGTTCTTAAACTATTCAGCTGTGTTACAAGTCCCGAGACTCTCAGCATTGACCTAATTATTTGTTTGGGAGAGCCGAAGGCTTTCGTTGTGGCTGCCCCCCACTGTAAAATGTCCCTTTTGGCCCCAGCTGCAGTGGATATGCTGACGTTTGTTTTCATATGGCCTGGAAAGTGTTTTTCAACCCAATCCTTCATTTTTTGGTAGTGTTTTGCACCCCTATCCTTCATTTTTTGGTAGTGTTTTGCACCCCTATCCTTCATTTATTTGGAGTAAGTCAGATTGCTTCCTCTTTTGTACCTGCTGTCTTGAGCATACGCAGAGAATCTATTGCTTCCCACCATGAAGTGTCTGCAGTGCTGTCACAGTAAAATAAGCAAACTGCAAATGTTACCCATTGCTTTGAAAAATTGTTGACAAACTCAGGGAAGAGAACCACATACTTGGAGCAGACACCGGTATTTGTTGTCATTGAGAAGTAACAGCAGCACTAAGACCAAATTAAAATAGACCAAAAGGGAACAGCCCTAGTAAGAGGTCAACACAAATGCACAAGCTACTGAATGTCAAATCAAATATTGACAACTGTCAATATTTCCATTGGGTTAATTTTCCCACTAACTAACTGGATGTGGTTTTTTTTTTTTTGTTGTTGTTGTTGTTTTTGAGATGGAGTCTGACTTGATAGCCTAGGCTGGAGTGCAGTGACGTGATCTCAGCTCACCACAACCTTTGCCTCCCGGGTCCTGGTTCAGGCAATTCTCCTGCCTCAGTCTCCCGAGTAGCTAGGATTACTGGCATGTGCCACCATGCCCAGCAAATTTCTGTAATTTTAGTAGAGATGGAGTTTCACCATGTTGGCCAGGCTGGTCTTGAACTCCTGACTTTTTGATCCGCCTGCCTCAGCCTCCCAAAATGCTGGGATTGTAGATGTGAGCTACTGCACCTGGCCCCAACTGGACATCCACTTAAGAGATCCAGATGTTTACCAAGAGATCTGTTTTTCATCCTTGTCATATTTCTGTCCCAGCAATGTAGCGTAGTTGCGTATATATTAGTGCAGACAGGTGAGCAGCTGAGTAATTGTAACCACAAGCCTAACTTGCATATATAGAGCAGGATTGTGTAAATCAGTAATTTTGAACCTTGGCTACACATTAGAATCACTTTGGGAGCTTTTAAAAACTATAAGTGCCTTGGTTCCACCTTAAGATGTTTGGATTTAATTGGAGCCCAGGCATAAGTAGGTTTTTAAAGCTCCCCAGGTGATTTTAAAAGTATAGCTAAGTTTGAGAACCTTTGTGTGAATCATTCCAAGCTGTGTTTTGTTTGATTTCTCCAGGAGGAAAGAGTTTTTCCCTAGCAGCATTGCCGAGAAATAAAAATCTGAGTGGGGAGTCCTGTTTGCTGGTTGGGCTGGGACATTTTTATTCTGGTCATTTCCAGATTGTGTCTGTGCAGCCACAACTCACTCATCCCTTCTACCACACAGGCACCACCACCTTGTCAGGGAGCAGGGAGAGCCCTTGTGAGAGAAAAGAGATGGAGGCAACAGAATCCCATAGTTCCTGGCACACAGCTGGTCTTATTACATGTATGTAGACTGGATTCAAGAAGAGAAGAAATAGTCTATTTACTTTGGACTTTAATGCACTTAATTTTCCCTTCTTGCCTATGATAAACCAAAAACATGTGTTATTCTTTTCATATTATTGCTAACTTCTGTAATCACTAGTAGTTATTACATTTTTCTTAACCTTTTCTAAAATGAACCTCATAATTTAAATATATTCAATCCAACAAATGTGTATTGAGGACCTACTATGTATTAGACAGAGGGAAATACTTTGAATAGTAGATGAATATGACATTATCTGTGCTCCCTCCCCAAAGCCTCAATGTCTTTAAACAAAGAAACAAGTAATATTCATAAAGAAGTACTGAAGGTTATGAGTATTTTAACAGAAGTATGTGCATGTTACAATTGGGATAAAAAGAAGAGAGGAGTACTTTATTATGAGAGACATGAGGGAGCTGTCATTGTGCACAGTGAAACCTCAGTGCGAAGTTCTATCTTTTCTTCATGCTTCCTTGTGTGACTCAAGGGGGCAGCTACTTCAGAAGCAGCTGTATCACTGAGTCAAGTATTCGAGGCTATAGTGCTAAATACATGTCTGTTCTTCTTGGGAAAAAGACTATCAGGACTCATATTGCTGTTTTCTTAGTGAGCGCCAAAAACTACACCTGTCCTCTAGCTTAGAGAGGGCTGGAAAGATGGTGGATATTGGGAAATTTGGTGGCCTTTCAGTCTACAAGGTAACTGACAGTAGAGTTGAGAAAAGAGGAGCTTCTAATTAAAAAACTTAGAATTTGAAGGCCACTTTGTTAAACAACTGAATTTGAAAAATCCAAGCTTCTCTGGGAGTAAGAAGTGTGATAGTCTCTATCCCTCTATTCTTCTCTATCAAATAGAGTCACCAGATGAGAAGTGACATTCATTTGGCTGATAAATGTTGATATATAGGTAAGAGCTTAAAATTGCTTGCATATGTCTGATCTGATTTGCTACAAGTACCAAGATGCTTAGAAAGCTCAGATGCATTTGAGGTATCAAATAGTACCAGATGGTGAGTATATACAAGGAAAATATGAAAGAAAGGAAACGTATTAGTGGGAGGCTGACTTCTTTCATCTCTCTTAGCAGTGCCTCCTCCATGTCCTATCATGTGAAAAGGGCTTAATAACTTGGTAACGGGCATAATTGTGAGGGAAAAACTTGTTTTAGGAGAAGGAGTTTTCTCCTGTGTTTTCCTTTGTGTCAGCTTAAGAACATCTGCTTTTGTCCTGAGCTGGAGATACTCATGACCATGCTTCCATCATGTCTTGTCAGAAATTATAAGTCCCATAAATTTCCTAAGATTTTGTCATCCAAAAGATTTCTGTCCCTTCTTGGTAATTGAGGCTCCAATGTTTCTAATGGCTTATTACTGAGCACATAGGCACTTAGTAAATGTCAATTCATTTTTCCTCGAGTTAATTGTCTATGTACCCAGGCAACAATCTTAGGGCTCCTAGAATCTTCTGTTCACTTCTTCCTGGTCTATGTTATCATCATCACTATCAGCAGCATTACTTTCACCATTAAAACAATAGCTAACACTTAATATATCTTATTACGTGCCAGATACATTCTAAGTAATTTATACATATTAACTCATTTGTTTACTCAGAAACTTGAAGAAGAGGTACTTACACTGATGATCCTAAATGGCATAGAAATTTATAACCTGCCAGAGACAGGGCCACATAGCTTATAAGTGGCAGGGCTCAAATTTGAAACCAGACAGTCTCACCTGAAAAGACAAACACTTAACCATTTTCCTATTCTGACTTTATTCACATTAGAAAGAGTATGTCAAGTTTAGTCACACTGATGTTTGTGACTTAATATCTTATCTTTGTCAGTGGTCTTGTTCATTGTGATAGAAACATTAGCATAGCTTGATGCAATACATTTCTAATGGTGAAACTTGAGGCTGGAGATATTACATGTGTGCACATGCACACACATACACACACATACACATGTACTTGTTTCCTGAGAGGAACCACTTAGCTTGTGTCTCACTTTGTGTGAAATAACCTGTGAGCTCTGATCATTCAAATCATTTTGATCAGAGAATAAAGTGGTCGATTTCATGTAGGACTGTCTGCTTTCACAGTCACAAGCAAGAAGTTGTCTTGGTAACAGGATTTGGAAAGGATGAAGGCCCCAGGAACTTCTGTCAAGACCCATTAAAATGTGCGGAGAGGCTCTGCCTCAGCTGTGCCTCTCTTCACCACTTTACTTGCTGCCGTTGCTTCTGCTGTGCCATCTCAGAGGTTGAGCTTGGCAGAAGGTAGTGAATTCAAGCCATGGTTGAGCCAGTTTGGAAGAATATGCAAGTTGGAAGGAATCTTAGGGGACAATTATTTCAAGGATGCTCTCCTGTGAGATTCTGAAGAGGTAGAATCTTACTGGTAAATAGGAAGTCTCTTACATTTTGGTTGGATCTGATGGTTACGATCCTTTCATGAACTACAGAAGGCATTCTTACTCTGAGATGACAGTTCTGTAAAATCAGCTTCGAGACTTCTCTTCTCTGATCTTTGCTTTACATTTTAAGTAACACAATGCCTGTCTGATCTCTCCTTTAAAATGATACAGACATTTGGGGTCAAGAGACATTCCTTCTGAGACATCTCTTGTTCTTCTCTAGTTCCCTTTTTATTCATTATCATTGGCATGGTGTAAAGGCCATTCAGTACCTTCAATGGTACCACTTAGTTCCTCAGTACCTTCAGCTGCTCTTTGGATTTTTTGTTTTTCTATAGCTCTCTTAAAATTTGATTTCCAGGACACATTACACATGTAGTCTGACCAGTGCAGGATATAGTATAATCATCACTTACCTCAATTTAGATATTATCTGATATGTTGCTCAAGAATTAATCAACTTTTTCATAGGCACATTACATAGTGGAAAAGATTGAACTATTTCATTTATTTTTGATCAGTGAGTCATATTTTCTACATCAATAGAAAGAGATGGGCAGATTATTTTGTATAAAATGTAAGTTAAAATGACATTGATGCTTCTATTATCAGTGTAGTTTGTATGGAATACTTCAATATACATACTAAAAGGTAGGTATGATTATTAATACTGTCAACTTGATTGGATTGAAGGATTCACAGTATTGCTCCTGGGGGTGTCTGTGAGAGTGTTGCCAAAGGAGATTAACATTCAAGTCAGTGGACTGGGGAAGGCAGACCCACCCTTAATCTGGTAGGCATGATATAATCAGCTGCCAGCAAATATAAAGCAGGCAGAAAAACCTGAAAAGGTTAGACTGGGCCTAGCCTCCCAGCCTACATCTTTATCCTGTGATGGATGCTTCTTGCCCTTAAACATCAGACTCCAAGTTCTTCAGTTTGAGACTTGGACTGGCTCTCTTTGTTCCTCAGCTTACAGACAGCCTATTGTGGGACCTTGTGATCACGTGAGTTAATACTTGATTTTTTATATACATACATCTATGTATATATATCCTATTATAGTTCTGTCCCTCTAGAGAATCCTGACTAATACAGACCAATACAGATTTTGGTACCAGGAATGGTTCTAGAAAAATAAAATATTAAAGATGAAGTTCTTTAATTGGTTTTTTGGTTTCTGGAGTTGGCTGCTTAATATACTTAGACCCCAAAATGCTGAAGACTCTACTTTTAATAGTATGGAGAACACTGATAGTCCTTGGCATGAACTGTTTAGAGAGTTATGTAAAATGACTGCATTTGGCACTCCTGATTTGCCACTCTTGAGAGGCAAGGAATTTATTGACTCTATACATAATACTTTTTACTATATGTGGAGAACCAAAGAACATAATGAAGCTGGTTGGTTGCTCCTAAGTTCACTGGACAAAGTGATGAAAGAAAATGTTGAACTCAGGGATTCTGTCTCCCAGCTTCAGAAGCAGATATTGAGCCTCAAATCTGCTAAGATTGCCCTGAGTGAGAGTCTCATCTCCTCTAGAGAAAGAGCTGAAATATGGACAAACAGACACAAGCTCTTATCATGTGAATGGCTGGCCTGCAATGAAAGGTGCATACACAGCCTTGCAGGGTGTCTACTGTTAAAGTGAGGGCTATGATTGGAAAAGAATGGGACCTGAAACGTGGAATGTGGGATGATCCTGATGAAGCCGGGGAAACTGAGTTTGTAAACTCTGATAAACCTTTCTTTTTTGACAGAAGAAACAGCTTCCCCATCCCCAGTAGTGGCAATATCTCCTCTCCAACCCATGCTGTCATCAGCCTTTCTACTTTTGTCTGGGAGTATAAACCCTGTGCTTCCTGAGGCATTTGTGAGGCAAAATAATGTTAATTCTCCTCAGCAGTCACCCCCAACACCCCTGTTTGCTCCTAGACCAATAACTAAAGTCTCAGGGGGCCCCTAGAGGTGAGGTTGAGAGTGTGACCCATGAGGGGGTGCACTACACTCAAAAAGAACTGCATGAGTTCTCTAATTTACATAAAAAGAAATCTGGAGAACAGGCATGGGAATGGATATTAAGGGCATGGGATAATGGTGGAAGAAACATAGAGTTGGATCAGGCTGTTTTATTGATTTGAGTCCACTAAGTAGGGACTCTGCTTTTAATGTTGTAGCTTGAGGAGTTAAAAGAGGTTTTAATAGTTCATTCACTTGGTTAGCTGAAATATGGTCTAAAAGGTGGCCCACTGTTAGTGAGCTGGAATGCCAGATCTCCCTGGGTTTAATGTAGAAGAAGAGGTCCAAAGGCTTAGGGATATTGGGATGATAGAGTGGATTAGTCACTTTAGATCTACTCATCCCACCTGGGAAGGTCCAGAAGATATACTGTTGTTGACCAATGCCTTGTGAAATAGATTTGTGAGGGTAGCACCTGCATCTTTGAGGAGCCCCGTGATTGCTCTTCTCTGGATGTCAGATCTAACAGTTGGAACCACAGTCACTCAAGTAAAAATTTAAATACAATGGGAATAATTAGATTCCAATTTGTCAGGGGCCACACAGTAGCACTGAACCATCAAAGGCAAGGTGGGCATAACTACTGTAATGGACAGCAGAGAAAAAGCAGCAATCAGAATAGTCTGGCTGGTGTAGAGCTCTGACATTCACTAATGAATCAGAGTCTTCCTAGAAGTGAAATTGATAGGAAGCCTACTGTATTTCTACTTAATTTATATAGGTTGAATGGACAAAAGACTAATTTGAATTATAAAAACAGAGAATCATGGTTCCTCAATTTCCAGATTTGAGTCGGTTTACAGACCCAGAACCCCTTGAATGAAGGGAAGGTAGGTCACCTTAAGAAAGAACCCCATTACGTTACCAACAATTCATGCATTGAATATTTTTCCCATCTTTCTTGAAGGAGACCTCCTGCCTTTTGCAGGGTAACTGTGCATTAGGGAAAGGAAAATGATCAGACATTTTGGAGACTACTGGATACTGGCTCTGACCTGATGTTGATTCCAGGAGACCCAAAACATCATTGTAGTCTTCCAGTTAAAGTAGGGCCTTATGGAGGTCAGATAATTTATGGAGTTTTAGCTCAGGTCTGACTTACAGTTGGTCCACTGGGTCTCTGGACTCATCCTGTGGTTATTTCCCCAGTGCCAGACAGAATGACAGTGGATTGTCATAAGCCTAACCAAGTGATGACTCCAATTGCAGCTTCTGTACTAGATGTGATTTCATTGATTGGGCAAATCGACATATCTCCTAGTATGTGGTATGCAACCGTTGATTTTACAAATGCCTTTTTCTCCCTTCCTGTCCATAGGACCACCAGCAACCAATTTGCTTTCAGCTGGCAAGTCCAGCAATATACCTTTACTGTCCTACCTCAGGGGTATATCACGTCTTCAGCTTTGTGTCATAATCTTCTTCAGAGAGAACTTGATTGCTTTTTGCTTCTGCAAGATATCATACTGGTCCATTACATTGATGACATTATGCTGATTGGATCCAGTGAGCAAGAAGTAGCAAATACACTGGACTTACTGGTGAGACATTTGTATGCCAGAGGATGGTAAAAAAATCTGACTGAAATTCAGGGAACTTCTACCACAGTAAAATTTCTATGGTTGTGTGGGGCCTGTTGAGATATTCTTTCTAAGGTGAATGATAAGTTGCTGTGTTTAGCTTCTCCTTCAACCAAGAATGAGGCACAATGCCTCGTGGGCCTGTTTGGATTTTGGAGGCAACGTATTCCTAATTTAGGTGTGTTACTGTGGCCCATTTATTGAGTGACTTGAAAGGCTGCTAGTTTTGAGTGTGGTCCAGAACAGGAGAAGGCTCTGCAACAGGTTCAGGCTGCTGTGCAAGCTGCTCTGCCACTTGAGCCATATGACCCAGGAGATCCAATGGTGCTTGAGGTGTCTGTGGCAGATATGGATGCTGTTTGGAGATTTTGGCAGGCCCCCACAGGAGAATTACTGTGGAGGCCTCTAGGATTTTAGAGCAAGACCCTTCCATCTTCTGCAGATAACTACTCTCCTTTTGAGAGACAGCTCTTGGCCTGTTACTGGGCTTTTGTGGAAGCTGAACATTTGACTGGATCATCAAGTCACCATGTGACCTGAACAGCCTCTCATGAACTGGATGCTTTCCGACCCATGTAGCCATAAACTGGGTTGTGCACAGCAGCATTTCATTGTGAAATAGAAGTGGTATATATGTGATTGGGCTCAAGCAGGTCCTGAAGGCACAAGTAAGTTACATGAGGAAGTGGCTCAAATGCCTATGGTCTTCATTCCTGCCATCCTGCCTTCTCTCCTCCAGCCTGCATAGATGACTTCATGGGGAATTCCTTAAAATCAGTTGACAGAGGAAGGGAGGACTAGGTCCTAGTTCACAGGTGGTTCTGCACAATATGCAGGCACCACTAAAAAGTGAACAGCTGTAGCACTACAGCCCCTTTCTAGGACATACCTGAAGAAGAGTGGTGAAGGGCAATCTTTCCAGTGGGCAGAACTTAGAGCAGTGCACCTTGTTGTGCACTTTGCATGGGAGGAGAAATGGGTAGATGTGTAATTTTATACCGATTCATGGGCTGTAGGCAATGGTTTGGCTGGATGGTCAGGGACTTGAAACATAATTGGAAAATTGGTGACAAAGATATCTGGGGAAGCAGTATGTGGATGGAGTTCTTTGAGTGGTCAAAAGCTGTGAAGATATTTGAGCATGAGTGCTAACCAACAGATGACCTCACCCGAGAGGATTTTAATAATTAAGTGGATAGGATGACCCATTCTGTGGACACCACTCAGCCTCATTTCCCAGCCACCTCTGTCATTGCCCAATGGGTCCATAAACAAAGTGGCCTGGTGTCAGGAATGGAGGTTATGCATGGGCTCAGCAACATGGACTTCCACTCAACAAGGCTGACCTGGGTACAGCCACTGTTGAGTACCCAGTTAACCACAGCAGAAACCAACAATGAACCCTCAATATGGCACCATTCCTCAGGGTGATCAGCCAGCTACCTGATGGCAGATTGGTTACATTGAACCTCTTCCATCATAGAAAGGGCATAGGTTTGTCCTCAGTGGAATAGACACTAACTCCGGATATTGGTTTGCCTATCATGCTTGCAATGTCTCTACCAAGACTAACACCCATGGATTCACAGAATGCCTTATACACCACCATGGTATTACACACAGCATTGCCTCTGATCAAGGCACTCACCTTATAGCTAAAGAAGTATGGCAGTGGGCCCATGCTAATAGAATTCACTAGTCTTACCATGTTCCCCATCATCCTGAAACAGCTGTATAGATAGACTCATGGAATGGCCTTTTAAAGTCACAATTACAAGGCCAAATAGCTGACAGTACTTTGCAGGGCTGGGCAAAATTCTCCAGAAAGGTGTGCATACTCTGAATAAGTGTTTGATATATGATACCCTTTCTCCCATAGCCAGGATTTATGGGTCCAGGAATCAAGGAGTGGAAGTGGAAGTGGAAGTGGCACAATTAACCATCACATCAGTGATCCATGGGCAAAATTTTTGCTTCCTGTTCCTGTGACATTACGTTCTGCTGGCCTCGAGGTCTTAGTTCTAGAGGGAGATTCACTGCCACCAGGAAACACAACAACTCAATTAAACTGGAAGTTAGGATTGCCACCTGGACACTTTGGGCTCCTCCTGCCTTTAAGTCAAGAGGCTAAGAAGGCAGTTACAGTGTTGGCTAGGGTGATTGACCTGGACTGTCAAGATGAAATCAGTCTACTATTCCACAATGAAGGTAGGGCAGAGTATGCATGGAATACAGCAATTCATTAGGGCATATCCTAGTATTACCATGCCCTGTGATTAAGGTCAATGGGAAACTAAAACAGCCCAATCCAGGCAGGACTACAAATGACCCAGATCCTTCAGGAATTAAGGTTTGGGTCATTCTACCAGGACAAAAAAAAACATGACCTGCTGAGGTGCTTGCTGAAGGCAAAGGGAATACAGAATGGGTAGTAGAAGAAGGTAGTTATCAGTACCAGCTATGACCATGCGACCATCTGCAGAAATGAGAACTGTAATTGTCATGAATATTTCCTCCTTCTTTTGTTAAAAACATGCTTGTGCATGTATACCCATGTACTAAGAAAATATCTTCATTTTATTTCCTTTCTTTTTTATCATGTGACATAATCTTTATTGATTTCACATCAGCATTTAAGTATTGTTAACTTTACGTAATAGTATTTGGGTTGGGGATTGATTTGTTCCCAGTTGTACGAAAGATAGTTGTTTTATGTTAGGCATAATTATGACCTTATTATTGTCTTTATTTGAAGATTATGCATGTTCTCAGGAGATGTGTGTGAATTCAAGTTGACAAGGGGTGGACTTGTGATGGTTAATACTGAGGGTCAACTTGATTGGATTGAGGTATATAAAGGATTGATCCTGGGTGTGTCTGTGAGGGTGCCAAAGATTAACATTTGAGTCAGTGGGCTGGGGAAGGCATACTAACCCTTAATCTGACGGACACCATCTAATCAGCTCCCAGCCCTCCCAGTCTACATCTTTCTCTCATGCTGGGTGCTTCCTGCCCTCAAACACTGGAGTCCAAGTTCTTCAGTTTTGAGACTTGGATTGGCTCTCCTAGCTCCTCAAGCTTGCAGACAGCCTATTTTGGGACCCTGTGATCGTGTAAGTTAATACTTAATAAACTCCCCTTCATATCTATATATCCATATCTATCTATTAGCTATCTATCATCTATCTATCTATTAGCTATCTATCATCTATCTACCTATCTATTTATTCATCTCCCCTGTTATTTCTGTCGCTCTAGGGAACCCTGACTAAGACATTAGGCTTGGTGGTTAAAACATCTTATTTTGCCTTTTTCCTCTGATTAAAAATAGGTATTCTATTGTTGACCGTAGGACTCTGTCTGTGACTTATTAACAGCATGCCATTAAACTGTCACTGAGAGGAATGGGATGAGAGACAAGGCAGAGCAGTATTTGACTTCTAATTTCAGGCTCAATAGGGGTGCCTTCTCTTCGTGCATTAATAAAGAAATGAAGGAAGATAATCTGAAAGAGAGGTGAGGTGTGATTCTCTCTCCACATTCAAGTTGGAGAGAAGGATGTGTAAACTGAGCTACTCTTTTCATTGGGTTGTGCCTTCATAATATGAAAGGTAGCATAATGTGGAAAAGTGAAGCTCAAGAATTAGACACACTTGAGTATGAATTCTGGCTACAGCACATATGATGTTAGATGTCTTGAGTAGGAATACAACTGGCTTTTAAAATTTCCAATGAACTGATAATACACTGGGAAGATACTAAGTTTTATATAAAAAAAAAAAAGGTACCAGAAATTTACCAATGTGTAGGAAGGAGATACTATAGGTAGTTTTCTTGAGAGGGTGTTCTTGAAGGAAGTTTGATCTAAGTTAATCCTTGAAGAGCCATAGCAGTTTGACTAGCGGAAATGACAGGGAAGACAGAATTCCAGGGAGAAGAAGTGGCAGGAGCATCAATGGAGTAGTGGTAATGGGATAATGAGGAACTAATGTGTGCAGAGCCTCTTGTACCTATGTGTCTAGCAGTTATACATGTTGTATTATTGAGTCCTCACAAGATCTACTGTTTCCTGAGCACTCCTAGGTGCCAGACATGTAGAAATACCTCAATAATATTCTGACCAGATGCCTTTACTTTTCATCTCATTTTGTTTTCTGTTTTTGATTAAGCCAGTTTTGGTGAATTGAAGTCAAAGACTCTTCATTCACTGTTATTCTATGAGGTGTATTTTCTTCTCTGCCACTGTCAAATAAATTCTAAAAACATGCAAAGCTGAGAAATTTGGGAGCGCAATTCCAGGAATAAGGAAAAAATTTGCTGCAGAAACTCACCACGTATTGTATAGGCCAGGTCTTTCAGCCCTATGCAATTATGCATGAATCTGCTTCCTAGGAAGTAGAGAACATTTGAACAATGCTAGCTTGGCACTTTATGGAAGGGGCTCTGAGCCAGAGTCTTATCTTTTAAGATTTCATCCAGCTGTAAATGCTAATTTTGTGACATCCTAGCCTCTAACAATTATTTTGGGGAAGTAATGAAATGGGGGCAGTTTTTTTCTAGGGTGGAAGATATATTTTGAAGTTAGTAGTAGTAAAATATGTCATTGGAAATGCTGTTGCTCAGGGTCATTCATATGACTTTATATCTTGCACATTTGATATTATTCCTTGAACAAGGATATGTCTTTATATGAGATGAAAATGCCTCGGAACAGAATTTCAACATTAGTCTTTGGCATTAGTGACTGAGGCAACAGACATTTTCTCTTGGAGGTAATTGACCACAGTCATCTACCCAGAGCACCAAAAAGAGTCAGCAGGAAACTGCAAAAGAAGTGAAATTCTCCTTTTCATTGCCTGTGGCAGATAAGTGCCCTATTGTCATCAGAAATAAATCAAAGTGCTGCAAAGCAACAGATTTGTCTTCAACTCCAGGTATCAGTTCTGCCAGACTGAGATATATGGATAGTGGCTGAGGAGGATATCTCTGCCATCTGTTTCTCAGGAGACTAAGTAATAAATAGATTCCAATTGGAATTGTTTTGAGATGGTTTAAATTTGACTTTCACTGAGATCCAGGCAGGTCTGATGAATAGACCACTTCCTATTTTGTGAGAACTGGGGGTTTTGGCCAGGAACATTCTTGTGGATGTTCTAAACTATAACATGAGTCTATCCAGTCAGGGTCCTCCATTGTCATGGCCATGGCGATGTGCCCAGAGATAGCCACACAACTAATTCAGCCCATTTGCTGTGCTTACGTAAATAGAGTTCTGTGGTTGGCAGTCCTCGTCAAGGATGCATGATTTACATGAGAGGAGAATGTTATCTGAGGAAAATGATGGTGCTAGACAGACACAAAGGGTGGGTCCTCACTATAGGGAGAAGTGTGATAACAAAGTGTGATCCAGGAAAGGGGAAGGGAAAACAAGAGTTTTGTTAGAGCAGAAAGCAAAGGGGCTGGTATCCAAGTTAAGAATTAGTTTACCCTGCTGTTAACAGTGTTTATCTTGTGGGGTGAAGGGTAATTTCGAGAAAATTATCAATTTTAAGCCAAATAATCCTATAGCATTTGTATTTTCTACATTTATATATTATTTTTGTGATCAGAAAAACATCCATTTAAGAAATATCTAACATATAAATTATATGTCTAATATTAGAAATAGAAGATACCCCCAGGAATCTTTCTTCAGAAGACTGTGTGTGTGTGTGTGTGTGTGTGTGTGTGTGTGTGTGTGTGTGTGTGAGATGCTCCTTTCCCTGAGTCCACAGAAGACTATATTAAAGGAAATTTTTATGGTGAGAACCCAGAGAGTTTTATGCTCCTCTGTGGACTATCTGATGTGTGTGTAGTTTGGACTTAGGAGTTAAACTGTAAAACTAACATACCTGGTAGACTGTGCATATGTCCAAAATTATCTGGACATTGGTCATTCCTGAATTTAAAAACAAACAATGAACTACTAGGAAAATGATCTTTTGGAGTATCAGTGACATTGGTCCTATTCTTTAAGACGTAATCAAATTCATTAAGCAGTCAAATGATTTAGGTGCAAATGGAGGGTATTTTCTTCCTCAAAAGTGCAAGGACTTACAAGATAACTTAGGAGAGAGGTTAAGGTTATTCTATATCCAGGCGAGAGAAAGTACCTGATACTGGAGGAAGCTGAATGTGGAATTATTGTTGTACATTACTAATTTGGTAGCTTGCACATAGACTGTATTACTCCATTTTCATGCTGCTAATAAAGATATACCTGAGACTGGGCAATTTACAAAAAAAAAAGAAGTTTAATGGACTTATAGTTCCACATGGCTGGGGAGGCCTCACAGTCATGGTGGAAGGTGAAAGGCACACCTCACATGGTAGAAGACAAGAGAAAATAGCTTGTGCAGGGGAACTCCCCTTTTTAAAACCATCAGATCTCATGAGACTTACTATCACAAGAGCAGCATGAGAAAGACCTGCTGCCATGATTCAATTATCTCCCACTAGTTCCCTACCACAACACGTGGGAATTCAAGATAAGACTTTGGTGGGGAGACAGCCAAACCATACAATTCTGCCCTGCCCCTTCTGAAGTCTCATGTCTCACATTTCAAAATTAATCATGCCTTCCCAACAATCTCCCAAAGTCTTAACTCATTTCAGTATTTACTCAAAAGTCCACAGTCCAGAGTCTCATCTGAGACAAGCAAGTCCCTTCTGCCTATGAGCCTGTAAAATCAAAAGCAAGTTAGTTATTTCCTAGATACAACAGGGTACAGGCATTGGGTAAATGCGGCCATTCCAAATGGGAGAAATTGGCCAAAACAAAGAGGGCTACAGGTCCCATGCAAGTCCAGAATCCAATGGGGCAGTCAAATCTTAAAGCTCCAAAATGATCTTTTTTGGCTCCATGTGTCATATCTAGGTCATGTGAGATGCAAGAGGTGGGCTCCCATGGCCTTGGGAAGCTTCACCTCTGCGGCTTTGCAGGCTGCCGCTCCTATCCAGGCTGCTCTCACAGGCTGGTGTTGAGTGTCTGTGGCTTTTCCAAGTACATGGTGCAAGCTGTTGATGGATCTATCATTCTGGGATCTGGAGGATGGTGGCTCTCTTCTCCCAGCTCCACTAGACAGTGCCCCAGTAGGGACTTTGTGTGGGGTCTCTGACCCCACATTTTTCTTCTGCACTGCCCTAGCACAGGTTTTCCATGAGGTTCCTTCCTTTGCAGCAAACTTCTACCTGAGCATCCAGGCATTTCCATACATCCTCTGAAATCTAGGTGGAGGTTGCCAAACCTCAGTTCTTGACTTCTGTGCACCTGTAGGCACAAGATGGAAGCTGCCAAGCCTTGGGCTTCCAGCTTCTGAAGCAACAGTCTGAGCTGAACCTTGGCCCCTTTTAGTTATGGCTGGAGTGACTGGGATGCAGGGCATCAAGTCCCTAGATTTCACACAGCAGAGGGACCCTGGGCCCAGCCTATGATGGGAGGGACTGCCACAAAAGTCTCTGACATGCCCTGTAGACATTTTCCTCATTGTCTTGGTGATTAACATTTGACTATTCGTTACTCATGCAAATTTCTGCAGCTGGCTTGAATTTCTCCTCAGAAAATGGGATTTTTCTATTCTATCGCATTGTCAGGCTGCACATTTTCCAAACTTTTATGCTGTTTCCCTTTTAAAACGGAATGCTTTTAATAGAAATCAAGACACCTCTTGAATGCTTTGCTGCTTAGAAATTTCTTTTGCCAGATAGATGCCCTAAATCATCTCACTCAAATTCAAAGTTCCACCAGTCTCTAGGGTAGGGGCAAAATGCTGCCAGTCTCTTTGCTAAAATGTAACAGGAGTCACCTTTGCTCCAGTTCCCAACAAGTTCCTCATCTTCATCTGAGACCTCTTCATCCTGGATTTCATTGTTCATATCATTATCAGCATTTTGGTCAAAGCCATTTAACAAGTCTCTAGGGAGTTCCGAACTTTTCCACATTTTTCTCTCTTCTTCGGGGCTCTCCATGCTGTTCCAACCTCTGCTTGTTACCTAGTTCCAAAGTCAGTCCTACACGTTCAGGTATCTTTTCAGCAGTGCCCCACTCTACTGGTATCAATTTACTGTATTAGTCTGTTTTCACACTGCTGATAATGACATACCTAAGACTGGGCAATTTACAAAAGAGGTTTATGGACTTACAGTTCCACTTGGCTGGGAGGCCTCACAATCATGGTGGAAGGTGAAAGGCACACCTCACATGGCAGCAGACAAGAGAAGAGAGTGCGTTCAGGAAAACTCCCCTTTTTAAAAGCATTGGGTTTCATGAGACTTATTCACTATCATGAGAACAGCATGGGAAAGACCTGCCCATGATTCAATTACTTCTGACTGGGTCCCTCCCACAACATGTGGGAATTCAAAATGAGATTTGGGTGAGTGGGAATAAAGACAAACTATCATACATCATACTAGATTTCTCTATGTTAATACAGTTACTTTTGTACTGAAAATTATTATTGAAGGTGATTTCCAAAGAACTCATGCCTGAACAAAATCAAGGACACAATTCTTTAAGATCATGTCTCACTTGCACTTTTGGGCAAACTGGTTAGGAAGATGGGGGTCACTATTCATGAGAAGCACTAGGGCTAAACTTGACCAGGACAATATTGACTAACGTGAGGCAAGTACAGAACTACAGTGGAAATCAACACATGAGGCCAATCCAAGGTTAAAGAGAGGATCGAGAGGAGAGTCAAGAGCATTCTGAGGTCTGTCCAGGAGAATGGCCAAGGTACTTAATGAAGTTCTGGGGAACATCATGGGCACCAGAAGATGCCTGGGGTGTGCTTTGAGAAGAGCATTCTTCAGGGGTTCAATGCTACACTAATTCAATATCTGGGAATGAAGAAGGCCTTGGGAATGGGGAGAATCATTTTGTTTTTATGGATACATTTAACAAGATAACTTTTGTTTCAGAACAAAAGTCCAGGCTGCAGTGTAGAAAATAGATTGGACTGGAAAAAGAACAAAGGTTTCTAAAGAATTGGACCTCTCTTCTTCATACTCCTTATATGGAAGAAAATACAACCAGTTTTACTCTGCTTTCCAGACTTGAGGACCACAAGACTTTCCCTTTAAGAGAGTTTCAGTTATTTCCTCATAAAGTTTCTTTCAGTTGCCAGATTTTGGAATTCTTGTTTGAAGAATGTTGGGAAGCAGTGTGTTTGTTTTGTGAACCATGTATTCCCAAGCCCAGTCCAAGGACATGCCTAAACATTCCTCTGTTTATTTCTAAAACAATGATTCTGTAATGGAAATATATTTTGGCACTCAGTTTATCATGCCATTATGGCAAATGTACTGGAAAGAAAACATGACCTTTTATAACCACTCTCTCCCAGAGATGCTCACTCATACCCCTAACTCTGCTTTATGACAAGTATATATGCTCGGGAAGATTAAATCATATATATGTGTGAAGTATTTCACCTAGATCTTGACACATAGTGGATCAAAGAATGTTAGTTATTAATGATTATAATCAGCAGCATTATCTTCACCATCTGGTTGCAAGTTTGGTATGCAAGTACCATGGCAGTGGGAGGGACATTTCTTGAACTCATCCTTTTTTACATGCTAGAAATTATATGGAGGAGGGAGTGCTCCACTTTAGGAGACCACTTAGTGAAAGTACATCCACGGACTAGCAAGCTGAAAAACAGAAAGCTCTGCTTTCAACTCTCGTCTTGGGATTGTTATGAAAAGTAGACTCCCTTTCATTCCAGAGACTAAACCAGAATGGTTTGTGGACTTTGTTAACTGTGGTTAGTACTTTTATAGCCTCATCTCAAACCACATTCTCCCTCCTCTATCCTGCTTCAGCTACACTGGCCTCCCTTGAGCTCCTTTAGTCCATAAGTCATCTATTTTTCTAGGGATAACGCTTGTGCTATGCCCTATGTCTAAACTGTTCTTCTCTCAGTTCTCCACCTGCCTGGCTGGCCCTTGACATCCCTCAGGTAACAGTTTGTCTTTCCCTCATTAACCAGTCCTTCCTTGAAAATTGCATGCAAATTAAGATCTACCAACTTCACAATAATTTTCTCTGTTCTAGGAGAGAAGCCCTTGCCGATATTGCTTTTACTTTTTAGAAAGAAACTTCCTCAATGGGGGAATAATAAGATTATTTAGCTACCAGGCAGTCTGGATTTGCGTGTCAGCTATTTAAAGTAGTTATGTGGAAAAGCCAAGTGAGCAGGCACTTGAGGCCCATGGGAAGTTAGAGCATCCTCTGTGGGAAAGGCAGTCCTCATTCCAAAAGAGATAAGTTCAGACACAACACCTTCTGCTGGGGAAGCAAAATATCTTGCTTCAGTTGGTTCCCCAAATTGCTGTTGGACAGTTCTGTTCATTGCATCAATGTAACATATGGACATGACTGGGATATAGTAGATGCTCATATATATTTTTTAATACATGAAAGAATGAATACATAAAAGAGCCTAGAAACACTCTGGAAATTAGAATTTGGAATTATTCAGATTCTGAGAATGTATTCTTCTGGGCTATCTACTAATAACTAAATATCTGAATTTATATCTCCAGAGGGATTTATTTATGGCACGTAGCTTGAAAATCCATGACATTTTGTAGTTTTCTAGGAACTCATGGTGATTGGCTTTTTTCCCCGGTGAACTAGAGACATCCTGGAAACCACGCCATAATATAGAAGACTTTCAGAGAGGCAGGGCCTTGACAATCTGGCAAAAAAAAAAAAAACCCCAAGCCCCCCAAAAAACAGCACTTCCCAGAACACATAAAATGAAAAGGATGTATAGAAAGCATCATTTAGTCTCTGTATGTTGGCTTTTAGAAACTTACAATCCCTGTGGCTTCCAGATCCTCTCAGGGATTGCAGAATTGGTAGGCAAGGCATACTTTGCCTAAGGGCACCTAAAATTATTTTTATTCTTCAGCTAATCTTACCAATAATCAAGATGCCTCAGAGCTCACTGGCAACTTGGAGATGGAAGCTTCTACCCTCATCTTAGTCTGTTCATAATGATAAAATAACAGCTTTCCAGAGCCAATGGCAGGACACTGCCAAGCCAGCAGTTTTGGGGAATAGGAGGCATGGAACCAGGGAACCAGAAAGACATGGGAGATAAAAGCATCCATAGTGAGAGAAGAGACTAGACAGGAGAGAAAAGGGGACTGCATTTAGTAAAGGGGAGTGATTTCAAGGAGGAAACAATTCCGGTCAACCTGAACAAAGAGAGGACTTAGATATCAAGATATAGGGGTGTTTTATGGACAGCAATGGACAGAAAATAGGAATTAGTAATCTAATTGTTACTCTCTCCATCTGTTTCTCTGCACATACATTTTTCTTTCTTCTTTCTCTGCCCTTCAACTTTCTCTATCTCTTACTTTACATGGAAAGGTATTATTGTCTCTCGATGACTTTGTTTTTAATATAATACCTAAACTACAGCAGAGACTACCTAGATTTCTTTAATTTGTACTTCTCAATTCTTTTGGGAGGATATATGACTTGTCCAGCTTGGGTCAGGGGTCTAACCCCAGAGCAATCACAAAGGTTCAAGATCTGGCTCAAGTAATAAACAACTCATAAAGCTCCATGCCTATGGGTGGGAAGTTAGGGGGACAGGGCCTTGAGTCTCATCAGGAACTAGTCATTTACCTCCAGGTGTGTCATGTCAGGTGGTAGAAGAAGAATCTTCTGCAGAGGAGGAAGCAAGGAGGGGAATTGTTAGATGAGCTTGTCTAGATAGAGTGCTCCCTCAAGCTCTAGCTGCCTTTATCACCTGTTTTTTTGTTTGTTTGTTTGTTTTTAATAAGAGATAGACTTCGAATGAGACTTTCCTAGATATGTTCAGGAAGGGAGCAACTGGAAATGGCCAGCGAGGGTAACACATCTGGGGTGATCTGACAATGGGTCTGGTTAGTCACTGCTTTAGAAGCAGACATGGTCTTAAACCCTGTGTGCCTTCTTTCATCCTTCTCTATGCACTATGACGAAGGCAACATATTTTAAGGAAGTTTGGGTGGAATTAGAGGTATAAATTTTTTTCTAAGGATTTGAATGTGATCTTCCTCCTGGCCTCATTAGAAACAGCATCAGCCATCCACATGACATGAACCCTGGAGTTACCTAGGGCTCTCTTTAATCTCCTGGACCTGGGACATTTCTATCTAAAACTTTTTTATCCTTTATTCTGTGACATTTGCTTTGGCTATTATCTCCAGAAGTTAAACTATGTTGAAAGGGTTTTGAAACATATGAGTGTATTGCCCTGACGCATTTTCATGTGAATAAAAAGACAACTTTAAAGGCTGCAGCAGGTATTAAAAACAGTGCTTTACTGAATCCAGGCTGGTGAGTCTTAATCACAATTTTCTTTGTCATAACCTCCATGCTTCTGAACTGCTTTTCAAACAATTTATTTTAGAATCTGTTTCATTTAGGTCCCTCTGGAAACCACATATTAAATTCAGAGAGGCACCATTTATCCCTTCCCCAGGGCAATCTTCTTTCCTCTCCCCATGCTCAAATTTCCCCAAAACAGTTTTATCCATTCCCTTATTTAGTGTTGTTTTCCACTGGGGTTTTCCCTTAGGATCTAAGGAAATGAGGAAATAGGTGGCTGTTGTGGTTTTTTTGGCTGTTTATGAGGGTACAGAGATTCATCGTAGGTTTCTTCCCCCAAAATAAAGATCCATATGTGCATTTAATGTCTTCTTCTTAAACTATCTGGACTGGGCTTTCCTAAAATAAGTAGGACATATTATTAGAACAGAGAAAGACATAATAAAAAAGAAGTAGGACATGTATACTGTAATAAAGGTGATATTTTAATTCATCTGGTGTTTGTCCAGGCCCTCTCTGGAGGCTCATTCCTGCCATGTAGTCTTGTTCTTTCCACAGTCAAGAAAAGAGAGGATCAGAAATTAAATCCCTGTTGGGCAAAGTGAATATATCAGTTTGCCAACCATGGATCTTGCCTGAGAAATTTGTGGAGCACTGTTTTATGGTTTCTTTGAGTTACAAAGTTTTTGGAGCTCATTACTGGCTAGAAAGTTTGGACCATGTGTATTAGAAAAGGAAAAGAAATTGTAGTTGCAACACAGTTTGGCATCACAAGCAGGAAAGATGTAACAGAGGCATATGGATGTCAAAAGAAGCATAGTCTCTAGTTGGGCAGGACATAGTACAGGGGAGGAAGAGATAGGAGAGGGCCCAGGAGGAAAGATTTAAAATCAAGTCAGCCTAAGGAAGGGTCTCAAGATGCATGGAGAATCCTCAGAATCTTGATGACTCTCTCTTATTGATGTTGAGAGCTAGTTGTCCTGATTTGATCTGGGACAAAGGAAGCTATAATACACCTGCTGTAGGGTGAGCTGCAAAACAGAGAAGTCTGTTAAAGAGATGCCTTCCATATCCTCTTTTATACCTTTCACCCTTCCCATGTTCATGGAGTTCTTTGCGTTCTTCCATCCTTATCAAAACCTACTCCCAAGGAAGGAGCTTATAAACTTGATTATATAGAAATAAAAAGTCCTACTTCCTGCTTCTGCCCATGACATTTACCACTTAGTAGAGAGAAATATTTGAGCCAGAGAACCACACATTAGAGTTTCCATATTTCAAGTTTTCTCTGGCTACTTGCCTGTTTCGGTTTTCCATGTGCCAATAACATCTGCCGTCTAAAGTTTAGCTTCCTTTTCCCCATAGCAGTTATCTTCTGTTAGTTTACCTTTTTAAATCCTATTTTATCCCATTAGGCTGCAACTGAAGTTTAATTAAGACAAACTATACAAAGCCAGAGTTTGGTACGTTGCTATAGAAGCTGTTTTTAGATATAAGCAATTCTCAACACAGGTATCATCCCAAAGGTTATGAGCTCCTTTTTACCTGCCAGACTCTCAGTGCTACCTCTACCTGCTCAGACCTGTGGAGGAGATTCTATCTGCTTTCCTGTGGCTGGGGGGTCAACACCTTCTCCCGGCCCCAACCCTGTCTCAGTGGCCTCAATGCACTCAGGATTTCTAAGCAGTAGAATGTCAACAGGGCAGTGCTATTTATAGGTAAATATTGGGTTGAGCAATTAGCTTGTTCTATTTTGTGAAGGTTCTAATACTAGAAAGGAGATAGGTATCCAAGATGGAAGGGGGCTGACTGACTGCCAGTGAAAGAGATGGGGAGTAGCTAGATATTAATGGAATTTTAAAGCAGTGATAGAATTCTCAAGTAGTTTAGTGGTATGGTTTGGCTATGTCTCCACTCGAATCTCATCTTGAATTGTGGCTCCCATAATCCTCTCGTGGTGTGGGAGGGTGGTGGGAAGCAATTGAATAATGTGGTGGGGTTTTCTTGTGCTGTTCTTGCGATTGTGAATAAGTCTCATGAGATTTGATGGTTTTATAAAGGGCAGTTCCCCTGTACATGCTCTCTTGCCTGCCACTGTTAAGATGTGATTTTACTCCTCCTGCCATGATTGGGAGGCCTCCCAGCCATGTGGAACTGTGAGTCCATTAAACCTCATTTTCTTTGTAAATTACCCAGTCTTGGGTATTTCTTCATAGCAGTATAAAAATGCACTAATACACTTAGTAAGTAAAATAGAAACCAGTGGTTCTCATCTCTGACTGTACTACAGAACCACCTGGTACTTAAAATACTGATACCTGGGAACCATGCACAGGTCTGATTTAATTAGTCTGATTAAAGCCCTGAATGTCAGTGTAATTACAAAGCTGTCTGGGTGAATCCAGTCTGTAGCTGTTGATATGCTCATCTCAGACCAAAAGTGTCTTCAGATTTCTCAGTGTTTGCCATACACAGGCAGAAGCCATGAGAAATAAGATTCTGTCTTGCATTGTACAAATCTGGGCTCTGTATGTGAGTGGAAGGGGCTTGTAGAATCTAATTTTTTTAAAAGCAGTATATATATTTTTTTTTTTTTTTAATTGTACTTTAGGTTCTGGGGTACATGTGCAGATCATGCAGGATTGTTGCATAGGTGCATACATGGCAAGGTGTTTTGCTGTCTTCATCCTCCCATCACCTATATCTGGTATTTCTCCCCTCACTATTCCTCACCACCCTCCCCACCCCCTGCTGTCCCTCCCCTGGCCCCCGCCAACTGACAGCAGTGTGTGATGCTTCCTTCCCTGTGTCCACATATTCTAATTGTTCAACACCTACCTATGAGTGATAACATGTGGTGTTTAGTTTTCTGTTCTTGGGTCAGTTTGCTGAGAATGACAGTTTCCAGATTCATCCATGTCACTACAAAGGACATGAACTCATTGTTTTTTATGGCTACTTAGTATTCCATGGTGTATATGTACCACATTTTCTTTATCCAGTCTATCGTTGTTGGACATGTGGGTTGGTTCCAGGTCTTTGCTATTGTAAACAGTACCTCAATGAACATACATGTGCGTGTGTCTTTAGAACAATTTATAATTCTTTGGGCATATACCCAGTAATGGGATTGCTGGGTAAAATGGTATTTCTATTTCTAGGTCCTTGAAGAATCACCACACCATCTTCCACAATGGTTGCACTAATTTGTACTCACACCAACAGTGTAAAAGTGCTCCTATTTCTCCACATCCTCTCCAGCATCTGTTGTCTCCAGATTTTTTAATGATTGCCATTCTAACTGGTTTGAGATTGTATTTCAATGTGATTTTGATTTGCATTTCTCTAATGACCAGTGATGATGAGCTTTTTTTCATGTTTGTTTGCCTCAAATATGTCTTCTTTTGTAAAGTGTCTGTTCATATCCTTTGCCCACTTTTGAATGGGTTTGTTTGTTTATTTTTTCTTGTAAATCTGTTTTAGTTATTTGTAGATTCTGGATATTAGCCTTTTGTCAGATGGGTAGATTGCAAATATTTTTATCCCATTCTGTTGGTTGATGGTTCGCTCTAAAGATTGTTTCCTTTGCTGTACAGAAGCTCTGGAGTTTAATTAGATCCCATTTGTTTATTTTGGCTTTTGTTGCCATTGCTTTTGGTGTTTTAGTCATGAAGTCCTTGCCTATGCCTATGTCCTGAACAGTTTTGCCTATGTTTTCTTCAGGGTTTTTATGGTGTTAGGTCTTATGTTTAGATCTTTAATCTATCTGGAGTTAATTTTAGTGTAAGGTGTCAGGAAGGGGTCCAGTTTCTGCTTTCTGCACATTGCTGTCCAGTTTTCCCAATACCACTTATTAAACAGGGAGTTCTTTCCCCATTGCTTGTTTTTCTCAGGTTTGTCAAAAATCAGATGATTGTAGATGTGTGGTGTTGCTTCTGAGGCCTCTGTTCTGTTCCACTGGTCTGTGTCTCTGTTTTGGTACCAGTACCATGCTGTTTTGATTACTGTAGCCTTGTAGTATAGTTTGAAGTCAGGCAGCATGATGCCTCCAGCTTTGTTCTTTTTGCTTATGATTGTTTTGGCTAGGTAGGCTCTCTTTTGGTTCCATATGAAGTTCGAATTGTTGTTTTCCAGTTCTGTGAAGAAGGTCGTTGGTAGCTTGATGGGGATAGCATTGAATCTATAAATTACTTTGGGCAGTATGGCCATTTTCACGATGTTGATTCTTCCCAACCATAAGCATGGAATGTTTTTCCATCTAATTTTGTAATTTTTTTTGAGATGGAGTCTTGCCCTGTCATGTAGGCTAAAGTGCAGTGGTGCGATCTCACCTCACTGCAACCTCCACCTCCTGGGTTCAAGTGATTCTCCTGCCTCAGCCTCCCAAGTGTCTGGGTCTATAGGCACCCACAACCAGGCTTGGGTAATTTTTGTATTTTTAGCAGAGGTGGGGTTTCACCATGTTGGCCAGGCTGGTCTCAAACCCCTGACCTCAAGCAATACGCCTGCCTTGGCCTCCCAAAATGCTGGGATTATAGGTGTGAGCCATCACACCCAGCCTAGAATCTGATATAAGCCTGCCAGGTGATGCTGATTCAAATGGTTCCATGAACTTTAAAAAGTACTCTAAAATAGAGAAAAAGTACATCTCTTTTTTATTCACCTATTGTTTATGATGAATATGTTATATTGTTTAAATTTCCAAAAAATCCTATGAGAAAAGTTACATTATTTCACTTTACAGTTATGGAAACCCTAGCAAATTGTCAATAAATTCAAATCTAGTAAAAACAAAGCCTGACATCACACGTGAGTATTTAGTTGAAGGGCTGGGGACAAGGAAAGCGTTAACCACAAACTCTTTTCCCTAAGCATTTCTAGGTTTCTTGTTGGTACACTAGCTGGCCCCCAGGGGTCATGAGCGATTTGCTCAGAAGAGGTGGGTGAGAAGAGCTGGCTGAGAAGCAGCGAGAAATGTAGCTGTGGACATAGGCTGGCCTGGGCAGGGAGAGCTTCTGAGACGGTGCTGCAGTTAGAAGGCTCTCTGAATGCTGCAAATTCTGAACAGTTGCAAACTCTGGCAGACTTGCTTGTAAGCAAAAGCCAATAATTGTAGAGCAAATTAGAAAGCCTCACTGCTTTAATTCTTGTTTTTCCTGCTGTCTGTCAAATGTCACTCTTTGTTGTCCTGATAAGGAACTACATTTCCTACCAGTAAAGAGAATCTGAAAGCTTTATAAACACCCATTTGTGACTATAAATACACCTGAGAGAAGGGTGACATCATCAGAGCAGTGACAGTTTTTGAATGGAGGAGGGGAGGGAACTAAAAGTAGTGATCTTGTCTTGGATGTATCTAACTTTTGAGCAAAAGAGAAGCCCATTTCCTGCTAGTCATTTTTTTCTCTGTCCCTTATCAGAGAGAACATTTTACCTGTGTTCTATACGTTTTAGCCGAAAACAAATACAGCTCCATTTTGGTTCAAAGTTCTATGTATTCTGAACGAGTCTATTTCACTGCTTGCTTGTTACATTCACTTGGATGCCTCAGAGTCAACTGAGCATGTTCATTGCCTACTGCTTTCTTGTTGCCAGAGACAAAATTCCATTGTCTCCTCGGGTGCTCAAAGCAGAAACAGGGGAGCTGGCCTTGACATCTCCCTTCCCTACCCCATAGCTTATCTAGCACCAAGTTCTGCACTGCCTCCTCATGAGTATTTCTTAAATGGACCACTTCTCTCTATCCTCATTATCTCAGTGCTCACTGGAACTGCCATTGTCACTGCCTGGACCAGTACAGTAGCCCAAGCTCTCACTGCTTTTCCTGTATCCATGCTTGCCCCTCCCACTGTTCCTCCCATTGTGTTAGCCAGTGATCTTTTGCAAACTGCTAATTTTTATTTTAAACTTGTGCATTTTTAAAATTGCTTTTAGAATAAAGGTCAATACCTCTGACTTGGTCTATTAGACCTGACCCTTGCCTACCTCTCCAGCTTTAACTCTGAGCTCTCCCCACCCTCCCTTCTAAATCCCATTCACACTGGTCTTCTTTGGTCCTTTGAATGCTTCATATTTATTCTTCCTTCAGAGCCTCTGTACTAGTTTTTCCCACTGCTGGAACTCCCTCCCCTTTTCCTCTTTAATTCTTCCTCCTCCTCCAGCTTTCATCTCAAATGTCATTTTCATCAGTCTCCTTTCCTGCACCTCCCAGATGAGCTTGAGTCCTTCAGCCATGCACACTGGCTTCCTGTATGCAACTTCCAACTGCTTATCTACATATGCAAGAGGCAGGGCACCAGACTGCCTTGTTTACTGTATGACCCCATTGTAACTAACTCAAGTGCGTAGCACATACTGGGTACTTAATATCTGTGAGTGAAGATAAAAAGGTATAATAAGTGAAGGATATTAAAACACAGCCCATTCTCACATAAACACATGCACATTTCACCCAGCTAAGGGCTAAGGATGATTTCAGCATGATGCTCCTTGAAATCTTGATTTGCTCAACTAATATTTTTATATGATATCTGGTTAGAATTAGAAAAGACCATGATTAAAGAATGGTGATGTGCTGTTTACCAAACACTGTGTAATATTTTATCTCATTTGATCCTTCTGAGAACTTTGTAAAGTAGGTAGGGCTTCTGTTATTGTCTGCCTACAGAAGATGAAACTGGAGCTCAAAGAAGATAGTGATTTGTACAACATCAGACAAAAAGAAGAGGCATAAAAGGGAAAATTCATTCTCATATGAATTCTTTCTAGTGCAAATGGTAATATTAATAACAATGATAGCTAACTTAGTGTATGAAATAATTTTAGATGCTATACTTAGGACTTTATATAAATTATCCTGCATGTACCAAAACCCCCTGTGAAATTGTACAGTTACTATATTTTCTTTAGAGAGAGAGGAAGTTAACTTTAGAGAGGTTAACTAACCTTTTGGAAGTGGTAGATACAGAGATAAAACCCAGGCACTCTTGTCACCAGATCTCTGCCCTTAACAACTTACATTTTGGTCTCATCTATGTTTACAGGATCTCTTGGCTTCCTAGACACCATTTCCATCATATGTCTAAAGCATGTCTTCAATTTTAGAAAAAGGAATATATTTCTTTTCTACTTTCTTTTGCTGTTCATTCATTTTCCTTTTGAGGGTTTTTTCCCCCCTTTCTTACCATACTCCTTCCTGTTTTTTCCTGAGTTCTTTATTATGGGATGCAGTAAGTTGATTACAACAGCAACAACAAAACAAAACTGAAAGAGCAAGTCTGAAGCCTATGTTCACATATTTTTTTGTTGTTGAGAATGTCATGCCTTCTGCAAAAAATGTTCAGTTTGTCTCTATCCCAATGTTTAATGAGGTATACTGGCAACAATGATATTAACTTTCTAGGCTGGAGCCATCTTAGCTGTTCAGGTAGGCTTCTTGGTGGAGCGGAAAATGTTCTCAACTAAAATTTAGAAAACTTCGCTTTTAGCCCAGCTTTGTCATTTAGCTGAGTGACATGTAGCTAGTCACTTAACTTCTCTGAACCCAAGTCTCTTCATCTATGAGATAATAGCTTTGCCTTGTAAACAGTCATCTTGAATTGTGAAATATCTTCTTATCATAAGGGAATTACACTGTACTTTCTTTTAGGAGAAGAAAAGAACACAAAATAGAACATTTTCATTCATATTTTTCATGGAAAATGCTATAGACAGACACTTCTATTTAATTAGCCAGCTGGTGGCACTGAATACATGGAGTCAGTTTCCAAATAGCCAAAGCATGATGGAGCTCAGGACATTTTGGAATCAAGGGGAATTGGTAGGGGGATGGAAAAAGGAAAAAGTGAATAATTTAATCTTTAGGCTTTGGGTTGAGCACGCTGGCATGATCAGAGTGAGGGGCTCATGTGAAGTTT
Source organism: Callithrix jacchus (assembly GCF_049354715.1). NCBI lineage: Eukaryota > Metazoa > Chordata > Mammalia > Primates > Cebidae > Callithrix > Callithrix jacchus. Next base: position 83,322,752 of record NC_133513.1, on the reverse strand, counting down.
GTTGTTATTCCTTCTCAGCAATCCTTAGGGATAGGAAATAGATTTTTTTTTTTTTTGTTATGTTTCAACCAAATTCATTGTCAATGTCTGCAGGGACAGTTTGTCAAGGTCATGTCAGGGCTCACTGGAAACAGGCCATGTGAATCTGTAGTGTCTTCCACAGGCTTGGGAAGGCATGGCAGCCTTACTTCTCATGTATTTGCCACCCTTTCCCTAGACCTTTGTTATCATTATGGGAAAGATGCCTGGAGTAAAAGAGGCTTAGAAATCCTGACTTGGTGACTCCCATTGCCTTCTTATGTTTTCACAAGACAAAGCATCAGGGTTTAAAGCTGACTTTTATGGTTAGAGACAAAACTTACAACCAGCTCATGAAGCACATTTACCAGCTTATTTTAGTTACAGTAACTTATAAAACAAAGTCTTGTTCTTTACAGTTAGTTCTATACCTGCTTTTCAGGATCTCATTGACCTTGTACTAAGAAGTCCCAAGAGCATTTGAAGATGACTTTTGAACTAGCAGAGGGCATTCAATGCCTGGATCCCTTGACTGGTCACCTTGGAGACATCCCTGCCTGTGAACAGGTGAGGCCACATTCACATTAATCTAACATTTACTGAAGTTCAGGAATGTTCTGGGCTATTTCATATATATTCGCTCATTAAAATTGTTTCACACAGTCCTGCAAGGTACCCATTTTCATTATCCTTATTTTTATAGATCAGGAAATTGAGGCTGAGAGTGGTTAGCTATTTTGCCTAAATTGTCCAACTAGTGACTGGCTGATCAGGGCTTATGCCCAAGTATTCTCAGGTTAATTCCTATGCTCATTCCTTAAGCCACAGTTGTCCAGGGGATGATGATGCTAAGCTTGATGTAAGGGTGTCCTATGCAGTTTAACCATGGAGCAGAAGATGGGAGCTCATAGACATTCACCTGGGTTCCTCTTTTAGGGCTTGTTCACTGATCTTTTGATTTCAAGGTGCACTTGAAATTGTCGGTTCTGGAGCCTGTGATCTTTTGGCCCATGTAACATGCTATTCTCTTTTTTTTTCTGTCTTGTTTTATCACAGACTGGAGTGCAGTGGTACAATCTCAACTCACTGCAACCTCCACCTCCTAGGTTCAAGTGATCCTCCTGCCTCAGACTCCTGAGTACCTGGGACTACAGGCATGTGCCACCATGCCTGGGTAATTTTTGTATTTTTTGTAGAGACAGGTTTTTACCATTTTGGCAAGGCTAGTCTTGAACTCCTGACCTCAGGTGATCCCCCTGCCTTGGACTCCCAAAGTTCTGGGATTACAGGCATAAGCCACCATGCCTGGCCTAATATGCTATTTTTACAACAACTTATTTAACAAAAATCTATTGCATACTGACTTAGTTTCGAGCCTTGAGGATAGAGCAAAGAGCAAAGACTTTTGCTCTCATGAATCTTATTCTAGTATAGGAGACTATACTAGATCATGCCCTGCTCTCGTGAATCTTATTCTAGTATAGGAGGCAGGAAATTATTAAAGAAAAAAATAAATAACATCATTTAGATAGTATAATCCCTCTGAGGATAAACATAGCAGGATATGAAGATGATGAATAATAGGGTTACTATTATAGATGGTGAGAATAAGAGAGACCTCTTAGAACAGGTGACATTTGAGCCTAAAGTTGGATAATATGAGCAATAAGTCTTATGGTTATCTGGAGTGAAACTATCAGAAGAAGCAGGCAGTGCAAAGGCCCTGAGGTAGAAACATACAAAACATGCTCAAGGAATATCAGGAAGGCCATTCTGACTGACTGGTGTCAGGGAATGGTGGAGTAAGAATAAATGAAATAGGTGTGTTGTCTGGGAGAAGTTGGCATCATCATATAGGACTTTTTAGATAATGAGAAAGGCTTTGGATTTTATTTTAAGTGTGATGGAGATTAATTGGAGGGTTTTGAACTGGGACATGACATCCTCTGTTTTTACAAGTTTCTCTCTGGCAGTTGTATTAATGACAAACTGGGGGTGGGAGGCAGTGGAGGCAGACAGAAGCAGTAGGGTTACCATAGACCAGGTTAGACATGAAGGTAGACTGAGTTGGTAAGAAGTGGTTAGGTTCAAAATGTGTTCTGAAGGTAGACCAGATAGGATTTGCATGTAAATTAAGTGTGGGGTGTTATCAAAGTGAATTCATTCTCATCTGTGTACTTGCAGTTGGCAGCTGTGACCCTGGGAACTGACTCAAGAGGTAAACTCCTCAATCTCACATCTTCTTAATTTTGGGCTATATGGGGTCCTTTCATTTTTGAGGAGTGTCCCCTCCAGGTGGGTGCAACTCTGAGTCCCCATCTTCTGTTATGCATTGCTGCCTCCCATGTGTGGGAAACATTGCTGTCCCCATGTGTGTGAAGCTGGGGTTATTAAGATATACATCATTCATTCACCATCCTCGTGGAGGTCTTAATCCTCCAAGAGAGTCAACATCACAAGGTAGAATGGAAGAAATGCTGTAAGAGAACTGAAGATTTCTCTGAAGGAAACAAGATGTGAGTGACGTCTTCTAACTTAATTCTAACTTGGGTCAGAAGACTAAAAATCAGTTTGCTAGGGGAAGTTGCAGGGGACCTGAGGTTTTTTTAAAGCTCAGAGACCCTTCAATTTCATGTCTATGCCTGTTTTCTAAATTTTTGCCCTTGCCCTTTCTTTCTCTGTGATTATCAGCTCCCTTTATTTATTGTTCCATAAATGAGTAATCCTTCTTTTTCAGTCTAGAGGCTGGAATAGAGGAAGCATGCATTTATCTCAGTGACTCAGACTGCATATCAATTTAGGGTAGAGACTCAAGGCTGTTCTTTTGTCCTGTGGACAAAATCATCAGATCTCAGAGTAAACTTTTATTGCCTACTGACCCATCAAAGCCAACACAGTGAGGGAGCCTGTCAGGACTTTACAATATGATCCTTGTAAAATCCCTTAACCCTTAGGTCTTGGGACCTACCAAGGGCTCTGTTAACCTTGCTCTATGGGCTATCTGCTAGGGAAGAGCATTTTCAGTCATTATTTATCTCAGGCTGAGGCAGGTTCTGTGAGTGTTTGCTTATGTCCTGCAGGGCTGTTTTCACCTGGCTCATTGTTTTCTCAGGCTCGACTAAGCATTCCTCTGTAATATAGGTGAAAACACTGTCATGACCAAAGGCGTAAGGTTCTAGATGCTGTTAAGGCTCAGATAGATTCTCATGCAGCATTGTTATAGATCTGTTTACAATATCTATGGCTTATGCACAGTATGAATGCGTCCGTACATTACCAAGTGTCATTAGCTGATGTCTATATGAAGGACTCATGAATTTTGCAAAGGAGCAGTGCTTATGGACCTTCTTAGGAGCACTTCTCAATTAATTTTGTTGTGAGTTGTATACATGCACATCTCTTGAGGACAGAGAACATGTCTTATTTTTTCTTTTCCAGGCTGAGAACAGTGGTATCATGGATTTAGACCATGCTTTATATTACCTGTTGGTTAAGTTGCATAAAAATTCTGTGCCTTAGTTCCTTCCATGTGAGATGGAGAACATACATGTTACAACGTTGGTGGGAGTCTTAAACAACATGATGCATTTATAAAAGCACCTAATGCTTTTAATAACAGGACCTGTTATTATAGTATGGCGAGTGTCCAGTAACTTCATATTGAATGAACAGAAGCTCTTGGAGGCAAAAGATCTATTACAGCAAATGGGATTCTGTGACTGGCTTGGGGAGAAGACAAGTAGTGGCTGCCGTCATCCCGGCCTGCTCATTTCCTAAAAGGCAAGGGGTGGGAATGTGGTTGGAAAAAGATGTCAGAATTTGTTTTGGTATACCTTACTAGACCATGTCACTAGCCTATTAGAGACAGTTATCAAAGGCTGAGGAATTCCTTCTGAATAGCATAATAAATGTCAAAGGCCAAACTGGGCTAATCCTTGAGCTTTTTTCCTGGGAGGCCTTGTCGCATCTGCCCAAGTCACAAAATGAAGTAGAATAGATTGACACTCTATTCCAATCTATTCCCATCTCATTTACTTACCCCTATCCCTCCCTTTTCTTAATGTGAGTATTGGTTGCTAAGCAGTATCTGTCTAATGACATGGTACAACCTGTCATGACCATGATGGGCAGAACACATCTCCTCTGGTATGAAGGTTGGGTCTTCTTTAGGGCCAATGACTAGTGCCTGTGAGAGGTGGGAGTGGGGAATTCCAGATCAAAATAAGCCAATGCCTGTGGTTGCCTCTTTGGAGTACAATATACAATTCAGGTATGTGTGGGTGTCTCCCTTTCATGACAGCACCAAAACCCATGAGTTCTTGGAATGCTCCTCATATCAGCTTTACTTGATGGCAGAGCAGCTTTAAACAGTGAAACGGTTTAATTGGAGATGAAAATGACTTTCAGTTGTAAAATACCTACTACATATCTTATCCTGTTTAATCCTCATCACAAGCCTGAAAGTACTATTATCTCTTTTATCCACATGAAAGAACAGAGGCTCAAGTAACTTCCCCAAGGTAATAGGAAGAATTTAAACTCAGTCTTTTAAGCTCCAGCTATACAACTGACCTCCCGGTAGGCCTCTCATTTATTAAAAAATGAGCTTGCAGCATTACATGAAAGTAATTTTAGTTATTATTAGAATCTATTCCATTCCTTTGACCATTTTCTGGTCAAAAATTTAATAGTTATTGTTAATTAAAGAAATAAAATATTAATTCCAGAAGAGCAATTTTCTGAGACACCTGTGATAAACTGATAGTACTTTTGTCTTTTGTACCATGGAATACTGTAACATTCCCTAGTTGATACAAGTACATGTAGAAATGCTTTAAAGTTTCAATGCCTTTTACCCTTTTTGAGCTGTGATATGATTTATAATTTATTTTGCTCAGAACTTGGTTGTTTATGCAATGTAGGTATATGAATATGTATAGTCCTTCAAAGAATTCACTGTGGTAGGTCAAATATTTATTTCAACTCATATTCTCATTGATTTCTTCCTTTGGGAATTATTTACAGACCAGGTTAATAATCTGTGAAAAAAAAACTATTGAATTTTAAAAGTACTTCTATTAGTGAGCTTTAAAATACTTGTGTAACATTTATTAAATTAAAGATCTGTTGCTTAGCTCATGTTTACTCAAGGTTATATGCTTTAGAGATAATGTGGGAAATTGAGATCCTTTAAGATTTCTCCAATTACTACATATGGTTTAGCTAATTAAAAATTTGAAGTATTTTTTTTTAATTTTTTATTGCATTTTAGGTTTGGGGGTACATGTGCAGAACATGCAAGACAGTTGCATAGGTACACACATGGCAGTGTGTTTTGCTTCCTTTCTCCCCTTCACCCACATTTGGCATTTCTCCCCAGGCTATCCCTCCCCACCTCCCCCTCCCACTGGCCCTCCCCATTTCCCCCCAATAGACCCCAGTGTTTAGTACTCTTCTCTCTGTGTTCATGCGTTCTCATTTTTCATCACCTATGAGTGAGAATATGCGGTGTTTCGTTTTCTGTTCTTGTGTCAGTTTCCTGAGGATGATGTTCTCCAGATTCATCCATGTCCCTACAAATGACACAAACTCATCATTTCTGATTGCTGCATAATATTCCATGGTGTATATGTGCCACATTTTTCCAATCCAGTCTATCATCAATGGGCATTTGGGTTGATTCCAAGTCTTTGCTATTGTAAACAGTGCTGCAATGAACATTCGTGTACATGTGTCCTTATAGTAGAACGACTTATAGTCTTTTGGATATATACCCAGTAATGGGATTGCTGGGTCAAATGGAATTTCTATTTCTAAGGCCTTGAGGAATCGCCATACTGTCTTCCACAGTGGTTGAACTAATTTACACTCCCACCAACAGTGTAAAAGTGTTCCTTTTTCTCAACATCCTCTCCAGCATTTGTTATCTCCAGATTTTTTAATGATCGCCATTCTAACTGGCGTGAGATGGTATCTCAATGTGGTTTTGATTTGCATCTCTCTGATGACCAGTGACGATGAGCATTTTTTCATATGATTGTTGGCCTCATATATGTCTTCTTTCGTAAAATGTCTGTTCATATCCTTTACCCACTTTTGAATGGGCTTGTTTGTTTTTTTCCTGTAAATCTGTTTGAGTTCTTTGTAAATTCTGGATATAAGCCCTTTGTCAGATGCGTAAACTGCAAAAATTTTTTCCCATTCTGTTGGTTGCCGATCCACTCTAGTGACCGTTTCTTTTGCCGTGCAGAAGCTGTGGAGTTTGATTAGGTCCCATTTGTCTATTTTGGCTTTTGTTGCCAATGCTTTTGGTGTTTTGTTCATGAAGTCCTTGCCTACTCCTATGTCCTGGATAGTTTTGCCTAGATTTTCTTCTAGGGTTTTTATTGTGCCAGGTCTTATGTTTAAGTCTTTAATCCATCTGGAGTTAATTTTAGTGTAAGGTGTCAGGAAGGGGTCCAGTTTCTGCTTTCTGCACATGGCTAGCCAGTTTTCCCAACACCATTTGTTGAACAGGGAATCCTTTCCCCATTGCTTGTTTTTGTCAGGTTTATCAAAGATTGTGTGGTTGTAGATATGTTGTGATGTCTCTGTTGCCTCTGTTCTGTTCCATTGGTCTATATCTCTGTTTTGGTACCAGTACCATGCTGTTTTGATTACAGTAGCCTTGTAGTATAGTTTGAAATCTGGTAGTGTGATGCCCCCCGCTGTGTTCTTTTTGCTTAGAATTGACTTGGCTATGCGGGCTCTCTTTTGGTTCCATATGAAGTTCGTGGTGGTTTTCTCCAGTTCTGTGAAGAAAGTCAATGGTAGCTTGATGGGTATAGCATTGACTCTGTAAATTACTTTGGGCAGTATAGCCATTTTTATGATATTAATTCTTCCTAACCATGAACATGGAATGTTTCTCCATCTGTTTGTGTCCTCTCTGATGTCATTGAGCAGTGGTTTGTAGTTTTCCTTGAAGAGGTCCCTTACATTCCTTGTGAGTTGTATTCCAAGGTATTTTATTCTTTTTGTAGCAATTGTGAATGGCAGTTCGTTCTTGATTTGGCTTTCTTTAAGTCTGTTATTGGTGTAGAGGAAGGCTTGTGATTTTTGCATATTGATTTTATATCCTGAGACTTTGCTGAAGTTGCTTATCAGTTTCAGGAGTTTTTGGGCTGAGGCGATGGGGTCTTCTAGGTATACTATCATGTCACCTGCAAATAGAGACAATTTGGCTTCCTCCTTTCCTATTTGAATACCCTTTATTTCTTTTTCTTGCCTGATTGCTATGGCTAGAACTTCCAGTACTATATTGAATAGGAGTGGTGACAGAGGGCATCCTTGTCTAGTGCCGGATTTCAAAGGGAATGCTTCCAGTTTTTGCCTATTCAGTATGATATTGGCTGTTGGTTTGTCATAAATAGCTTTTATTACTTTGAGATACGTTCCATCAATACCGAGTTTATTGAGGGTTTTTAGCATAAAGGGCTGTTGAATTTTGTCAAATGCCTTCTCTGCGTCAATTGAGATAATCATGTGGTTTTTGTTTATGGTTCTGTTTATGTGGTGAATTACGTTTATAGACTTGCATATGTTGAACCAGCCTTGCATCCCCGGGATGAATCCTACTTGATCATGATGGATAAGTTTTTTGATTTGCTGTTGCAATTGGCTTGCCAATATTTTATTGAAGATTTTTGCATCTATGTTCATCATGGATATTGGCCTGAAGTTTTCTTTTCTTGTTGGGTCTCTGTCGGGTTTTGGTATCAGGATGATATTGGTCCCGTAGAACGATTTGGGAAGGATTCCTTCTTTTTGGATTATTTGGAATAGTTTCAGAAGGAATGGTACCAGCTCCTCCTTGTGTGTCTGGTAGAATTCGGCTGTGAACCCGTCTGGACCTGGGCTTTTTTTGTGTGGTAGGCTCTTAATTGCTGCCTCAACTTCTGCCCTTGTTATTGGTCTATTCATAGTTTCTGCTTCCTCCTGGTTTAGGCTTGGGAGGACACAGGAGTCCAGGAATTTATCCATTTCTTCCAGGTTTGCTAGCTTATGTGCGTAGAGTTGTTTGTAATATTCTCTGATGATGGTTTGAATTTCTGTGGAATCTGTGGTGATTTCCCCTTTATCATTTTTTATTGCATCTTTTTTGTTGTTCTCTCTTTTCTTTTTAATCAATCTGGCTAGTGGTCTTTCTATTTTGTTGATCTTTTCAAAAAACCAGCTCTTGGATTTATTGATTTTTTGGAGGGTTTTTCGTGTCTTAATCTCCTTCAGTTCAGCTCAGATCTTAGTTATTTCTTGTCTTCTGCTGGATTTTGAGTTTTTTTGATCTTGCTCCTCTAGCTCTTTCAATTTTGATGATAGGGTGTCAATTTTGGATCTTTCCATTATTCTCATATGGGCACTTATTGCTATATACTTTCCTCTAGAGACTGCTTTAAATGTGTCCCAGAGATTCTGGCATGTTGTGTCTTTGTTCTCGTTGGTTTCGAAGAACTTCTTTATTTCTGCCTTCATTTCGTTGTTTATCCAGTCAACATTCAAGAGCCAGTTGTTGAGTTTCCATGTAGCTGTGCGGTTCTGGGTTGGTTTCTGAATTCTGAGTTCTAACTTGATTGCACTATGGTCTGAGAGGCTGTTTGTTATGATTTCAGTTGTTTTGCATTTGCTGAGCAGTGCTTTACTTCCAATTATGTGGTCAGTTTTAGAGTAGGTGTGATGTGGTGCTGAGAAGAATGTATATTCTGTGGATTTGGGGTGGAGAGTTCTGTAGATGTCTATCAGATTTGCTTGCTCCAGGTCTGAGTTTAAGCCCTGGATATCCTTGTTGATTTTCTGTCTGTTTGATCTGTCTAATATTGACAGTGGGGTGATAAAGTCTCCCACTATTATTGTGTGGGAATCTAAGTCTCTTTGTAAGTCTTTAAGAACTTGCCTTATGTATCTGGGTGCTCCTGTATTGGGTCCGTATATGTTTAGGATTGTTAGCTCTTCTTGTTGTATTGATCCTTTTACCATTACGTAATGGCCTTCTTTGTCTCTTTTGATCTTTGTTGCTTTAAAGTCTATTTTATCAGAGATGAGAATTGCAACTCCTGCTTTTTTTTTGCTCTCCATTTGCTTGGTCAATCTTCCTCCATTCCTTTATTTTGAGCCTTTGTTTATCCTTGCATGTGAGATGGGTTTCCTGGATACAGCACACTGATGGGTTTTGGATTTTTATTCAATTTGCCAGTCTGTGTCTTTTGATTGGTGCATTTAGTCCATTTACATTTAGGGTTAATATTGTTATGTGTGAATTTGATACTGCCATTTTGATGCTAGCTGACTGTTTTGCCCGTTAGTTGTTGTAGATTCTTCATTATGTTGATGCTCTTTAGCAATTAGTGTGATTTTGGAATGGCTGGTACTGGTTGTTCCTTTCTATGTGTAGTGCCTCTTTCAGGAGCTCTTGTAAAGCAGGCCTGGTGGTGACAAAATCTCTGAGTACTTGCTTGTTCACAAAGGATTTTATTTTTCCTTCACTTATGAAGCTCAGTTTGGCTGGATATGAAATTCTGGGTTGAAAGTTCTTTTCTTTAAGGATGTTGAATATTGGCCCCCACTCTCTTCTGGCTTGCAGAGTTTCTGCCGAGAGATCTGCTGTGAGTCTGATGGGCTTCCCTTTGTGGGTGACTCAACCTTTCTCTCTGGCTGCCCTTAGTATTTTCTCCGTTATTTCAACCTTGTTGAATCTGACGATTATGTGCCTTGGGTTTGCTCTTCTTGCGGAATATCTTTGTGGTGTTCTCTGTATTTCCTGCAATTGAGTGTTGGCCTGTCTTGCTAGGTGGGGGAAATTTTCCTGGATAATGTCCTGAAGAGTATTTTCCAACTTGGATTCATTCTCTTCGTCACATTCTGGTACACCTATCAAACATAGGTTAGGTCTCTTCACATAGTCCCACATTTCTTGGAGACTTTGTTCATTCCTTTTTGCACTTTTTTCTCTGATCTTGGTTTCTCATTTTATTTTGTTGAGTTGATCTTCGACTTCTGAAATTCTTTCTTCTGCTTGGTCAATTCAGCTATTGAAACTTCTGCATGCTTCACGAAGTTCTCGTATTGTGTTTTTCAGCTCCTTTAATTCATTCATATTCCTCTCTAAGTTATCCATTCTTGTTATCATTTCCTCCAATCTTTTTTCAAGGTTCTTAGTTTCTTTGCATTGATTTGAAACATGTTCTTTTAGCTCACAAAAGTTTCTCATTATCCACCTTCTGAAGTCTGATTCCGTCATTTCGTCACAGTCATTCTCCATCCAGCTTTGTTCCCTTGCTGGTGAGGAGTTTTGGTCCTTTCTAGGAAGCGAGGTGTTCTGGTTTCGGATGTTTTCCTCCTTTTTGCTCTGGTTTCTTCCCATCTTTGTGGATTTATCCACCTGTCGTCTGTGTAGTTGCTGACTTTTCGATTGGGTCTCTGGGTGTACCCCCAGATTGTTGATGATGAAGTATTTCTGTTACTTGGTTTTCCTTCTACCAGTCTAGCCCCTTCGCTGTATGACTGCAGAGGTCCACTCCAGGCCCTGCTTGTCTGGGGTACACCTATAGCAGCTGCAGAACAGTAGGGATGCTACCAGTTTCTTTTTTTGCTATCTTTGTCCCAGGATGATGCCTGCCAAATGTCAGTCTTTTGGATATAGAGGGGTCAGGGAGCTGCTTGAGGAGACAGTCTGTACTTTATAGGAGCTCAAGTGCTGAGCTGTGAGCTCTGACATTCATTCAGGGATGTTAGGCTGCTATGTTTAATTCTGCTGCAACAGACCTCAAAAAAAAAGCCCTTTTTTCTCAGCTGGTCTTTCTGAAGGGGTTGGGGTTTATTTTTGAGTGTCTGCTGGGTTGTCCTGCCCAGCTAGGAGGCAGTGTTGTCCTGCCAAGGCTCCGCCCTGCTGGTGTGAGGTTCACCCTGTTTCTGAGGTCTCCGCCCTGCAGCCGTGGGCTCCGCCCTGCGGCGGAGTCTCTCTGTTGTACCGGGTTGCCTCGGCAACGGCAGGCTGCGTCAGCAATGGGCGTTTACCTCAGTAGGGGCTGATTGCCTCGGTAATGGTGGACGCCCCTCCCGCATGGAGCTGCGCCTTAAGGTAACCTCCTAGCAGCGAGTGTTTGGAATCCTGTTTTGTTTGTTGCACTGTGTACTCCTAACTTTTTGTTCTGGGCTGGCTCACTGTTCAAGTCCCATTCAGTCTCAAGTTCAGCCCTCTCAGGTCTCAGGTTGCCAGTTCAACAGGGCACCTGGAACAGTGCGCTTCTGTGCGGACCTCTGTGAAGCGCCTCTGCGCTCCTACGCTGGCTGCAGCTGCACCGGCTGCTGGCTACACCAGTCAAGATCTCTGGCTGGCGTCCCACGTTTGTTTTATATCTGGGAATTTCCCCATTCTGTGGGCAACAAAGGTCCGTCTGAAAATGCGTCCCTGACTCACCTTCTCCATGCATCCAGCGAGAGCCTCAATCCTGGGTTGTTCTCACAGCGCCATCTTGAGTCGTCCCCCAAATTTGAAGTATTTTTATGCATTAAAGCACACCCACATGCTTCCATTTGGATAATATTGTCAACTGTTTCACCTTCAGACATGTATAAATATAATTTAATTTCCACCCATTGTGGAAATATACAATCTACTACTGTTTATGAGCTGCCCTCCAAATCAAATTTTTAAATTTTTATAAACATTATTGACATTAGTCAGATTAATTTCAGATTTGCAAAAAGGCACACACATGGTTTTTCTAACAATTTCAGATTTTGACTTATTGAGAGAAAGATGTTTTTTCATTTTCTTTTCTCAAGTAAAGGTGAGTCAAAGACAACTTTCCAGAATATTATCTAGAAATGTATTCTGCGGTGTTGAAGGATGTGGGCTTTGGAGCCAGATCACCTTACTTAAAATATGTCTCTGCAGCCTACTGGCTACCTGTCTTTAAGGACCATGTGTGACTGTTCTGTGCCTTAATTTCCTCATCTCTTTTCTGCTCTCCATCTTGCTATTGAAAACTTCAGTATAACTTTAAATACTCCTTTGCTGGGTAATCTATCTTTTTCTCTTTCTGCTCCTTTTATGTTTTTATTTTTCAATGTCTCTGATGTTCTGCTATTTTTGTATGATAAATATACATGTAGGTATTTTATTTATTTTGCTCAGGACTTGTGGTGCTTTTGCAATCTTATATTACATGAATTTTATTAACTTGGGAAATTTCACAGACCTTACCTTTTTGAATATTGCTCTCCCCCATCTTCCTTTTCTCATACTCCTAATAGACACATGTTGGACCATCTTCTTTTGTTCGGCATATCTTTTAACCTATTTTACATTTCTATCATTTTACGACTTAGTGCTGCATCTTGGGTTATTTCCTCAGCTCTGTCTTGCTACTTGAATCTCCTACTGACTATATGGAATTTGTTGTTTTTTCCAGTCCACTGGATTTAAAATCTCAATAACTATTAATTTCATTTCTGTAAGTTCTTTTGTTTCTTATACTTTTGATTTTTTGTTAATCCTTATTCTTTGATTTTAATTCTTTCTTTTATCTCTTTAGGGATTTAAATTATTTTATAAGTTTGTTCAGATTATTATTTGGCCCTCTTAGGTTATCTACTAATCTTTTTTATTCTATTTGATAACCATTTTCTAGCACATTTTGTAATTTTTCATTAAGAAGTTCTTGTATGTCATTTTTTTTCTTTTTTAGGAATTTCATATTTTTTCTCTTATAGAAATTGGTTCAGAGAGTTTTTTTTTTTCATTTTCTTCTGCTACGTATTTCAGTGAAGTCAGCTCGGATTCTCATCACTCGTGAACCCTGTAAATTGGACTGTAAATCTCAGATAATCTAAGCTTGGGGTTTTGATTTCTCCTGGTATATATATATATATATATATTTTTGCTTACCCAAAAACCAAAATAAAGAAAATATTAGTGCTGGCATCCTAAGACATGTAGATGCATTTTATCTAGCTCTTCATTTCCTGAGGGTGTAGCACTTTAAGGGTCCTATCTTTATTCTGAGATTTACATCCCCATTCCTGACCTCACATAGGCTTAATTTCTCTGCATAGATACTAATGTCCAACACCCTAGCAATTTAGAGATCTAGTCTATACTCTCTGGCATACCACTCATCCTACCCTGACCATTGAAGCATCAACTAGTGTGCTTACTACTCTTTTACTTTCTGATGCCTGGGGATTTTACTCTTTTCTAGCTGCCTTAGCAATGTATTTTAAAAGTTTCCTTTTTTACTTTATTCAGAATTTGTAAGCATTTGCAACAGGAGTAGTTTATTCATTAGTTTAGTCTATCACATTGTTGTAACCAAAATTGTAGTGTCATCTTGAGGATTAAATGAGATTTTGCATGTACAAAGTTTAGCATACTGCCTGACTTAAGTTTGATCATATTTTTGATATTAGTCATTATTATAGAACAATTTGTATAGATTCCAAATGAACCTCAAGCTACTGCTGAGAGGAGGAAAAAGCAGTTTTATTACCTATGTTGGTTATTTCCACAAAACGTCCTATTGTTAGTCACAGGCTTAGATACTGACCAGCATATGCAGAGTTTCTAGCACTGTTCCTGGAAATTCTCAATTTTTTAAATTATACCCTCCAATGTTGGATGCTGTCAGTGGATTCTTGTTTTTGTCCAATTCTTGTTACAGCAAAATTTCACTGACTTTTTCACAAAGGTTTTATGAAGAACGGTCAAATTCTTTGCCTACAAAATGATACATGGTACCCAGTATACCTTTTACTAACCTATCAATAACATTAACATAATTTTCAAAGATGACAAGAGATTTTCTCCAGTAAAATGAAATCCTAGACCATCTAGGGCAATGAACAAAAAAAATATTAACAGGCTCCTGCTTAACTATGTCATCTAGTACAATTAGTGTCATAAGTCATTCATGCTAGGCAGATGGTAATATTTTCTTTGGCAATTAATGACAACATAGGGCAGTGTTATGAAAAGAATAATGGTATAATGTGACTCCATAAAAGAATGAAGAACACTGATTAAGAGATATATTCTATATTCTTTAGTAGAAAGTGAATCTTTAGTTTTATGAAATTAATATATACTGTTATTATATTTGAGATGAATACATACTATTATGTCAAGAAAAATTAGTGTTTTAAATAAAATAATATACAGAGTTATTTATAATTAGCAAAGATGGAACTAACCTATAACCTATTAGCAAAGATGGAACTAATGTATAAACTAAACTATCATGAAAATAGTTAAACATGCTTATAGTCTTTTTTAATCATAGAATATTTTGGTGTCATTAAAGTAATGTTTATGCAAATAAGAATGACCCAGTATCACCAAGTTATACTCAGATCAAAATGATTAGCTGCTAATGGTTTTATTATTAACAAGAACAGATAGAAAATAAACCATGTATTCTATTCAAGAATCTAGAAAAATTAAACATTATGCTAGGAAAATAGAAATTGAAATAAACAATGATAAAAGTAGAAGAATAAATGAAGCCATAAATGGGCTTTTTGAAAAGTTCAGTAAACAGCCAAAATCCTGGCAATGCAAACGAGGAAGAGAAGTCATACATATGTTAATACTTGAAATGAGAAAGAGGATATAACCAGAAGCATTAACTCAATTTTAAAACGAAATACCAATAATATGGAGAATCCAAGTGGAATATTTTCAAAATGTCAACTAATAAAAAAAATCTCAAAAAGAAGTAGAAAGTATGTATAATATAACTGCCATACTGAATTTTATATTTATCATGTGTTCACCATTGATTTGATTCTTTCAGACCATTCTTAAGCTATTGAATATTTTCCAGATTTTTGGTTAGAAATCTTAAATTAAGACATATTTATTAGTCTCCTTTTTAAAATAAAAAAAATAAAGTCTGTCAGAAACAGCAAGGAATAAAAGAAAGGGAGTAATCCACCATCTACAGTGACCCAAGAAATAATGTGTACTACAACTTCAAACTGTGAAGTACTCTGACCAAATATAAGATATATCTACTGAGGAGATAGCTTGCTGATAGTCAAGTGATATTCTTTGCGTTCTGCAAGATATGGATTTCTCCCAAAGTAAGCACTGTAGTCCTTAAATAAGAAGCCACTGACCCCCTGACTATAGCTAGAGGAATGGGCCAGTCATGAGAAATACAGGCATATCCCTGTAATGACTTAGTTGAAAAACACAGTAAGTCAAAAACTGCAACTAAAGGATACATCTTATGTCATTTCTGTGGTCTCTAACCAATCCTCCTGATTGAGGTGGATGCTTAGAGTAAGGTAGAGTGATCCAAGGAAAAGAAGGAAGCAGTTGCACACTATAACAGAAAGCTTATGGGGAAATAATAACTCATAATAATGTTAACCTTTTTGAACAATTACATATGGAAGAAACTGTTCTAGATTTAATATTGATGCATTTAATTTTTATAACAAGCTATAAAGAGACTATGCAGATAAAAACCAGAGATACAGAGAATTAAAAGTACTATTTCAAGACCAAAGGACTAGCAGGATGCAGCATTGGAATTTGAATCCTGTGGGTGACTTCAGAGCCTAACTGTCTTCTGTACTCTCCTCCTCCCTACCCCCAACACTACTCTGCTTTTCCTTCGGACACTAAAATATTTAGTCAGAATAAAGGAGAGAACAGACAAAAGAGAGGCTAGAGATTGCCAGTTCACACTCCTCTCTCCATTTTCTCCACAGAGTAGTCTTGCATGCCTTTCTAATTTGTCCTGAGCTCTGTCTCTGGAGATTGGCTATAAACTTCACCTTGCCCTGATTTGGATCCAAGGGATTTGATCCAGGATATTTATAATATCTTTCATGGGATACTTTTTCTTTTTTTTAAATCCTGGTGGATAGTTTAATGCCTAAATGTACAACCCATGACTTGGTGTCTCTCTCACAGTAAATTTGTTTGTGCTGGCAGATACCCATATGGCTCTTGTCTGACCTGTATCCAGTTTATAATACCAAGATAGACATTCTCCAGGAGAGCTTTGATTAGAAGGAAAGTTAGATCTGAGTATGTCAATTAGATAAGACAGAGGTGGCAACACAGCAAAAACACATGAAATGTCAGAAGCAGTTTATTATGTACAAATCCCGAAGAGAAGAGGGATGTTAATGAGGGCTGACAGGAAGTCTGGAGCCAACAGAGTGCCCAACCTGTATTTGGGGCATGGAGGAAGATCTATGAGCCAAGGACTTTATTAGGGTGCAAGGTATTACCCAAGGAGGCTTCCCACAGGAAATTCTAACTGGCATGTTTAGAGCAAGCTAGCATGAATCTCAAAGGTCATGTTGTGACTGAGAGTGGTTACTGTGGCATATATGTACAGTCTATGTAGGTGTGGGATCAGTAGAGGGTGAGTCAGCTATGTTGTATCTGTATGTCCCTTATGGAGGTAGCCACCAGGAGGCAGACATTTGGATTGACCACATTGAAGAACTGGGAAGAGGCAGAGAACTGGATACTGTGTCAAAGGTAACTACGCCATGCTTCTGGTATGAGAAAGTTAAATCTAGATTCAAAATGGATGCTGAAGCAACATAAAGTTTTAACAATTTGCTACAGTTCCTTATCTGGAATCTGGCATATGAATCATTCAGAAATGAGTAAAAATCTTGAACAAAAGGAAATAAATATACATTGTTAAATGAGTTGCCCAAAGAATGAAGAGTTCAATTCAATAGATTTTTATATTCTAAAAAATTTTCTAAATTCGATATTTCTAAAAAAAAAAATGCATAGAGAGAGGATTATGTGATAATGGGAGAACCTAACAGCAAGTTGGAAAAACTCAGGAAAACCATGGCAATAAAACAAACATTTCAAAATGAA
Source organism: Callithrix jacchus (assembly GCF_049354715.1). Classification (NCBI taxonomy): domain Eukaryota; kingdom Metazoa; phylum Chordata; class Mammalia; order Primates; family Cebidae; genus Callithrix; species Callithrix jacchus. The sequence continues at coordinate 83,305,840 of NC_133513.1, read as the reverse complement.
AGCAATAAGAAGGAGAAAAAGAAAATAATACCAATTCTGGCAAATATATGATAGATGGCTTGGGAAAATCAGAAAAGGAATCAAACTAAAATAATAAGATATTATAATAACTGATAAATAAAGGAGGCCCAATATATGCACAACTGGTATTTTTTAAAATGAGGACATATGGAACAGATTCATTCAGTACCAAAGACAGTGTATTTCCAGAATGTAAAAAAGTTCAATATTAGAAAAAGCATTACATATAATTTGTATTTTCAATACATTCGAAAGAGAAAAATGTATTTTTCTAATAGATGCCAAAAAGGCATTTGACAAACTGTGAAACATCTGATTTTAAAAGATATGTTTAGCAAAATAGGATTAGAAGAGAAAATTGACAAAACAAACAATCTCTAACATACATGCTTAATGGCTAGAAGACCAGATTTATTTTCATCAAGAGCAGGATAAAAACAAAGGTTCTGATATCATCAATTATCATATAGCTTTACTTTGAAATGTTAGCAAAATTAATTGTACAAGAAAAATAAATACCTATAAACATTTGGAAACAGATGACAAAGGAGTAATAATTGCGACTATTTAAAAATAATGCAAATTAATAGCAAAAGTGTAAGGATGAAAATAGAAAAAAAAGTAAATGCTAGAAATATATTAAAATAGTAATTACATGAAAAATTTTGTAGCTTTAATAGTAATCAAAGCATAAAAAGACAATAAGCAATGATTTGTTTTGTTTTTTCCTATTAGACTAAAATACTAAGATTAGTAATGTTATTCAGAATTGGTAAGGGTTTGTGAAGTGGACATCCTTTACTTTTGGGAAAACTACCAATTTCCACACCCTTCTAATTAGTCTTGGAAATAGATGAACAGTCTTTAAAATGTTATTACAGTATGACTCAGTAATTTACCTCTAGAAGTGTTTTCTAAGGAAGTAATTGGACAACATGCTCATTATACACAAATATATACCTTAAAACATTTTTTTATTTCAGTTCTCTACTCTAGTAGCAACAATTAGAGATACCTAGGATGTTTATAATCTATTGTTAAATAAAAACTATTCAGATGGTTTTGTTTAATTACTCTCTTATAAAGTTTGGAAGTATGTTTATCAAGAATGTTTATATCTAGGTGGCAGGATGATTGACTTTTAAAAATTTATATTTTCCAATTTCTTCTGTGATCATGTATTACATATATACTGAGTTATTCTCATAAGAAACTTTTATATATATCATGTTGTATACAGAAGGCAATGTAAACATTCTTCACAATTTGATCCCAAGTGCCAACCAAAAACCTTAGGAAAATAATCTTGAATTAAGCTAAAATGTTGCTATTTGCCTTTGGGAAATGAAATTATGATGATCTTTATTTTTTTCTTGTACATATTTTCTGTTTTCTATAATTTTAAAAATTTTTTTGTGTGATTAAAAAAAGCAGAAACCCAAAAGCAGAGGGGAAACATGAAAAAAAGTAACTTTTATCATTAAATGAAATTAAAATTTGTTTCTCCTGTGCCGTAGTTTACTCATCTGTGACTTCATGTGTGACTGCAGTAGGGGGCGCAATTGGATGACATCATTTTTCTACCTGTATTTTATATTCCCTTCAAAAGGCTTAATTTGAGGAAATACACAAATTAAGACTATAAGAAATGGAAGTAAAAAGAGTGCTCATAGTAGCATATTTTTAACTTTTCAATTTTCGAATGTTTTCCTGTACCAAAGATATAACTACCTCTGTCTATGGGTTTCACTTCTTCACCTTGAGGCTGAAGTGATTAAATGGGAATAAAGAGATAAACCTCTTATAATGAAGTAAGGTTTGAAGGAGCTCTGTATTCCTTCTCCTTTATTTTCTTCTGAAGTTTTAATAGTATTCATCTATCTTACTGTTTTATAAAAATGATATGTGCTTATTATAAAGATACAAGCAATGAAGAAAAGTAGAAAGGAAGCAAAAAACATGTTAAATTCTGGCATGGAAGGATCTATCATTAGCAACTAGAGAACATCACTTAAGATCTCTTTCTCTCTTTCTTCCTCTGGATATGTTCAGAGAGCAAGGGAGATGACTAGATCAGTAGCAAGAACTGATTTCATAAAAATGGCAAATGGCGTCAATTTAAACGTACTGTTTTCTTAAGTACGGAATTAAACCAAAGAAAAAAAGTGAAATAAAAATAATTTCTTCTTTTGTGATGAATCTTGCTCTGTTGCCCAGGCTGGAGTGCAATGGCATGATCTCGGCTCACCGCAACCTCTGCTTCCTGGGTTCAAGCGATTCTCCTGCCTCAGCCTTCTGAGTATCTGGGATTACAGGCGCCTGCCACTATGCCTGGCTAATTTTTGTATTTTTAGTAGAGACGGGGTTTCACCATATTGGCCAGGCTGGTCTCAAACTCCTGACATCAGGTGATCCGCCTGCCTCAGCCTCCCAAAGTGCTGGGGTTACAGGCGTGACCCACCATGACCAGCTGAAAATAATTTCTGAACTTCAAATTAACATTTTATCAGCAGAAGACACATAGATCCTTAAAAGTTAAGAACAGATTAAAAGAAACTGTGAAAGATTAAAGTCACACACACATATATATATGTACATCCTGTTGATTTTGTTTTCTATTTTAAAATATACACTTTAAAAATACATTTTTAGAGTCTGGAGTTGAATTAAAGAAATCCACTGCAATATTAACTAATGGAGGCTGACAGATTGATTTATATCGGTAATGAAAAGGATTCAAGCCAGGAAAGACGTGCACATCAGCACGGACCACCACTGCTAGATTCAGTATCCCAGCTTCTGCAATTTACAGGGACACCAGTCAACAACTCACAATGTTCACATCACCTGTGACAGTTGACAGGGCTAACCTTACAACATCAGAGGTGGCTTAAATGTGTTTGTACATAAAATCCTAGCAAAAAGAAAATTAAAAAGTAAGAAATCTTCCCATTTCTTTAATCCTTCCTCGCTTTACCACAGCTGTATATCTTGAGAGAATTCTCCCAAATACCTCTGCATAAAATGTAAGCCAACCTTCTTCCTGATAAGGGGCAGAAGGTGGAAAATAAGTATAATATACATAGTACATTTTTCACAAAGTTATGTGTTATTTAATTAAAAATTAGCTCTTTTTTGGTGTGTGTTTAAATATCCATTAAAAAACATTCATGATGATGATAGATGGCAATTATAATGTATGACCGCAGCTCTAGAATTTATTCCCGAGCAGTAACCAATGGCAGACAAGAAATGTGACATAAATATCTAGCTACATTTATCTCATTTATGACCATGCCAGAGGGAGTAAAAATAGGAAGGTATGTGTCCAAAATGATCCCAGCACATGATCTCAGAGTTTCCCTTTGACCAGATAATCTCTTCCCCTATGAATTTATTCTTTGTTATCTTTTCTCAATTCAGATGCCCCTCTCCCAAAAGTTTATTAAAATTCGTCAGCATGAAGAGGGAGTACCATGTAAGGGGAATGACCTGGCAGTGTGCTGTAGACCTTGGCTCCATATGGCCATATTCTAGCTAGGATGGTTGCCTAGGTGGCTCTTATGGCCAAATCTGGAGCACACCTTTCAGCCTTATGTTTTCTGGGGCTTTGTATATCTTAGTCACTCTGGGATACTCTGCTACGACACACACTTTATACATTGTAGTATGATTATATGTAGCATGCAATATATTTTTGAGCATATAAAATAAGTAAACATTTGTAACCTTCTTGATGATTATATTTTATGCATATACTAATACATTTTTCTCCCCAAATGGCTGCCAGATCTGCTCCTCTCCATGAGGACACCATCTTTATTATCCTACTGATCTCTTTCAAACTCACCCATCTCTTCCAGCACAGGTTATGCTTACTTAAGGCAGTCTGTGTCTCCCACTGTCTTTCAAATCTGTTGTTATGCATGGCCTCTTTCACAGTTTTTCTTTTGATTCTTAAAAGCTTTTCCTCCTTTCATCAAAGCCTGTCTCTTGCAATTAAAACTTTTGGATTTCAGAACAATTGCTTCTGTTACTAGTTTTAGAAACCTATTTAAGAGTAAAATATCCATTTTAGAGGTATAAAACCAAATATTTACTGTTTCTCTTGATATAAGAAATGTAATTTTTCTAAAGAAAATGGATGCTTCATATCCACTGGAATAGGGACCATCATATACAAAGTAGTAGAGAAAATAATCATTTTAAGATATTATATTGAGCCACATGAGTAAACCAAGCATTCATGAGGCTCTGTTGCAAACCCCTGTTCTGATTGTGTTTACTGATTGGAGAGACTCCTTCAAGGTGTTCAGTTACTTTCTGTAATATATATGCCATTATTCAGCTCCCCTGTAGCTTATTTATCAAAACCTTTCTATATCTCTTTCCTGCTGAACTCTTGACATGGCTTCTCAAAATCCCTTTCAGTTGAGTCACTACTGTTTAATCAAAGTTGACATGGTTGATTAAATCTAAAATATATCACCTTGGTCTTTTGGGTGTCATCTTTAAATAGGGCTTGAGAAAGGAAGCATAAATAGAAATTCAGGGATTCTCCTATGTTATTTCTATCTAATATTTCCTAGTAGTTATTTATGGAGCCCACAGGTTTTGCAGAATATATGCAGAATCAGTCTTCCTTAATTCAGCATATAGAGGATTTAAAAAAATCTTTAACAAAGATGCAGATGAAGTTTTGTAACTCGACATACAAAGCCCTGTTCTAAACAAGCTGCTTTCTATTTCTAGTTAAATCCTAATTCGAAGTCATAATTTAACTGAGCTGTACAAATACTCTTTATAAGCTACAAAAAGCTTACTGTGGCGTTTAAAACCTATGGATGTTGAGATAATAGCAAAGCTGTTTCACCTGGATGTGATGAGACAAATATAGAATAATGTCTTAGATGCAAGAGTAACTTCCTGATGTATTTAATAAAATGGGCTGTCTGCAGGCTATTAAGTCTGTCCCATCTTTAATCCATTTTTGACTGTGCTCGTAGTTATTTAAAAATGTGGCCCTGCAGGCCCAGCTGCTTGCCTTAGAATCTGGTGGATCATCCTTCAACAGATATGCTTCAAAGCCCACTCAGCAGCCCCAAACCCACTCTTCTGTCAGGAGGAACAGTCTGGGGAATATGCCCCTGAGCCAGCTGAGCAGCCGCAGGACCTCTTTTTTTGGCCACAGAAGCAGCCCTCAGGATCTGCTTCCAGTGGACAAGCCCCTGAGCCAGCCAAGTAGCCATTTACCTATGCCCCTAGCCAGAGAAACAATTCAGTAGGCTAGCCTCCAGAAGACCTATTCTCAAGCCAGTCAAGCAGTTATGTGCTGACACCTGCAGCCAGAGAACAAGTCTAGCTGACCTGCCTCAGGTGGATTCCTCCTTGAACCAGTCAAACCACTGTGGCTGGCAACCCTTGCCCAGAGGCCCTGATCCTGGCAAACCAGTCCCCCAAAAGGCCAATCCATCCCATGCTCCCAAGCCCCTGGCCTGCGAAACAGCCCAGACAGTTCCCAAACTGGTCAATCCACTGCATGCATGTGTACACTCCAGGCCTGAGAGATAGTTTGGCAAACTCACCCCTGGTGAAGCCACATCGCCATTGCCAAACTCCCATAGCCTAGGCCAAGGCACTCCACAGACATTGCTAATGGATTACAGCTGAAGAAACGTCATGGAGACCTGTGTCCACCTAGCACCCAAGCCAACATAACCCAACCAAATGACATCACAGGAACCATCTATGGGAAAAAGTTTTTCTCTATGAAAGGTACTCAATAAAATTAAGATAACTGACTGTGCTACCAGCTGTAGGGATATCAATATGGGGACAAAAGAAACATGAAAAACCAAGGAAACATGAAAACTTCAAAGGAGAACAATAATTCTTCAGTAACACATCCCAGAGAGAAGGAAATATGCAAACAACAGAAAAATTCAAAATAATTGTCTTAAGAAAGTGAGATACAGAGAATACAGATAAACAATGTAAATCAGTAAAATGATTCATTATCTGAAACAAGTTCAACAAAGAATAAATATCGTAAAGAAAAACCACATAAATCTTGATGCTGAAGAATTCAGTGAAGTAATACAATTAAGAGTTCAACAACATATTAGAGCAAGCAGAAGAAAAGAATTTATGAACTTAAAGACAAATCTTTTGCAATAATCCAAGTGAAAGAAAGAATGAAGAAAGCCTACAGGACTCATGGGGTACCACATGAGATTTTAAGAAGAGAACATAGAAATGGGAAAAAGAGTAAAAAAAACCTATTCATTTTAAAAATAGTTGGTAACTTCCCAAGTCTTGCAAGAGTTATGGATAATCAGTTCCAAAAATTATAGAAATTTTCAAATAGAATCAATGCAAAATGGTCCTCTCTGAGGCACATTATAGTCAAATTATCAAAAGCCAAAGACAGAATTCTAAAACCTACAAGAGAAAAATGTCACTCAGTATGTAGTAGCCATTCTTTATCCAATTGACATGTGGAGTTTCAGGGGAAAAAAAGCTTTCGTGTGTTAAAAACAACAGCAACAACAACAACAACAACAACAAAACATTTTGGAAAAATTAAATTTAACAGAGCTTAATTGGGCAAAGAATGATTTATGAATTGGATGGCCTTCCAAGCCAGAGTAAGATCAGAGAGACTCAAGCACAGCCATGTGCTGGACGATTTATGAATGGAAAAAGAAAAGTGACGTACAGAAAATAGAAGTGAGATGGCAGATTAGAGGCTTTTAGTGTGCCTCAGTCCCTGGGAAATAAGATACTGCCTTAAGATGAAGTCTGTGAGCAAATGGGAATCTGCAAGGTGCATAAAGTTCAACTCTGTGAGAAATACAGAGTAGGCAACCACCTAACAACTTCTCAATAGGGTGAAAACCTCACATATCAATATTAACCTTGAATGTAAATAAACACCCCACTTAGATAGAGTGTCAGATTGGATGAAATAACAAACGTTATCCATCTGCTGTCTTCAAGAAACCTATCTCACATGTGATAACACCCATAGGCTTAAAGTAAATGGTTGGAAAAAGACCTGCCACACAAATGAAAAACAAAAAACAGCAGGGTTCACTATTCTTATATTGGATACAACAGAGTTAAAACTAACAACAGTAAAAAAGGGCAAAAGGGCATTACATAATGATAAAGGGTTCAATTCAGAAGAATTAATCCTAAATATATATGCATATAACATTGGCACACCCAGATTCATAAACAAGTACTTCTGAACGTATGAGACACTTAGCAACACACAATGGTGGGAGAATTCAGCATCTCACAGACAGCATTAGACCAACGATGGAGGCAGAAAGCTAACAAAGAAATTCTGGACATAAGTTTAACACATAACCAATGGGATCTAATAGATATCTACAGAATAATTGTCCCATTGACCACAGAATATACATTCTTCTCATCTGCACACAGAACAAACTACAAGATTGACCACATGCTTAACCATAAAGCTCAATAAATTTTAAAAAAGTTAAATTGTACCAACCATGCACTCAAACCCAATGGAATGAAAATAGAAATCCATACCAAAAATATATCTAAACCATGCAGAATTTCATGGAAATTAAACAACTTGTCTTGAATGACTTTTGGTTAAACAATGAAATTAAAGCATAAATAAAAATGTTCTGTGAAATAAATAAAAACAGAGACACAACATACCAAAATCTCTGAGATGCAGCAAAAGCAATGTTAAGAGGAAAGTTTATCATGCTGAACATCAACTTCAAAGAGTTAGAAAGATCTCAAATCAATGATCTAACATCACACACCGAGAGAAATTAAGAATCCAAGAACAAATGAGTCCCCAGAGTACAAGAAGAAAAGACATAAATGAAATCAGAGCATAACTGAATGAAATTGGGACCCAAAAATACATACAAAAAATAAAAAACCCCAAAGTTGTTTATTTTAAATGATAAATAAGATAGACCTCTAACTAGATTAACAAAGAAAAAAAACCAGAGAAGATCTAAATAAGCACATTCAGAAATGACAAAGGTGTCATTATAACTGATCCAATAGAAATACAAAAGATCCTCAGAACTATTATGAAAACCTCTTTGTACACAAACTAGAAAATCTAGAGGGAATAGATAAATTCCTGGAAACATATGACTTCTCAAAATTAAGCCTGAACACACCAATATCAAGTTTTGAAATGGAGCCAGTAATGAAAAAGCTACCAAGGTGTGAGGTAGGTGAAGACCTGGATCAGATGAATTCATAATTGAAGACTATCAGATTTACAGAGAATAGCTGTCACTAATTCTACTGAGACTATTTCAAACAATCAAAGAGAAGGGACTCTTTCTTCACTCATTTTTTCAATGCCAGTATCATCCTAATATCAAAACCTGATAAAGTAAACATTAAAAAACAAAACCAAAAACACACTATAGGACAATATCCCTGAAGAACGTAGATACGAAAATCCTCAACAACATACTAGCAAATTGAGTAAAACAGCACATCAAAAATTTTATTCACCATGATCAAGTAGATTTCCATTTTGAAGTGCATGGTTGATTCAACATATACAAATCAACAAATGTGATTCATCACATAAACAGAATTAAAAACAAAATGAAATGATGATTTCAGCAGATACAAAAAAGGATTTTAGTAAAATCCAATATCTCTTCATGATAAGAACCCTCAACAAACTAGATATTGAAGGAACACACTTTCAAATAATAATCACCTATCACAAACTCACAGTCAACACCACACCGAAAAGGCAAAAGCTGGAAGCCTTCCCCTTAAAAATTGAAAGAAGACATTCCTATTTACCATAGTACTTGAAGTGCTAGCCAGAGCAACGGGGCAAGAGAAAGAAAGAAAAGGCATCCTAATAGGAAAAGAGATGGTCAAATTATTTCTCTTAGCTAATGATATGATTACATACCTAGAAAACACTAAAGACTCTACAAAATTGCTCCAAGAACTGACAAACAACTTCAGTAAAGTTTCAGGATACAAAATCAATACACAAAAATCAGTAACAATTCAAGATACAAATAACATTCAAGCTGAGAGCAAAATCAGGAATGTATTCTTATTAACAATAGCCATGAAAAAAATAAAATACCTAGGAATACTTCTAACCAAAGAGATCTCTACAAGAAGAATTACAAAACTGCTGAAAGAAATTTATAAATGACTCAAATGGGAAAATATTCTATATCCATGGATTAGAATAATCAATATCATTTAAATGGCCATACTGCCAAAAGCAATTTACAGATTCAATGCTATTCCTATCAAACTATCAACATTATTTTATACAGATTTAGAAAAAAAAACTATTCTAAAAAAACATGTGGAACTAAAAAAGAGCCCAATAGTTGAGGCAAGCCTATGCAAAAAGAACAAAGCCAGGGTTATGGCATTACCCAACTTGAAACTGTTACAAAGATATGGTAACAAAAAGAGCATGGTACTGGTAAAAAAAATAAATAAATAGACACATAGACCAATGAAACAGAATACAGAATTTAGAAATAAAGCTTCACACCTACAGCCATGTGATCCTTGACAAAGTAAACACAAATAAGCAATGAGAAAGGGACTCCCTATTCAATAAATCATGGTGGGAAAACTGGCTAGGCACATGCAGAAGAATGAAACAGGACCCCTACCTTTGACTATATACAAACATTAACTCAACATGGATAAAGATTTAAATATAACACCTAAAATTATAATAATCCTAAAAGAAAATGTAAGAAAAACCATTCTGGTCATCAGTCTTGAGAAACAGTTTATGACTAAGTTCTCAAAAGTAATTGCAACAAAAACAAAAGTTGGCATGTAAGACATAATTAAACTAAGGAGCTTCTGCAGAGCAAAAGAAACTATCGACAGAATATATAGGCAACCTAGTGGATAAGAGAAAATATCCACAAACTATGCATCTAACAATAGTCTAATATCCAGAATCTATAAAGAACTTAGATCAACAAGAGAAATACAAAACCCATTACTAAAATAGGGAAAAGACATATATGAACCAATACTTCTTAAAAGAAGACATACATGTGGCCAATAAACATATAAAAAGTACTCCACCTCATCAATCATCAGAGAAATGTAATTTAACACCACAGCATGGTTATTAGTAACAAAAAACTATAGATGCAGGTGAGGCTGTGAAGAGAAGGGACTATTTATAGATTGTTGGTAGTAATGTAAATTAATTCAGCCACTGTGGAAAGCAGTATGGAGATTTCTCTAAGAACTAAAAAGAGAATTACCATTTGACCCAGCAGTCCTATTACTGAGTATATATCCAAAGGAAAATAAATTGTTCTGCCAAAAAGACATGCACGCATATGTTTGTCACAGCATTATTCACAATAGCAAAGACATATAATAAATCTAAATGGCCATTAAGGCATATTGGAAAAAAATATGATACATATACACAATGGAATACTCACAACTATTAAAATAAATAAAATCAAGTCATTTGCAGCCACATGGATGCAGCTGGAGGCCATTATCATAAGCAAATTAATGCAGGAATAGAAAACTGAATATATGTATGTTCTCACAAGTGGGAGCTAAATACTGGGCAAACATGGACATAAAGATGGAAACAATAGACATTGGGGACTACACGACTGGGAAGAAAAGGGGGAAAAGTTGAAAAACCACCTCTTGGGTACCATATTCTGTACCTGGGTTACAGGTTCAATCATACCCTAAACCTCAGCAAGATATAATATACCTTTGTGACAAACCTGCGCATGTACCACTTGAATCTAAAATGAAAGTTGAAAAAAAGAGAAAAGTGTTAATTCACAATAAGATAATCCCCCTAGACTAAAAGTGATTTCTCAGAACAAATGTAACAAGTTCATGAGAGAATAGGATGTTATTTCAAATGCTGAAAGAAAAAAAGATTGCTAGCGTTTTACTCAGCAAAGGTATCCTTGAGGAATTAAACAGAAATAAAGTCTTTCCCAGATAAGTAAAAAATAAGGGATTTGCCAGTAGCTAGATGAATCTTAAAAGAAATGGTAAGGAAGTACTACATCAGAAAGAAAAAGGTGGTAACTATTACCATAAAACACAAAAACATATAAAATTCATTGGCACAGCAGTTACACAAAGGAGAAAAAGAAATGAATAAAATATTATTACTACAGAAGACCACTGAGCCACAATAATAAACAAGAGAGGAAGAAAGGAACAAAGAACATACAAAGCAGCTAAAAAAAATTAACAAAATGGCAGGAGTAAGTCCTCACCTAACAATAGTAAATATTAATGTAAATGAATTAATTTTATACACAAAGCTACAGACTGATGGAATGGATTAAAAGACAAACGAAACAACAACAACAAAAACAAGACCCAACTATATGCTGCTTACATAAAACTCACTTTATTTGTAAAGAAACATTTTTTTATAGACTGAAAGGAAAGGGAAGGAAAAAGATATTTCATGCAAATGGATACCATAAACAAGCAGGAGTAGCTATATTTAGCTAAAATAGACCTTAAGTTAAAAAAAAAACTCCAAAAAACACTAAGAAGGACATTATATAGTAATAAGTGGGTCAAATCATCAAGAGGATATTAGAGTTATATCTATATATGCACCCAATACCACACCACCCAGGTATGTAAGACAAATGTTGTAAGATATAAAGGAAGAGACAATCTCCAACACAATAATAGGTGGGGGCATCACCCCACTCTTAGCATTGGACAGTTTAAACAGAAAATAAAATAAAAATTGACTCAAAACTGCCCCATAGACCAAATGGACATTTAAGGAACATCTCACTCAACAGCTGCAGAATGCACATTCTTTTCATCATTACATGGAACATTCTCTAGGATTGAGCATATGGTAGGATACAAAATAAGCTTCAAAGTTTTTTTAAAAAAAATTGTATCAAATACCTTTTCTGACCACAATGGAATAAAACCAGAAATCAATAAGAATAGTTAAAATCATACAGATACATGAATATTAAGCAACATACTCCTGAATTATCAATGGGTCAATGAAAAAATTAAAATGAAAATTTAAAAGTCTTGAAGGAAATGAAAATAGAAGCACAATATATCAAAACCTATGGGATACATCAAAAGCAGTATTAAGACACAATAAATGCCTACATCAAAAAAGTAGAAAGATTTCAAAACTCTAGTTTTCTACAGCACTATAGGGTGACCTATAGTTAATAATTTATTATGTACTTTCAAAAGCTGGACAAAAGTATTTTGAATGTTCCCAACACAGAGAAATTATAAATGTTTGAGGTGATGAATATGCTAATTACTCTGGTTTGATCATTACATTATATATTGAAATATCACTATATACTCTGTAAATATTTACAATTATTATATGTCAATTTAAAAAATACAATAAAAACTTAGTTTTGATTATCATATACCCTTGCCTCTATCCATAGCTTAAAATCTCTGTTGGTTACAAAATATGATTTGAATTTATTATCAGCTAACACATGTGACCCTGCCAAACTTTCCTATACTATTTTTTTGCATATACCGTTATTCTCAACATCTCCCTCCACCAATCTTTTAGGCTGTACTCCAACACTTGCCATGCTGTAAACCTAAAAATAATGTCTCTTTTCTGTGGTTTTACACATACTGTTTTCTAGCTGGACTGTCCTTTCTTCTTCTGCATCATAATTATGCTAAAATGTCATAGTGATGAAGTGTGGATGATTTAGGCAGTATTGGGACTGAATGCCAGTTTGCATGCTACTTCCTAGCTGAGTGAGTTTGTACAACTTATATCATTCTCCCCATCCCGCCCAAAACCTGTTTTTGTATTTCACTCTGATGAAAAATAAAAGCAAATAAAGTAATTATATATTTATGTTCATGATCAAAGAGAAGAAAATTTAGTGACATTGGAAATTATTACTTACAGTTATAATGTGGGATAGCATTCTGTATTTCAGGTTCATGTAAACTTTTCCATATCACAAAGTGGCAGCCATACAACAATTTGAAGGACTTGAGAAGTGCAATTCCACTAATAGGTCTGCTGTAATTGGCTTCCTTTGTAGATAGGCATAGCGATTGTCAATAACCTCCAGCCAAATACCACCAAGAACATACTTGTAGTTGAATAAGTTGGGTTTATTACTCACTCATGCTTTATTCATAGAGAGAGAGAGCACATACATCATAAGAAACCATGGAGTGTTTCTCAGTAAGTGATTGTTAGAAAGAAACTGATATGAGATTTGAGATTTGGGCTTTGGTTGGGTTATTGTAGGAAGAACCAAGGCAGTGGAAGTTTGTTCTGTGTTGGGTGCTGTCAAAAAGCAGAACCATTGGGTATCTCAATCTTATAAAAAAGCAGAGCAATTTTATGCTTGAATATCTCAATCTTGTCTATCAGACTCAAACAGGGATACAACTGTATTTGGTAAAGAAGCAGCAGTCATTTATATTAGCAAGAAGAGGGGCATATTTAGTATATTATGAGATGCACGGTAACTGATTATTTGTGTTTCGACAAAGCTATGAAGTTTTGTTTCAGTTTATCATGGACTTCGAATGCGCTTGTCTGATATTGTTTATATTATACCAGCAGGAGAGTAATATGGCTTAGCTGTGAGTTACAGGCCAGCTTCAGACATCATTAAGGTCTAGTTGCAAGTGACTAGTTGCAAGTCTCAGGACATTTTCTAGATATCAGGTCATTTTCTCCCACTTTTTCATGAGACAGGAAAGGGACAGATTATGTAAAAAGCAATTCTGTGGTTTGTGGCTTTTTGAATTATCTATATAGGAATCAGGAAAAAAACTGTTCACTTTTCTGGAAACTTCTGGGGGAGACTTTCACTTAGAGATTATGGGAGCCAGGGAGGGCTGAAATTTGGCATGAGTTTAACCTCCAAAGACTGAGAAAACTGAGTTTCTTGCAAGTGTTGGCAGAGGATGTCTGCCTAGGAGGGGATCCATAGTAAGAATCCAGGGAAGCAGCCATTTCCTTCATTTCATCTCTTCACTTGCAGTCTCCCCTCCATGTGTCTTGGTAGCCTTCTCTGTCTGGGTCTCTGTGAATGCCTGTAAGCCTCTAGGTATGTGTGCTTCTTTTCCTGGAGTGTTATTTTTAGTGCTAACCTTCCTTCTTCTGTGTCGTCTTGCTTATGTCATTCAAGCTCTCAAACTTATTTAATTTTTAAAATACACAAAAGTCTAAAGAAAAATGTGGCAAATATTCACATATCTACTACTTAGCTTAAAAAATAAATAATTGAGAACCCAGATTTCCTTTCTATATTTCTTCCTGATCACCTTGCCTCTCTTTTATCCAGAGGTAACCATTATCCTGAATTTGGTGCTTCTTTCATATATTTATTTATACTTTATACATATGTATATGTATCACAAAGCAATGTATTGTACAGCTTTGAGTGGTTTTAAATTTTATATAAAGAGCTTTATGTATATCCTTCAGCTTATATCTTTTGTTCAACATATTTGTGAGATTCACCAGCATTGATACACAATTATTATTTATTCATTTTCTTTGTTATGTGTCAATTATTTTTATACATATACTCTGACTTATTACTGATTATCTTATGTTGAACCTTAGGATTATTGGGGTTTTTTTGTAGTTGTTGCAAAAAATATTGCTATGAATAGTGTCATACATATTTCCTGCAGTATAGGTGGGTGAAATTCTCTAGGATTTATTTGTAGGAGTTAAATCTCTGAGTCATAGAAAATGTGTCTGCAACTTTAATTCTCTAAACTGATCACAGCAATTTACCCACCCACCAGCAGTGCAGGAAGGTTCCCCAGTCTCTTCATTCTGCCAATGTTTGTTATTCTTGGATTTTAAAATTTTGTGATATGATGAGGTAAAATGATATCATTTTTATTTTCTTTTACATTTCCCTATATGCTGTGTTTTATTTATTTGTTCATTTATATTTTTCTATTTCCTGTGAAATTTGGCAACTTTTAATGTGATATCTGTCATTATGTGGTATTGGTCACCTGAATTAGCTGCTCATATCATTGCCTGTTTTTCTGTTTGTTTAGATTGGAGAAGTTGTTTGCATGAACTGCATATGCTGTTATTGGTTGCCTGTCTGCAAGTATCACCGTGTAATCTGTGAGATATGTTTCCATTCTTTGCGGTATTTTTGATAAATGGAATTTTTTCAATTTTCACAGAACCCAATTGTTCTGGTATCTAGGACTCTATAAGGAGCACCCCTTAACTCAGTGGCTTAACACAATACAGTTACTTTATCTCCCACTGTTTCTGTGGGTTAGGAATTAGGGAAGGGCTCTGCTGAGTGTTTCTGGTTCAGGGTCTCTCATGTGGTTGCAGTGGGATGCTGGCTGGGACTGCAACAGTGGGAAGCTAACTGGGTATTTCTTTTCATTTAGTCTCAGAATTTTTCTCTACTGTGTCTCTGCAGTGGCTTGCTTGAGATTTTCACAGCATGACAGTGCTGAGGTGTGCTGATTACTTGGCAGATGAAAGCTGTAGGCCGGGCGCGGTGGCTCAAGCCTGTAATCCCAGCACTTTGGGAGGCTGAGGAGGGTGGATCACGAGGTCAAGAGATCGAGACCATCTCGGTCAACATGGTGAAACCCCATCTCTACTAAAAATACAAAAAATTAGCTGGGCATGGTGGCGCGTGGCTGTAATCCCAGCTACTCAGGAGGCTGAGGCAGGAGAATTGCCTGATCCCGGGAGGCGGAGGTTGTGGTGAGCCGAGATCGCGCCATAGCACTCCAGCCTGGGTAACAGGAGTTAAACTCCATCTCAAAAACAAAACAAAACAAACAAACAAAAAAAGAAAGCTGTAGTGTGAGTATTTCACAAGTAAGGTGGAAACTGTAGTACCTCCACCCAGCCTTGAAATTTTAAAATGTTCATTCTGCTGTTTTCTGAGTCAGAAGTCACAGAAGCCAACCCATTTTCCGAAAGAGAGAACATAGACTTGATCTCTTAATGGGAGGACTGATGAGATTACATTACAAAAGAGCATGTGGAACAGAGAATATTGTCATGGCCATCTTTGGAAAATACCATCTGCTACACAGATTTACCAGTATTTCCCTTTTTAGCTTTAAAAACAATATGGATTTAGAAGTCGCTTTTTAACTCAAGAACATATTCTCCTTTGTATGTCTTTATCAGTTTTTAAGTTTATACATTATGTCTTCAATTAATCACAAGTTGATTTCTGTGAATTTTAGTGATGAAGTGACCTAATTTAATTCTTATTATTCTAGCATGCATTATTTAATTATTTTTCTTAGTGATTTGTTCTTGTAGACAGAAATACAAATGATTTTGTAAATTCGTCACATATTCAAAATTCTTTTCTAAACTCAATATAATAAATAAATATAATAATATTAAATATAATAGTAATAAATATAATGCTAAATATAATAAATATAAAATGACTGTATATTCTCTTGTAGGTCCTAGTGAAAAATAAAAGTTTTCTTTCTTGCTATTCCGTCCTTGTATTTTCTTTTTATTTTTCTTGTCTTATCTTGGTGATGAACATCTCTAGTGCGATACTGAAAAAAGGAGGTAAAAATGAGCATTCTTGTCTTGTTCTTGATCACTGGTGTTGCTAAATCACTACAAATCTGCCAGAGATAGCAGAGTAATGATTCAAAAGTATATTCCTCCATAAAAACACAGGGAAAAACTGACAAGTTTCAGAAGCAACTTTCGTTGGAACTCTACAAACTAAAAGTTTGCAACAACCAAGGGAACACTTAATGAAGAAAAACTGGCTAATCTTAAGAACAGATAGAGCTTTGTGGTGTTTTACCTTATCCTGGTCCCATCCTCCACTTCCTAGCTCAGTAGTGGCTTTCAAGATAACAGCTCACATTCCTCATACAGGAACTGCTACCAGAGGGAGAAAAAAAAACCTATTATGAAGAATTGTGGTTTTTGATTGTGTCATTCAAGAAATGTATCAATTTCATATAAACTGTAATTTATTGACTATATTTCATAACATTCCCTAATAGCCCCTTATTTTTGATAGTGATGTTGCCTCACTCAATGATGACATTTTTATTTTATGCCTTCTCTTTTCTCTTCATTAGTTTGCGTAGAGGTTTATCAATTTTGTTGATGTGTGCAATGGAGTGTCATCTGGTTTCATTGACTTTTTTCTACCATAATTTTACTGTTTTTTATTTGATTTCTGCTCTGATTTTTATTATTCTTTAATTTTTCTTTCTTTAGATTTAACTTGCTCTGTTTTTTCTCATTTATTTAGGTGAATATGAGATTATTGCTTTGAGACCTTTCTTTTCTAATCATGAGTATTTAGTGTTATAAATTTTTCTCAATGCACTAATTTAGCTGCATCTCACAGATACTGATGTTTTGTGTTTTCATTTTCATTCAGTTCAAAATATTTCCTGGGTCTCTTTTTGGTTTATTTTTTGACCCATTAGTTATAATGATAGTATAATAATACTTTGATTTGAATCTTCTAAAGTTTGTTAAGACTTTCCAATGATCTGTCTTGGTAAATGTACCATGTGCTATATATACCTGAAAAGAATATATATTCTGCTGTTTTAAGGTGGAGTGTTCTATAAATGTCAATTGAGTTGAGTTGTTTGATGATGTTGCTCAAATCTTCTATGTCCTTACTGGCTTTCTCTCTACTCTTCATTTTAACTATTGAGAGAATACTGTTGAAATTTATAACTTTATTTGCATTTTTCTGTAACACTCTGGTTTTATAAATTTTACTTCATATATTTTAATACTCTTATTAGATAAACATTTAGTATTATCTCCTTGGTTTTGTGAATTATTGTTTTTATGCATTTTAATTTTAAGTTTTACTTCTATTTTGAACCACATAAGACATTATGTAGAGAGGCGATATTCATTTTTTTACTAGCAAATTTATTATTTCAATTGATTTTCATAGTTTTCTATATTTTCATATTTCCTTCTGGGGCATTTTCCTTCTCCCTGAACAGCCCTCTTTGGTATTTGTTTTAGAGTGATTCTGCTAAAGATGAACTACTTCAGATTTTGTTTTCTGGATATATATATGTTTGAAAGATATTTTGCTCAATATAAAATTTCTGATTAGTAATTATTTTTTTCAGAAATTTAAAGATGCCAGTTCATTATTTTCTGACTCCTGTTGTTTCTGTTGAATATTCTGCTGTCTTATTGCTACTCCTGTAAGCATAATATGTCATTTTTATTCTGGTTGCTTTTACAGTCTTACTTTATGTATTTGTTTTGTAGCAGTTTTACTAGGATATGCCTAGATGTGGTGATTCTTCATATTTATTTCGCTTGGATTTGCAGAGCTTCTATCTATAGGTTGATCTAGTTTCTCTTTCACCAAGTTCAGGAAAAAAATTGGGTTATATACATGGAACAGAATATTAGTCTGCCTTTAAAAAGAAGGAAATCCTGACATATGCCACAACAAGGACGAATCTGAAAGATATTATGCTATGTTAAATAATAATTACATTTATATAAGCTGTCCAAAATAGGTTAAATTCATAGAAACAGAGAGTAGAACAATAACAGTGATGGGCCAGAGGAGGGGGAAATGAGAAGTTGCTATTCAATGAAAATATAAAGTTTCAATTATGCACAATGGATAAGTTCTAGAGAGTTGCTGTATAGCATAGTGCTTGGAGTTAACAATACTGTATTATTCACTTAACACTTTTGTTAGGGAAGTACATATTATGTTAAATGTTGTTACCATAAAAACAAAACAAAGCAACAAATAAAGCCAGAAAGAGGCATGAGAAAATATTTGGAGATACTGAATAGATTTGTTACTTTGATTATGATGATGGTTTCACTGTCCCACTTCACTAAATTGTATACGTTAAATATGTGTGCTTTTTTGTATATCAATTATACCTCAATAAAGTTGTATAAAAAAGCCAAGAGGGGCCAGGTGTGGTGGCTCACATCTATAACCCCAGCAATTTGGGAGGCTGAGGTGTGTGGATCACCTGAGACCAAGAGTTCAAGACCAGCCTGGCCAACATGGTGACTCCCTCCGTCTACTAAAAATTACAAAAAATAGCCATACATTGTGGCCAGTGCCTGTAATCACAGCTACTCGGGAGGTGGAGGCAGGAGAATTGCTTAAAACCAGGAGGCAGAGATTGCAGTGAGCTGAGATCACAGCATTGCACTCCAGCCTGAATGACAAGAATGAGACTCCATCTCAAAAAGGAAAAAAAAAAAAATCCAGGAGAGCATAGAGAGAAGAGAAGATGCCTTATAGCTGACTTTGAAGATGGAGAAAGGGGTCACGAGCAGTGTCTGAAGGCTGAAAGAGGCAAGATTCGGATTCTTTCCTGGAGACTCTGGAAGGAATATAGTCCTAATCTTAGCTTTGAGTTAAGCCTCCTAAGACTCACTGTGGACTTCTGACTTCCAGTTCTCTGAGAATAAATTTGTGTTGTTTTAAGTCACATATTTTGAGACAGTTGTTATGATAGTAATAAACTGATACAGTTAGACTGGGATTACAAATTCTCTGGGAGACTCCTATTTTTTTATTTTCAAACTAAGCAGAGGCCTGGGATAGACACAACTTTTTACCACTTTTGCTATGGTCTTGGGTGCCTACAGAAGTTTCAGTTCAACTCCTGACCTTCTGGGGAGCCAAGTTTTTGTCTCCTGTTCTTGTGCTGCTGTTAAAGTCAAATGGTGGTTTTCATGTCAGCTAGTGCTTCTAGCAGCCTGGCAGTCTTATCTCTTCTGTTTTTAATTTTATCTTATCCAGTATTTCTCAATAGTGGTAGCAGAAAAGAGTCTGATTCTAATATAGTTGCTTAGAATGCAGTTTCTTTTAAAATCTATAAAATAAACATAGTAATAGCACCCACATAAAACGATTGTAAACATTCAATGAGCATTGCAATGATGCTAAAGATGATGATTCTGGTGATGATTGAGATAACTTACAGTTTCTACAAGATGGCTGAATTAATATTCTGTCCTCTGCTTCCCTGCCAAATTTATATGTAGCTCTATTTAATAATGATATATAATACACTCTGAAAAGAATTGCATTAAAACCATATTTTGTATGAAATGTTTTAAAATTAATCTGGCTTCTTTGGGAACTAAAGATTTAATTGAAACCATTATCTTAAATGTGTGTTTGAGATCTCCATCTTTAAGATGGAATTTTTTCCTTAATTTGAGACTAAAAACACAAAAACAGAAGATTGACAGAATGATGGAAATTGCATTTCAGAATTAAAATTTTGTGGGAATTGATTTGTGATCTTTGCCTTCAGACCACCAAACTGTGTATGAAAAGGGCATTAAATCAGAGTCATGGTGTGGATTTGGGGTAAGTGGGCTTTCCAAAACACTGGAAATCTGAAGGTAGAAACATTAATCATTGATATTTGGAGAATGACTCTAATTTCTGTGTTCAGAGGGGGGCATAGCTTGATGATGCTAAATTTTAAGAAGGAGGAGAGCCTGCTATAATCCTCTGAAACAAAAAGACATAGACATTTAGTGTTAGTCCTTTCAGAAAAGTGAAGTAAGACCAAAGTAAAAGATGGAATTGGAATAGCAAGAATTGAATTTCTTACCTTTTGGGAAATCCTCATTGTAATGAAATGCAGCAAGCAACTGGATGTCTTAGGAGGACTTAGGCCACACATAATTATAAATCCTGCATATGTTCCCTCCCTGTGATTCACCTATATTTCATATGTTTTTGTATTATTAGCTAAATGAACTGGTGATTTAATCTAATCTTATAGTAATATTTAATCTATGAGAAGGGCTGCAAATTCTATATCATTGTATTATATATATAATATATATTACATAATTACATAATAAGATCTAACTACTATAAATAAAATACAGTGTAGTTAGGTTTTTTGTTTTGTTTTGTTTTGTTTTGAGATGGAATCTCATCCTGTCACTTAGGCTGGAGTGGAATGGTGTGATCTCAGCTCACTGCAACCTCTGCCTCCTAGCTTCAAATGATTCTCCTGCCTCAGCCTCTCAAGTAGCTGGGAGTACAAGCTCCCCACCACCATGCCCAACTAATTTTTGTGTTTTTAGTAGAGACAGGGTTTCACCATGTTGGCCAGGCTGTTCTTGAACTTCTGACCTTGTGATCCACCCACCCTGGTGTCCCAAAGTGCCAGGATTACAGGTGTGAACCACCACGCCCAGTCGTGGTAATTTATATAGTACAATAAGATTTACTTCAAGTACCTCCTGCAAATAATTGCAATGTGGGCAAATGAATTTTTCTTTTCTGATGTGGTTGGTATTTTTTCCCCCTGTTGTTCAAACTCTGCTGTGTAATTCTGGGCTACTATTTGCACATCACACTGTATCATTTGAGTTTAAAATAAAAGAAGTGAACCTCAAACTCAATCAGTTTCATAAATGAGCTGTTTGCTGTTTTAACTAATGTAGCTGGAAAGTCATGGCTGGAACTAGGTGCTCACGTGCTGCCCAGAACTCCCCTCTGCTTCTTATCCTCTCTACCCTTTTTTCTTTTCCCCTCCCTCTTTCATATATTGACTCCTTTTTCCTCAGTATAAACTTCATTTTCTTGGGCTTTTTTTCCTCTGTGGCAGGAATGATAGTGATGAGAAACTCAAGATTTAGATGATACTTATAGCTCTTGACTCCACAACAAGAGTGATGCTCTCTCTTTAATTATCCACATGTCAAGTCATAGGGATAACCTGACTGGGTCTCAGTTATATGATCATTATGGTCAGATGTATGAAGTGCTTTTTGTTGGCCAGCCCAAGGCTAATGACCATCAATGTGGGAGGCAACATCAATTCCATCCAAAACACAAGACAGGTGTTTCTTACATCCATGTGGGGATCTTTTATAAAAAGAAGGTAGAAAGTCATGCCAGATCAAAAATAAGTAATAGCAAAAATAACCTACATAAATCTCTATGCCCCATACTCTTTCATGATTTAGTAATCATACTATAAGAGCCCTTGTCAAATCTGCAGGTAGTTTTCAGCACCTTAGTTCAGATTTTAAATATTGTCTTAATACTCTTATAATTTTTAATAATGTTAGCACTATAAATATGTCTTGACTGAATAGAAGTTAGGAAAGGCATTTCTACTCTAATGTACTTTGCAGAAATATCTGCTGATAATTACTATGAATGACATCTCTCTTTCCAGTTGTGGGTGTTTCAGTTTGCTGTGTGCTTCCTTGTTTCAAGTATTTTCTGGGGATTGATTTAAGGCAGATACAGCTTGAGGACTAGTGGGCTCTTTGCTAACAGTTGACCTGAGGCAAGCTGCAATCTTTCCATGTTGCCCGAGTATGAATTTTTGCATAATCTGATTCAAATTTTATGCTCCTGTCATGTCTCCATTTAGAGACATTTTTAATTAGTATTAGTCATGGTAATTACTGGAAATTCACTTTTTCAGTTGATTTCTATTGCTTATAAAGTGCCTCATTAAGTACCAATACAGTTTAGTTTCCCAGTTCTGAGATAATGATATAAACAAGCATCTCTGTGTGAGTGGTACATAATGAGGACATTGTCAATTTCTGATTGGTTACATTCATTTATGGTTCATCATTTAATAAGTGATACCCATTCACAAGTTGTAAATTTTAATAACCTTTCCTAAAATGAAAGAAAGTTTAATTCCTTTAATAATTTATGCAATGAGGCTGGGCGCGGTGGCTCATGCCTGTAATCCCAGCACTTTGGGAGGCCGAGGCGGGTGGATCACGAGGTCAAGAGATCGAGACCATCCTGGTCAACATGGTGAAACCCCATCTCTACTAAAAATACAAACAATTAGCTGGGCATGGTGGCGCGTGCCTGTAATCCCAGCTACTCGGGAGGCTGAGGCAGGAGAATTGCCTCAACCCAGGAGGCGGAGGTTGTGGTGAGCCGAGATCGCGCCATTGCACTCCAGCCTGGGTAACAAGAGCGAAACTCCGTCTCAACAATAATAATAATAATTTATACAATGATTCATATTTTTATATATAACAAAGTTAGGAACCAAATACAGTGGTTTCTCTTTTGAGATGGCTAAAAAATATGTGCACAACACTTGAGTGAATCAGTGGAAACATGTTCATGTTCAATATTCTGTGGTTTAGGATTGAGACAAGCGGTCAATGCACTGCCTCAGCCTCTATGCTTAGTTGCCCATCCATGCATGGTATGAGATCCAATTCTTTTGATAAAAAGGTTAATTTTATAATTGTGTCCTCTTACATAAAGTCACTAGCAGCCAAACTTTCTTATTGTTTTTATTGTTTCATGTCTTCTATCCTGTGGTGCACAAATAGACTGGTAATTTTAGTAACATTAAAGTATTTGTTCATTGAAGATAGAATTTTTAATTGCACAGATTTTTCTGATTATATGTGTTAGAGATATAATTTCTGTAGTCCACAAAAATTTGAAGAGAGCATGAATCCTCTTTTTAGCTTATTCTGAGATGAGTGCTATCAACATTTTAATGAGTATTTTTTTCATCTCTCTTTTTCGCTTTCTCTGTCACACACACGTGCATATGCACACACACACACACACACAAGATTTTACATAAATGGGATAAATGTAGATTTGTCATTATTATCTGAAAACGTCATGAACCTATTTGTTCAGTTCATCTACCAAACTTTTTATGATAAAAATCAAGGTTTGTAGGTTCAGAAAGTGTTATTTGTGCTGGGATTAAACTTCATTTATTAATAATTTTTATTTTTTAACCGGATGCCACCTCTATATTTCAGCAGTTATGTTTTCCTAGAAGTTTCTTGTTTTGGATTATCTGTATATTCCTCCCTGGCTGGGTCATTTTCCTTTATGTTACTCATTGAGGCTCAGGTTAACACAATTCTGTCATTCATATCGATGATACTTCCTAAGCACAGGAATCTCTGCAACTCTGTGCTGGCTGAATACTAGACTACCAGCCATTTACAGGTATTCTGCTAGTCTCCACTGAAGGATATAAAATATGCTTTCTGTTTCCATTCTCAGTGGCTGTAAAATCTTACATTCTGCCAGAAAGATCTGGATTCCTTCAAGGATGTTCATGTTGGCTAGCTCTGCCCTTCTCCAGATTCCTTAGATCTTTCAGGACAAGTTCTATCTAAGATACTTAGGGCTGCCTTCTACTAGAACCTAGGGCTCTCATGCATCACAGAAGTGGAAAAGTTCAACTGTTTCTTTCTGTATGGATCTTGGACCTTATTTAATCCCTTCAAGAAATACCCAACTTCCAACTCTAATCGCAGGAGAAGCAATACGTTAGAGTTGTCTTAGGAGGATGGCTGGGATTTCAAGCTTCCATGATTCTCAGAATTCCTGCATAATATAGGAAAACTATTTTCTTGTTTAATCCTTACAACTCTATGAGAAAAATAATTGTATCATTTGGTAAGTTGTTTTATTACTCAGGGTTCTCTAGAGGGATAGAATTAATAGAATATATATATATATATATAAAGGCAAGCTTATTAAGTAGTATTAACTCACACTATCACAAGGTTCCATAATAGATCATCTACAAGCTGAGGAACAAGGAAGTTAGTGTGAGTCCCAAAGCTGAAGAACTTGGAGTCCAATGTTTGAGGTCAGGAAGCATCCAGCATGGGAAAAAGATGTAGGCTGGGAAGCTAAGCCAGTCTAACCTTAATACATTTTTCTGACTGCTTTATATTCACTGGCAGCTGATTAGATTGTGCCCACCCAGATTAAGGGCGGGTCTGTCCTCCCCAGCTCACTGATTCAAATGCTAATCTCCTTTGGCAACACACTCACGAAGAATACTTGGTATCCTTCAATCTAATCAAGTTGACATACAGTATTAACCATCACAGTTGTTCCTGAATTCTCTCCCCCAACATAATTTTTTTTTTTAAAGACAGGTCTCACTCTATTGCCCAGGTTGGAGTGCAGTTGTGTGAACTTGGCTTGCTGCAACCTCTGCCTCACAGGCTTAGGTGATCCTCCTATCTTGTCCTCCCATGTAGCTGGTACTATAGGCATGCACTGCTTGCCCAGTTAATTTTTGTATTTTTTGTAGAGATAGCATTTCACCATGTTGTCCATGCCGATCTCCACCTCCTGTGCTCAAACAATCTGCCTGCTTCAGCCTCCCAAACTGCAAGGATTACAGGTGTGAGCCACCCTGCCCAGCCTTCTCCAGGATAACTTTGATCTAAAAAGAAAATGCCATCATTCTGTTTCAGATCATACTGGATATCTTAATAAATCACAGAATTGATTACTACTAAATTTTGATAATGCTTTACAGTTATTCTCAGTACAACTGGAAGCATCTGCTGTCAATCAAAGTCTGGGCACAGGATTAAAACTTTCTACCATTGTTGAGGTGTGGTCTCACTCAGTCACTTAGCTTCCCTGAGTATCAGTTTCCTAAGTGGTGAGGGTAGACCTATATATCCCGTTTTACATATGGTGATCAAATGTGAGTTCATATGTGAAATAATTTTGAAACTGTACCCTTCTTTGGCTGCAGAATAACACATTTAACTATTCCCTTGCTGCAGACTTTGTTCTGCCTATCCAGGCTTTGTTGATGCTTTGTTACTCTTCTTTTATTACTTTGTATTGCAATTACATTTTATAGCTCTGTCTCCTCAAATAGACTATGTTGTTCTTGTGGGCTGGAAAGGTAGTTTATTGTTTCCTTAGGGCCTGGAGCTATATACTTAATGATAAGTTTTGGTTGTGTCCCCACTCAAATCTCATCTTGAATTGTAACTCCCACAATTCCCATATGTCATGGGAGGAGCCTGGTAGGAGGTGATTGAATTATGTGGGAAGGTCTTTCCTGTGCTGTTCTCATGATAGTGAATGAGTCTCATGAAATCTGATGGTTTTAATAAAATGAGTTTTGCTGCACAAGCTCTCTCTCTCTTTGCCTGCTGTCATCCATGGAAGATGTGACTTGTTCCTCTTTGCCTTCCACAATGATCGTGAGGCCTTTCTAGCCATGTGGAGTTGTGAGTCCAATAAACCTCTTTCTTTTATAAATTACCCTGTCTCAGGTATGTCTTTATCAGCAGCATGAAAACAGACTAATATACAATACAAAATAATGAAGGGATAAATGATTAAAATCAGACATGCTATACCCCTGCCAACTCCTCTGGTGACCTGAACTGCATTTAAAAAATTCGATCTCTAGTTTGTTGTCTATAAAGCCACACATAAACAGGTTATACCTTATTTTTTAGTCACATCTTGCCATGTATTGCCCCATATCACTTTCTGATATTTAACCACACCAAGCAGATGCCAAGAATATCCATTCTGTTAACTTCTGGAGAGATGACTTTTATGTGTATTATACACACAAGTCTTGCCTCCTGTATATTTCTGAATGATGATCCATGGCTCAAACAAGATCAATTCCAGAGGGTATACAATCATGTGATAAGCTTTGAAATATGCTCGGCATCAGAGATTCATGTCATACAGAGACTCATGTCATTTAGAGAAAGAAAAGGATAATGTCACCCATGTCTTTGAATAATTTGGTTTCTCATCTATAAAATGAATAAATAATTTCCCAAAGGCCTTTCCAACTTGAGTCCATGATTCCAATTCATTTTTGAAGGGTAATAATGTTTATCTGTCCTTACTCACTAATTCTGGATTATGTAGAACTAAGGGATAACATTTTACTTTGAGTTAATTCTTTAGGTCATTTCTTTATAATGAGTTGACTGAGAAAACCACAGTGCCTTGCATTTAACCTCTTGACTATAGTGGGGCTCAACCAATCAGTATTCTCCATCCTTAGGAGAACTTCAAGGCTCAGAGGAATCAATAATGAAGAGCTTATTAGAAACTAATCTCCTTGGGAGTGAAAATAGTTCTGCCAGTTGGGGAGAGTGAATTTTTTGAATGCTTAACAATTTCTTCACAGACATAACTTCTCTTTTTCATGATCTGGTTGGTACTTATTATGGGACTATGAACTTCAACTGATTTTGCTTGTATCAGCATTTATGAATTCATTCTCTCTCTCTCTCTCTCTCTCTCTCTCTCTCTCTCTCTCTCTCTCTCTCTCTCTCTCTCTCTCTGTCTGTCTCTCTCATAGACACTTGATTAGCCTTAGGCAGTCCTATGCATCATGGCCTTGTGCAATACCTGCCAGATCACCTACAGAAGTTGTAAGTAATCTATCTCATTCTTAAACCTTTACTTGCCTGAAATCACTAGCGTTCTTTTTTTTTGACAGGGGTGGGGTGTATTTGTTTTGTGCTTGTTCTCTTTGAGGTATTCTAGTGTAAAGAAGCTTCTCTTGGGGTAACAAAGACTTGAGTTCTGTGTGACCCTGAGCAACTAGCTCAATTTTCCTGAACCTTGGATTCTAAATTTAAGAATGTCTTGCAGGTAGCTATGGAGGTCAAGCATTCTGTCAAGCATTCTGTCCAGTTTCTATGGCCTATTAAGTACTTAATTTCAGATACTACATTCCTTAGCCTCCCTTCCTATACCCTGCCTTTTCTCATGAATTCTTTAGCTTCATTTTACTCCTTTGAATTTTTCTCTTACTTTCCCTTTGTTTCATTTCCAAATAGATTCTCTATTGCTCTAATTTAACCAGAAAGATTCCTATAATTAATTAAAATATTTAATTTAGACAATTTAAATCTGAAGATAAAAAGTCTGAAGATGAGCTATAAACTAAAAGGGATATTAAAATAAAACTTTTTTTTAACTCTTATCTACCATCTGTCAATATTTTGGGGTTAAGCTATTGTTTCTAATAGATCTCCTGGTAAAATGAATTTGAGGAGTGTTGACTCATTTGTTCTCAGTCAAAATAAAATATGTAGTTGACTAAGAGGCACAATAATATATGGTTATGAGCAGAGATGTTGGTGCCAATTGGCTAGGGTCAAAACCCTGACTCTATCTTCTATTTAGTATGCCTTTGGAAAAGTTACTTAATGATTCAGACTCAGTTTTTTCATCTACCAAGTGAGAATAAAAAAATAGTACTTATAGAATTATCAGGAGCATTAAATTTATGTGTGTACAAATTTTACATACCCATGGGAGAGTCTTATAACATCTTAAGCACCATAAAAGTGTTAGCTGTTATCATCATCATTTCTATTACTGCTTCTACTTTATAATGCCCAGTGTAATAGATGATTAAACAATGTATAAAGTTTGTCTCTAGCTCACATGAAAGTCCATGCTGGTAGATAGTTAGGAGGGAAGAATATCTTTGCTCCAGAAAGTTAT
The DNA here is from genome assembly GCF_049354715.1 of Callithrix jacchus. Taxonomy (NCBI): domain Eukaryota; kingdom Metazoa; phylum Chordata; class Mammalia; order Primates; family Cebidae; genus Callithrix; species Callithrix jacchus. The sequence goes on along the minus strand of NC_133513.1, from coordinate 83,277,482 downwards.
CCAGAGACTCAGATTTTATTTCTTTTGTTGATCTCCAGTTACTTGAGGCAGGTGCAAATAAACTTTATTTGTAAAGGGCTGAAAGTAAATATCTTAGTCTTAGCAGGTTGTATGGTTTTTGTTCCAATGACTCAATGCTGCATTTGCTATAGACAATAAGTAAATGAATAGGCGTCATTGCTAGCCCTGCCCCAGCACAGTGATCTCCCTTAGAGAGGGCTGACTCTGCCACCACAGCCACTCTAGCCTGTGGGAACAGGACAGGGAGAAGTAGAAAGTAACATCTTCTTCTCGAAGTCATCATCTGGGATTTGCACACTTAAATTGCCACTCATATCCCATTGGTTAGCACTTAATCATCCGTGGCTGCAAAGGACCCTGGAAGATGGAGTCTGTGACTGAATTGCTATGTTCTAAGATAAAACTTGGTTGATTTTTCTATAAGAGCAGAAAAGAAGAAAGAACATTTGGGAGACAGTGAATAATATGTCCCATAAATTTGTGTAATAAACTTAAGCCTTAGAAAAACTATGCTTACAATTTTGTGTTGTCCTGGGATCCATTTTAAACATAAGTTGAACTTCTCTATACCAAAAGCGGGGCTCCATTGACACTCAGTTTCCAGTTCTACACCTCTTCCCAGTTCTTCTATGTGGCCAATCCAGGTATCTGCCTTACCGCTTTCTGGTGACCACTTCTTTCTGAGATAGCTAGATAAACCTACTTAAGTAGCCCTACTACGTTCCACACCCCTAAAACTGTGCAGTGATGGCATAATGACTACCTCTGTGTCACAGCGTAAATTCCTGGAACTCATGCCTTCTTGCTTTAAACCTACCAATTAAAACTCCCCTGTTCGGATACTGGCCTAGCTTCAACAAAGACTTTGGCCCACAGTTCCCTATTCCTCCCTGCCTGTTCTCCTTGACCTCTGTATGTGTGGTCTCCAGGTGTGCTGTGTATCACACGTCCCCCAAGACCTATGAGTAATAAAATCTTTATTGTCTTCTTGTATCTGTCCTAATCAGTGGAGGGATGTTCTCCACCTTGAAGGTCCTAAATTAAAAGTTTGACAAATCTTTAACAGAGATACATATTTTCTTGGAGAAAAAATTAATGGGCAACATGATTGTTTATAGAGTATAGAGGTTGAGTATCCCTTGTCTGAAATGATTGGAACCAGAAACATTTTTGTTTTAGATTTCAGATTCTTTTAGATTTTGGAATATTTGCATATACATAATGAGATATCTTGGGAATGCAACCCATGTCTAAACACAAAGTTCATTCATATTTCATATACACCTTATGCACATACCCTGAAGAGAATTTTATACAGTATTTAAAATAATTTTGTGCATGAAGCAAAGTTTTGACTACATTTTGACTGCAGTTCATCATATAAAATCAAGTATGGAATCTCCCACATGTGGCACCATGTCAGTGCCCAAACTGCTCTGGATTTTGGAACATTTTAGATTTTATATTATTGGATTAGGGATGCTTAGCCTATAATGTACAAAGTGTTTTATATCCCTTTATAAATATGACATGTTCAACTATTCTGCAAGACAAGCAAGGCTTAGATGAAATTAAGCCTTAGAAAAACCTTGTTTTTCTCAAGGTCACATTGCTACTTGTTCATTGAGTCTTGCCTTCAACTTCAAACTCTATGTCCTTCCTCTATATCCCAGCTTCCTTTAAAATTTTAAATTATTTTATTGACTACTATTGGGAAGTTAATCAGCCTGTTACTCTGATGAGACTAGGAACAATTATGGAGGGAAAAGGTTTTGAATCTATTATTTTTTTATGGCTGCTGAAATAAATTACTATAAACTTCACGACTTAACAGTGCAAATGTATTATTATGCAGTTCTGTAGGGCAGAAATCCAACACAGGTCTCCCTCAGCTAAAATCAGGATGTTGGCAGGACTCTGTTCCTTTCTGGCAGTTCTAAAAAAAAATCAATTTCCTTGCCTTTTGCATTTTCTAGGGAATGGCCTGCATTTCTTGGATTGTGGCTCATTTCCTTTATTGTCAAAGCTAGCAATGGCAGATTGAGCACTTCTAATGTAATATACTTCCAACAAAGGCAGCTGGGAAAGGTTATGGATTTTAAGGACTCATGTTAAAAGACTAGGGCCACTGTATAATTTAGGGTAATTTCCCACTGCACATCCATACCCTTAATCACATCTTCATATTCCCTTTGCCATATGAGATATACTCATTCACATGTTCCTGGGATTAGGGTATGGGCATATTTCAGGGCTACTATTCTGCTCACTTCAATGGATAAACTTTTTTCCTTCTATTTTATTTTCCTGGCATCCTAATAATTTTGATCTAAAATTTGATATGACCTAGTGTTACATTTGGTTTATATATTTTGAAAAGTTATAGAAAAATAGGTAGGGCAATAAGATAGTCATCATTAGGATATGATTGTAGCCTCAAGAAACTAGAATGAAAAAGAAATAAGTCAGTAACCTGATGCAGACTTAGAAGTGGTTTCTGCCATGCATTTGTATAGTGAATTCTTATAATTTTATTTTATGTGTTTAGGGTATGCAACCTTATACTATCAAGCACCAAACACTAATAAACCATGGCTTAAAAAAAATCTGAAATGTGTTTTATTTTCAGGATACAAAACTGGCCTTGGGTAGATATACGGTGAAGAAAATTAAAATAAATATAGTTGCAAAAATGCAGTTATAGGGCCTCTCTCTCTCAGTACCCCACCCAAAGGTTAAATATGCTATTGACCAAAGCCAAATTTTCTATTTGTGGGTACCTATAAGATACTCAGTTCCTAATAGCAGACTAACTGCATGTTTTCCTCCTAAAATGGAAATCTCTCTTTTATGTAACAAGGACCTTCAAGCTACAGCTTCTATAACAAGACCTGCAATCCCAGCATAAATCCTGACATTCCACATAGTATAACAAATCTGAATTTTAGATGTAAATTGTACAGAATCATTTTGAGTAACTGACCAATTATAAGTCCAGTAATAAAACTTGTTCATAAATGATGTTCTATTCAGCCAAACATTTACCAGCCCTTCAAGGGCAAGCAAACAAGAGCATTGGATTTGATACTTGTACAGGAGATAAATCTGCAGACATCTTCAAGATAAATTAAGTTCATAAACAAAACCTTAAAATGTCTTTTACATTGCAGGCATTCAGCATTCTTGCATCATTGTATTGGCCTGGAAATCCTCCACAGGAAAAAATAAGTTACTTCAGGATACTATAGTCATAAATTCTTCATGTGAAAGAATACCTTCAGTTAGAATATCCTTGGAACTAATTTTTGTTACTGCAGAATAGTTAATAAATAGATTTCTTTTAAAAATAATATAATAAATAGAATAGTAGACCAGTTTATACCTAGAGTTTCTAAAAAGTCCGTGTTCTACTGAAGATAACATTTGGCTCCTTGTACTAGAAATGTGTGTGGCACATACAGTTGCATGGTCCTAAAGATCTAGAATCAAGGAGTCATATACATAAACAGGGCTGGAGTTGATGTTTGACATTATAGTGGCTCTTTAAGTACCACAATCTCTCACAATCACTTGGGGGAACTATACCATTACAGATTCCTGGGGCCTACCACAGGCCTACTGAACAAAAATCTTTGGGAATAGTGTCACAAGATTGAAATATGCAGCAAGAACTGCAAATTATTGTTCAATATCAGTCTCATTTACAACATTCCTGACAATAGATTATCTGATTTCTGCTTTGCCCATCTCCAGTGATAGAAATCTCTAGCTCCTCCTAAAGCAGCTTGTTCTATTTTCAGAACATATTATTTCTAGATATTATTTTTCATCATTTAGCATTCAGTCTTAATTCTACATTCTCTTCTGTATTCTCATCTATAGAGGGTAGAAAGTACTAAAAACTATATTACCAAGATTTCTATGCCACTAAGGATCTGAATGTGACACAAATTTTACTGATGAAATGCATTTGCATGAGATTTAAAGGAAAAATAGAGGAAGAAGCCTCTTGCCTGTGGTCCTGATTGTCAGTGCTAGCCAGAAGGAGTGTGATTTTAGTGAACAGCAAATCTTAGTCTTCATTTTTCAGTCTTTTGGATGCCAGTAATTAGTGGGTGTAGTGACCATTTATTAACCTGATGCAAATCTCTGGATTGCTGATTTGGGTGTCCATTTTCCACCTTGACAGTGTTCATAGGTTGCTTCTCAGTGAATGGATAGCTCCAGACCTAGGCCAGCTGTGGTGGCCTCGGGGGTAGAACTTTCCTTAGGGGACCAGTTCTGTGTTGTTTTAGAGACATTGCAAGACACTGGCCAAGAGTCTGTTCCTTCAGCCCTTCCAACAACTTTGTAAATGCTTAATTTCCTCTTTTATTTCCCATTTATTTTATGAGAAATTAATTTCCTCTTAATTTCCCATTTATTTTATGAGAAAACTAAAATCCAGGGAAGAAAATTACTCACTCACAACTGTACAATTTTCTAGTGGTAGAGACAAGATAAGAATCCAGGCTTCCTAACTCCCAGTCAAGTGCTTTTCTACTTGAGCATGCATATCCAAGGGAGAGAAAGTTCATGCAGGGTTTTCTGTATTACTCTGTGTGTGTGAAAGTTATATGTGTGTGTATGTGTGTGTGTGCATATGTGTGCATGCAGACCTGTTCCCAGAGCATCCGTATGTATCAGAGAGTTGGAGGAAGTAAATTCCAAGTTTTTGTGAATGTATCTTGATGTCTAATGCCTTTATATGGCAGTTCCCACATATAAATAACAAAGTATCCCCTATCTTCTTCTTCTTTAATATAACAAAGTGATAGAGCATTCAACCTTCTACATCTTACAATGATACATTTATCACATTGATTTTTTTTTAATGCATATACCAGGATAGCAAAAGGGCGATGGGAAAGCAAGTGAAGTTGAGCCTCAAGGAATGTAAGAGAAAATGCAAGAAAATTCAAATCCATCAGTGACCTCTAGCCTCTGCTTCATCAATTTCCCTTTACCTGCTTGTCTTACCGAAGCAAAATTGATAGATAAAATCAAGCTTCCATGTTTCGCAATAGTTTATATAAAGAAATTATTAAATCCTGTAATTAGAGTTATAAAAGTATAACTTTTTCAGGAAAACATCAGGAGATATGGAAGGTGAGAAAAAATAAATATTGCAAGGTAGAGGAAAAACATGGATCAATAAAAGAAAGAAAAAAATCACAAGAAATGTTGAGTGGAAGTGATTCCATTAATTCCATTAATAATCTTTACAAGCATTTGCCCAATCTACTTTTATCAAAGATCTGTTATATGCAAGAAACTGCAAACATAGGTATTATGTGGGTAGTTGTTCAATGTTTTGCAGAAATCAAAAGTTTCTGGTGGTTCTATAAAATACTAACTCTGGTCAAGAAGAAAATCTGGCTGGTGGGGCAAAAATATTCCTGAGTGAACCTATGACAGTCCCTATTGATCACAGCTTATTTTCTGAAGGACTTGCAAAGTCTCTGTTTAAATATTCAGTATAGATTTTGGCCTGAGATCAACAACAAAATATCAGTGAATGATTTGCTAAATATTTGTTCTACTTTTGTAAAATCAGACAATTGTCTAATTTCTATCTTTTGTTAGTTGTCTAATCCTCTGTGATTTTTAAAGTTCTGTTAGTGTGGATCAACAATTTAATTTACAAGTTTCCCAGTACCCTGATTTGTAGTTAAGTAATTAATAAAACGTATTTACTGAGGACTTTGTGCTAGCATAGGCACTAAGGTGTCAACAATGAACAGAATATAATGCTTATCCTCAAAGGTTTGACTTTCTGAGTAGTAATTAATTACCATAAATTGTGATTTTACACCAAGACAGCATAGCATATTGCAGGTTTCTACAGCAGATAGAAGTACTCCTAGAAGCAGTGGTAGGGTCATCTAGGCTATATCCCATGTAAAGCAACTAAGAGGTCTTTTATATCCTTCTCCACTACCTTAGACTTCAGTGTCCGCATGGCAGCACCAGTTCTGGCTTTTTTATCATAGATTGTCATGCTTTAAAGAAGAGAAAAGCAAGGCCGGGTGCGGTGGCTCACGTCTGTAATCCCAGCACTTTGGGAGGCTGAGGCAGGCAGATCATGAGGTCAGGAGTTTCAGAACAGCCTGGCCAACATAATGAAACCCTGTCTCTACTAAAAATACAAAATATTAGCCAGGTGTGTAGTCCCAGCTACTTGGGGGCCTGAGGTAGGAGGATCACTTGAACCCAGGAGGCAGAGGTTGCAGTGAGCCAAGACCATGTAACTGCACTCCGGCCTGGGCAGCAGAAGGAGACTGTCTCAAAAAAAAAAAAAAGAAGAAGAAGACGAAGAAGAAGTAAAGTAGCAATGGAGAGAAGTATTATTATTATTTTATATCTACCCCTGTACTATTTTAATCAGTGGTCTATCAAATCAAATTTTCATCTTCTTGCTCAAAATATAGTTTAACTCTCCTTATGCCTTCTTTTTTGTTGTCCTAAACATTTTTATAAGCCTTGCTCATGAGAAAGTCAACATTCTTGACACTTGGTACTACTGGCCTGAGCTATTCTTTTATAGTCATACATTTCACAGATTCCTTCCTTCCTTCCTTCCTTCCTTCCTTCCTTCCTTCCTTCCTTCCTTCCTTCCTTCCTTCCTTCCTTCTTTCCCTCCCTCCCTCCCTTCTTCCTTCCTTTTTTTCTTCCTTCCTTCCTTTCCATCAAACATGTAGGGATAGTCACTTCTCTGGAACCAAGTTCTTGCCCTCAGGGAGCTGACATTCTATGAGAACAGACAAAAACAAAATAAACAATTAAATTATGTGACATAATGGATGGCAGAAAGTGCTATGGAGATAAATAAAGTAGGGAGTAGACCTGTCAAGGATGGAGGTTGCAATTTTAAACAGAGAGTATCAGTTAGGTGACATTTGAGAATGGCCTGAAGGGGGTAAAATGTTTCATTAATCTTCTCATTTTTATTCTGGTTTGTATGCTTTCTTCCATCTTTTATACAGAACTAAAAACATTAAAAATAAGTCATTGCTTATTACAAAAGCTTATTTTAGAAAATAATAAAAACTACATATAAAGAAAAAGAAAAATGTGGAATACATCTATAGTCCCACCATGTACCTTTGTTTGTTGATATATGTGCATGTGTGTCTATGTATATCTGTGTGTACATTCACAAAGATGGGACCAAGTATACTCTTTTTTAACCTGTAGTTTTTAGTGACATTATGCCATGGACATCAACAACCTCATTTTGAATGAACAATTAAACCATCACTTATTGTTGGAAATTAAAAATAACCCTCAGAGGAGCAGCCTTGTAATTATATATTTGAATATAGTCATCACTGAATATTTTCTTAGGAGAAATCTGTAGAATAGAATTGTTATGTCAAATATGTATTTCAACAGCTATTATGTATTTTTAAAATTGCTCTTCAAGAGATTAAAAGATCCCAGAGTTGAAGGATGGTGCTTAGGAGAAATGTGTACACATGGGGCTGGATGAAGCCTCATATGGCAGTTGGTATGGGTTCCACTTCATCATGAAGATAAACCTTTTGGTTATGTCATTCCAATTGAGCTGGTGGGTGGAGGCTGAGGACACAGATGTAGACAGTGAAGAAGGTTCAGGCAAATAACAGGAATTAAGGAAGAACAAGCAGTTCCTCCTTTACTTTCTACTGTGAGTAATGCATGTTTGCCTTCATGAGTGTGCTTTTCATGGTTTTTGGAGACAGACGCAGTGGTCTTGGAAGCTTATTTAAATATTTGTAACTACAGATATACATATCCAAAGGACAAAAATCTCTATGTCAAAAAACCTTGCTTGAACTAAATAGTTATCCTTAAGCAAATATAATTTTGAATACACTTAGCTTTATGGTGACAAAAATGATCTGTTACTTGGAATTCCTTTGTAATAAAGATGTGAGTGATTTGTGCTTGTTAAGCCTCAGCAATGACTTACTTAAAAAGTCTATAATAAAGAAATTCATATAGTACTTGAAATAGCAAACCAAAGCTAGTCTGAAAGACTGACTTTCAGAAATATGGTAAGTCTATGTCTCCTTTCTACTCTTATAACTGCTGAGCAGAGGTGGGGAGAGGCTTTGTCATGGTCACTACTGATGAATTCTTGTTTCTGAGGTCCTCACAAACAGGAAACTAACAACTGAAATGATCTTAAAAATGACCTTTTATAAGTACCTTTAAGATTAAAGATGCTTTTAGCTTTGTCTGAGGCTTATATGTGAAATTGCCTTAGATTAAAGGCTTTTTGGCATTCTACTCTTGACCTCCTATACCTCCTCCCCACCTCTACCACTTATTAAGCTTTCTGGAGTTCAAATATTTCTTTGGAGACTGATGGGGAATGGGATTTATACAGAAGCAATGAAAGCTACACCCACTAATCTGCACTCTTCTTTGAAAAGACATGAACTGTAACACCCATACTGAAGTGTGTTCCCTCCTGGCTGTGGGGTGTTAGAGTGAAATGGGCATTTAGGTCAGAGAAAATCTGGATTCAGATCTAGATTCACCATTTACTAAGTTGGCAAATTGCTTATTCTCTCTGAGTCTCTGTTTTCCTCAAATTACCTGGCAAATGTGGGTAATAATAGTTACCTGATAATACTGTTGGAAGAATGAAAAGAAATAATTACACAAAGCCTCTGTCTTAGAGTAGTTTCCTTTCTTTTCTAACAAACATGAGTCAGAAGACATAAGCATAAAGCAACAGTAAGGTATACATTTTCTTCAGGATCAGAAATTGTGCTTTCTAGAAAATTTTCTTGTCATTCAGGATCAACCCCGAAAGCATTTGATTTTCCTCTTTATAGTAATGTATCAATTATAAAACTTCCAAAGTTTTATTCTAGTGACATGGATTTGATAACTATCATAACTGCTTAGATAAAAAATATTAACTGAGACAGCAATTCTGAGATTTTGAAAGAGCTAAACTGCAATGAAAAATGCACTAATGCAAAGATAATGTAGCTGTTGTTGCTAATTAGCATTGTAATATGGTTTGCAACCTATGCTAATTAAAAAGATAGTGGTTCTACATCTAAGAAAGAATACCCAGTGAAAGGGTATTGCAAAACTTCTCCTTACGCTTTTACCTAAATCTAAGAACGAATACCCTTTCACTGGTGAATATTCTTTCACCCAGTGAAAGGGTATTCGTTCTTAGATTTAGGTAAAAGCGTAAGGAGACAAGAATTAAAAGGAAAGAAATAATGTCCCAAGGGGACTAAATTAAAATTACACTTCAATAAAATGAAAAAAGTAACCAAGAGTCACCTATTTTTAGTGATTTCTGTAAGTGTGTGTATATGTTTATGGGTGTGTTGTGTTGGCATCCGTGTCTTTTTATGTTTATACAGGGCTTTTATATACTGCATAGTAGTAAAGAACCCAGCTTTTATGGTCAGTTTGGCTTCCCAACTCAGCTTTGCCATCAACTAAACATGCAGCCTTAGTGAAGTTTAACTTTCTGAGCTGCAGTTCCTTCACCTGTAAAGTAGGTATGCTAATAAAATCTAACTCACAAGAGGTTTGAAAAATATAAATGTGCTAATGCATGTAAAGTGCCTGGCACATAGAAAATACTCAAATCTATTAGTAATAAGTCCTATTGTTATTAAATTGTTATTATTATGAAGATGTGAGCATGTGGCAGTGGCAGTGATCTGACCTGTTAGATGTTAGTGCTGACACAAACATAAACACTCCTAACTGTTTTGAAAACTTTTTTCCCCTCTTGAACTTCAATTTCCTTAATAAGAAAATGCAAGGGGTGGTCAAGATAGTCTCTAAAACATCTTCTAGTTTCAAATGTTGCCCTATAACATAAATGTTTTGTTCGGGCGTGGGGGCTCATACCTGTAATCCTAGCACTTTGGGAGGCCAAGGTGGGTGGACCATGAGGTCAGGAGATCCAGATCATCTTGGCCAAGATGGTGAATCCCTGTCTGTACTAAAAATACAATAATTAGCCAGGCATCATGGCATGTGCCTATAATCCTGGCTACTCAGGAGGTTGAGGCAGGAGAATTGCTTGAACCCAGGAGACGGAGATTACAGTGAGCTGAGATCATGCTACTGGACTCCAGCCTGGGCAACAGAGTGAAACTCTGTCTCATAAAAAAAAGTTTCATAAATTTTCATATTTATTCTGTTAAATATTATAAGTTTTATTTTATTGAAATTTGGATCTGAATTGAGCTTTTTTTCTGTATTGTTTCTTCTTGACAGTGTATATGTGTGTTTGTGTATGTGAAACCACTTTTGCAAAATTATAACTGAGGAAATTATAACAGTGAGAGAGATTAGACCTAACTGAGATTAGACCTTGCTTCTAACCATTAAGCTGTCCTTGTTCATTCCTGGGGGGTAGGCTGAACTAATATTGGGAAGGAATTCAGTTCATGGTTTGACTCTGAACAAAAAAGACCCCCTTCTTGCCTGTGGTCCAGTCTGCCTTTGCAGGACTAACAAATTAGCTACAAGAGTAGAAATTACAATTTAGGGGTCATGCAGCTTCTGGTTCCAAGAGTCTGAACATCCCCAAATTGCTCCTGGGGATAACATCACTATTTTAAAACCTAAGATTAGTGCTTGAGATATTTTGCAGGCCCTGCACTCAATAGATCAGCTGACACCACCCAGACTGGTAATTCGGTCAAGCCAGTCCTGCTATTGCACCCAGGAGCAGAAGATGCTAAGAAAACCTAACTTTGACCCCCTATGATTCCATCTCCACCCTGACCAATCAGCACTCCCCACTTCCCAAGCCCCTACCCACCAAATTATCTTTTTATTTTATTTTTTTTATTGCATTTTAGGTTTTGGGGTACATGTGAAGAACATGCAAGATAGTTACATAGGTACACATGTGACAGTGTGATTTGCTGCCTTCCTCCCCTTCACCTATATGTGGCATTTCTCCCCATGCTATCTCTCCCCAACTCCCCACCCCTGGCTGTCCCTCCTCTATTCCCCCCAACAGACCCCAGTGTATAGTGCTCCCCTCCCTGTGTCCATGTGTTCTCATTGTTTGACACCTGCCCATGAGTGAGAACATGTGGTATTTCATTTTCTGTTCTTGTGACAGTTTGCTGAGAATGATGGTCTCCAGATTCATCCATGTCCCTACAAAGGACATGAACTCATCATTTTTGATGGCTGCAAAATATTCCATGGTGTATATGTGCCACATTTTCCCTGTCCAGTCTATCATTCGTGGGCATTTGGGTTGGTTCCAGGTCTTTGCTATTGTAAACAGTGCTGCAATGAACATTCGTGTGCATGTGTCCTTATAGTAGAACAATTTATAATCCTTTGGATATATACCCAGTAATGGGATTGCTGGGTCAAATGGAATTTCTATTTCTAGGTCCTTGAGGAATCGCCACACTGTCTTCCACAATGGTTGAACTAATTTACACTCCCACCAGCAGTGTACAAGTGTTCCTATTTCTCCACATCCTCTCCAGCATCTGTTGTCTCCAGATTTTTTAATGATCGCCATTCTAACTGGCGTGAGATGGTATCTCAATGTAGTTTTGATTTGCATTTCTCTAATGACCAGTGATGATGAGCATTTTTTCATATGTTTGTTGGCCTCATGTATGTTTTCTTTTGTAAAGTGTCTGTTCATATCCTTTGTTCACTTTTGAATGGGCTTGTTTGATGTTTTCTTGTAAATCTGTTTCAGTTTTTTGTAATTATGGATATCAGCCCTTTGTCAGATGGGTAAACTGCAAAAATTTTTTCCCATTCTGTTGGGTGCTGATTCACTCTAATGACTGTTTCTTTTGCCGTGCAGAAGCTGTGGAGTTTGATTAGGTCCCATTTGTCTATTTTGGCTTTTGCTGCCAATGCTTTTGGTGTTTTGGTCATGAAGTCCTTGCCTACTCCTATGTCCTGAATGGTTTTGCCTAGATTTTCTTCTAGGGTTTTTATGGTGTTAGGTTTTATTTTTAAATCTTTAATCTATCTGGAGTTATTTTTAGTGTAAGGTGTCAGGAAGGGGTCCAGTTTCTGCTTTCTGCACATAGCTAGCCAGTTTTCCCAACACCATTTATTATACAGGGAATCCTTTGCCCATAGCTTGTTTTTGTCAGGTTTGTCAAAGATCAGATGTTTGTAGATAAGTTGTGTTGCCTCCAAGGCCTCTGTTCTGTTCCATTGGTCTATATCTCTGTTTTAGTACCAGTACCATGCTATTTTGATTACTGTAGCCTTGTAGTATAGTTTGAAATCCAGTAGTGTGATGCCTCCTGCTGTGTTCTTTTTGCTTAGAATTGACTTGGCTATGCAGGCTATCTTTTGGTTCCATATGAAGTTTAAGGTGGTTTTTTTCCAGTTCTGTGAAGAAGGCCATTGGCAGCTTGATGGGGATAGCATTGAATCCGAATGTTTCACCATCTGTTTGTGTCCTCTCTTATTTCGTTGAGCAGTGGTTTGTAGTTCTCCTTGAAGAGGTCCTTTACTTTCCTTGTTACTTGTATTCCTAGGCATTCTATTCTTTTTGTAGCAATTGTGAATGGTAGTTCATTCTTGATTTGGCTCTCTTTAAGTCTGTTATTGGTGTATAGGAATGTGTGTAGGAATGCTTGTGATTTTTGCACATTGATTTTGTATCCTGAGACTTTGCTGAAGCTGCTTGTCAGTTTCAGAAGATTTTGGGCTGAGACAATGGGATCTTCTAGATATACAATCATGTAATCTGCAAATAGAGACAATTTGGCTTCCTCCTTTCCTATTTGAATACCCTTTATTTCTTTTTCTTGCCTGATTGCTCTGGCTAGAACTTCCAGTACTATATTGAATAGGAGTGGTGAGAGAGGGCATCCTTGTCTAGTGCCAGATTTCAAAGGGAATGCTTCCAGTTTTTGCCCATTCCGTATAATATTGGCTGTTGGTTTGTCATAAATAGCTTTTATTATTTTGAGATACGTTCCATCAATACCGAGTTTATTGAGGGTTTTTAGCATAAAGGGCTGTTGAATTTTGTCAAAGGCCTTCTCTGCATCGATTGAGATAATCATGTAGTTTTTTGTCTTTGGTTCTGTTTATGTGGTGAATTACGTTTATAGACTTGCGTATATTGAACCAGCCTTGCATCCCCGGGATGAATCCTACTTGATCATGGTGGATAAGCTTTTTGGTGTGCTGTTGCAGTTGGCTTGCCAGTATTTTATTGAAGATTTCTGCGTCTATGTTCATCATGGATATTGGCCTGAAGTTTTCTTTTCTTGTTGGGTCTCTGCCGGGTTTTGGTATCAGGATGTTATTGGTCTCATAAAATGATTTGGGAAGGATTTCCTCTTTTTGGATTATTTGGAATAGTTTCAGGAGGAATGGTACCAGCTCCTCTTTGTGTGTCTGGTAGAATTCGGCTGTGAACCCGTCTGGACCTGGGTTTTTTTGTGTGGTAGGTTCTTAATTGCTGCCTCCACTTCAGATCTTGTTATTGGTCTATTCAGGGTTTTGACTTCTTCTTAGTTTAGGCTTGGGAGGAGGAAAGTGTCCAGGAATTTATCCATTTCTTCCAGGTTTACCAGTTTATGTGCATACAGTTGTTGGTAATAATCTCTGATGATGGTTTGAATTTCTGTGGAATCTGTGGTGATATCCTCTTTATGATTTTTGTTGCATCTATTTGGTTATTCTCTCTTTTCTTTTTTATTAATCTGACTAGTGGTCTGTCTATTTTGTTGGTCTTTTCGAAAAACCAGCTCCTGGATTTATTGATTTTTTGAAAGGATTTTTGTGTCTCTATCTCCTTCAGTTCAGCTCTAATCTTAGTTGTTTTTTGTCCTTGTTAGGTTTTGAGTTTTTTGATCTTGCTCCTCTAGCTCTTTGAATTTTGATGATAGGGTGTCAATTTTGGATCTCTCCACTCTTCTCATGTGGGCACTTATTGCTATATATTTTCCTCTTGTGACTGCTTTAAATGTGTCCCAGAGATTCTGGTATGTTGTGTCTTCAGTCTCGTTGGTTTCAAAGAATTTCTTTATTTCTACCTTCATTTCATTGTTTATCCAGTCAACATTCAAGAGCCAGTTGTTCAGTTTCCATGAAGCTGTGCGGTTCTGAGTTAGTTTCTGAATTCTTAGTTCTAACTTGATTACACTGTGGTCTGAGAGGCTGTTTGTTATGATTTCTGTTCTTTTGCTTGATTTACTTCCAATTATGTGGTCAATTTTAGAGTAGGTGTGATGTGGTGCTGAGAAGAATATATATTCTGTGGATTTGGGGTGGAGAGTTCTGTAAATGTCTATTAGGTTTGCTTGTTCCAGGTCTGAGTTCAAGTCTTGGATATCCTTGTTAATTGTCTGTCTGGTCGATCTGTCTATAATTGACAATGAGGTGTTAAAGTCTCCCCCTATTATTGTGTGGGAGTCTAAGTCTCTTTGTCATTAAGAACTTGCCTTATGTATCTGGGTGCTCCTGTATTGGGTGCATATATATTTAGGATCATTAGGTCTTCTTGTTGCATTGATCCTTTTTTTCAATTTTTTTATTCTTTTAAATTTTTTATTGCATTTTAGGTTTTGGGGTACATGTGCAGAACATGCAAGACAGTTGCATAGGTACACACATGACAGTGTGTTTGCTTCATTTCTCCCCTTCACCCACATTTGGCATTTCTCCCCAGGCTATCCCTCCCGACCTCCCCCTCGTACTGGCCCTCCCCTTTTCCCCCCAATAGACCCCAGTGTTTAGTACTCCCCTCTTTGTGTCCATGTGTTCTCATTTTTCATCACCCACCTATGAGTAAGAATATGTGGTGTTTCATTTTCTGTTCTTGTGTCAGTTTGCTGAGGATGATGTTCTCCAGATTCATCCATGTCCCTACAAACGACACAAACTCATGATTTCTGATTGCTGCATAATATTCCATGGTGTATATGTGCCACATTTTCCCAATCCAGTCTATCATCATTGGGCATTTGGGTTGATTCCAGGTCTTTGCTATTGTAAACAGTGCTGCAATGAACATTCATGTGCATGTGTCCTTATAGTAGAACGATTTATAGTCCTTTGGATATATACCCAGTAATGGGATTGCTGGGTCAAATGGAATTTTTATTTCTAAGGCCTTGAGGAATCGCCACACTGTCTTCCACAATGGCTGAATTAATTTACACTCCCACCAACAGTGTAAAAGTTTCCTTTTTCTCCACATCCTCTCCAGCATCTGTTGTCTCCAGATTTTTTAATGATCGCCATTCTAATTGGCATGAGATGGTATCTCAATGTGGTTTTGATTTGCATCTCTCTGATGACCAGTGATGATGAGCATTTTTTCATATGATTGTTGGCCTCATATATGTCTTCTTTCGTAAAGTGTCTGTTCATATCCTTTGCCCACTTTTGAATGTGCTTGTTTGTTTTTTTCCTGTAAATCGGTTTTAGTTCTTTGTAAATTCTGGATATCAGCCGTTTGTCAGATGGGTAAACTGCAAAAATTTTTTCCCATTCTGTTGGTTGCCGATTCACTCTAGCAGGTCTTATGTTTAAGTCTTTAATCCATCTGTAGTTAATTTTAGTGTAAGGTGTCAGGAAGGGGTTCAGTTTCTTTTCTGCACATGGCTAGCCAGTTTTCCCAACACCATTTGTTAAACAGGGAATCCTTTCCCAATTGCTTGTTTTTGTCAGGTTTATCAAAGATTGTATGGTTGTAGATATGTTGTGTTGCCTCCGATGCCTCTGTTCTGTTCCATTGGTCTATATCTCTGTTTTGGTAGCAGTACCATACTGTTTTGATTACTGTAGCCTTGTAGTATAGTTTGAAATCTAGTAGTGTGATGCCCCTCGCTGTGTTCTTTTTGCTTAGAATTGACTTGGCTATGGGGGCTCTCTTTTTGTTCCATATTAAGTTCATGGTGGTTTTTTCCAGTTCTGTGAAGAAAGTCAATGGTAGCTTGATGGGTATAGCATTGATTCTGTAAATTACTTTGGGCAGTATAGCCATTTTCACAATATTAATTCTTTCTAACCATGAACATGGAATGTTTCTCTATCTGTTTGTGTCCTCTCTTATTTTGTTGAGCAGTGGTTTGTAGTTTTCCTTGATGAGGTCCCTTACGTTACTTGTGAGTTGTATTCCTAGGTATTTTATTCTTTTTGTAGCAATTGTGAATGGCAGTTCGTTCTGTATTTGGCTTTCTTTAAGTCTGTTATTGGTGTAGAGGAATGCTTGTGATTTTTACACATTGATTTTATATCCTGAGACTTTACTGAAGTTGCTTATCAGTTTCAGGAGTTTTTGGGCTGAGGCGATGGGGTCTTCTAGGTATACTATCATGTCATCTGCAAATAGAGACAATTTGGCTTCCACCTTTCCTATTTGAATACCCTTTATTTCTTTTTCTTGCCTGATTGCTATGGCTAGAACTTCCAGTACTATATTGAATAGGAGTGGTGAAAGAGGGCATCCTTGTCTAGTGCCGGATTTCAAAGGGAATGCTTCTAGTTTTTGCCCATTCAGTTTTATATTGGCTGTTGGTTTGTCATAAATAGCTTTTATTACTTTGAGATACGTTCCATCGATACAGAGTTTATTGAGGGTTTTTAGCATAAAGGGCTGTTGAATTTTGTCACATGTTTATGTGGGGAATTGCATATGTTGAAGCAGCCTTGCATCCCCGGGATGAATTTTACTTGATCATGATGGATAAGTTTTTTGATTTGCTGTTGCAATCGGCTTGCCAATATTTTATTGAAGATTTTTGCATCTATATTCATCATGAATATTGGCCTGAAGTTTTCTTTTCTTGGTGGGTCTCTGCCGGGTTTTGGTATCAGGATGATATTGGTCTCATAAAATGATTTGGGAAGAATTCCCTCTTTTTGGATTATTTGGAATAGTTTCAGAAGGAAGGGTACCAGCTCCTCTTTGTGTGTCTAGTAGAATTCGGCTGTGAACCCGTCTGGACCTGGGCTTTTTTTGTGTGGTAGGCTCTTAATTGCTGCCTCGACTTCTGCCCTTGTAATTGGTCTACTCATAGTTTCAGCTTACTCCTGGTTTAGGCTTGGGAGGACACAGGAGTTCAGGAATTTATCCAGTTCTTCCAGGTTTTCTAGTTTATGTGCATAGAGTTGTTTGTAATATTCTCTGATGATGGTTTGAATTTCTATAGAATCTGTGGTGATTTTCCCTTTATCTTTTTTATTGCATATATGTGGTTGTTCTCTGTTTTGTTTTTTTTTTAAATCAATCTGGCTAGTGATCTATCTATTCTGTTGATCTTTTCAAAAAACCAGCTCTAGGAATTTTGATTTTTTGAAGGGTTTTTCGTGTCTCAATCTCCTTCTGTTCTGCTCTGATCTTAGTTATGTCTTGTCTTCTGCTGGGTTTTGAGTTTTTTTGATCTTGCTCCTCTAGCTCTTTCAATTTTGATGATAGGTTGTCAATTTTGGATCTCTCCATTCTCCTCCTATGGGCACTTATTGCTATATACTTTCCTCTAGATACTGCTTTAAATGTGTCCCAGAGATTCTGGCATGTTGTGTCTTTGTTCTCGTTGGTTTCGAAGAACTTCTTTATTTCTGCCTTCATTTCATTGTTTATCCAGTCAACATTCAAGAGCCAGTTGTTCAGTTTCCATGAAGCTGTGCCGTTCTGGGTTGGTTTTTGAATTCTGAGTTCTATCTTGATTGCACTATGGTCTGAGAGGCTGTTTGTTATGACTTCAGTTGTTTTGCATTTGCTGAGGAGTGCTTTACATCCAATTATGTGGTCAATTTTAGAGTAGGTGTGATGTGGTGCTGAGAAGAATATATATTGTGGATTTGGGGTGGAGAGTTCTGTAAATGTCTATCAGGTTTGCTTGCTCCAGGTCTGAGTTCAAGCCCTGGATATTCTTGTTGATTTTCTGTCTGGTTGATCTGTCTAATATTGGCAGTGGAGTGTTAATGTCTCCCAGTATTATTGTATGGGAGTCTAAATCTCTTTGTAGGTCATTAAGAACTTGCCTTATGTATCTGGGTGCTCCTGCATTGTGTCCATATATGTTTAGGATCGTTAGCTCTTTTTGTTGTATCGATCCTTTTACCATTATGTAATGGCCTTCTTTGTCTCTTTTGATCTTTGTTGCTTTAAAGTCTATTTTATCAGAGATGAGAATTGCAACTCCTGCTTTTTTTGCTCTCCATTTGCTTGGTAAATCTTCCTCCATCCCTTTATTTTGAGCCTTTGTGTATCCTTGCATGTGAGATGGGTTTCCTGGATACAGCACACTGATGGGTTTTGGATTTTTATCCAATTTGCCAGTCTGTGTCTTTTGATTGGTGCATTTAGTCCATTTACATTTAGGGTTAATATTGTTATGTGTGAATTTGATACTGCCATTTTGATGCTAACTGGCTGTTTTGCCGGTTAGTTGTTGTAGATTCTTCATTGTGTTGATGCTTTTTAGCATTTAGTGTGATTTTGGAATGGCTGGTACTGGTTGCTCCTTTCTATGTGTAGTGCCTCTTTCAGGAGCTCTTGTAAAGCAGGCCTGGTGGTGACAAAATCTCTGAGTACTTGCTTGTTCTCAAAGGATTTTATTTTATTTTTTTCACTTCTGAAGCTCAGTTTGGCTGGATATGAAATTCTGGGTTGAAAGTTTTTTTCTTTAAGGATGTTGAATATTGGCCCCCACTCTCTTCTGGCTTGTAGAGTTTCTGCCGAGAGATCTGCTGTGAGTCTGATGGGCTTCCCTTTGTGGGTGACCTTTTTCTCTGGCTGCCCTTAGTATTTTCTCCTTTATGTCAACCTTGTTGAATCTGATGATTATGTGCCTGGGGTTGCTCTTCTTGTGGAATATCTTTGCGGTGTTCTCTGTATTTCCTGCAATAGAGTGTTTGCCTGTCTTGCTAGGTGGGGGAAATTTTCCTGGATAATGTCCTGAAGAGTATTTTCCAGCTTGGATTCATTCTTTTCATCACATTCTGGTACACCTATCAAACATAGGTTAGGTCTCTTCACACAGTCCCACATTTCTTGGAGGGTTTGTTCATTCCTTTTTGCACTTTTTTCTCTGATCTTGGTTTCTCGTTTTATTTCATTGAGTTGATCTTCGACTTCTGATATTCTGTCTTCTGCTTGGTCAATTCGGCTATTGAAACTTGGGCATGCTTCGTGAAGTTCTCGTAATGTCTTTTTCATCTCCTTTAATTCATTCATATTCCTTTCTAAGTTATCCATTCTTGTTATCATTTTCTTGAATCTTTTTTCATATCTTTTTTCAAGGTTCTTAATTTCTTTGCATTGATTTAAATCATGTTCTTATAGCTCACAAAAGTTTCTCATTATCCTCCTTCTGAAGTCTAATTCCGTCATTCATCACACTCATTCTTTGTCCAGCTTTGTTCCCTTGCTGGTGAGGAGATTTGGTCCTTTCTAGGAGGTAAGGTGTTCTGGTTTTGGGTGTTTTTCTCCTTTTTGCGTTGGTTTCTTCTCATCTTTGTGGATTTATCCACCTGTCGTTTGTGTAGTTGCTGACTTTTCGATTGGGTCTCTGAATGCACACCCAGATTGTTGATCATGGAGTATTTCTGTTACTTGGTTTTCCTTCTACCAGTCTAGCCCCTTCGCTGTATGACTGCTGAGGTCCACTCCAGGCCCTGCTTGTCTGGGGTGCACCTATAGCAGCTGCGGAAGAGTGAGGGATGCTACCAGTTTCTTTTTCTGCTATCTTTGTTTCAGGCTGATGCCTGCCAAATGTCAGTCTTTTGGATATAGAGGGGTCAGGGAGCTGCTTGAGGAGACAGTCTATACTTTATAGGAGCTCAATTGCTGAGTTGTGAGCTCTGTTGTTCATTCCAGGCTGTTAGGCTGCTATGTTTAATTCTGCTGCAACAGAACTTATAAGAAAACCCTTGCTCCGCCCTGCTGGTGTTAGGTTCACCCTCTTGCTGCAGGCTCTGCCCTTGTGCTGTGGTCTCTGCCCTGCTGCCACGGGCTATGTCTTGTGGTGGAGTCTCTTTATTGTAGCGGGTTGCCTCGGCAACTGCAGGCTGCGTTAGCAATGGGCATGTACCTCAGTAGGGGTGGGTTGCCACAGTAATGGCGGACGCTTCTCCCCCACGGAGCTGCACTCTCAGGGAACCTCTCCATCGGGAGCATTTGGAATCGCCGTTTTGTTTGTCACACTGCGCTACCCCAAACGCTGTGTCCCTGGAATCTCCTGGGCTGGCTTACTGTCCAAGTCCTGTTCAGTCTCAGGTTCAGCCCTCTCATGTCTCAGGTTGCCGGTTCAACAGGGCACTTGGACCAGTGCGCTTTGTGCGGAGTGCTGTGTAGCAGCGCTGCGCTACGGCGTGGGCCACCGCCACACTGGCTGCTGGCTACACCAGCCAAAACCTCTGCCTTGTGTCCCATGTCTCTTTTATGCCTGGGAATTTCTCCGTTCTGTGGGCAACAAAGATCCGTCTGGAAATGTGGCCCTGACTCACCTTCTCTGCGCATGCACCGAGAGCTTCAATCTGGGGTTGTTCTCACAGCACCATCTTGAGTCCTCGCATCGATCCTTTTACCATTACATAATGTCCTTCTTTGTCTCTTTTGATGTTTGGTTCTTTAAAGTCTTTTTCATCAGAGATGAGAATTGCAACTCCTGCTTCTTTTTTGCTCTCCATTTGCTTGGTAAATCTTCCTCCGTCCCTTTATTTTGAGCCTTTATTTATTTAAGGATGTTGAATATTGGCCCCCACTCTCTTCTCGCTTGTAGGGTTTCTGCTGAGAGATCTGCTGTGTGTCTGATGGGCTTCCATTTGTGGGTAACCCAACGTTTCTCTCTGGCTGCCCTTAGTATTTTCTCCTTCATTTCAACCCTGGTGAATCTCATGATTATGTGCCTTGGGGTTGCTCTTCTTGCAGAATATCTTTGTGGTGTTCTCTGTATTTCCTGGACTTGAATACTAGCCTGTCTTGCTAGGTTCAGGAAGAGGTTTTCCTGAATAATATCCTGAAGAGTATTTTCCAGCTTGGATTCATTCTCTTCCTCACATTCAGGTACACCTATCAAACATAGATTAGGTCTTTTCACATAGTCCCATATTTCTTGGAGACTTTGTTCATTCCTTTTTATGCTTTTTTTTTTCTCTAATCTTGCCTTCTCATTTTATTTCATTGAGTTGAGCTTCAACCTCTGATATTCTTTCTTCTGCTTGGTCAATTCGGCTGCTGAAACTTGTGCATGCTTCATGAACTTCTTGTGTTGTGTTTTTCAGCTCCATCAATTCATTTATATTCCTCTCTATGTTGTCCATTCTCGTTAGCATTTTGTCAAATCTTTTTTCAAGGTTCTTAGTTTCTTTGCATTGAGTTAGAACATGTTCTTTTAGCTCACAGAAGTTTCTCATTACCCACCTTCTAAAGTCTGATTCTGTCATTTCATCACACTCATTCTCCATCCGGCCTTGTTACCTTGCTGGTGAGGAGTTTTGATGTTTTGCAGGAGGTGAGGTGTTCTGGTTTCAGATGTTTTTCTCCTTTTTGCGCTGGTTTCTTCCCATCTTTATGGATTTATCCACCTGTCATCTTTGTAGTATCTGATTTTCCAATTGGGTCTCTGAGTGGGTGTCCGGTTTGTTGATGATGAAGTTATTTCTGTTTCTTAGTTTTCCTTCTAGCAGTCTGGCCCCTCTGCTGTAGGACTGCTGAAGTCCATTTCAGGCCCTGCTTGCCTTCAGCAGCTTCAGAACATTAAGGGTTGCTACCAGTGTCTTCTTCTACTGCCTTTGTCCCAGAATGATGCCTGCCAAATGTCAGTCTGATCAGTTCTTTGTGAGGTGACTCTTTGGATATACTGGGGTCAGGGAGGTGCTTGACGAGACAGTCTGTCCTTTATAGGAGCTTACGTGCTGAGCTGTGAGCTCCATTGTTTTTTCAGAGCTGCTGGGCAGGTACGTTTAAGTCTGCTGCAGCAGAACTCATAACCCCCCCCCACTTTTTTCTTCATGTGCTCTGTTCCGGGGACCTAGGGCTTTATTTATGAGTTTCCATTGTGCTGCTGCTTTTTTTTTCTTTCTGGGCTGCCCTGTCCAGCAAGGAGGCAGCCTAGTCACTGTCTGCCTGCAGAGGCTTTGCTGAGCTGCTGTGGGCTCCACCCTGCTGCCATGTGAACATTTCTGCAGTCCTGTTTATATGGCTGTGGTTAGAACTGCCTCAGCAATGGTGGCCCACCTCTGAAGTGGTGGACTCTCTCTGTAATGGCGGGTTGCCTTGTCAATGTTGGGCTGCCTCAGCAATGGCAGACTACCTCCGTAGGGGTGGAGTGCCTCGGTAATGGCAGATGCCCCTCCCTACAGAGCTGGACCATCCTGGGTTCAGCTGTGCTTGCTGTGAAACTCTCAACCCAGAGCGTTTTTAATTGCTGTTTTTGTGTGTGTGTGTGTGTGTGTATGTGCAGGGGTGGGACCTGCCAAGTCTGATCACCTGGCTCCCTGCCTCAGAGCCTTTTTTTTTAAAGTTGAACAGTTGCCTCTCTCCCAGGTGTTCCAGTCATCTGCTGAAAAGGTGTTGGGATCCATCTGATTTTTCATGCGGCAACCCACTGCACTGGCTGAAATAATGGTGCTGAGATTTGTGGTGCTTTTTTGCCTGGGAATCTCCTGGCCTGGCTCCCTGTTTTAGTACCCTTTTAAATCAGATGAATGGGTGACTCTGCCTTCCCGGAGCTCCAATCGCCAGCTTAAAAGGGCAACCAGACCAGTGTATGTTGTATGGAGAACCACTGTGCCCGGGCACCAGCAAAACAGCCACACTGATCAAAACAGCTGCACTGGCAAAAACAGCCACACTAGTGATCTGCAGGGCTCCTCCACCTGGGAATCTCCTGGTCTGTGGGCAATAAAGATCCATCTGGAAATTCAGTGTCCACTCACCCTCCGTGCTTTCACTGGGGCTGCAATCCTCAGCTCCTAAATGGCCATCTTGGATCTTCCTCCAATGCCTTGTTTCCCCACCAAATTATTTTTAAAAACTCTGACTCCCACATGCTTGGGGAGACTTATTTGAGTAACAGTAAAACTCCAATCTCCCACACAGCCTGCTCTGCATGAATTACTTTCTCCATTGCAATTCCCCTGTCTTGATGAATGGGCCCTGTCTAGGCAGCAGGCAAGGTGAACTCATTGAGTGGTTACATATGGATATGCATTCATATATTCATCCTTTGCTTTAGACAGAAAGATACGGAGCTATCATAACCAACTGTAGAATATCAATTTCATTATAAAATATTGTCTGAAGAAGCCACTCTATTGGAAACAACAATTCCTTGATCTTTCAGGAGATTAAAAAGGCAAAGATTTGGATACAAAGTACCAGGTAGGAAAGTTTGTATGAAAAGTGACAGATGGTTTATTATTCAGTTTACACATTCTTATAAAGAAATGCCTGAGACTGGGTAGTTTATAATGGAAAGAAGTTCAGTTGACTTATAGTTCCACGTGGCTGGGGAGGCCTCAGGAAACTTACAATCATGGTGGAAGCTGAAGGGGAAGCAGGCACCTTCTTGTAAGGTGGCAGGAGAGAGAGAGTATGCGTAGGAGGAACTGTCAAATGCATGAAACCATGAGAACTCACACTGATTATCATGAGTGACTACCTCTACCATGAGCATAAGGAAAATGGCTCCCACGATCCAGTCACATCCTGCCAGGTCCCTCCCTTGACATGTGAAGATTATAAGGATTACAACTCAAGATGAGAATTGTTTGGGGGCACAGAGCCAAACCATATTAGTTGGGCACTGTGACAAACATGCTGAGGCCAAGGAACTTTGTCACAGCCCTGATAGTTTTTCATGTAACATATCCCTTTTGTTTAATCTTGGTGAGCTTTCATCTTCAGCTTTTGGAAAGCATGAAGTGTCTTGGTCATGGGATCCTTGAGATAAGTGGGAGAATGTGAAACAAATGGTTATAGTGGGAAGAATTTCATAGACAACATTTTTTATCAGACATAAATTGTGTTTTACTTTTTAAATGTTTAATAACTTCTCAGAAACATCTTTCTTTGAACCTTGCAAACATGAATGAGATAAAATTTTAAAAACCAATGAACATTTACTGAACATTGTCCTATGCTGTTTGACCAACATAATCTTGTCACATACTTAAGTATTTTAAATAATATGAAAAAATGGAGCCTTTGCCCAAGAAAGGTAGTAATTGTATTTAACATGCTACGTAGTTCAAATGGATGATGACCTTGTGGTCCCTGCTCAGATGCAGTCAAGATTGCTCTGTGTGTGTGTGTGTAAAGTTTTTTCCAGGGTCATTCCTCATTTATCTGTGTTTCAACAGCAAAGGTAGGAAATATTATTATTATTATTATTAATCTATGCATGGCCAACTCTATTAATTTCAAAGTAGAAGAGCTCGAAATCTAGGTAATAATGCTTGCTTCTGGATGTGGGTTCATTTAAAGAAAATTAGGGAAAGTCTATATACCTCGTTGATCTGCACAGAGAACTTCCACAATGTGTTCTACCTTTCCTGTAGTTCCTTTCCTCCTGGAAACTTATTTCCTTAAAACAGATAAAATAAACTTTTAGGCTTTTCTAACTTTTGGTTCAAAGGCAGAATACCTGGGTTTATATCCAAGCTTTATTGCTTACTAGGTTTGAAATTTGGAGTAGGTCATTTCTTTGTGCCTCCGTTTAATCTTCTGTAAAAGGGTAATTGTAGGAATTGCCCTACTGAGTTATTTTGAGGGTTAAACAAGTTATGCCTACAGAGTGCTGAGAAAAGTTTCTGGACATAGTAAGTGCTTACTGAATGTTATGTTACTGTGTGGGGGGGGCACACACACACACTCATACACTCAAACACACACACACACACACACACACACACACACACTGTGCTCTCTACTATATTTGAAGGCCCCCTACTCTCATCAGGGTTTCATTTCACTGCACAACATATTAAATACGATCACTATCTTTTCTTGGGTAAAGCTTCCATGTGTTTTATATTATTTAAAATACTTAACTATTTGATGAGATTCTTTTGTTCAATGTCCTTAGTACAATTATATAAGTGTGTATTCATTCTTTTTATCTAATTCACAGCTGCATCATTCAAAGAAAGATGTTTCTAAAAACAGTTATTTCAAATATAAATTAGAAGATTAAAGGTAAAAAATGATAGCAAAATAGAATGTTTTGCTTTTACATCATTGAGTTTTGTCCTAAAAAACTTTGAGAGTTACCTAAAAGCATTTTGTTTACTCTCATTACTTTTTTTGCTGTCATGGTTTATATTCCAATCAGTGTGTATTTTAAGCAGAGTAATCACTGTCCAAAGATGTCAATTTCCTAACCCCCAGAACCTGTGAATATGTTACCTTCAATGACAGAAGGAAGCTTTCAGATGGAATTAAGAGTTTTGAGAGGAGATGTTATTAGGGATTATTTTCGGGGGGGTGGCCAGTGTAACCCCAAGACACTATAAGAGGGATGCGGGAGGGCCGGAATCATAGAGAGATTTGAAGATGCTACGTTGCTGGCTTTGAAGATGGTAGAAGAGGCCATGAGCTCCAGCATGTAAATCGCCCCTAGCAGCTGAGTGGAGGAAGATAATGGATTTTCCTCTGGGGTATCTAGAAGGGACACAACCTTGAAAACACCTCAGTTTTAGGACTTCTGACCTCCAGAATTGTAGGATAATAAATGTGTGTTGTTTTAAGACATGAATTTCTGGTAATTTGTTACAGTGGCAATAGGAAACTAATATAATATGGTAGTTCATTTGTTTACCTATATTAAAAGGGATATTTTATAGGTTCTATAAGTATTATAAAAAATAAAATATTATAGTCAGTAATCGCATTTTGTGGGTAATTTAATGTCTCAGAAGATTTTGTTCTTACAACTTTCTCCTCTTCCCTAAGGCAGTTTTATGAAACTATTTATTTTTTTCTTTAGATGACATGTTATATTTAAAAGTATTTTTCCCCAAAGCATAAAATGGTCTAAAGTGTCCTTTTTTATGATCTAAAGTGTCCCCATTTTCTTATAATACTAAAATAAAAATTCGCATTTACGAGAAATGACATATTTTTACTAGTCTCCAGAGATGAGATCATACACGAAAGAATACTCTGGCTTTGAAAGGGACAACAGTCTATGATAAAGTACAGGAATTGCTTTCTTATGGACCATTCCTTTTGGATTTCCACACAGGACTCATGTTTTCCTGTTTTCCTGAGCATAAATGAACCACCCATTTTGTTGACAGGGCAGCATAGGGCATCAAACTGTAGCACCTGAAGCACATTTTGAATGATGGCTTTGCATTGGAAATTTAGCTCTATGACATTGTTATTCAGTTACCACCTGTATCAGGTACCAGGCTACCTAGATAAATAGCGACTCTTAATTTAATGCATGTTATTAACCATTCTGCATTCCTTTTCTATCTGACCATGACAAAGCCATGTTTGCAAACTAGTCTTAACTAAAGCTACTAAAACAGAAAAACTGGATATATACTCTTTCTCATATTTTTATTTTTCTTCTGCTTTTAAAAATCTCAGAACACAAATCCTTCTTCCTTTTTGTCTCATCTTTGGCCCCATGTTATCAACATAAACATGGAAATTAAAGTTTCAGCCTTGATTTGTGCAAGGCTGTAAGCTCACACGTTGACACAGTCCAGTGAGCAACATACATAAATGTTACAAGCAGTGACTAGGAGTGGTGAACCAGAGCCCACAGACTCTCTCAAAGGGATTAGCCACTTCCCAGCCCCAGACAATTTTGGGCATGTTAGAATATAGGTATAGTATTGCCAGAAATCTTTTTAAAGAGAAGCTAGAAATCTGTATTTTTATTTGATATCTGTCAATTTTTAAACAACGTAGAACAGACCTAACTTTGCTAGCAGGATTCATCCTGCATTTATAATATTATAAGCTTAGATAATAATAGTTATACTATATTATAACCTTAGATTATAATAATTCTACTTTATATTTACTGCATATATGTAATATTTTTTATATTCTCATTTTTTTCCTCCCAGGGCTTCATTTATTTATTAATTTTTGGAGGAGTAAAGGGACTATGGAAGCCTCTAGAAATGTCCACTAAGGAGAATCTGAGAGCATTAAGAAATAATTATTTGCAAAATGCAACTAGAGAGGAAGAGGGGCAAGATAGTTGAACAGAAGCCTTCACTCATTATTCTTCCTGCTGGAACACCAAATTTAACAACTATCCACACACAAAAAACACCTTCATGAGAACCAAAAATCAGATGAGTGATCATAGTACCTGGTTTTAACTTCATTTCCACTTTCAGTGGAAAGAGGTACTGAAGAGGGTAGGAAAGATGGTCTTAAATTGTTGATGCCACTGCAACCTCCTTAGCTCCCAGCAAAAACCACATAGTGTGGAGACAGAATCTGTGTGCTCCAGAGAGGGAGAGTACAGAATCTGTGGGACTATACATTGAAAGTCAGTGCTACCTGTCACAGGAGAAAGCAGCACTTGGCAGAACTAAACTGGCAGCCACTGAGGGAGCATTTAGAACAGCCCTAGCCATAGGGGAATTGCCTATCCCAGTGGCTGGAACCTGAGTTCTGGCAAGCTGCACCACTGTAGGCTTAAGGGCTCTGGGATCCTAAATAAATACAAGGCAATTTGGCCACAAGGACTGAAATTATTGGGCAAGTAATGGTGCTGTGCTGGGCTCTGAGCCAGTGGACTTGGGGGACACATGACCTAGTGAGATATCATCTGGAGTGGCCAAGGGAGTGTTTGCTCCATCCCTCCCTTAGGCCCAGACAGCACAGCCACAGATCTGGTACAGATAACTCTCCATTTGAAGAGATGAGAGGGAAGAGTTAAAGGACTTTGTCTTGCAACTTAAATACCAGCTCAGTCACAATAGAATAGGGTACTGAGAAAAGTCATGAAGCCTCCATTTCAGGACGTAGCTCCTAGATGACACTTCTAGACACACCCTGGGCCAGAAGGGAACCTTCTACCTTTAAGGGAAGGACCCAGACATGGAAGAATATATCACCTCTGACTAAAGAGTTCCTTGGGCCCTGAATAATCAGCAGTGATACTCAGGCAGTACTCACCATGGGCCTTAGGTGAAACTCAGAGATGTGCTAGCTTCAGGTATAGCCCAGCATATTTCCAGCTATGGTGGCTACACAGAGAGACTTCTGCTTGAGGAAAGGAGAGGGAATAGTCAAGGGGAATTTGTTTTGCAGCTTAGGTACCAGGTAGGCCACAGTAAGGCGAGCACCAAGCAGGATCTTAGGGCCCCCCATTCCAGGACTTGAGTCTTAGATGGCATTTCTGGATCTGTCTTGGGCCAAAGAGAAGCCTACATCCATGAAGGGAGAGCCCCAGGTCTGGCAGCATTCACCATAAGCTGACTAAAGAACCCTTGGACATTGAATGAACATCAGCTAGCCAGGCAATATTTGCCATGGGCCTGGGCCAGTGATGGTCATATACAGAGGCGCCTTTCCTTGTGGGAAGTGAAGGCCTTTGTTCAGTAGCTTGGATACCAGCTGAAATACAGTAGAATAGAGCACTAGATCGATTCCTAAGGTTTCTGACTCCAGGCCCTGACTCCTGGATGGTGTTTCTGGATCCACCTGAAATCAGGAGAACTCACTGCCTTGACGGAAAGGACATAAGTCTGGCTGGCTTTGTCACATGCTAATTGTAGAGCCCTAGGTCTTGAATAAACATAGGCAGTAGCCAGGCAGTTGTGACACCCAGTACTGTGCTGGCTTCAAGTCAGACCCAGTACAGTCCCAGCCATAGTGATCACAAAGGTGCTTGTGTCATCCCTCCCCAAGCTCCAGGCAGCTCAGCACAAAGAGAGAGAGACTTAATTTGTTTGGAAGAATCCCATTACCTGGCTTCAAATTATACTACAGAGTTATAGTAACCAAAAAGAGCATGGTACTTGCATAAAAATAGATGCACAGTACAATGGAACAGAATAGAATACTGGAAATAAACCCACATCCCTACAATGAACTTATTTTTGACAAAGGTACCAAGAACACCCCAGTTAAAATGGCTTATATCTAAACAATAGGCAATAACAAATGTTGTTGAGGGTGTGGAGAAAAAGAAATCTTCATACACTGTTGGTAGGAATGTAAATTAGTACAAGCACTGTGAAAAACAATTTGGTGGTTTCTAAAAAAACTGAAAATAGAGCTATCATATTACTCAGCAGTCCCACTGCTAGGTATATTTAAAAGTAAGGAAATTGGTACATTAAAGAGATATCTGCACTGCCATACTGCCATGTTTATTGTAGCACTATTCACAGTAGCCAGGATTTGGAAGCAACCTAAATTTCCATCAACAGACAAACAGATAAGGAAAATGTAACACACACACACACAAATTGTGTACTATTCAGCCATAAAAAAGAATGAGATCCTGACGTTTGCACAATATGGACAGAACTGTAGGTCACTGTGTTAAGTGAAATGAGCCAGGCACAGAAAGACAAACTTCACATGTTCTTACTTATACATGGCAGCTAAAATTAAAATAATTGAACTCCTGGAGATGGAGAGTAGAATGATGGTTATCAGAGGCTAGTAAAGGTAGTGGAGGGAAGCAGGGATAATTAATGCATAAAAATATACGGTCAACATGGTGAAACCCCATCTCTACTAAAAATACAAAAAATTAGCTGGGCGTGGTGATGCATGCCTGTAATCTCAGCTACTCAGGAGGCTGTGGCAGGAGAATTGCCTGAACCCAGGAGGCAGAGGTTACAGTGAGCTGAGATCATGCCATTGCACTCCAGCCTGGGTAACAAGAGTGAAACTCTCTCTCTCCATATATATACATATATATATATATACAGTTAGATAGAATTTATAGCCCCTAGTATTTGATAGCACAAGAGGGTGAATACAGTGAACAATTATTGATTGTAAATTAAAAAAAAATAAATGAGGAGAGTTGGAGCAGGCTGACAGGATAGAAGTCTCCACCAATTATCCCCTCCACAAGGACACCAATTGAACAACTATCTATGTAGAAAGAAACACCTTAATAAGAAACAAAATATTTTGTATATCATCCATGAGAACTTCCTCAGCCTAGCTAGAGAGGTCAACATTGAAATTCAGGAGATGCAGAGAACCCCAGTAAGATACTTCACAAGTAGATTTTCCTTAGTTATAATAATCAGATTATCCAAGGTCAAAATGAATGAAAAAAAATGTTAAAGGCAGCTAGAGAGAAATGGCAGATCACCTACAAAGGGAAGCTTTTCAGACCAATAGCAGATCTCTCAGAGAAAGCCTATGAGCCAGAAGAGATTGGGGGCCAATAATAAACATTGTTTAGAGCAAGAAATTACAACCAAGAATTACATATCAAACCAGACCAAGCTCCATAAGCAAAGGAGAAATAAGATTTTGTTTCAGACAAGTAAATTCTGAAGGAATTTATTACCACCAGACCTGCCTAACAAAAGCTCCAGAAGGAAGCTCTTAATATAGAAAAGAAAGATCATTACCAGCCACTACAAAAACACACTTAAGTAGAGACCAGGGACACTATAAAGCAACCACACAAACAACTCTGCATAATAACTAGCTAACATCATGATTACAGGATCAAATCCACACATATTGATACTAACCTCAAATGCAACTAGGTTAAATGCCCCAATTATAAGGCACAGAGTGGCAAGCTGGATAAAGAACCAAGATCTATTAGTATGCTGTCTTCAGGAGACTGATCTCACATGCAGTGACACATATAGGTTCAAAATAGAGAAAAATCTACTAACTAAATGAAAAACAGAAAAAAACAGAAGTTGCAATCCTAATTTCAGATAAGACAGACTTTAAACCAACAAAAATTAAAAATACAAAGAAGGGCATTTCATAATGTCAAAGAGTTCAATTAAACAAGAAGACCTAACTATCCTGAATAGATATGTGCTCCACATTCCTGTGCAAATAGATATGCACTCAACACTCCTCAGCAAATACAAAAGAACTGAATTTTTAACAAGCACTCTCTCAAACCACAGTGCAATTAAATTTCTTAGTCTTAAAAATCAGGACTGAGGGGGAGGACTCAAGATGGCGCTGTGAGAACAACCCAGGATTGGAGTTCTCGTTGTGTCTGCGGAGAGGTGAGTCTGAGCTGCATTTCCAGACTGATCTTTGTTGCCCACGGAACGGGGAAATTCCCAAGTGAAGAGGAGATGTGGGATGCCAGGAAGATATTCCGCCTGGCGAAGCCGGCAGCCAGGGTGGCGGCGGCCGGCCCTACCCAGCGCTCCCCACAGGGCGCGCTTGTCTGGGTGCCCCGTTGAACCGGCAACCGGAGACGTGAGAGGGCTGGACTTGAGACTGAGCTAGACTAGGACAGTGGGCCAGCCCAGGGGATTGCAGGAACAGAGCGTTAGGGTTGGCCCAGTGGGACGAACAAAACCGCGATTTCAAACAAGCCCCGTGCAGACAGCCCAAGACGCTCTGAGGAGGAGGGGCGGCCACTATTACCGAGGCAACCCGCCCCAACTGAGATACACGCCCATTGCTGACGCAGCCAGCCATTGCCGAGGCAACCCGTCCCTACTGAGATACACGCCCACTGCTGACGCAGCCTGCCATTGCCAAGGCAACCCGCTAAAACAGAGAGACTCCGCCGCAGGGCGTGGTGGAGAACAGCAGAACAGGGAGCCAGGGCGAGCCTCACAACAGCAGGGCGGAGCCTCGGCAGGCAAACAGTGGCTAGTCTGTGTCCTAGCTGGGCAGGACCTCAACGGACATCCAAAAATAAAGCCCAAACTGTCAACACAGAGCATTTGAGAAAAAAAAAGGTTTTTTTTAATGAGCTCTGTTACAGCAGAATCAAACATAGCAGCCTAACAGCCCTGAATGAACAACAGAGCTCACAGCTCAGCAATTAAGCCCCTATAAAGTACAAACTGTCTCCTCAAGCAGCTCCCTGACCCCTCTATATCCAAAAGACTGACATTAGGCAGGCACCATCCTGGGACAAAGATAGCAGAAAAAGAAACTGGTAGCATCCCTTGCTGTGCCACAGATGCTAGAGGTGCACCCCAGACAAGCAGGGTCTGGAGCGGACCTCAGCAATCGTACAGCGAAGGGGCTAGACTGGTAGAAGGAAAACCAAGCAACAGAAATACTTCATCATCAACATTCTGGGTGTCCACTCAGAGACCCAATCGAAAAGTCAGCAACTACGCAGACGACCAGCGGACAAATCCACAAAGATGGGAAGAAACCAGCGCAAAAAGGAGGAAAACACCCGAAACCAGAACACCTCGCCTCCTAGAAAGGACCAAAACTCCTTACCAGCAAGGGAACAAAGCTGGACGGAGAATGACTGCAACGAAATGATGGAATTAGACTTCAGAAGATGGATAATGAGAAACTTTTGTGAGCTAAAAGATCATGTATTAAATCAATGCAAAGAAACTAAGAACCTTGATAAAAGATTTGAAAAAAGATTCAAGGAAATGATAACAAGAATGGATAACTTAGAGAGGAATATGAATGAATTAAAGGAGCTGAAAAACACAATACAAGAACTTCGCGAAGCATGCACAAGTTTCAATAGCCGAATTGACCAAGCAGAAGAAAGAATATCTGAAGTCGAAGACCAACTCAATGAAATAAAACGAGAAACCAAGATTAGAGAAAAAAGCGCAAAAAGGAATGAACAAAGTCTCCAAGAAATGTGGGACTATGTGAAAAGACCTAACCTACGTTTGATAGGTGTACCAGAAGGGGACGAAGAGAATGAATCCAAGCTGGAAAATACTCTTCAGGACATCATCGAGGAAAATTTCCCCCACCTAGCAAGACAGGCCAACACTCAATTGCAGGAAATTCAGAGAACACCACAAAGATATTCTGCAAGAAGAGCAACCCCAAGGCACATAATCGTCAGATTCAATAGGGTTGAAATAAAGGAGAGAATACTAAGGGCAGCCAGAGAGAAAGGTCGGGTCACCCACAAAGGGAAGCCCATGAGACTCACAGCAGATCTCTTGGCAGAAACACTACAAGCCAGAAGAGAGTGGGGGCCAATATTCAACATTCTTAAAGAAAAGAACTTTCAACCCAGAATTTCATATCCAGCCAAACTGAGCTTCAGAAGTGAAGGAAGAATAAAATCCTTTGTGAACAAGCAAGTACTCAGAGATTTTGTCACCACCAGGCCTGCTTTACAAGAGCTCCTAAAAGAGGCACTACACATAGAAAGGATCAACCAGTACCAGCCATTCCAAAATCACACTGAATGCTAAAGAGCATCAACATAATGAAGAATCTACAACAACTAACAGGCAAAACAGCCACTTTGCATCAAAATGGCAGTATCAAATTCACACATAACAATATTAACCCTAAATGTAAATGGACTAAATGCACCAATCAAAAGACACAGACTGGCAAATTGGATAAAAATCCAAAACCCATCAGTGTGCTGTATCCAGGAAACCCATCTCACATGCAAGGATACACAAAGGCTCAAAATAAAGGGATGGAGGAAGATTTACCAAGCAAATGGAGAGCAAAAAAAAGCAGGAGTTGCAATTCTCATCTCTAATAAAATAGACTTTAAAGCAACAAAGATCAAAAGAGACAAAGAAGGCCATTACATAATGGTAAAAGGATCGATACAACATGAAGAGCTAATGATCCTAAACATATATGGACACAATGCAGGAGCACCCAGATACATAAGGCAAGTTCTTAAGGACTTACAAAGAGACTTAGACTCCCACACAATAATAGTGAGAGACTTTAACACTCCACTGTCAATACTAGACAGATCAACCAGACAGAAAATCAACGATACCCAGGGCTTGAACTCAGACCTGGAGCAAGCAAACCTGATAGACATTTACAGAACTCTCCACCCCAAATCCACAGAATACACATTCTTCTCAGCACCACATCACACCTACTCTAAAATTGACCACATAATTGGAAGTAAAGCACGGCTCAACAAATGCAAAACAACTGAAATCATAACAAACAGCCTCTCAGACCATAGTGCAATCAAGTTAGAACTCAGAATTCAGAAACAGACTCAGAACCGCACAGCTTCATGGAAACTGAACAACTGGCTCTTGAATGTTGACTGGGTAAACAATGAAATGAAGGCAGAAATAAAGAAGTTCTTCGAAACCAATGAGAACGAAGACACAATGTGCCAGAATCTCTGGGACACATTTAAAGCAGTCTCTAGAGGAAAGTATATAGCAATAAGTGCCCATATGAGGAGAATGGAGAGATCCAAAATTGACACCCTATCGTCAAAATTGAAAGAGCTAGAGGAGCAAGATCAACAAAACTCAAAACCCAGCAGAAGACAAGAAATAACTAAGATCAGAGCTGAGCTGAAGGAGATTGAGACACGAAAAACCCTTCAAAAGATCAATAAATCCAAGAGCTGGTTTTTTGAAAAGATCAACAAAATAGACAGACCACTAGCCAGATTGATTAAAAAGAAAAGAGAGAACAACCAAATAGATGCAATAAAAAATGATAAAGGGGAAATCACCACAGATTCCACAGAAATTCAAACCATCATCAGAGAATATTACAAACAACTCTATGCGCATGAACTAGTAAACCTGGAAGAAATGGATAAATACCTGGATTCCTGTGTCCTCCCAAGCCTAAACCAGGAGGAAGCTAAAACTATGAATAGACCAATAACAAGGTCTGAAGTTGAGGCAGCAATTAAGAGCCTACCACACAAAAAAAAGGCCAGGTCCAGACGGGTTCACAGCCGAATTCTACCAGACACACAAGGAAGAGCTGGTACCATTTCTTCTAAAACTATTTCAAAGAATACAAAAAGAGGGAATCCTTCCCAAATCATTTTATGAGACCAACATCATTCTGATACCAAAACCCGGCAGAGACCTAACAAGAAAGAAAACTTCAGGCCAATATCCATGATGAACATAGATGCAAAAATCTTCAATAAAATATTGGAAAGCCGATTGCAACAGCAAATCAAAAACCTTATTCATCATGATCAAGTAGGATTCATCCCGGGGATGCAAGGCTGGTTCAACATACACAAGTCTATCAACGTAATTCACCACATAAACAGAACCAAAAACAAAAACCACATGATTATCTCAATTGACGCAGAGAAGGCATTTGACAAAAGTCAACAGCCCTTTATGCTAAAAACCCTCAATAAACTCGGTATCGATGGAACGTATCTCAAAGTAATAAAAGCTATTTATGACAAACCAACAGCCAATATCATACTGAATGGGCAAAAACTGGACGCATTCCCTTTGAAATCCGGCACTAGACAAGAATTCCCTCTTTCACCACTCCTATTCAATATAGTACTGGAAGTTCTAGCCATAGCAATCAGGCAAGAAAAAGAAATAAAGGGTATTCAAATAGGAAAGGTGGAAGCCAAATTGTCTCTATTTGCAGATGACATGATAGTATACCTAGAAGACCCCATTGCCTCAGCCCAAAAACTCCTGAAACTGATAAACAACTTCAGCAAAGTCTCAGGATATAAAATCAATGTGCAAAAATCACAAGCATTCGTCTACACCAATAACAGACTTAAAGAAAGCCAAATCAAGAGCGAACTGCCATTCGCAATCGCTACAAAAAGAATAAAATACCTTGGAATACAACTCACAAGGAACGTAAGAGACCTCTTCAAGGAGAACTACAAACCACTGCTCAATGAAATCAGAGAGGACACAAACAGATGGAGAAACATTCCATGTTCATGGTTAGGAAGAATTAATATCGTGAAAATGGCTATACTGCCCAAAGTAATTTACAGAATCAACGCTATCCCCATCAAGCTACCATTGACTTTCTTCACAGAACTGGAAAAAACCACCATGAACTTAATATGGAACCAAAAGAGAGCCCGCATAGCCAAGTCAATTCTACGCAAAAAGAACACAGTGGGGGGCATCACACTACTGGATTTCAAACTATACTACAAGGCTACAGTAATCAAAACAGCATGGTACTGGTACCAAACAGAGATATAGACCAATGGAACAAAACAGAGGCACCGGAGGCAACACAACATACATACAACTATACAATCTTTGATAAACCTGACAAAAACAAGCAATGGGGCAAGGATTCCCTGTTTAACAAATGGTGTTGGGAAAACTGGCTAGCCATGTGTAGAAAGCAGAAACTGGACCCCTTCCTGACACCTTACACTAAAATTAACTCCAGATGGATTAAAGACTTAACATAAGACCTGGCACCATAAAAACCCTAGAAGAAAATCTAGGCAAAACTATCCAGGACATAGGAGTAGGCAAGGACTTCATGAACAAAACACCAAAAGCATTGGCAACAAAAGTCAAAATAGACAAATGGGACCTAAGGAAACTCCACAGCTTCTGCACGGCAAAAGAAACAGTCACTAGAGTGGATCGGCAACCAACAGAATGGGCAAAAATTTTCGCAGTCTACCCATCTGACTGACAAAGGGCTGATATGCAGAATTTACAAAGAACTCAAACAGATTTACAGGAAAAAAACAAACAAGCCCATTCAAAAGTGGGCAAAGGATATGAACAGATACTTTACGAAAGAAGACATATATGAGGCCAACAATCATATGAAAAAATGCTCATCGTCACTGGTCATCAGAGAGATGCAAATCAAAACCACATTGAGATACCATCTCACGCCAGTTAGAATGGCGATCATTAAAAAATCTGGAGACAACAGATGCTGGAGAGGATGTGGAGAAAAAGGAACACTTTTACACTGTTGGTGGGAGTGTAAATTAGTTCAACCATTGTGGAAGACAGTGTGGCGATTCCTCAAGGCCTTAGAAATAGAAATTCCATTTGACCCAGCAATCCCATTACTGGGTATATATCCAAAAGACTATAAATCGTTCTACTATAAGGACACATGTACACGAATGTTCATTGCAGCACTGTTTATAATAGGAAAGACCTGGAATCAACCCAAATGCCCATTGATAATAGACTGGTTGGAAAACTGTGGCACATATACACCATGGAATATATGCAGCAATCAGAAATGATGAGTTTGTGTCGTTTGTAGGGACATGGATGAATCTGGAGAACATCATCCTCAGCAAACTGACACAAGAACAGAAAATGAAACACCGCATATTCTCACTCATAGGTGGGTGATGAAAAATGAGAACACATGGACACAGAAAGGGGAGTACTAAACACTGGGGTCTATTGGGGGAAAAGGGGAGGGCCAGTGGGAGGGGGAGGTGGGGAGGGATGGCCTGGGGAGAAATGCCAAATGTGGGTGAAGGGGAGAAGAAAAGCAAAGCACACTGCCATGTGTGTACCTACGCAACTGTCTTGCATGCTCTGCTCATGTACCCCAAAACCTATAATCCAATAAAAATTAAAAAAAATTATTTAAAAAAAATCAGGACTAAGAAATTCACTGAAAACCACACAATTAAGTGGAAATTGAATAACCTTCAATGTAGTACTGAATGTTCTGGCCAGAGCAACCAGGCAAGAGAAAGAAAGAAATGGTATTCAAATAGGAAGAGCAGAAGTCGAGCTATCCCTGTTTGCAGACGACATGATTCTATATGTAGAAAACTTTTTAGTCTGGGCCCAAAAGCATCTTAAGCTGACCAACAACTTCAGCAAAGTATCAGGAAAAAATCAACATACAAAAATTACTAGCATTCCTATACAATAAAAACAGTCAAGCCAAGAGCCAAATCAGGAAAGCAGTCACATTCACAACCATCGCACAAAGTAAAACACTTACAAATTCAGCTAACCAGGGAGGTGAAATATCTCTATAAGGAGAACTAAGAAACACTGCTCAAAGAAATTGGAGAAGACACAGATAAATGGAAAAACATCCCATGCCTATGTATAGGAAGAATCAGTATCATTAAAATGGCCATACTGCCCAAAACAATTTATAGATTCAGTGCTCTTCCTAATAAACAACCAATGCAATTCTTCACATAACTAGAAAAAACCGTTTTAAGATTCATATGGAACCAAAAAAGAGCCCAAGTAGTCAATGCAGTCTTAAGCAAAAAGAACAAAGCTAGAGGCATCATACTACTCAACTTCAAGCTATACTACAGGGCTGCAGTAACCAAAACAGCATGGTACTGGAGCAAAAACATAACGCATAGACCAATGGAACAGAATAAAGAGCCTAGAAATAATGCTGTACACCTACAACTGTCTGATCTTTGACAAAACTGACAAAAAGAAGCAATGAGGAAAGGACTCCCTATTCAATAAATGGTGCTGGGGTAACTGGCTAGCCATATGCAGAAGACTGAAACTGGCAAATATTTCATAAATAAAGACACCAAAAGTATTTCAAACAAAAGAAAAAATTGCCAAATGGGATCTAATTAAACTAAAGAGTTTCTGCACAGCAAAAGAAACTATAAACAGAGTATACTGACAACCTACAAATGGGAGCACATTTTTGCAAACTATGCATTTGATAAAGGTGTAATATCTGGCATCTGTAAGGAACTTAAACAAATTTATGAGAAAAAAAAACAACCTCATTTTAAAAGTGGGCAAAGGACATAAACAGACACTTTTCTCAGAATACATACATGTGACCACAGACATATGAAATAAAGCTCAACATCATTGATCATTAGAGAAATATAAATGAAAATTACAATGAGATATCATGTTACCCCAGTCAGAATGGCTATTGAAAGTCAAAAAATAACAGATGCTGGTAAGGTTGTGGAGAAAAAGAAATACTTAAACACTGTTGGTGGGAGTGTAAATTAGTTAAGCCGTTTTGGAAAACAGTGTGGTGATACCTCAAAGACCTAGAAACAGAAATATCATTTGACCCAGTAATCCCATTACTGGTTATATACCCAAAGGAGTATGAATCATTCTATCATAGAGACATGCACACTTGTGTTCATTGCAGCACTATTCATAATAGCAAAGACATGGAATCAGCCTAAATACTTATCAGTGGTAGAGTGGATAAAGAAAATGTGGTACATATACAACATGGAATACTATGCTGCCATACAAAAGAACAAGATCATGTCCTTTGTAGGGACATGGATGGAGTTGAAGGCCATTATTCTTAGTCAACTAATGCAGGAACAGAAACTCAAATACTACATGTCCTCACTTATAAGTGGGAGCTAAATAGTGAGAACACATGGGCACATAGAGCAGAACAACAGACCCTGGGCCCAATCAAAGGGTAGAAAGTGGGAGGAGGGAGAGGATCAGGAAAAATAACTACTGGGTACCAGGCTTAATTGCTGGGTGTTGAAATAATCTGTACAGCAAACCCCCATTGCACAAGTTTATCTGTATAACAAACCTGCACATGCATCCCTCAACTTAAAATAAAAGTTAAATTAAGAAATATAACTAAATGAGTATAATTGAATTATTTGTAACAATAAGAAAGGATAAATCCTTGAGGTGATGGATACTCCATTTACCCTAATGTGATTATTATACATTAAATGCCTGTATCAAAACATCTCATGTACCTCAAAAATATATATATCTACTATGTTTCCACAAAAATTAAAAATTATAAAAAAGAGAAAATGCAACTAATGTGAGATCTGAGGTATAGGTAGAAAATATTTCAGCAAAATGGGGGAAGGTAAGCGTGTGGATGTTTGTGGGAGAAATGGTTGTAAGAGAGAGCAGTGTGAACAAAGGCAGATTCAAGAAAGTACATTATATTATGTAAGAAGCCAAAGATGTTCAACTTGGCTGAAATTTAGTGTAAGAAGAAGAATTATGCAGAGTTAGGCAGGCACCAAAATGAAATGAATCGCTGGTGATGTAATGGATTTTAGTTTAAATCTGTGGCAGGAATAAACTCAACTAATTCTTTTCTTTCTAAGGCTCACTATTCTTTTCCAGTCCTAAGAATTCTCTAATTTATTTGTTTTGCTTATTTTATACAACAACACATTTTTTTTAATGTAACTGTGAGCAAAGAGACTACAGGGCTTGGGTGTGAGGCAACCTGAGAAAATCTGTTTATTGGGACTAGTCAGGAATCTCCATGAAGCTGGAGACTCAGTAATTGTACTGAATTATGAATTAGTTTCATTCACAACTAGAAAATTCTTTCTTAGTCCTGGAGGTCTTATTGCAGGAAAAAGCCGAGCAGCTCTTCCTGAGAGATTAAACCCACTTAGGAATATTAGTTTGTATGGTATTCCCAATGGC
Source organism: Callithrix jacchus (assembly GCF_049354715.1). Classification (NCBI taxonomy): domain Eukaryota; kingdom Metazoa; phylum Chordata; class Mammalia; order Primates; family Cebidae; genus Callithrix; species Callithrix jacchus. Next base: position 83,237,189 of record NC_133513.1, on the reverse strand, counting down.
CACTAGAAAATGTAAGTAATGTAAAATCTATGGTAATACCTGTGGTTTTGGATTTATGCTTGGCATAGCCCACAGAAAAGACCCAAATAAAACTAGCATTGAGAGAGGGCTGGCACACTGAATCATTTTTGACATATTTCTTAAGGCAAAGGAGAATGGCTTCAGGCCTTTGCACTAGCCAGATGTCTGGGGGAAATAAGTGAAGTAAATAGTATATTAGACGACTTTGTAAAACAAGATCAAGCAGAAGTTTGGTCATGTAGAAGTAGGTAATTCTATTAACAAAGTAGACAATTTTTGGTTATTTTACCAATTCAAGATGCACTATGTATAACAATATCCTCTTCTGGGTAGTATTCTAATCATTTTCCTTAGCCTGAAATCATTAGAAGAATGGTGAGAGCAAGTGAGAAAGATATTGCCTGTATCATTGAACAAGGTAGCTAGCTGCTCTTTTTCATAAATAAAAGACATTGGGTGCAAATTTGTTTGAAATTAACATAATTTGCTATGTTTTTATTTTCGATAAGCAGAAAATAGCATACCAGACTCCATTATGAGTTACAGAATTATTTTATTAGCATAATTGAATCAGATGCTATTTCTTGAGATAATAGGTAAGTTTGTGAAAATATATTAAGCTACTGTCTCTGGGTATTTTTTCATACTTTAATATGTTCACAAGCAAATACCTTTCACAGTGAAGTCCAGGAGCAGCCAACAGAATAATAAAATAAATTTTTAAAATGTACAGCCAAGTTAGACCTCCCTTGGGAAGCACCAGGTTGAAAAATTAGTCATTTTTGCTGGCAAATTAGCAAGATATAATTGGAATAAATTGTTTTCTTGAATATCTTATTGCAATGACTGTACATCTGTGAATACCTAGAATTTGTTACAATATAATATACTATGAAAAGACACATATATCTCTAATACAAATGGTATGAGGTCTTTTGTCATAAATGATATTGAAACTTACCTTTAGGAATCAAAACCCAATTCCTCACCTTAATTTTCAGACAGGGATTTTTATTAAATTATATGTAGATTCTTTTTTGCATTCTTGCTTGTATTGATAGTTTTTGTTTTGATGTCTGTTGCTTGTGTTTACATCTTTTTCTCTGTGAAACTTTAATATTGCTTTTGTTTTCAGTTTCTTTAATTTAAAATTTATGTATATTAAAATGCACAAATCTTAAATGTACCATTCAATGTTTTTACAGATACCTACACCAGTGTAACCACCATCCCTATTGTCTTAGTCTATTGAAGGCTGTTGTAACAAAATTTTTTAGACTGGGTAATTAATAAATAATAGGGGTTTATTTCTCACTGTTCTGGGGGCTGGGAAGTCCAAGATCAAAACACTAGAGGAACTGATGTCTGGAGAAAGCTCACTCTCTGTTTTACAGATGGCACATCTTGCTGTGTTCTCACATGGCCGAAAGGTCATAAGAGGCTAGGACTGTCCCTCTTTAACCTCTTTTATAAGAGCACAATCCATCAATAAGTGTTCTTCTCTCATGACCTAGTCACCTCCCAAAGGCCTAACATTCTAATACTAATGCATTGGGGAGTAAATTTCAACATATAAATTTGGGAGTGGGGGATACCAACATTCTGATCATAGTACTCACCAAGGTATAGAACATGTTTATCAACCTAGAAAATTCTTTCATAGTCAATTACCCCTGAACCCAAAGGCAACACTTTTATGAATTTTTCACCATAGATTAGTCTTGCTTGTTTCAGAATTTCTAATAGACTCACATAGTATGTGTACTCTTTAATGCTAGACTTTATTTGCTCAGCAGCTCCGTGTTGTTGTATGTATCAGTAACATATTTCTTTTTATTGCTGAGTAGGACTCCTTTTATAAATATAACATAATTTATTTATTAACTCTCCAGTTGATGGAAATCTTGGTTGCTTATAAGCTTTTTGCTATTATGAATTGATATTCTATGAACATTCCTGAACAAGTTATTTTGTGGACATTTGTTTTCATTCTTTTTGGGAGAATATCTAGGTATGAAAATGCTAGTTTATAGGATGGGTGTATATTTGACTTAATAAGAAACAATTTTTTTTCAAGGTGGTTGTACTGTTTTACAGTTTCAGTGTAGTGTATGAGAGTTCTGATTGTTACATGTCCCCCAATGACTGACTTTGTGAGTATTCTTGCTATTTTACTGAGTGTGTACTTGCATCTTCTGATGGTTTTAACTTACATTTTCTGACAGCTAATTATGTTGAATGCTTTATTCATGGGCTTGTGACCATTTCTATGTATTTTCTTGAGAGGCTGTTTTCTGTTTAAATTTTTCTCATTTTTATAGAGTTGTTTGTCCTCTGGTTATTGATTTGTAGGAGTTATTTGTATGTTATGAAAGTAAAACCTTTGTCAAAAATATTGTATCGCAAACATTTTCTACCACTACAAAGTTTACCTATTCTTTTTCTTCATGAGCTTTTGATGAGGGGATATTTTAAATTTTCATGAATCTAGTATATATATTTTTGTCTTTTATGGTTGTTTCTTTCTGTATTGTATTTATATAATTTATGAAATTTATGAAATAAAAGAAATGTTTGCCTAACTCCAGGCCACAAAAATAATGTTCTATGTTTTATTCTAGAGACTTTATACTTTCAACACTTACACTTAGGCTTATAGTTCATCTCAAAACAATTTTTGTTTATGGTATACAGTTGTTAGTTTGTCCCTTTCATATCTCAGATTGAAATTTGAGCCCCAATGTTGGAAATGGGGCCTAATGAGAGGTATTTGTGTTATGAATATAGATTGCTCATGAATAGATCAATGCCTTTCCTTAAGGAGGTGAGTGACTTCTCATTCTGTTAATTCCTGCAAGAACTGTTTGTTAAAAAGACCCTGGCATCTCTTTGCTCTCTTGCTTCCTCTCTTACCATGTGATCTCTGTACATGCTGTTACTCCTTTGCCTCCCATCATGAGGTGAAGCAGCCTGAGGCCTTCCTCAGAAACAGATGCTGACACTATACTTCTCATACAGCCTGTAGAACTGTGAGCCAAATAAATCTATTTTTCTTTATAAGTTACCCAGTCTCAGGTATTCCTTTGTAGTAACACTAAGCAGAGTAACACGAGAGTTCATGGTTTATTTTTATTTTTTCATGGGGATATTCATGAAAATATATCCCCATGAAAAAATAATGTCCCTTTTCCTCATTAAATAACCTTGGTTGTTTGGTGGAAAATTATTGACTATATAAGAATTGATCTGTTTCTAGACTCTATTCCATTGATATATTTGACTGTCATTAAGCCAGTATCACACTGGCTTAATGATGCTGTCATTAAGCCAGTATCATACTAACAGTCCAACAGTTTCGTTTTTTTCTAAGAATATTTGGGCTATTCTATGTGCTTTGAATTTTTATGTAAATTATGGCATCATTTTGACAATTTCTAGAAAATGTGACTACTTTTGATTATAAGATTGCATTGAATTTATGAATTTGGGAAAGAATTGACACCGTAGAAACATTGACTGTTCTGATCCATGAACATGCTGCAATTCTGTGTTTGTTTAGGTCTTTAAAAATGTTTTTCAGTAATGTGGTTTTTGGTATGGAAGTATTATACACTTTTAGTTAAATTTATTTCTAAGAACAATGAAATATTTTTATATTATTTTAAATGTAATAGTTTAAGTTTTATTTTCAATTTTTAATGGTAGAATACAGAAATGCAATTTAGTTTAATAATTTTGTGTCCTTAAATCTTGCTAAATCCAAATATTAGTTACAATAGTGGCTTCATAGATTACTAAGGATTTTCCATATAGATAACACTATCATCTGTCAATAAATATAATTTCACTCCTATCTTTTCAATATTTGTTTCTTTAATCTATGTTTTTCACTGTGTACTAAATTATACAGTGAAATGTTGAGTAGCAGGAGTGATAGCAAACATCTGTTCTTGATCCCAGTAAGAAGTCATTAAATATTTCATTATTAAATATGTTATCCTCTGTAGGTTTTTCTCAGATGTCTTTTATAGAATGAAGAAGTTCTGTTTCTAGTTTACTGAGTTTTTAACTCAATGAGTATTGAATTGTATCAAATGATTCAATCAAATGATACCAAAAATGATCAATTTTTATATTGCTGATCTTTTGATAGCTATAGTCTTTTTTGTATTTTTTTGTTTTCTACTTATTCTGATAATGTGGTGAATATATTGATTAATTTTAGATTTTAAATCAATGATACAGTTTCGGGTAGAGTTCATTTGGTTATAATTATTTACAAATAGCTGGTTTGAATTTTTTAAAATTTTGTTAAGGTCGTGATACAATTTAAATGTTTTGCCCCCTCCAAAACTCATGTTGAAATGTGATCACCAGTGTTACAGATGGGGCCTTGTGGAAGGTGTTTGGGTCATGGGGGTGGATTCCTCATGAATCATTTGGTGCTGTCCTCGTGGTAATGAGAGAGTTCTCATCAATGAGTTCATGCAAGGTCTGGTTGTTTAAAATTGTCTGGGATCTCCCACTTCTCTCGTTTTTTCATGCTGTGTAACATACCTGATCCCTTTTCACCTTCCACCATGATTGCAAGCTTCCTGATACCTTATCAGAAGCTGAGCATACATGTGTGCCATGTTCGTATATTCTGTGGAACCATAAGCTACATAAACTTCTTTTGATGACAAATTATGCAGTCTCAGGTTTTCCTTTATAGCAATGCAAAATGGATGAACACAGAAAATTGGTATTGAGAGTGGGGTGTTGCTATAAAGATGACTGAAAATGTGGAAGTAGCTTTGGAACTGGGTAGCAGGCAGAACCAGGTGGAGTTTGGAGGTCGCAGAAGACAGGAAGGTGAGGGAAAGTTTGGAACTTCTTCAGGACTTGTCAAATAATTATCACCAAAATACTGATAGAAATATGAACAGTGAAGGCCAGCCTGATGAAGCCTCAGATAGAAATGAAGAAGTTATTGAAAACTGGAGTGAAGGTCACCCATGTTACACTCTAGCAAAGAACTTAGCTGCATTGTGTCCATGTCTTAGGGATTTGTGGAAGCTTTAACTTATGAATTATAGCCTAGAGTATGTGGCAGAAGAAATTTCTAAGTAGCAAAGTGTTCAAGGCGTGGCATGGCTGCTTGCAATAGTCCACAATCAGATATGAGAGCAAAGGAATGACAAAAAGTTGAAACTTATATTTAAAAGAAAAGTTGAGAGTAAAAGTTTGGAAAATTTGCAGCTTGGCCATGTGGTAGAGAAGGTAAGAGTATTCTAAAGAGAGGAACTGAAATGGGTAGAAAGCAACCACTTGCTAGAAAGATTTATATGACCATAAGGAAGCCAAGTGCTAATAGCCAAGATGGTGGGAAAAAAGTCTTGAAGGCATCTTAGGGATGGTTGAGGCAGCCCCTCCTATCACAGGCCCAGAGTTCTAGGAGAAAAGAATGGTGTCAGGAATCAGGCTCTGGACCCTGTTTTTCTGTGCAGGTTTGTGCACTGCTCTGTGCATCTCTGCTGCTTGAGCTCCAGCCATGGCTCAAAGGGCCCCATATACAGTTAAGGCTGCTACTCTGGAAGACACAAGCCCTAGCTGTGGTGTTTTTCATGTGGTGTTAATTCTGCAGGCTTGCAGAATGCAAGAGTAAAGGAGCCGTGGCAGCTTCCACCTAGAATTTAGAGTATGTATGGGAAAGTCTGGGTGCCCAGGAAGAAGCCTGCTACAGGTTTAGTGCCACTGCAGAGAGATTCTACTGCAGAAGTACCAAGGAGAAATATCAGGTTGGAGCCCCCACAAACAGTCTCCACTGGGGCACTGCTTAGTGGAGCTGTGGGAAGAGTGCTACCACCCTCGATACCCCAGAATGAGAGAGCCATTTATTTCAATAAACCCAATAAAATGTCATGTCAGAAATGCATTAAATATAACTCCCTACTGAACATGCTTTGTAAAATTCCAGTCCTTAGCAATTTATTCAGATTTGTTTTATGATACAGCATATAGTATACCTCAATGACTATCTATTGGCATTAAAGGATGTTCATTTTACAGTTGCTGTATATATTTTTTCCTAAATGTCTATTGGATCAAAGCAGTTGATGTTCTTGTTTAGCTATTTTATAGTCTACTGACAAATTTTATCCAGTTATTCTTTTAATTATTTTGAGAGGGCTATGAAGATTTCTACCTAATTTGTGGGTTTGTGTTTTTACTCTGTTTAGTTCTGTCAGATTTTTACCTCATGTATTTTGAAACTGTTGTTAGATAATACACAATTATGATTGTTTCATCTTCCTAATAGAGACTTTTAAAATTGTAAAATGTCCTCTGTTATTTCTAGTAAAGCTCCTCATCATAAAAAAGTTATGTTACATTAATATTTATAAAGATAATTTTATACTAATATAACATAAAATAATATTTATTAATACATTGATTCACCTTTCTATGCTTAGTCCTTTCATGGAATGCCTTTCACTACCCTTCAACTGACTATCTGGCTGTGTCTTTATGTTTAATGTGCATTTCTTGTAAATACCATATATTTAGATCTTGCTTTCTTAAATTCAGTCTGACATTCTCTGTTTTTTACATAAGGTGTTTATTTATTTACATTTAATGGTGTGATTTATGTTTAACTTTTTATTATTATTTTTCTCCATTATCCTATTTTATTTTAAATCCTCTTGTATTAATTTGCTGTCTTTGCTGCAACAAAGTACCACACACTACATAGTTTAAACAAAAGAAATTTCTTTGTCTCAGTGCACAGGGCTGTCCAAGGGAGAGAATGCAGTCATGGGTTCTTAGTTTCTGTTTCTGGTTGGGCCAGTAAAGCTCCTTCCTCATGCCTTTTCCCACTTATCACCAGAGACAGAAACTAAAAACCATGGCTTTAAGCTGCTAAAAGCCTAAAACAAAACAAAACAAAACAATACAACAACAACAAAATTGGACAAGCTTGTAAACCTAGAAGTCTAAAATCAAGGTGTTGACATAGTTGGTTCCTTCTGAGGACCATGAGAGAAGAATTTGTTCCAGCCTGTCTTCCTTGGTTTATAGATGGCCATCTCCTTTTTCACTTGGCTTTCCCCTGTATGTGTGTCTGTCTCCAAATTTTACCATTTAAAAAGACACCCATCATATTAAATTAGGGGCTACACAAATTACCTAATTTTAACATGATTACCTCTGTATAAACCATATCTCCAAATAAACTCCCATTTTGAAGTACTGGGGATTAGAACTTCAATACATAAATTTTATAGGGACAAAATTTAAACCCTAATACCTCTATTAACTTTTAAGTTATACCTCTTTGGATTTACATTTATTGGTTGCTATAGGTGTTATAATATGCATCTTCTTATCACAATCAATGTAGAGTTAATATTGTACCTTTTTTTTGGTAAAATGCACAAGTGTCCAGACAGCCTAGATCCATTTAACCTCCTACACCATCCTTTGTGCTATGACTATTATGTATATTACATGTACATGTATTAGGCCTAACAATAAAAGTTACAATGTTTTCTTCAGATATCCAAGGGCTTTTAAAGAAATTCAGTGAAGATATGGATAATATATTTATTCACTTATTTACATTTCTGATGCTCTTTATTCCTTCTTGTATTATCTGAAGAAATCTGTATATTTGGTTTATTTTAGCTGAATAACTTCCTATAGCATTTAATTTAGCATAATATGCTGTAAATCAGTTATCTCACTTTTTGTTGTCTTTGTTTTCCCTTTATTTAAATATAATAATTTCTGTGCTGACAGTATTTTTTCTTTCCACTGTCTTTTTGATTCTATTATTTCTTATGGGACGCTAGCCAGCATTCATATATGTATGGTCAAATTTCAATGGAGTTGCATCCCAATAAACACAATAAATATCACATCAGAAATGCATTTAATATATCTCCCTACTTAATGTTATAGATTAGCCTAGACTACCTTAAATGTGCTCAGAATACTTACATTAGCCTATAGTTGGGCAAAATCATCTAACACAAAGCCTGTTTTATAATAAAATGTTGAATATCTCATACAATTTATTGACTACTGTATTAAAAGTGAAAAACAGGATGATTGCATGGATATTCAAAGTAAAGTTTTTACTGAATGTGTATTACTTTCACTTAGCATTGAAAAGTTGAAAATAATAATTCAAACCATTGTAAGTCATAGACTGTCTCTATTTATTTTTTCTCTATGTAATGTGTTCTCTAAAATTTCCTCTTTATCCTTTGTTTTCACCAGTTTGACTTGGATGTACCTTAATATGGTTTTCTTTTATTTCCATTTTGGTCCACTAAACTTAAAAGATCTAAAGGTTTACAATTTTTCTATATATGGGGAATCCTTGGCCATGATTTATCCAAATATTTTTACCCCCAATTTTGTTTAGCTCATCCAGTGAAATTTTTATTTCAGATATTATGCTTTTTAGTTCTAAATTTTTGATTTGGTTATTTTCTAGTTTTAAATTTTTTGTTGATTTTCTACATCTCTTCATTTTTTATCACAATAATTTTCTTTACATTTACATTTATAATAAGTGCTTTTAAGTTATTGTCTGCTAACTCTAACATCTGAATCATTTCAGGGTTATTTTCTCTTGCCTGTGAGTAAAATTTTCCTATTTGTTCACATACATAGTAATCTTTGATTGTATAATGGCTATTTAGAGTGATACATTGTAGAGACTCTAAGTTTTATCATCTTCTGAGGAGTATTCATTTTGGATCCCTTAGGCTGTTTCTTTGGTTAACTTCAAACTCCAAACTCCGCCTCCTGTCGTGGCTAGGATCTGAAATTTCTGCTTAGTTTCTCTGGCCTTCGACTTACTGCTTTCTGTCAGGCTCCTTTGAATTTTCCACACACATGCCGTTCAGGGGCTAGCCAAGAAATTTTGGTGATGTGGCAGTGGTGATGGTGGTGTGATGTGTGTGTATGTTTTATATATATGATGAATTCATATATGGATAAATTACTGGATGTGGCTTTCTCCCTGTGGTCTCATCCTTCACTTTTCAGGAAAATTTTCAGCCCTGAAATGTATCCCCTGACTCTTAAAGGTTGTGAGACTTTAGCTTTAAAATTGAGTTCTAGAGGCTGAGAGTGGTGGCTCACAGCTGCAATCCTAGCACTTTGGGAGGACTAGGCTGGTGGATCACAAAGTCAGGAGTTTGAGACCAGCCTAACCAGCATGGTGAAACCCTGTCTCTACTAAAAATAAAACAATTAGCCTGGCATGGTGGCATGCACCTGTAGTTCCAGCTACTGAGGAGGCTGAGGCAGGAGAATTGCTTGAACCTAGGAGGCAGAGGTTCCAGTGAGCCAGATCACACCACTGCACTCCAGCCTGGGTGACAGAGACAGACTATGTCTCAAAAAAATTGATTTATAGATATCTTATTGATTTGGGAGTGTCCATATGTGCAGTCATACACACACAAATCTCACCTACTGTACTCTCCTTATTTCAAAAGGAAATTTCATTTTTTTTGCTTGCATTTGACCACTGTCTTGTATCTTTAAATAGTTGTGTTTTGTTTTAATATTTTGTCCTGGTATGTAATTCTTCTTAGTCCAATATAGGCTACTCCATCAACGGTGAAAGCAGAACTCTGCACATATGTTTGTGATATTAAAATAGTACAAATTTTTAAGGCATAGGTGCTGAAGTGTATTTTTTTCAAACTCCTAAAATAATCCACTAATAAACTATGCATGTAACAGGATATCAGCAAATTCCTGCTGAATTAAATGGGTCTGGCTGAACAGAATTATTTGGCATATCTATGTAACAATTTGATTATTATTAAAATATCCCATGATAGCATGGGTTGGGGGCTTCTAGAAATTTAAGAAATATAGTAAAAGCCATCATTTTAAAGATAACTGCTTAAGTTATGTTTGCCACTATTTGTAGACTTGGCTTTGCTGAATTAGACTTAAATTGTTGGATTCTTTCTCCTGTGGCTGTGACTGCAAATCAAGATGTTGCCACCAAATAAAAATGTTTCCCTGGTTGTAGGTATGTAAGCCAATCACCTTAAGTCTAGGGTATTAAACCTGTCAATGCTAGTAACAATTTCAAATGAATGCTAGCGACACTTGGAGTTTGGTATTAAAAAGATTCTGAAGTTTAATATAGATAAATCAGGAAAGAATGACATGAGCAAATAGCCCTACCATCCACAGGCTCTGGAATGAACAGTGGTGTTATATATACCACGTGTTTCTTACTTTGAACTAGGCTTTCTACTGTATTACTTTCTGAGAGACATAGCCATCTCACATTGTCCAGTTGTTTTGTTCTCTCTTGGCTCCAGAAGAAAGCCGCCATCAATATCTCACCTAACCAGTATATAGATGTTACTTGCTTGTGTGAATAGATAACTTCAGTTTTAAACTTAACAAAAATTGTATGAAAGCAAAAAAGTTCTATTTTTAGTCATTTTGCTTCCCAATATAGTTTTTAGGAACACATTATGGTAAAAAAAATGGGAACTCGCTGCTTATATTATGGAGTTTACTTCTCTGTTGATGCCCTAATTTTATCCAAGAAGAGAATTATTGAAAATTCTTAGCACAGCCAGAGTAAATTCTCAAAAATATCTGATAGCATGCATAGTTCACCTTGGAGCATTGCCAGCATTTTTTGTAGCACAGCATTGCCTTTAAATATGCTTTTTAATTTTCCAATTATACATACCCATAGGGGATGCCTGTAGCAGACACTTCCTTTAGAGGAAAGGTGACAAGATCTCTTTATTCTAAAGTAAATTATGAGATCTCAACAAATTTGAAATTATTTGCTTGGTTTTAGGAATTCCTGTGGGAATAAGCTAGAATAGCCAATGTGGGAGTTATTCTCCAAAAAATTGATATCCTGGACATTGTTTCCTTCAGAAAAATGAAAGTAAAAAATGTTGGCATCTAATTACCTTTGAAATACAGAGAAAGAAATACGGGAATGTGATTACTTTAATTTGTCTGGAATAAATGCAAAAATTTGAAAATATAATTTATGACTTCTGGTATATGAAGTCTATTGCAACTCTTATCCATCCATTCATTTGTTAATTTTACAAAGATGTACAGAGCACTAAATATGTGCCAGACAGAATCTTAGGTGATAAGAGGTGACTGATGCCCAGAGGACTCACAGTAGAGGGGAATGCACATATAAACAAATTATTTCAATGTAATATGTTGACTGGTATGACAGTTTTGTGAATACTGTTGTGGGAATACTTTTGAGAGATGACACACTCAGTTTCATGTGTCATAAGGTTTATAAAGGAATGTGGAGGGCAGATTCTAGCTTCAAGTGAATCTTAATCTAAGACTTAAACAATATCACTAAAAATGTATACCTCCCCATGTTAGACCCCACTTTTTTGATACTGGTTTTATTCTAAGGCAAACTCTTTAAACTCAAGATGGGTTCTAGAAGCTCCTGGGGTTGTATACTTTCTCATTCACATCCAGATACCAAGAATATTCACCTTTTCCAATGGTTGAGAAATATGCAAGTATTGAGTCTCCTGATGACTTACTGGTTTACCTTAGATTATGAGTCTGTTCTTGAATCAGTCACCATGGCCAGGGAAAGCTAGTAGTAGCAAAAAGGTAGATTAAATTGGAGCAGGGTATAAAGATTAAATTTCTTCTGCTAAGTGGCTTGGCAATTTGGGTTATTTCTGGGAAAACTAAGACTAGATAATATGTATTGAGAAGGTAACCAATAAATGCCCACTAAAATGTGCTCCATCCTGCTTCAGAGTGATCTGCTGCATGTCCCTCATATCTAGAGCTAACTTAACTGAAAGAACTCCAGACTACATAGCATTCATCTAAGACCCTTGGGAAACTGATGTATGTGTATCTTACGTTTCCCTTCCTACTGATATCAGCCGAATTGATGTCAGTCTATGGGCTTTCCACCTCAAACCAACCCAGTCACCAAGTGAACAGATGGTTAACTCTGGGTTCACTGATTCATTCATTCAGTATTTGTTGGTTGTCTTACTCTGTATCAGCAGTATACTAGGCAATTTAATGATGTTTAGCAAGACATAGTCTGGTACATATTCTACTGCAGGAAAGAAAGTAAATGCAAAATAGCAATAAAATGTTGATGGTAGAACTACAGAATGCTAAGAAGCATGTAGATAGGGCCTTTGACTTTGTTTGGAGGCATCCAGGAAGCTTCCAAGAGGAAGCAAAATCTGGCTAATAAATGTCAGATAAATAGGGATTAGCTAGGTGAAGAGGTGGGCAAACACCATCATAGCTGATTTGTACATGTCGAGTCTACACTTTTCTGTCTAAACATCTTATCAGATACTACTGATTATTCAGTATCTCGTCTCTCTTTTCACCAAGTGAAATCCAATGTTATTTCAAACGAAAATGTTCTCACTTAAAGATACAAGACTCATTTCAGGTTTTTTTTTTTTTAAGTAAACAAACATAACCCAAACCAAACAAAGCCAACATACAAGGAAGGAACAAACCAAGGAAGGCAGAAAAGGCAGTAGAAAATGACTTCCCGAACGAGGGGACTCAAGATGGCGCTGTGAGAACAACCCAGGATTGGAGCCCGCATTGAATTCGCAAACGGTGAGTCAGTGCTGCATTTCCAGACTGATCTTTGTTGCCCACAGAACGGGGAAACTCCCAAGTATAAAAAGACACGGGACGCCAGGCAGTAGGTCTGCCTGGTGAAGCCGCCAGCCGGGGCGGCGGCGGCCGGCCCTACCCAGCAATCCCCACAGGGCGCGCTTGTCCGGGTGCCTTGTTGAACCGGCAACCTGAGACTTGAGAGGGCTGGACTTGAGACTGAACGAGACTTGCACAGTAGCCCAGCCCAGGGGATTGCAGGGACAGATTGTTTGGGATACCCAGTGGGACTAACAAAACCGCGATTTCAAACTATCCCGGGCAGACGGTCCGAGATGCTCTGTGGGGGAGGGGCGTCCACCACTACGGAGGCAACCTGCCCCAACTGATATACATGCCCACTGCTGACGCAGCCAGCCGTTGCCGAGGCAACCCGACCCTACTGAGATACACGCCCACTGCTGATGCAGCCTGCCGTTGCTGAGGCAACACACTACAACGAAGAGACTCCGCCACAGGGCGTGGCGGAGACCACAGCAGAGCCGGCAGGAACAGCGCGAATCACACAACAGCAGGGCGGAGCCTCGGCAGACAAACAGTGGCTAGTCTGCCTTTGAGCTGGGCAGGACACCAGATCGGACGTCCAAAAATAAAGCCAAAACCCCGCAACACAGAGCATTTGAGAAAAAAAAAGGGTTGTTTAATGAGCTGTGTTGCAGCAGAATCAAACATAGCAGCCTAACAGCCCTGAATGAACAACAGAGTGCACAGCTCAGCAATTAAACCCCTATAAAGTACAAACTGCCTCCTCAAGCAGCTCCCTGACCCCTCTATATCCAAAAGACTGTCATTAGGCAGGCATCATCCTGGGACAAAGAGAGCAGAAAAAGAAACTGGTAGCATCCCTCGCTGTGCCACGGCTACTAGAGGTGCACCCCAGACAAGCAGGGTCTGGAGCGGACCTCAACAGTCGTACAGCGAAGGGGCTAAACTGGTAGAAGGAAAACCAAGCAACAGAAATACTTCATCATCAACATTCTGGGTGTCCACTCAGAGACCCAAACGAAAAGTCAGCAACTACGCAGACGACCAGCGGACAAATCCACAAAGATGGGAAGAAACCAGCGCAAAAAGGAGGAAAAACCCGAAACCAGAACACCTCGCCTCCTAGAAAGGACCAAAACTCCTCACCAGCAAGGGAGCAAAGCTGGACGGAGAATGACTGTGACGAAATGACGGAATTAGACTTCAGAAGATGGATAATGAGAAACTTTTGTGAGCTAAAAGATCATGTATTAAATCAATGCAAAGAAACTAAGAACCTTGAAAAAAGATTTGAAAAAAGATTCGAGGAAATGATAACAAGAATGGATACCTTAGAGAGGAATATGAATGAATTAAAGGAGCTGAAAAACACAATACGAGAACTTCGCGAAGCAAACGCAAGTTTCAATAGCCAAATTGACCAAGCAGAAGAAAGAATATCTGAAGTCAAAGACCAACTCAATGAAATAAAACGAGAAACCAAGATCAGAGAAAAAAGTGCAAAAAGGAATGAACAAAGTCTCCAAGAAATGTGGGACTATGTGAAAAGACATAACCTACGTTTGATAGGTGTACCAGAAGGGGACGAAGAGAATGAATCCCAGCTGGAAAATACTCTTCAGGACATCATCCAGGAAAATTTCCCCCACCTAGCAAGACAAGCCAACACTCACTTGCAGGAAATACAGAGAACACCACAAAGATATTCCGCAAGAAGAGCAACCCCAAGGCACATAATCGTCAGATTCAACAGGGTTGAAATAAAGGAGAGAATACTAAGGGCAGCCAGAGAGAAAGGTCGGGTCACCCACAAAGGGAAGCCCATCAGACTCACAGCAGATCTCTCGGCAGAAACCCTACAAGCCAGAAGAGAGTGGGGGCCAATATTCAACATTCTTAAAGAAAAGAACTTTCAACCCAGAATTTCATATCCAGCCAAACTGAGCTCCAGAAGTGAAGGAAGAATAAAATCCTTTGCAAACAAGCAAGTACTCAGAGATTTTGTCACCACCAGGCCTGCTTTACAAGAGCTCCTAAAAGAGGCACTACACATAGAAAGGATCAATCAGTACCAGCCATTCCAAAATCACACTGAATGCTAAAGAGCTTCAACATAATGAAGAATCTACAACAACTAACAGGCAAAACAGCCACTTAGAATCAAAATGGCAGTATCAAATTCACACATAACAATATTAACCCTAAATGTAAATGGACTAAATGCACCAATCAAAAGACACAGACTGGCAAATTGGATGAAAATCCAAAACCCATCAGTGTGCTGTATCCAGGAAACCCATCTCACATGCAAGGATACACAAAGGCTCAAAATAAAGGGATGGAGGAAGATTTACCAAGCTAATGGAAAGCAAAAAAAAGCAGGAGTTGCAATTCTCATCTCTAATAAAATAGACTTTAAAGCAACAAAGATCAAAAGAGACAAAGAAGGCCATTACATAATGGTAAAAGGATCGATACAACAAGAAGAGCTAACGATCCTAAACATATATGGACCCAATGCAGGAGCACCCAGATACATAAGGCAAGTTCTTAATGACTTACAGAAGGACTTAGACTCCCACACAATAATAGTGGGAGACTTTAACACTCCACTGTCAATAATAGACAGATCAACCAGACAGAAAATCAACAAGGATACCCAGGGCTTGAACTCAGACCTGGAGCAAGCAAACCTGGTGGACATTTACAGAACTCTCCACCCCAAATCCACAGAATACACATTCTTCTCAGCACCACATCACACCTACTCTAAAATTGACCACATAATTGGAAGTAAAGCACTGCTCAACAAATGGAAAACAACTGAAATCATAACAAACAGCCTCTCAGACCATAGTGCAATCAAGTTAGAACTCAGAATTCAGAAACCGACCCAGAACCGCACAGCTTCATGGAAACTGAACAACTGGCTCTTGAATGTTGACTGGGTAAACAACGAAATGAAGGCAGAAATAAAGAAGTTCTTCGAAACCAATGAGAATGAAGACACAACGTGCCAGAACCTCTGGGACACATTTAAAGCAGTCTCTAGAGGAAAGTATATAGCAATAAGTGCCCATATGAGGAGAATGGAGAGATCCAAAATTGACACCCTATCGTCAAAATTGAAAGAGCTAGAGGAGCAAGATCAAAAAAACTCAAAACCCAGCAGAAGACAAGAAATTACTAAGATCAGAGCTGAGCTGAAGGAGATTGAGACACGAAAAACCCTTCAAAAAATCAATAAATCCAAGAGCTGGTTTTTTGAAAAGATCAACAAAATAGACAGACCACTAGCCAGATTGATTAAAAAGAAAAGAGAGAACAACCAAATAGATGCAATAAAAAATGATAAAGGGGAAATCACCACAGATTCCACAGAAATTCAAACCATCATCAGAGAATATTACAAACAACTCTATGCACATAAACTAGTAAACCTGGAAGAAATGGATAAATTCCTGGACTCCTGTGTCCTCCCAAGCCTAAACCAGGAGGAAGCTGAAACTATGAATAGACCAATAACAAGGTCTGAAGTTGAGGCAGCAATTAAGAGCCTACCTCACAAAAAAAGCCCAGGTCCAGATGGGTTCACAGCCGAATTCTACCAGACACACAAGGAGGAGCTGGTACCATTCCTTCTAAAACTATTTCAAACAATCCAAAAAGAGGGAATCCTTCCCAAATCATTTTATGAAACCAACATCATCCTGATACCGAAACCCGGCAGAGACCCAACGAGAAAAGAAAACTTCAGGCCAATATCCATGCTGAACATAGATGCAAAAATCTTCAATAAAATATTGGCAAGCCGATCGCAACAGCAAATCAAAAAACTTATTCATCATGATCAAGTAGGATTCATCCCAGGGATGCAAGGCTGGTTCAACATACACAAGTCTATCAACGTAATTCACCACATAAACAGAACCAAAAACAAAAACCACATGATTATCTCAATTGACGCAGAGAAGGCATTTGACAAAATTCAACAGCGCTTTATGCTAAAAACCCTCAATAAACTCGGTATCGATGGAACGTATCTCAAAGTAATAAAAGCTATTTATGACAAACCAACAGCCAATATCATACTGAATGGGCAAAAACTGGAAGCATTCCCTTTGAAATCTGGTACTAGACAAGGATGCCCTCTCTCACCACTCCTATTCAATATAGTACTGGAAGTTCTAGCCAGAGCAATCAGGCAAGAAAAAGAAATAAAGGGTATTCAAATAGGAAAGGTGGAAGCCAAATTGTCTCTATTTGCAGACGACATGATAGCATACCTAGAAGACCCCATAGCCTCAGCCCAAAAACTCCTGAAACTCATAAACAACTTCAGCAAAGTCTCAGGATATAAAATCAATGTGCAAAAATCACAAGCATTCGTCTACACCAATAACAGACTTAAAGAAAGCCAAATCAAGAGTGAACTGCCATTCGCAATTGCTACAAAAAGAATAAAATACCTTGGAATACAACTCACAAGGAACGTAAGGGACCTCTTCAAGGAGAACTACAAACCACTGCTCAACGAAATCAGAGAGGACACAAACAAATGGAGAAACATTCCATGTTCATGGTTAGGAAGAATTAATATCGTGAAAATGGCTATACTGCCCAAAGTAATTTACAGAATCAACGCTATCCCCATCAAGCTACCATTGACTTTCTTCACAGAACTGGAAAAAACCACCATGAACTTAATATGGAACCAAAAGAGAGCCCGCATAGCCAAGTCAATTCTAAGCAAAAAGAACACAGCGGGGGGCATCACACTACCGGATTTCAAACTATACTACAAGGCTACAGTAATCAAAACAGCATGGTACTGGTACCAAAACAGAGATATAGACCAATGGAACAAAACAGAGGCACCAGAGGCAACACAACATACATACAACTATACAATCTTTGATAAACCTGACAAAAACAAGCAATGGGGCAAGGATTCCATGTTTAACAAATGGTGTTGGGAAAACTGGCTAGCCATGTGCAGAAAGCAGAAACTGGACCCCTTCCTGACACCTTACACTAAAATTAACTCCAGATGGATTAAAGACTTAAACATAAGACCTGGCACCATAAAAACCCTAGAAGGAAATCTAGGCAAAACTATCCAGGACATAGGAGTAGGCAAGGACTTCATGAACAAAACACCAAGAGCATTGGCAACAAAAGCCAAAATAGACAAATGGGACCTAATCAAACTCCACAGCTTCTGCACGGCAAAAGAAACAGTCACTAGAGTGGATCGGCAACCAACAGAATGGGAAAAAATTTTCGCAGTCTACCCATCTGACAAAGGGCTGATATCCAGAATTTACAAAGAACTCAAGCAGATTTACAGGAAAAAAACAAACAAGCCCATTCAAAAGTGGGCAAAGGATATGAACAGATACTTTACGAAAGAAGACATATATGAGGCCAACAATCATATGAAAAAATGCTCATCGTCACTGGTCATCAGAGAGATGCAAATCAAAACCACATTGAGATACCATCTCACGCCAGTTAGAATGGCGATCATTAAAAAATCTGGAGACAACAGATGCTGGAGAGGATGTGGAGAAAAAGGAACACTTTTACACTGTTGGTGGGAGTGTAAATTAGTTCAGCCATTGTGGAAGACAGTGTGGCGATTCCTCAAGGCCTTAGAAATAGAAATTCCATTTGACCCAGCAATCCCATTACTGGGTATATATCCAAAAGACTATAAATCGTTCTACTATAAGGACACATGTACACGAATGTTCATTGCAGCACTGTTTACAATAGCAAAGACCTGGAATCAACCCAAATGCCCATTGATAATAGACTGGATTGGAAAAATGTGGCACATATACACCATGGAATATTATGCAGCAATCAGAAATGATGAGTTCGTGTCGTTTGTAGGGACATGGATGAATCTGGAAAACATCATCCTCAGCAAACTGACACAAGAACAGAAAATGAAACACCGCATATTCTCACTCATAGGTGGGTGATGAAAAATGAGAACACATGGACACAGAAAGGGGAGTACTAAACACTGGGGTCTATTGGGGGGAAAAGGGGAGGGCCAGTGGGAGGGGGAGGTGGGGAGGGATAGCCTGGGGAGAAATGCCAAATGTGGGTGAAGGGGAGAAGAAAAGCAAAGCACACTGCCATGTGTGTACCTACGCAACTGTCTTGCATGCTCGGCTCATGTACCCCAAAACCTATAATCCAATAAAAAATTAAAAAAAAAAAAAAAAAAAAAGAAAATGACTTCCCTTTGTAAACAGATTTTCAAAGTTAGTTTTAAAGCCAAATAAATAGACTTAAAATTTTTATTTGTTTGTTTGTTTTTGTTTTTGTTTTTTTGAGGTGGAGTATTGCTGTGTCACCCAGTCTGGGAGTGCAGGGGTGCTTACTGCAAACTTCACCTCTCTGGTTCAAACGACTCTCCTGCCTCAGCCTCCCAAGTAGCTGAGATTACATGTGTCCACCACCATGGTGGCCTAAGTTTTGTATTTTTAGTAGAGACAGGGTTTCACTATGTTGGCCAGGGTAGTCTCAAACTCCTGGCCTCAAGTGATCCACCTGCCTTGGCCTCCCAAAATGCTGGTATTACAGAGGTAAGCCACCGTGCCTGGCCATAAATAGACATAAAAATTTTTGTTACAAAATTAGATTAGTGAAAATTGATGTTACTACAATACCTTTTCTTTGTTTCATTTTTAATCTTTACTTCTTTGATTTTAATGTTTGTTAAAATTCATATTCCCCCTGAGAACTTTCATTTTATCCTGACAATTGAAATCCATTAAAAATGTTCATTTAATGCTCTCAAATATTCAAATAAAAAGAATTTGCACTTCAGTGCTTTGAGTTATAAATGTAAATGATTTCTAAAGTCCATTAAAGCCTTACCCTTATGCTTAGTAGGCAGGTCTCCTTTTTACTAATGAGGTTTTAGCAAAGGCATAAAAGGTTAAGTGATTATCTTAGTCAGGGAGAGGCTGAGATAATGAAGGTAGGAATTGTTGCTGTTCTTTTCATCCTAAGCTGTCATTTGCCTTAAGCCAGTGTTTCTTTGCTTGACAAATAGTACTCCTCAGGGTTTATTAAAAGATTTCAGAGGGGTTCATGCAGTTGGAGGTCTTTGCTTCTTATAATTATTGCAATACAAACCAGTCCCAAGTTACTAAATTATTTAAAAAATCATGTATGTAATTATAAGAGCACTTTATGTTATGGTAGGAATTGCCATTTATGGCCCTGATTATATTAAAAGAAATATGACTTCTGGTATATGAAGTCATATATATTTTATCTATTTTCCTGGACACCATGTTTCAATTGAGTGTCAAACTTGGAAACTATTCTACATAATAGTTGGAGAAAAATAAGAGGAGAGGGAAAAGCACTCATTAGTAGACAGCAGATCACACATTCTGCAATATGACTATAAGGGCAGTCTACTAAGATCATGGAAGCTTAAGTGATCAATTTCCTGAAAAAATTAGTGTTTTAGTATCTTCATGGACACAAGATGCCTCCTGCATTTTTCTATCCTTTAAAGACAAACACAGGTCCTCATTAAACATTGGATAATCATTAAGAACTAGAAGCAGCCTTATTTGCTGTATCGTTCACACACACTCTGTCTTTGTCTTCCTTTAATTGGCTGTTGGTGGAAAGCACGGTTGTAGAAATGAGGTTTGTCTGAAACATTCTCCAGGGACCATCCTTCAGATTGCTGGATTTCTAGAGGCAGTTGTGGTAGTGACAATAGTGACAGTGGTGATAACAGCATTCCAGTTCTACTGGGTATCAGATATGGATATCAGATATATTGGTGGGTTCTTTCATTTAAAACATCAAATGGTGGCATGATGGCTTTTCTGGTGGTTCAGTTCCGTGTCATTCTGAATGTTCTTTGTGAAGGCCGTGACTAGATCTTGCAGAGAAGTCCTGGCCAAAGTCTATGTTTGATATTTCAGGCCCAACCACTGGCAATGACAAAGGTTTTACGTAGCAAACCCTCTGAGGAAAGTTGCCCTCCCCAGACTTGGGGCATATCTAGTGCATTGCAGTTTTTAAGAAGAGTTGCAGTCAGGAACTCAGATCCACCTAAAGGACCATTCTCTTAAACATATTTGCATTCCTAGCCTAGATGTCTTCATTCAGAAGTTTCTTTATCTGAGGCCTTCCTGCTGGAGCTTTCTTCAGGTGCTTCTACTGAAGCCTTCTTATGAGTGGAGTGGGAGGAGACCTTAAGAAACTGTTCCCTGCTCTGACTCCGTACTCTTCTAATCCTAGCTCTCCCTCTACCACACCAATCTCCTGATCCAGGATTCGTAATACTGCTGGAGATGTTTGTTTGGGGCTTCCTCAGTAGTGAGCTGACCCCCACGTCAGTCCTGATTCACTGACTCTCCACCAGTGCACCTTTCTGGGGAATTTAGAAGGCCTAGGTGAGTTGACATTTTCTTTGGTTTTGGACTCTTGCTTACAGTATTACAATAAGTGATTAAAGGCTTGATTTGTTACTTTAATCTTGGCCTGCTGCTTTAATCAGCTTCTCTAACAATGGGCAGCTGACTTCTCTATCTGGCTCAGTTGAGTTTCTGACACTGCTACTCCAGGTCATCCAATGGTTTTGTTTAAAACACCTTATATAAAATCGTTTCCAGTTTAAAATCCTTAAGGTGCTTTCTTTTTCCTGTGTTGAACTATTGCCTCTGCAGAATTTGTTACCTTTAATTTGAGCTGTTTTGGATTAGTGGTCAAGCAGATATTGTAGGCTGTAAAGGTCATCCTTGTCATAAAATGAGAAACATTTGGTAAAATTAATCCTGCAGTACCTTGAAAATAAGTGTGAACTACTGAGTTTGAAACTCTTAAGAGAATAAGTTAGAAAAAAATCAGAATCCTTATGGGTTATAAATTCTACTTACTGCTTTTAAGGAAATATTAGAAAGATATAAACTAAAGAAAGAATGAACTTGTTTGAAAGCAGAGATGAAAAGAACTCAACTCTGCTAAGGATGGTTTTTCCTGGCTATAGCCTGCAATGAATATTGACTGATAGTCCAGCATTTTGGGGAATCACAGGTTGGAAAGGTCAATTGCTTCTGTACTCAAACTACAAAAGATAAAACTGTGATTTCAGCCTTCTGAAAAATCTCTCATTAAGTGTTTTTTTGGCCAGACAACGAGAGTGAAACCAATGGAAAGATTAAAGGTGTTGCTTTTGGATATAAGCTTATTGTTTCAGATATCCCTGCCAATGGCTAAGCACAGAAGACTGTGTCTGACATGTAGAAATGCCGAGTACTAATTATTTTTGCTGTTTCTTTTTGATTAGCAAATAGGGCAAAAATTTTATTCTGAGAATCTTGGGGATTTTGTTAGAAGGAAAAAAAAGCTAGTTTCTACTACTAATCATTTCTAATTGACTATGTTAATTTAGGATTTGTGAGTGAGAGAAAAAATTTATGATGCTGTTTTCTACTTCCTAATCCAACAGAGAAAATCAAATTATGACCAAACACAATCTATGATGTTTTAGTCTTCAAGCAGCTTACCAACCTATCTAGGTAGGCTAACATGTAACACATTGTCCTAGACTACATTGTATGGATGCTATTACAAAACTTCAAAAAACATTAGTGTGTATTATTTTGTTAGAGTTGCTGTGACAAAATGCTACAGCTGATGGTTTAAACAACAGAAATGTATATCTCATGGTTCTGAAGACTAGAAGTAAGAAACTAAGACATTGACAGGTTTGGTTTCTTCAGAGGTCTTTCTCCTTGGCTTGCAGATGGCCATGTTGTTCCCATAACCTTTCCTTTGTGGTTATACAACCCCCTTATCTCTTCCTCTTCATATGAGAAACAAGTTATTAAACTAAGGATTCATCCATAGACCTCAGTTGATCTTAATTACCTCTTTTAGAAATAGAATTATGGCTTAGGACTTTACATAAGAATTTGTGGGAAGGACAATTCAATCCATAACAGTGGGGATGATAAAGTGTCTTCTGGGAGCAGGGTTGTAAAAGACTTTATAAAAGAGGTACAATTTCATCTGAGTGTTAAAGAATGCAGTAAACTTTATAAGGCTCAAAACGTGACAAAAAAATGGGCCTTTTAGGCAGAGGGATCAGTAAGGAAGTGTGTACGTATATGTTGCCTGTGTTCAAGAAATAGAAGACTGAGTTGGCTGGTGCAAAATGCACTTACAAAACAAATTACTAAATGCTTTGTTGGATACAAACATACAATATCAGTAAAGTCTATATGGAAAAGATGATGTATTCTTAAGATAATCAACCTCTGTTTGCTAGTAAAACGGCAGCTGAACATTAGAATATAGTTACCAGCAAATTACTAGCAAAGTTAATAAACTATTTTAAAACAAACATAAAGAAAATCACATATTTTTATTAAATCAAAATATAAGCTAGAGATAAAAGAAAATTTGCAAACTAATTGAGGATAAATGAAAAAAATGAACATGTTAAGAAAAGAGAATCTTTTTTATGTGGTTTGCTTTGGTGGTCAGCATTATCCTACTTTAATTTAGCTCTTATTTGAAAAATGATTTTCAAAAGGTAAGATGTCTTTTATTTTCCATTAAACATCTAGAAAATAATGGGCTTTCTTCACACTTTGGACTAAAGTCATAATTCACAAATGAGAGCAGATTCAATGTACTTTTGTTCTTCTGTATTCTTTCTGCTTCTTAAAAAGTCTTCAAAATATAGATGTGAGTTAGTATATACACTGTGTGCTTTTATTCTCCGTCAGCTTAGAGATCCTAAAAACAACAATGCCCTAGTATAATGAACATACTTAGTGCTCAGATCTTAGTTTCTAATTCAATAAAAGAAATGAGGGACCTTTGGAGAAATGACTGATTAAGGCTGGGACAGAATATACATAAGATGAGCCTGGAGCACCTTATAATGCGAGGAAGAAATTTCTCAAAATAAAATGCATAACAATGGGAGTATTTCAAAGAGACACAGGAACTAACTGAAGGAGTTCCCAATAGCTAAAGCCATTTCAGTGACACAGTTATGTTGAATTATAATCCAAAGTATAAAATAGGTATCCATGAGTTTATACTGAAATAAATAAATGATCAAATAAATAAACTGGGGAGAATAGACAAATCTTCCATGTAGAAGGATTCCAAATAATTTATGTAGATTCTCAGCCTTTAGAGAGGTAGTACTTAACTTTATACTCTGTTTACTACACATAGTGAGTTCTTGCAAAAGAGTAAAGAATGGGGAGGAAGAACAAAAATCACAGCAGAAAAACCTAACAAATATTACGTCAGCCAAGTGATCAAGATTCATATCAATAGTATATGATATGAATGTACATGATAAATCATGTAATTAGAATATACTTTAGATATGATGTGATTAAAATGGCACTTTACTTTTGTGGTCTTTCTTCCCCAAACCTATCATTTTAGTCTAATCATGAGGAAAACATCAGAAGACTCTCAGTTGAGGGACATCCTACATTGTACACCTGATGGCATTTCTCTAAATTGTCAAGGTGATCAGGAATAAACAAAGTATAAGACACCATTAAGAACCAAGTGGTGCCCAAGAAGACAGAACAACTAAACATAATGCAAACAGAAAAAGGACATTAGCTAAACACTAAGGAAATATGAATAAAATTCTGACTTTACCTAATAAAATACATGACTACTGGTTCATTAACAGTTAAAAAAGGACAATGTATAATGAAAAAGCTGGCTCCATATGTTGATGTTTGACTGATGACGACTTGTAAGCCTTACCTATCCACCTTCCCCTTCTGCCCCCAATCTGGGCAAGGTAATAATAAAGCTTGGATGCTCCCCTCTTTAGTACTAGTGGGAGATTCAAATCACATAAGCTCCTGTCCCCACACAGGAATGCTCAGCCTGGCCCAACACTTTAACCATAATAAAAATTCTAAAAATGAGTGGGTGATGTCACCAACATGGTGGAATAGGAAACTCCTGACTCTCCCTACACCCACAGATACTCCAAATAAACTATGGAAAATTCCCTCTGAGACAAAGCTAAAGGCCAGTCAAGAGACTTCTACCCACCAGGCAACTAAGAAAACATCCATATTAAATGGGTGGGAAAAGCCACGGCACAGTTGGGCATGGACCCTACCCAGGGCACTGCACCATAATACTGGAAAAGAAATTCCCAACACTCAAGTTCTCCCCATAGAGAGGAAGGTCTGGACCTCACATAGAGGATCCAAACCCTAAATTTCCCCATGGCCTGGTACTTGATTCACAAACTTTAGAAATGGAGGGGATTAGATAGACCTATGCCTCTCTAGATTATAGAAAAAAAGTGAAAGTTTGTGCACATGCATAAGCACTACCAGGGACTTTATCCCCCTAAGCACTAAAGAGAAAGAGCTTTAAAAAACCCACAGCACTCTGTTTGCCCCCAGTCCCAAGAGGTGGTTTTACAAAACACCTTTCCAGTAGCTGGCTGGCAGCCTAGATTCTAACTTAACTTGCATCCATGGGGGAGTTAAAGAGGCAGTCAATTATTAACCCTATTCTAGTTTGGGAAGAGTTTGCGCTCACATCAAGTGTCTCAAAGCCTACAACATTTGCCTAAGAAATAGTTCAAAATCTCCTAGTTCTGGGTGCCAAAGAGATCAGCATACACATGTCATTGTACGCCAGAAGAAAAAAGAGGCATTTTAAAATAGGCAGGAAAACTCCTCTAGAGACTTCATTGTTTGGAGCTGTGCAGAGGAGGGGCCAAAAAAATGCCACTACCTGTTGCTCCTTAGAAGGAGTTTAGGACATACATTGATAGCCCTAAGTTTTTGATGCTACCACCTGAAAGACTCCCTCCTGAAAGACTCCGTTCTAGACCTAGTAGTTGTGGGAACAAAAGACTAGACATATGCAAGTCTTCCTTCATTCTGAAACAAAGACATAGTATTAAATGGGCATCCAAACACTTCAAAGGGCTACACCCTCTTGGAGCAGTGCAGAAAAAGATCAAGAACATTAAATTCTCACTTGATCTCTGCAAGTGGCTTACAACACACAATCCCAGTGGTTATTTGATGGCCTGGTCTCTAATGAACTTGCCTCAAGAAGCTAATGGGGCAAACAAACAATAACCCTTTGGTAGCCAGAGCCAGAGCTCAGCATTCCATGGGACCTCCCCCTAGTGTGTCCCAGAGATAAAGCCAGGTCTATCCATTCTTTCTGGGATGAGTTTGACTGTGCACTGAGTGCCACAACTTTCATGTCTCCCACCTAAGGAACAGAGTAATTAACTACCTCTGAATATTGAGGGGGCTTTGTGATTCTAAGTGATCCAATACTAGAGAAAACAAATAAATGGATGTATAATGGACCTACACCTAGCAGCTATTCCTCCATGATTAGAAGGTGCAGCTTGAACCTAAGTATCAGTATTTTCGAGAGATCTTCTCTCTTAGTGCAGAGAGAGGGGAGATAAGTTCTTTCACCCAGTCTCACCATAATGATAGAAAGAATGCCAACACATATCTAACACCTCAATCTTTCAAGCTACATCTAAATAAACTATCTCCTATCATACCATTTTTGAGGTACTGACAAGGTGTAGCATATTGTAAGCTCCAGGGGCTACAAAAACAGAGATAGTAGTCTAAACAACAACAACAACAACAAATAGGCATTTTGAAATCTCTGGCCAAATGGGTTAGTAAAAATTTCTCTTATACAAGTTCAGTATTAGAGAGATGTAGGTATGTTATTTAAGGCACAGAAACCAACACAGAGAATCAAGAAAAAGGAGAAAACAAGGAAATATGTTCCGAACAAACAACAACAACAAAAAAGCAAGATAAATCTCCAGAAATCAACTCAAATTAAGTAGAGTGTGAGTTTACTTGACAGGAAATTCAAAATAATGATATGAACATGTTCATAGAGGTCAAGACAAGGCAAGAAGTTGATGACTTCAAAAAAGAGACAGAAAATATAAGGAAAATAACAAATGAAAATCATAGATTTAAAGAATGCTATACTGAACTAAAAAATTTAATAAAAGGGTTTAACATCAGACTTTATGAAGGAGAAGAAAGGATCACTGAAAATAAACCAATGTGAGGAACAAAAGCAATTAAAAAGAGTGAAGATAGCTTAAAAGACCTATGGAATATTACCAAGTGGAGCAGCATATATATTAATGACATGGAAGAAAAAGAAGAGAACGTAAAGGACAGAAAACATATTCAAAGAAATAATTGCAGAAAACTTCTCACATCTGGAAAAGGAATTAGAAAGCCAGATCCATTAAGCCCAAGAGATATCAAGAAGAGAATCCAAAGAAACTAATACCAGAAAAGATCATTGTCAAATTTTCAAAAGTTAAAAACGGAGAGTGTTGAAAGCAGCAAGGGAAAAGTGAATTGTCATATATAGAGGAACACACAAAGCAAAAATGAATAGTAGATACTTAAAAATAAATGAAAAAGACCAAAACCCACCTAACAGACAATCATCAAATTACAAAGAATGCAAGAGGAAGAAGGGAACAAAAGATTACAGAAAACAACTAGGAGTCAATTAACAAAATTGCAGAAGTAACTCAACACCTATTAATAATAACTCTGAGTATAAATAAATTTTCTAAATAAAAGATATAAAGTGATAGAATAGACTAAAAAACAAGACCTTATTTTATACTGCCTATAAAAGACTCATTTCACCTATAAGGACACATATAAGAATACCTATAAAGGACAAAATGTGAAGGAATGGGAAAAGATACTTCGTGCAAATGAAAACCAAGAGCTAGCTAGAATAGCTATATTTATAGTTGATAAAATAAACTTTAAGTTAAAAACTTTATAAAGTGACAAGTAATTAGGTAATAATAAAATGGTCAATTCAACAAGAGAATATAATTGTAAATATATATGCAACCAGTATTGGAACAACAAATATAAAGCATGTATTATTAGATATAAAGGGAGAGATAGACTGTAATCCAATTATAGTAGGAGACTTCTTCATTCCAATTTCCAAAATAGAAAAATGCTTTAGACATAAAATCAACAAAGAAACATCAGAGTTAGACTAACTTTTAAAGTCTTTTCATAGGTCTCTTTAAGAACTTGTTGGATAAGTTTTTGTGCTCCAATGTCCTGTGCATGTATATTTAGGATAGTAAAGGCTTCTTGTTGAGTTGAATGCTTTATCATTATGTAATGCCCCCCTCTGCCCTTTTTGATTATCATTAGTTTAATGTCAGTATTTTTCTGAAAATAGAATAGCATCCCCTGCTCATTTTTCTTTTCTATTTGTTTGATAGAGATTCCTCCATCCATTTACTTTGAGTCTATGGGTATTATTGCATATGAGATGGGTCTCTTGAAGACATTATACAGTTGAGTCTTGATTCTTAATTCAGCTTGTCACTATGTGTCTTTTAAGTGTGTGTTTAGCCCATTTATGTTTGAGGTTAATATTTATATGTGCAGATTTGATCCTGTTATTATGTTGTTAGCTAATTGTTATGTAGACTTGATTGTGTAGTTGCTTTATAGTATCAATGATCTATGTACTTATGTGTGTTTTGTGGTGGCTGGTAATGTTTTTTGTTTCCATGTTTAGCACTGCTTTAGGACTTCTTGTAAAGGAGATCTGGAGGTAACAACTTTCCTTAGCATTTGCTTGTTGAAAAAAAGAATTGATTTCTCCTTCACTTATGAAGTTAAGTTTGGCTGGATATAAAATTCTTGGTTAGAATTTCTTTTCTTTAAAGGTCCTGAATATAGGCCCTCATTCTCTTCTGGTTTTTCTGCAGAAAGGTCCACTGTTAGCGCAATGAAGTTCCTTTTGTACTTTTCTCTAGCTGCATTTAATATTATTTCTTTGTGCTCTCTACTTCTATGGGACCTGGACCCTGGATAATCTGAAGATTATTTGTCTTGGGGATGGTCATCTTGTATAGTACCTTGCAGAGGTTCTCTGAATTTCCTAAATTTGAGTTTTGATTTTTCTAGTGAGGATGCAAAAATGTTCATGGATATTATCCTCAGATATGTTTTTCAAGTTACTTGCTCTCTCTCCCTTTCTTTCAGGGACATGAATGAGTGGTAGGTTTGATTTCTTTACATAATCCCATATTTCTTAAAGGTTTTCTTCATTCTTTTCTATCCTTTTTCTTCATTTTTGTCTGAGTTAATTTGAAGAACTGTTCTTCGAGCTCTGAAATGCTTTCCCGAGCTTTGTCTATTCTGCCGTTAATATTTTCAATTACATTATGAATTCTTATAGTGAGTTTTTCAGCTCCGTCAGATCAGTTTGGCGTTCCATAAAATGGTTATTTCATCTTTCAGCTATTGAATCATTTTATTGGGTTCACTAGATTTCTTAAACTGGGTTTCAACTTTCTCCTGAATCTTGATGAACTTTATTCCATTGAGATTTTGAGTTCTGTTTCTGTCTTTTTAGCCATTTTTGTTTGTCTAGAAACCATTGCTGGGGAGCTATTGTGGTCATAAGGTGTAAAGGGACACTCTGGCATTTTGAATAGCCAGAGTTCTTCTGCTTGTTCTTCCTTATCTGGGAAGACTGATGTGCCATTAACTGTGCTATAATTTGAGTATAGTCAGTTGGCCCCATTTCTGGATGTTTTCCGAGCACTAAGATTTTATGCAGGAACTTTATTTGTGGCTACTGCAGCACTACTCACAATAGCCAAGATATAAAAACAATCTGTCCATCAACAGGTAAATTTGTTTTTAAAAAAATCTAGTATATATACATAATGAAATATTATTTGGCTATAAAAAGAGTGAAATTCTGTCATTTGAACAGCATGAATGAGCCTGGAGGACATTATGTTAATTGAAATAGGCCAGCTACAGAAGAAAAGTATCACATGTTCTCACTCACATGGTACAGCTAAAGAAGTGGATGCCGTAGAAGTAGAGAGTAGAGTAGTGGTCACCAGAGGCTTAGAAGCATTGGAGAAAGGATGGGAAGAAATTAGTTAATGGGTACAAAATTATAGTTAGGTAAGTTCTAATGTTCTGTGGTGTAGTAGGGTGACTATAGTTAATTTATTTATTGTATAGTTAATAATTTATTGTATATTTTAATATAGCTAGAAGAGGGTTTTTGAATGTTCCCAGCACAAAGACATGATAAATATTTGAGGTGATAGTTATGCCAATTGCACTTATTATTACACACATGTATTGAAATGTCAGGTGTATCCCATATACATATACAATTATGTATCAGTTAAAAAATTTTAAGGCTGTCTGCTTTTCTGGATATTTAAGCCATTTGGAACCATTTTGGGAAGACTGCCTCGCTCTTTTCAAAACATCTCATTATAGAAAATATTTTCATAACGTGTGTGTGTGTGTGTGTGTGTGTGTGTGTGTGTGTGTGAGACATCATTGGTCTTGACATCCAAATCAAATGTTGGGCACTCCTGTTTCTTTAGGGTGACAGTTAACATCATTCTAATATAAGATGTTAACAGGGAAAACTGGGTGGGAGTACTCAGGAATTCTCTTTCTTTGCAGTTTTTCTGTAAATCTAAAACTGCTCTAAAAGTTTATTTTTAAAAATCATTGTATGATAGTTCAAAATGACAAAGGAATAAAATAATTCAGTCTTTGGTGTCCACATTGACTTGTAGGTGAGTCTGTTTCTTAAAGAAACCATTTAGTTTTCCCAGAAAACTCTTTGCTTAGATATAAGCCAAATTAATTTTAAGCCAAATTTTACTATAGGGTAAATTTGGTTTCCTGGTGATTTACTTTCATTAGAAAATTTTCTGTTAGCAAAGCAGATAATAGGTTTGTATTTTTTTCCTGAATCAGTCATAGAGATGGCAATTTCAGAGAAATGGCTACTCCTTGCTTAGCCATTGAACTTTGATCTGAAATAGTAATAACCTTAAGATTATTGCTCCAAAAATGTCTAAAACATATCTCATTAAACACACTTGATTTGTGCTGGTTTTATAAAGGGCATGTGTAGCTCAGAGCAGAGGTCTAATAATCAGACTGAGTAAACTGCTTTCATGGTACATTGCTTATATTTCTAATAGTACCTATGTATTTGCAGCTTGGATAATAATAAGGTAATCTTACATACTTATACCTGGAAAAGTACTAAGTCCCTTCTATGTATTATCCCCTTCAATCCTCACAGTACCTCAGAGGGAGGTACACCAATTTGTAACAGAGAAAACTAAAACTTAGTAGAGGCTAAATAACTTGCTTAAGGTCTCAGATCATAAGCCACAAAGTTGGATTCAGTTCCAGATCTGTATGATGGCAGACCCTGACCTTTTCCTAGTAGAGTATAGCGCTTGTTATTTGCATACCAATGTCCCTCAAGTAGGCTTGAATTCCTTAGGAGTGAGAACTGTGTTTTATTCATTTTTGGATCCTCAGATGTAATTTAGACCCATACCTGCAACAGGTGTACACCATATTTATTCTTGCTTTTCGTTTAATATATAAACTTAGGTACCTCAATCACATATAAGAATAATCCTCCTAATTGTTTGTAGCTGCACAAGTAATCATAATTATTATGAGGAATTAATACAGAGTGAAGCCTTTGCTTACAGAATTATATAGAAGAAAAAACTCATTCCTGATTGTATATGCTACTGAAAGTCAGTTGTGTTGTTGCCCTAAATTATAGCTGAGCAATCACTTTTCCTCATCTGGGAAAGCAATTCTTGATCTGCTTCCTAAAACTCAGGTAGAGGAGAGCATACACGAGCTCTCGTGGGAGAGATGTGAAATTATTATTGTTTGTCTCTGGATTCTAGATTATGATCTTGCTACCTAAAATCTAAGTCCTTTAAATTTGCTATTAGATACCAGATAGCTCTGCATTATGAAGCGGTGTAGTACATAATAACAATTTTGTAACTTAAAAATATTTCTATATTAAGAGCCATCAGGTTAACATAATGAGAACTATATGTCAGATTCTGTGGAATTATTTGTACTCTGTCCTGATAAAATGAATCTGGCATGAAATAGTATTCTCTCTTTATCTGAATAAGTGCTTTAACATCACAGGTGTGATGTGTATTAGATCCTACTCCCTTAACATAATCAAAAGAAGACACTTCCTTTGTTTCAGCTAGTAATGTTCCAAGTGACGTGCAGCTTCAGATTTGTGGAGAACTTTCAACCAAATCCAGGGCATGCTCTTTTGTCTATGGGTTCTCTCTTTCTGACTTTGCATAGGTTGGAAGTCACTGCAACTCTTTCATCAAATTGAATTAAATTGCTTAAGTCTTTGTAACTGTATGAACTCACATATCTTTGTGCAATTATACTGTTCAATATTCAGGACTCACAATGAGGAAAGTACTCAGCTTGAATGGGTGCTAGGTTATGAGGCAGCAGTGCAGGCATGAAGCTGAAAGCCCTCATTTCTATCTTTCTTCTGTTGCTAGCTCACTCTGTGACCCTGGGCAAGGCCTTTTACTTCTTGGAGATCTGGATTTCTCTTATGTAAAGGGGGGAAGATGGTACAGGTGATCTCCGAATCTAATATTTTATCTCTCTGGAATTGCATTGTTGGCATGAACTTCCTCTCATATGGTCTGTGAGAACTTTATACTCTGATTTTATTAATAATAAGTCTGAATTTCTGTAGCTCTTGAGTTTTGGAGGCAACATAACTGTTAGAAAATAATTTATGTAGTTAGATTTAGATTTGGGGAGATTTATATTAGGAAAAATGTTTAATTTGGTCTTGTTTACAATTTTTGTGGAAGTGTGTAAATAATAAAGGGAAATCAGTAGTAAAAAGGTATGTGAATCTATTAGTTTCAACTCCTTCCCCCTAAAATTTTTGGCTCAATGAAGAGTACCTATTTACTCAGTTAAGTTTCTGCCACAGAAAGACATTTTAAGGCTGTTGTTCAACTGCTGCTTCTGAAAATGCCTGTTTTGGAGATATATCTTGAGTTCTTTATTCCTTGACTTGAAGAAATAGATTTACCTGATGAAAGAAACTCAGAGAGAGCACAGCCTGTGATATGGGGGTGGGAGTATCATATGGGTAAAGGTAAGGGGAGTTGGAGAAATAAGTGATTAGAAAGGATTTTGTAGGTGCTGATGAGATTTGAAAGTGAGTTTTTATTCAAGAAAGGGAAATAATAAATCAAGTTCTTATCATGGCTATGTCCTTGGGTGGGAAATAGTTTGGACACATACAGCTAATTCTGAGCCTGTAGAATTTCAGAGCATTCTGGCATTTCTGTCCAACTAAACACAAGTAGTGCTACTGTCAGTGATAAATAAATAAAACAGTTCTTCTTCTTCTAAGATTTAGAACATGCTTTAATACTCTGGAAAGCTGAGAAAGTGAACATAGGTGTAAATGTTAAAATTATAATTGCTGACATTTATTAAGAATGTTCTGAGCTCTTGGAACTGTGCTAAATTCCTTTTGTGTATTATTTCATTTTATTCATGTATTCATTCATATTTATTCAATATTTATTCAGCAACTACATGCCAGGCATAGTTTCGACACTTAGAACACAGGAATGAACAAAATATAAGAAATCCCTTTTTTAATGGACTTTATACCCAAGTCAAGAACCCATTAATATAAGGCTGAAGAGAGACACATAATAAATATATTTCTAAATTATATAATACATAAAATAGTGGAAAGTATTTGAAGAAATTAGAATTTGAAAGTTAGGTAGTACTGTATATATATATATATATATATACATAATTTTATACAATATATACACATAATTTTAAATATGGTGGCTAGGGAAGTCCTGACTGAGAAGTTGACATTGGAATCAAAGGCTGAAGGAGATAAGGAAACAAGCCATTCAAACATTTGGGGGAAGAGGCTTTCAGGCAAAGGGAACAGCAACTGCAAAGATCCGAAGGAGAAACTGTGCTGTATGATTAAGAAATAGTGGGGAGACTACTGTGTCTGAAGCAGCAAGAGTATTAGGATAGTGTGGTAGGAAGTAAGGTCATAGAAGGAGGGGTCAGATAATGATGGGGGTTGGGGGAATTATGAACAGTCTTTGAAGTTATTTCTATTTGAAGATAATATGGTAGAAAATAAGGTCATAGAAGAGGAGGTCAGATAATGATGGGAGTTGTGGGGGAGATTAAGAACAGACTTTGAAGGTATTTCTATTTGAAGAGGGTTTTGAACAGAGACGTGTATGACCTGGCTTAAGTATTCACAGTAATGCAATGAATGCTGTGCTGATAATAGATTTTTGGGATACATAGGCAGATGCTCAAAGATCAGTTAGGAAATTATTGCAATAATCCAGGTTAGAGTGTCAGGGTGGTTGCAATGAGGTTGTAAAAAGTGGACAGATTATATCTTTGAAGATAGAAACTACAGGATTTGCTGACATTTTTGGATATTTGATATGAGAAATAACAATGAATTAAGGATGATTTTAAGGTATCTGGCACAAGAAACCGTAAGGTTTTTGTCTTGAGGACAGGTAAAATTGATATTTTATATACTGAAATGAGGAAGTCAGTAGATGGAGCAGTTTAGGAAAGGGAGCCAAACAGCAGTTTGGTTTTGTATATTTCAAATTTGTTGGTGGGAGTGTAAATTAGTTCAACCATTGTGGAAGACTGTGGTGCTTCCTCAAACACCTAGAAATAGAAATTCCATTTGACCCAGAAATCCAATTACTGGGTATATATCAAAAAGATTATAAATCATTCTATTATAAAGACACATGCACAGGTATGTTCACTGTGGCACTGTTTACAATAGCAAAGACTTGGAACCAACCCAAATGCCCATCGATGATAGACTGGACAAGGAAAATGTGGCACATATATACCATGGAATACTATGCAGCCATAAAAAACAATGTTTGTGTCCTTTGTAGGGACATGGATGAATCTGGAAACCATCATTCTCAACAAACTGACTCAAATTTGAAATGTTTATAATGTATCCAATTGAGATTTCCAGTAGGCAGTTGTATATGCAAATTATTTAATCCTCTCAACAACCATAGGAGGTATGGGCATGTAATTAATATCCTGATTACAGATGTTCAAGGGCACATACATCATAAGCAGTTGAGTAGCCATCTGAATCCAGGTATCCTGAGTCCAGGGCATGTTACTCACCATGTAGATTTACTGTCTTTCTCAGCCATCCTAATCAAACTCCCAACATATTTTCTGTAGAAATTGACAAGATGATTTGTAAACTTACACAGAAATGCAAAGGTCTTAGGTTAGCAAAAACAATTTTGAAAAAGAATAAAGTTAAGTGAATCTTACCACCTAACTTTAAGACAATATAAAGCCATAGTAGTCAATATAATATTTGTGTAAGAAGAAACAGCAACATGTTTTTTGAAAGCCTATAGAGACACATATGCAGTCAATTGATTTCTAACAAGTTTCAAGGTAATTCAATAGCAAAAGCTATGTATTTTTAATAAATAGTGCTGAAACAACTGGATATCGACTTGCAAAACCCCTCACAATCTCTATTTTATGTAATATAAAACTTAATTTGAAATATATTACAAACCTAAACATAAGACCTAAAACAGCAAAAATTCTAGAAGAAAACAGTAGACAGTAGACTATCTTTGTGAACTTTGGGTTGCCATGATTTTTGACAGAATATAAAAAGCACTAAATATTAGAAATATAAATTAGATTTATCTACTAAAATTAAAATTACCTGCTCTTCAAAAGGAACTGTTAAGAAAATAAAATGAGAGGAAAAATTGCAGATAGGAGACAGGATTAACCTGCAGCTGCTGCTTGGACAGACAGAGCAGTGGGTGGAGACTCACACTGTGAAATTTTGCTCCAATAACTATTGCAGGAATATACCAGGAAAGCTGAAAGAATCCACAGACCCTTTTAAAGAAAGTGGATTGCTGCTGCAGGCCGCTGGAGACAGCTAAAATCCTGTGAGTGTCCAAACAGTGAAAGTGTAAAAGGGGAATCATCAACCCCTCAACACACACCTTTACTGGGGAACCTAAAACTCTAGATCACAGGAGTAGGATATAACCTTACCTGGAGCTGAGACAAACTTAAAGAGCCAAGCCAAATGCAGGGGTAGAAGAAGCAGCAGGAAGAGCCCTGTGGGCACTCTAGGTCTCCAGGGAAGCCATTTCTGACTTTGTCTCACAGGGCTCCTTGGGGAGGACTGATAGAGGAATTGGGAAAAGACCACAAGGAGAAGGAAACACTTTTGACAGAAGTGAAGTTTCCAGGACAGAACCTGGGGGAGGGGATAAATACCGAGTGCAGACACAGCACAGAGGCCACGGCAGGCACAGGGAGGCACGAAACTTGAAAGCTCTGCTTGCTTTCTCAGGAGGTTGGTAGCCTGGGCCACGTTCTCAGTCCTGCTTACTGACTGCCTGGAGATGCACTCAGTGCTGTTGGGAGTGGGAGGAGGCACGGTAGAAATGAGACTGGTGTTTTGGACTACATGGGAGCTGGGTGAGGCCTGTAACTGCTGGCTTTTCCCCACTTCCCTGGAGACCTACATGACAGCAGAGGCAGTCAAAATCCCCTGGGAGCATAGCTCCATTGGTTTGAGAACCATACACCTATCCCCCACAGCAGCCACAGCAAGCCCCACCCGAGAAGAGTCTGAGTTCAAGCATGGCTATCCCTGCCCCCCACCACAGGCACATAGACCAATGAAACAGAATAAAGAACCCAGAAATAAAGCCAAATACAATAAACTGATATTTGACAAAACAAACAAAAATATACAGTGGAGTAAGGACACCCCCTTCAACAAATGGTGCTGGGATAATTGGCAAGCCACATATAGAAGATTGAAGCTGGATCCTCATCTCTGATCTTTTACAAAAACCAACTCAAGATGGATCAATGGCTTAAATCTAAGATGTAAAACTATAAATATTCTAGAATATAATATCGGAAAAACCCTTCTAGACATTGGCTTGGGCAAACACTTCATGACCAAGAACCTTAAAGCAAATGCAACAAAAACAAAGATAAATAGATGGGACTTAACTAAAAGGCTTCTGCACAGCAAAAGAAACAATCAGCAGAGTAAACAGACAACCTATAGAGTGGAAGAAAATCTCTGCAGTATATATATCTGACAGAGGGCTAACATCCAGAATCTACAAGGAGCTCAAACAAATCAGCAAGGAAAAATACAAACAATCCTCTCTAAAAGTGGGCTCATGGACATGTATAGAAAATTCTCAAAAGAAGATATACAAATGACCAACAAAAATATGAAAAATGCTGAACATCACTAATGATCAGGGAAATGCACATCAAAATCATAATGTGATACCACCTGACTCCTGCAAGAATGGCCATAATAAAAAAAAATTTTTAAAAATAGATATTGGTGTAGATTTGGTGAAAAGGGAGCACTTTTACACTGCTGGTGGGAATGTAAACTACTATAACCACTATGGAAAACAGTGTGGAGATTCCTTAAAGAACTAGAAGTGGAACTATCATTAGGTCCAGCAATCCCAGTACTGGGTGAATACCCAGTACTGCGTATCTACCCAAAGGAAGAGAAGTCATTATATGAAATAAGACACTTGCATGTGCATATTTATAGAAGCACAATTCAGTTGTAAAAAAAAGAACCAGCCTAAACGCCAATTAAACATCAAGTGGATAAAGAAAATGTCTCATACACACACACACACACACACACACCCCATGGAATACCACTCAGCCATAAAACGGAATGAAATAATGGCATTCACAGCAATCTGGATGGAGTTGGAGACTATTATTCTAAGTGGAGTAATTCAGGAATGGAAAACTAAATATTGTATATTCTCACTTATAAGTGGGAGCTTAGATATGAGGATGCAAAGGCATAAGAATGATACAATGGACTTTGGAGACTTGGAGAAAGGAAAGAAGAAGGGTGATGGATAAAAGACTATATGGTGGGTACAGTGTACACTGCTCAGGTGATGGGTGCACCAAAATTTCAGAAACCACCACTGAAGAACGTATTCATGTAAGCAAACACCACTTGTGTCCCAAAAAACTATTGAAATAAAATACATAAATAAATAAAAGAAAGGATCCAATACTATGTACACGTGCCTAAATTAGATAGCATAGAAATATTTCTTTAAAAAGAAAAAGATAAGCCCCAAATTTGGAGATAATACTTGCAATACATTTACTTGACAAAATAATTGTATCCCAAAACAACATAATGCGTAAACTGTAATGTAAGCAGGCATAACAAATAATTTAACATAAAACATGTATTACAATGCAGAAGTGAAGTAGTCAGATGCTTACAATTAAAGGTAGAGTCATTCTAGATATGACAGGTGTCATTCAGAATGATACCAGGAAGAGAGTTGCTGTCCTTGTCATGACTTTCTGAAATAGAGAACTATTGTAAGGCTCTGAACAAAACCAAGTACAGAACTCTCTTC
Source organism: Callithrix jacchus (assembly GCF_049354715.1). Lineage (NCBI taxonomy): Eukaryota > Metazoa > Chordata > Mammalia > Primates > Cebidae > Callithrix > Callithrix jacchus. Next base: position 83,199,013 of record NC_133513.1, on the reverse strand, counting down.
TTTTCGTTTTCATGGTAATTGAATTCCTAAAAATCTCAATATATATTAAAATGATATAAAATACACTTTTTATGTGTAAAATGCAATATGTGTCTTGGTTTGGGTTATTATTAAGCTTTTCACAACCATAAGAACTCTACGAAGCATTGAAAATTTGAGTGGGTTATAATTCTTCAGGGTGTGAGACTGTCCAACTCATTGCAGATCCAGAATAATAAGCACTTTTAGGATTTCTTAATCATGGTGACAATTAAAAAGAAAACCCCCTCTACGGATTTCTAAAATATTCCCTAAGGGGTAATACTATCTAAAGAGAACCCCTGTTCCATTACACAACCGAAAAAAACATAAACATTTTCTGGCTTGGACGGTATCTGAATGGGGAATTCTCTGTCTATTCCTGCTGCCTTACTTCTTCCCACAGATGAATTCATAAATAAAGATCTACTAGTTTCTGTGTTTTAGAATACTTATTTGTTATTTTAGAAATAAAGGTGTTCTATTAGCAAAATGATGGAGACCACCATTGCTGAGTTGTTGCCTGGCACATATAAAGAAACCAACAGCTGCTTCCTTGGTTGGTTGCTCATAAAAACTGACAAATTGAATACTTTCAACCTTGTCAATGAATGAAATACATTTAGAGAGGTGCCAGATTAAAAACTGAGCCCTGAAAATGGCTTGGCATAGACGAAAGGACCCTGCAAACTAGACCCATAAGTTCTACTGGGCTTCATGTTGACAGTGCCTGGGGCCCTTGCTCTTTCCTGGTTTGAAAAATGCCCTCGGAGCTTCTCTCTTTGGTAATGGCTATGCAAAGATACTTTGTGTTTCAGAGAAACCTCTTCTTGAGAGGTATCCAGAAACAGTGCTTCTCTGGTCTCTCTGGGGTTTTTTTACTAACATAAATCTTGTTTTCCATCTCATATGTATTCAGTATGAATACACCAGTTGAAAAATAACATGGCCTTTTCATCAGACATATAGTTGTATTCAAGCTTTTAATAGAGAAGCATGGAACACTCCCTTGGAGTGACTGGAGTACTTAAGCTCCAATCTCAATGTGCTGTAGTCAGTCTCTCAGATCATTTTTTTTTTTTTTTTTACATTCTCTATACACATTTCATTGTTTTTTTTATTTTTTTATTTTTTTTAATTTTTTATTGGATTATAGGTTTTGGGGTACATGAGCAGAGCATGCAAGACAGTTGCGTAGGTACACACATGGCAGTGTGCTTTGCTTTTCTTCTCCCCTTCACCCACATTTGTCATTTCTCCCCAGGCTATACCTCCCCACCTCCCCCTCCCACTGGCCCTCCCCTTTTCGCCCCAATAGACCCCAGTGTTTAGTACTCCCCTTTCGGTGTCCATGTGTTCTCATTTTTCATCACCCACCTATGAGTGAGAATATGCGGTGTTTCATTTTCTGTTCTTGTGTCAGTTTGCTGAGGATGATGTTTTCCAGATTCATCCATGTCCCTACAAACGACACGAACTCATCATTTCTGATTGCTGCATAATATTCCATGGGAAAGCAAACAATTTTGGAAAGATACTCTAAACATTGTTCAACCACAGCCCCCGCTTTAAAAATTTCACTTCTGATTGGGGCTTTCAGCAGCAGCCTCTGTCGTAAACAAATAGTGACTCATTCTGACATTGTGTTCTTGGGTTTTTGCAGATATGTAAGTCTTATTAATATGTGTCCAAAAGATTCAAGCTAGTAACAAAATGACCCAGAATGATGGTGAAAACTCCTTTTTATTTAATTCCACCTGAAACCATGAGAAAGTGGTAATTTGAAAATTCAGTGCATATGCCTTTTACTGAAGAGAACATCTTAATTTCCTTTTACACATTAAAAACATTTACACAGATGCACTGAAAGTCAAAACTGCAGGGGTCCATAATGTGTCAGAACAGCATCTAATCTGATAATTAAATCTTCCTTGCTATCTACCACGAAGACTGAAACAAACCCATTTTTTTAGAGAATATGTGAGATTTGTAAATGAGACAGACCTTTGGAGTCCCTGATAGGAACAGAATCTAAACACCTGCATTTTAAAACTGTTTGCTTCTAAATATTAGAAGTCTTATTCTCTGGTACCAACACCCATAGCTCCTGATTTGGATTCCATTCTCAATACCATCATGTTCATTTTTGTTTGTGTAGATATCACTTTGCATAAGTTCTTTTTTTTTTTTCTTTTTTAATTTTTTATTGGATTTTAGGTTTTGGGGTACATGAGCAGAGCATGCAAGACAGTTGCATAGGTACACACATGGCAGTGTGCTTTGCTATCCTTCTCCCCTTCACCCACATTTGACATTTCTCCCCAGGCTATCCCTCCCCACCTCCCCCTCCCACTGGCCCTCCCCTTTTCCCCCCAATAGACCCTAGTGTTTAGTACTCCCCTTTCTGTGTCCACGTGTTCTCATTTTTCATCACCTGCCTATGAGTGAGAATATGCAGTGTTTCATTTTCTGTTCTTGTGTCAGTTTGCTGAGGATGATGTTCTCCAGATTCATCCATGTCCCTACAAATGACACGAACTCATCATTTCTGATTGCTGCATAATATTCCATGGTGTATATGTGCCACATTTTCCCAATCCAGTCTATTAGCAATGAGCATTTGGGTTGATTTCAGGTCTTTGCTATTGTAAACAGTGCTGCAATGAACATTCATGTACATGTGTCCTTATAGTAGAACGATTTATAGTCTTTTGGATATATACCCAGTAATGGGATTGCTGGGTCAAATGGAATTTCTATTTCTAAGGCCTTGAGGAATCGCCACACCGTCTTCCACAATGGTTGAACTAATTTACACTCCCACCAACAGTGTAAAAGTGTTTCTTTTTCTCCACATCCTCTCCAGCATCTGTTGTCTCCAGATTTTTTAATGATCGCCATTCTAACTGGCGTGAGATGGTATCTCAATGTGGTTTTGATTTGCATCTCTCTGATGACCAGTGATGGTGAGCATTTTTTCATATGATTGTTGGCCTCATGTATGTCTTCTTTCATAAAGTGTCTGTTCATATCCTTTGCCCACTTTTGAATGGGCTTGTTTGTTTTTTTCCTGTAAATCTGTTTGAGTTCTTTGTAAATTCTGGATATCAGCCCTTTGTCAGATGGGTAAACTGCAAAAATTTTTTCCCATTCTGTTGGTTGCCGATCCACTCTAGTGACTGTTTCTTTTGCCGTGCAGAAGCTGTGGAGTTTCATTAGGTCCCATTTGTCTATTTTGGCTTTTGTTGCCAATGCTTTTGGTGTTTTGTTCATGAAGTCCTTGCCTACTCCTATGTCCTGGATAGTTTTGCCTAGATTTCCTTCTAGGGTTTTTATGGTGCCGGGTCTTATGTTTAAGTCTTTAATCCATCTGGAGTTAATTTTAGTGTAAGGTGTCAGGAAGGGGTCCAGTTTCTGCTTTCTGCATATGGTTAGCCAGTTTTCCCAACACCATTTGTTAAACATGGAATCCTTTCCCCATTGCTTGTTTTTGTCAGGTTTATCAAAGATTGTATAGTTGTATGTATGTTGTGTTGCCTCCGGTGCCTCTGTTTTGTTCCATTGGTCTATATCTCTGTTTTGGTCCCAGTACCATGCTGTTTTGATTACTGTAGCCTTGTAGTATAGTTTGAAATCCAGTAGTGTGATGCCCCCCGCTGTGTTCTTTCTGCTTAGAATTGACTTGGCTATGCGGGCTCTCTTTTGGTTCCATATGAAGTTCATGGTGGTTTTTTCCAGTTCTGTGAAGAAAGTCAATGGTAGCTTGATGGGGATAGCGTTGATTCTGTAAATTACTTTGGGCAGTATAGCCATTTTCACAATATTAATTCTTCCTAACCATGAACATGGAATGTTTCTCCATCTGTTTGTGTCCTCTCTGATTTCGTTGAGCAGTGGTTTGTAGTTCTCCTTGAAGAGGTCCCTTACGTTCCTTGTGAGTTGTATTCCAAGGTATTTTATTCTTTTCGTAGCAATTGTGAATGGCAGTTCGTTCTTGATTTGGCTTTCTTTAAGTCTGTTATTGGTGTAGACGAATGCTTGTGATTTTTGCACATTGATTTTATATCCTGAGACTTTGCTGAAGTTGCTTATCAGTTTCAGGAGTTTTTGGGCTGAGGCGATGGGGTCTTCTAGGTATACTATCATGTCATCTGCAAATAGAGACAATTTGGCTTCCACCTTTCCTATTTGAATACCCTTTATTTCTTTTTTCTTGCCTGATTGCTCTGGCTAGAACTTCCAGTACTATATTGAATAGGAGTGGTGAAAGAGGGCATCCTGGTCTAGTGCCAGATTTCAAAGGGAATGCTTCCAGTTTTTGCCCATTCAGTATGGTATTGGCTGTTGGTTTGTCATAAATAGCTTCTATTACTTTGAGATACGTTCCATCAATACTGAGTTTATTGAGGGTTTTTAGCATAAAGGGCTGTTGAATTTTGTCAAATGCCTTCTCTGCGTCAATTGAGATAATCATGTGGTTTTTGTTTTGGTTCTGTTTACGTGGTGAATTACGTTTATAGACTTGTGTATGTTGAACCAGCCTTGCATCCCCGGGATGAATCCTACTTGATCATGATGAATAAGTTTTTTGATTTGCTGTTGCAATTGGCTTGCCAATATTTTATTGAAGATTTTTGCATCCATGTTCATCATGGATATTGGCCTGAAGTTTTCTTTTCTTGTTGGGTCTCTGCCGGGTTTTGGTATCAGAATGATGTTGGTCTCGTAAAATGATTTGGGAAGGCTTCCCTCTTTTTGGATTATTTGAAATAGTTTTAGAAGGAATGGTACCAGCTCCTCTTTGTGTGTCTGGTAGTATTAGGCTGTGAATCCGTCTGGACCTGGGCTTTTTTTGAGTGGTAGGCTCTTAATTGCTGCCTGAACTTTTGACCTTGTTATTGGTCTATTCATAGTTTCAGCTTCCTCCTGGTTTAGGCTTGGGAGGACACAGGAGTCCAGGAATTTATCCAGGTTTACTAGTTTATGTGCATAGAGTTGTTTGTAATATTCTGTGATGATGGTTTCAATTTCTGTGGAATCTGTGGTGATTTCCCCTTTATCATTTTTTATTGCATCTATTTGGTTGTTCTCTCTTTTCTTTTTAATCAATCTGGCTAGTGGTCTGTCTATTTTGTTGATCTTTTCAAAAAACCAGCTCTTGGATTTATTGATTTTTTGAAGGGTTATTCGTGTCGCAATCTCCTTCAGTTCAGCTCAGATCTTAGTTATTTCTTGTCTTCTGCTGTGTTTTGAGTTTTTGATCTTGATCCTCTAGCTTTTTCAGTTTTGACGATAGGTTGTCAATTTTGGATCTCTCCATTCTCCTCATATGGGCACTTATTGCTATATACTTTCCTCTAGAGACTGCTTTAAATGTGTCCCAGAGGTTCTGGCATGTTGTGTCTTCGTTCTCATTGGTTTCGAAGAACTTCTTTATTTCTGCCTTCATTTCATTGTTTATCCAGTCAACATTCAAGAGCCAGTTGTTCAGTTTCCATGAAGCTGTGCGGTTCTGGGTTGGTTTCTGTATTCTGAGTTCTAATTAAATTGCACTATGGTCTGAGAGGCTGTTTGTTATGATTTCAGTTGTTTTGCATTTGCTGAGCAGTGCTTTACTTCCAATTATGTGGTCAATTTTAGAGTAGGTGTGATGTGGTGCTGAGAAGAATGTGTATCCTGTGGATTTGGGGTGGAGAGTTCTGTAAATGTCTATCAGGTTTGCTTGCTCCAGGTCTGAGTTCAAGCCCTGGATATCCTTGTTGATTTTCTGTCTGGTTGATCTGTCTATTATTGACAGTGGAGTGTTAAAGTCTCCCACTATTATTGTGTGGGAGTCTAAGTCTCTTTGTAAGTCATTAAGAACTTGCCTTATGTATCTGTGTGCTCCTGCATTGGGTCCATATATGTTTAGGATCGTTAGCTCTTCTTGTTGTATCGATCCTTTTACCATTATGTAATGGCCTTCTTTGTCTCTCTTGATCTTTGTTGCTTTAAAGTCTATTTTATTAGAGATGAGAATTGCAACTCCTGCTTTTTTTTGCTCTCCATTTGCTTGGTAAATCTTCCTCCATCCCTTTATTTTGAGCCTTTGTGTATCCTTGCATGTGAGATGGGTTTCCTGGATACAGCACACTGATAGGTTTTGGATTTTTATTTAATTAGCCAGTCTGTGTTTTTTGATTGGTGCATTTAGTCCATTTACATTTAGGGTTAATATTGTTATGTGTGAATTTGATACTGCCATTTTGATGCTAAGTGGCTGTTTTGCCTGTTAGTTGTTGTAGATTCTTCATTATGTTGATGCTCTTTAGCATTCACTGTGATTTTGGAATGGCTGGTACTGGTTGTTCCTTTCTATGTGTAGTGCCTCTTTTAGGAGCTCTTGTAAAGCAGGCCTGGTGGTGACAAAATCCCTGAGTACTTGCTTGTTCACAAAGGATTTTATTTTTCCTTCACTTCTGAAGCTCTGTTCGGTTGGATATGAAATTCTGGGTTGAAAGTTCTTTTCTTTAAGAATGTTGAATATTGGCCCCTACTGTCTTCTGGCTTGTAGTGTTTCTGCCGAGAGATCTGCTGTGAGTCTGATGGGCTTCCCTTTGTGGGTGACCCGACCTTTCTCTCTGGCTGCCCTTAGTATTTTCTCCATTATTTCAACCTTGTTGAATCTGATGATTATGTGCCTTTGGGTTGCTCTTGTTGCGGAATATCTTTGTGGTGTTCTCTGTATTTCCTGCATTTGAGTGTTGGCCTGTCTTGCTAGGTGGGGGAAATTTTCCTGGATGATGTCCTGAAGAGTATTTTCCAGCTTGGATTCATTCTCTTCGTCCCCTTCTGGTACACCTATCAAACATAGGTTAGGTCTTTTCACATAGTCCCACATTTCTTGGAGACTTTGTTCATTCCTTTTTGCGCTTTTTTCTCTAATCCTGGTTTCTCATTTTATTTCATTGAGTTGGTCTTCGACTTCAGATATTCTTTCTTCTGCTTGATCAATTCGGCTATTGAAAGTTGTCCATGCTTCATGAAGTTCTCATATTGTGTTTTTCAGCTCCTTTAATTCATGCATATTCCTCTCTAAGTTATCCATTCTTTTTTTTTTTCTTTTAAGAGGGAAAAAGAGAAAAAGAAGGGGAAAAAAAGAAAAAGAGGGTAGAAGGAATATTACTTTATTCCTAAAATGGGTTTCAATAATGGCCGATCAATATTTTGAGTGTTTAAAGTGGTTAATGCATATTTTATGTGTTTAAAATGGAGACCTCTATTGTGTTTATTTGTTCTGGCTCTGAGTTCAAGTCCTGGATATCATTATCAATTTTTTGTCTCGTTGAATCTAAATCTCATTATTTGTCTTATGTATCTGGGTGTTAAGATCTCTTATTGTTACATTAATCCTTATACCCTTGCATCCTTGTAGCTTTGAAATCTATTTTATTAAGTGTGAGAATTGCAACTCCTGCTTTTTATTTATTTATTTTTGCTCTCCATTTGGTTGGTGAGTTTTTTTCCATCCCCTTGTTTTGAGTCTTTGTATATCTTTAGATATATTGTTAGATTTTGTGGATAATGTATATTTTGTGTGTTCAAAATGGAGAGCTCTATTGAGTTTATTTGTTCTGGATCTTAGTTCCAGTCCTAGATATCATTATCAATTTTCTGTCTCGTTGAATCTAAATCTCATTGTGGGTCTTATGTGTCTGGGTATTAAGATCTCTTATTATTAGATTAATTCTTTTACCCTTGTATCCTTGTAGCTTTGAAATCTATTTTGTCAAATGTGAAAATTGCAACTCCTGCTTTTTATTTATTTATTTATGCTCTCCATTTGGTTTGTACTGTTTTTTTTTTTTCCAACCCTTTATTTTGAGTCTATGTATATCTTTGGATATACTGTTGGATTTTGTCTGTATCTTTTGATTGGGAGATTTGGTCGATTTAAATTTAGGGTTGCTGCCATTTGATATTAACTGGCTATTTTGTCCTTTCGTTGATAAAAATTCTTCTTTATGTTAATGCTCTTTACTTTTTGGTGTATTTTTAGAAAGGGTCATACTGGTTGTTCCTTTCTGCGTATAATGCTTCTTTTAGAAGTTCTTGTAAAGCAGGCCTGGTGGTAATAAAATCTCTGAGTACTTGCTTGTTCCTGAAAGATTTTATTTTTCCTTCAAATGTAAAGCTTAAATTGGCAGGATATGATATTCTGGGATGAAAGTTCTGTTGATTAAGTATATTGAATATTGGCCCCCACTCTCTTCTAGCTTGTAGGGTTTCCGTTGAGAGATCTGCTGTAAGCCTTATAGGCTTACCTTTATGGGTAACTTGATCTTTCTCTCTGGCTGCCCTTAATATTTTCTCCTTCGTTTCGATCTTGGTGAATCTAACGATTATGTGCCTTGGGGTTGGTCTTCTTGAGGAATATCTTTGTGGTGTTCTCTGTATTGCCTGGGGTTGAATAGTGTCCTGCTTTGCTAAATTAGGAAAATTTTCCTGGATAATGTCCTGGAGAGTATTTTCCAGCTTGAATTCATTCTCTCCGTCACATTCAGGTACACCAATCAAGCGTATATTAGGTCTTCACATAGTCCCATATTGCTTGGAGACTTTGCTCATTCCTTTTTATCCTTTTTTCTCTATTCTTGTCTTGTCGTTTTGTTTCATTAAGTTGGTCTTCGGCCTCTGATACCCTTTCTTCTGCTTGATCCATTCAGCTGTTTAAGTTTGTACATATTTCACTAAGTTCTCGTGTTGTATTTTTCAACTCCATAAGTTCATTTATATTCCTCTCTATATTGTCTATTCTTTTCAACATTTCATCAAACCTTTTTTCCAAGTTCTTAGTTTCTTTACATTGGGTTAGAACAAGTTCCTTTAACTCCCAGAAGTTTCTTATCAACCACCTTTTAAAGCCTACTTCAGATAATGGAACACAGTCCTTTTCCATCAGGGCTTGTTCCGTTACTGATGAGTCCTTTTCCATCAGGGCTTGTTCGGTTGCTGATGATTCCTTTTTCATCAGGGCTTGTTCTGTTGCTGATGGGTTCTGATTTTGAGTATACTCGGCCTTCTTAGTCTGGTTTTTTCCCTTCATTGTAGATGAACCGCCTTTCTAATTAGGTTTCTGAGTCGACATCTGACTTATTGATTCCCAGTGCTGGGATCCGATCAACCCACTGTGGCAGCCTAAATAGCAGCGATAAGACTGATGGTGCTCTTCCGCCCAGGAATCTCTGGTCTGGCTTCCCTCTTGAGTCTGCAACAAGCGTCTCTGACTTCCTGGAGCTCCAAACTCCGGTCAGTAGGAGAAGCAGTCCCATTGGCTCTGCGTGAAGAGCTGCTGTGCCAAGACAGCGGCAAAACCACTGTGGCGGCCACAAGAGTCACGCTGGCGACCCGTGGGGCTCCTCCACTGGGAATCGGCTAATCAGTGAGTGACAAAAATTCATCTAAAAATGTGGCGTCGTCTTGTTCTCTGAGCTTTCACTGGGAGCTACAATCCTGAGCTGTTAGTGGTCGGCCATCTTGGATCTGATTCCAGTTATCCATTCTTGTTATCATTTCCTCATATCTTTTTTCAAGTTCCTTAGTTTCTTTGCATTGATTTAATACATGTTCTTTTAGCTCACAAAAGTTTCTCATTATCCACCTTCTGAAGTCTAATTCCGTCCTTTCGTCAAAGTCATTCTCCGTTCAGCTTTGTTCCCTTGCTGGTGAGGAGTTTTGGTCCTTTCTAAGAGGCGAGGTGTTCTGGTTTCGGGTGTTTTCCTCCTTTTTTCGCTAATTTCTTGCCATCTTTGTGGATTTATCCGCTTGTCATCAGCGTAGTTTCTGACTTTTCAATTGGGTCTCTGAGTGGACACCCAGATTGTTGATGATAAAGTATTTCTGTTATTTGGTTTTCCTTTTACCAGTCTAGCCCCTTTGCTGTACGACTGCTGAGGTCCACTCCATGCCCTGCTTGTCTGGGTTGCACCTCTAGCAGCTGTGGCACAGTGAGGGATGCTACCAGTTTCTTTTTCTTCTATCTTTGTCCCAGGCTGATGCCTGCCATATGTCAGTCTTTTGGATATAGAGGGGTCAGGGAGCTGCTTGAGGAGACAGTCTGTACTTTATAGGAGCTCGATTGCTGAGCTGTGAGCTCTGTTGTTCATTCAGGGCTGTTAGGCTGCTATGTTTGATTCTGCTGCAACAGAGCTCATTAAAAAAACCCTTTTTTTCTCAAATGCTCTGTGTTGGGGGATTCAGGCTTTATTTTTGGATGTCCGTTGAGGTGTCCTGCCCAGCTAGGAGGCAGACTAGCCACTGTTTGCCTGCCAAGGCTCCGCCCTGCTGTTGTGTGGTTCGCCCTGTTGCTGCAGGCTCTGCTGTTCTGCTGTGGTCTCCGCCACGCCCTGTGGCAGAGTCTGTCTATTGTAGCGGGTTGCCTCGGCAACGGCAGGCTGCGTCAGCAGTGGGCGTGTATCTCAGTAGGGACGGGTTGCCTCGGCAATGGCTGGCTGTGTCAGCAGTGGGCGTGTATCTCAGATGGGGCGGGTTGCCTCAGTAATGGTGGATGCCCCTCCCCCACAGAGCGTCTGGGACTGTCTGCACGGGGATTGTTAGAAATCGTGGTTTTGTTCGTCCCACTGGGCTAGCCCAAATGCTCTGTCCCTGCAATCCCCTGGGTTGGCCCACAGTCCAAGTCTCGTTCAGTCTTAAGTTCAGCCCTCTCAAGTCTCAGGTTGCTGGTTCAACAGGGCACCCAGACAAGCACGCCCTGTGGGGAGCGCTGGGTAGGGTTGGCCACCGCCACCCCGGCTGCCGGCCTTGCCAGGCAGAGGTACTGCATGGTGTCCCGCATCTCCTTTATACTTGGGAATTTCCCCGTTCTGTGGGCAACAAAGATCAGTCTGGAAATGCAGCTCTGACTCACCTCTCTGCGGATTCAAGGAGAGCTCCAATCCTGGGTTGTTCTCACAGTGCCATCTTGAGTCCTCCCCCTCACATAAGTTCTTTTAAAAAATTGGCTTTTAGAACTGAGCAAAGTTCTTCCAGTTGTCTTCTGACTGGTAAGTGATAAATAGAACTTTCATGACTTCTTTTTACTTTTGGCTGAACCTATATTCTTTTCTCGAGTTTCAGTGGCAATTATTTTTTGAAGAGACTGTCTTCATTGAACACAAAAGCATTGAAGAAAATCTAACTTTGTAAGTCAGTCTTACAACCAATCTCTGCTATTTATTTTTCTGCCTGGGTTTTCCCTACTAAAAGTGAGTAAGGACTGATAGGGAGAAGTTAGTGATGAGTTTCTTTAAGATGGCATTAATAACTAATTTCATCAATCAGAACTTCAGCAGTCAGCCATTGGATACAACAGACCAGGAAAAATAAAAATATTGTCAAGATAGGACCAAACATCAGAATAAAAGGAGGTACCTATCAATGATATTTTATTAATCTCATCCATATGGGGATGAATAGTGTTGTACATCACACAGGAGACAGCCTTTATTGAACTTCTGCTAAGAAGTGCTGTTCAAGAACAGAGCCTTGGAGGCAACATCATAAATCTACGACTATCTGATCTTTGATAAACCTGACAAAAACAAACAATGGGGAAATGATTCCCTGTTTAATAAATGGTGTTGGGAAAACAGGCTAGCAATGTGCAGAAAACGGAAACTGGATCTCTTCCTGACACCTTACACTAAAATTAACTCCAGATGGATTAAAAATTTAAACATAAGACCTAACATCATAAAAACCCTAGAAGAAAACCTAGGCAAAACCATTCAGGACATAGGCATAGGCAAGGACTTCATGACTAAAGCACCAAAAGCATTGGCAACAAAAGCCAGAATAGACAAATGGGATCCAATTAAACTCCAGAGCTTCTGTACAGTAAAAGAAACAATCATTAGAGTAAACCGGCAACCAACAGAATGGGAAAAAGTTTTTGCAGTCTACCATTTGACAAAGGGCTAATATCCAGAATCTACAAAGAACTAAAATATATTTACAAGAAAAAAACAAACCCATCCAAAAGTGCGTTAAGGATATGAACAGACACTTTATAAAAGAAGACATACATGAGGCCAACAAACATGAAAAAAATGCTCATCCTCACTGATTATTAGAGAAATGTGAATCAAAACCACATTGAGATACCACCTCATGCCAGTTAGAATGGTGATCATTAAAAAATCTGGAGACAACAGATGCTGGAGAGCATGTGGAGAAATAGGAACACTTTTACACTGTTGGTGGGAGTGTAAATTAGTTCAACCATTGTGGAAGACAGTGTGGCACTTCCTCAAGGATCTAGAAATAGAAATTCCATTTGACTCAGCAATCCCATTACTGGGTATATACCCAAAATATTATAAATTGTTCTATTATAAAGACACATGCACATGTATGTTCATAATGGCACTGTTTACAATATCAAAGACCTGGAACCAACACAGATGCCCATCAATGATAGAATGGACAAGGAAAATGTGGCACATATGCACCATGGAATACTATGCAGCCATGAAAAAGGATGAGTTCATATTCTTTGTAGGGACATGGATGAACCTGGAAACCATCATTCTCAGCAAATTGACACAAGAATAGAAAATCAAACACTGGCTGGGCGGAGTGGCTCACGCCTGTAATCCCAGCACTTTGGAAGGCCGAGGTGGCTGGATCACGAGGTCAAGAAATCGAGACCATCCTGGTCAACATGGTGAAACCCCATCTCTACTAAAAATACAAAAAATTAGCTGGGCATGGTGGTGCGTGCCTGTAATCCCAGCTACTCGGGAGGCTGAGGAAGGAGAATTGCCTGATCCCAGGGGGCAGAGATTGCGGTGAGCCAAGATCGCACCATTGCACTCCAGCCTGGGTAACAAGAGTGAAACTCCATCTCAAAAAAAAAAAGAAAATCAAACACTGCATGTTCTCACTCATAGGTGGATGCTGAACAATGAGAACACAGGGGCACAGGGAGGGGAGCATCACACACGGGGGTCTGTTAGCAGGGCAAGGGAGGGACAGCAGGGAGGTAGGGAGGTCAGGGAGGGATAACATGGGGGGAAATGCCAGATATAGGTGACGGGGGGATGTAGGCATCAAACCACATAGCTATGTGTGTACCTATGCAACAATCCTGCATGATCTACACAAGTATCCCAGAACCTAAGGTACAATAAAAAAAGAAAAAACATATGAATATTAATATGTATTTCATATAATAGTTGGAAATATAAAATGCAATTATACATGTAAAAAAGAAAAAAAAGAAGTACTGTTCAATTATGTTGGATTAGCAAATCCATCTTTGCCTTCATTATGCTTCAAAGAACTGTGACCAGATTAAAGAAGCCTATGAACTTGAATACGGAGAAATTAATTATCTAAAATTTTGGTCTGTTGTAAATAATAAATCATACCAACATGAGAAAAATGTTATTAGATTATATTCAGTCCTGTTTTCTAGTCTCTAACTTTGCACCAGAAGATATTTTTCCCTGTGTAGTATGTCCCAGAGAGCCCTCAGGATTAAGGTATAGGTATGCACTTACATTTTTTTTTTTTTTCGGCGGGATGCAGTGACTCATGCCTGTAATCCTGGCACTTTGGGAGGCTGAAGTGGGTGGGTCACCTGAGATCGGAGCTCAAGACCAGCCTGGTCAACATGGTGAAACCCATCTCTACTAAAAATACAAAAATTAGCCTTGTACAATGGCAGGTGCCTGTAATCCCAGCTACTGGGGAGGCTGAGGCAGGAAAATTACTTGAACCTGGGAGGTGGAGGTTGCAGTGAGCTGAGATCACCCATTGCACTCCAGCCTGGGTGAGGAGAATAAAACTCTGTCTCAAAAAAATTTTTTTTTAGCTATTGATATTTGGGCAGGGAATGGAGTTCATAATAGTCTTCAGTACATATCACATTATAATTGTTTAATGCAAGGTTTTATGACTCTTTATTTTTTCTCTCTAATGTGTTTGCTGTATATTCTTAAATATACATGTATTTATGTTTATTCTTAAATACATATTCTTGTAAAATATATGGTATTGATTTGTTCTTAATTTACATAATGATTTTGCCTAGAAATCACACTCTGCTCACTTCTTAACAATGTTTTTAAGATCTGTCAACATTATTGTATGTGCATCTACTTTGCTGCTTGTTAGAACTGCATAGTATATCATACTACACAATTCCATTTTACAATTTCACCCTAAAAATTAACATTGAACATACCATTTATTTCCATCACCATAAACAATGTCACAGTGAACATGCTTGAGTGTATACCCTTATGAATCTCTGAAAGAACTTTCCTGGGATATGGATATTCAGCACTGGGATCACTGAGTCATAAAACATACAGATATACTTAATTTTTCTGGACACTCTGATACTTCTTTCTGGCCTGGCAGGATCAGTTAATTATTGTTCCCATTTGCAATGCACCAGTGTTCAGGTCCACAGCTCCCCAACATTAGCTATTACACATCTTCCTAATATTTGCCATTCTAATAAATACACATTGATTTTTTCATTGTCGACTTATGTAGCATTTTTCTACTAATTATGTTTTTGAGCATCTTTTCTGGCCTTGTTAGTCAGGTGAGCTTTTTATAGTTTTCTATTGTGCTTACTCTTTCTTTATTGTCAAGAGATCTATTTTTATAAGCTAAGTATTATTTTTTTATTAGTTTTAAGGGTTCCAAATATCTTCTCCCAGGCGTCCAATCTACCCATTATTTTATTATGTACTTTAGGAAATCCTTGGTTTTAATGTAGTCAAACCCATTTTTAAAACTTAGAGCTTTTTGAACAATTATTTCAGAACATTTACCAACAAATTTGGTCAAAAATATATTATTTTACATGTTTTTCTGTTTCTTGGTGGTTTTATATTTATATTTGGCTTTTAGTCCATTTACTTCTCAGTTGGTGTCCAATTAAAATATAAAAGTCCAGCTCCATTTTTCTTCTTATCTAGTTTTTCATAACATTGTTGATTGAACAATCCATTTTTTTCATCATTTCTTTGTGGGACTATCTTTATTATATATCAAAGTTTTCATATGTACAGGAATTCATTTCTGTTTCTTCTGTGGCATTTCATTAGCCTATTAGCCTAAATCCATTTTCTATTTTTGTATTGGCATCATATCTCATTTTAAAATTACTATAGTTTAGTAATATGTATTAATTTCTAGTACGATTAGTTCCTTGTCTTAGTTTTCTCTTTCAAAGTTGACTTAACTGTACTTTTTTTTTTTTTTTTTTTTGAGACATAGTCTTGCTCTATTGCCTAGACTGGAGTGCAGTGGTGCAATCTCTGCTCACTGCAAACTCTGCCTCCCAGGCTCAGGTGATCTTCCCACCTAAGACTCCTGAGTAGCTGGGACTACAGACGTACACCACCTCTCCCAGCTAATTTTTTATATTTTTTAGTAGAGATGGGGTTTCACCATGTTGCCCGGGCTGGTTTCAAAATCCTGAACTCGAGCTATCCGCCTACCTCGGCCTCCCAAAGTCCCATTATTACAGGCGAGAGCCACCATGTCTGGCCTGACTCAGCTATACTTTGGCTTTTCTTCTATGTAAACTTAGAATGAGTTTATAAATGCCTCCAGCTGTATTTTCTATTATTACATTGAATTGACAGATTAATATGGGACAGAATTGACCTCTATCCCATGTTAACTATCCCATGCGTAAACATGGGATATTGCCCAATTTATTCAAATTTCCTTTTATGTCCTTTAATGTAGTTAGAACATTTTCTCTTAAAGGCTTTATGCATTTATTATTGGGGTTATTTCTATATGCTTTACTTTTTTTTATTGCATTTTAGGTTTTAAGGTACATGTGCAGAGCATGCAATACAGTTGCATAGGTACACACATGGCAGTGTGTTTTGTTTGTTTTCTCCCCTTCACCCACATTTGGAATTTCTCCCCAGGCTATCCCTCCCCACCTCCCCCTCCCACTGGCCCTCCCCGTCTCCCCCCAATAGACCCCAGTGTTTAGTACTCCCCTCCCTGTGTCCATGTGTTCTCATTTTTCATCACCCGCTTATGAGTGAGAATATGCGGTGTTTCATTTTCTGTTCTTGTGTCAGTTTGCTGAGGATGATGTTCTCCAGATTCATCCATGTCCCTACAAACGACACGAACTCATCATTTCTGATTGCTGCATAATATTCCATGGTGTATATGTGCCACATATTTCCAATCCAGTCTATCATCAATGGGCATTTGGGTTGATTCCAGGTCTTTGCTATTGTAAACAGTGCTGCAATGAACATTCGTGTACATGTGTCCTTATAGTAGAACGATTTATAGTCTTTTGGATATATACCCAGTAATGGGATTGCTGGGTCAAATGGAATTTCTATTTCTAAGGCCTTGAGGAATCGCCACACTGTCTTCCACAATGGTTGGACTAATTTACACTCCCACCAACAGTGTAAAACTGTTTCTTTTTCTCCACATCCTCTCCAGCATCTGTTGTCTCCAGATTTTTTAATGATCGCCATTCTAACTGGCGTGAGATGGTATCTCAATGTGGTTTTGATTTGCATCTCTCTGATGACCAGTGACGATGAGCATTTTTTCATATGATTGTTGGCCTCATATATGTCTTCTTTCGTAAAGTGTCTGTTCATATCCTTTGCCCACTTTTGAATGGGCTTGTTTGTTTTTTTCCTGTAAATCTGTTTGAGTTCTTTGTAAATTCTGGATATCAGCCCTTTGTCAGATGGGTAAACTGCAAAAATTTTTTCCCATTCTGTTGGTTGCCGATTCACACAAGAGACTGTTTCTTTTGCTGTGCAGAAGCTGTGGAGTTTCATTAGGTCCCATTTGTCTATTTTGGCTTTTGTTGCCAAGTATTTTGGTGTTTTGGTCATGAAGTCCTTGCCTACTCCTATGTCCTGGATAGTTTTGCCTAGATTTCCTTCTAGGGTTTTTATGGCGCCAGGTCTTATGTTTAAGTCTTTAATCCATCTGGAGTTAATTTTGGTGTAAGGTGTCAGGCAGGTGTCCAGTTTCTGCTTTCTGCATATGGCTAGCCCGTTTTCCCAGCGCCATTTGTTGAACAGAAAATCTTTTCCCCACTGCTTGTTTTTGTCAGGTTTATCAAAGATTGTATGGTTGTAGCTACGTTGTGTTGCCTCTGATGCCTCTGTTCTCTTCCATTGGTCTATATCTCTGTTTTGGTACCAGTCCCATGCTGTTTTGATTACTGTAGCCTTGTAGTATAGTTTGAAATCCGGTAGTGTGATGCCCCCCGCTATGTTCTTTTTGCTTAGAATTGACTTGGCTCTGTGGGCTCTCTTTTGGTTCCATATGAAGTTCATGGTGGTTGTTTCCAGTTCTGTGAAGAAAGTCAATGGTAGCTTGATGGGGATAGCATTGATTCTGTAAATTACTTTGGGCAGTATAGCCATTTTCACAATATTAATTCTTCCTAACCATGAACATGGAATGTTTCTCCATCTGTTTGTGTCCTCTCTGATTTCATTGAGCAGTGGTTTGTTGTTTTCCCTGAAGAGGTTCCTTACGTTCCTTGTGAGTTGTATTCCAAGGTATTTTATTCTTTTTGTAGCAATTGTGAATGGCAGTTCATTCTTGATTTGGCTCTCTTTAAGTCTGTTATTGGTGTAGAGGAATGCTTGTGATTTTTGCACATCGATTTTATATCCTGAGACTTCGCTGAAGTTGCTTATCAGTTTCAGGAGTTTTTGGGCTGAGGCGATGGGGTCTTCTAGGTATACTATCATGTCATCTGCAAATAGAGACAATTTGGCTTCCACCTTTCCTATTTGAATACCCTTTATTTCCTTTTCTTGCCTGATTGCTCTGGCTAGAACTTCCAGTACTATATTGAATAGGAGTGGTGAAAGAGGGCATCCTCGTCTAGTGCCAGATTTCAAAGGGAATGCTTCCAGTTTTTGCCCATTCAGTATGATATTGGCTGTTGGTTTGTCATAAATAGCTTCTATTACTTTGAGATACGTTCCATCGATACCGAGTTTATTGAGGGTTTTTAGCATAAAGGGCTGTTGAATTTTGTCAAATGCCTTCTCTGCATCAATTGAGATAATCATGTGGTTTTTGTTTTTGGTTCTGTTTATGTGGTGAATTACGTTTATAGACTTGCGTATGTTGAACCAGCCTTGCATCCCCGGGATGAATCCTACTTGATCATGATGAAGAAGTTTTTTGATTTGCCGTTGCAATCGGCTTGCCAATATTTTATTGAAGATTTTTGCATCCATGTTCATCATGGATATTGGCCTGAAGTTTTTTTTTCTTGTTGGGTCTCTGCCGGGTTTTGGTATCAGGATGATATTGGTCTCATAGAATGATTTGGGAAGAATTCCTTCTTTTTGGATTATTTGGAATAGTTTCAGAAGAAATGGTACCAGCTCCTCTTTGTCTGTCTGGTAGAATTCGGCTATGAACCCATCTGGACCTGGGCTTTTTTTGTGTGGTAGGCTCTTAATTGCTGCCTCAACTTCTGCCCTTGCTATTGGTCTATTCATAGTTTCTGCTTCCTCCTGGTTTAGGCTTGGGAGGACACAGGAATCCAGGAATTTCTCCATTTCTTCCAGGTTTACTAGTTTATGTGCATAGAGTTGCTTGTAATATTCTGTGATGATGGTTTCAATTTCTGTGGAATCTGTGGTGATTTCCCCTGTATCATTTTTTATTGCATCTATTTGGTTGTTCTCTCTTTTATTTTTAATCAATCTGCCTAGTGGCCTATTTTGTTGATCTTTTCAAGAAACCAGCTCTTGGATTTATTGATATTTTTGGAGGGATTTTTGTGTCTCAGTCTCCTTCACTTCGGCTTTGATCTTAGTTATTTCTTGTCTTCTGCTGGGTTTTGAGTTTTTTTGATCTTGATCCTCTAACTCTTTCAATTTTTATGATAGGGTGTCAATTTTGGATCTCTCCATTCTCCTCATATGGGCACTTATTGCTATATACTTTCCTCTAGAGACTGCTTTAAATGTGTCCCAGAGATTCTGGCATGTTGTGTCTTCGTTCTCATTGGTTTCGAAGAACTTCTTTATTCTGCTTTCATTTCGTTGTTTATCCAGTCAACATTCAAGAGCCAGTTGTTCAGTTTCCATGAAGCTGTGCGGTTCTGGGTTGGTTTCTAAATTCTGAGTTCTAACTTGATTGCACTATGGTCTGAGAGGCTGTTTGTTATGACTTCAGTTGTTTTGCATTTGCTGAGGAGCGCTTTACTTCCAATTATGTGGTCAATTTTAGAGTAGGTGTGATGTGGTGCTGAGAAGAATGTATATTCTGTGGATTTGGGGTGGAGAGTTCTGTAGATGTCTATCAGATTTGCTTGCTCCAGGTCTGAGTTTAAGCCCTGGATATTCTTGTTGAATTTCTGTCTGGTTGATCTGTCTAATATTGACAGTGGAGTGTTAAAGTCTCCCACTATTATTGTGTGGGAGTCTAAGTCTCTTTGTAAGTTGTTAAGAACTTGCCTTATGTATCTGGGTGCTCCTGTATTGGGTCCATATATATTTAGGATTGTTAGCTCTTCTTGTTGTATCGATCATTTTACCATTATGTAATGGCCTTCTTTGTCTCTTTTGATCTTTGTTCCTTTAAAATCTATTTTATCAGAGATGAGAATTGCAACACCTGCTTTCTTTTGCTCTCTACTTGCTTGGTAAATCTTCCTCCTTCCCTTTATTTTGAGCCTTTGTGTATCCTGCATGTGAGATGGGTTTCCTGGATACAGCACACTGATGAGTTTTGGATTTTTATACAATTTGCCAGCCTGTGTCTTTTGATTGGTGCATTTAGTCCATTTACATTTAGGGTTAATATTATTATGTGTGAATTTGATACTGCCATTTTGATGCTAGCTGGCTGATTTTGCCTGTTAGTTGTTGTAGATTCTTCATTATGTTGATGCTCTTTAGCATTCAGTGTGATTTTGGAATGGCTGGTACTGGTTGTTCCTTTCTATGTGTAGTGCCTCTTTCAGGAGCTCTTGTAAAGCAGGCCTGGTGGTGACAAAATCTCTGAGTACTTGCTTGTTCGCAAAGGATTTTTTTTTTTTTTTAACTTCTGAAGCTCTGTTTGGCTGGATATGAAATTCTTGGTTGAAAGTTCTTTTCTTTAAGGATGTTGAATATTGGCCCCCACTCTCTTCTGGCTTGTAGAGTTTCTGCCGAGAGATCTGCTGTGAGTCTGATGGGCTTCCCTTTGTGGGTGACCCGACCTTTCTCCCTGGCTGCCCTTAGTATTTTCTCCTTTATTTCAACCTTGTTGAATCTGACGATTATGTGCCTTTGGGTTGCTCTTGTTGCGGAATATCTTCGTGGTGTTCTCTGTATTTTCTGCATTTGAGTGTTGGCCTGTCTTTCTAGGTGGGGGAAATTTTCCTGGATAATGTCCTGAAGAGTATTTTCCAGCTTGGATTCATTCTCTTCGTTACATTCTGGTACGCCTATCAAACGTAGGTTAGGTCTCTTCACATAATCCCACATTTCTTGGGGACTTTGTTCATTCCTTTTTGCACTTTTTTTCTCTGATCATGGTTTTTCGTTTTATTTCATTGAGTTGATCTTCGACTGCTGATATTCTTTCTTCTGCTTGGTCAATTCGGCTATTGAAACTTGTGCATGCTTTGCGAAGTTCTCGTATTGTCTTTTTCAGCTCCTTTAATTCATTCATATTCCTCTCTAAGGTATCCATTCTTGTTATCATTGCCTCAAATCTTCTTTCAAGGTTCTTAGTTTCTTTGCATTGATTTAAAACATGTTCTTTTAGCTCACAAAAGTTTCTCATTATTCACCTTCTGAAGTCTAATTCCTTCATTTCATCACAGTCATTCTCCATCCAGCTTTGTTCCCTTGCTGGTGAGGAATTTTTGTCCTTTCTAGGTGGCGAGGTGTTCTGGTTTCGGGTGTTTTCCTTCTTTTTGCACTGGTTTCTTCCCATCTTTGTGGATTTATCCACCTGTCGTCTTTTTAGTTGCTGACTTTTCTATTGGGTCTCTGAGTGGACCCCCAGATTGTTGATGATGAAGTATTTCTGTTACTTGGTTTTTCTTCTACCAGTCTAGCCCCTTCGCTGTACGACTGCTGAGGTCCACTCCACGCCCTGCTTGTCTGTGGTGCACCTATAGCAGCTGCAGAACAGCGAGGGATGCTACCAGTTTCTTTTTCTGCTATCTTTGTCCCAGAATGATGCCTGCCAAATGTCAGTCTTTTGTATATAGAGTGGTCAGGGAGCTGCTTGAGGAGACAGTCTGTACTTTGTAGGAGCTCAAGTGCTGAGCTGTGAGCTCTGTTGTTCATTCAGGGCTGTTAGGCTGCTATGTTTAATTCTGCGGCAACATAACTCATAAAAAAAACCCTTTTTTTCTCAGATGCTCTGTCTGGGGGTGGGGTTGGGGCTTTCCTTGTGAGTGTCTGCCTTGCTGTCCTGCCCAGCTAGGAGGCAGTCTAGTCACTTTTTGCCTGCCGAGGCTCCGCCCTGCTGGTGTGAGTTTCGCCCTGTTGCTGCAGGCTCTGCCCTTCTGCTGCGGTCTCTGCCTTGTTGCCATGGGCTACGCCCTGTGGCGGAGTCTCTCTGTTTTACCGGGTTGCCTCAGCAATTGCAGGTTGTGTCAGCAATGGGCGTGTAGTGTACCTCAGTAGGGGCTGAATGTCCTCAGTAATGGCGGATGCCCCTCCCGCACGGAGCTGCGCTTTAAGAAAACCTTCTCACCGGGAGCGTTTGGAATCGCCATTTTTTTTGTCGCACTGCGCTACCCCAACTGCTATTTCCCTGGGATTTCGTGGGCTGGCTCACTGTCCAAGTCCTGTTCAGTCTCATGTTCAGCCCTCTCAGGTCTCAGTTTGCCAGTTCAACAGGGCACCCGTAACAGTGCGCTTTTGTATGGAGCACTGTGGAGCACCTCTGCGCTCCGGCATGGGCCGCAGCCACACCAGCTGCCAGCTACACCAGCCTAGGCCTCTGCCTGGTGTCCCGCGTCTCTTTTATACCTGGGAATTTCCCCGTTCTGTGGGCAAGTAAGATCCGTCTAGAAATGCGTCCCCGACTCACCCTCTCCGCGCATCCAGCTAGAGCTTCAATCCCGGGTTGTTCTCACAGCGCCATCTTGAGCCTCCATCTATGCTTTACATTCTTTATTTCTATTGTTAATGATGTCTTGAGACTGAGCACATTTTGTGAAATAAGTAAGGTAAGTCAAAGGGTCTGAAATGTGGTAAACTTTTTGGCAAAATATGTATGTCAAGTTGTTTGTATTTGTAGAATAATGAAATGCTTTATACTTGATGCCAACCCTGCAAAGGTTACTTGTACCCATTTTTCTGGATTGTCACCAGCACCCAGCACCCAGCACCAGTTTGATGCTAGGAACTATACTTCCCCATATCTCCTTTCAATGGAAGAAAGATATATGAGATTTGGGTGGTAAGAGTAAAGCAGACATTATTATTCTCAGTAGGTCATGGTAGTTAGATGGAGTGAAGGTCAGACTCAGTGGCTTTGGCTTTGACAGACATGGCAGCCTTGCTGACCTCTTTGCAACCCCTCAGATTGTATTCTCTCTTTGGGAGCCAAATGCGTGGAATTTCTTAGGATTTTCCATAAGCTCTGGTTTTTCACCTGTGTCAGAGCTTCAGCTCCTTCGAAGACCTTCCCTCCCTTAGCAACACCCAAATATGGGTAAGTCCTAATCATTATAGAAACCCCCTTATTCTGTATCACAATGATTGTTTCCCTGAGTGAACTCAGACTGATATACCTATACTGGTATTTTTTTGTCTGGATATGTGAAGAAATTATTGAAACACAAAATATTTCCTTACAAAAATATAGAGATTAGTAAAGAAGTAAAGTAAGTTTTCTGGCCTTGGGGAATTTCTGGAACAATTCATGTTGGCACTCCCTCATTTGTTCATATTTTGCTTCATAAGAAAAAATGAGAATGATAATGTTATTAAAAATTTTTAAAATACAAAGCCACAAAGGACAGTGACAAATTATCACTTAATATATTTTGCATCTTCTAAGCCAAAATAGACACACACATATATGAAAAATTGATATATGACAATATGACATAGTTCTTTTGGAAAATCAGTTAGAACATGGGCATCTTAATAAAGTGCCATGAGAAAATAAGTTAGCCCCTAAAATAAAATATATTATATCTCAAAATAATCCATACCAAAAAATCAGTTTTAGGTGAAATAAAACCTCAATTTGAAAACATTATTTAACAGCTTTAAATATAATTAAACAAAATCTTATATTTAAATTTTAACTATTTTATATATTTGTAACCTAAGTGCAGAAAAGGATATTTTGACCAAGACAAAGAATAAACCATAGAGGAAAAGAGTAATGAATTTGATGACATAATATTAAATGCTTATCTATATCAAAACATATAAACAAACAAAGCAAAAAGTTAAATATAGACTGGGAAAAATAGTCAAAAAACAAAAACTAAAAATAAAAATTAAAAAATAGACTAGGAAAAATACTTGGAGTCTATTTATCAAAGGATTAATTAGCATCTAGGATACTTGGATAAACCATCCCAAAGGAGAAACTGGCAATGATTACGAACCGGTCGTTCATAGAAGAGGAAAACTACATGGCTTACACATACATAGAAATATGCTCAACTTCTCTAATAATCAAGGCCATAACATGTAGCACTTTGCAGCTATTGAGTTGGCAAAGCATTGGCAAAAACACGAAGAAATGGGAACTTCTCTAATGCTAATAGAAATATAAAACAAGCAACCACTCTGGAGAGTAATTTAACAAAAATTAGTAAAGATGAAGTTACATATCTCCTTCCAGGCAGCAGTTCTGCTTCTGGGTATATATCTGAGTGAAACACTGGCACATATGCCCAGGAGGCATGTGTAATAATGTTCATGACAGTATTTTTTGAAATATCAGTGAAGTGGAAACAACCTAAATGTCATCCAGGGGAGAATGGATTCATTCTCATTTATTGTCCTATATTAATACAGCACAACATTATTCAATGGAGACAAAGAGTTATAACTAATTTCAATATGGATGTTACATATATAGAGTAAAGAAAGCAAGTTGAAGTAGATTATATCCATTATGATATCATTTTTATAAAATCTAAAATTTGTGCCAAATAGTCTATAGTATTTAGGAATATGTAGTCATATAGTACAGAATAGAGATGTCCCAGGAAAAGATAAATAACTGACTCAAATAATAGTTACCTGTAGTGTGGGAGAGGAATTTGAATACATTTATGGGGCATACACATGGGCTTCAAGAATGTTGGTCATCTTTTATTTCTTAAGTTGTAAATGATGGGTGATTAACTTTTTAAAAAGCTTTTTGTATGTCTGAAATTTTTGACCAAAAAAGCCCCAGTGAAAGCTAAGTGATTCTTGCATTAGACTCATAGAGATATTTATCCTAAAAGTCCTCCCTGAGAGGACATTTTCAGGTGCTTATTTTTTTTCATACAAAGAGGTCAACTACTTGAGTACTAATCAATTTTCATTCCTCCACTGGACTGAGCATTCCTCCACTGCAAGAATTATGCCTTATTATCATTATATCCCTTTAGCTCCCATTAATCCTGACAACAAAAAACAAATATTTTATGAATAAATGAACCAAGTGAACATAAAGATTAGAAATCACAGGTATAAAACCCCTGATATCAAGGTACCAGCTCAAATTGTTTTGGCAACCAGGTGGTCACACCATTCCAATGTTTTTCCTCATGTTTCTCTAGAATTAATATCATTTTCCTCTGAGGATACATTTGATCTGTTAACTCCTGAACAATTATTACGATGATGAAATTTTTCCTGTTTTATAGAACACTATTATTCAGTAAAGTATTAATAAATGTATTGTAAATGAAGGGTCTCATGGTCAAATAAGTTTGGAAAACAAAATTTAAAAAATGAAGATGATCTACGAAAACCCTACAGCTAACATCATACTTAGTGGTAAGAAATTGGATGCTTTCCCGCTACAAGTGAGAACAAGACAGGATGTTCCCTCCCACCATTCTTATTTAAATTGTGCTGGAAGTGCTAACTAGTATAATAAGACAACAAAAGAGAAAGAAAAATATACATATTGGGAAGGAAAAAATAAAATTCTCTTTGATTACAGATGGCATGATTGACTATGTAGAAAGCCTGAGGAAACAAATAAAAATCTGGAAAAATTAAGTGAGATTAGCAAGGGCTTGAGTTACAAGGTTAATATGCACAGGTTATTTTTTTAACTTTCAAGTTCATGGGTATGAATCCAGGTTTGTTATACAGGTAAACTTAAGCCATGAGTGATTTTTGTACAGATTATTTTATCACCCAGGAATTAAGCCTAGTACCCATTGATTATGTTTCCTGATCATCTCCCTCCTCCCACCCTTCACCCTCCAAAAGGCTCCAGTGTGTGCATTGTTCCCCTGTATGTGTGCATGAGTTCTCAACAGTTTACACTTATAAGTGAGAACATACAGCATTTCATTTTCTTTTCCTGAGTTAGTTTGCTAAGGATAATGGCCTCTAGCTCTATCTATGTCCCTGCAAATGACATGATTGCCTTCTTTTTTTGTTGCTGCACAGTATTCCATGGTGTATAAATACTACATTTTCTTTATTCAGTCTATCATTGATGGTCATTTAGGTTGATTCCATGTCTTTGCTATTGTGAATAATGCTACAGTGAACATACACATGTATCTGGGTTTATAACAGAATGATTTATATTCCTTTCATATACCCAGTAATGGGATTGCTTGTTCTAATGATATCTTCATCTTTAGGTCTTTGAAGAGTCACCACACTGTCTTTCACAATAATATAACGAATTTACATTCCCACCAAAAGTGTATAATTGTTCCTTCTTCTCCACAACCTTGCCAGTATCTCTTATTTGGTTATGTTTTTTTAGTAATGGCCATTCTGACTGGTATTAGATGGTATCTCATTATGGTTTTGATTTGTATTTCTCTAATGATCAGTGATATTGAGCTTTTTTTTCCAATATGCATAAGTTAGTTGCTTTCCTATGTACCAGTGATAAACAATTGGATTTAAAAACTTAAAATACCATTTACAATAGCAACAAAAAAAAAGAAATACTTAGCTATGAATCTAACAAATATGCAGAAAATTATGACTGATGAAAGAAATAAAAAATTTAAATTAATGGTGAGTTATTCTGTTTTCATGGATTGGAAGACTCTAATTAAGATGAATTTGTTCCAACTTGATATATAAATTTAAAAAATTTTAGTCAAAATTTCAGCAAGCTACTTTGTAGATACTGACAAACTGATTCAAAAGTTTGTGTGGAAAGTCACATGATCTAGAATAGCCACACAATACAGAAGAAAAACAATAAAGTTTGAGGACTCATACTACCCAGTTTCAAGACTTAACATTCAAGCTGTAGTAATCAAGACAGTATAGTATTGGTAAAAGAAGAGACAATTAAGTAAATAGAGTAGGAAGCCCAGAAATTGATTCACAAAATCTAGCAAATTGGTTTTCAACAAAGGAACAAAGCCAATTCAAAAGGAAAGTCTCTTCAAAAATGGTACTAGAACAATCGGACATCTACATGCAAAAAGTATAATCTAGACCCAGGCCTTACTCCTTTCAAAAAAGTAACTGAAAATGATCACCAGCCCAAATATTAGTTGAAAAGCTATAAAACTTCTAGAAGATAACATAGGCGAAAATGTAGGTGATCTTGGATTTGGCCATGAGTTTTTAGATACAACACCAAAAGTGTAATCCATAAAGGAAAAAATTAGTCAAACTTTATTAAAATGAAGAACTTCTTCTCTGTGAAGGACACTAACCTAATTGTGAAAATGATAGACACTTACCTAATTTGAAAATGAAGGACACTTACCTAATTTTGAAAATGATAGAATCTGTAAAACCAAGTGCAAAAATAAGCATATGCAATGTACTGTAGTTGGTAAAGCTGTTTCCAATGAGGGTACAGGTTAACATTTCCAATGGTATTGTACGTATGACAAAGACTCTCTCCTTAATCACACTTTACTCAGGCTCCTCTAAGCCCTGTTCTCAACTAGGCCTCAGCGTTGGCCTATAACATCTGCAGACTTTGAGCTCAAATTTCTTAATCTACCTCCTTCTCCCACACTAAGAGATGTAAACAAACACTAGCGTAGTTTCTAACAATTCAAGTCTGTGTCCCTAGGTTAATGACTCTGGCCCCCTTTAGTTCTTGTCTGGGAATGATCAAGGCTGTCAAAACAATTTATTGTTTGTTTTATCCAGTACTTAAAGTTAAGTCCAATCTCATTGAGAAGGCAGAAGTCTAAATTTAATAAGGACCAGTTAGCAAACCCAGATAGCCTAATCACATTGACCAATCCCTCATTCCTGCTTTTAGAAAATTTCTATTCCACTGATTCTATGGGAGCCCTGCTCATTTTCCCTCCTTATTCCCTCAGTTATTCCCTTTAAAATGCCCAATCACCTTTGCACAAATAGAAGTTGAGTTCAGTTCATGCTGGACTTTCTTTCTTATTGCAGTAGTTATTACTGAGTAAATCTGTCTTAATAAATCTGTCTTAAAAACTTAGTTTCTGGCTTTGTTTGTCATTGACACATGTACAGTGAAATTTAATAATTAAATAAATGAATGGTACAGTAGGCTGAACAATGGCCCCAACAGCATCAGGACTGAATACTGTAAATGTTAGCTTATTTGAAAAAGTCTGCAGGTGTGATCCAGTTAAAGATATTGCCTTGAGGAGATTATCCTGGATTATCCAGGGAAGACCAATGTAATCACTGTGGGTATCCTTATAAGAGAGAAGGAGAGACAGATTACATACAGATGAAGATAAGGCAGTGTGACCATGGAGGCAGAACTGGAGTAATGTGACCTAAAGCCAAGCAATACTGGCAACTACCCAAAGCTGGCAAAGGCAAGGAACAGATTCTCCCTTAGAGCCTCTAGAGCAAGTATGTCTAGGTAGATGTTTTAATTTTGGCCCAGTGAAACAGTTTTGGACTTCCGGCCTTCACATCTGTGAGAGCAAAAGTTTTGCTGTTGGCCACCATATTTATGGTAACTTGTTATAGCAGCAATAGGAGACTAATACAAACGGTGAATGGTGGGAGTCTGTTTTCTCACTGTTAAAGTGGATTGTTTAAAGACAAGCAAGGAAAGGAAGTTAGAATGAGCCATGTGTTAATAGATCAGAGTGGTTGACATCCAGTAGGAAGTGATGTTCAGTTAATATAGATGGAAATTATTGCATAGAGAGAGACACACATACACAAATTAGAATACACACATGTGTTTACTTGCTTTGTCAGCTGAGAGGTCCTAGAAGAACTGACACTCCAGTATCAATGAGCACACCTAGTGCACAATATGGTATTGTTAACTATAAGTATGATGTTGTGCACCAGATCTTTTCATCCATTAAACAGCAACTCTCAATTTCCCCCTACCCATAGTCCCTGGCAACTACAGTTCTATTTTCTGTTTCTATGAGTTTGACTATTTTAGGTACCTCCCATAAGTGGAATTATGCACATTTGTCCCTCTGTAACTGCTTATTTCACTTAGCATAATGTCCTCCAGGTTCATCCATGTTGTCACATATGGTAGGATTCTCTTATGTTTTTAAGGCGAAATAGTATTGCCCTATCTATCTATCTATCTATCTATCTATCTATCTATCTATATCTATCATCATTATCTATATTTATCTCTCTGTCATCTATCTATCATCATTATCTCTGTCTATCTATCTATCTAATCTACCCATTTTTTATTCATCTGTCAATGGACATTTAGGTTGTTTTCATATCCTGGCTACTGTGAATAATGCTGCAATAAATTTGAGAATGCAGATATACATTCTAACATTCTAACATCTAGTATTTGACATACTAACTTCAATTCTTTTGGATATATAGTCATAAGTGGGATTGCTAGATCATATGGTGGTTCTATTTTCAATTTTTTCAGGAGCTTTCATACTGTTTTCTATAACAGTGTACCATTTCACATTGCTACTAACAGTGTGCAAAGTTTTCCTTTGCTCTACATCTCTACATTCTCACTAACACTTTTTTTTTTAAATAGTAGCTATCCTAACAGATGTGAGGTGATATCTCATTTTGGTTCGAATTTGTCTTTTCTTGATGATTAGTGATGTTGAGCATCTTTTTGTATATTTAGTGGCCATTTATTTATCTTTAGAGCAAAGACTATTCAACTCCTTGGTCTGTTTTTTAATCAGTAATTTTTATTTTTGTCCTCTGCTTATTTTTAATTGGCTAATTTTTATTTTATTTTATTTTTTGATATTCAGTTGTAGGAGTTCCTTATGTATTTTAATTGTTAAATTCTTTTTAGATATATAGTTTGCAAATATTTTCTCCCATTATGTAGGCTGCTTTTTCATTCTGTTGATTAATTCTTCCGTGCAGAAGCTTTTCTGCTTGATATAACCCCATTCGTTTATTTTTACCTTTGTTGTTTGTGCTTTTGGTGTCATATTCAAGAGATCATTGTTAAGATTAATGTCATGAAGCATTTTTCCTATTTTCTCCCAAAGTTTTACAGTTTGAATAACGGATTTATTTAAACCTTTTATCAATTTTGAGTTTATATTCTTATGGCTTAAGATAAGGGTCCAATTTCATCCTTTTGCATGTGGATATCCAGTTTTCCCAAGACTGTTTGTTGGAGAAACTATCCTTTCACCACTATATATTACTGATGCCCTTGTTAAAGATGAGTTGACCATATATGTGTGCATTTATTTTAGTGCTCTCTATTTAGTTCCATAGTCTATATGTGTCAGATTTTGGTTTCTAATACTATTCTCCAAGAAAAAAAAGCCAAGAGCTCCCTAGAGAAAGGGTTGATTCTAAGACTGGAGCAGTAATTATCTAAGATGAGCCTGGAGCATCTAGTAGTGCCACGAAGTAAGGAAATTCCCAAAAGACAAAACAAAACAAAAATCCACACTGATAGATATATGTCAAAGGAATATAGGTGACAAATGAAAGTTTCCAAAGGCCAAAGATAGAAAACTGTGAGCAAGAAAATAAATAAAGAAATACTGTATTATAACTTAAAGCATCAAATAAATATCCATGAGTTCATACTGAAATAAGTAAATGATAGAATAAATAAATAAATTAGAGGAAAATAGAAACATCTCCCATGTAGAAGAATTTCAAATAATTTATATGGCTATTCTGCCTTTAAGTAGGTGGTGCATAATTTGCACTCTTTAACTGCTGACTGTACATAGTGACTTCCTCTCAAAGAGTACAGAATAGAAAGGGAGAACAAATGAATAACTATAGTGGAGAAACCAAGCAAACACTAACTCAGCCAGGTGATCAAGTTAACATCAATAGTTATTTATGTTGATAGCATGTGCCACTGATTTACTGTGATAAAAATGTCACTTTACCTTTGTGATCTTCCTCCCCAAAACTTGTAATCCCATTTGAATAATAATAGAAACATCAGTCAATTTCAGTGAGGGAGTGGAAGGGTAGGGAGATATTCTGCAGGATAGCTGACTAGTATTTCTTAAAACTGTCAATGCAATTAAAAACAAAGTGTAGGAAATTGTCACAGACAAGAGTAAACTAATGAGAGATGGCAACTAAATCTAATGTAGTATCCTGAATGGGATCCTGGAATAGAAAGGAAGGATTAGGTAAAAATAAATAAAATATGAACAAAGTTGTAAATGACTTTAGTTAATAAGGTATCAACATTTGTTCATTAATTATAATAAGTATACCATGCTGTTATAGAAAAGCAGAGTTGGATAATAGTTAAAGTGCTAACTCTTGGAATAGGAGAAAGAGACCTTAATATAAAGCTGGCTTACTGGTGGTGGCTCACTCCTGTAATCCCAGCACTTTGGGAGGCTAAGGTGGGTGGATCACAAGGTCAGGAGTTCGAGATCAGCCTGACCAACATGGTGAAACCCTGTCTCTACTAAAAATACAAAAATTAGCTGTGCATGGTGGCACACATCTGTAGTCTCAGCTACTGAGGAGGCTGAGGCAGGAGAATTGCTTGAACATGGGAGGCAGAAGTTGCAGTTAGCTGAGATTGCACCACTGCACTCCAGCCTGGGTGACAAAGTGAGACTCTCTCTCAAAAATAAGCAAACGACAACAACAACAACAGAAGTGGCTTACTTCTGAATACAGCCTGGACAAGGGGGGATTTGTCGCCCAGGAGCAGGGTAGAAACATCAGCAGTAAGGAGATATTATTGCTAAACTGACCTTACAGGGTTCTTGATGAAAGCATACCAGGGTGATGATCTGTTGCAAAAGGTGGAGGATAAGAAATTTGGCCAGATATTAGGAATGATCAGATATCAGAAATGGAGGATTCTTTCTAAACTGATTTAACAGAATTCCTGCTAAAACTGGACAATACAGGCCAAACAAGGACAGACACTGAAGTTCAAGGTCAAAGCCTAGTTGAGAAGGGGTCTTAGAGGAGCCTGATTAAAGCTTGGTTGAGGAATGAGTCTGTCAGTACTAATACAAGATGTCAATAATGGGGAGAACTGGGAGTATGTCGAGATTCTCTGTACTATCTTCATAATTTGTCAATCTGAAACTATTCTAAAAAAATTAAGTCAAATAAAAATTGCTTAGGAAATGTCAAAATGATTTTCATACTGTAGGCCTTCTCAAAGGTGTGTCTGTCTAAGGCAGTGCTCCATAGCCCTTTCAAGAAAACATATTTTGTAAATGGATGGTTTTCTGCTTTTCTTTTTTTTTTCTTTGTTTTTGCTCAGTTTAGGATTCCATTAAAGTTAAGTCTGGAACATCTGTGTTCTCAGATAGAAATGGCCCATGCAGAGATAACTGGAGAAATAAAAGGCATTTTATATTCTATATTTATGTCAAGAACTCTGCTCTAAACCATTTCCCTTGTTCTGCCACTTCCTCCCTTCCATATAAAAAGTGAAAGATGAAGCAGCTAAAAATAAATGAAATAAAACTAGACTAAAACAAGTGTTTACAGTATAGTCTTGCAGATCTGGCTTGCATACCACCTGAAAGAAAGTGCTTTTGTTAATTAAAAATAGTTAAGGCTGGGTGTGGTGGCTCATTCCTGTAATTTCAGCACTTTGGGAGGCTGAGTCAGGTGGATAACATGGTCAAAAGATCCAGACCATCCTGGTTAACATGGTGAAACTCCATCTCTCCTAAAAATACAAAAGTTAACTTAGTATGGTCATACGCAACTGTAATACCAGCTACTCGGGAGGCTGAGACAGGAGATTCGCTTGAACCTGAGAGGCAGAGGTTGCAGTGAGCTGAGATTATGCCAGGGCACTCCTGCGTTGTGACAGAGTGAAACTTCATCTAAAAAAAAAAAAAGTTAAGAACAGGACAAGCTCTGCAAAAGCAAGTCATTGGATCTCTCTAGGGAAGATTTTCCAGGGGCAAAGTGTGCTGCAAAGTGACCAGAGGTGAGGCTGCAGACCACATTAGAAAAGTCTGAGTCTTTAAGCTCTCACGTTTCACCCCAACCCTTTACCCTAGCACATTGCTAATGTGTTCCCAATGCCTATGTTCAGGAGGAACACTGCAGTCAGTGATGGCAGGTCTGGCTGCTGCCTTCCTAGCAGCTGTGCACCTTGAGAGTGCAACTCACTGGGGGCATTTGCCCTGTGAAGGTCCCACCAGGAATGCTGAATGAATTAATGACCTGGGAGGAAAGAAACATTTCTCTAGTTGAAATGAAGTAATTACTGGATTAAGCACAGAGTTCATGTACATTCTTATTTCTAATTTCGCCTTATGATATGATTTGACCAACATGGCACAAACTTTGCTATTGTGTCAGGTTTAAAAGATGTCCTGGCTCAGAGGAAAGAAGAGCAAAGTCTGGTAAATAGATTCTGATTTTCTGTGTGGTATGTAAGAAGAGATTATATTTATTGCATATTATGTTCCGATCATCATATGAAGGGCTTTGCATCTCCAATCACGATATGAAGGACCTTGCATTATTTCACTCAATTTCACAGCAACTCTATAAGCTAAGCATCATTCAGTGGAGGAGAAGTACTTGATCCAAATGATGCATCTAGGAAGAATGGAGACAGAGTTCTAATGCATGCAGTGTACCTCTGGAGTCACATAATCACCTACCATTGTACATGTCTTGCTACACAAACAATTTGGACCTCAGTTTCCTCTTTTCAAAACAAAGTCATGATTAAACAATTGAGATCTGGTTCTAATTATTAATTCCCATGGTAATAGGAAAACATATCCCTAACAGGCATAAAGTTTTGAGGAAAATGAGAGCTAAAACGATTTTAAAAATCAATGTATTCCACTTGACATTATGAAGGGATTTTATTGCTACTAAAAGAATCAACCATCTAACAGATTAAAATGCTATCAGGCATTCAAATAGGCTTTAGGATTGTGCCTTGCCAGGAATGTGTTCATCAAGAATTGTGACTCACTGTGAAAATAGAGAAAATAATATACCCTCATTTTGAACAAATGAGTATGATTGGATTGATGTAACTGTGTCTAACTAAGCAAGACTGAAAGATGCAGTAGGTAACCTTTCAATCTAGATCATCTCAGAGTTAAGCAGCTTCAAATTGTTAAATGTAAAATTAATCAGCATACACAAAGGGGCCAACTCTTGTAAGATAAATGACTTAGAGGGATTTGATTACTGCTAGGGAGTAATTGGGTGCATGTAATTAATGGCTGAAGAATAGGAAGAAAACAGCACATTATTTAAAGTTGAAGCTTGTGCTCTAGACAGAGTGGGTGTGGATAAGTCAGAAGTCAGGGATGTGTAGACATTTTTCAGTGGAGCCATATGCAGGGATGCCTTACAGGGAGGGTTTTTTCTTTTGCTGTGAATGGTAAGAAATCACTTAAAGACTGCTAGTGGGAGTATAAACTGGAGCAATCATTTTAACTCTTTTATCTTTCGTTCTTCTCTTTCCATTCTCTCTGGGACACATTCCAATCTGATTTTCTTAATCTTTTTCTTATCAGTTTGCATTGGCAATATTTTATACAGTGGTTCATTCTCTCATTTTTGAACAGTTTTACCTGTTGGCTCCTGGCACACACTCTCTTCATTGTCTGAATTCACTGACTGCTCGTTTTCTGTATCCTTTATTGATTCTTCCTCATTGCCCTGACCTTGCCCAAATACAGAATCAGTGAGATAATCTCTAACAGTTCTAAACAAAAGGATTTTGTGTGTGTGTACTTGTATGTCTCAACATTTTAAAATGTTAGTTGTAGGCAAAGTATAGTAAGTATAGTTGAGAGCTAGTCTATGTGAGTTTTCCATCTGGGTAGAGAAGTTACAAGTACATTACAGGAAGTGGTAGTCATATACCTGATGAGATGGACCTAGTGATAAACATGTTATTGCCAAGCTTAGGCCAGTGAACTCAGTTCTCAGATCTATTTACTTAATTGCATCCACTCCAAAAGTGATCTCATACAGACATATGACTTTACATATTATTTATCTATACACATTCCCAAAATTTATAACTTTAATTCATATACTTACCTAAATCCTGAAACCTTGTATCCATTTGCCTAATCAACTTAGAGAAACTTCACAAATTTTTCATGTCCAAAAATCACACTCCTAATTTCCAGCTGCCTCCTACTTCTTCCTGTCCTGAACTCTTCTACATGCCAATAAATCCTGCCTGTTGTTCAGTCAGAAAACTTAAAGTCAGCCTCTAGCCTAGTTTTTATCATACTTGACTTCTGAGCAACCATCAAACCTTTTCATTTCTACCTTCATAATGTATCTAGAATTTACCCACTGTCATCACCGCTGCTGCTCCTTCCTTAGTCTCTGTCACTGTTTTAGTCTGTTAAAGCTGCTGCAATAAACTACCATAAACTGGATGGCTTGTAAACAACAGAAATTTCTCACAGTTCTAAAAGTTGGGAAGTCCAGGATTCAAGTGTCTTCAGATTCAGTGTCTGGTGAGGGCCTGCTCCCTGCTTGGTAGATGGCATCTTCTTCTCTGAGTCCTGCCATGGTAGAAAAGGAAAACAACCTCCCTTGTCTCTCTTTTATAAGGGATAAATACCCCGTTCACGAGGGCTTCACTCTCACAGCCTCTATATCTGCCAAAGATCCCACCTCCTAGTATCATCACATTGGGGGGTTAGGTTTCAACCAATGACTATTAGGGGGATACAAGCATTCAGATCTTAGCAGCCATCATCATTTCTCCCCTAGATTACAACAGCCTCCTCTACTCCTCCTGTGTCTTCATTGTAATCTATTGCTGACGTAACAGCCTGAATCAGATAATAGTATTTCTTTGCTCAAAAACCTCCAATGTTCTCCGTAGTTATTCACGTAAAACACAAATTTGTTCCGGTGATTTACAAGATCTTGCATCATCTAGGCCCTATTTCAGCTCTAAACTTTCTTAGCCTTTCTTTCTTGCTTTCTCTGCTCCAGCTACATGAGCTTCTTTGCTCTGTCTCAACACATAAGCCATATTCCCCCCTCAGCTTCTGCATTTTCTTTTGTTTTTGCCTAAAATGATATTTCCCCAGATACCTGCCAGGCTTTTCCTCATACCTACTAATGTGTTACCTTAATAGTGACTACCCTAAAAAAACAGAGACAATCTTCTTTCCAGCCCTCCTTCTCTGCTTCATTTCTCCTTAGCATTGATTACTATCTGACATATTTCACATTTACTTGCATATTAGTTGTCTGAATCCCCCTGCTGGGATGTAAGCTCCATGTAAGCTCCAATTTAGCAACTATGTAAACTCCCAGGTTGCTTAACCTCACTAAATCTCAGTTTTCTTATCTATAGAATATCATCAAGACTACATAAGGGGCTGGAGAATATTAAATGACATAGTGCATATAAAGCACTTAGCATAGTGCCTGGAATACTGTGTGCACTTTAGCCATGGTTGCAGGCCACTCATATGCCAGTGGGTAGCCATGTCCCAACAGCCTAGTAAAATCTGCAGAAGGGTCCTGGTGATGTGGGTGACTTGCATTGTACAATAATGATTAATTCTGGAGGAAAACCACTTTAAATTTTTATCCTTCTGGAACTGGATCAGTAGCTTATTCTCTCTATGTAAGACAATGTATTTGAAGGCTTTAATAAGGAATGAACTACAGTCACATCTGTATTAGCCTTTGGGCTAGAGCCAAGGGATAATCTGTAAAAAGTACTGCTAAGCCACCTCCAATAGGCATCTGGTTTTGAGAACTCATTGTATTTGAGGGAACAAAAATTTCCAATTTGAAGTCTGACTTTGTGGGCCAGAGACTTGTCACAGCCAACCCCTTTGACTGATTACTAACGGTTTGCATATCCTGTTTGATTAAATGAATGTATTTCAGTGCAATTGGCTGGAGCCTGAGACGTTTGTGTGGAATAAGGCAGATGATATATTTGCCTTTTTTTCATTGTTTCAGTGACATGGTTTCCTTTGTTTCAGTGAACCTCTTTATTCTGTCACTCTGTGTTTTCCCACTTAGAATGATTTTGGTCTATTTAATTATTTGCTCAGGCTACATTCCCAGCAGAGTTGTAGCCCATCTTCCTGTGCCTTGATCCTTGAGACATGTATCGATAACATATTGGTAACTCAGGCCTTTGTACTCTTCTACCTTCCTGTGGCCTTGAATATTCAGTCAAAGAAATATTTTCTTGTTTAGTCAGCTGGCTTAAGGAAATTTCTTATGTCTTCCTTGGAAACAAGTTAAATCAAACTCAATCAATGTTACTAGTATATCCATTTAGAGATGTTAGATCCAAAAGCATGGCTAGGAGTATCAGGAGGCTCCCTGGGGTGCTGAGGAAGTAGCTGGTCTACCTACCAGGCATTTCAAGCTGTTGTGCCTTTACTTTTTAAAAAACCTCTCTATCTCTTTCTAATATTTCCATTGGATATAATTCTGCCCATTATTCCAGCCTCACAGTCAACACTAATTATTTTCTCGATTCTCCTTTAATAAACTTTTCTCATTGTGCTAAGTTTCATACAGTTTTTGTACACCTCTCATTAACCTTGTAGGAGGATTTGTGTCGCTTTTCTGTCTTAAAGGCCCCTTGAAAGGGATCATGTCAAATTCATCTTTTCACACATTCCAACTGTGGAAAGTCTTATATAATCATGTATTTACTTTCAGTTGCTTGATCTCAGAGGTTTCAATTGTGGGCTCTAAATTTAAGAGGAGTTTTCTTTGGGCTGGGCTAACTGGATTCTCACAATATGAGAAAAAATAGCTACTACTATTTTCAGTTGACTTTTCAATTACTTTTGATTGCTGAGAAGTTCTGGTGTTATTTTGTGCCTTCCTCATTATTCTTTGTTCTAATGTTTTCTTTATAAGTTTCCAAGGATGGGTAAAGAATCTTGTCACAGAGCCCAAAGATCTCTCTTCTTGCTTATCCTTTAGTTTTCTGATTGAGAATCCTTTTATCTTGTGGGTCGAGGAAGAAATGCCAATCTCTCAGGTCATATTCTAGAAGATGAAAGCATATAAAGAACCAATTTTAATGCTTATTATTTTAAAATATGCTTTAAAATTTCTAATATAGGGTCAAATTTTAATGTAATTTTACACTGTTTATTTTTCTTGCAAATTTTAATTTTTACTTAATATTAAATTAATATTGTCCACCATAAATATAACAAAATAATTGACTATTGGTCAATAATTTCTGAATTCATTAAAGTGACCCCAAAAATGACTGAGAAAGAGTGATATTTCACTTATTGAATAGGTTTTATAACATAACAGCTGTTACACAGTGGGAGATATAAAGGCACTGAAAAACTGGAACGTTCTGCTTAAAGTATGCTTTCTAATGTCCTTAATTAGATCTTTAACAGTTTTTACATACAGTCATCTAGTATTTCTGAGACATTGACAAAAGCATTTTTTTCCACTTTCTTTTTACTTCTAAATGCTGTTTAAGTATGGTAGCATGAAAAATATAGGAAAAAACATCACCTTCTCCATGGAGTTAATCTGCTATCAGAAACTATGATATGTAAGTGAATGTAATAAACAATTGTTTTGAGTACTTTTTTAGACAAATAAGCCCCTCAGTGTACAATATATGTTTTCCTTCCTGTACTTCCTATACTTTCCCTGTTCTTCAGAATAGTTTCTCCTCCACTATCTTTGTGGACTTTTCCACCCTTTCCCTATTTCTTCCTCTTTTTTGCACCATTAGATACACTTCTGGTTAGTGTTCTCTCTTCTTTTTTTATTTATTTTTTTAATCAAAAACTCATTAATTTCTTCTTCCCCCATGCTAGTTACTTTAATCTGGCATCAGCTTCAATGTGTTCTCTTGTCATCAAATCACAGAGCACAGAGACTTAGAAATCATTAAATCCAACTATGTCTTCATTTTAAGAATCTTTCAATACCCTTAAGATCCACTCTCCTCTTCAGCCTCCTCCTTCAAGAGACACAGCTTTCTACCTGTAGACATCTCTAGTTTCTCATAACTTTTTCTCCATGTTGAGTCCAAGTCTTTTTGCCTGCCATCTGCAGCCACATGGAGCCTGTCTAATCCCTCTGCCATAAAGCTTCAGAGTTTTGCTGTATCAAACCTTTCTTAAATTTTCTCTAGGCTTTATACCTCTAGTGTCTCTAAATTCTTTTTATAAAGAATTTAGTTTTTATATCCTTTATCACCTGGTTATTTCGCCAATGTCTCTCTATCTAAGGTTCAACATTCTAGGTGTCATTGAATGTGCCAAGCCTCATGGAATTATTGATTCCCTTGATCTGAAGTTCCTTAACATTTCTTTGGCCTGAGATTGCATTGAATTTTTTATTGGTAGTGTCATATTTTGTCTCATAGCAAGTTTTTTGTTCATTGAAAGTACTAGATCTTTTCATTGAGAATTATTTTTAAAGTATGGCTTTCCTCGTTCCATTAAGTTTGAGCAATTTAATTTTTAAAACAGAGTTAAGAACTTTTTCTTTTTATTGAGGTCATTTTGAAATCATTTGTCATCTAATAGCAATTTTGAGGCTTTTATTTTGAAAGCATTAATAAGAAAGATACACTTTTACATGCAAGTAACTACTCCAATTTTAACTCAGCCTCCTAATGTTCCACACAAAAAAATTGAAATGTAAATGAATGAGACCATTATTTGTTAATTTAATTGAGACATAAAATTTCAGACTCTTTTGTTTAAATAAAAACCTTCATAGAGCCATCTTATATTCTTGCAACTGTGGGAAGAACGATGTGTCTAGGATCTTATTCTCATTCAATAATAAAGATTAATAAGTATTTATGCTTTCCAGAAAATAAAACATCACTGTTTTATTAGGCTAAGACAATACATCATTGATTTATTTAGACAGGCTGGGTATCTTCATTTGCTTCACCAGGTCTCTTCTTCAGTATTCTCTATTCTAATGTATTGTGCCCAGGGAGGCTGACCTGTGTGAACCACATCAAAGGCAGTTTGTCCCTTGGCTTCTGGTTAGGTTCAAAAGGTGGAAATCACCTGCAAACAATTGGCACTCCACAGGAATAAG
Organism: Callithrix jacchus; assembly: GCF_049354715.1. NCBI lineage: Eukaryota > Metazoa > Chordata > Mammalia > Primates > Cebidae > Callithrix > Callithrix jacchus. The sequence goes on along the minus strand of NC_133513.1, from coordinate 83,159,366 downwards.
AATGAGGACAGGGTAGTATTTCTTATGGCTCTCCCTTTTTTGGTTCCCAAAGCCTGGTTATGTCCCTCTACTAAAGGTCATAGCTACTCTCTTCCCAGATTGTAGCAATAACTCTCTCCCCGACCCCTCCATGCTTCTCACCATTACTCACCATTACTTACACTACTCCATCTCACTTGGATTTTTTTTTATCTTTGCTTACACTTTTGTAAAAGTCCCTTATATTATCTGTCCTTTTCTCCTTTCTTATGCCACCCATTTCCTGCCTGAATCCTAAATGACATGGCAATCCATCAGAATTATAGAGTTTTAGAGTAGAAGGTAACTTTCAAGAGACATAGCTATTGTGCAGATTATTTACAATTGGCATGACTCTACTAATAGTTGACATGAGATGATTCAGGCCTCTCAGCTTTTTCACTGTTCAAACTGTTGGAAACCTGTCACCTATCAGCAAGGGCCAACCTCATTTGGCCTTCACTTGGTGTGTACTTGGTTGTAAAGCTAATGCAAATATGAATACTGGAATCACCTGTCAGTAGTCAACTGCAAGGTGCTCATCCAGCTAATCCTCAAGATGTGCATTTATCAAAATAAAGAAAAATATGCCTAGACTTGCAGACCCTTGAGAAAAAGACGATTGACCTTGGAGGTCCATGGATGCCTAGCCGAAGAAATATTGGCATAGCGAATAAGCGTATGAACTTTGAAGACTTGTCAAGGATGAAATCTCAATTTGGTTACCTCTAACAATGTGATTTCAGGTGACTTGTTTGATATCGCTGAATTTCAAGTTTCTTTTTTTTTATACTTTAAGTTCTGGGGTACATGTGTAGAACATGTAGATTTGTTACATAGGTAGACACATTCCATGGTGATTTACTGCATCCATCACTCCATCATCTACATTAGATATTTCTCCTAATGCTATCCCTCTACTATTCTCCCACCCCCTGTTATCCCTCCTCTATCCCCTGCTCCCCGATAGGCCCTGATGTGTGATGTTCCCCTCCCTGTGTCCATGTGTTCTCGTTGTTCAACACCCACTGATGAGTGAGAACATGCGGTATTTGGTTTTCTGTCCTTGTGTCAGTTTGCTGAGAATGATGGTTTCTAGCATTATCCATGTCCCTGCAAAAAATATGAACTCATCCTTTTTTATGGATGTATTCCACAGTGTATATATGCCACATTTTCCTTGTCCAGTCTATCATTGATGGGCATTTGGGTTGGTTCCAAGTCTTTGCTGTTGTAAACAGTGCCACAATAAACATACATGTGCATATGTCTTTATAATAGAATGATTTATAATCCTTTGGGTATATATCCAGTAATGGGATTGCTGGGTCAAATGGTATTTCTAGTTCTAGATCGTTGAGGAACCACCACACTGTTTTCCACGATGGTTGAACTAATTTACACTCCCACCAACAGTATAAAAGCATTCCTATTTCTCCACATCGTTTCCAGCATCTGTTGTTTCTTGATTTTTTAAATGATTACCATTCAGGTTGGTGTGAGATGGTATCTCATTGTGGTTTGATTTGTAGTTCTCTAATGATCAGTGATGATGAGTTTTTCTCAAGTTTCTTATCTGTACAAGTGAGACAATAGCAGTATGTACTTTATTGTTTGGTGGATCAAATAATATTTTATATTTAAAAATCTCTGCCATTTTGAAATCACTCAACAATTATTTATTAAAATAAAAAAACTGATAGTAAGATGAAGTCAACTACTCATTCACATGTCAAAACCAGACACTGGTCTTTAGTTTCATCATTAATAAAAATGAAAGATCTAGAAAAGAGGTGGAAGTGGGACTAGGGATTGTTCACTAAATTTTAAAAATAATGGCCTGCTTAGATGGGACACGTAGGTCCCATGACCTACCTGTCCCATTTGCTCCCAGTCTTCCTTAGAAAAAGAACCTAGTGATTATACAAAGATGTAGTGAGAACGTATAACTATTAGAGAACCAGTGATTGATAATTTTTTAAAATAAATCTTGTAGCAACTATTCTACAAATCTATTCATTAATGCAAGAAGAGCAACAATTGAAAACTGTATCCAACCTAACTCAGTATGTATTACATGTTAAAGGTAGTAACTCTCCCTAAAAATTTCAGGAATTTCTAAACCTGCATGTGCAGACTTACCAAGCAGATTGCAGACTCATTGTTCAAAAGAAGACTCAGTAAATCTTAATAGTGTTCTAATTTTAGTTTATAAATAACCAATTTGTAAATCAATGTTCACTAAGCTTAATTTCTTACTAGTAAGTGTATGGATGTGCCCATTATTCTAGAGTAAGGACTAGAATTTTTATTCAGTGTGTGGCCATTGTGGGTGATTATTTTAGCATGCTAGTGGGATATGAACCAAGATTTTGACATTATTGCTCTGAGGCTGCTTGCAGCACTAACATTCTATGAAAGTATGTAAGGTATTCTATTGCTTCCTTTATTCAGTGAGAGTAGCCCCTCCTGTATTAATTTCCTGGGACTGCCATAGCAAAATACCACAAACTGGGTGGCTTATAATAACAAAAAAATTATTGTTTTGTAATTCTGTCTGCTAGAAGTCCAAAATCAAGTTGTCGACAAGATTGTTTCCTTCTGGGACTGTGAAATAGAATCTAGCCCACACTACTTGTGGAGGCCAGAGCAACCCCAAATGCATCTTGGGTGCTAATCTGCCATGTTGGCTTCTAATTAACCCCTATTCCAGAATTGCCTCAGAGATTTCCCTTGTGTAAGAGCATGTTTTTACTGTAAATCTTGCCTTCAAATCAAACAATTTTGATGTTATCAGATTTCAGTTGTCCTACATATTCCTTATGAACTATCCCTCCTTTATGATTTATAAATCCTGAGTCTGTGGATAATGGCATGGAGATCCACCACCTTGTCTCATGCTATCCAAGACACAAACATGATTTCTATTTGTAAGACCCCATTAAATATTTCTTTCTACAGAACAAGACAAGGATGCCCTCTGTCACTGCTCCTATTCAACATAGTACTGGAAGTCCTAGCCAGAGCAGTCAGGCAAGAGAAAGAAATAAAAGGCATCTAATTAGGAAGAGAAGAAAGCAAACTCTCTGTTTGCAGATTATATTTTTATATATATGTAGAAAACCCCATAGTCTTTGCCCAAAACTGATAAACAACTTCAGCAAAGTTTCAGAATACAACATCAGTGTACAAAAATCAGTAGCATTTCAACATACCAACAATATTCAAACTAAGGGCCAAATCAAGAATGCACTCTGGTTCACAAAATAATTAAATACCTAGGAATACAGCTAACCAGTAAGGTAAAAGATCTCTACAATGAGAATTACAGAACACTGCTGCAAGACATCAGAGATGACATAAACAAATAGGAAAACATTTCATGGTCATGGATAAGAACAATCAATATTGTTAAAATGGCCATACTGACCAAAGCAATTTACATATTCAGTGCTATTTCTATCAAACTATCAATGACATTCTTCACAGAATTAGGAAAAAATATTTTAAAATTCACATGGAATTATAAAAGAGCCCAAATCACAAAACATGAGGTATCTCATTACCTTGCTTCAAACACACTTCAAGGCTACAGTTACCATAACATTTTGGTACTGGTACAAAAACAGACATATAGATTTTGGAACAAAAATGGATCATGTAGTCCATATGCCCACAACTATCTAATCCTCAATGAAGCCAACAATAACAAGCAATGGGGAAAGGACTCCCTAGTCTATAAATGGTGCTGGGACAACTGGCTAGCCATATGCAGAAGATTGAAACTGGACCCCTTCATTAAGCCATATACAAAAACCAACTCAAGATGGAGTAAAAACTTAAATGTAAAACCTAAAATTTTAAAACCCTGGAATATAATCTAGGAAATATCATTCAGGACATAGGCCCTGGCAAAGATCTCATGACAAAGGTGCCAAAATCATTTGCACCAAAACCCAAAATTAACAAATGTGATCTAATTAAGCTAAAGAGCTTCTGCATAGCAAAAGGAATGATCAACAGAGTAAACAGACAACCTAGAGAATGGGAAAAATATTTGCAAACTATGCATCTGGCAAAAGGTCTAACAACTGGAACTTTAACAAATTAACAAGCAAAAATAAAACAATTCTGCTAAAAAATAGGCAAAGGACATGAATAGGCACTTTCCAAAAGAAGACATACACAAAGCCAGCAAGCATATGAAAAAATGCTCACCATCCCTAATTATTAGAGAAATGCACTTCAAAACCAAAATGAGATACCATCACACACCAGTCAGAATGGTTGTTACTAAAAAGTCCAAAAATAACAGATATTGGTGAGGTTGCAGAGAAAAGGGAATGCTTATACACTGCTGGTGGGAATGTAGCAGTGTGGCAGTTTCTCAAAAAGCTAAAAACAGAGCTACCTATAAATGTCATTACTGGGTATATAACCAAAAATATATAAATTATTGTCCCATAAAGATACATGCACTTGTATGTTCATCACAGTACTGTTTACAGTAGCAAGACATGGAATCAACCTAAATGTCCTTTAGTGGTAGACTGGATAAAGACAATGTGTTACATATGCACCATGGAATATATGCAGCCATATAAAAGAGCAAGATCATACCTTTGTCTTAAGATGGATGGAGCTGGAGGCCATTATCCTAAATGAACTAAACTACATGTTCTTACCTATAAGTGGGAGCTAAACATTGAGTGCACCTGAACACAAAGAAGGGAACAACAGACACCAGGGTCTACTTGAGGGTGGAGAGTGGGAGGAGAGTGAGGATCTAAAAACTACCTATGCTTATTACCTGTGTGATGAAATAATGTGTACACCAAACCCCCATGACGTGACATGTCATTTGCCTATATAATAAACCTGCACATGTACCCCGAACCTAAAAGTTAAAAAATGAAAATATTTATATGTGTATATATATACATATATATATGTATATATATATAACAAATATTTCTTTCTGAGAAAGTAGCTGTGTCAGCCTTTCTCTTCAGCCTCTCAGCTTTCTCATTCTTTGGGGTAGGTTTGCATAGGCCTTTCCACTGTAAAACACCTCTCTCTTAGCTTCTGGTAGTTTTCCAGCAATCCTTGGCACTCCTTGGCTTGTAGATGCATCACTCCAATCCTCCACCTTCACATGGCATTCTACCAGGGTTTCCTGATGTCCTCTTCTCTCCGTGCCCATCTGTCCCTATAACCAAATTTCTCCTTTTGATAAGTATCTCAGCCATATTGGATTAGTCCCCACTCTAATGATTTCATGTTAAATTCACAACCTCCATCAAGATTCTATTTACAAATAATATCACATTTGGAGGTACTGAGTGTTAGGACTCTAATTTGTCATTTTAGGAGATACAATTCAACCCATAACACATCTCAAACAAAAACTTTTTAAGGACAAACAGTTATTTTGGCCTAGCATTTAAGTTGCTTTAGACAACTTCATTGAATCATGAGCAAAATATTTATATAAACCAATGGTAATGAAATATTTATATGTCAATATATTTATATAAGCCAATAGTAACAAAATATTTATATAAGCCAATAAATTTATATATACCAATAGTAACAACAAGCTGTGATGATGGGAATAGAGTACGTTTTCCCACATAAAATCAAAATCTACTTCAGAATTATCTCCTGGACTTCAGAGTAGGTCACCATTTGAAGAAAGGTTTCAGTGTTCCCCAAAGAGAAGGTTCTTTGTAAAAGAATTCTGCTGTTGCAGACTGCCCCTGTCTTTATGTGATGCACATGAGAATGCAAGAGGCAAACCACCAAATTCAGGGATCTTAAGTGACTAGGGACCATCTTCTGCATCTCAGTCCATCATGTGTTTGTCCCTTGCTTCCCACGTGTGCCTCTCAACCACTGATCCAGGCAACAATAATAATATAGTCCCATTCCTGAGGGTTCAGAAGCCTCCTCTCGGCGGAATTTTAGCTTAGTATTCTTCCATGGCTTTGACAAACGTTTCTTAGATGCGTGATAATTTAGGACACTTCTACTCAATTTCCTTCCCTCTCTCCTTCACTCAGGGCCAAGCTTGCATTGTGGTTTGATGCCTTTTCCAGCCTCTCCTGGCTCCTTTCCATTTTTTTCTCACTAGCGTTTATCCTAATAAAAAACCCTTTCATGATTAATCCTGTCTTGGCACCTCCTTCCAGGAGGTTCTGACTTTATACAACACAATTCCAGGAAGCAGAGCTCTTGTCTCTTTTGCTAGTGCCTTTAAGTCCTTGTCCCTTTTTATTTCTCCCCTTTCTATCTAAATTTAAGAAAATCATACACAAGCATCACAGTAGATAGTCTTGAAATAGCTAATCAAACTAAAGTGTATATGTGTCATTCTTATATGATCTTAAATTTTCTTTAAGAGCTTATTCTGGCCAGGTGCAGTGGCTCATGTGTGTAATCTCAGCACTTTGGGAGGCTGAGGTGGATGGATCACTTGGAAGTCAGGAGTTTGAGAACAGCCTGGCAAACATGGCAAAACTCCATCTCAACTAAAAATAGTAAAATTAGCTGGATGTGGTGGTAGGCACCTGTTATCCCAGCTACTTGAGAGGCTGAGGCAGAAGAATTGCTTGAGCCTGGGAGGCAGAGGTAGCAGTGAGCCAAGATTACTCGACTGCACTCCAGCCTGGGCAACAGAGCAAGACTCTAGAGTGAGACTCCATCTCAAAAAAAAAAGGGCTTATTCTGACTTTATTTTTGAACTATAATTTGAATTATTTTAAAATTATACATATCATAAATATATGCATATATTTATATAAAATTTATAATATGTGAAAATATTTATATATATGTATAAACACATACACATACACACCCCTATGCTTGAATTACTAAACACTGCCCCCCAATAGCTTTAACTAAATAAAGCTTTATAACAGGTAAAAGTTGTTTTTGTTTAACTATGTAATCACCATCAAAAGCAATACAATGTATTTTAAAGTCACATTTAAAAAGAATTCTATTAACAGATGCTGAAACAAGAAACCCAGATAGCAATGCAAAATGTCATAATAACATCAAAATTTATTAAATTATACAAAATTATTTAAAAAGTGATAATGAGAAAACAATATTACATATCATCAATACAGATAAAAACCTATCAAAAACTTGCTGTCTATTGTACATCACAAGGGTGATGAGGTCTTGACTCATTTTTCTGACTTCAGTTCTTTAATTAATTTACCCTAATGATTTTCTGGGCCACTTTTCTGCTTTTTCACTTCAATCCAATTTAGAATCTGTTTGCAATGCTATGGTCTTGAACTTGTTTGATATGACTTTGTCACAGTTGTTATCAACTTGATTCTATCAGCCTTTTTGTCTTTTAGAAATTTCACAATTTCTGTGTTCCTGTCCTGTTATCCTTTTTCAGTATCTATATCATCTGTATATTTCTCTATATCATCTATATCTGAATAGATATGTGTGCATATTTGCATATATGCCTTTTCTCTCACTTTAAGGGATTTGATGCACAAGGAATATTGAAGCAACTTCTCACTCCGCAATCTTGATTTAGTCTTGTTGTGTTTTTTGTTTGAAGATGCTGAGGTAAACAGAATATGCCAGTTATTTTTGTTGGAAATTTAAAAACATACCTTCCGTTTCTCTTTTCTTGTATTTTAGAGGTTGAAAACCTGGGATACTATATCCCTGGAATTTATTTCTACCAGAAAGTTACCACATTATACATTCTGCCAGCAAGCTTGCTTGCAAGAAGAGAAGAAGCTACTACTATTCCCGAGTCAGTGGCATGAGCATGTGGACTGCAGAGATAACAAAAGATTTTTAAAAATTATTATTATAGTTTAAGTTCTGGGGTACATGTGCTGAACATGAAAGTTTGTTACATATTTATACATGTGCCATGGTGGTTTGCTGCATCCATCACCCAGTCATCTACATTAGGTATTTCTCTTAACGCTATCCCTCCCCTAGCCCCCCACCCGCCAACAGGCTCCTGTGTATGATGTTCCCCTCCCTGTGTACATATGTTCTCATAGTTCAACTTTCACTTATGAGTGAGAGCATGCGGTGTTTGGTTTTCTATTCTTGCGTTAGTTTGCTGAGAATAATGGTTTCCAGCTTCATCCATGTCCCTGCAAAGGACATGAACTCATCCTTTTTTATGGCTGCATGGTATTCCATGGTGTATAGGTACTACATTTTCTTTATCCAGTCTATCATTGATGAGCATTTGAGTTGTTTCCAAGTCTTTGCTATTGTGAACAGTGCCACAATAAACATATGTGTGAATGTGTCTTTATAATAGAATGATTTATAATCCATTGGGTATATACCCAGTAATGGGATTGCTGGTTCAAATAGTATTTTCATTTCTAGATCCTTGAGAATTCGCACACTCTCTTCTGCAATGGCTGAACTAATTTACACTCCCACCAACAGTGTAAAAGTATTCCTATTTCTCCACATCCTCTCCAGCATCTACTGTCTCCTGATTTTTTAATGATCGCCATTCTAACTGGCATGAGATGGTACCTCATTGTGGCTTTGATTTGCATTCCTCTAATGACCAGTGATGATGAGCTTTTTTTCAGAAGTAAGATTAGATGAGTGACTTCCTTTTGTCAAATTATGCACTGAAGTGGCAGTTTCCTGTGATTCTTATTCTTACTGATTTGTTGAGCACTAGCAATGACTTTCCTGATCCATGCTTTATCACCCATCCCAATGGTTTGATAACTTTCCAATCTCTGTATTACATCTTTTTCTGTTTGAAATCTCAAGCAATTTGTTTTCCTAACTAACCTCTGATGGATAAGCAGAATTTTGACAGCTTCCAAAGGTCTCAGTAAATCAGATTTGAATCCATATCTGTCCAGCTTTGCCTATGAATTGGTGAGTTCTGTATCTTTCTTCAGACCACTGTGGGCTGCTTTACACTCCTAAATGGTGAATAGCATGTTTAAAGTTCTTAGGGGGAAGAGATTATGCCTCTTTATCTGTATCTAATCTATGTAATACTTATATCACTTTGTGTTTCCTTAGATTGATTTGGAGAAGTCTGAGGCAAATTAAAATATATAGCTACAAGGAAACAAGAAAAAGCTGTCTGATGATTTGAATTACCTTTTTTGCTATTTTTCATAGCCATGGGTTTAAGAGGGAGGATAGTAGACAGTAGCAAAAGGGAAAACAAGAAATTTGTGATTTGGAGTGATACAACTATTGATCCAGTTATAGCCACCCATCCTTGCATTTGTATGTTTGGGAATTTTTGAAATATTAAATTATAGTCATTGTGAATATTTGTAGTATAATGTAAATATTATCCAGAAGAGACTAATTTATGAAAAATATTTAGTTTGACTGAGGGAGAATAAATAACAAATCTCATTGTTGTTGCTACCATTCATCTTGTACAAGTTAACAATTGAATTTAGAAACATGCTTATTTGTACATTATTGACATTTCAGACACAGTTGATTTTATTTTCTTATAAATAACTAGCTCTGCAAAAATGTTTTACTTTTCTATTCATCAGCTTGTTTTTGGAATTTTTTGAAAGGACAGAGAGTGAAAGTTGAATTAACAATGAAGGAATTAATTTAATTGCAAAAGAAATTACTAGGCAAAATATAAAGTGTAAAGGAAGGAATCTAGATATGTATTTGTGTTGCTACAGGTACCGGATTTATACATGACCTTAAAAAGAGAATTAATTTCCTTGGATGTTTTTGTGCAGTTTTACTCTCAGATTGAAAAATGTACTCTCAGATTGTAAATGTTTCTTGTGCAGCTTTACTCTCAGAGTGTACATGTTTAACAACAAATAGCTGATTGAAAACGGTTATTCTATTTATAACAGTCTTCATTGATGTATCAGATAAATTACACAAGTAATTCCATCAATACTCAAAATAAGCCAACCAATATAAATTTGTGTGTGTGTGTGTGTGTGTGTTACATTTAAAAATCATTCAAATTCCAACCTTCAATTCTTCACTTTCCTCTAGTGACAGGCCAGGTTTTTAGCTTAGTCTGACATTTGCTCTCCACCACCATAATAAAAAGAATTTTTTTTACACACCAAAAGGGTAAATTGCTAAAGAAAATTTAAAATATATATTATTAAAATTATTAAAAAGCTGGTAAAATAGCAAAGAATTATCTGGTTAAAACTGAAGGAAGACTGAAAACCCAGAAAAGTAAACCAACCATCAAAATTGCTCTTCCCCAGAAGGAATTTGCCAACCTCAATTTTGATGTAAACAGCCACAAGAGGTTAAGAAAACAAAAATAAAATTATACAACCCAGATATGGAGCCTAATAGAACATTCACCCTGCATTAAGTTGGGACCCTCAAATAGCTCAGTATATACAGAATAAGAATGACCTGGAAGTAAGACTGACTTTCACACAACTCAGAGTCCTAAAAGGCTTGCCTTGCAATTGAGCAAAGGTGGGAGAACAATTCAAACGTGTCTTTGTATAGATTTTTCAGGAAAGGCCAAATTCAAATATTAAAGTTAATGGACATCTGTCACAAAACACTTACATTCCTAAACAAATAAAAGAAAGTCTTGAAAACATCTAGAGGGAAAGGAAACAACAAAAAGTAACCAAACTGATTTTAAATAGCCAACTAGATATTCTATAAATTAAAATTACAATAAACAGAATTAAAAATTCAAAGAGTAGACTTAACAGTAACTTAGGCACAACCTAAAATAAAATGTGTAAACTGGAAGATAGATGAGGGGGAATTACTGGCAATGCAACACAGACCAAACAATTAAAGTATGGAGGTTACAAAGCATGGAGGACAGAGTAAGAAATTCTAACGCATTTAATTGAATTTCCAAAAGATAATAATAGGGAAAAAAAAGTCATTGAAATTTCCTTTTAGCATTCAAATTTATAATATGTGTATTTATAATTTTTCTGCCATTATAAAGAGACATGAACTGTGTAATCTGTGCATATATATCTGACAACACTGCAGTATAATTTATTTTTTAAATTTACAGTGAACCACATCATTGCTGTATTATAATATCACACATATAAATGAAAACTAAACCTATTTAAAAACATTGGTATATGAAAATTAACATCATTTAATAAATTGTGACTACTGAATTTAGTGTTTAAGGCATTGAATTATAATTACTAGCTTACCAAAATGTACCAGCTCAAAAGAAGCACTAGAGCTATTTCACATGATACGTTTTCTGAATTAAAACATTTTTCCTATTAAAAAGAGAAAACAAATAATATGGTAATTGCACTTAAATATATAAGCAGCCTTCCAATTTGTTGGTCTACTGAATTGACAAATATCACATTTATTTTTATAAATCAGTATTTAAAAATAACTAAATTTACAAAAATAATTGATAGTGAATATCTGGGATAATAGACAATTTTTTTGCTTCAATAATTTTCCTTGTTTCAAAAAAAGGACTGGAAATTTTATGCAAAATGAGGTAGAAGAGGAGATATTCTAATTTTATGTCAATAGATTGAATATACGTAATAGAATCTTTAGACAGCTAGTGTCTGGAAGAATGACTGTTCTTCAGAAATCTCTTGTCTGGCATGCAGAGTGTCTGGAATGTGTCAAACTCTCAGAAAATAATTGCTTCCAAAATGCCTGAAAGGTTTTCCTTGATCATTTACAGTTAACTTTCTGAAAGTGGGTAATTTAGTAAAACCAAATAATTCTATACCTTGTCTTCCCCCAACTTTATTTATCTTCTGTAACTAGTTTTGACTTTTGCTATTTAAAAAATCTTTGAGTATAGGCCGGGCGCGGTGGCTCAAGCCTGTAATCCCAGCACTTTGGGAGGCCGAGGCGGGTGGATCACGAGGTCAAGAGATCGAGACCATCCCGGTCAACATGGTGAAACCCCGTCTCTACTAAAAATACAAAAAATTAGCTGGGCATGGTGGCGCGTGCCTGTAATCCCAGCTACTCAGGAGGCTGAGGCAGGAGAATTGCCTGAACCCAGGAGGCGGAGGTTGCGGTGAGCCGAGATCGCGCCATTGCACTCCAGCCTGGGTAACAAGAGCGAAACTCCGTCTCAAAAAAAAAAAAAAAAAAAAATCTTTGAGTATAATTAACATACAATTATAAATTTTGACACATATACATACCCATAAAACTATCACTAAAATCAAGATATCAAACATGCCATCACCCCAAAAGTATTCTCATGCCTCCTGTAATCTTGTCCTCCCCACTCCTCTGTTTGCAGTTAACTACTTATCTGATTTCTGTCACTATTGATTAATTTGTTTTTTTCTAGAACTTTATAAAAATGGAATCATACAGTATGTATATGTAGGTTATTTTTTTCAATCTGGTTTATTTAATTTGGCATCATGATTCTGAGACTATCAATATTGCTATTTGGATAAGTAGTTCATTATTTTTAACTGAGTAATATCCTGTTGCATTGATATGCCACAATTTGTTTCTTTATTCAACTATGGATAGACATTTGGATTGTTCCCAGTTTTTCACTGTTACAATTAAAGCTTCTAAGAATATCCACACATGTTTTTATGGACATATGCTTTCATTTATTTTGGGTAAATGCCAAAAAGTGGAGTGTCTATACCATATGGAAGGTTTTATTTAGCTAAAAAATCTGCCAAGCTGTTTTGCAATGTGTTCCTAATATTTTATATTCTTTCCAACTGAGTATGGGGTTCTAATTACTCTATATCCTCACTAGTACTGTATGTGGTTAGTTTCTTAATTTTAGTCATTTTGATGAGTGTGTAGTAGTATTTAATTGTGTTTTGATTTTAATTTTCCTGATGACAAATGACTTTTCATATTCATATTGAGTATTCATGTATCTTCATTTGTGAAGTGTCTACTCAAATCATTTGTTCATTTTTATTGGATTATTGTATTATATAGTTTTAATTGTTCTTAATATATTCTGCATACATGTAGTTTTTCTGATCATGCAACACACAATGTGTTGACAGTATTTTCAGAGGACATTTTAAAGAAGATAATTGCAGAAACTTTTCCAAAACTGCTGAAACACATTAATCTATAAATTCAAGAAGCCAGATGTGTAGCAAATAAAATAAATAGAAATCAACACTCAAGAGTATTATAATTAAACTGCAGAACAACAGAGGCAAAGAGAAGTCTTAAAATTTTCCAGAGAATAAAGACAGTTGACCTCAAAGGAATAGAAGTTTCTTTACAACTGTAATGAAAAGCAGAGAACACAGGTAATGACAAGTTTGCATCATTACCACCTGATATTTGTTCTTCATTCCTCCTTGCATCTTAGATCTTCATCCAGAATCACTTTCCTTCTATTTGATGTGCATATTGTAGGTTTTCTTTTGGTGAGTGGGTGAACTCTTGTTTTGTTTGCCTAAAAAGTGCTCATTTTGTTGTCAGTCTTGAAATATATTTTTTCCTGGGTTTGGAATTTTAGTTTGTTGTCTATTTCCTTCCAACCAATATAGCATATTATTGGACTGACTGTCTTCTGAGGTCTATTATTGATGTTGAGAAGTTAGCTCACAGTCTAACTACTGCCTCTTTGAAAGTAATCTTTCTTTTATCTCTGGCTTTTTAACATCTTCCATTTGTTATTAAGATTCTGTCATTTCCAACATAGGCAATACCATTCTGAATATAGGAATGGGTGGAGATTTCATAACAGGACACCAGAAGCAATTGCAACCACAGTAAAAGTTGACAAATGGGATCTAATTAAACTAAAGAGCTACTGCATTGCAAAAGAAGCTGTCAACAGGGTAAATCGATAACCTACATAATGGAAGAAAATTTTTGCAAAATATGTTTCTGACAATGGTCTAATATCTGGCATCTATAAGGAACTTAAAATTACCAGAAAAAAGACAACTCCCTAAAAAGTGGGCAAGGGACACGAACAGACACTTTTCAAAAGAAGATATACACATAGCCAACAAGCATATGAAAATATATGCAACATCAGTAATTATTAGAGAAATGCAAATAAAAACCATAATGAGATACCATCTCACACCAATCAGAATGGTTATTATTAGAAGGTAGGCCGGGTGCAGTGGCTCAAGCCTGTAATCTCAGCACTTTGGGAGGCCGAGGCGGGTGGATCACAAGGTCAAGAGATCGAGACCATCCTGGTCAACATGGTGAAACCCCGTCTCTACTAAAAAAAAAATATATATATATATATATACAAAAAATTAGCTGGGCATGGTGGCGCGTGCCTGTAATCCCAGCTACTCAGGAGGCTGAGGCAGGAGAATTGTCTGAACCCAGGAGGCAGAGGTTGCAGTGAGCCGAGATCGCGCCATTGCATTCCAGCCTGGGTAACAAGCACGAAACTCCGTCTAAAAAGAAAAAAAGAAGATAAAAAAATAACAGATGCTGGTACAGTTTCAGAGAAAAAGAAATGCTTAAACACTTTTGGTGGGAATGTCAATTAGTTCAACCATTGTGCAAAGCAATGTGGTTATTCCTAAAAGAGCTAAAAACAGAAATAGCATTCAGCCCAGCAATACTGTAATTGGATATATACCTGAAGGAATATAAATTGTTCTCTCATAAAGTCACATGCATGCATATATTTATTGCAGCATTCTTTACAATAGCAAAGACATGGAATCAACCTAAATGCCCATCAATGGTAGTTTCAGTAAAGAAAATGTGGTTCATATTCATCATGGAATACTGTGCAGCCATAAAATGAACAAGATCATGCCCTTTGCAGAAACATGGATAGAGCTAGAGGCCATTATTCTTAGCAAACTAATGCCTAGGGTAGGGGGCATACAATTCATTCTTGCTTTAGCCCCAAAGGAGCACAAAACAGTGCTGATTGTCAGCAGCGGAATTTGTCCTCAGGTTGCCTGAAAATGCATGGCTGCTTCTCTGCAAGGAGGGCAGGACCACTGCCAGTGGCTCTTGCCTAGGTCCCAGTTGCAGCAGGCAAGGATATCAATGGGGCTCCAGAAATGCAAAGATGCAGCCGCTATTGAGCCTCCAGGCAGGATGCAGTCTGGTAGGGGCTGGGCTCTCAAAATGGCACTCAAGTGCAGCTGCTTAGGACGCAGGCGGTGTGTGGGACCCAGTGTGAGCTCTCTCTCTAGAGCAGAGCCTTTACATGCTCTCTAGGCAGCTCCTTATGTTAGTCCCAGGGTCCATGAAGGTTCAGGGGCTCTACCATAACTAGAATTACAAGAGTCTGTGGTGGGAATGTAGAGTTCTGAGGGTCTCCCACTTTCTCTTCATCTTCATTAGGGAGCTTCTCCAGACTACTAGCCAATCCTGGCCAAACAGTCTGCCTTTCCTCTTTCTCCTTCCTTGCTTCAGTGCTTCCTGTCACTTCTCTGTTAGATTCTAGTGTTCACTCCTTGATGATCTACTTGAAGTGTGATTATGTATTTGCTATTTTAGTTTCTCTTCATGGAAAAGGCAAGTACCAGATCTAATAAACATCTAGTCAGCCACCTTGAAGCCTCTCCCAAGGAGTTTTTAAAAAATACATTCTGTTTGTATTTTGGTATCCCTTCATCAAGAGATTGGTTTGAGAATCTATCCCACCATTTTCTCCAAAATCAAACTTCTTACTCTGAATTTTTATTATATTTCTAACAAAGAAATTTCCCCTTTTCCACCTAAATGATCTTATTTAAATTCATTATACTATTCAACCTAGTTTTAAAATCTTAATTTAAAAACACAAAAATTAATTAAAAATTAATTTAAAACATGAAGTCTATTCTTAGTAGAAGTTCTGTTTACTTTTTTGAAAAGCTGCATTTTAAAAAATATTTGCCCTATTTATCTAGAATCTTGCTAGTGAAAATTCCGTCACAAAGAAAATATGGGTTATTTATTGTTTATCTTAGCTGGATTATTATTCAGTCAGGATGTTTCTTTCATTTCAAACAGATCAATCTTTAATCACTAGATGGCACAAGAAGTAGTTAAGAGTTTACAGTACACTTTGTGGTAAGGAGACCTTACTTCTTCTATTAAGGGGAAAAGAAGTTGGGATATATGTTTCTCTCTCTTAACCATGAGATTTTCTCTTTTATTCAAAGAGCAAACCAGTACTTTTGGATCAAGGAATCAGGATCTATTTCCATATATATTAATACCACTCATGAAAGTTTTGCTTTTTTTTTTTTTTTTTTTTTTTGAGACGAAGTTTCGCTCTTGTTACCCAGGCTGGAGTGCAATGACGCGATCTCGGCTCACCGCAACCTCCGCCTCCTGGGTTCAGGCAATTCTCCTGCCTCAGCCTCCTGAGTAGCTGGGATTACAGGCATGTGCCACTGTGCCCAGCCAATTTTTTGTATTTTTAGTAGAGACAGGGTTTCACCATGATGATCGGGATGGTCTCGATCTCTTGACCTCGTGATCCACCCGCCTCGGCCTCCCAAAGTGCTGGGATTACAGGTGTGAGCCACCGCGCCCGGCCCGAAAGTTTTAACTTTGAATGTGGTTTCAGCTTGCTGTTTATGAAGCCATCCTAGAGGACCATTTCTGAATTAACGCTAGTTCACAGTTCTAGGAGTCCAGACTTTAGTTCCGGCTTCATCACTAATTATCACTCTCTGAGTCTTAGTGGTTTCATCCAGAAAAGAAAGGCAGATACCTAAGTTGGCCAGGTCAGGATCAGCAGAGTTTGTTAAATATTATCTAACTTCATCCTGAATATCATGAATTGAAACCCCAAAGGAGAGTCCTGGGGAAAGAAAGAAAAATATCTCTCTCTCTCTCTCTCTCTCTCTCTCTCTCTCTCTCTCTCTCTCTCTCTCTCTCTCTCAGAAATATACATTTCTACACTTTTATGAAGTCCTTTTAGATCCAAGAGATAGTTCTCACTTTTTCTTTAATTTAATCCTCACAACAAACCAAAATTTGAGTATCAATATCCCTCTTTCACTGATAAGGAACTTGAGTTTCAGAGAAGTTAAGTGACTTGTCCAAGGACACACAGCCAGAAAGAAGAGTAGGGACTCAGAACCATTTTCTGTTCCTAGACTCGGCCCTCTTCCCACTACAACAGAGGTTTATATTGTATATTAAGCTGTGGGTATGTCAGGGAAGACTATAATAAGGGAAGAAAATGTATTGCAAAATAACTATAGTATTATCAAAATAGTATTTTAAATACATAGCAATAAAATTAAAAACTTTCTTAAAACAAGTATTATCATTTATATATTAATCTTACTCATCAGTTACAAAGCAAAATAACTTCTCCAAATCATAATACTATAAAAGCCATCTTTTAAAAACACAAATATGACATGACATTGCTTAAGTTCTATACCTACTGGTTACTGAATGTAATTCAAATTTCTGATCTTAGTAATAGGAGTCAATTTTGATAAGACCCTGCCTAACTCTCAGCCTCATTTCTACTCATATAAATTGCTATAGGCATACCAATATCTCATAGCTTTTTAAAATTCCTATGCTATTTTATACTTCTGTCCTTTCTTCTTGGAATGCTTTTCCTAAACATTCCTCCACATGCCTCCTCCCACTGCCCCCATTTTTCCTGTACAGTGAACTTCTGTCCTTAATTTAAAACTTCTTAAAGGTCATCTTATCTGTGAGACTTTCCCTGACCATGTAGACACAGTTTCCTAAACCTCAATTCTCTGATGGCACCATGTCCATACTTCAATTAACCTTTAGCTCACTGTATTAAAATTATTTCCTTATGGGTTTGTATTCTGTACTGAACAATGAATTCTTTGAGAGCAGTGTGTCTTATTCATTTATGTATACTCAATGCATGGTACCACATAAATGTTTAAATAAATTAATTAAAATACAAAACTTATACACATGAAGGGCATTTCTGCCCAGATCCAAAAGTAACTAAAAATGAAATGCCAGTCATCACCATCCTGAGTTTCTTGCCTCCCCACTATTATTAATCAGCACTCTTCTTTAGCACCAATCTGTTATTTCCTTACTGGAATCTACTACTCTTCCTTCTCATCTCTTCCTTGAATTATTGGGCTCCAATTTATTATTTCTTGAACAGCTCACCACACCTGAACGTCTCTATCTCTATATCTTTTTATCTCTTTATCTTCTATAAAACTAGGTATCTGTCATCCACCTATCTATATAACAGGATATCAACTGTGGCTTTTTCCTCTATCTAGAAGTTCCAAGGGGGATTTCAATGCTGACTATAGTAGCTGACGGATCATATGAAACAGAGCATACTAAGATTTTGTATGACCACAGGAGAGTATAAAAAAACAGAGGAGAGAGGTCTTTAAGTCTTATTTCACATGTGCTGAGGGATGCTTCAGGAAACTCACTGGCAAGCTTGATCTGTCCTCACTTATACTTAGAAACCTGATTTACACCTAAAATTTATATAGGAAAGAACCTAAGTGGAGCCATTTGTAGGAAGAGAGAAACGACACAGGGTTGCATTCAAAATGGCCTGCTCTTCTAGATGTGGAGCAGATATAAATTAATGTAGGAGCTGAACTTGGGCCATCTTGAAAGATTCTGCCCGAAAGGATAGCCTGAGAGGGCCTGTGATCCCATGAGAGGAAGTATGTGTGAGAAGGGTCACTAGATGCTGGGGCCCAGGGGAGCATCATGAATAACCATGTAGAAGTGGCAGAGGTGACATCTCCCATGACAAATGAATAGCAGGGAGAGTTCCATAGTAATGAAGGTTTCTGAAGACCCCACAGGGGGCCTCATGAAAGAGAAAGAGAGGAGGGACAAAGAGAGAGATTGAAGGAAGAGCATGTTTGGTGACCACTAGTGTCAGGGACAACCATATCAGTGCAGTAAAAATTTTTTGCCTCATCTCTCTTCTCCCATCATCCTCTCTACCTCTGGAAAAAACAGAGACAACCTATGGAGTAAAAAGTAAGGAAAATAAGAGCAAAGCTCAGAAGCTGATTAAGCTCCTCATCTCTACTGCATATCTCCAAGCCTATATCAGGCCCAAGATGCAAGATGGCCGGGAAGAAGGTTTGACTTATATAAGAGTATAAGGCTTTGATATTTGGCCTAAACTGGGCATTTTGTATCAAAACAGACCATTCACTTATATATGAGAGTGATGGATAATGCTATTTTATGCTTTTGAGATTTCATCCAGAGGCAAAAAAAAAAAAAAAAGACTGACAAAACTTATTGGAAGACAGTGGCATAGAACAGCAACAAAATGCTAATTTATATTTTCACCCCTACTGAGTATAGATCATTCAATAAAACGGTCTCTCTAATTCTGTCTCTCTCATTGTCTCTCTTTCTCTCTCTCTCTCTATACACACACACACACACACACAGAAGGGGAGAGAGAGAGAAAGAAATTTCATGTTTGTTTATTTTTGTTTTGAATAAAATAACATATTGGCCTCTAATATGAATTTTAATTAATTCTTCTGCTTTCCTAGTGAATGAGCTGCCACAGTTTTCTTCCTCTATTGACTATATATCTTTTCATTCCTCCCCAACTATGCATTTTTAAAAAATTCTGTGTATGTGGACGACACTGAATTTCTTAGAAATTTTTCTTTATAATCTTTGATCTAAATGTTTAAAAAATTCTGATATATGTTCTGATTGTGGTACAGGCCTCAGAGTATGTCTGCTAACCTGGGACTTTTGAAATGATGATGATTTAGTCCTTATCATGGCCAAATACTCAACACATCTTTATAATGTTACGCTTAGCTCCTTTCTTTTACTCACAGCACATATCAAACCTCACGGGTTAACAGAAACTCCCCAAGACAAAGTCCATCAGAAACAGGACATTGCTAATCTCCTTGCCTATGTCTTTGGAACTTGTTAGACAGTCACAGCTGCTTTTTTACAAAAATTTATGGGTCATTAATCCTTGCAGACTACTTAGTGGCTCTTATTTGCCTCTAAACCAGAGAAGTATTTCTGTGCCTGCTGGGAGCAGGATCACCATCTTTTAAAAAAAATTATCCTGTATTTCCAGATATCAATGGTCAATTTCTTTCCTGGCCTTTTCCTTCCAATTAGTTTTTGGTGGGTCTTTAAGTTAGCACATGCCTCTAAATCACATTCTGGTTATCTTTTAGTTCATTCTTGTATTTTAGCCTTTTCTATATCTATGTAAGTGTGTAATTGGCTGCAGAGTGCATGTAGAAATTTTAACAGAAAGCATCTCACTTTATAATGGCAGAAGAGGCTCATTTGGAGCAAATATTTGGTTTAAAACAAAGGTGGCAAATAGGTAGGAATGAACCAGAGGCAACTTTTGTTTTGTCCACATGGCAACTACGTATGTTTATAAAATTGTGAATCTTTTAGAATGCTATTAACTCTCTAATTTATCTCAATTTCCACCAGTCCTTGGTTTTTCCCACTCACATCTATCACTTGCTTATCTTCTGTAGGCATTTGAGTTTGTAAATTCTGGATAAGGTCTTTATTGACAAGTGGATCTATGATAGACAGAATAATGGCCCACTAAAGATATTCATGTCCTAATCCTTAGAACCTGTGAACATATCACCTCACCTGGCACAAAGCACTTTTCAGATGTGTTTATGTAAAGGCTCTTGATATAACAAGATTGTCCTGGATTATCTAGATGTGCCCAATGTAATCTCAGGGGTCCTTATAAGAGGGTGTCAAGATGGTCTAAGTCAGAAAGAAGAGATGTAACAACCAAGGCAGACGTTGAAATGATATGCTTTGAAGACAGAGGAAGAAGCCACAAGCCAAGGAATGCAAGTATTCCATAAAATATGGAAAAGACAAGGAAACAGATCTCCTCTAGTGCCTCCAAATGGAATGCAGGATTGCCAACACTTTGATTTTAGCTCCATAAGAGTACTTTCAGACTTCTGACCTCTGAAACTATAGATTTTTATATTGTTTTAAGTCACTAAGTTGAGGTAATTTGTTACAATAGCAATAGCCAATGTATATATTATCTGAGAGTTAATAAAACAACCATTGCACCCTCATTTATACCAGTATCTTTCCCACTGGTTTTAGTGGCCATGTTAATATATCTTTAGTGACAGAAAAACTGATTCAGTGGAATAAGACTTAATGGTTAGGAGTTTGCCTCTTTTCTAAAAATATGGCATGTGACAAAAATCATTACCGTTCATCTCCTGGAATAACAATGGCTCATAAACTTATATTCAGTAAAGTAGTGACTTTCACAGGCTTTAGATTCTTTTACCTTTAACTGTTAGTAGATCTTTACCTATTAATATTTAGTAGCCAGAAATGGCATAGGACAAATCTTTTCCTTCTTTTGTATAAGACGTTTGAACATCATGAATACTCACTGCATCATACATATGAACACATGACAACATCATTTTCTATTTTATCATTTCTCTTCTTCCTACTTGTTATTTCTTCCTCACCCTTCTTTCAGCATCAGCTCCTCAAGGACACTCGGTTGCTTTGAATGCTTCTCACTCACTTTCGTTTATGAAGACTGATCTAGATTTTAGGACCTGAATTGTGAGCTCAAAGATGTTTCTGATAACCATTTTAAAAAGCTGATTTCCATACTGGCAATGATAATAATCATACTAAATATAAGAGGTCTTCAGAAAGTTTATGGGAAATGCACACTATGAAAAAACTATGCATGGATTTCAAAATTTTTGCATCAAAATCAACTTGTACTAACTTGTTATAACATGTGTAAATATTATCTAGTTTGAAGTGCTAAAAAGGATAAGATATCAGTTTGTAAAGAGTCGTTATCAGGGCAACATGAATTCCGGTGAAACTGAAGCAAAACAAACATCAAACTTTTAGTGAAGCTTCTGTAGGTAGATTTGCAAAGAAAAAATTAATCTTGTTTGTGATCTAATTGAAAAGGAGTGATAATTAATAGCATAAACAATGGCCAACATCAGAGGTATTTCAATTGGTTCAGCTTATACAGTCTGACTAAAAAATTAAAGTTAAGCAAGGTTCTCTCTCTGTGGATGTCAAAACTGTTGTGTCTACTTTAGCTGCAGAAAAGAACAGAGCTCTCAATGAAAATTTTAAGTAAGTGGGATCAAGATCCTGAAGCATATCTTCAAAGAATTGTGACAAGAAATAAAACATGTCTTGACCAGTACAATTCTAAATACCAAGCCCAATTAAGCAATGGCTACTAAGAGGAAGGTGCGGTCCAGTCAAAGCACAAACTGACCAGTGAAGAACAACGGTTATGGCAACCGTTTTTGGGATGTTCAAAGTATTTTGCTTGTTGACTTTTTAAAGGGCTGTATTAGACCGTTCTCACACTGCTATAAGAACATACCCAAGACTGGTAATTTGTAAAGAAAACAGGTTTAATTGACTCACAGTTACACAGGGTTAGGGAGGCCTCAGGAAATATATAATCATGGTGGAAAGGGAAGCAAACTCGTCTTTTATTACAGGGTGGCAGCAAGGAGAGGTACAGAGTGAAGTGAGGGGAAAACCCCTCATAAAGCCATCATATCTCATGAGAACTCACTCACTATCACAAAAACAGCATGGAGATAACAACCCTCATGATTCAATTACCTCACACTGGGTCTCTCCCATGACACATGGGGATTATGGGAACTACAGTTCAAGATGATATTTGGGTGGGGACACAGCCAAAACCAAATCAAGAGCCAAAGAATAACAACATTTACTTATTTTGAGAGTGTTTCAAGAAAGTTAGCCACGGCTATATCAGAAAAATGCCTGGGAAAGCTTCATTAGAGAGTCCTTCTCCACCACAGCAATGTTTCTGCTTATTTCTTGCATCAAACAAGGGCAATTCTGCAAGAGTTTTAATGGGAAATCATTAGGCAACCACCTTACAGTCCTGATTTGGCTCCTTCTGACTTCTTTTTGTTTCCCAATACTAAAAATAAAAACTTTAAATCGCACCCAATTTTTCTTCCATTAATAATTTAAAAAGACTGAATTGGCATGCTTAAATTCCAAACAGTCTCAGGTCTTCAGGCATAGACTAAATGGGTGATATAATTGCTCACAAAAGTGTCTTGAACTTGATGGAGGTTATGTTGAGAAATAAAGTTTGTATTTAAAATTTTTGTCTTTTAATTCCATTTTTCCATGAACTTTTTGAGGTCCTCTTGTAAAGGAGATAAGTCAACAGGTTTTATATTTTACTTCTCTAATGGCAAAGGTATCTTTGCACTATTTCTTCATTTCTTTCAACTGCCAACTGTGAAATGTAATTTGATTTGTCATATGGTGACAAAGCCATGAGACAACAGAAACAAGTACAGTTTGGATTTTCTTCCACATTTGCGTCAAACAACCGTGGGCCTGGATTTCAAGGGAGGCAGTGGTAACAGATGTTGTCCCTGGAGGATCTCCAAGTCAACCAGGTGTAATGGCTAAAAGAGAGACATAAAATCAGAGTGTAGGAAGAAGCAGCTGTTCAAGTGACTCCTGTTGTTGTTGACTGCTAAAGAGTTTAATTTGAAATAGTCAATAAAGGTAGATAAAAACTGGGTCATTTCCCGCATCCAGGTATTTAAAGCATGTAGGAAGCAGACTGCATGAAGTTGGAAGGACATTTATCATTTTGTTGCAATCTGAAAAAAAATCTGGAATTATCTAGGATGCTTACATAACAGAGACTCAGGCAATCTCACCCCCTTTCCTCTTTGCTTTGTATTATATAGACCTGGTCTAACCACATAATGGAATGACATAGGGCAAGGATCCCAAACCAGATTCCTCAGTCGAGTCAGGTCTAGGATATATTAGTTCGACTAGCCTAGTATTTGTGTGTGTGTGTGTGTATAAAGGCAACTGTGTATACACACACACACACACACACATATATACATGATATACATATATTCTGTGTATATGAGTGTACACATGCGCAATTGCCTTTTGGTAAAACTTATGCAGTACATACCACTCCCTCTTCTTATACAAAGGTGTTTTGCATACTTACATTACCCACCTATGATAGACAGAATAATGATTCTCCAAATATATCCATATAAATATATTACCTTGCATGGCTATAGGGTCTTTGCAGATTGATTGAATTAAGGATCTTGACATAGGGAGATTATCCTGAATTATCTGAGTGAGACCAATGCAATCACAAAGTGTGTTTGTAAGTGAAAGCATTGAGAAGAGGCAGGAGTGTGAGAGTCAGAGTCAGAGTCTGAATAGTGCTACACTGTTGGTTTTGAAGATAGACAAAGGGGCCACAGCCAAGGAATGGAGGTGGCTGGAAAAGCCAAGGAAAGAGATTCTCCCCTAGAGCCTCCAGAATAAAATCAGCTCAGCTAGCATCTAACTGTCAGCCCAGTGAGACCCATTTTTGACATCTGACTGCAATAACTTTAAGATAATGAATCTGTGTTATTTTAAGCCACCAAGTTGGTGCTAATTTACTGTAGCAACAATACAACAACAGTGTAGAAACAAACACACTGCTTAACTTTGAAGTTTTTCAGTTTGGTAAAATAGAATAATAGTTATATCACGGTAACAATGATATTTTTGAGTGCTTACTATGTATTAGACACTTTCTTTGTATTAACTCATTTACTCCTTAAAACAACTCTGTGAGGTATGTACCAATATGAACCCCATTTTTCTGTTGAAGACTGATGCCCAAAAAAGATAAATAAATTGCCCAAAGTCAGGTGACAGTGGTAATTTGAATTCAGGTAGTTGGGCTCTAAAACTCAAGTCCAGGTATACCATAGAAATTATAATGAGCATTAGAAGATCTGGGCAGGTTCTATTCATTTGCCACCAACTTGAGTTATTAGGCAGCCATTCTGAGCATCAGACTCCTAATCTATAAATCAAGGAATTTAGAATAGATGACAGTATTTTTAACTTTTATAAAGAATTATTTTGTCCCAACCAAATAAAATTTTGCACGAGACTTCATTATTAAACAAACAAATGAAACAGATAAAAAGATTGCTGCTTGAGGTGAAGTATGGGAGTGAAGCTGAAGCTTGCTTTCTCAAGTTTAGTCACTGAGGCATCACATCAGAATCCAAAGCCTTGAGAGATCATGGTCTGATAAGCACCACACTATATAGTGTCTAGGTCTCTTCTACTAGTACAGTATCAGATTCTATATGTGACATCTTAAAAGTTGTAAGCTTTAGAAAGGTGAATAAATACACTGAACAAACAAAATAATAAGTTATGTAGTATGGACCTGCTAGCTTGAACAAACAAAATAATAAGTTATGTAGTATGGACCTGCTAGCTTGATGAGACAAAGGGTGTTAGTTACTTACTCTTTGTTTCTATTTTATTTCATATTTTTATTTTTGATCTTGTTCATGTGAGTTTAGCAGGCTCAGTGTGTTTGGCATCTATTCTCAAACATTCTGTGCTGTTGTGTTTTCCAGGGTTGAACTGGGGCCTGCTGTGGGAAAGTCTCTAAGTAAAATCAGAAAAAGGAGCATTCCAATTTTGTAGTTGATGCATTGCAAACACTGAGTTGGTTCTTAGGCATATATACATTTGCCTAATACCATTTTCCTCACCTAATTCTTACTTTTCTCTTACTGTTTATGAAATCTAGCCAATAGGTCTGACTGATAAATGACCTAAAATAGCTCATTAATAATAACAAACATTCACCTTAATCCTTGGCAGAGATACATGCATGACTGAAATGTAAGGGAATTTTGTGGTGATAAAGAAAAAAACCATTTTTCTTTTGTACCTCTATTCTTCCCATTTTACCCCTGCTTTTCTCTACAAGAAATGCCATGAAACTGACTTTAAAAATCTTAACAGGGAGGCAAGATTCAAACATCAGATTTCCAAGGCAACTTAGCCTACTGGGATAATGAGTGTTAGTGCTGGTAAGCTGTTGAAATAATAAACAAATAAACTCAATAGGGCTCTCCATTTTAAACACACAAAATATACATTATCCACAAAATCTAATGATATATCTAAAGATATACAAAGACTCAAAACAAGGGGATGGAAAAAAACTCACCAACCAAATGGAGAGCAAAAATAAATAAATAAAAAGCAGGAGTTGCAATTCTCACACTTAATAAAATAGATTTCAAAGCTACAAGGATGCAAGGGTAAAAGGATTAATGTAACAATAAGAGATCTTAACACCCAGATACATAAGACACATAATGAGATTTAGATTCAACAAGACAACAAATTGATAACGATATCCAGGACTTGAACTCAGAGCCAGAACAAATAAACACAATAGAGGTCTCCATTTTAAACACATAAAATATGCATTAACCACTTTAAACACTCAAAATATTGATCGGCCATTATTGAAACCCATTTTAGGAATGAAGTAATATTCCTTTTTCCTTCTTTTTCTTTTTTTCCCCTAAAAAAAAAAAAAGAAAAGAACAAAGCTGTTGAAATAAAAATAATTCCTTTTCTTTTTTCAGTGAAACTCTTATTTTTATATATCCATTGATTCATTTAATTTCTTAAAAATTCTAAGTCGGACTGTGTTCCTAAGTAATGAAGATACAGCGTTGAACAAACAAAGAGCTGGACTTCAAGTAATGCATAGCCCAGTAGGAGACAAACATACTGCATAAACAACATCTATCATTATAAAGAACAAGTATTATATTTTAAATATATTTAATGTATAGAGGGAAAGGAGATTCTAAGGTCTCAAGAGTCAGGGGAATTTTATACAGTAGATACTATTTGAGTTTAGATTTGAATTATAAATGAGAGTTTGATGGATAGACAAGAAAGGGTCAGGTACTATGCAAAGAAGAACCTAAGTGTGCCCAAGCACAGAGATATCAGTGAATAAAGGCATTTTATGAGAATTGGAAAAAAAAATGCTTAGGGAAGAATGGGAGAGAGATTAAGTCTGGCAGGAGAGGAGGCAAGAAGCCAGATCAAAAAAGATCTTGTAAGCCATGCAAAGAAGTTTAAATTATGTTTTAGAGTGGTGGTAAGCCATTAAAGAAGCCACTTTGAAATGATAGTGAGATGATCGAATATATGAATTGGAAAGATACAATTCCATGATTGTATGAACTATCTCATTGGGAAGGAGACATGGCTAGAAGAAAAGCAACTATTTGTGAAGCTATTATAAATTTTTCAGAGGAGATATGGTAGAGCCTAGACTGTATAACACAGTTGGTAAAGACTCCAAGGTAAGCTATTGACTTCTGGTTGATGGTACTGGATAACCGTTCAAAGAAGCAGAGAATATAAATTGAAGAATGGCTTTATTGATGATGAGTTCTGTTTTGACATGTTGATTTTGAGGCCTCTACCAGATATTTAAGAAAAGAACTTGATCAGCTTCTTAGATTCTGGAGTTCAGAAATGAAGTTTTGTCAAAAGCTGCAGGTTTTGGTCACAAACAGAATAGTATAAGCCATGGGCATGGTGGAGATAATTCAACGTTTGGAAGACCTTAAATATTGAGCTACAAATGTGGACTATTTCTGTTATTTATATGAGACCCAAGGAAAGTATTTTTTGAAGGAAATGATAGAATAGGACAGTCGTGGTGAAATGGGCTAAGATTTTTAAAGAAAGTAAGTTTGTCAGAAGCACATTTGATAAACATTGGAAGGACTCCAAAGCAGACTTCTTTCTTAAAGAACAACGTTTTGGGGAAATAGAAGAGTTGCCTGAGGATTAGTCAGTATCTCCTCCAGGGAGTCCAAGAGGAGCTGTACTTTCTACCTAATAGATGCTCAATCAGGATTTGTGTTAGTGCTTTCATTGAGAAGAGCATAACATTTAACAACTGTAGGTAACTCTGCATAACAGAAGTCTCAGAGGTGCTACTCTGAAAACTACCTAGCACCTGTTTAATTAATACA
Source organism: Callithrix jacchus (assembly GCF_049354715.1). Lineage (NCBI taxonomy): Eukaryota > Metazoa > Chordata > Mammalia > Primates > Cebidae > Callithrix > Callithrix jacchus. The sequence goes on along the minus strand of NC_133513.1, from coordinate 83,131,494 downwards.
AGGGAACAACATAATTGGGAATTTTCACTTCACAGAATCTGCTTAATTCTTCATTTCCCCTGTATCTGAAAACTGTCATTATAAATCGGTCTGACAGTTGAATTATTCGTGCTTTTTATTATTGTATTTTGTATATGCACTAAAACGCTGTCAGTGAAGGATGTGGTTAGGTTAAAACAATGGATTATGTTGACTGAAGTGCAAGGTCATATACCTAGAAATTCAAAAAAGTTAGCAAACCATATTGTTGTGTTTTGCTTACATAATGACTCATTCAAATTGTGGTGAGATTTTATTGGTTGTATGTATTCAGATAACGGAATAGAAGAACCATTCAAAACCAAGTCCAGTTTCTAAAGCTAATTGCTATATCTGGAGCCTTCACTGGCATCACTACCATTCTCTTAGTGATACAGGTTGGTAAGTGTTTCTTTTTTGAGATTACTCCATGACTTCATTTTAAGATTACTTCATTACTGAGTATGGATATAGTCTATTTTTTGTAAGAATTTAGGCTACACACAAAACAAAAGAATTAAAGAATCAAATAAACACCACTTATGCTTTATAGTGATAATCATTGTTAGTAGAAAAAAATGAGGTAAAAATAGAGAAGATCTTCACTGGGTTGGAATATTGTTTTTCTCCTTCAATGCACAGATAACTATTACCAATTCTTTGTTGTTTGGCTTAAATACCTGTCCCTTTCTCACTTCACTAACTTTGGCTTTTCTTGCTAATATTACTGTGTTCCAAGAGAGCTTGCATACTCTGATAGAGAAAAGTGAAAGAAATGTGGAGAGCTACCCCAGCCAAGCCACTCTATGTTTGAAATGTCTAATAATCTACAGGAAGAGATTAGAAATGTGGTTGGACACATTAGTTTATAGCTCAGTGGTGAGATAAGGCCTGGAGATAGGCCAGTGATCTGGATAAAGTCAACAAATGTGAAGATGTAGATAGAGGAGAGGACTGTGGGGCTGCACAACATTTAGATTTGAATAGAGGCTAAGCCTGCCTGGAGGATTTATAAAGGGGTGGCTAGTGGTGTCATGAAATCTACCAATCCTGCAGAGTCTGCAGTAAAGTCAACAGAGATGGTAACAAAGAAAGATTTCCTCATCTGGAATTCCCTTTTCCTCCTCCTTTGAATGGCTAACTCTAACTCAAACCTTTGACTAAGATAAACACTACTTCCTTTAGCAAGACTTATTTTACCAGTCCATGACTATGTGCATTTCTCCTTTAAATACTTGGTTTTCTCTAAAATAGCTCTTGTTGTTTTGCTGTTCTTAGTAAGATAGTCTTTCTTGTTTACTATTGGTTTCCCAGAACTCAGCACTGCAAATATTACATAGGAGGTCCTAAGAATGTTTGCTAAATGACTGAATGAATTAATAAGACCTCTTATATTTCTTTTGCTCTCAAGTCAAGAGAGTATATAAAACAGTCCTCTCCTCTTTCATAGTTTTTGTTGTTGTTTAAAATAATTATTACAGATATTCTCTTTGCCTAGGGTGATTTGCATTTCCCATTTTCCCATACATATTTTTGTTTCACCTCTTTCGGGCATCGTGCTTTGACTAGTTCTGTGCTTGGCTCACAGAAAGCCTTGATTTCCAGCGTATAGCACAACATTTAGGTTTTGCCTTTTTACTGTTTTCATATTACTTTTCACCATATAGACTGAAAGTGTTACAGTGGAAATAACCCAAGAATGAGAACTAAGACTCACAAGATTTAGCTTCAGCTCTGCCAATAACGAGCTGTATGATGTAGGTAAGTCAGGACTCTGGATTTGCAATGTTCCTCATCTGTGGAAATCTGTAAAAATGTCTTCGCATTTTATTAAGTCTATTGTTTTAAAATTTTCTTATTCATGTCTCAGTATCCATTGACACTTCTCTACTATACCTTGTCTACAAAGAACATTTTTAAAGTGTTTCAGTTAATATAGTCCAGAAGTAGAATTTACAGTTTGTTTAACTTTATAAAGTTGTAAAATTGGAATTATCTGTGGGAAATCCAAATCCTATGTACCATATACATTTATAAAAGAATATATTTAACATTCATCAGGCACTTATTGATCTCTCTCAGTGATAGAATACTTATTATTTTATATTTTTCTTCTGTTGGTATTTAAGAAAAATTTCCAAGTTTAATTTATAAATTTTATTAAATGTGTATTAAAAATTTAAATACGTTCATAATTAATGTATTTTATTAGCTTTCTATCTTTAACATTTTAACAACCACCAGTCTCTAATGCAATGATTGACAGCTCATTTGATTTTCTAACAATTTATATGTTTATTTTCATTAAGTACTTTAACTCTTTCTTCCAAATAATATTTTACATTAAGTAGGATAATAACTTCAAAATAATGATGCCACATTAATAAAATGCATATTTCAATGAAACATTTAAAAAATTAGAAAAGATTTGAGTACATCTGATATAGTCAACCTAATATGGGAGCTGGATAAAACGTGAAATGTCAAAAATAAATTTGCTCTACCATTAAAGTTTTTCAACTAGTTTTTCTTTTAGTGTAAACTTTTTCTTTCTAATAAAATATTTTATTCATATTCATTGGCCAATATCCCGTGGCAGTGATCTATATACTAAATATAAGCTTTAATGGTTTGCGCTAATGAAATTGTTTCCCGGTTTTACAACCTAAGAGAAGAGGTTTTATGACAATTATCTTGGGCAATCAATGATTAAGGATTTTAGACTTTGGAAGAGATCTTAGTGCTTACTTTTCTCTTTTTACAGTTCAGGGAGGCAGATAAGGAGATTGTCTAAAACAACGTAGCTATTAGAGTCAGTGACAGAACTGGAAGCCAGCTCTCTAAAATTCTGTTTCTCTTCTCTATTATCTATGTGAGATAAGGAGCTTCATATCAGGAGTCAGAAAACTGTAGTTTATAGGCCAGATGTGGCTTGTATCTGTTTTTTCAAGTACAGTCATATGTTGCTTAATGACCTGGTTACAATCTGAGAAATGCATCGTTGGGTGATTTTGTCATTGTGTGAACGTCATTAATTGTACTTACACAAACCTTTAGAGGGTATAGCCTACTACACACCTGGGTTACATGGTACAGACTATTGCTCCTAGGCTATAAACCTGTTCAGCATGTTACTGTTCTAAATACTGCAGAAAATTGCAATACAAAGTTAAGGAATTGTGTATCTAAACATGGAAAAGGTATAGTACAAATATGGTATAAAAGATTTTTTAAAAATGGTATACCTGTATAGAGTACTTTCCATGAATAGAGCTTCCAGGAATGAAAGTTGCTCTGGGTGAGTCAGTGAGTGAGTGGGGAGTGAATATGAAAGCCTGTACTCTATTATATACTTTATAAACACTGTACACTTATGCTACACTATATTTATTAAAATAAATTTCTTTCTTTCTTCAATAATGAATTAACCTCATCTTACTGTAGCTTTTTTACTTTGTGAACTTTTTAGGTTTTTGAAACTTTTTGACTCTTTTTCCTAACACAGGTTAAAACACAAATACATGCAACCGTACAAAATATTTTCTTTATATTCATATTCTATAAGCATTTTTCTATTTTAAAAGTATTTTATTGGCTGGGCCCAGTAGCTCTTACCTGTAATTCCAGCACTGTGGGAGGTCAAGGTAGGCGGTTCACCTGAGATCAGGAATTCAAGATCATCCTGGCCAACATGGTGAAACCTTACCTCTATTAAAAACACAAAAATTAGCCTGGCGTGGTGGTGTGTGCCTGTAATCCCAGATACCTGGGAGACTGAGGCAGGAGAATCGCTGGAACCTGGGAGATGGAGGCTACAGTGAGCCCAAATAGAACCACTGCACTCCAGCCTGTGTTAAATACAGTGAGTTCTTGAAACCCATAGCTTCGAATCCCAGGTTCCATGCACAAAGAGGAGAGGCCAGGCTCCTCCCTGCTGCAAACAAGGTGTGAACTTCCTGATGCTCTACCCCAGTGCAGTTGGAATTTTTCCAGAGACTCCCTCCCTCCTGGCTGTCTCATTCCCCCTTCTAAAGAAGAATATCTAACTGCCATTAGAATAAAGATAAAGATGAAGACCGATCTTAACTGCTTCTGGCTGACAGGGGGTACTGTTTTGGGGAAATGGCAGTTAGGGCTTCCTCAGAGACCTATTTAAGGGTCCCCAGCAGAAGGGGCCGTCGTCAGAGGCTCTGGTTGCATGATCATTTGGAGTTTGATGGCCTGACGGCAAGAACAGACAAACCTGGTTATTAGAAAATATGTATCAAAACAAAACAAGGGAAGGAGTAAGCAGAGATAAAAAACGAAAAAGAAAAAACAAAAAACATTTTTTAAGGGAGTCCCAGGGATTCAGGATGTATTCAAAAGGGGTACATACTGAAGATTAATGGCTACCCATCTAGAAAGAGGGGAGCAGACATCCCTGGTTCTCTTTTCTTCCTAGCAAATACCCAGGGTACATGAGGGAGAGAAGGAAGAGAGTCCTCTTTCCTTTTTTTTCATCCTTGCATCTCCAAGTCCCTATGACCTTGGCAGGTCCTGCCAGTGAGTGCCAAAGGAACTTGCACACATGGAGCAGAAAGGGCCTAATGAGTAGGAATTATCTGCTCTCACCTGTGGCTCTATCCCCACTACTGTCAGTAGCCTTGGAGTTCCTAGACCTCATTTATGCCATGGATATTAATGTGGCCTTTATCCATGAAACAGGAAGCTTGAGGTTGGCTTAATCAACAGGTATCAGCCATGCTCACCTGTGCTGTGCCTTTTAACCTCTGTTGTCTGCCTCTAGATCCTTTAGATCCAGTTTTCTTTCTAGGGCTTTAACCCAAAGTCTGGAATTGGTCTGGGACAAAAATGTATCTCAGAGGAATTTGCATGGACACCTTATCATAAGCCAAATGGTAAGATAAAACTGTGGGACTGAGTCCTCCTCTGACAAGGGAGAGAAAAGATGTCTTACGACACACCCATATAACTGGTAGCTATAGTTATGCTTATTAGGATTTGGGTGCATGGTGCCTGGCTTTGGTTAGCTCCCTTAGTCTTTCCCAAAAGGAAACTTCTGAGTGATGGGCATACTATTTATCCCCTATTTATTCCATCACCTGGCAGGATTTTCAGAATAATTGTTCACGACTAGAATATTGATCAGCATTTCTACATTACTCTTTCCCTTTTGTTCTTCCTGAACTGCAGCCAGAGATTGCTGGTTGGTTCACAGGAACAAGCAGGATTAGTCTAAAATGTAGGAGAAAACTTGAAAACATTAGTGAGTTTAAAATTTAATGACAAACGTATGAGAAGGTTTGGAACATAATTTCACTCTCTCCAGTCCTCATGTTTGTTTAAAAAAACAAGTCACAATGGGACTGAGTTGTTTGAAAAATAGACTTTAGTTTTATACTTGGCCTGATTATTTGCATAAAGTGTAGCAAGAATAATTATTTCTACATAGGCCTTTTGGATTGGCCTTGTTCCACAAGGAGTCTGAGATAAGATATTTTAAAGCTGAGCCCAGCCATGTGTTAGAATACTCAAATACCTGTGAGTTGGGTGATTCTCCCCTCATAATGTCCCAAGATAAATTTGGAACTCCTGGACCTGGTAGAAAGTGACATTCTTTACTGACCACAGGTCAGGAACCCTGTATACGAACTGCATAGACAAAGAAATGAGGCCAGTCTCCCCACTGGGCTTTTATTGGCTCTGCAACTTGAGATTGACTTCTTTTTTTTTTTTTTTGAGACGGAGTTTCGCTCTTGTTACCCAGGCTGGAGTGCAATGGCGCAATCTCGGCTCACCGCAACCTCCGCCTCCTGGGTTCAGGCAATTCTTCTGCCTCAGCCTCCTGAGTAGCTGGAATTACAGGCACGCGCCACCATGCCCAGCTAATTTTTCATATTTTTAGTAGAGACAGGGTTTCACCATGTTGACCAGGATGGTCTCGATCTCTTGACTTCCTGATCCACCTGCCTTGGCCTCCCAAAGTGCTGGGATTACAGGCGTGAGCCACTGCACCTGGCCTTGACTTCTTAAATATAATTAATTTTTCTATGTTGATCTTGTATTCTATGACCTTGCTGAACTCATTTGTTAGCTCTAGATTTTATTATTATTATTATACTTTAAGTTCTGGGATACATGTGCAGAACATGCAGGTTTGTTACATAGGTGTACACATGCCATGGTGGTTTTCTGTACCCATCAGCCCATCATCTCCATTAGGTATTTCTTCTTATGCTATCCCTTCCCTACCCCCACACCCCCGACAGGCCCCAACATGTGATGTTCCCCCTTACTGTGTCCATGTGTTTTCATTGTTCAGCTCCTACTTATGAGTGAGAACATGTGGTGTTTGGTTCTCTGTTCTTGTGCTAGTTTGCTGAGGATGATGGTTTCCAACTTCATCCATGTCCCTGCAAAGGACACAAACTCATCCTTTTTTATGGCTGCTTAATATTCCATGGTATGTATGTGCCACATTTTCTTTATCCAGTCTGTCATGGATGGTCACTTGGGTTGGTTCCAAGTTTTTGCTATTGTGAACAGTGCTGCAATAAACATACATGTGCATGTATCTTTATAATAGAAAAATTTATAATCCTTTGGGTAGATACCCAGTAATGGGATTGCTGGGTCAAATAATATTTCTGGTTCTAAATCCTTGAGGAATTGCCACACAGTCTTACACAATGGTTGAACTAGTTTATACTCCCATCAACAGTATAAGTGTTCCTATTTCTCCACATTGTCTCCAGTGTCTGTTGTTCCCTGATGTTTTAATGATCACTGTTCTAACTGGCATCAAATGGCATCTCATTGTTGTTTTGATTTGCTTTTCTCCAATGACCAGTGATGATGAGCTTTTTTTAATATATGTTTATTGGCTGCATAAATATCTTCTTTTGAGAAGTGTCTGTTCATATCCTTTACCCATTTTTTGATAGAGTTGTTTGCCTTTTTCTTGTAAATTTGTTTAAGTTCTTTGTAGATTCTGGATATTAGCACTTTGTCATATCCATAGATTGTAAAATTTTTTCACATTCTGTAGATTGTCTGTTTGCTCTGATGATAGTTCCTTCTGCTGTGCAGAAGCTCTTTAGTTTAATTAGATTCCATTTGTCAATTTTGGCTTTTGTTGCCATTGCTTTTGTTGTTTTAGTCATGAGTCTTTGCCCATGCCTATATACTGAATGGCATTACCTAGGTTTTCGTCTAGTGTTTTTATGGTTTTAGATTTAGATTTAACATTTAAATCTTAAATCCATCTTGAGTTAATTTTTGTATAAGGTATAAAGAAGGGGTCTAGTTTCAGTTTTCTGCATATGGCTAGCCAGTTTTCCCAAAACCGTTTATTAAATAGGGAATTGTTTCCCCATTGCTTTTTTTTTGTGTGTGTCAGGTTTGTCAAAGATCAGATGGTTGTGGAAGTGTTGTGTTATTTCTGAGGCCTCTGTTCTGTTCCATTGGTCTACATATTGGTTTTGGTACTAATGCCATGTTGTTTTGGTTACCTATAGCCTGGTAGTATAGTTTGAAGTAAGGTAACGTGATGCCTCTAGCTTTGTTCTTTTTGCTTAGAACTGACTTGGCTATACAGGCTCTTTTTTGATTCCAGATAAAATTTAATGTTTTTTTTTCTAATTCTGTGAAGAAAGCCAATGGTACCTTGATGGGGATATCATTGAATCTATAAATTGCTTTGGGCAGTATGGCCATTTTCATGATATTGATTCTTCCTATCCATGAGCATGGAATGTTTTCCCATTTGTTTGTGTCCTCTCTTATTTTTTTAGCAGTGGTTTGAAGTTTTCCTTGAAAAGGTCCTTCACATCCCTTGTAAGTTGGATTCCCGGATATTTTGTTCTCTTTGTAGCAGTTGTGAATTGGAGTTCGCTCATGATTTGGCTCTCTGTTTGTCTATTATTGGTGTGTAGGAATGCTTGTGAGTTTTGCATAATAATTTTGTATCTAGAGACTTTGCTTAAGTTGCTTATCAGCTTAAGGAGATTTTGGGCTGAGACCATGGGGTTTTCTAAATATACAATTATATCATTTGCAAACAGAGACAATTTGACTTTCTCTTTCCAAATTGAATACCCTTTATTTCTTTCTCTTGCCTGATTGCCCTGGCCAGAACTTCTAATACTATGTTGAATAGGAATGGTGAGAGAAGCCATCCTTGTCTTGTGCCAGTTACCAAAGGGAATGCTTCCAGCTTTTGCCCATTAAGTATGATATTGACTGTGTGTTTGTCATAAATAGCTCTTATTATTTTGAGATATGTTTCATCAATACCTACTTTATTGAGCGTTTTTGAATAAAAAGCTATTGAATTTTTTTGAAGGCCTTTTCTTCATCTATTGAGATAATCATGTGTTTTTTGCCATTGGTTCTGTTTATCTGATAAATTAGGTTTATTGATTTGTGTATGTTGAATGACCCTTGTATCCCAGGGATGAAGCCAACTTGAATGTGGTGGATAAGCTTTTCGGTATGCTGCTGGATTAGGTTTGCCAGTATTTTATTGAGAATTTTCACATCAATGTTCCTCAGAGATAATGACCTGAAATTTTCTTTTCCGGTTATATCTCTGCCACATTTTGGTATAAGGATGATGCTGGCCTCATAAAATGAGTTAGGGAGGAGTCCCTCTTTTTCTATTGTTTGGAATAGTTTCAGAAGGAATGGTATCAGCTGTTCTTTGTACCTCTGGTAGAATTTGGCTGTGAATCTGTCTGGTCCTAGACTTTTTTTGCTTGGTAGGCTATTAATTACTGCCTCTATTTCAGAACTTGTTATTGGTCTATTCAGGGATTTGACTTCTTTCTGGCTTAGACTCGGGAGGGTGTATGTGTCCAGGAATTTATCCATTTCTTCTAGATTTTGTAGTGTATTTGCATAGAGGTGTTTATAGTATTCTTTGATGGTAGTTTGTATTTCTGTGTGATCAGTGGTGATATCCCCTTTATCATTTTTTATTGTGTCTATTTGATTCTTGTCTCTTTTCTTCTTTATTAGTTTGGCTAGTGGTCTATCTATTTTGTTGAACTTTTTAAAAACCAACTCCTGTATTCATTGATTTTTTTTTGGAAGTTTTTTTGTGTCTATCTCCTTCGATTCTGCTCTCATCTTAGTTCTTTCTTGTCTTCTGCTAGCTTTTGAATTTGTTTACTCCTGCTTCTCTAGTTCTTTTAATTGTGATGTTAGGGTGTTGATTTTAGGTCTTTCCTGCTTTCTCTCATGGGCATTTGTGCTATAAATTTCCCTCTAAATACTGCTTTTGTTTTATCCCAAAGATTCTTGTACATTGTATCTTTGTTTTCATTGGTTTCAAAGAACTTATTTATTTCTGTCTTAATTTTGTTATTTACCTAGTAGTCATTGAAGAGCAGATTGTTTAGTTTTCATGTAGTTGTGTGGTTTTGATTGAGTTTCTTAATCCTGAGTTCTAATCTGATTGCACTGTGGTTTGAGAGAAGTTTATTATGATTTTTTTTTTTTTGGTATTTCCTAAGGGGTATTTTACTTCCAATTATGTGGTCAATTTTAGAATAAGTGCAATGTGGTGCTGAGAAGAATGTATATTCTGTTGATTTGGGGTGATGAGTTCTGTAGATGTTTATTAGGTCCACTTGGTCCAGAGTTGAGTTCACGTCCTGAATATCTTTGTTAATTTTCTGTCTCATTGATCTGTCTAATATTGACAGTGGGATATTAAAGTCTCCCACTATTATTGTATGGGAGTCTAAGTCTCTTTGTGGGTCTCTAAGAACTTGCTTAATGCTTCTGTATTGGGTGCAAATATATTTAGGATAGTTAGCTCTTCTTGTTGCATTGAACCCTTTACCATTATGTAATGCCCTTCTTTGTCTCTTTTGATCTTTGTTGCTTTAAAGTCTATTTTATCAGAGACTAGGATTGCAACCCCTGGGATTTTTTTTTTCTTTCCATTTGCTTGGTAAATATTCCTCTATCCCTTTATTTTGAGCCTATGGGTGTTATTGCATGTGAGATGGGCCTCCTGAATACAGCACACAGATGGGTCTTGACTCTTTATCCAATTTGCCAGTCTGTATCTTTTAATTGGGGCATTTAGCTTGTTTACATTTAAGGTTAATATTGTTATGTGTGAATTTGACTATAAGATCCCACTATCTTTTAATGTGGTTCTCAATGTAAGCAGAGGAAATATATAAGAAAATTATTTTATAAATATTAAAGGAAAAGAGGTTAAAGAGTAAAGAATATAAAAGGCATAGGGGATAAGATTTTAATACTTAAACTGATGAAATACTGACATCATATACTGTGATAAGTTTTGTGTATGTAACTTAATATCTAGAGTAACTGCTAAACAGCTACAAAATGAGATGTACCTAAATATACTTTCAAGAAATCAAATGGGAATATAAAAACATGATCAATCTATGCAAAGCAAGAAAAAAAGAAATATAAAACAGATAAACAAAAAATAAGATGTCAGCCTTAACATGTCAAGTTTTACATTAAAATTAAGTGGTCTAAATATGCCAATTAGAAAAAAGAGATGAGGACAGTGATATTAGTATGATAGCAGAATAGGAGCTTGCTATGGCCATCCCCCTCACCTACAGAAGCATTGATTTTGACCCAAGAGAATGTCTTTGTGGGAGTCTAAGAGACTGGTGGAAAATTTCCAGCACTGTGTTGGTGTGGAGGAAAAGTTAAACATTAAATTTGAACTCAATTGAACATGGACACAAACAACGGTCATCAAGTCCTGGAATGGGTTGTTTGAGGCTCTTGTGGTGTTCATCCAGCACTGTTTTGGAGAAATCTCTATTTAAATTCAGTACTATACATTACTTATTGAAAAACAGTAGACAATTGCAAAAACAAGTTGATCTTTTTGTGTTTTTTGAGTCTGGTGATGAAGGGCCTTGTGACTGGATCTCACGTAAAACAACTTGTTACAAAAAGAGCTAGGGTCCCAGAATGCACCAGAGCTTCATGAGACATCTCCTTGTCTGTGCACGGACGAGTGGCTGACTCTGGAGCCCAGGCTGTTGCTTCCCTGTCTGGTGATGAAACCTCCATAGTTTGGTAAGTGCAGTTGTCTGACTTTGGAGCCCCGGCTGTTGCTTTCCAATCTGGTGGTGAATCCTCTACAGTCTGGTGAATATATAGATCTCTTTTTGCAATTTGCTTATTGTATCATTTGCTTATTATATTAATTTGCTTATTATATCATTTGCTTATTATATCTGCATTGCCATTTACATGGGCTTAAGCTTATTTACCCTTAAAGGTATTGTGTGTGTGCCTTTTCTTGTCCCCTCACGCATCTCCTGCACAGAACAGTTGGAGTCAAAAGTTTGAGAATAGATACATGAAGAGAGCAAAAGACCCTGCCCCCAAGGCAGCACAGCTAACTGCCAAGAGAGATCCCCCTTAGTTGGTTATTTCTTTCAGAAGGAAAGTGAGAGTGTAGTGAGTGAGTGCCCAGCTATCTTAGCAGTGTGGGATGCTGACCAAGAAGTTCACTTCTTTCTCACCCCACTCATAGTACTCAGTTGATTGTCAGGGCTGAGTGCTGAGGAAAGGCTGGTAGCAGAGAAGAAAAGCCCTAGACACAACTACTTTGCTCCTCAGACCACCAGGAAGCCTACCCACAAGACATATGGGACTACTTGCCTATGAATGCACCCCTAACTGATTCATGGGCATCTCAAGTGCCCTGTGAGCCTCATTTTGCCTCTGCTCTTGACTCCACAAATGTAACCAGATGCCTAGTGCAAGTCTCTAACTGACAGCCTATTTGACTCTGTGGGATTGGGAGAAAAAACACAAACTCAAGCATTGCAGGGTATTGAACCTAGAGAAAGCAAATGGGAGGCTCTCAGCACCTGACCTGGCTTCGTAGCTTGAGAAGGCATGTAATCTTCAGACTTCTCATTTCTCGCCTTCCCACAGATGGAACAAAAGGGTTCGAGCTGGCATAGTCATAGAAAAGATCTGAGAAATCCTTAGAATGCAACTGGACTGATTAATGAAGTATGTCTATCCCAAAGCCAGTCAGTAAAGACTGGAGGAGTTGACTGCTTCTTAAAAGGTGAAGACAGCAATGCAAGACTTCAAAAGGATGCAAAGAAGCAAGGACAAGGACATCCAGGAAACTCAAAACTATGTAATTTTTCAGTTTCTTAGCCAATTTGCTTTAATCATCTCATCTTTCAGATTCTTTTTACATGTGTTTCATACTTTAGGCCAGTGTTTTTTAGCTATACTTAGTAAAATAAATAGAAAAGTATATCTACTCCATCTTTCATAAAGCAGAAGTCTTCATCCTTATTGCTTAATTTTTCTTTGTTTAGTTCAGTTTTTTTTTTCACCTGTACCCTTTTACAGAGCTCTACCAAGGGTGGTGATCTCTTGCAATGTTTTGCACCTGTCTTTATTCTCAGTTTTCCTAACAGATTTACAGTAAACATTGATCATACAAAATATTTCTATATTTAAGAAAAGATCCTACAAATTCATTCAATCCAAGATATGAATGACTAAATCTAACTTAATATGCTATATAACCCAGGCCTATATTTATTTTAACAGATAAAGTTTCTAAAGCCAAATCAGTTAGTCTCGAGTGCTTGAATCGAGTATGGTCATGGCAGATCATATGGTCAAAGGGATTTTCTTTTTGTGGCCTAAGTCATTTTTCATTTTGATAATACTTGAATGTAAAGCAGTTTGGTGATAAAAGCCAAATTCTTAGTTTTAAATCTGTATCTTTATGTAAATCTTTAAACTGGAATTTTTTTCTAGGAGTACCATAACATCATTTTTAAACATTGTCATTTTTGTTGGTCAAATATTCTAACTAACATTACTGCAGAATGTTATAAATCAGCAGTTTTAATGAATATTTTCGACTGATGGAAAATGACACTACTTCATTTTACTGCCTATTAAATAGACATATTAGCTGAACATTAGCAACTTTTCTTTCTTACTTTTTTTCTCAGGGAAAATTAGACCCTGAAAAATGATTTAAACATAATGCCTGTGAAAAAGCTTAAACCAGTTGAATTATCTGCAGTGATAACCCAATAATGTGTCATTGTTTAAAGACTAGCATTGTTTAAAGACTTGGGGAGCATTATGTATTGGGGACAAAATATTTGATAGTCTAAAATTATTTGTTTGGTAGTGCTGCTGGTTCTCTCTTTGATCTTTCTCTCTTCTTTTTCTCCAAAGGAATAAGCCAGGCACACATACTGGGGTTGGGAAAGCAGATTTTGGTGATAACAGAGTGGTTAGATATAGAAAGGCTGGAGGATAAACAGCAACCATGTCCTGGGAAGCACAGAAATCCAAAAATAGGCAAACGGATTTCTTATCACATGGGAATCAAAGCCAAGAACATTCAGAACCAGTTTTACAATGGAAAAGGGTAAGGAGAGAGAAACAAGGGGAATATCCAAGAAAATTCACAGGAATGGAGCTGAGATAATACTTAAGCTTTTACCGGCTGTTGATTTTTGGATTGGATTAATTTCAATGTCCAGGGCTACATTCTGTATAGCCTTAAATGTGTTCCTAGATAAATTTTCGAACTTTTCCAAATGTAATTGTATGACTCCATGTTGTGTGTATGTGTGTATATGTATACACACATATATATATGCACATATACATATATGTATACATATAGGCACATTCACATGCACATGTGTGTTCAGTGGTTGTGGGCATATAAGACAGTAAAACAGTAACATCAAAGGAACTTTATTTTAGCAAGACTATTCAGCAAGATTCTTTAAAAATTTGATATTTTTAAATGTTTTCTGGTTAGCTGTATTTAGAAGAAAGGGTCATGTCAATTAAGAAAATAACAGCTTCGAATCAAGGATTTGTTTAAATATGAGGTGATATAATGATCAACTAGACACAGATCGTTTAAGTGGATCACAGTCTATTATTTCATCATGATTAGATGTATAAAATATGCAAAAATACAATGGCCAATTTTTAAAATTATGACTTCTAATATGGTTTTAAAAAAACAGAAAAGAAACAATTAACCCAGAAAAACAAAGACTTAGTACTTACATAGAAGTTACATTGATTACAGAGATTCAAGTCACTCCAATGCCAATTTATTTAACAATGGTTCAAAATTAAGCAATTTATGGTATATAGCAAATGTCCAGTAAAAATCTGATCTTTTCACAGATTGAAGCAGTAAATAAATTTTTAATTTAGGATTTAAAGATGCAGAGATTTGAGTGGTTGCTAGTATAATAATCATCTATTCTACATTTTAGCCATCTTGTTGTTAGTTTGACTTCTGAACTGAAAGGTTTTGTATTTGTTTGTAAAATAAATTATCCCATTGTTAAACAGTTCAAAATATTACAAAATAATGTTTCTTCTGATATCTTCATGACTGTAAACTTGAACCCCAGAAAGGAAATGCTAAATACAAAGAAAACATTATTTATTATTCTAACAAACTTGTATAAAATAATTCTACAAAGATCATGTTCTAAAGGCTCATTAGTTACTTGACATATGAGGAATTTCAGATTCTGCTGTAGCTCAATTATAAGCTTACAAAATCTATAATTCAAAGAATTTTACCTTTTTTTTTATTAAAGTACTGTTTGTCAACATTTCCTCATCTGGAGATGCTCCTATTATCCATCATCTCTCAAAGATTAATAGTCAATCTACCATCACATCTAGATTTGAGAGATTCGGCATTTTAAAATAAGTCAGACCCTCTTCAGTTACTTTACAAAATTTAAACTTCAGAGCTTTTTTAAAACCAAAGAATGATTAAGTGGGAAAGTACATGAGAGGATGCAAGCCCTTAAGATAATTTGAAATCTTCCTGTTCAGTCTGAAAATTGTTCATCTAGATTGAGACGGAAATAAGATAGGAACTGTGTTCTTAACCTTTTTGTGTGACTTCTAAAAACTTCTTCGTACTGAAAAACCATGCTTTAAAGAGATTATTTAAAAATAAGGTCACATAGTTTTGCCTTATTATATCATTCAAGTAAAATCTTTAGTCTGATATTCTTGATCACTTTGTCCACAGAGTCAAACTCTGTAAAATATTTGAAGAGATTTATTCTGAGACAAATATGAGTGACCAATGGCTCATGGCACAGCTCTCAGGAGAGCCTGAGAACATGTGCCCAAGATGGTCAAGGTACAGCTTGGTTTTATACATTTTATGGAGACATGAAACATCAATTACATACATGTATGATGTACATTGGCTTTGTTCAGAGAGGTGAGGCAACTTAAAGTGAGGGCTTCCAGGCCACAGGTATATTCGAAGATTTTATGACTGGCAATTTGTTGAAAGAGTCAAGTTATTGTCTAAAAACTTAGAAATGTCTGGGTTAAGATAACAGTTTATGGAGATGAAGATTTTATCATGCAGGTGAAGCATCCAGGTAGCAGGCTTCAGAAAGAATAGATTGTAAAATTTTTTTATCAGACTTAAATAATCTCTTCTATCAGTGATTCCAAAAGGGAGGAGAGCATAATGAGGCGTGTCTGACACCCCCTTACCATCATGTCCTGAACTAGTTTTTCTGGTTAGTTTTGGAATGCCCTTGCCAAAAGGAGGGATCTATTCAGATGCTTGGAGAGGTTTAGAATTTTATTTTTGGTTTACAATTCAGAGAAATGACTGGTTATCTTGCAGGGTTCAGGAGACAGTGATGGCATCTGACATTCTGTTTAGCAGTGTGGCTGCTTCTGTGACTCAGTTGCTTTTTATGTCTGGCTTTTATCCCAGTACTATTCCCAGCACACAGAGTAGACAAAGTGGCCTATCATATGGGGAACAATAATGTAGGTGAGCATCTTAAAGGATATTAATCATAACTACACATTCATGGATGTAATATTTTATAAATTTTTAATCTCTTTCAATCCTATGAAAAAGCCATTAATATTATAGAATCCATTGTATTGATGAAGAAAGAGACCCAGAGGAATGAGAAGACTTTGATAGAGAAAGGAGAAGATCTGAATCTCAAACTTAGGTCTTATGGCCTCCAAATACTCAGCTCATCTGACACCATTGATTCTTTAAACATACATTGCACTAATTCCCAAAACACATAATACAACAGACATTTGGTTCCATTGCTGTTAGCTTTTTAAATCTCTAGCATTATTTAGTTGTTGCTATTTTATTTACGATCTCCCAAACCTGGGTATAAAAATCAGGCTTACTATTTCTTTATTTTTCTCCTCAAAGCACCTAATGCAGGTGAAGCCTCCAGGTAGCAGGCTTTCTAGAGGTCCCTTATGATGGTCCCTTATAATGAAATGTTTGCTCAAAAACTATTTATGGAGTCATAGTTAATGTATTAGCTCATTAGTATCAATTGCTATTTAGCAGAGATCAAATGTATGCACTTTGACAGGTAAAAGAGCTATGAACCTGGGACAGGAATCATGGAGAGAAGCAATATGCAATTTTGTGAATTATTAATTCATAAAGGGAACTAGGATTGGACCCCTGTGGGAAGCCTTGAAGAAGAAAGACTAGGAAAATTGCTAAGAGATGGGAATAATGTGTTGATGATATTTTACCCCCGACCAATAGACTTTAGGCATAGAGAAGAACTTCATGGGAGCTCAAGAACAAAGTCCCTTTTAGGAGCTTCTCATTTGTGCAGATTATCATTTCCTCTCGTCAACACTCTTTGCTGCCAAAACTTTGGCTTAGGTGATGTCACTTCAAGTTTACCAGAAATACCTTCATCTCCCTCCTTTCATCTTCTCTTACCTTCTATCTTTTTCTATAAAAAATGGAAATAACTATAATACTAAATACATATCTAATTGTGAAAGTAATATATACTCAGAAATTACTAAAAATAAAGCAAAATTTAAAAATTAAAGAAGAAAATAAAGCAATCTCTAAAATTAGCTTCAAGAAATAACCATTCAAATTATATGGCATGCCAGACTTTTTATATGTATATAAATATTCAAGGGTAGCATTTAAGACTGTTTTATTGACATCTGTTTTAACATATCAGCATTACTTTTAAAACTGCAAAAAAAAGTCATTGCATCCTGCAGCTCCTATTTAAAACCATTTCCTTATTGCTGAACATTCAAGTTTATATAATAAACCCCTTTATGTAAACATCTTTGTCAATTTGTGTGATTATTTTTCAATAGGTATTTATAAAAAGTGGAAATTTGGGGTCAAAGATAGGAACATTTTGAAGGCTTTTCAAACAGACTTTTCAATTTCCTTGAGCAGTCTGCTAACAGGAGTGTCCTTGTACTGTCTTCAATGCAAGATATTATCAAACATTTTAATCTTTGCAAGTACAACTCTAAAAAATTGTTTAATTTATATTCATTTAAGTACTAGTGAAATTGATTATTTTGAAAATATAAATGGAACATATTTATATTTTTATTTTTTCTTGTATAAATTTTCAGCTTATATTCCTGCTATAGTATTATTTTTAACTGATTTGTTTATCTGTCTATCTATATATCTATTTTATATGTACACATATTTATGGCTGGATAATATTTTAAGATACATATTTTATTCCTTTTTCTTCCTATATACTTTTGGAAGAAAAGTATATTGTCCCACTACTGTGTCATTTTCCTATTTAAGCATTATATCAGGGAGATATAAGGTGTAGAAAGAAGCAGCCAGCAAAAAATTCTGATTTCCTTTTCATCGGCTCTCATCTCAAATCCTTAGACTCATTGAAGAGCAAAAGATTTATCAGCCAGAAAATGACTAAGAGTCCAGAAAAAAGCAAGAAGAGAGTATTTTCCTATACTAAAAGGTGATTCTTCTGGCTGGGGAGCTTCATATTTATTTGTAAATATAAGCAATTTTGGTAGTTAAGCTAGTGGAACTAAGCTTTTTTATAGCTATCTGCAGCATAAATACACCCCAGAAATTGGTTGTATCATTTGCAACCAGTGAAGTTACTTATTTAACTCAGCCATCACAAAGTTAAGGCAGATGGTTCTGGAAGACTGAGTGGTATAGTGGAAAGGATACTTTCAGGGCATTAGAAAGGTTATCTGGGATCTGATTCTGTCTCTTCTACTGACTTATGCAATCACGCAACTTTGCAAAACTCTCCTCATTATGCAAGAAATACAACCAATAACACCAAAAGGAAAGGAAATCGTCATTTTGTGTAATATTTACTATGGTTTGAATATTTGTTCATTTCAAAATATAGAATGTTGAAGTGTAATTGCCATTGTAAAAGTAGTAAGAGGCAGAATTTTTTTTTTAATTATTTTCTTTTTTATTTTTTTTATTTTTTATTGGATTTTAGGTTTTGGGGTACATGAGCAGAGCATGCAAGACAGTTGCGTAGGAACACACATGGCAGTGTGCTTTTCTTTCCTTCTCCCCTTCACCCACATTTGGCATTTCTCCCCAGGCTATCCCTCCCCACCTCCCCCTCCCACTGGCCCTCCCCTTTTCCCCCCAATAGACCCTAGTGTTTAGTACTCCCCTTTCTGTGTCCATGTGTTCTCATTTTTCATCACCCACCTATGAGTGAGAATATGCTTCGGCAGCACATATACTAAAAAAAAAAAAAAAAAAAAAAAAAAAAAAAAAAAAGAGGCAGAATTTTTAAGAGGTGATTAGGCCATGATGACTCCAGCCTCAAAAGTTGGGTTGGTGCCATTATAAAAGGGTGAAGCTGTTTTTGTCTTGCTGTCACTCTCCCATCTTCTGCCATGTGATGATGCAGAAATAAGGCCCTCACAAGACACCAGCACATTGATATTAGACTTTCCAGTTTCCAAAACTGTGAGCCAATAACTTGTTTGTTATAAGTTACCTGGTCTCAGGTGTTCTGTTATATCAGCACAAAATGGGGTAAGACAATATTGCACATTTCATGTGCTGTTATATAAAATATTTAATGTAACTTCACAGCACTCAATGCTCTGAGATGTGAAGCACAAAGAAAAAAACCCAACAAATTGTTTATAAATCATAAAAATTTGTTTTCCTAGAACACAGTTTAGTATGATTGATATCTGACAATCCAACATGTAGACAAAACTTATGTTCAGGGCACCAGCAAAGCAACAACAACCACAAAATGAATGAGAAAAAGTATCTGTTCATCATTTAATATTAGATATCTCAAATGTAAAAGAAAAAATGATCATGAAGGACAAAATAAGAATATTGCTGAACTTTATGACATTTAACCTTATGATTTAGAATCCTTTGAGATTGAACCAGGACAAGGCACCAAAAGGCTTTAACCAACCATGCTGACCACATGTACCCTGATTTAGTGGCATTTGGCTATGAAATGATTGGTTCTTTTGAGATATGAATCACCTCTTGGCCTCTCCTTGTAGTTATTTGACATAAATATCTCATGTAAGCATCCCCACTAAAGGCTAGCAGATATGGGCATGTGGGAAGGGATGAGGAAACCAAAAGAGTCCAATTTTGGAAATTGCTGGCAAGAGTTTTGTTGGAGGGTGTTGCTCAAATGAAGGCTTCCCTTGGTCTCTCCTCTGTGTTCATACAAATAGTTAAGAATTGACCTTATATCCAAAGTTTATTTGGGAACTCTTATTCCATTAAGATTGCTATCGATGTCTCCAGACTGTCCTTTTTATAGGAGAGAATCTAAATGACTTAAGATATTTTGAAAGTCTCATTTTTTGAGGTTTACTAATACTTTATTCAAAAGGTTAAAAATTTGCAAGCTTGATGACTTAAATGCATTTGAAAAATCGATTCAGAAAGGTACCTCCTGCCAACTACTGGAACCACAGATGAGTTGAACTCCTTTCAATTTCTCTTGCTATTCAGTGTGGGTCTCTAGTGTTTTTGCACTCTAGCCAAAAGCTTTTAGACTTAGGATAAAGCCCTCTGAGTGACAAGATAAAATATATGTGTATTTTACTGTTGCATATCTTTAAGCCAGATGTTCTATGTTTAAAAAGAAAATAAGAATGAAAGATTTAAAAAGGCCTTGGTTGCATGCAGTCAAAATTACATTTTATTCAGTTAACAGTCTCTACGCTGAGCATATGACTGAATGATATATTATTTAAATAGCTTCTTAATTCTAGCTTCAAAAGAGATTTAATGGGTTATATTAGTTTGAACACTATTCAGTAAATGTATAGAGTTATCTCTAGAGAAAATGGGCATTTTAAAGATTTATACTGATTGTTTCTTATTTTATTTCTTTTCAGGATGGTGCTTAACTCAGTGCCCTCTTGAATACAAAAGGAAGAAGGGCAGGCTTAAATTAAGGCTGTTCCCAGACATTAATGAGATGGTGGGAGGGATGGAAGTAGGAGGCAGACTGAGCAATAACTGCTATGCATGATTTCATGTGGCACCAAACAAGTATTACATATCTCATCTTATTTAATCTTTATAACAGTATTACAAATGTGAGCATTATTTTTCTTATTTTACAGATTAGAAGACTAAGGCTTAGAAGATTTAAGTAACTTGCAAAGGTCATGTAGTGATCAGGTGGCTATGGATATAATCCCAAGAGTAGTCTATGTGAAAGCTTATATGCTCCATGCTGCTTTTCTACGTCAGAAATTCTCCCTTTCTCTACTGTTTCCCTCACAGAATGACCACATGATTATTCTGATAGCTTAATGAAAAGTGTGATCCTGCCTAAGCAAACTTCTCATTTGCTTAATTCAGTGCTGGATATAGAGAAGATGAATGTGGCCTCAGGCATCTAACAGTGAAGTCTGCTTATTTTCTTAACTTTTAATATTTTAACTTGCCTACTCTAAAGTTGTTATAGAGTCAATTGAGTTTTCTATTTCCTGGGAAAGTATTTTGTAAACCATAAAGCACTAAGTTGCTTTAATAATTTATTTTAATTTTAAGGATTTTTAAAACATTCCCTCATCTGCTTTAAGTAGTTGAAGACATTTATTTTAATTAAAATATTAAATGAGACTTAGTAAACATATTGAGCCACTGGAGACCATATCCAATTTAGGATAATTCATCTGTAGATTAGTTTTCCGGCTGATCATCTAAGTCACGTTCAAAGATAACAATTAGAGGATAGCACAAATTTTAATTATTTTTAAAATTATTTTGCATTACAAATAATATATACAAAAATTTTATATATACATTTTGAAGTTCTGGTCAGAACAATCAGTCAAGAGAAAGAAATATTTTCAATTAGAAAAAGAGGAATTCAAACTGTCTCTATTTGCAGATGACATGATTTTATATTTAGAAGACCCCATCATCTCAGCCCAAAATCTCCTTAAGCTGGTAAGCAACTTCAGCAAAGTCTTGGGTTACAAAATCAATGGGCAAAAATCACAAGCATTCCTATACACCAATAACAGACAAACAGAGAGTCAAATCATGAGCAAACTCCCATTCACAATTGCTACAAAGAGAATAAAATACCTAGGAATACAACTAACAAGGGATGTGAAGGACCTCTTCAAGGAGAACTAGAAACCAATGCTCAAGGAAATAAGAGAGGACACAAACAGATGGAAAAACATTCCATGCTCATGATTAGGAAGAATCAATATCATAAAAATGGGCATACTGCCCAAAGTAGTTTATAGATTTAATGCTATCCCCATCAAGCTACCATTGGCCTTCTTCACTGAACTGGAAAAAAACCACCTTATACTTCATATGGAACCCAAAAGAGGCTGCATAGCCAAGACATGTCTAAGCAAAACAAACAAACAAACAAAAAAAGCTGGAGGCATCATGCTACCTGACTTCAAACTATACTACAAGGCCACAGTAATCAAAACACGATGGCGTTGGTAAGAAAACAGACATATAGACCAAAGGAACAGAACAGAGGCATCAGAAGTAATGCCATACATCTGCAATCTTCTGATCTTTGACAAACCTGCCAAAAACAAGCAATGGGGAAAGGATTCCCTGTTTAATAAATGGTGTTGGGAAAACTGGCTAGACATATGCAGGAAGCTGAAACTGGACCCCTTCCTTACACCTTACACTAAAATGAACTCCAGATGGATTAAAGATTCAAACATAAGACATAATACCATAAAAACCCTAGAAGAAAATCTAGGCAAAACCATTTAGGATTTAGGCATAGGCATGGACTTCATGACTAAAACACCAAAAGCAATGGCAACAAAAGCCAAAATAAACAAATGGGATCTAATTAAACTTAAGAGCTTCTACACAGCAAAAGAAACTATCATTAGAGTGAACCGGCAACCCACAGAATGGGGAAAAATTTTTGCAATCTACACATCTGACAAAGGGCTAATATCCAGAATCTATAAAGAACTTAAACAAATTTACAAAAAAAAAATCAAAAAGTGGGCAAAAGATATGAACAGACACTTCTCAAAAGAAGATATTTATGCAGCCAACAAGCATACAAAAAAATGCTCACCATCACTGGTCATTAGAGAAATGCAAATCAAAACCACATTGAGATACCATCTCATGCCAGTTAGAATGGCAATCATTACAAACTCTGGAGCTAACAGATGCTGGAAAGGATGTGGAGAAATAGGAATGCTTTTACACTGTTGGTGGGAAGGTAAATTAGTTCAACCATTGCAGAGGACAGTGTGGTCATTCCTCAAGGATCTAGAAATAGAAATTCCATTTGACCCAGCAAGCCCATTACTAGATGTATACCCAAAGGATTATAAATCATTCTATTATAAAGACACATGCACACGTATGTTCAATTGAGGCACTGTTTACCATAGCAAAAACTTGGAATCAAGCCAAATTCCCATCAATGATAGACTAGATAAAGAAAATGTGGCACATATACACCATGGAATACTTTGCAGCCATAAAAAAGGATGAGTTCATGTCCTTTGCAGAGACATGGGTGAAGCTGGAAACCATTATTCTCAACAAACTGTCACAGGAACAGAAAACCAAACACTGAATGTTCTCACTTGTAAGTGGTTGTTGAACAGTGAGAACACATGGACACAGGAGGGGAACCTCACACACCGAGGACTGTTGGGGGGTGGCAGGCTAGGGGAGGGATAGCGGGGGGTGGGGAAATTGGGGCGGGATAACATTAGGAGAAATACCTAATGTGGATGACAGGGGGATGGATGCAGTAAACCATGATGGCATGTGTATAGCCATGTAACAATCCTGCACAATCTGCTCATGTACCCCAGAACTTAAAGTATAATAAAAAAAGAATAAAAACAAAAAATTATATCATCTAAAACAAAGTAATCATGGCTAATATATTTCATAGAAAACTTCTTTTTCTCCCTTCCTTCTCTCTTTCTCTCTCTCTCTAGAAAATATTTGTATATGTGGGGATATATTATATTGGGGTCATTCAATACATACAGCTTCACATTATGCTAATTTCTTCATGTTGCATCTGATTTTTATTTCATTATTAACTCTTTAGATATTCTTTAATAGTTACATAACAGTCTCCCAATTTTGAGATCACTTTCAATTTTTTACAAAGCTAAATGATGTTTTAGTGAATATTATTTAATGTTTATGATTGCCTGGGATTCTCATTATTGCTTTAGAAATACTTCTTAGAGTAGGTCAAAGGATTATTTTTCAAAAGCTCCTAATGAATAATACATGGGATCCAAGAAAAAATACAAAAGCTCTATTATTCACTAAAAGTATACATATAGCTGATTAATATGGAGAATAACCATTATACTTCCAACTTTTTAATC
Source organism: Callithrix jacchus (assembly GCF_049354715.1). Taxonomy (NCBI): domain Eukaryota; kingdom Metazoa; phylum Chordata; class Mammalia; order Primates; family Cebidae; genus Callithrix; species Callithrix jacchus. The sequence goes on along the minus strand of NC_133513.1, from coordinate 83,107,746 downwards.
ATTCCATGGAGATAACCATTAAACAAAAAATTGGGAGTAAAATAGAAATTTCCTACATTAAATTTTATTATTCTTTGAAGTAATAGCTGAATTCGTGAATAATAAGTTGCCATTTGTTTGGTTTGATTTGTAACTCTCTGATTACTAGTAATAGAAGCACTTTTGATATGCTCATTGGCTCCTTTGTTTCTTCTTGGAAGATAGTATTGGCCAAGTGCAGTGCCTCATGTCTGTAATCCCAGCACTTTGGGAGGCCAAGGTAGGCAGATCATGAGGTTAAGAGAGCAAGGCCATCCTGGCCAACATGGTGAAACACCATCTCTACTAAAAATACAGAAATTAGCTGGGTGTGGTGGAGTGTGCGTGTAATCCCAGCTACTTGGGAGGGTGAGGCAGGAGAATTGCTGGAACCCAGGAGCCAGGGGTTGTAGTGAGCTGAGATCACACCACTGCACTTCAGCCTGGGTGATAGAGTGAGACTCCATCTCAAAAAAAAAAAAGAAAAGAAAAGAAAGAAAGTATTGCTATATAGTTGAGAGTGGGGTCTTTGGAGTCATTTAGCATGGTTAGAATCCAGATTTTGGCACTTACGAGATATTTAACTTGTAGAAAATTACTTAAATTTTCTGTGCTTTAGTTTCCTTAGCTAAAAATTGAAGATGATATTGATAGTATCTATCTCATAAAACTAAGTCATATGAGTAAACAGTGTATTAACCCAAGTACATATAAGAATATCTGGCATATGTTAATCTTTAACAAGTCTTAACTTGATTTTATGCATTTTATTCATTTGTTTGCTCATTTTGTATATATCCTTTTGTCTATTTTTTTGTATAGGTGTTCTTTTCTCCTATTGCTTTGTTGATGTCCTTTTGTTTATTTTTTGTATAGGTGTTCTTTTCTCCTATTGCTTAATAGAAAATATTAATAAAAATATTAGCTTTACAGTTTTCTGTTCTCTTTATTTGGGAGTAGGTAGTAAAAGTGAGAAGTCAGAAGGAAGATGAATCTCAAATTGTCTGGAAAACATACAACTTCTTTCTCTTTCTCCTGAAACAAGTCTAGGTTTTCTTCTATTACTGATATACCATCTGCTACAATGGAAAGGGTCTGGGATGTCACAGGTAATTCAATTTGTATACGTATTAAATTCTTCAGTTCTAAAGACATCCAAGGCATTTCAGAGCACCCATGGTAATCGTGTATTCTTTTTGGCAGACCTCATCTTTTGTGTAGGCAGAGGTTGAGTTTTATTCAGAATTTAGTAAGATGAGAGGACTAACACAAGCTGGACTGTAAGACTTAATGGTTTCGGCTTGTCAATCTACTTCTGAGATTAGGATCTAACATGTCATCATGCTGTGCAACTCCCATAGAGTAGTTGCTGGGCAACCAGGCTGTGATTGGGTAGAAATTGTAGGCACTTCTTTGAATCATGATCCCACTTGACCATTTTCACTAACATATTTACTGTTCATTATAATTTCCTTCCATTTGGTTTTCTGACAAACTAATGCCAGTGTTCTCCAGCCAAAAATGCTTTGAAGCTTAATGAGATTTCCATTTCTCATTCTGTTCATTCTCATCAACAAAACCACCCATGAGCTGCCAAGACATGTTTTTCTATCACTGAAGTTATAGCCATACTTAAACTCTGAACTAGAATTAGAACCTCGCAATGATCTAGAGCTTCCAGCTCTCTAGATGGCTATAAACTCCCTGAGCATTCACTCTTAATATGCCCATACTAAGTTTTTGTTGTGGTGTTGATATAACATTGATACAATAAACTGGAAAATTAACAGCCTTTTGATTTATTTCATCCAAGTAGCCTCACTTTTTATTTAGTCACTATTCTGCAGATGAGTACTAAGTGTCTGCTATGTGACTTGCACTATGATAAACTCTCGGAACTCAATTATAACTATGACTAAGCCTCTTTCTTCAATTTTCTTGCTGTCGAGTGGAAGATACAGAGAAGTAGAGAAAATTTTACCATGAAGAGGAAGAAGTGCTCTGTGAGCACAAGAGAGAGACACTTAGGAGGACATAGACGCTTTCCCAGACAAAGTGACAAATAATCTGAGACAGAAAGTATGCGTTAACCAGGACATCAAGAGAAGGAAGAATGAACAAAGTGTTCTGTGCAAAGTGAACAAAATGACAAAGACTGAAAGAGAATTCTCAGCACTTTTCAGTTTTCTTTAAACTGAAAAGTGTTAAATAAAACTGGAGATTGATTGGAAGATGACAAAATTCAAACCTAGAGTATCTATACTTGGAGGATAGGTATTAGGTCTAGTCATTAAGCTATTGTCACATGATATTAGTTTTTCATTCCAAACAAATGATAATGTTTTGTGTTTCTTGGTTATTGCCTTCAAATTTTAGGAATTGTATCCCATAGATCATATGGTGCCACAGTTATATGATTCAAATATTTCCATGTATATTTCTTGTGTTTAAGATGGCTGCTTTCTACTTGAGGTTTAAACATGGATTCTCTATATCTAATTTATAGCAAATATTTAAGTAAATACTGTACTTTCAATTAATTATCTCCTATCAGCTACTTTCCCAATCGTTCACCCAAGGGATTGGATATACCCTAGGTCTTGACTCTTCCTGTGCACGACTCCATCATATAGGTAGGCAAAGCACAATAGGTGAATTTCTGAGAAAGTGATTGTTAATAAAACACATTATTGATAACCCCTGAGCAGCTGGGAGTTGCTGGAAATAAATGACTGTCATTTGGATTATAAATCTACGTTGTAAAAGCAACCACAATTGATCAGTTGGAAGAAAATAACAGTTGTAAAAAAATGACCACAGCACTTTTGAATGAGTATTTATGACAGAATTGAGAAAAGCTATGTTATTCAGAATCCTTCTCCTTCCACTGGTCACCCATACAGATGGAATTCATTCAGGTATAAGCATGCAAAAAAGTTTGCTTTCTTTCAGTGTGTACCTTTCCTGTCTTCTAATCAACAAGTTCAAAAGAGTTCTCTTTGGAGCAGCATATTAGCTGGAGAAATAATGTCTCCTTCATTTGTCCCCAAAGACTCCTTTAATACCCTTGAGTTAAAGGGCAGAAGACAATTCACAGAAGGGGAAGCAGATGTTATTAATGACTCATTCAGGGTAGCACAACAAGTTAGTGTGGAAGCCAAAAATAGAACAAACTCACCAGGGTTGCTAATTGAACAGCAATTGTATTTGTCCAGAATTTGGTACTTTGTACTCTGATTTGTTATCTGCAAATATTCTCAGAATTTGGATTGTTTTCCTTGGTTGGAGAAGCCAATTATCCCAAAGAATAAAATGTCTATAGTAATATTGACTATTATACCTTACCAAAGGTATACCTATACTATTACAGTATACTAAAAAATATGCTATATATCTTTTGGGCTAGGCACTGTGTTAAGTTCATTACATGCACTATGTCATTTAATTCTCACCATTCAATATCTGTGATGTAGATATTATCCTTATTTTACAAATAAACTGATTGCCACATAGAGTGGTTGAATAACTTTACCAAGGTCACACAGCTAATAATTATTGGGGCCAGGAGTGCAGAGACACTCCAGTCTTTATCATTGCTTTATTCCCAGTGCTTGGCACATGATAGGCATTGTTTGAATATATTTTAATAAATAGCCAGGAGCTATGGCAATTGGAAATCATTTTGGTACAATGAGCAGGTTTATGCCATCCTGCAGTCTGTTCAGAATCCACTTGTTCTTATCTTTTCCATGTGAGTACATTGAGCTTCAGAACAATATTCTCTTCTTCCCACTCAGCTCTTAGCCCTTCTCTTTCTGATGGCTGCTTTCATTATCTCTCTGCCTACTTTGGGGAGCTCATGTTGTAGTTACCTTATGGTCCTATTTTTTTTATATTCGATTCCTTCTCTTGTCTGATCCCAATTTTTTTCCCTGTGTTTCCTTCCCCAAGGTCATTTTGGCATGACTGATTATTTTCATCTATTAAAACATAGACGTTTGAGACAAATGGTTGCAAGTTTGAATCCAACCGAGCTGTATTCTGGCTGCATAACTTTGAGCAAGTTATTTAATCTCTCTCATCTACAATTTTTAATTTATAAGTACAAAATTCAAAAACCTTCAAAAAATTTTTTTTCTTAAATTCTTTTTTAAAATTTTTTGCAAATCTGTAGCAAGTGTTTTTGGTGACAAAATCTGATATGAAGCCATTTTTGCTGCTGTTTTGTTTTTAAATCCCACTTTGTCTGACAACTTATGTATTTCAGTGCAAATATTATTTTACTTGCCTCCAAAATGCTATGCCAGACCCCATTTGGTTACAGAACATGCTGTATATGTACCTTATTATCTTAAAAATTCAAACAATTCTGAATTCTGGAACACATCTGCCTCCAAGGGTTTTGAATAAGGGATTGCATATCTGTAATACTTTTTTCTTGGAGTTGTGAGGACTAGAAATAAACTATATAACTTGTCTAATATATGGGCACATGGTAGTCATGTGGTTGGCACTAAATTCCAAAAGGTGTCTTTTAAATTCACATATCTGTTTTGAACATAAGAGGAAGAACCTAGAAGAGATTATGAAAGTGCAATGAAGCAGAGAGACAAAAAGTCCTAAATTGCAACTTTAAAAAAATCATTATTCTATGAATTACTTTTTAGTTCACTCACATTATTGTTATGTTTCTGTAAGCTGCTGTCATTATTAATTGCCCACTGAAAATCTAAAAATTATTGATTTGATACCTGTCTACCTCTTAAGACACTATTTGGGTAGAGGGAACATATTGATGGGGAAGTGATGTGTTTTAATTAGGCTTGAATTCCCTGCTCTGTGAAATCTCTGTATTGAAGCCAGGCTTGCTTTAAGCATTACTCGATACTTTGAAGCAGAAAGTTCAGTGTCACAGCTCATCTGGAAGAAATTACATATAATAGCATCAAGTTCACCACCACTAATAGGAAATATAGTGTCCTCAGGTGGGTGATAAAATGGGATAAATGCAAGTACATGCTATTTCTTGAAATAATTGCAGTGACTATGTATTGTGCGTTGTGATGTTTTTAAAGAGGAATAAGAAAACTTTGTTATTAGTGTTACAGGAGTGAAATATAAAAGGAACTGCTGCAGAAAGTGCGATAGCTATCTGTGACAAAATGTGGTCAAAATGATCCATCTCTCTCTCTCCCTCTCCCCCACTGTCTCTCTTTTTGAAAAACAACCAGAACTATCCTTGGCGGAGCAAACTTACTCTAGTCACAAAACATAATTGCTATAACAACCCACCCAATGTTTCTGTGTATTATCTTCCCACCTGGTCCTTAGTCTCAGATCAGAGACTTTATCCTGACAATAAAACACTGGAAAGCCTATACTGATTGCCTTTTTTCTTTTTTTTTCTTTTTTTTTTTTTTTTTTTTTTTTGGTACCCAGTGTTGTGCTAGAAACTGGAGCAAGGCATTCACCAAAGATAAAAACATCAGCAGGACAGTTTCCACCTCTGATGAAAACCCAAACTCAATTACTACCTAGGCAGTGTTTCTCCCCTATAAAACCTGCAGTCAGTCTGTTTTCTAGTCTCACGGAAGTAACTCAATTTCCAGTAATATATAAGGGAAACTTCTGGAAAACACCTACATAATCGAGGTACCTGTTGCTTGAAGCAGACTATTAGAGCCAGGATTCAAATCTGTGATATTGGAGGAAAAAAATACCTCACTAGGTCTTCCTATATTTAGTCAATCAAAAAGAAATTAAAGATTAAGTTAATTAATATATTCATCTTAATAATTCCACATTGTATACATATATCAGAACATCACATTATATCCCATGAGTATGTAGTTACAATTTGTCAATGAAAATATTTATAACAAATTTTAAAATTGAAGATAATGTTTCCTATTGATGTGTCCATTCCAAGCACAGCAGTGACATTTCCAACATGTAATTTTTATTTTGGCCCTTCAGGTAATGTTACCTAAAACCAACTTATTCAAAATGTCTGACTAGAAGGAAATAATTGATGAGTTAAACATAATAAAGATAGCAAAATTGATTTAACATCAGTAAGCTAGATAGAAATAAACAAAAGATAATATTCTATTTTCTGGTTTTTGTAAACACCTTGGGAGAAAAACTAATATCACTTTCCTCAACACCAACCCAGACCTTCTCTTTGTAACCTATAAGATCTGCTGTGAACTGAATTGTGTCTCTCCCTCCAAATTCATATGTTGAGGCCCTAACCCCTAATATGATGGTATTTGAAGATGGGGCCTTTGGGAGATTATTCAGTTTAGATGAGGTAATGAGGGTGAGGCCCTCATGTCAAAATTAGTGCCCTTACAAGAAGAGATACCAGAGAGCTAGCGTTCTCACTTTCTGTCTGTCTCCTATGCCCACTGCCATATGAGGACACAGTGAAAAGGTGGCTATCAACAATGCCAGGAAAAGAGCCCTCACCAGATGCTGATTATACTGGCATCTTGATCTTGGACTCTTGGCCTCCAGAACTTTAAGAAAATAAATTTTTCTTCTTTAAGTCACCCCATTTATGGCATTTTGTTATGGCAGCCAGGGAGACAAAGACAAGATCTAAATGGGTGAAATCTGAAATTTAATCAGTTCACATGGACACTTAGATGGAACTATTGAATTATGTTATTTTAAACTTCTAGAAAAATTGCTTAAATAATTGAGCAAATATCGGCATTTTTTTTTTTGTACAGAGAGAGAGTAACAAACACTATGTTAAATTTAACCAGCTGAGTTGCTCCTTAGGAAATCTAGTGTTTAACATATATTCACTCTGAAGATGCCCTCAAAAGATGACATCTTAAAATAGAAATATTTTATGTATATATTTAAGGTATATGTAGATATAAATTAAGAGCAGGAACAGAGATCACATAATCATAGAACGTCAGAATGTCATAATTAGAAAGAGCCTTTATATTTGTTGACCTATACTCTGTGAAGTCCAGAGTATAGGTCTTTCCTGGGGAGACTTGGGAGTTTTAATTGACTCAGGATTCAATCTTGTGAGGTAAAGCCTCCCCATTACAGCTTTAATCAGAATGATAGTGGGTTAATTTATTTTATACACTGGGACTCCACAATATTTAATTTGAAGAAAGGTTTTTGAACCCATTGGACTACTTCAGCCTTTCATTTTGCTAATGGGGAAAATGAATTCCTTAAATTAATAAGTCACTGTCTTTTTTCTTCAGTCCATGTAAGATTTATATAGTTCTCTTCAGCTTCTCCGAAGAGACTGACCTTCCTGTTAACTTTAGCATCACTACAATGCCATAATCTTCCTTCCAGCCCTGTGGTGGCTCCTTCCCTTCTCCTCAGTAGCTTATTGTGTTGTAAATGACATTACCTCAAGCAAGTATCCTCTATGCCCACTCTAGGCAAGAAGTATAGCCTAAGTCAGAGGTCAGCAAACTATAACCTGTGGCCAAATCTGGCTCACCCCCTTATGTTTTGTAAATAAAGTTTTATTGGCACACAGCCACCCTCCTTTGTTTATGCATTGTCTATGTCTGCTTTCATGCTATAGGTCCAGAGCTTAGTAGTTTCCATAGAGAACATGTAGCCCACAAAGCCTAACATATTTGCTATTTGGCCCTTTAGAGGAAGTTTTCCGACTCCTGGCCTAAACTGTCCTCAAGGCTGCTGAACCTACTGTTTGTCTAGAATTGAAAGCCACAGCTCTGGATAGATTTGAATCTGATATTTTTCTTTCTTTCTTTGCTATGTCCTTGGTTAGGTGATATTAGCTTTTTCACCGATGGAAGTGGGTCAGCCCACATCTGAGCAACATTTGGAATCTTTTGGAAAGCACTAAAAACCTCTTAAAGATGTTTTACTTTTTGTTATGTCCCATTTCTTTGATTTATAGTCAACTGTTCAACATTTGGAAAATTCTTTTCCAAGTGTTGCAGTCTCTTTTGTTTAGGATATATTGTTTGTCAAGTAGTCTGAAAGGAAAATTTGTCATTGTGATAATTTCACATACATATATTTTTGTTAGTCTCTTGTGACTTAGAGTGATTTGTACCAGGTTTTTTTGCCTATATCTTACTATGTTTTGTAGGAACATAGACAAATCTATTTCCATTGATCCTATACTTACAAGCTGAACTTAACCAATAAGGAGAGTATGTGATGTAGGAGAGGCAGGTGGATATAATGGTATATAATTTGGGACAACTTATGTAGCTTCCCAAGCCTCAGTTCCTTCATCTGTAAAACTGAAATTATAGTTCTTCACTTGTGGCGATACTGTAATAATTAAATGGGATCATGTATAAGAGCTCCTTCCCCAGTACTTGGTACAGAAGAGATATTTACATTTTAATTACTCTCCCTTGCTCTACTTCCTCCCACTTCTATCTATGAGAATTATTCAGTTAACCTACTATCATTTTAGAATATAAAAATTAATCACCATTTGGGGACTGTAAATATTGTGTGAAATAGTTGTTGGTATAAAAAATAGGTTTATCTAATTTGGGAAAATAAATAAATCGACCATCACTAAAGCCCTTTTATTAATCTTGACAAAGCTCAGAGTATTCACTTCAGCCAATAGGTAGGTCTAGTTATGAAGCCCAAGTCAACAACCCACAGTATGTTACATTCTGTGCAAATGTCATTTAGAATTGTGTTCCATATGTGTAAATTGAGACAATATATGTGTTCTTGAAAAGACTAAAATGTGTGTCTTGATACCTCAATATTTCAGGTGAGTGTGTTTTTTAATCTAGTTGTCCCAGAATAATTATCTTCTGTTTCCATTGGGTCATACATAGTCCTCACGGCTTAATTGATTGGGTAATTTTGAATTAAGTAAAAATCAAACTTACTATTTGTGACTTACAAATCACATGGACATTATATCTTTATTATCTTCATCAGAATCACCACTTTCTTCCTCCATGTAAAGCTCGTTCATTATGAGCCATCCCTAAGAGGGAGAGAGAATGAAAGAGGAAGAGAGATAGAACAGTCTGTATAGGCACTGGTCTGATTCTCATAGCAGCTTTTCCTTATTGCTATTCTAATGCAGGATTTGTGCTTCCATAGTAATTCATCAACATTTAAACAATTTAACAATACTTTGGTGACCTTGGTTTTAGTACAGAAATAGAAAAAGAGTACTTTGTTTAAAAGGCACATTAAAAGCCAGTGCTTATTTAGGTTTGATAAATAGGCTTGTGTGCTCTATAAGTTACATTTGTTATAAGGAATAACATTCAAGATATGCCTTATTATTTATCCAAATTAAATAACACCAAAAGCCTAATTGGGTTTTTGGTTATCAATATAAAATAATAAGTAAAATTAAGAGATATACATGACAGCTTTTCTAAAATTATATGCCTTTTATATTTACAATGTTTCCTGAATTATATGTTGTTTGCCTCATTTTTGGTACACACTCTTTGAAGCTGTTTTTGGCGGGAACATTCTGTTTAGTTGTATGTGGACTATCAGAGGTCTTGTGTGACTAGTAGAATGGCTGAGGCCAATTTTGCTGGTCCCCACCCAATCAAATACAATAACAGCTGTGAATCTGTTCTTTGAATGGACTCCATCTTAGCAGCCCTAAGGGGAACTGCTGGATAGTGAAACTCTCTATAGAGTGTCAATCAGTATAGCATGGAGAAAATGGAATTGACAATTGCCTTCTATCCAGGAGGCATTTGATACCCACCTTCAGAAGGCTTCATTAGTTGTGTTGTACAACCATTATTTGGGGCTCAATTATACCCCAGAAAATTAGCCAATGCCTGGTCACTGAGGTCAATGGACAGTAGTTCTAGGATTTTAACAGCAGGTGCCCAAACTTTTGGTGTTTAGTAATTAATTTGGACTTCCCACTTCCGCTCTTTTTCCCTGCTTAGCTATTCAGGTATGTCTTATGCTACCCTAGTTGTACCTTGTATCAGTTAAATTGTGCCTTGCTTTTCAAAATCCATTGGAGAGTTGCTATTTTGTGGCGGTGTTTCTCTGATCCACCCAGGGGCAAGACAGTGAAATTTCAAGGAGTCACAGAGATTAGAGCTGGTTATATACAAGTACGTTATCTCATCTCTTCTTTTGGGTGTATGGGGGTCTAGGTAGGTAGATTTGGCAGGTAGGTAGGTAGCTTAGCTAGGTAATTAGGACAGTTTCACACATCCACGCAGTTTGTATGTACATCTGACTGGTAATTAGCTGAGATACTAAAGAGGTAACCAGAGGTTTAACTCAAAAGAAAAATTGTATCTTCTTCCTTTAAAAAGGGTTCTAACTACTATCATAACAATCCAGTTAAGCAGAGAAAATATACTATATATTTTTTTAATTCATTTATTGTTAAACTATTACTGTGGTTGTTGCAGAGATTTTATAAGGAAAAAAGTCACTGCAGATCCAATCTATGTTATGATCAAAATGTTTTTACCAACTATTCCCTTCAAGTGTTTATCTATCTGCCTGTGAGTGAATACCCCATCTCGACATGGACTTCACAAAGTAACATTACAAGTTTTTTTTCCCCCGCTGGTCAGTGCTAAAACTTTCACAATCAAATGTGAAATAAGAAATGTAGAATATGAACACCCGTATGTGCTAATTTTGAGTAATAGGCCACACTGTTTAAGGTAGTTATTTATGAACAGTTGAATTATTGAACAGTAGGGTTATAGCTAAAATTTATTTTTCTTATACTTGTCAAGGCTTTACAAACTTTCAAAATGGCTATTTACTATATTTTTAAATCCAAAAGTATAAATATTATTTACAAGAGGAAATCTAATCATAGACCTAGTATTGCTGTTCTGGAACTCTGAAGGAAATTGTTATTTTCCAGAGTGAGGTAGTCCATTACTAACCAAGCTAAAGAAATGAGACCATGTAATAAAAGCTATTTACGACAAACCAACAGCCAATATCATACTGAATGGGCAAAAACTGGAAGCATTCCCTTTAAAATCCGGCACTAGACAAGGATGCCCTCTTTCACCACTCCTATTCAATATAGAACTGGAAGTTCTAGCCAGAGCAATCAGGCAAGAAAAAGAAATAAAGGGTATTCAAATAGGAAAGATGGAAGCCAAATTGTCTCTATTTGCAGACGACATGATAGTATACCTAGAAGACCCCATAATCTCAGCCCCAAAACACCTGAAACTGATAAGCAACTTCAGCAAAGTCTCAGGATACAAAATCAATGTGCAAAAATCACAAGCATTCGTATACACCAATCACAGACTTAAAGAGAGCCAAATCAAGGACATACCGCCATTCACAATTGCAAAAAAAAGAATAAAATACCTAGGAATACAACTTACAAGGAACGTAAGGGACCTCTTCAAGGAAAACTATAAACCATTGCTCAATGAAATAAGAGAGGACACAAACAGATGGAGAAACATTCCATGTTCATGGTTAGGAAGAACCAATATAGTGAAAATGGCTATACTGCCCAAAGTAATTTACAGAATCAACGCTATCCCTGTCAAGCTACCACTGGCTTTCTTCACAGAACTGGAAAAAACCACCATGAACTACATACAGAACCAAAAGAGAGCCCGCATAGCCAAGTCAATACTAAGCAAAATGAACACAGTGGGAGGCATCACACTACCAGACTTCAAACTATACTACAAGGCTATAGTAATCCAAACAGCATGGTACTGGTACCAAAACAGAGATATAGACCAATGGAACAGAACAGAGGCATTGGATGCAACACAGCATATCTACAACCATACAATCTTTGATAAACCTGACAAAAACAAGCAATGGGGAAAGGATTCCCTGTTTAATAAATGGTGTTGGGAAAACTGGCTAGCCATGTGCAGAAAGCAGAAACTGGACCCCTTCCTGACATTGTACACTAAAATCAACTCCAGATGGGTTAAAGACTTAAACATAAGACCTGGCACCATAAAAAACCTAGAAGAAAATCTAGGCAAAAACCATTCAGGACATAGGAGTAGGCAAGGACTTCATGACCAAAACACCAAAAGTATTGGCAACAAAAGCCAAAATAGACAAATCAAACTCCACAGCTTCTGCACAGCAAAAGAAACAGTCACTAGAGTGAATCGGCAACCAACAGAATGGGAAAATAGTTTTGCAGTCTACCCAACTGACAAAGGGCTGATATCCAGAATTTACAAAGAACTCAAACAGATTTACGGAAAAAAAACAAACAAGCCCATTCAAAAATGGGCAAAGGATATGAACAGACACTTTACAAAGGAAGGCATACATGAGGCCAACAAACATATGAAAAAATGCTCATCATCACTGGTCATTAGAGAGATGCAAATCAAAACCACATTGAGATACCATCTCACGCCAGTTAGAATGGTGATCATTAAAAAATCTGGAGACAACAGATGCTGGAGAGGATGTGGAGAAATAGGAACACTTTTACACTGCTGGTGGGAGTGTAAATTAGTTCAACCATTGTGGAAGACAGTGTGGCGATTCCTCAAGGCCTTAGAAATAGAAATTCCATTTGACCCAGCAATCCCATTACTGGGTATATATCCAAAGGACTTTAAATTGTTCTACTATAAGGACACATGCACACCAATGTTCATTGCAGCACTGTTTACAATAGCAAAGACCTGGAACCAACCCAAATGCCCATCGATGATAGACTGGACTGGGAAAGTGTGGCACATATACACCATGGAATATTATGCAGCAATCAAAAACGGTGAGTTTGTGTCCTTTGTAAGGACATGGATGAATCTGGAGAACATCATTCTCAGCAAACTGACACAAGAATAGAAAATGAAATACTGCATATTCTCACTCATAGGCGGGTGATGAAAAATGAGAACACATGGACACAGGGAAGGGAGTACTACACACTGGGGTCTATTGGGGGGAATAGGGGAGGGATGGTGAGGGGGGGAGCTGGGGAGGGATAGCCTGGGGAGAAATGCCAAATGTGGGTGAAGGGGAGGAAGGCAGCAGAACACACTGCCATGTGTGTACCTATGCAACTATCTTGCATGTTCTGCACATGTACCCCAAAACCTAAAATGCAATAAAAAAAAGAAATGAAACCATGTAAAATAAAAATTCCAAGAAAAACTATTATTTTAGATTTTTCAAAAGTTTTTCATGCTTTCTGTTGAAATTATTTAATCTGCCAAATAGTTTGTAGGGTGGAAAAAGTGAGTTTCACAATGCACGCCTAGTCTAATAGGTTGACAAATGATGTGGGAAGTTAGTTCTGAGATGGCTCCCAACAATCCTCACCTTCTAGTTTCACATCTTTACATAATCCCCTCTCTTTGAGTGAGGCCTACATCTGGTAATGCACGTCTAACAAATAGAATTTGGCAGAAGTGATGGAATGTCATTTTGAGGTTAAGTTATAATAAGGCTGTGAACTCCTTTCTCTCCCTCTTACTCCCCACTCTGTTCTATTTACTGTTTCTAAGGGAGGTCAAGAACCATGTTGTGATTTTTTCTATGGTGAGGTGCAAGTGATAAGGACCTCATGTCTCTGGCTAACAGCCAATGAAGATTTGAGGTTTGCTAATAGCCACATAACTGAGGTTGGAAGCAGATTCTAATCCAGTTGACTTTTGATCTTGAGAGAAAGGCACCCAGTTAAGCCATGCTTGTATTTCTGACCCATTGAAATCATAAGATAATAAATACTTGTTTTAGGTCACTAAATTTTAGAGTAATTTGTAACACAGCAGTAGGTAGCCAATACAAATTTGTATTGGCTATCTTGAGTAGGGTGCTGCAAAGGATTTTGAGGCTTTCTCTACTCCTTAGGAAAGGAGAGTCCATTAGTTATAAGTGTTTGCCATCGACACAGGACAGGAGAAAGGTGGGATATGTGCTGTTCTCTTATATTCATGTTCTAGTGGGATTTGGTTATGATGAACAGAATAGCACCCAACAGAATGGACTCATTTGGTTGTTCTAGGAAACACTGTAGTGTTAATATTATCCATTATTCTGTTGTGAATCATTAATATCATGACTTATTTTATTTTATTTTATTTTCCTTCCCTTTGTTATTACATTTTAGGTTTTGGGGTACATGTGAAGGACATGCAAGATTGTGATGCTCCCCTGCCTGTGTCCATGTGTTCTCATTGCTCCACACCCACCTATGAGTGAGAACATGCGGTGTTTGATTTTGAGTGAGAACATGTGGCGTTTGATTTTCTGACTTATTTTAATTGGTCAGATTGATTTTTGTGGGTCCTAATCTGGGCTAGCTCTGAAGAATACTGATCACACAATTCAGGAAGACAGGCAGAATCTGAGGCAAGGCTGAACAGCCCAAGTCAGCCTTAGGTACTGGTATTTCCTGGAGTAAGCCCACAGTAGAAATATAGAGAATGAAAAAAGAGTGGAGAGAGAATGAAAGACAATTTTTCAATACTGCATAGTTTGCCTAATATCAGCCCCAATTCTGGAAGGCTTAAGAGCTCATGATTATGAAGAAAGTGGCCAAGAAAAGATATCATTAGCTTATATGTATTGGCAGAAGGGATGACTCTGAGGAATTGCTGCTTTCCAAATAAATATTGATACCTGGGTATCCCCAGAAGACCTACAAACCCAATGTTTGTCAACACAGGTCCTGGGGCACTGTTGTAATCAGAACACACAGGCTCCCTTATCCCAGGGAGAATTCTAAGTCTGCAGTTAACATTGACTTGTGATCCAAAGCAGTGAGAAACTTTAACAATGAAAATTATATTAAGCATCTTTTTTTTTTTTGAGACCTATTTCATAGACAAATAATGTTCAGTCTTGCTCCTTTTCATGGGTAGGAGTATGATTTGCACAACCAGGTGCCATAATTTTGAAAGTCTGAAAGGAAGTTTTTGTCATTTCTTAGGGATTGAAATTGGGTTTTCTGTGAGATACACTGAAGGACTGCTGTGAAAATACTTAGATAGATGATGCATGAAGAATGCTAAGAAAATGTTTATGTAGCTGAAGCATGCCCATTTTTCAATGTCTAACTTGAAGACTATACTAGAATTTAAATTACTTTAACAAGATACTTAGAATGTTTCCATGAACATTATATAGGTAGAAAGAAATGTGTGTATTTAAAAAAATTTAAACCAGATAACTAGTACTTGGTGCTTGCTAAGTTATTCATGGTTCCCAAAGAACCAAATGTGATAGGAGCTTATACACTCTCATATTTAAAGAACTTGGGAAATGATACAAAAATGTTTAATGGTTTTTAGTGATATTTATGTTCTGTCTTCTTGTTAAACTATGCTGAATTTAAGCATGACCCTAGTGAAGGACCCCCATATGAGATTTCCTACCATGACTGGAATATTTCCTTCATTTCTCTTTATTGAAATACTCTCATTTGGCTGGGCGCAGTGGCTCAAGTCTGTAATCCCAGCACTTTGGGAGGCCAAGGCTGGTGGATCACAAGGTCAAGAGATCGAAATCATCCTGGTCAACATGGTGAAACCCCGTCTCTAATAAAAATACAAAAAATTAGCTGGGCATGGTGGCGGTGCCTGTAATCCCAGCTACTCAGGAGGCTGAGGCAGGAGAATTGCCTGAACCCAGGGGGCAGAGTTTGCAGTGAGCCGAGATCGCGCCATTGCACTCCAGCCTGGGTAATAAGAGCGAAACTCTGTCTCAAAAAAAAAAAAAAAAAGGAAAAGGAAAAAAAAAGAGAATGAAATCCTCCCATTTATTTGACCTCAGAAACTTTTCCAGATGAGAAAAAAGTATTTTTTTATTTCATCCTCTCATGATCACTTTGGATATACCTGGAAAGCTCTTTTCCATACAACACCATTGGGACATGCACGCGCGCACACACACACGCGCGCGCGCGCGCGCACACACACACACACACAGAGTCACATGTGCTAAGAGAAAAACATTTACATGAGATTAATAAAGGAAATACTAATAATTTATTTATTTTGGTTCAGGTAAGTGCAGTGGAGAAGTTGAAAGGGATCTGGTGGGTAAATGACCTTTTAATGCTTGTCATGCAAAGAATGAGGTTATCCTGAGTCTGCATCTGGGT
Organism: Callithrix jacchus; assembly: GCF_049354715.1. NCBI lineage: Eukaryota > Metazoa > Chordata > Mammalia > Primates > Cebidae > Callithrix > Callithrix jacchus. The sequence goes on along the minus strand of NC_133513.1, from coordinate 83,091,656 downwards.
TTCTGTCTGAGCTCTGATGCATTAATTTATTCCCCACAAAGTTGATGTCCTTTTTCTCTCTACTAATAAAAAAGACAAGAGATGCTTCCCCTAAAAGTTTCAAAACATGCTTGATTTTTTTTTTAAGTCCAAGAAAAACATATTTAGTTACTTGGTGGATGTTTTCTCCAATCGTTTCCTGGACAGAATCTCAAATGCCAACTGGTTTTGCTCAAAAGAGAATGCTTGCCCCTCACCCCACATCACTTCTGTCTAACCCTCTTGTCCCTTCACAACAGTTTTGGTTTTCTTTCTCTTCACAGCAGAGACTTGATTCAAGTCTGAGTTTCACCTTGAAGTGTTTGCTTTGCAAGAATTAGTGAAACAGGATATGATTAAAATATACAGTTATTTTCTAGCTAATGAAAACAATCCCGTAAGTGGAAAAGCAGGTATATATGTATACTTGCTCTTGTGTAATCCTGTGGCTCCTCTGGTTCCAACTGACTGAATATTCCAATCCTTTCCATCCCACCATGTGTATAGATCATACATTCCATATGTTTCTTGACCATAGGTTGTACTATTTCTGAGTAAAGTCCAAAGAAAATCTATGAATTTTCCATGCCACATAGAAGGGTAAGCTCTGGATTTACTCTGGTTGGTGACACCTGAGGAGTGAGTGTGTTTCCTGGGGTTATGAACCAGAGCCAGACACTCAGTCCAACCCCTAGGGACACAATTAGACCTAGACAGAGAGAGAGTAACCTACTATCATCTGAGGAAAACAATAAAACTAAAAGAGCAGCTTTTAGTTTTTGCTGTAAAAAATTCTGACCCCTAACTTAGTTAAGGCTTGTTTGAGTAGATGCAGAAAGAGAGAGAATTTCTTGTGTCCTCTAATTAGTGTCAAAACAATCTGCTGAGTGAGGTGGCTCATGCCTGTAATCCCAGCCACTAAGGAGGCTGAAGCAGGAGGATTCCTTGAGGTCACGAGTTCAAGACCAGCCTGGCTAACATAGGGAGACCCTTTCTCAATCAAACAATCAATACCAAAATGCCACAAAGTGAGGCCTGGTGCTTTTTAAAGTTCCTAAGTGCTCCATTTATGTTTCAACTGATTGAAAACCCAGCTGTGCTGAGGAAGAGCCATAAATAAGATAATTACATTAATAGTGTGTGTTGCAGTTAATATCTATCAATCAACATTATGCGACTGTTTGCTTATCACTCTGCCCCCTTAAAACTAGAAATTATCCTCAGTACTTCCTTCTGTAAACCCTGAAATTCAATTAATTACCAAATAATATTGGTATCACCTCCAAAATACTTCTCAAATAAGTATACCACTCTGGATCTCCGCTGTCGCCACCCTAATTTAGTCTACCATCAACTCTTTCCCTAGTGTATATTTTTGTGAACTTCTTTGAAGATCAGTTGGCTATAGATATGCAGCTTTATTTATGGGGTTTCTATTCTGTTCCATTTATCTATGTGCCTATTTTTAGACCAGTACCATGTTGTTTTTGCTACTGTAGCCGTTTAATATAATTTGAGGTCATGTAATGTGATACTTCCAGCTTTGTTATTTTTGCTTAGGATTGCTTTTGTTATTTAGGCTCTTTGTCAGTTCTATATGAATTTTAGAATTTATAAATTTTTTCCAATTTTTCAAAAAATTATGTTGGTATTTTGATAGGAATTGCATTTAATCTGTAGATTGCTTTGGGTACTATGGTCATCTTAACAATTCTTCAGATCCATGAGCATGGAATATTTTTCCATTTGTTTGTGTCACCTACAACTTTTTCTCATCAGTGTTTTGTAGTTTTCATTGTAGATCCCTTTCACCTTCTTGGTCAAATATATTCCTAGGTTGTTTTTTGTTTTTTTTTTTGAGTTAGTGTAAATGGGATTTTCTTCTTGATTTGGTTCTCACTTTGACCATTATGGATGTACAGAAATGTTACTGATTTTTGTGTGTTGATTTTGTATCCTGAAACTACTGAATTTGTTTATCAAATTTAAGAGTTTTTATTTTGATAAGTCTTTAGGGTTTTCTATGTATAAGATTATATTATTGGCCAGGTGTGATGGCTCACGCCTGTAATCCCAGCACTTAGGGAAGCCGAGGCAGGTGGATCACCTCAGGTCGGGAGTTTAAGACCAGCCTGGCCAACATGGTGAAACCCCGTCTCTACTAAAAACACAAAAATTAGCTAGGCATGGTGGCTGGTGTCTGTAATTCCAGCTACTCAGGAGGCTGAGGCAGGAGGATGCTTAAACCCAGGAGGTGAAGGTTGCAGTGATCCAGGACTGCACCACTGCACTCCAGCCTGGGCAACAGAATGAGACCCTGTCTCAAAAAAAAAAAAAAAAATACACTATCAATGAACAGAGAGAATGTAGCTTCCTCTTTTCCAATTTGGATGCCTTGCATTTTTTTCTTTTCTTTTGTCTGATTGCTCTGGCTCGGACTCACAGTACTATAGTGAATGGGAGTGGTGAAAGTGGCACATGGAACATTCTTCAAAATAGACCATATGTAAGGTCACAAAACAAGTCTCAATAATTTTTAAAAAATTGAAATTATATCAAATATCTTCTTGAACCACAGTGTAATAAAACTAGAAATCAATACCAAGAGGAACTCTTGAAACTATACAAACACATAAAAATTAAACAACATTCTCCATAATAATTTTTTGGTTGAAAATGAAATTAAAATAAAAATTAAAACATTTTTTGAAATGAATGAAATGGAGACACCACATGCCAAAACTTGTGGGATACAGCAAAAGAATGTTAAGAGGAAAGTTTATAACATTAAATCCCTACATGAAAAATAGAAAGATTACAAATTAATCTAACATTACAGGAACTATAAAAAAAATAAGAACAAACCAAATCCAAGGTAGCATAAGGGACATTATAAAGATTAGAGCAGAATTAAATGAATTTGAGACCAAAACAAAATCACAAAAGATCAACAAAATGAAAAGTTGGTTATTAAAAAGATAAATACAATTAGTAGACCACTAGCTAAACAACCAAGAAAAGATTCAAATAAACAAAATGAGAAATAAAAAAGGAGACATTTCAATTGACACTACAGAAATACAAAAGATCAAGAGAAACTGTTATGAACAGCTCACCAACTATAATACCTAGAGAAATGGGTATGTTCCTGGAAACCTACAACCTCCCATGATTAATCAGGAAGAAATAGAAATCCTGAAGAGAAAAATGTGAATAACAGGAAGCAAAACTGAATCAGTAATGAAAAAAATCTACCACCCACAGCCCACCAATAAAAAGCCCAGGACCAGATGGATTCACAGCCAAATTCTATAAAGTGTACAAATGAGAATTGGTATTAGTCTTTGTGAAACTGTTCTACAAAAACAAGGAGGATGGAATTCTTTCTAATTTATTCTGCAAAGCCAGTATCACCCTGGACACTACCACCAAAGTCAGAGAAGGACACAACAACAGAAAAGACAACTACAGACCAAATATCCCTAATGAACATAGATGCAGAAATCCTCAACAAAATATTAGCAAATCAAATCCGACAGTGCATCAAATAGGTAATATACCATGATCAGGCGGGGTTTTTCTCAGGGAAGCAAAAATGATTCAACATATGCAAATCAATAAATACATCACATAATTAAGGACAAAAACCATATGACCACTATCAATTTAATGAAGTAAGAAACATTTGTAAAAGTCTCAAATTTAAATAGAGTATGGGCAAGAACAAATTATTATGAAAGGGAATAAAATGAGAACAGTTAGGTTGCTGGACACAGACAGTGAGAGAAGGACAGGAATCCAATTTAGTTGGTACCCAGGCAACAAAATAAGTCTGAGAGTGTGGGCTGGGCCATGGTGAGGATGACGTAGAATGCCAGGCTGAGCAATCTGTGCTTACTTCTTTAGCCAGGAGAACCTATGGACGCACTCAAACCTGCTCAAAATGACAAGAGATGTCCCTATACACATACATTTCTCGCTTCCTTGTTTCTGTATGATGGCCTTCTTCACATTTTGAGCCTGGAAGCATCCTTGAACTACAGTAGTAGTCTTTTAACTTGTTTTCCTCCATCTTTCTATTCTCCCTTTCAATTCATTCTTCACCCATTATCCAGTAAGCTTTAAAATGCAAATTAAATAATCTAATCTTCCTGCTTTTAACAGCTGACCACTGCACATGGTATGAAATGCAAAGTTCTTGTCGTGATCCATAGGATCCTAAAATCTCTGGCCTCTGACTGCATCTCAAATTTCATGTCATACCACTTTCCTTTTCACTCCCTAGGCTCCAATAAAATGCCAAATTGGTCTTCCTTCCGTTTCTATAACATGACAAGCTCACACCTATCTCTTGGCTTTTGCACTTGCTGTTCTTGTTACCAGGGACGCTGTTCCCCTTTACCAATGCTTTGCATGGTTACATCCCATGCAGTTTTTATATATCAGATAAAATGTTATTTTCCCAAAGTGGCTTTCTCTGTCATTATATTGAAACTACCCTCTACTCCTTCCTCATATGCTGTTGCACTAACTTCTTTCTTTCCTTTGGAGCACTTTTCTTTGTATGCATCCATGTTGTTTAGTTATATTTATTATCTATTACTCATCCCACTAGAAATTATCCTCCAAGAAGCCAGAGATGCTGCCTTTCTTTTTTTTTTTTTTAATTTTTTATTGGATTTTAGGTTTTGGGGTACATGAGCAGAGCATGCAAGACAGTTGCGTAGGAACACACATGGCAGTATGCTTTTCTTTCCTTCTCCCCTTCACCCACATTTGGCCTTTCTCCCCAGGCTATCCCTCCCCACCTCCCCCTCCCACTGGCCCTCCCCTTTCCCCCCCAATAGACCCCAGTGTTTAGTACTCCCCTTTCTGTGTCCATGTGTTCTCATTTTTCAAGATGCTGCCTTTCATATTTTCTGCTGTATCCCCAATGCCTAGCATAATGCTTTGCACATAAAAAATCCAATATTTTTATTTAAAAAGCATAACAACATGGAATAAAGAAATATATGAACAAGTGATTATTTAAAATATCTCTCCTCATTCTTACATTAACTGCTAGATTATTGAGTGGGTTTATAAGAACCTCTTGCTTTGACCAAATTTATTTTTATTTTACTATCTATTCTTTCTTATTTCTGTAAATAGTTAATCTGCTATATTATAAGCTCTATTAGGAAAGAAACCAAATCTCTATCTTTAAACATTTCACTCTTAGTGTTTTAATCATCATAGATGCTCCATACATATTTTGATGATGTCTGCATGATGAGGAAATGTAAGGAACTAAGCAATAACTTACTGGTCTGACTTTTTTTTTTTTGTATGGAAGGCAGGACACTTGTTTCTAATTATACATGAATCATTTTACACAATATTATTATTCCTTGTTCTGGCTCTGCTGATAAGTGAGTTTTCGACCTTGGGCACACTGATTTATATTTCTGCATTTGCAGTTTTGTATCTGCAGTGTAGAAGTAATGTTACTTAAAGTGTGGCCTATGGATAAACTGCATCCAGATTCCCTGGAGTGCTCATTAAATACACATTTTCTTAGTCTCTACCTGAATCTACACCTGCCCAGCATCTATGGCACGAGGATGTGGGGATCTGAATTTTTAAGATCTTTCAGTTATTTTTATTTATACTGAAGTCTGAGAAGCACTGTTGATGAATTGTATTAAATGCTCTTCTATTATTCTGAATTCTCCTATGTAACTAAAATAGTGTATATTGACCATCCAGTGAGAGAAAGAGAGAGGTATATTCTTTAGTTATTGCTCATGTAGATTGCTATTGCAGGAAGTTTCCTAGGAATTCTTGTCAGCTCCTAAGTAATGTGCTGTTTTGTGTGAGTAATGGTTTATTCTTTGCATTATATTGTATTAAATTACATTATTTCTCATGCTTTGTGTCTTAGGGAAAAATAAAACCGTGGTATGGTAATTTCTCATAGGATATGTTTCTGCTTATATAGATCACATAGTTCATGAGTCAGATTCTTCAAACATAACTTTTGGGGAATAACCCATGAATTTGGGAAGGTGCATTAAATTCTTCCAGTTATGAGTCCAACTTGGTACCCTGTTGCTGCTTATTTTTAAGCATGATTAAAACAAAATGATCTGGGTATTCAGTGGTCAGTAAGCACCAGTAAAGACCAATTGGGGACAGAAAGTAACCCCCTATTGAGGCAGAATATAAATAGTAATTGCAAATAATAAATAGTAATTGTGGAAATCCAAAAAAGGAATAATTTCCCTCTCTGGAAAATTTAGGAAAAGTCTTGGGGAGGGAGTAACTGGATAGATAATTGCTGCCAAGAACATTTCCATGAAAAGAGTGGAATGAAGAGAGTGCAAACTGAAAGGTAGCACAGGTACAAAAGTGCAGTAGAAGTGGGCTCCAGGGGAGAAATAAACTTTTGTAGGAAGCCCAGAATTAATGTATGTCTGCTTTCAAGATTCAGCATGTTTAATAGTGTCATAGAAAATTTTCATAGGCTGAAGATGAAAGCAAAGGAACTAAAAAACTTTCATGACCAGTTGAGAAGAGGTGTACTCTAACAAGCATTTGGTAAGAGGGGAATGATTTTAAACCCAAGACTGGCCAGAAATTTAATGTCTACATGTTGTTTACTTACTTAGTTTTACACACACACACACACACACACAACCCACATATATGTATAATAGTTTCTTTTAATTAAAAGAACTTTTAATTTAATTAAAGGTAACTTTAATTAAAAGTTACCTTTATGGTAACTTGGTTGAAAATTTTTGTCTTACATTTCTGGAATTTCCACAAGTGTTGAGAAAGACTGAAAAATAGATCTAGGCCGGGCACGGTGGCTCACGCCTGTAATCCCAGCACTTTGGGAGGCCGAGGCGGGTGGATCACGAGGTCAAGAGATCGAGACCATCCTGGTCAACATGGTGAAACCCCGTCTCTACTAAAAATACAAAAACTTAGCTGGGCATGGTGGCATGTGCCTGTAATCCCAGCTACTCGGGAGGCTGAGGCAGGAGAATTGCCTGATCCCAGGAGGCAGAGGTTACGGTGAGCCGAGATCGCACCATTGCACTCCAGCCTGGGTAACAAGAGCGAAACTCCGTCTCAAAAAAAAAAAAAAAAGAAAGAAAGAAAAAGAAAAATAGATCTAAAGATTGATCACATTGGGAAACTCATCAAAACTTGCAATTATGAATAAATGAAATTAAAATTACTAAGAGTAACAAGGACACAATGTTGGTGCCAAAATTTTGCCATTTATTTATTTATTTATTTATTCTTTTTATTGCATTTTAGGTTTTGGGGTACATGTGCGGAATATGCAAGATAGTTGCATAGGTACACACATGGCAGTGTGTTTTGCTGCCTTCCTCCCCTTCACCCACATTTGGCATTTCTCCCCATGCTATCCCTCCCCAGCCCCCCCGCTGCCCCTCCCCTATTCCCCCCAATAGACCCCAGTGTGTAGTACTCCCTTCCCTGTGTCCATGTGTTCTCATTTTTCATCACCTGCCTATGAGTGAGAATATGCGGTATTTCATTTTCTGTTCTTGTGTCAGTTTGCTGAGAATGATGTTCTCCAGATTCATCCATGTCCCTACAAAGGACACAAACGCATCATTTTTGAGTGCTGTATAGTATTCAATGGTGTATATGTGCCACATTTTCTTAGTCCAGTCTATCATCGATGGGCATTTGGGTTGGTTCCAGGTCTTTGCTATTGTAAACAGTGCTGCAATGAACATTCATGTGCATGTGTCCTTATAGTAGAACGATTTATAGTCCTTTGGATATATACCCAGTAATGGGATTGCTGGGTCAAATAGAATTTCTATTTCTAAATTTTGCCATTTATAAGTCACTAATCCGGTCTTCAGCATGTAGTATCATTTCATTTAATCATCACCACAATCTGTTACGACAGGTCTTATCTCTGAACACTCAAAGGCATGTAAGTGGTTTACCCAAAGTAAAAATGCTACTTAGTGATATAGATGGCTAAGAGAAGTGGTTATTCACCTTTACAACAGAGAAGGTTCTCTGACTAGTTTCCTTTGTGATTGGAAGGTCTCTGGAAGTTTTGTGGTCCTGAATGGCAGGTAGAACCTTTCCTTTTGACCTCTTGGACCCATCCTCAAAGATGAAGTGTGAACGCTCTAAAGTAGAAACAGGATGCAGGAAAAATGTTGGGACTCTGAGCCTGTAAATTATCTGGCACCCAACAGCATCATTATTTGGTGATGTGATTTGAGTATTTGTCCCCTCCACATCTCATGTTGAAATTTCTATGTTGGGAGTGGGACCTGGTGGGAGGTGATTGGATTATGAGGGAGGATTCCACATGGATGGCTTGGGGTCCTTCCCATGGTGATGAATGTTCTCATTCTGATAGTTAACAGGAGAGCTTGTGTTTTAAAGAGCCTAGCACCTTCCTCTCCCTTGTTCCCACTCACCACCTCTGCTTTGCCTTCTGCCTTGGTTATCAGCTTCCTGATGCCCTCACCAGAAGCCAAGCAGATAGATATTGCTGCCATGAATGTGTAGCCTACAGAAATGTAAGCCAATGTCTTTTTTAAAAGTAAATTATTCAGTCTCAGGTATTCCTTTATTGCAATTCAAAAACACCCTAACACTTGGGAATTCTGGAATTGGTCAGGGCTTGATAGATCTCTTTTCAGTGAATAGGGAAATGGATAGCTCTCATGAGTTTTGTGTTAACCCCCAGACAGTGCTCAAATTAGAAGACTAATCAGACTACATTTCCAGCAACAATGTGCCTGGACCAATTGTCACCCTGCACTCAGATACCAACTGTTCTGCACTTTGGTACACCACCTGCAAATTTTCCAGTCTATGTTTTACATAGCAGTAAAGCACCCTGGATACCCATGAACCTAAGGGAATCGCAAGATATTTAATAAAAAGTGAAAGCAAGAGTTTAGTTCTGACTTACTCGTATCATAGGCTGGGGGCAGAGCTTGAGTACTCATACTCTAACAAAGAAATGGGGCACATTGTGAACTTCTGGCTGAGAAAAGGGAGAAAATTGCTGTCTCAAAGGTATTTAAAAGGAATATCTTCAGTAATCGGTGAAGCACATCAAATAAAGACAAACAGAATGGAACTGCTCCATTGAGAGCAAAGCTAAGCTGTGGATTCTGAAGGTTAACAGCATTTTACATTGTATTTATGACTTTCAGATTCCAGAAAAATTAGGCCACTTAGTGAACACCAGACAACAAATCACTAGAGGAGCCATGAGAAGAATTCTCAGCTAAGAATTCTTCCCTGTTTTCCACTCTGTCTCCTAAGATGAGTGGTTTATCGATGAGCAAAATAGTGCATAGGCACCAGTCTGCCTAGACTACATTTTTTACTAGTTTAGGAAGACATGCTAATTTGTTAAAGACTTATACTACTAACCTTTCTACTAAAAGTCCCAATTTCCCTTCTTAATGCCTGAGAGCAGAGTGTAAAGACTTACAACTGCACTGCACTATAGGAATATATGAGCTGTAAAAATAAAAAAATAAATAACAACAACAAAGAAAAAACAGCTCTTTGTAGTAAATTGTGAATTCTTTCTTTTTAACGTGCCACAGGTCATCTGTATGAAAAAAATCAGAGTTCCAAAAAGTCATCTACTCCTGAAGCCTGTTTTACATGTAAAAACCTAATCACCTCTGCCATAGTGAAACTGGGTCTTTTGGCTGGGTATGACCTACACGACTTAGACCTCCAAGTGCAGCAACAGCCAGCAGGAACAGATGCAGTTCTAAGCAACCAGACAATCATTTCCTAATGCAAGTACTGGGAGCTGGAGCCAAGCACGTTTCATTTCTTAGTCTCCCTATGGTGCAAAGATTGATGAACAGAACATGAGGTTTTCTTAGATAACGTATGCAAGCAACCTACTTACAGCAAGCTCTTCTCAAATGTCACTATCTTTCTCTGATTGGCAAGTAGAAAGCAACCAATAATGAGATCACCCAACAGAGACCCACAGTGGAGGACACAAAGCTTGAGGGGTTAAAGCTTCCAAGTGGACAGCACAGAGGATAGTTTAAACACACCTGATATGTCCTCTTTTACTTTGTTTTGGTATGACTAATGCATGGGACTTTATCTACACTTACATTTAAATGAGGCAATGCTTTTAAAAGTACATGAGAAAGTACCAAGCACATAGAAGCATCACTATAAAAACAATTACTATGAGTAAAATCCAGCATGAGTAGAATTAGAGTTATCCCTGTTAGAATTACATCTATTATTATTATTACAGTCACCATGACTATTGTTGTGTTTGTTGAATAAGAGATCACAAGGTGCAACAAGACAAAAGGACAACACATCCAAGAATAAAATTGATTGGACCTACAAAAATCAGTGCTTCAAACACAAACACCTATATTATTGCTCTTTGAAGAAGAGCTTTGGCAATGTAATAGTTTCCCAAGAGAGGTCCATTCAATGCTGAGGTTTCTAAAATTGTGGCAACCTGATGCAATAAGCAGATAAATTCTTTTTCATATCCCCCCAATCCTATGACGCACTGGACTATCTCTTTTTTCCCCACCTGTCATCACCCTTATGCCCTGGACCCACTCTCCTAAGCCCTGTAAAGGAAGCATGAGAAACTCAGGGAGCTTATGTGAATTAAGTGCTGATACACACTTGAAACTGCAAGTTTTCTGGGAAATTGGGTTGTAGTGGGGGAACATGAACTCTGGCACACACAGTTTTAGCTCCAAATCAAGAACTTAGTGGCTTTGAGATGCTTCTGAGGAACTCTGAGCTTCAGTTTACTACTATGTAAAAATGGGGATAATAATACCAACTTCTCAGAGATGTTAAGAAAATAAAATAATAAGGGGAAGATCCAAGATGGCTGAATAGGAACAGCTCTGGAGTGCAGTTCCCAGCAAGAGCAATGCAGAGGGTGAGTGCCCACTGCATTTCCAAACAAATTTTCACTGCCCACAGACCAGGAGATCTGTGGGCAGTGAAAAGCGCCATGAGTTTTCAGTATGGCAGTTTCAGCTGGTGCCAGATTGGCACACAGAAACTCAAACGAATCTGGGTGGCCATTTCAATTGATGCCTAGATCACCTGGGAGACAGAGCTGCCCATTCAACTGAAAGGGAGGGGGCAGAGACAGGGAGCCAGGTGATCTGGCTTGGCAGGTACCACCCTCACAAAATGAGCAATAAGAAACAGAAAGAAATAACTTCATCATCAACAAAAAGGACATCCACTCAGAGACCCCATCCAAAAGTCACCAACTACAGGTAGATAAAGCCATTAAGATGGGAAGAAACCAGTGTAAAAAGGATGACACCAAAAATCAAAATGCCTCTCCTCTTCCAAAGGATCACAACTCCTTACCAGCTAGGGATCAAAGGTGGCTGGAGAATGAATCTGATGAATTCACAGAAACAGTCTTCAGATGGTGGGTAATAAGAAATTTCTCTGAGCTAAAAGAGCATATTCTAACCCAATACAAAGAAACTAAGAACCCAGAAAAAAAGGTTAGATGAGATGCTAACTAGAATAAACAGCTTAGAGAAGAATATAAATGACTTGATGGAGCTGAAAAAGACAGCACGAGAACTTCATGAAGCATACACAAGTTTAAATAGCTGAATTGACCAAGCAGTAGAAAGGATATCAGAATTGAAGATCAACTCAAATAAAACAAGAAGGCAAGAACAGAGAAAAAAGAGTGAAAAGAAATGAATAAAGCTTCCAAGAAATATGGGATTATGTGAAAAGACCTAATCTGCTTTTGACAGGTGTACCTGAATGTGATGGAGAGAATTAATCCAAGCTAGAAAACATGCTTCAGGATATTATCCAGGAGAACTTCCCCAACCTAGCAAGCCAGGCCAACATTCAAGTCCAGGAAATACAGAGAACACCACAAAGATATTCCTCAAGAAGAGCAACCCCAAGGCATATAGTCATTAGATTCACCAGGGTTGAAATGAAAGGAAAAATGCTAAGGGAAGCCTTTCTTCTAAACCCTAGAAGAAAGGTCAGGTTACCTGCAAAGGGAAGCCCATCAGACTCACAACAGATCTCTCCACAGAAACCCTACAAGCCAGAAGAGAATGGGGGCCAATATTCAACATCCTTAAAGAAAAGAACTTTCAACATAGAATTTAATATCCAGCCAAACTAAGCTTCATAAGTGAAGGAGAAAGAAAATTCTTTATGGACAAGCAATTGCTGAGAGATGTCGTCACCACCAGGCCTGCCCTACAAGAGCTCCTGAAAGAAACACTAAACAAAGAAAGGAACAACCAGTACCAGCCACTCCCAAAATGTACCAAATGGTAAAGACCATCAACACAATGAAAAAAATGCATCAATTAATGGGCAAAACATCCATCTAGCATCAAAATGGCAGGATCAAATACACATATAACAATATTAACCTTAAATGTAAATGGGCTAAATACCTCAATCAAAAGGCACAGACTGGCAAATTGGATAAAAAGTCAAGACCCATCAGTGTGCTGTATTCAGGAAACCCATCTCATGTGAAAGGACACACATAGGCTCAAAATAAAGGATGGAGGAAGATTTATCAAGCAAAAGGAGAGAGAAAAAAAGTTACAATCCTAATCTTTGATAAAATGGACTTTAAACCAACAAAGATCAAAAGAGACAAAGAAGGGCATTATATAATGGTAAAAGGATAAATGCATCAAGAAGAGCTAATGATCCTAAATATATACGCACCCAATGCAGGAGTACCAGGTACATAAAGCAAGTTCTTAAAGACCTACAAAGAGACTTAGACTCCCACACCATAATAGTGGGGAGACTTTAACACTCCACTGTCAATATTAGACAGATCAACGAGACAAAAAATTAACAAGGATATCCAGGACTTCAACTCAGATCTCAACCAAGTGGACCTAATAGACATCTACAGAAATCTCCACCCCAGTCCACAGAATATACATTATTCTCAGCACCACATTGCACCTCCTCTAAAATTGACCAGATAATTGGAAGTAAATCATTCCTCAGCACATGCAAAGAATGGAAATTATAATAAACAGTCTCAGACCACAGGGCAATCAAATTAGAACTCGGAATTAAGAAACTAACTCAGAACCACACAGATTCATGGAAACTGAGCAACTGGCTCCTGAATGTCAACTGGATAAACAATGAAGTGAAGGCTGAAATAAAGATGTGCTTTGAAACAAACAAGAATGAAAACACAATGTACCAGAATCTCTGGGACAAATTTAAAGCAGTGTCTAGAGGAAAATATATAGCAATAAATGCCCACATGAGAACTGAGGAAAGACTAAAATTGACACCCTATCATCAAAATTGAAAGAGCTAGAGGAGGAAGATCAAAAAAACTCAAAAGCTAGCAGAAGGCAAGAAGTAACTAAGATCAGAGAAGAACTGAAAGAGATAGAGACAAAAAAAAAAAAACCTTCAAAAAATCAGTAAATCCAGGATCTTGTTTTTTGAAAAGATCAACAAAATAGACTGCTACCCAGATTAATAAAAAAAGGGAGAAGAATCAAATAGATGTAATAAAAAAGATAAAGGGGATATCACCACTGATTCCACAGAAATAAAAGCTATAATTAGAGATTACTACAAACAACTCTATGCACATAAACCAGTAAACCTGGAAGAAATGGATAAATTTCTGGACACTTGCATCCTCCCAAGACTAAACCAGGAAGAAGTTGAAATCTTGAATAGACCAATAATAAGGACTGAAGTTGAGGCAGCTATTAATAACCTACCAACCAAAAAAAGTCCAGCTCCAGACAGGTTCACAGCAAAATTCTACCAGACATACAAAGAGGAGCTGGTACCATTTCTGCTGAAACTATTCCAAACAATACCAAAAGAGGGAATCCTTCCCAAATCATTTTATGAGACCAACATCATCCTGATAGCAAAAGCTGGCAGAGACTCAACAAAAAGAAAACTTGAGGCCAATATCCATGATGAAAATAGATGCAAAAATCTTCAATAAAATACTGGCAAACCAATTGCAACAGCACATCAAAAAGCTTATCCATCACGATCAAGTAGGCTTCATTCCAGGGATGCAAGTCTGGTTCAACATATGCAAGTCTATACTTAATCCACCACATAAACAGAACCATAGACAAAAGCCACATGATTATCTCAATAGATGCATAGAAGGCCTTCAATAAAATTCAATAGTGCTTTATGCTAAAAACTCTCAATAAATTGGACATTGAAGGAATATATCTCAAAACAATAAAAGCTATTTATGACAAACCAACAGCCAATATCATATGGAATGGGCAAAACCTGGACGCATTCCCTTTGAAATCTGGCACTAGACAAGGATGCCCTCTCTTACCACTCCTATTCAATATAGTATTAGAAGTTCTAGCCAGAGCAATTAGGCAAGAAAAAAAATAAACAGTATTCAATTAGGAAAAGAGGAATTCAAATTGTCTCTATTTGCAGACAGCATGATTGTATATTTAGAAGACCCTATCATCTCAGCCCACAAATTCCTTAAACTGATAAGCAACTTCAGCAAAGTCTCAAGATACAAAATCAATGTACAGAAATCACAAGCACTTCTATACACCAATAACAGACTAAGAGACAGCCAAATCATAAATAAACTCCCATTCACAGTTGCTACAAAGAAAATAAAATACCTAGGAATCCAACTGACAAAGGATGTAAACGACCTCTTCAAGGAGAACTACAAACCACCACTCAAGGAAATAAGAGAGGACACAAACAGATGGAGAAACATTCCATGCTCGTAGATAGGAAGAATCAATATTGTGAAATTGGCCATACTGCCAACAGTAATTTATAGATTCAATGCTATCCCCATCAAGCTACCAATGACCTTCATCACAGAACTGGAAAAAAAAAACACCTTAAACTTCATATGAAACCAAAAGAGAGCCCACATAGCTAAGACAATCCTAAGCAAAATGAACAAAGCCAGAGACATCATGCTACCTGATTTCAAACTATACTACAAGGCTACAGTAATCAAAACAGCATGGTACTGGTACCAAAACAGAGATACAGACCAATGCAACCAAACAGAGACCCTGGAGGCAATACCACAAATCTACAACTATCTAATCTTTGACAACCCTGACAAAAACAAACAATGGGGAAAGGATTCCCTGTTTAATAAATAGTGTTGGGAAAACTGGCTAGCACTGTGTGGAAAGCAGAAACTGGACCCCTTCCTGCCATCGTACACTAAAATTAACTCCAGATGGATTAAAGACTTAAACATAAGACCTAACACCATAAAAACCCTAGAAGAAAACCTAGGCAAAACAATTTAGGACATAGGCATAGGGAAGGACTTCATGACTAAAACACCAAAAGCATTGGCAACAAAAGCCAAAGTAGACAAATGGGATCTAATTAAACTCCAGAGCTTCTGTACAGCAAAATAAACAATCATTATGGTAAACTGGCAACCAACAGAATGGGAAAAAATTTTACCCAGAATCTACAAAGAACTAAAACAGATTTACAAGAAAACATCAAACAAACCCATCCAAAAGTGGGCGAAGGATATGAGCAAACACTTTTCAAAAGAAGACATATATGAGGCCACAAAATGTGAAAAACTGCTCATCATCATCAGAGAAATGCAAGTCAAAACCACATTGAGATACCACCTCACGCCAGTTAGAAAGGTGATTATTAAAAATACTGGAGACAACAGATGCTGGAGAGGATGTGGAGAAATAGGAACACTTTTACAGTGTTGGTGGGAATGTAAACTAGTTCAACCATTGTGGAAGACAATGTGGTCCTTCCTCAAGAAACCTAAAAATAGAAATTCCATTTGACTCAGCAATCCCATTACTGGATATATACCCAAAGGATTAGAAATCATTCTATTATAAAGACACACACACACACACACACATGTGTTCATATTGGCACTGTTTACAATAGCAAAGACCTGGAACCAACCCAAATGCCCATCAATGATAGACTGGACAAGGAAAGTGTGGCACATATACACCATGGAATACTATGCAGCCACAAAAAATGATGAGTTGTGTCCTTTGTAGGGACATGGATGAATCTGGAAAGCATCATTCGCAGCAAACTGACCCAAGAAAAGAAAATCAAACACCACATGTTCTCACTAATAGGCAGCTGTTGAACAATGAGAACACATTTTCACAGGGAGGGGAGCATCACACCCTAGGATCTGTTGGAGAGGGCCAAGGGAGGGACAGTGGGGAGGTGGGGAGGTTGGGGAGGGATAACATGGGGAGAAATGCTAGATGTAGGTGATGGGGCAATGGAGGCAGCAAACCACATTGCCATGTGTGTACCTATGCAACAATCCTGCATGAAATGCACATGTACCCCAGAACCTAAAGTACAAGAAAATAAAAGAATAAGTGCATGTAGGCAGAGCACCTAGAGCAAAAAAAAAATGATACATTTTATTGCTCTGATGGTTACCTCTAATCATCCCTTCTAACTAGCACCCCCTGAAATCAACATCCCCAATTCCTACCTCTGCTCTCAATAGTATTCATTTCCAACTTACGAATATTCTCCTACTGAAATTTAAAAGGAGGAGAAAAGCTCAAGTTTCCAGCAAGATGGCAGACTAGATGCAAGTGGAAAATGCCTCTTCCATGGAGAGGAACTGAAATATCCAAAGACCACCACATTTGAAACAGATCTTTTGAGAGAAAATACTGAACGTCAATAGACAGGCTAGGCAGACACAGTGGTTGAAGAGGGAGGAAGCTGGAAAGCCTGCTCACAGTCACTGAAGGATGGCCTCAATGATCACAGTGGGCCTGGCTGACCTGCTGAAATCAAGCTTTTTCTTCAGTCCAATCCTGGATTTAATTAAAAGAGACAATTCCCCAGGATAATTGATTTTTTACGATATTAAGTTTCTTATGGAACATACAGCACTTAGAGCTGCAATTTGAGCACGTTATCAACCAGGGGCAAGTATTTACTAATGTCTACCATAGGCCAGGCACTGAGCTGTGTTCTCTGGAGAAAACAAAGATAATTGAGGTTAGTCCCTATCTACTCTTAAGGAGTTTACAGCAGAGAAAAACCATATTATACAACATGAACACTGTAAGGCAGTGAGTGATAAGTACAGCCAGACAGGAACAGTAAAGCACTAGTGGAAAGTGAAGGAGGGGATCAGCTCAGTATCAAAGCATGGGTGTCATGGAGTGATCAGATGACTTTGGAAGCTACATGCACTTTTCCAGATGTAGTTGAACAGATTTACAAACAGCAGCCAGCTGTGGTGTTATGGAAGGCCATGACACTAGAACTTAGAATATCTGGGTTCAAATTATATTTCTATTCCATTTGTCTATGGAATTGGGGCAAGTTGCTTATACTGTCTGTCACAGTTTCCCCATATGTCAAAAGAAGATAAAGCATATCTTGCAGGTTTGTTTTTAGGATAACTTGAGGTAATGCCAGGTGCTATGCTAGATGCTATGAGGATGACAGAGAATAAGAATGCTTTTTAAATCCTACACAAACATGAAGTATAATTGTTGTTATGTTACTAAGTTGTAGTTCATTCATCCATGAGATTTATAATGTGTTTCCCCAGATAATCAATTTCACGGGATATTGTTAGATAATACGCCACTTTCCAATGGTTTCTCAGAAAACTCTTGGGGATATTTGAAACACAAGAAAAGAGCTTTCAGCACAATATTATATTAGACAAGTTAATTAATAGAATTATATAAGAAATACATCAAATATTAGGTGGGGAGGACTCTTATATTGCCACTGAAAACTCATGAGCAAACTCAGGCTGCATAATATCTTTCCCTGACCCTGAACCCTGTTCATTAATCCTTTTCTCAAGTAAGGATGCTATTACTTCTGTGATCATCATCTCAGTATTTGCTATAACTCTATTAAATGTGCTAAATCTTGTAAGCAGCCAAAAATTTTCTTTTAGCCAAGATTTCAGTAAAAGATCATTCCTTCTTCCCTGGCATCTGCCCACTTGATCTATTTCAAGTACCAAAGGAAGCAGGAATTCTTTACCCCACCACATTTATTATTATTTACTTAGTGTCCTTAACTTAGCAGTGGAATTTGTATCTTATTCCCTGATTCGTTTCTTCTTTATCTTCCTCAAGGCAGAGGTGGTTCCATATAATAGTGTTAGAAATAAAATGAGTCCCCTCTTAACTCCCTGCTTTTAAATCTCCATCAACTATCCCACCCCAACAGGTCACTCCTTGGAGGCTTATTATTTAAGCTCGAAAGTTGACATTTTCTTTTTTCTTTTTCTTTTCTTTTCTTTTCTTTTCTTTTTTTTTTTTTTTTTTTTTGAGACGGAGTTTTGCTCTTGTTACCCAGGCTGGAGTGCAATGGTGCATTCTCAGCTCACTGCAACCTCCACCTCCTGGGTTCAAACGATTCTCCTGTCTCAGACTCCCAGGTAGCTGGGATTACAGGCATGTGCCACCATGCCCGACTAATTTTTTTTGTATTTAGTAGAGCTGGAGTTTCACCATGTTGGCCAGGATGGTCTCGATCTCTTGACCTCGTGATCCACCCGCCTCGGCCTCTCAAAGTTCTGGGATTACAGGTGAAAGTTGTCATTTTCTAAATCTGAAGAAATGCATGAAAAGCATCTTGACCAAAGTTTATTTTAATTGATCTGTAATATACAGAATGGATTAAAAACACCAGCAACGGCATTCTTGTTCTATAAATGCAGCTTGAAAATAAGTCTTATAGACTCTCCTTTTCAACCAGGTCACTCATCTTAAGCTCCTGCTATGTAGAAAATTTATAGACACTGCTGCCTGACAGTTACGGTGTTTATGAAGTTTTCTCAGTTTTTATTGTCACACATTTTCACCCTGGTTGGACTGAGACCAAGAAACATCATCTGTGATCATATCCCAGTCCTCTCGTCTATAAGAATAACCCAGCCCCTTACTCAATTCATTCTTGTATTGTCCTAGCAAATCGAATGCAGAGCCAGAAAATGCAGAGGAACTAATTATGGCAGAGAAAACACAGTCATCAGG
Organism: Callithrix jacchus; assembly: GCF_049354715.1. Taxonomy (NCBI): domain Eukaryota; kingdom Metazoa; phylum Chordata; class Mammalia; order Primates; family Cebidae; genus Callithrix; species Callithrix jacchus. The sequence continues at coordinate 83,072,547 of NC_133513.1, read as the reverse complement.
TGGAGGTGGGGGCCACAGCATTGAAATCAGAGAGATTGAGAGCTGCCATGTCACAAAGCCATTCTTAATAATGATTCAAATGGCAGTTGGGTCATTGATAAGTGACTTTTTCTTTGCTAACAGAACTCTACATTTATTTTAATATCTATCTCTACATCAGAGATCTGTGTGCTGACTACAACCTTGGTTTCAGTGGATGGGTCTTGATTAGCATTAGCCAGCAGTTCTCTAACTTTTTGGTATCAGGTGCTCTTTATAATCTTTGTAAATTCAGGACCCTAAAGAGCTTCTGTTTTGTGGTTTATATCTATCAACATTTATCATTTTAGAAATTAAAACTAAGAAATATTTTAAAATATTTATGTATATATTTATTTTAAAATGAAAATAAACCCATTACATATTTGCATATATAACATTTTTAAGAAAAATGACCAAATTATTAAAAACAAAATGAATGATAAGAGTTAACAATTTTACATTTTCACACAATCTTTAATATGTGATTCAACAAAAAGGCAGCTGGATTTCCATATCAGCTTCTGCATTCAATCTGTTGCAATATGTTGTTTTCATTAAAGTATATGAAGAAAATCCGTCCTCTCACAGATATGTTGTTGGAAAAAGGAGCATTTTAATAAATAACCTTTTAAGATAATAATAGATATTTTTCTGATACCAAACTAAAACTTGACATGTGATAGTTTCTCCAGGGTTAGTTGATGAAGTATAACCATATTAATGGACTTTTCATCCATATCATTAAAATCCACTGACCTATATTATGTATTAAATGAATCTTTTAACCATGCATAGCTTTGTAACATCATGCACTGGTCATTATAAGAATGTTGGTTCATGGAGTTATGTAACTCTTCCTCAAATGTTAGTATCAAAAGTATGATATTCATTAATGTAACCAACAATCTCATTTTAAAAGTCTTTAGGTATCTGGAAGGTGACAAACTCATGGTGGCAGAGACAAATTTTTCAGAATTCTATTTTCCCCTAAAAGCTCAAATTTTTCATTGGCAACAAATATAGTCAACTATTATCTTGTCTTTTTCCTTTCTTTTCTTTTCTTTCCTTTCCATTCCTTTTCTTTTTCCTTTTATTTTCCTCTTTTCCATAATCTTTCTCTTTATTTCTCTCTCCCCATCTCTCTCCTATTATTTCTTTGAAGTGGCACGTTCTCTCACTTTATTGATTCTTGAGAAAATGTCTGCTGAATAATTAGTTTGTCCATTAGTCTTTTGTTGTTCAAAAAAGGAAATGATATTCCATTAAAGAGTGACTAGTTGAATTTAAAACTCAAACAATGGCCCACACGTTTTTGAGACATATTTTATGTGCAGTAGAAATGCATCATGGATATATTTCCAATTCTATCACACACGATAATAAAAAGATATGAACTCAAGCATCAATATTTATTAAATTATTACTTTTTATGTCTTCATTAAAGACACTTGAGTAAAACGGTATTCTTTCTTACTACAAGTACATGACAAAGGAGAATATGAAAAGTACTAATACAGTATGGTACATCTGCTTCTAAAAAATTTCTTTGTAAATAAGTTTTACTGGAACATAGCCATATTTATTTCTTTATATATTGCTATAAAAGGAGAATAATTGCAACAGAGATTGTGTGGCCTACAAATGTATTTATTAAATTGTTGAAATAGTTGCCAACACTTATTCTACCATATTTTTTGGGTCATTTTTCTTTTTCATTTTGGTTAATAGAAAATTTCAAAAGATCTCTAAAATTGAACCCCTTTTTCTTTTGTGGCTCTTTTAAAACAATATTTGCTGGTTCAAGTCTGAACATTCATTTCTGTGCTTGTCATCTTTAATTATTACTGTTGCTTACACTGAACTAACAGACACCTTAGTTTTTGTTGTAACTGACATGGTCTTCTAACTCCTATGCAAAATTCTTGTGTCATTTGTTGTTGCATCTTTTCTTATCCAGTCAAAATCCATGTGGCTGATATTGTGACCACACACAAGCATTTTGAAGTAGCTTGTCACAAGCATTCCGGTACATCAATAATAGACAAATGGAGAGCCAAATAATGAGTGAACTCCCATTTACAATTGCTATGAAGAGAATAAAGTATCTAGGAATACAACTTACTAGTGATGTGAAGGACCTCTTAAAGATCCTTGGCACTTGATCTACTCTAGCCACTTCAACCACTTCAAACAACTGCTCAAGGAAATAAGAGAGGACACAGATAAATGGTAAAATATTCCATGCTCATGGATATGAAGAACCAATATGAAAATGACCATACTGCCCAAAGTAATTTGTAGTTTTAGTGCTATTCCCATCAAGCTATCATTGACTTTCTTCATAGAATTAGAAAAAACTATTTTAAATTTAATATGGAACCAAAAAGGAGCCTGTATAGCCAAGACAATCCTAAGCAAAAAGAACAAACCTGGAGGCATCACGCTACCTGACTTCAAACTATATTACAAGGCTACAGTAACCAAAACAGCATGGTACTGGTAATAAAACAGATTTTCATAGACCAATGGAACAGAACAGAGGCCTCAGAAGTAATGCCTCACATCTACAGTCATCTGATTTTTGACAAACCTGACAAAAACAAGCAATGGGGAAAGGAATCCCTATTTAATAAATGGTGTTGGGAAAACTGGCTAGCCATATGCAGAAAGCTGAAACTGGATCCCTTTCTTACTCCTTATACAAAAATAAACTCCAGATGGATTAAAGATTTAAACATAAGACCTAACACCATAAACACCCTAGAAGAAAACCTAGGCAATACCATTCAAGACATAGGCATAGGCAAAGACCTTATAACTAAAACAGCAAAAGCAATGGCAACAAAAGCCAAAATTGACAAATGGGATTTAATTAACCTAAAGAGCTTCTGCATAGCAAAAGAAACTATCATCAGAGTGAACAGGCAGCCTACAAAATGGGTGAAAATTTTTGCAATCTATCCATCTGACAAAGGGATAATATACAGAATCTACAAAGAACTTAAATTTTCTAGAAAACAAAACAACCCCATCAAAAGTAGGTGAAGTATATGAACAGACACTTTTTAAAAGAAAACATTTATGCAGCCAACAAACATGAAAAAAATGCTCATCATTACTGGTCATTAGAGAAATCCAAATCAAAACAATGAGATACCATCTCACACCAGTTAGAATGGTGATCATTAAAAAGTCAAAAAACAACAGATGCTGGAGAGGATGTGGAGAAATAGTAACACTTTCACACTGTTGGTGGGAGTGTAAATTAGTTCAACCATTATGGAAGACAACGTGGTGATTCCTCAAGGATCTAGAACCAGAAATACCATTTGACTCAGCAATCCTATTACTGGGTATATACTCAAAGGATTATAAATCATTCTACTATAAAGACACATGCACATAAATGTTTATTGCAGCACTGTTCACAATAGCAAAGACTTGGAACCAACCCAAATGCCCATCAATGATAGACTGGATAAAGAAAATGTGGCACATATACACCACAGAATACTATGCAGCCATATAAAAGGATGAGTTTATGTCCTTTGCAGGGACATGGATGAAGCCATCATTCTCAGCAAACTAACACACCAAAAGAAAACCAAACTCCATATGTTCTGACTCATAACTGGGAACTGAATAATGAGAACACATAGACACAGGGAGGGGAACATCACACACTTGAGCCTGTTGGAGGGTTGGGGGATAGGGGAGGGATAGCATTAGGAGAAATACCTAATGTAGATGACAGGTTGATGGGTGCCACAAATCACCATGGCACGTGTATGCCTATGTAACAAACCTACACATTCTGCAGATATGTCCCAGAACTTAATGTGTGTGTGTGTGTGTGTGTGTGTATAAAGCATATATATACACATATGTGTAATATATATATATATTACACATATGTGTAATATATATATATATAAAGCATTCTCAACTATTGTCAATTTTGAATCCAGGAAGCTTGATGGGGATAACAATCACTTTCATGTCTGGAGACAACCCTTGTGCCTTTCCTTTGACTCATGCTAGGATAAAGTAGTTTTATTTGCCAATGCTTTTACACAATCAGTGTGACTAACAACACAATAAAAAGACAAATAACATGTTAGCATTATTATGAAACTGTTTTGTACTTTAAATTTCTTGAAAGGGCCTGTTGATTTTCTAGGCACCCACTCACTGCACATTGAAAACTGCTGTTCTAAGTTCTTATTTTCATTGCCAATTTTGATTTGGGAATGGATATGTGATGTAATCCTGGCTAGTGAGACCTGAAGGAAAAAAGTGCTGTGGGGCCTCTGAGAAAGTCGGGAAGTGAGCATCGTCTTTCTGTCTTGACTCTTAAGTTTTGTCATGTCTAAATTTGACTTCTGGGAGTGCTATGGTCATATGACTATAAAGGAAATCAACCATAAGATGAAGTAAATGCAGAAGATGGGAGAACAGAGGAATAAGAAAAAAAAAAAAGAACTGGGATTGGGAGCAATGGCTCACACTCGCAATCCCAGCTCTTCAGGAGGCCGAGGGAGGAAGATTACTGAAGTGCAGGAGTTTGAGAACAGCCTGGGCAACATAGCAAGACTTTGTCTCTACTAAAAATAAAAAACTAGGCAGGCATTTTGGCACGTGTCTTTGGTCCCAGCTACTCAGGAGGCTAAGGTCAGAAGATTGCTTGAGCCTACAAGGTCAAAGCTGCAGTGAGCTGTGATCAAACCACTGCACTCCAGCCTTGGCAGCAAAGCATGACCTTGTCATAAATAAATAAATAAATAGGTTTGATCCAAGATGGCCCTTTAGGAGCAGCTCAGGATTGCAGCTCTCAGAGAAAGCACAGAGTGTGAGTGGATGCCACATTTCCAGATAGATCTTTATTGCCCACAGACCAGGAGATTCCCAGGTGGAGGAGCCCTACTGGTTGCCAGCGGCTGTTTTGGCCAGCACGCTGTTTCAGCCAGCGTGGATGTTTTGCCAGTGCTGCAGCATGGTGGCTCACCATACAAAATACACTGGTCTGGTAGCCCTTTTAACCTGGCAATTGGCACTCCAGGAAGGCAGATTTGCCCATTCACCTGATTAAACGGTGACAGGGAGACAGGCCAGGAGATTCCCGGGCAGTGCCATTGTTTCAGCCGGCGCAGTGGGTCGCCACACGGGAAATCACACAGATCCCGGTGCCCTTTCAGCAGGCGACTGGAACACCTGGGAGAAAGTCAACTGTTCAACTTAAAAAAAAAAAAAGAGGCTCTGAGGCAGGGAGCCAGGTGATCAGGCTCGGCAGGTCCCACTCCCACAAAAACAAACAAAGCAGCAATTGGAAACGCCTGGGGTTGAGAATTTCATGGCAAGCACAGCTGAACCCAGGATGGTGCAGCTCAGTGTGGGAGTGCCATTACGGAGGCACTCCACCCCTACAGAGGTAGTCCACCATTGCTGAGGCAGCCTGCCATTGCCAAGGCAACCCACCATTGCCGAGGCCACCCACCATAACAGAAAGAGCCTGCCATTACAGAGGCAGACCACCATCGCTGAGGCAGTTCTAACCACACCCATATAAACAGGACTGCAGGGAAGCTCACACAGCAGCAGGGCAGAGCCAGCAGCAGGGCGGAGCCGACAGCAGGGCAGAACCCACAGCAGCTCAGCAAAGCCTCTTCAGGCAGACAGAAACTAGGCTGCCTCCTTGCTGGGCAGGGCAGCCCTGAAAAAAAAAGGCAGCAGCACAGCAGATAATCATAAATAAAGCCCTAACTCCCTGGGACAGAGCACCTGGGGAAAAAAAAGGCGGTTTATGAGTTCTGTTGCAGCAGACGTAAATGTACCTGCCTAGCAGCTCTGAATCAACAACAGAGATCACAGCTCAACACTTGAGCTCCTATAAAGAACAGACTGTCTCCTCAAGCAGCTCCCTGACCCCCGTATATCCAAAGAGTCACCTCACAAAAGACTGATGAGACTGACATTTGGCAGGCATCATTCTGGGACAAAGATAGCAGAAGAAGAAACTGGTAGCAACCCTTACTGTTCTGCAGCTGCTGCAGGTGATCCCCAGGCAAGCAGGGCCTGGAGTGGACCTCAGCAGTCCTACAGCAGAGGGGCCAGACAGTTAGAAGGAAAACTAAGAAACAGAAATAACTTCATCATCAACAACCTGGATGTCCACTCAGAGAACCAATCTGAAAATCAGCAACTATACAGATGACAGGTGGATAAATCCACAAAGATGGGAAGAAACCAGAGCAAAAAGAGGGAAAACACCTGAAACCAGAACACCTCTCCTCCTACAAGGGATCACAACTCCTCACTAGCAAGGAAAAAAAGCTGGATGGAGAATGAGTGTGATGAAATGACAGAATCAGAATTCAGAAGGTGGGTAATGAGAAACTTCTGTGAGGTAAAAGAACATGTTCTAACTCAATGCAAAGAAACTAAGAACCTTGAAAAAAGATTTGAGGAAATGATAACAAGGATGGACAACTTAGAGAGAAATATGAGTGAATTGATGGAGCTGAAAAACACAACACAAGAACTTCATGAAGCATGCACAAGTTTCAACAGCTGAATTGACCAAGCAGAAGAAAGGATATCAGAGGTCGAAGATCAACTCAATGAAATAAAACGAGAAGGGAAGATTAGAGAAAAAAGCTCAAAAAGGAATGAACAAAGTCTCCAAGAAATGTGGGACTATGTGAAGAGACCTAATCTACATTTGATAGGTGTACCTGAATGTGATGAAGAGAATGAATCCAAGCTAGAAAATACTCTTCAGGATATCATCCAGGAAAACTTCCCCAACCTAGCAAGGCAGGTGAATGGAATATTATGCAGCAATCAAAAATGATGGGTTTGTGTCCTTTGTAGGGACATTGATGAATCTGGAGAACATCATTCTCAGCAAACTGACACAAGAACAGAAAATGAAACACCACATATTCTCACTCATAGGTGGGTGTTGAACAATGAGAACACATGAACACAGGGAGGGGAGCACTACACACTGCGGTCTGTTGGGGGAAATAGGGGAGGGACAGCGGGGGTGGGGAGTTGGGGAGAGATAGCATGGGGAGAAATGCCAGATATAGGTGAAGGGGAGGAAGGCAGCAAATCACACTGCCACGTGTGTACCTATGCAACTATCTTGCATGTTCTTCACATGTACCCCAAAACCTAAAATGCAATAATAAATAAATAAATAAGAAAAAAGATAAAGATAAAAATACCTGGGTTCTTGGTGAAATTGCTATGTCACTGATCGAAACATACGTGGTACTCACTTATTTCTTTGTACTTAATGAGACAATAAGTGTCTAAGAGAGTTTGAAATGAAGTTTTATTTTATGTGAATATTTAATACTAAATTAATTTGAACAAGTGTCCCTGTAAGTAATAAGGACCTTAAAGCAAGATTAGGATGCCCTACAGAGAACAATATGAAGTGAGATACTGAGGGATGATGCATAAGCAGAGTGGAATAAAGATTAGGGAGACTACATTATCTGCTTAACTCTGGTTAAGGATGGTCATCAATTCCTTGCAGATTAAAAAATGAAGACTGAGACCAGATGCACTGGTACATTCCTTATAGTTTTCTAGAAATATATAATTTTAAACTATAAATAGCTTTTATTATAGAATGTGTTAATGATTCTCAATAAATCCTATTGTAACATTTATAAGATTCCAAGCACATGCTTTCCTGTAGACACTGATTTATATGTAGATACTCAGGCCAGGGGCTCAAATAAGCAAAATTTTAAAATCTATTTTTTTCTTTGAAATATTCTGTCTGAGATTGTTGTTGCAATGTCAATACTTAAATGTGAATTCTTAAGCATATAGATTGCAAGACCATAGAGTTGCCGAAGTTAGGAAGAAGATGCTTTGGTGGTCAGTGAGAAGGGAATAGATTTGGGGTATCATCAGATTATCCAGATGTGAATCTTGTGGGTTGCAAAATGAATTATCTCTAAGCATTTAAAAGGCACTATGCCTAGAAAGATGGGCAACAATGTCCTAAATATTGTGCAGGTGTTTCTTCGTTTCCAATTCTATAATTATATTAGTCGGAATATGGTAAGTTGTGCTTCAGTAACAAATAAACTCTCAGAGGCTCAGTGGTTTAAAATCAAAATCTCATGTAAATTATATTGCAGGTTAGGGGCACTCTCCTGCATCTATTTGAAAAGTTTTCTATATTTTTAGGCCACTATTTTATAATAAAATGTGACCACTACATTTATTGCCCAAGAAGATAGAAAGGTCATAAGGTGGCCCACTTACTTTAAAATACTTGGCTCAGAAGAAATTCACATCATGTCTTCTTTTAGTTGACTGGTTAGAGCTAATACAGGACACTCCCTAACTGCAAGGTGACTGGGAATTCTAATCTTCCCAGGAAGAAGAGTAGGAAAGAATATATCTGAGCACCTGTAATCTCCAGCACAACATGCCTTTTTGATCACCAAGTAATTGTTTAATTCTTCTGTGTACATGAAGAACACAGTCACCTCCTCAGGAAGATGTATTAAAATGCCATTCTGGAGCTGCATCCTTTGTATAGTTCAGGATCTCCAGGTCAACTAGATAGTCTCCTCTATTGTTTCCAGAAGTGACATGTCTTAGTGTGGTAACCTATGAACAAAAGGGATAGGTTTATCTTGCTCTCCACCTTCCCAATACAGCTCAGTGAGGCAGGGACAAGAAAGTTCAATCAAGTTTTCTACTTAGAAAAGAAAAAAGTAGAAAACCCTTACTAGTCACTAGTCTGTAGTGGTTCTCAAAATCTTCAGTCTTTCTCCTCACATGTCATTGATTAGGATTAGTCAGCAGCCCTGACTGCCTGTGATGGCCTGTGAAGCACAGTTTTCCAGTAGGTCCAGGAAGGGGAGAAGAACCAGATGAGAATATTTACTGCAGCTCTGTACCACAGTTACCCAAATTCAAAACAATATGTTAGTGTAAATCACAGAACTTCTGTATATGTGATATTAAAATAAGCTATTTTTATATGTTCTGATTATAAAAATCAGTGTAAATTATTGGTGGATTTTCTCTGCTCATACCTGAAGGCTGTGCCTATTGTTCTTACTGGATAACCCAGCTAAGGCGAAGGTACTAAGGAATGTGGGAGAGATGGTATGAAAATTTATTTATTTCAGCAATTTGTCTAAGACCAATGCCAGGAATAGGCAGATGACCAAATCATCTACATCTCAGAGAAGTAGTTTTTTCAACAACTATGAAGCTGGGCTTGGAACCATCCTTCTCTTTAGAACAATGTCACTGTGGCATCTTAGACCCTTGTATGAGGAGGTGTGATTTAAGCTGTCCAAATAAGAATACTTGTATAAAAGTGACTAAATAATAGGTGTTAATTAATCTTATGTGACAACATTTCTGAAGGTTGGTGGTTCCAGAGACAGTTAGCTGCTCAATGATGTCACTGGATTCCCTTTCTTTCAGATTTGTTACCTTCAGCATTTCAACAATTTCTTTTTTAATGTTACTATATGGCTAGAGCAGGTCTAGGTATCCTATTCTCTGGGCAAAATCTAAAAGCAAGAAAGAGGAGGTGGCAGGGCAGGATCATTTTCCCAAGTTCCAGCCCAAGCAGGAAACAAATATTCTTCAATTCATATATGAATTGTGGTTAATTTATATGATAGAATAGGAGATAATGGCTATAAGTTAACTGCAACTTTATATATCAACTGAAAAATTTTACATTATATTGAGGAAGAGAAGCACATCTTAAAATATATAATGTTTATATTTGTACAAAAGTCAAAAACTAGCAACAAACACTTTATTTTTATTTTCATTTTTTTTGAGACAGAGTCTCACACTGTTGCCCAGCCTTGAGTATGCAGGGGCACGATCTCAGCTCACTCCAACCTCTGCCTCCCAGGTTGAAGCAGTTCTCTGCCTCAGCCTCCCAACTAGCTGAATTATAGGCACCTGCCACCACACCCAGCTAATTTTTGTATTTTTAGTAGAGATGGGGTTTCACCATGTTGACCAGGCTGGTCTTGAACTCCTGACTTCATGACCCACCCCTCCTTGGCCTCCCAAAGTGCTGGGATTACAGGTGTGTGTCACCATGCCCAGCCAAAATCTAGATTAAGGGTTGTCTTAGTCTGTTCCTGCTTCTATAACAAGATATTTTAGACTAGATAATTTATAGTGGAATTTATTGCTCACAGTTCTGGACACTAGAATGTCCAAGATCGAGGCACCAGCCGATTAGATGTCTGGTAAGGGCTCACTGCCTGCTTTCTAGATGGTGCCTTCTAGCTGTGTCCTAACATGGCTGAAGGAGCAGGAGAGCTCCCTTGAGCCTCTTTTAGAGGATACTGATCTCATTTATAGAGCAGAACCCTCATGAGTAATATCAAGAGATAGGGCCTTCAGGAGGCCTCCTACAAGAGATGGGGCCTTTAGAAAGCCTCCTCAAAGCCCTATCTCTTAATACTGTTGCACTGGGGAGTAAGTTTTTACATATGAATTTTGAGGGGACACACATTCAGACTGTAGCAAGGATATACATGTAGGTAGTTGATATGGTTTGGCTCTTATCCCCACCCAAATCTCATGTTGAATTATAATTCCCAGTGTTGGAGGTAGAGCTTCGTGGGAGGTGATTGGATCATGGAGGTGGTTTCTAATATTCTGGCACTATCACCCTTGTGCTGTCTCATGATAGAGTTCTCACATGATCTGGCTGCTTTGAAGTGTGTGGCACCTTCCTTTTCATTCTTTCTTGCCTGCCAGCCATGTGAAGATAAGTCTTCTTCCCATTCATCTTCTGCCATAATTGGAAGTTTCCTGTGCCTCCCCCCACAGCCCTGCCTCCTGTACAGCCTGTGTAACTGTGAGTTAATTAAAGCTCTTTTCTTCATAAATTACCCAGTCTTAGGTATACCTTTATAGTAGTATGTGAGAATGGCCTAATAAAGTGGTAAAACTATAAAGAAAGAAAATATTATCACAATATTCAGCACAGTTGTTTTCTCTGAGAGCAGTGAAATGTGGCACAAATCAGGGAGGAGCTACTAAAATACCACAGATGTTTTTCTTTTTAATCTGGGTGGACCATAAATTGATTTTTTTATTACTATATAAACTATACACATATGTTATATATACTCATCTCTATATATGGTATGTTTTAAATTTTTAAAAATGAAAAAGTAATGAAATTTGCTATTGGCACAGGGAGGATAAATTAGCAGTGCATGTGCCATGTGGAGACAAGCACTCTGCAATGCGGACCTCCCCAGATAATCAAGGTAGAAAAGTAGTAGAAATTTGGAGAAAAATGTGTTTAAGGATAAATGTAATGTATTTGAGGGTTCTCTATGATCTATCTCATAGGAAACCCAAGCTTGGAGGTGGGTTTTCCTGAGTATACCAGGATGAGAACAGAGAACATGCTCCAATATTTACAGAGGAAAAAAGATAATTTACAGGTTTTAAAGAAGTCTATTTTGTGTTTATCATAAGATATAACATTCCCAACAAGCACTGTTTCAGATACATTAAATTGATTATTTTTTTCTAATGATAGTTGCTGAAGTAGCATATTCGTGTTAGATTTTCAACCAGGATTCCCCAGAATGATTAATCAGAGTTTGCCAGCAATTCAATTGAGGATTGGAAGGATGCCCAATTTCTATTCTCTCATACTTTTTCTTCAGGTAGAGGAAATATTGGCAGAGGATGCCAAGGACAAATGGAACTTCCCAGATGCTAGATGGCTGCTTCATTTGCTTCTTCCTTTTCTGCCCAGTGACCACAGGTCTTAGATCCTTCTTCAAACATTTTAGTATTTTGTATCTTTCCTCCAGCTACATAGGTGAAGTGGATAAAGAGATGCTGGATAATTTAGAGGATGCAAAATGGCCAGGTACTCTCTATTTTAAAACCTGAAACTATTCTAATATATGTCCTTTACCGCTGATCTTTCATCCTTAAAGCAGCTATTTTTTATTTGTTTAAAAAATGTAGGGCTTTTAATAGTGATATTTGAGTTGAAGGTTACAATCTTGTCTTTACAACTATTATAAAGAAAGTGACCAGATTTGATACACAAGATTGCCAGGTGAGAGATCTGCTCTATGAGCCTTACAGAATTTTACCCATGGGTCTTTGGAGCTAGAACTCCAAAGCTCCTAAAGCTTCTCGAAAGACTTTTGAGCTGGGAATACTGTAGATGATGCCTGATAGGCCATTTTAATGCATCTGCATGAAAATAGACTAGTTTTTGGGCCCTAAAACAATTTTGTAAAATGCTTCATCAATACTGAATTAATTTGGATGCTAAAATACTTCTGTGCTCAACAGTGAGCAATTGATTCTCAGTACAAATTGGCTGCTATTGGAAAGGAGTAAAACCTCTTTTTTTTTTTCTCCCACAAAAAGTTGAAGTAGGAAATGAGTGAAGGGCATGTTCAGATGTGAGTTACCTCACTCATGTAATCACAAAATCCCAGACTGGAAAGGGAGCGTGGGTGTATTCCTTACATAGTAATCAACATGGGGAGGGGTTAAACAATTGTTAAAAAGCCCTGGACACTATCTTGACTGGCTAAGTCAGACTCAGTGAGCATGGAGGCCAGAAATTTGCATTTAACAAGCTCTCCAGAGGATTCTGTGAACAATCAATTGAGATAACTCACTACCTTCGGACCAGCTGCTCTCCAGAGGATTCTGACACAACTATCATCTCCTAGTCCAACCCCTCATTTTGCAGGTGATATTACAGCAGCCAACAATTTGATTCAAAGTAATCGTATTGAGCATGCTATCTAGTAGGCACAAATCTGAGTAAACCATATCCCTAGCCCTTTGGCTAGGCCCCTTGTTTCACTGGAGAGACTAATGTACTAAGTGCTATTCCAGCTTATTGAACAAAGCACAGTGGAGTTACAATTACTTCTGCATTCATGGGAAGAAGGTAAAGGGAAGACAAAGTAGGAGTTAAAAAAGGCTTCACCGAGGAGGTGACAATTGACATCATGGTATGTGTTCCAGGGTGCATGCCACATAGTTTCTGGATGGATAGCTTGCTCGGGAATATCAGTATCCCTGTTTGGATAACATTGATAGATTTGTGTTCCTAGAATATAAGATTCACTCATATAAGTATTTTAATAATAATAATAGTAACTACCATTGATCAAGTATGTGCCAGACTTAACATTAAATGCTGTATATAGGTTTTTTTTTTCACAACCACCCTGCAAGCTGATAGTACTATCCCCATTTTGCAGATGAGTTAATTGTCAGAGAGGTTAAGTGACTTGCTCAGGATTACACTGCTACTTTTTGGGTTTTTTTGTTTGTTTGTTTTGTTTTGTTTTTTTGCAGAGGCAATGTTGAAATTTCAGAGTGGGATTATAAGAGTGAGGTGAATTATAAAACTTTTTAAAGAATGCTGACAATGAAAGAGAACCTTACTAAGGTTAAGTAACATACCCCCAAGCAGCTTTGTTATATTTCATTTGTGTTAAGTGGTTTTGGCTGGGGACCTTCAGAACTGATACACATAAGATGTAACTCACTTGAGTTTCAAGACTGCACACATTTGGACACCATATTTCCCATTCTGGCCAGAAGAGACTTTCTTTAAAAAAAAACAACAACAACTCCTCAATGCAATGTAAAATTTAGGTCAGTTAATTAATTTATATAACCTAAACTATTTACTAAAATTTTTCTACTTATCCACTTTCATGGGCCAGACTTGGAAGATGGAGCTGCTTGGAGAAAGGGATGTGTGTTTAAGGAAGGACATAGTCTGCCTTCTCCAATCACCTCCTTGATAAAAGGAGGAAAAAGACTTTCTCTTTCTGGTCACCAAATGGTTGCAGTTCCAAGGTAACCATCCCCTTTCAGTGGGTTTCCGCTACTTTTAGGTCTATCCCTAACTAGCTCTTGATTCTCCTGTGCAGCTCATGTTCAAATGTTGAATAGCTGAGAGCTGTTCACCTGTGGCTCATTGGAGGCCTCCTCCAGGTGAGGGCATCTTTCTTTACTCTTCCTTGGCATGGGTGGGTCTACCAAGGTCTAGCTTTTTTTGGACTCTGATTCTCCCAGTGGAAAATCTTCTCCTGGAACCTCTTGCTGTATCAGGAACTCCTCCTAATGGACTCCAGCTGCTTTGTACAGCATCCACTAGGTCCACATGAGACTTGAGTATTCTTCTCACACCAAGTGGTGTGAATGCAAGCTGCTGCTGGGGTTCCCTTGCAGCCTCACCCTGTGTCTCCTGCCATCTTTCTTACCTTTTCGACACCAAATAATAAGGTATTGTGCAAGTTCAGTGACTCAGCAGCCTTAAGGCCAGTGACCACTGACCTACCTAGTAGGAGAAAGACTTGGACACACTCTCTGAGGAAAAAAGAGGTTTAAGATCCAGTGTATCACCTTCTTGCATGGGGAAAGAAAGATGAAAGTAGAGTGTGTTAGTTTGCTATGATTGTCATAACAAAGTAGTCATACTGGGTGTCTTAAACAATAGAAATTAATTTTCTCACAGCCCTGAAAAATAAAAGTCTAAGATTAAGGTGTTAACAAGTTTGCTTCCTTCTGAGGCCTCTCTCCTTGGCTTATAGATGACTGTTTTCTCCCTCTGTCTTCACACTTTTCTCTATATCTCTCTGTGTGCAAGTTTTTTCTTCTCACAGTCATATTGGATTAGGTCCCACCCTAATGAATTTATTTTATCTTAACTATCTCTTTAAAGGCCCTGTCTCCAAAAACAGTCACATTCTGAGGTATTGGAGATTAAGATTTCAAAATTTGAGTGGGGGGGGCATAATTCAGCTCATAACAGATAGTCATACCTTCCTAATCTCGACCTGAGGATACCCTCTACCCCAAGGCTTCTTTGTATAGACCATATTTTCAGAACTGGTTTAACTTAAATAAATGCTTTTGGCCAGCTCTATGGTGGCAATAGCAGGCACAATCTCAGCAGCTTTGCCTCTGAATTTAGAGAGTAAGGCACATAGTTCCTATACTCTAGATAAGGCCACTCTCCCTAGAAATTCCTGCACCCTCCAGTTAGAAGTTGGGTAGAGGCTAGCAGCTGTAGAGTCACTCTCCCGAAGTAGGGACTTTCTTGGTGATACTTCATGTTAGTGTTTTACATTTGTATTCTGCTTCAGAATTTTTAAAACTCTTTCCCCATTACCTGGGTGGTAGGGAGAGCAGATGTTCTTCCTATCATTTCTCAAGTGAGGGAAGTAAGCCATCCAGACAAATTCAGTAATTTTGATACAGGAGTTAAGAAGAAATCACTTATGCAGATGGAAGGGAATGGGAGTCCTCAGTAAGGCTTATTTTTTTTAATGAAAAATGGCCCCAAATCATTTTCTAACCAAGAGTAGCCTGCAAGCTGGATGACTGAATGCTAGTGGGAACTAAGAATTAGACATGTTCAAGATGGCAGCTCCATCTTCCCTTCTCTGCCAGCCATGTGTACTGTAAAGGAGCAGACAAGATGATGCCCATCTACTGGAAAGCCCATTTGCCTAAGAAGACCAAGGTGGGGAGACCAGCCTTTCCCAAGCACTATGTAAATGTCATACCTGATCGAATGAGCCCTGTATTAATCAGACACTGCCTCAAACTGGACTATAAAACTCAGGGCATTTGATACCAGCTGGTCTTTTCCATTCAGAGACCCCTCTCTCTATGGAGACAGCTTTCTTTTTCTCTTCTCTTCTACCTTTTAAACCTCCAGTTCTAAACTCCTCATGTGTGTCTGTGTCCTAAATTTTCCTGGTGACTGACAAGGAACCCTAGGGCATATGCCTCAGACAGTGTAGCTGCTTCAATTTGTCTGAAGAAAAACAGATGCAGGACAACCTGTCTAGGACTAAGTCTCCTTGATATGCCCACTCTGAAGTGCTACCTTCATCCAGTTTGGGGGCAGAATAGGAGAAGGGAATAAAGGCCAGCAAATTGGTTCACATACCTATATGGAAGCTACCACATTGTAAAGAAACTTAAAATTAGCAAACAGAAAACTTTGTACAAAATGAACTTTTTCTGGTATATATTAAAGTCCACATGGCTTGTGTAAGATTACAAATTGTATTTTCTTGTATGTTACTGAAAGAAAATCATTTTATTACCATTAATGTTCAGTTTTTTAAAATGTTGTAATGTCTAATTTCTTTAAGAATCTTTTTATCAATAGCCTTCAAAAAGTCTAAGTTGAAAAATGCTAATTCTCAGAAAGCTTCATTACTTGCTTTTCAGAATAAACTGCCAATATTTGCTAGGAGATAGGTGTTCCTTTGTTGACCATGCATTCATTCATTCATATATTCACTGATCAGTGGCCGTGAATCAGGGATTACTCTATGTTAGGTATGGAGTTGTATACCACCTGGGAAGATTTTACGTCATTGTAGAGCTATCAGAGCTACAAGAATATTTTATCACTGTAGAAGAGTCTGTCACACACACAGCATCACCTTGTTAGGGTTTTTTAAATCAGATTGTGAAGGAATGTTAGTGTTAGAATTTTAAAGATTAATTTTTATCATCTCACTGTAGCGCAATAGTTCTCTGGAAGGACAGATGCTATAGTGTTGAAAGATGCTTTTCCCTGATTTGGAACCACCATGCCTTGTCTGATCACTGTACTCCATCCTTTTAATTGAAACCTATAGTTAATTCACCTGGAATCTATTTGTATGCCGAGAGAATATCAACAACTGAAGATGGGTCCCCCAAATCCTGTGCCCACATGCCCACATACACCAGAATACCTAAGAAGGAAGTCAATGGAAAAGGCATATGGCCATCTTCACTGGACTGACATCACTCACTCAGCTCCCTACTGCTGCTCTTGCCTAATATCTCACTCCAAAGACTCAAGATTCCACCTACTCACACTCTCTCACTTAGTCAACTTGCCTGCATTGACAGCCTGACCTCTTCAATTATGTTCTGGAAGGAAGCTTCTCAGATCTAACCTGTTATACCTAGACTCAGAAGGAATATAGTGCTATGACTGAGCATGTTTGTCCCAATAATCTCAGTATTGTCATTGAGAAGACAGTCTAGAGTTCAACAAGAGAATAAAAGTGACACCTTATATTATCAAAGACAAGTAGCTAATTGAAAAGCCTACACAGTGGTGTGTTAGTGTATAGTCTTCTCAGCCATTTAACAACCTGACAGGCTTGTGTCTGAAGACATTAAGTTCAAATAAATGCAAAGTTGGGAAGTTTAAATACCATAATTTTTAAAAGGAGACGTATCTGTCTAACTAGTTGTGTTGCTTTCAATTTTGCTCTATTTTGCATTTATTTCTTAAAGCAGTATACCAACTACAATAACAACAACAACAGCAAACCTTCTGTTTACAGTCTAGGTTTACATTTTAAACTTAAAATGCCAGAAAAATAAAACATTTTTCCCATGTTTTGGTGGAAATTGAAGTTGGAGACCAATTTTCCTTTATACTTTGAATACATAATTTATTAAAATGTACAGTTTATAACACCAGAAAACAAGAGATACCATTTTTAAAAGATAGAATTGAAATCTTTATTTAGAACTTTTTATTTTAATTCTACAGCTTTGAATTTAAAATTGAAATGCAGTCAGTGGATATAAAGTTGCCACAATGCAAATAATAAATTATTAATAGCAATGAAAATTACTAGCTATAATAAATTATGTAATTGATTTTAGTTTAATGAGGTTGAAAAGCTACCAGATTTTATGAATGCAACATTTAAGTTTATCTTATGCACATTTACTGTATTCATCAATACAGAATTTTAATTTGTCGGTGAAATTATTTTTGTGACTTTTTGAAAAATAATTCACCATCACCTTTAGCTAGTCACTGCATGCTACCTTGTGAAAATTAAATAAGATCCTTTCAAGAAATATCTTTGAATATCTACTATGACAGTATTCTGGGAGTTAGGGATAAAAAATGGACAAAACAAACAAAAATTAATGCCTTCTTGGAGGTTAAGTACATTTTATAGATCATTAGAAGAAGATACATGGCTATGGAGAAAAATTAAGCAAGTATGCAGAGGGTTAGGTTAGAGTGCAGTTTTAGATGGAATGTATGAGGAAGGCCTTACTGAGATGGAAAAGATTCGAAGAGAGTAAGGGGACTGAACCACCATATATTGGGGTAAAGAGTGTTTCCAGCAGAGGCAGTAGCAGAGCAAAAACTTTGAGGCATCACCTGCCTGGTAAGCTGAGCTGCTTGTAGAGCTGTCTCTACAGATTGGTTCAAATGAGTGAGGGAGAGTACTCAGAGTTGAGAAAGAGGAGGCAGCACATCTAGTGCCTTGAAATCAAGCAAAAGGACTTCTGCATTTACTCTGAAGGAGATCGGAAGCCTTCAGGGAGCTGGAAACAGATCAGTACCATGACCTGGCTCACATGTCATGAAGAAAAGAATGCAAGTACCATGGACAGTGCCTGATGCACAGAACTTGCCTAACGGACAACAAAGAGCAACTGTTTTTGATATTTCCACCAGAACGAAAGCAGCATTTAAATGCTGAATCAAGATCCTCTGCCTCCAGAATGCCCCAAGAGACACAAGCAGAGCAGGAGGCAGAAAATGCCAATGGGCTGGCGGAGATAATCCACTTTATCTAGTTTTGCCTTGCCTCTTCGTTGTGTATAGGGGCTTGTACCACCTTATGTGACTCTGACATTACTCTACCTGAGTTGAATAGAGAACACTTTGAAATGATTGTAAATGAATTTTGAGTGAGCACTTTTGTGTTGCCTCCTTCCTGTCAAACTACAGCTTCCCCTCACTGGCCTCCTTTCCCAGCTTGAGCATACTATGCTTCACTCCCATCTTAGGGACTGGGCACCCTTCTCCTCCCTGAAATGCCTTCCCTGGCATGGCTGTCTCATGCTTCCCACTCCTCACCCTTCCACATCCTTCATGCCTCAACATAAACATGACCCCCGTAGAGGCACACACTAATGCCTAAGGTAGGCTTACTCTATGTTCACTCTGTGTTCCCTTTTGCTCTTTCTCCATAGGCTATAGTATAAGTTAAGGATTTTTATTGTTGTTTCCAATTATTAAATTATTTATTATACATCATAAGCCCCACAAAAATAGAATAATATCTGCTTTGTTATTCGTTCTGTTTACAGACTGCCTAGCACATTGTAAGTACAGTTGTTCTATAGTATTCATGGGAGGCTTGGCTCCAGGATCTCACCCCATCTTCCCATACCAAAATCCACAGCTGTTTAAGTCCCTGATATAAAATGAGGTAGCATTTGCATATAAGCTATGTATATCCTCTCATATACTTTAAATTATCTCTACATTACTTATAATACCTAATACAATGTAAATGTCATGTAAGTAGTTGTTATACTGTATTGTTTAAGAAATAATGACAAGACAGTAAGTCTATATTTTAGCACAGATGCAACTATCCTTTTATTACTCAAATATTTTCCATCTGGTTGGTTGAATCCAAAGATGTGGAACTGCTGGATGTGATATAAACACTCTGATAATGTTTTAGGAAAAGATGAAAGAACAAATGAATGAATGAGAGCATCTTGGAGGGTAGCAAAGCCAGAATTTGTCATTGTTTTATTGCCAAACTGCTCTACTAGTAGGGAGAGATCCAGAGGCCAAGACAACATTTCAGGCTCAAGCACAAGATGCTCACAGACCAAAGTCTCATAAACCCCTTGTCTTCCATGTTTCTGAGGACAGCACTCTCTTGCATTAACCTCCCCTTCCCCCATCAGTTGAGTGAACTCCTTCCTTCTATTTGAGGCCACAGTATGCTGTGCCTTTATTATCATCACACTTATCAAACTCATGTTATTTATATCTTTCAGTGAATTCCTCCAGTATGGAATTACAGGCCTCTCCAGAGCAATGACCTAGTTTAATTTGGCCAAGAATAGATGGTACATGGCACACAGTAGGGGCTCAGTCAATGTTTGGGGAATGAAATGAATTATCTTTTTTATTTTTACTCTGTAGCAGGTATTCTTCAAGGCACTTCTCTTTTTCCCTTTTTTCAAAAATGGTTCCTGAGTTTAACCTAAGCCATTTATATATGGCAGTTTTAATTCTCCCTAAGCTATCACACATTTTGACTGAGTTAAATATATATTGACATTAGGCAAAGATCTATTTATGTGGGTTTTGACACCAAAAAAAAAACACTTGAAACAGCAACAACTGCCTTTTGACTTTCTTAGTATAGACAGAGATGGTCACAGAGCAAATTCCAATGACTTATCTTCGACTGAGACTTTTTGCTGCTGAACCCTCACATTTTAAATTACTTTGCTTCTTCTTAAAGGAGAAGTAAGAATGAATAAAGTTGGTTCAAAAAATATCAGATGAACAGCAACACATAAACTGGCACAGTCCTGCCAGTGGCTGCTCTGCCACTTTTGGCTTCTGCTTATCAGAGTAAGACTAGCTTCTCAACGATGTCTAAAAAGTTATTATTTTTAAAATAATGACTTAGTTTTCAACTACTTTAATTAGAAAGACATAATTTGACATAATATAAATCAAATATCTAAGATTGTGCTGATCAGTCTAAAATTATTTCTGATCCACAATATGTGGTAACCAAAACATACTTGCTTTTCACCCATGACAAATAACATGGCTTGGGTATCTTCTTCTCATGGAGGATATGTGATTGTTATTATTATTTAGTGAAGGGATCTTGTCCATACAAGGCTAATAGCTGCTTTACCTTGCCTCATCTCAACCAAGATTTGAAAACTGTAATTTAAACTTTAAAAACTAATCCTACAACAAATATTATACTCCTTAATGCTATAATAACTCATTGTTTAGGTAATGTATGTATTCATGTTGTAATAAGAAACTAAGGCCCAGAGGCATAATTATTATTAAAAAGTCAAATCTAAATTCAATCTCAGGTATCTTCAGTTTTAAACATCGTGTTATTTCTCCATATCAAACTTCCTCTACGATGAATGGATGCATGGATGGATGGATATACGAAGAAAACAACTGTGTTTGTATGTAGGTAACAATTGATTAGGTGACAATTTTATTACTACAAACATTTTATTAATACAAACCTTTGAAAACTGGTAATATTTCATTTAGGTCACAATCTGTGCATAGATGTTTTAATGGTGCTAGATCTATTTAGTGGAACTGTATTTTCATAATGGAAATAAGTCAGAAAATATGTGTAATCTTCCCACACAGAATATAACACACTGTAAATAATTAAACTTTTTAAAGATATATTTTGACTATAGCATCCACTTAGTCTGATCTAACCTAGTGGAATCCTCCATGTGTAATTAGTTTCTAGGCTGTCATTTTCTGGTGGTTTTGTCTGTATTGAAAATAAAATTTGCAAATTGAAATTTTCACCCACAAAATGTCAATATTATTTTCATTCAAAGTAGGAATGCTATTGAAAATGGGTGGCTTTTATTACAACATTCTGAGAGGCTGTCAGAAAGTCTGGACGTTTTAAATTACACACAGACAGAGCCTATTTTTCCTGGTTTGCTTTGCTCCTCTAGCTCATTGTGTCATCTACAGACATCCAAGTTCACATTCAGATTGCAGATATCTTAAGAGTTTTTTCTTTCCTTTCATAGAGCATATCCTATAGTTATAATATGGTTGCAAATGTAATTAAAACTTATTGAATTTATGACCTCTCTCAAAAATAAGAAAATGTCTTGGCACAAGAACTGGACTATAACATTTAAGAGTAAGTGGGCACCTGCTCAGAGGAGAAAGTTAGTATAATATGGAAGTTGAAGGATATACTTACCAGATAGGAGAGATCCAAAGATATATTTTCACTGCAGACATCATTATATCTTGAATTCTAATGAACTCCTGCCAATTCTTCTCCCCTCCCCACCTACTCAACCAACACATAATGTGGCCACTGGTATAAAGCTATATGGCATTTCCAGGGTCCAGGATGAGTGTGGAAATAAACACTTTCCTGCAAGAAATACTGGTTAGAAAAAAAAATCAGGATAATTTCATTGAGCCAAAGAAAGGCAAATGGGCCAGTACGGCTGTTAAAACAATGAAAATAATACATTAATTTCAGTTCTGATATTTTTACTTGGAGTCAGAGAGTGGTGGCATTTTAAAATTTCCTCATCCTGCACAACAATAAGAATAACTGGCTGGGCATGGTGGCTCACCCCTCAAATCCCAGCACTTTGAGAGGCCAAGGCAGGAGGATTGCTCGAACCAGCAGCAATCCAGTGTAAAGAGTTTGAGACCAGCGTAAGCAACATAAAGAGACCCTGTCTCTACCAAAAATTAAAAACCAAATAGTTGGGCATGTGGCATATGCCTGTGGTCCCAGCCACTTGGGAGGCTGAGGCAGGAGAATCATTTGAGCCCAGCAGTCTGAGGCTGCAGTGAGCTGTGATTGTGCCACTACACTCCAGTTTGATTAACACAGAGAGATCCTGTCTCAAAAAAAAATAGCTTATATCATATATTCGTTGGGCATATATTGCTTCAATTAGCAAAATCCTAACCAGATAGGGAAAGTGGGGGTAGTTTCCCTATCATAAAAAGAAAAATCCTGAGGTTCAGAGTTGTAGAGCTTGCCCAGGCAAGTCTGTGTAGTGTGGAAGAAGATTCTGACTCCCAGATCAGTGCTCTTCCCTCTCCACACTGCTCCTTTCTAATAGTGATGACTGATTGATTGTCATTAAGCTTGGTGTGAGGACACAATGATTAAGTCACTTTTCCTCTTATGATTTTCTCTCTGCCTCTCCCTGCCCTGCCTGCCTCCTACTATTCTGCAGCCTGTTGTTTTCTCTATGCCAACGGAATGAAAAGCAATGTTCAAATTAAACTGTGTTGCTTTTTAAAAGCTGATTTTGTAGCATTCAGCATAATAGTCTGAGAGGCTATTTGTTTATTTCACCATTTTACTTTTATAGAGAGTGTTCGGGGAAAAATACAGCTCTTGGTAATATAGATAGACATTACTTACCAGTATTTGCAAAATTGAAATGACTGTTCAAGATGAAGTGCAAATGGCATTCTATGTATTACATTTATTTGACTTTTCCTGCCCAGCCTGGCAAAGAAGTTCAGAAAAATTCCTAAACATAGTAGGAAAATTGCAGTGAAGAACATGGTATTGAGCAGCAAGCAAGCAGAAATGTTAAGAGGGGTCCAGAGTGTGCATGCAAGGTTGACCCTGCCAGTGGCTCCTGTAGGCCATGGTATCCAATACAGTAGCTAAGCAAGTAGCCTGTCTAAATTTAAAATAAAATCAGATTAAAAATCTGATTCATTCGTCACACTGGCCACATTTCAAATAGCTCCATGTAGCTAGTGACTACCATATTGATCAGAACAAATACAAAACATTTTATTATTGCAGGAAGTTTTACTGTATTACTCTGCTCAGGTAGATGAGCAATGTCCATCATTTCAAGCCATTTAGATAAGGAAAGAATGATGAAGCATCTCTAAGGATTTCTTCTGTTTTCCTCCCTTCGAACTTCCTTTTCTCATTTCCCTATCTCTTTCTTCCTTCCCAGCCTCCTTCTTCCCTCTGTCTTATCTTCCCTTACTTCTCCCCTTTTCCTTGTTCCTTCTTCCTCATCTTTCAATAAATATTTAGGGAGCAATTGTAGTGAACCTGAAACTGTTCAACTGTAGGAGCTACAATGATAACCAAGAAAATATAATGACTCCTGCCCTCAGACAAGTCACAATCTAGTAAGGGATTAATAGAATGAAAATTTGTAATTATGACCCAGTGTGACAGGTGCTGTGTGAGCCCAAACCCACTCTGGGTCCTGAAGTTTACACAGAGAAGTGAAATCAGAAAGCTAAGACCTGGAGGATTAGTAGAAGATACCCAGGTGTAGGAGAGACAGAGAGAAGGAAGTAAGACAAGTGATTCAGATAATTGGATAGGAGGGAAGAAAGAGAGAAGAGGATTTACTCTGGAAACAGAGAAATTGAAGACAGCCGAAGGATATTGTGCAAGTAAAAAGAAACTTGGGCCGGGCGCGGTGGCTCAAGCCTGTAATCCCAGCACTTTGGGAGGCCGAGGCAGGTGGATCACGAGGTCAACAGATCGAGACCATCCTGGTCAACATGGTGAAACCCCATCTCTACTAAAAATACAAAAAATTAGCTGGGCATGGTGGCGTGTGCCTGTAATCCCAGCTACTCAGGAGGCTGAGGCAGGAGAATTGCCTGAACCCAGGAGGCGGAGGTTGCGGTGAGCCGAGATCGCGCCATTGCACTTCAGCCTGGGTAACAAGAGCGAAACTCCGTCTCAAAAAAAAAAAAAAAAAAGAAAGAAAAGAAAAACTTACAGAAATGAACAGGGGTCAGATAAAGGGTCTAAAGGCATCTTAAGGTTTTATATTTCATCCTAATGGCAATGGGAGTGCCCAAAAAATTTAACATAGGATTGTGACTCCATTATATTTGTATTGTTGATGTATTATTTTTGTTACATTGTGGGAAATGAATTGTGCTTGACAAGGTCAAAAGGTGAGCAAGACGCGAGGCAGAAAAAAACTAATTAGAAGGCTGTTGAGTTATTCCAGATAAAGATGTTGGGTGGTGGCAGAGACAAGGCTTATCTAAGTAGACAAAAAGAAAATAATTTTTGGAGATAGAAAGGCAGGATCTGATGATTCAGTGGGATATGAGGGAGAGAGAGAAATCAAAGCTGATTTCTGTATTTCTCATTTTAGCAAATAGATTGTGAATCCATTTACAGAGATGGAGAACACATACAGAGAGGCAGGATTAAGGAATAGGTAATAGGTTTAGATCTCAATTCAGATTTTATTTTGGGAAGCAGGCTTCCCTGACTCCCATGCCTATGATTGCCCCCAGTTTTATTCCTACTCATACTTTCTTTCATAGTTCTTACAACAGTTGCAATAGTACGTTTATTTGTGGGACCATTTTATTATTTGATTCTCAAGTCTCCATCACTGAATTGCCAGAACCAGGAGGCAGAGGTTGTGTTTGATTCAACTGACCACTTAATCCCCACACCTGACACATTGTCTGTTTGTGACATGATGTGATGAGTTAGAGCACAATATCATAGCAGGACCTTTCCTTGGTTCTTTGGGCTTCATTTTGGGACAAGCAGATACAAACTGATGTTCAGCCTTTCTCTCTCTCTCTCTCTCGCTTGCTCTCTCGCTCTCTCTTTCTTTCTTTCTTCTTTTCTTTCTTTTTCAAGACAGAATCTCACTCTGTCACTAAGGCTGGAATGCAGTGGCACCATCTCAACTCACTGCAACCTCCACCTCCTAGGTTCAAGGGATTCTCCTGCCTCAGCCTCCTGAGTAGCTGGGATTACAGGTGCCCACCACCATGCCTGGCTAATTTTTGTATTTTTAGTAGAGGTGGGATTTCACTATGTTGGCCAGGCTGGTCTCAAACTCCTGACCTCAAATGATCCACCCACCTCGGCCTCCCAAAGTGCTGGGATTATGGGCATGGGCCACTGCACCCAGCCTCTGCCTTTCATTCTGAGTTTCCAGTCTAACCTTTAGTCTCGGTGTGCTCAGTGCCCTGGAAACATGGATCTAAAGAAAGGAAAAATATTCTATGAGTGACTTTTACATGTGAAATTAACTCCTTGAGTTTAATTTCCATTTGCATGTTAACCCCTGGATATTACTGTGTTTAAGATTTTATCATTCGTAAAAGGTGCAGAAAAGGATATTCTCTAAGAAAAGGGCATTTACCATGGTAAATGATGTTACACAGTGTATTTTGTCTCTTTCTGAAGTAGGTTCATTATAACTCCCCTTTCTGAATGTGAATATGGACAAATCTGACCCCCACCCACAGCACACACAATGACTCTGTGTGTGTGTGTCTCTCTCTGTCTCTCATACACACACACACTCATATAAAATACCTTGCTATAGTCAGATAAGATCTTAAAGTGAAGAAGACAGACTGAAGAAAAGACATGGCATAAAATGCATGGGCTCTGGAGTCAGATGGACTTCATGTTAAATCTCAGGTATCTCAATTCTAAGTGTAAGGTTTTGTCTGTTTTGCTTAAAGAACACAGTCAATACCTACATATTAGAAGAACCACTGAATGAACTCAATTTTTCACTTGTCAAGAGGAAAAACAATAGTACTTGCCTCAAAAAAAACTTTTGGGAAGATGAAATCAGATCATAGAGAAAGTAGCCCATAGTAGACACTTGTTAAATGACTTTCCCTTTATGAACTCCAGTAGCAAAGGGTAAATTCCTCCATAAAGGATAAACATAAATAATGAGTGGAAATGAAATGGAACTCAAAAGGGAAAACTGAGCCCAACTATTAAATATCTCAGTGTACCTCAGCTTTTTCACTGGTGTTCTCCAACATCAATATAAAGTGCCAAAGGACAAAATCTTCAATGTGTTTCAGTTCCTATGGATACTGTTAACATTCTCTGCTAAGTTCAGTACAGAAAATTTGGCCAAGATTTCTTATTTAGTCAAGTAATTAACATGGCCATCCTTTTAAGTGTTGTCATAGTAGTTACCATGGTTATAAAACAAAAATGCAATCTGAGTAATTCATAATACATAACACTTCCCAGAAAAACAAAATGAATACTTTTAGGATAACTGAATCATTTTGGTGATGTCTCAGTGCAACCTGTTACTCACTTGAATGATTCAAACAAAGAGCTCTAATGAGTAAAAGATTAGAATGTTTGCATTTGCAACCAAATGTACCAAATACATTCCTAATATGTTAATTAACATTTTCTCCAAATGCAAAAGAAAAACATTTCGTCTGAGAAGATAGGTAAGCATTTGATTAAAATGCAGACTTATCTGGCATTTGAAAAAAATTTCTGGAAAGATAAGGAACAGCAACATTTAAAAAAGAAAACTCTAAATTTGTAAGTCATAGACAAGGTCATTTCTGGTAAATAAAGAAATAAGAAATGGCCAATTTATGTATACTCATATATTATTAGCTGGTCATGAAGATTTAAAGAGTTAAACAAAACATCAATTTGAAATGCTTTTAATAAGGTTGAAAAAGAGTTTAAAATGTTAATGCCAGAAGATTTGTATTGCAGTATGTGAAAGGAAAACCAAAATATTATCTCAGAAGAAGACAAATGTAAAAACAATGGCCCTAAAGACATATCTGCTTTAGCCCCTTTATCTCCAAGGTAAAAGCTGCTCCATTTTTCTTTCTAAATGCCTCTCCACTCCCCAATCTTTTCTGTTCTCACTGACACCATCTTTAGTCAATCTCTGTGGCAGACAGACTCCAAGATGTTCCCCACCTACCCTTGCTTCCCAGTATCCATGTCCTTGTGTAATCCTCTCCCTTTGAATGTGAGTATGCTTTATGACTTACTCGTAACCAACAGAATGGTGGTATATTACTTCCATAGTTACAGGAAATAAGATGGCATCTTCTCTCTTGCTAGAGACACTTTATATTGATTCTCTCCCTTGCTGGCTTTGATAAATCAAGCCCCCATATTGTGAACTGCTGTATGGTGAGGCTCACATGGCAAGGAACTGAGGGTGACCCGTGTTCCACAGCCATCAAGGAACTGAAGGCTTCTAACTGACAGCCTGCAAGAAACTAAATCCTATACACAACAGTATGCCCTTGTAAGTAGATTGTTCCCATCAAGCCTCAGATAGCACTCCAGCTCTGGCTGACACCTTAATTACAGTCTTGTGAGAGACCTGAAGCAGAAGATCCAACTAAGCCATACCTGGATTCCTCCTGGACAATAAGTGTTGAAATATTCATTACATAACAATAGATAATTAATTAGCAATAGATTATCAACGTTCCCTCATCCCTCACGACTGCATTAAGGATACTGCCTTTCTGCTGGCCTATGAACAGTTTTCTACAACACTCACCCGTTCACACTGCAGCAACACTATAACCTTGTTAATACCTCTTTTATCAATTGTCTTTTAGTAGATATTTTCCATTTTGTCTGTCTACTATATGTCTTTCTATTTTCTAGTACTAAAGAACTCCCTCCCATAAGAGCGAGCACGGGCACACAGTGGGTAAAATCTCCATAACCTTTTTTGCCAAACCTATGGTTTAAGACCACATCCTTTCACTGGGGCTCCTGAGCTGATGAGATGTGACTCGGATCATGATCTCTGTCTTGTCTCCTGAACAGAAAGAATCCAGCCATGTTTTTATCTAACTTTGAACTTTTCAGTTTTGAAAGCTGAAAGCCAATATATTCCATATTTTTTTTTAATGTAAGTGGATCTGAGCTGGGTTTCATGGTAATTGCAGTAGAAAAGTCTTCACTACTCAACTCCTCTGGCTTAAAACCTCTCATATTCTCTTAATTACCTGTGAGATGAATTTCAAGCCTCTAATCCCAGCAGAAAAATTATCTCTCAATCCAATCTTTCTTTATCTCCTTTCTAGCCACGTCTCTCTTCTCCTCCTAACATAAATTCTTGACCAACATGGTTGGTCCCCTTCTAGCCTCAAAATCGAATGCTTATTTGCATCCCCATGTCTTTGCCAAATCTTGCTCATCTCACTCTTCTCTTTTACTCCAAAACATACTGGCAAGTCAGAAAACACTTTTAAAGCCCTGAAAATTTTTTAAAGTTTTAACAAATATTAACATCTTCGTAGATCTTTTTTCTCCAGTGCCTTTTTTTTTTTTTTTTTTGAGAAACAATCTGCAAGAGAGAGGCAAGATGGGAAGAAGGTCAAGATTAGTTGGCACAAGATAAGGAAATCAGATCTGAGTCATGAGCTGTAGACACCCAGACATACTCCAAAGACATTAAGAATATGAGGCCTGATGGGAGCTGGAAAGGAATGAAATGAGACAGACAAAAGTTAGAGAAGAAAATATAACAAAGATAAATTGTGCCAACTTTATTTAAAAACCTGGACTATGTGTACCTTATCTTTCCAAGGGAATTATTGCCCAGAAACTTTTAGACACCTTGAAGTCAAGAAAAGAGCCCTGAACTTAAGCTAAGGGACCTAAGCTGTGCCGTAGCTCTGTAAATTACTAGCTTAGGTTAGTTAGTTACCCACCCAAAGCCTCTTTGTCTTCATCTATAAAACCTACTTCACAGAACTGTGGCAGATGAATAAGATAATAGGTGAAAATATATATTGTAGTGCCTGAGATGTCGTACTTGAGCAACAAAGGCCTCAGTTTCTGTTCATAAAAGGAGGAGACTACATTATACAGTATGTAACATTTCTTGCAGTTATAGTAAAGCTGTAGGAAACCCAAGGCTGAAGTTACAGAATCTGGGAGAAATCTCTTGTCTGAGGAGCAAAGGCTTATCAGAAGCAGAAGAGAACCAAGTTGTATCATCTGTAGAAGCCCCAGAGGGATGCAGTAAGCAAGACTCAAAAGAGCTGGAAAGCCACCAACATTGTGGGCCCATGTGATACACAGAATTGGAGCTGAACAGAGAGGGATATTTTTTTCTTTTTTTCAAACAGCAGGACATTTATATGAAAAATGCATATTGGAAGCTTAGCCTCATTCCCCCTCCTTCGTCCTGGACATCAGAGCTCTTCTGGGAACATGGATGTGGGAAAAGGGCTAAGCCTTGCTTAGTACTTTTAAGTATACTGAGACCTTTCTTGCCAAACTAGGGTGGGGTAGTAGATACTGGTTTAAACTATTATAAAGCATCACAGAGATACCCAGTTGTATTTTTGGCAAAACATTGGTTCCAGTTCTTGTAACAACACAGAGCTCATTCTATAATTTCTATCTTATGTTTTTGTGATTCACATCTCTGCCCATTAGTATTTAGCTGCCTCCCTCCTGCCTGCATTGAACATCATATCATTCACTACTTCATACAAGTCCAATCACACTCATCATTTGGTGACTTTAGTGACTTTGCTGACAATTTACCACATGTTGCAGGATGAATTTAGCTTTGCCACTTACTTTACCTCTATGCCTCTCTTGTAGCCCAGTCACCTCACACTTTGCCACCTTCCAAAGCCTGGGCTCCCAGCAAGGAGCTCATCCAGTTATGACCTCTTATTTTACAAGTGCAATCCAGTCTCCCACTCCAGGGGAGTGGAGCACCTGTTGGCTGGTCCTAAGCCATGTGCCATTTCTCAAATTAACAAGGGTTGCAGAGAACAGGAAAGGATTCTAATGCAACATAAGTTGCCCCTAAACCCAAGCCACTTTACACAGGATATGGGATTGTGAAATGATACCTTTTTCTGTTCATGATTTAAGCTGGGCAGGAATTCTTACCTGATAAATAGGCAATGTCAATATACACTTTCATCGATTTCACTTAGGCTGACATGACCAGAGTCATCAGGAGCTGCTCTGGGTTATTAATGTTTAGATGGTATCTCAAGAACCCTGGTCACATTAAGTCTTTTACATGTACGTGATTTTCTTGCCCTTCTTGCAATGCTCTTTGTCTTAAGTGTCCCAAATCTTCCTTGAACTTTCTCTAAGTTGGAACTAACTAAATTGTGTTTAGCTTTGCTGCAATTACTCTTTGCTCATTTGAGTGGTGATTCTCTGACTACAGATTCTCTCTCTCTCTCTCTCTCTCTCTCTCTCTCTCTCTCTCTCTCTCTCTCTCTGTGTGTGTGTGTGTGTGTGTGTGTGTGTGTGTGTGTGTCTGCCTGTCTGTCTAGGTCTGTTTCTCTCTCTCTGTCTCTTTCTATATATGCAGACTCCTCAACTGAATAATTGAATTACATCTCAATAAACCCACCATAAGTCAAAAATATCCTAAGCGGAAAGTGCATTCTGTGCTGGCAAAACAGCAGATGGTCCTTCACTTATGATGGTTTAATTTAGGATTCTTTTACTTTATGTTGATGTGAAAGTGATATGCATTCAGTAGAAACCATAACCACGTCTTAAGTCATAAGGAGATCCTCAACTTAGTATGAGGCTACATCCTGATAAACCCACTGTAAAGTTGAAAAGCCATAAATCAAACCACTGTTAGTTGGAGATGTCTGTATATATAATCCCTCATGATAATCTCATTATAATGCCATTGCTAAAGTGTGTGGACATTACAGCATGGCAAAAAAAATAGTGAAATATGACAAGAGTAACTTTGGATCAGCTATTGAAGGAGACTTTAACTCTTTTTTTAAAAAAAAAAGATTCCTTCTAGATTTCTGAGTATCTTTAATGTTATAGCTGAAAGATTGTGAACCATTTTACCATACTAGCTATACATTAATTTTCTCTCTCTGACTTGTTCTTTCCAATGTTTAGCAAACCTGCATGGTTTTTCCTGAGTTTGTAAGCTTAATTTCTGATGTTTTTTCTCCCTTGTTTGTGAAAATTTACTTTCTACAAAATAATTCTGGCTTAACACAATCATCTGCCACAGGTATCTCACTGTTCCCCCTAGTATATTATTATTATATATTGTACGAGTAGTCTCTATTGCTTGTCAATTGAGCACTCAGCAGAGGCGGTAGCCAGGTAGGTCTTTGTGAGGTAAATTCATGTAACTGAGCCCATGAAGAGCCACCATCCCTGCCACCATGGCTACTTTGTTCATGAGCTCATTGGGTAATCACTGGGAGTTTAGAGAAGGAGCATAGAGAATGCCATTACCTCAGCACCTCCTTCATGATGAACACCCCAGGTAGACATTCACATGAGACAGGAATCATCTATCTATTTCTTCCCCCTATCACTTTGACATCAATTCTTAAATCTTATTGTTACTCACCAAATAACAAAACCATCCATCTTGCCCATGAATTGAGGTAGAGCCCAGACCTCCCCCATACATTTCTGGCTGACACCAGCAAAAGCAGGCTTTACTATGAAACTTATGAAGCTTAGGCTTAAGCACTCCTTATATGTATGGATTCTTCCAAGATATGGTATCTCTTTTTTATATTCGTAAGTTTTATTTGTTTTCTTAAGGAATGCCCTCCTCTCAATATGACCATCATACACAGCCATGCATGCATAATTTTATCAATTCATTCAAGGTCATATTCACTAATTCCCTTTGAAGCATAGTGTTGGCTGGAGAGGGGTGATAATGTGACCAAATTAACCTGTTCATGTTTCTGATTTTTGCCTGTAGAACTCACTCATGACTTGGTCCACCTGAACCTTTTCCTTTAATGAAAACAAGCTACATGATAAGGTTAATCTGATAATACCACATACCTGATTGGCAGCACAGATCATCAGATATCTTGTGGCTAAGCATTTATTTTTTATCAGTACCCAATAGAAAGTCAAGAGCTGTTTCCCAAAAGGAATATTGTTATTTGCTCAAGAGTGCATGTCCTAAGGGTCTGTTCCTATATTTCTCTTACTGAGGTATAACAAGGTTTAATACAACATTCTAGCCTGCTGGAGATATAGCAAGTACCATTTAATCTACTGAGTCATGAGTGTGAAGGGGAATTAATTATTTCACTGCCGCCTGGAATATGGTCCAGAGAACCTTTTGCTCTGCATCTGTCTCAAAGTTTAAGGTTTTTCAGGATGCTAAGTAAATTGTTCAGAAAAGTATGACCAAATGATGTATACATTGAATTCAAAATCAAAAGAGCTCTACCAAACAGTGGGTAAACATAGTTCACGATGTGAAGCAACTTGTCTAATGTTCGAAAGATGATATTTCAATGACTACAGAGAACTGGAACCTCAGAACCTTACCTGAAGTTACAATTCCATATTTTCTTATGATATTTAGGCCTCAGTCTCTACACACATATATCATATCATTCACTGCATTACTGCCTCCTGCTCTGTAGATCCTTTAAAAAAGAAAGATCTCTTCATGTGGTAGGATGGCATTCAACATTATATCTAGTAAAATGTCTTGCAGAATAAATTAGGATACTGAGTGAAACATTGAAATAATCATGAAGCAACCCTGCAAAAATATATATAAAAACCAAACTGCTAGTGATACTTTAGTTTAAAGGAAAAACATATTCATCAACTCAGCAGCTACATATTAGGTATCAGGAACTGTATTGATACGTTCCAATAATGAAAGCACATAAGGAATAGAAACTTTAATAAGAGTCACACCTGATTGAGCTTATGATTATCTGTGCTGTGTGTCAGGCAATCTAGAGGATTTATTCAGGATGTGATAGAAATCATCGTCACTATGTCCTTCAGTTTATTGATAATGAATGGTACTAATCTCCTGAGAGTTCCTCCAGAGGAATGCCTAATTGATTTTGATTTAGTATTTGGTAGAGATGGAAAGATCCAGGGATTTCTATTTCTACCAAAAAAAAAAAAAAAATTCATGGGCTAAGAACAAAGAGGCAGATTCTGCATTTGATCATTTGATGAGGTTTATTTATTCCAGCTATATATTTGATGATATGATCTGAATGTTTGTGTTTTTAAAATCCTAATCCCAAGGAGAAGGTGTTAGGAAGGGCACTGTTGGAAGGTGATTAGGTCATAAATGGGATTGACGCCCTTATAAAAGAGACCCTAGAGAGCTGCCTTGCCCCCTTTCTAACATGTGAGTACACAGTGAGAAGGCATCATCTATGAACCTGGAAGTGAGACCCTGCCAGACACCAAATCTGCTAGTGCTCTGATCTTGGACTTCCAAGTTTCCAGAGAGGTGGCAGGATGAAAACCTGAGATTAGATATGTGGACTACGTGGGCCCAAATTCATGGGGAATTCCATCAGCACGGGAGCCTGAAATACCCCAGAATAAAATGACAAATTAATCAGCCAAATAAAGAGAAATATGAGAAATAAATTTGTGTTATTTATAAGCAACCTAGTTTATACTGTTTTGTTATAGCAGCATGAATGCATTAAGACACTCAGGAACTGGGAAAATAAGTACAGATTGGATTTGATGTCTCATTTTGTTTCATATGAAGTAGATTAGAGTTAAAAATCATCTGGACCTCCATCAACTCCCACTTTGATTTACAGACTAGAGTAACACTGTAAATCTCCTGGCATTAGCTCATAACCAGAGCCTAATAATCTCTAAGAGGTCTGGACATTTTTCTGGGCCTAATTTGGGGCTCAATTAGAAAAATAAAAATGGTTAGTCAGATTGTATAAGACAAAACTACTCCAGGACTTCTATTTTCTATTGTTTTTTATTCCTTTCTCTACCTTGGTCAAAATAATTGCTGGACTGTCACATTAATATTGTATGAACACCTTATATTGTTCAGGATTTCACAAACCAGCTGAGCAAAGAATTAGAACTATTCTCAGATGTTTGACCAGAATGCTTAATGTAGAATTTCTGGCACACATAATAATAAATTCAGTTTGATTCATTTTCCGTCTATTCCAATTCTAGTTACAATAAATCCATTTTATTTTTCACACATATTCTCAAGATTCCAGTGGTATAGTCAGTGTAGTACTGAAGATATTTGGTGTGCGAGCTTACTCTTCTTTGACTTGACTTTGCAACTTGCTTTCCAGGACATGCTGAAACTTGGCTGTGGTTTTAAGGTTGAAGACAAAGAAGAAAAAAAAAATGAACATGAGAAGAATTTGTTCCCTTGGAAAGGTAACTACATTAGGCAAGGTAAGACAATGTCTTCAAGCAAGGAGAGATGACCTCATTGACAAGGAGAAGGTAAGGATTCAGATACTCCAAATTTTTCCAAACCTCCTGTGTATTCTTAGGGGTCACACCAGCCCCAGAATAATGGCAGTGAATTCAGCAGACATAATTTCCTGAACCTTGTTGCACAGATAAATAAAATATTATTTTAGCTTCATCATAAACAGCCTTTCTATGAGAATTTGGGGAACTGTTATTCTCTTTCTGTGAGCTGTTCAGTAAGGTGATAGTCTGGCACCTCACTCAGTAGTCCTTGACTTCTATGCTCTTTTCACTTTTAAATGGAAGTGGCAACTTGATACCAGAAAGAACTGTCCTCAATGGGCACTTCATTCCAGGTAAACAGAGATGATAATTTAATTGGCTGATTTATCATTACTTTCTGGGGTCTTTCAGGACTCCCATGCTGATGAGATTCTCTAGGAGCCATGTGGCCCACATATCAGGTTTTCATCCTGCCACTTCTCTGAAAATATGTTCTCTGATACCTACTGGCTGACACTTGTTTGGTATCGATAAGCATTCTTGATTATAAACAACAGAAACTGGCCTGACAACCCAGAAGCATTCTGGCTATGATGCTGTGAAAGACATTGCCAACACTGTCCATTTGAACCCTCCAGACTTCTGTTGTACAGTCCGTCCAACCTCTGAACCAAATATTATCATGGTAGGCTTTCTATATTTTCATTTCTTCAGAGTCAAAGTCATAGACATGATTATCCAAATGGTTAAGCCTTCCGTCATGACTTACATATTAAGGCATTCTGACATACAGAAAGGATACTTTGCTGTTGTATAGACACCTCTTACCATCCTCCTATTTCCCACCAAATATAAAGGTTTGAATCACACAGTACTTGCAGACTTTATGGCTCCTCCAAAGTCTTTTGGATACCATTTTTGTCCAAGATATGAAAATATTTAAGGAACATTTTACCTTATGTTCCCAGATGATACTTAAAGTAACGATGATAACAGAATATCAATTGGTCACCTAGGGCATGAAGAGAGGGCAGCAAAAATTCAGCTCCTGTTTTTTAAAAGTTATAAGCTCCTTGAGGGCAGAAGTTACCTTGTGCTGGTATCCTTACTACCTAGTGCCTGGAACATGCAGGTTATTAATATATATTTATTAAACCGAATGATGAATGACTGCTAGTCATACCCAAGGTTATTATCTTTTAAAAATGAGCATTGAGATTTGTTTTCTATTCTATATTCCCCAAACCACTATAATGCAACTGCAGCTTTTAGCTTACTTTCATTAGACTATTTGTGATACTAGTTAAAATACAGATTCCTAGGATTCATGCCTGATCTGAACTGAATCAGACTAATTACAGGTGATGCTCAGGAGTCTATATATCAACAAGCACTCCAGATGAGCCTCATGCACACAAAATTTCAAAGCTAATGCTCTTTGTGGGGGTTATTACTGTGGATTGGAGTTTAAAATTTTTAGTTAGCAATAATTAATGAGGGTGTTGGGAATAATATTCTGTAAAGCTTCATTAATAAAGCTTTGGTATTCATTTTAATGAATATGTAATTCCTAGAAAACAAGATTTTTCTACTGTATACTTAGTGTTACATGGGGGAAAAGCTAATAACTTAGAAAGGAAGTAAAAACTGGTTTATCTTTTTAAATAGAATACTAATCTCATTTCTTTTGCTTGTCTGGGCGGTAATCTGAGGCTTGTAACTTGATAGAGATATCACGCCAAGCGACAAATAAAGCTACTTTGGCTAAGTCTCACCTATTCATGTTATTAAGGTCTCCTTAGTTCAGAATAGGAAGGGGGACAGTAGGCAGCCTACAGCAAAAACATTGCAGAAATGTCCTTTGGCATGACCAAATCCATAAAGATGGTCATTGGTATAGGACCTCAAAAGCATGGATTGATGGGAAATGTGAAAAAAACAAGGCTTTCCTATATCTTCTGGAATGGCACTTCTCCTATAAGGATGTTTCAAGTATATTTTTTCTTCTTTGATGAAAATAGAAGGAAAAAGCCAATATCGTATTTATATCATATTACTTTCCCAGGTACAGGATGCTCTTGGAAGCACTCGAACTTCATATCTCTGCAGGGTCAGAAGGGCATACCCATTTGCAGAGTTAGAAAAATGAGGATAATATATGTGAAGAATATTTTTCTAATTTTTCACTAAATGAAGCTACAACACACAGAATTTGACTTTTGGAAATACATATATATATATATATATATACACACACACAAAGACACACACACACATATATTTTTAAGAAATGAACAAACACTGAAAAACGTGAAATCCACTACTGCTACCATTGATTTCAATCCTTTTTATGTATAATTAAGAAAAGAGACTATCCTCCTCCACCTGCCTTCTTTTTTAACTAGAGATAATCATAGTAAACAATTTTGTTTATATGATTCCAAATGTTTTCCTATGCTCACACAGACACATATATCTATACCCCCTTACACTAATGCATATATATGCAAATGCATAAACAGGTACATGTATTTCTTTTAAAATACAGGCAGTATGAAAGTATCTCAGAAGACTGAAAACAGAACTACCATATGACCCAGTAATCCCATTACTGGGTATCTATCCCAAGGAAATTAATTAGTATGTAGAAGAGATATCGGACTCTCATGTTTATTGTAGCACTATTCATAATAGTCAAGATATTAAATCAATGGGTGAATGTATACATCCATCAATGGATCAGTGGATAAAGAAAATTGGTTTTATATGCAAAAATTCAATATTATTCAGCCATAAAAGGGATATCCTATTATTTGTGGAATGACGTGGATGAATCTGGAGGACATTATGTTTAGTGAAGTAAGGCAGTCATAGAATGACAAACACTACTTGATCTCATTCATACGTGGAATTTTTAAAACTTGATCTCATAGAAGTAGAGAGTAGGGTGGTTGCCAGGGGTTGGGGTGGTTGGGGGATGTTGGGGAGATTTTGGTCAAAAGACACAAAATTTCAATTAGGAAGAAGAAGTTCAAGAGATCTATTGTACAACATGGTGACTATAATAAATAATATACTGAATTCCTGAAAAGTCCTGAGAGTGAATATACAGTGTTTTCACCACAAAAATGATAACTGTAAAAGCAAATGTTAATTTTCTAGATTTAGTCATTCTGCAACACACACACACACACACACACACACACACACACATATATATATACACACATATACTTTAAAATATCATGTACACAGTAAATTCATACAATTTTATCTGTCCATTAAAAAAAGGCAGATGGGATTATATTCTGTGGTTCTCTAACTTTCATATTCTCCGACATGCCCTTGCTGTAGTCTGAAGCTTCTGGCAAAGAGGAAATTTGGTTGCTTAGCTTTGTCCTTTTTGTGCTCCTGCTGCCCAATAGCTTTGGGATCTTGTTCCTCTGCAGATCACCTTTATGGACCACAAGGTTGCTGCAGATGCTGTGCTCTGCATTGCTGCACTACCATAATGCCACCACTAGCTTTTGGGCAGCAGCATTTGGCTTTCTACCTTTCTTGACTTCCCTGCTGTAAGCCACTGGGTCCCGCCTTCCCTCTATCACTCCTAGCATGACCATATTCTTTGAAAAACACTGTGTCATCGTGGCTGCTGCCCTGTTACAGCATCTGCAGCTGTTGTTTCTCAGTTTCCAAGAAGGCCTGTTGCTTCTGATGGGTACCTGTCTTTAGCAGTGATGTGAAATGTCAACCTGGCTGGCCAAGCCATCACCAGTGAGGCACCAAGGTACCCTCCTCTTCAGCTCACAGCCCATTATGCTTTGGTGTAGTTCTTCTAAGGCATCATCAGGGCTCCTGTGGTAGAAAGTTGAGGGCTCTGTAATTTCATCAGCCAACACTCAAAAGGGCTCAGGATCCCATCCAGACAAATGAAGAACAATTATCTTTGGCTGTAACTAAATATCCATACAGGCAGTTGGCTACAAAGGACTATAAAACTGAAGACCTGGCCCCTGGTATCTTGTGGTAAAATGGAGTATGCCAGTGTTTATGGAGTAAGGAACACCCTTCTTTACATTTATAGGTAGAATGAGTCTTTCATTTAAACTTCTAGGAAAATAAAATTATTGACAAACTTCTCAAAATGCAACCGTTTTCTGTTTGTATTGAATTAGCCTATATTAAAGACAAAAATGAGGCATTTAAAAATATAAAAAATGCATATGAAGGTTCTGTACCTTTGTGCCACATAATTCCACACAGCTAAACTTTGCATATTAAGAGACAATAACATAATGCATGTTTGCTCTTTCAAGAAAAGTCTTTTCTGGGGTATCCTAAGAGAGATAAATAGTCCCTAGAGATTAAAACCTCTTACAGGTAAGATTTGGGTTTACCTTTCAGTTATGCCATATTGGATCAGATTTTGTCAGTTTCTTTCTCTGACTTTCAGTTTTATTATTCAAAAAGTGAGTAGGTTGGTTTTATTAGTGTTTGATATTCCCAGAAAACCCAAAATATCTCAGCCCCTCCAGCTTCTAATGCACATAGTGCTCTACCTTTGTCTAGAAATCAGTAAAACTCTGTCTTATAAAAGGATGCAAATATATTTTTGTAGCCGGGGCTGTAGAATTAAGTGAATAGATTTAGAGAGAAAGGATGAAGTATGTGCTCATCAGTCCTACCTGGGATTACGGTTATAACTTACACAGGGAGTGGATGCTGAGGAGAATAATTATTCAAAGGAGAATAATTAAAAATGGTCAAAAGCATCCTGAGAATACCTTAGGAAATCATCACATCAGAGTCTGACATACTGTCTCTCAGTAAGTTCAACATGACTAGCTTTCCCTGCAGCAACAGAACATATTGAGTGCAGATAAAGTGGTTGGCTTTTGTTTAAAGGCCATGTTTTATGAAAAAGTAAAAATCCTTAAATACAACAATCTTACAGAGAGGCCAGTTGGCAATAAGTAAAATATACTTGATAACTAAGACTCCAAAAATACATTCTCACATACATTCTAGTACTTGCTATCATTGATTGTAGTGGCAGACTCAATAGCCTGAAATAATCAAATGTCTCTTTTCCTCATTTAGTTATTTTTAGCCAGATGTATATAGCTTAATGTATCTAGGAAACGTGCTTATTTTCCACATACTACTAATACTGGCTTAGTTAAGACCTCATCATCATTTGACTAATTTTTTCAATACTGTCTCTCTCTTGGTCCTTCCTATTCTCTTCTCTATCCATTAATCATTTGCTTTCCTAAAGATTTTTTCTAAAATTAAAATCTATTCTACATGAAACCCTTGCAGTGACTCTCATGTCTATTGCAGCTTTTTAAAAAGTGTGTTGTTCTGTGGAATACTAATTAAGGAATATACTTCATAGCAGCTAAATGAGTTCATGTGTTATTTTTAAAGGCAAAGTTATACAAAGTATGTATAGTTTATCTACTTTCAAAAGATTCAAAATTCAGAATAATGTATTAAAGGCTATGAGATGTCCTATGTTTCCCACTTGTTAATATTTGACCAGAACACCTTTATTTTTCCTAATAACATTCATTGCATTAAAGCAAAGGCATGTTGGAATTACTAACTTGCAGGTGAAATCTAAGTTCCTGAGCATGGCATTACAAGGTCTTTTATAAGCTGTCCCTAGCTTACCCTTTGTAGTGCCCATGATGCTCCATCTCAGAGGTGGCCTGCAGATGAAGTAAGAGCCCTGACCTAGGTTTAGGATTCAGGAGGTCCACTGTGTTTCTGAGCACCTTCCCTGAAGTTTTCTATATCCTTCTCATGAAAATCCTGAGACCAGCTTGGATGAAAATACCATCCAGATGAGGTACTTTAAGGTCAGATTGAGACCTGTGTGGGCCCTGGTTCATATTTCTTTCCTTCAAGATGTCCAACCCTCTATTCCACCTATGAGGTTGAATAGGTACCCTAAGGAGCTCAAGGACTAGCATGGTACTTCTGCGGTGTAACTGTATGAAAATGAGCCACGAGCAGCATGATGATGTGTTCATTTTGAGTTACTGCCCTCATGTTGGACACAGGATAAGTTCAGGGATCTGGGCTAATGACAGTCCATTGCTGACATCTGAGCTTGTGTTGTATATGTAGATCCCTATGTTGCCTCTCACCCATCTGTGTCCTGACTGTGATGCTTCATCTGGTCTATAACATCTGAAGGTGGTGGGGTGGAGGCAGATGTTCTTTTCCCTGTGTGTCCCTCACTGTTGGCATCCCACCTCCTCCATAGGCTCCATGCCACATGTCAATTCATTCTCCACAAGTGGCTGCCCTTGTCTCATCGGAAGGCTTTCACAGTGGCAGCATCAACAGGCCCTGCTGTTCCATGTCCCCTCTTATCTCCACCCATGTGGTGACACTGTATTCTCCTGGGTCAGTCTTGAGCTGGATGAAGGACAAGGATTACTTATGCAAATGAGGCTACTCTTCTTCCCCTGCCTGCCCGCTTGCCTATATTTCCTTTTTGTGGCAGTGTGCAGGACACAGGTGTGCAATTTGCATATACAAATCACATTCTAAGAATGCCACAGTTATGGCCTAAAGAGTTCAAGAGAATAATGGGAGTAAGGTGGGCTGTTCTACCCTAACGTTCTAAATGATAAATTCATTATGGCCAAAAATTATCTTTCACATTTTTTTTGCATTAGAGTTACATTTGTAGTTGTCATCAAGTAAGCACAATAAAAGCTTGTAAGAGAGTCATTGGATAAGCCAGTATCCACAGGCAGCATGAGAATGATGCAGAATCATGAGTAATGATGTAACCAGTATTAAATAGGTGGCATTAGGGAACGTCAGAGACAAGAAAGACTGTAGTGTTTTATACAAACAGTTCTGAAAAGCCATAACCATTGTGGAGTTATAACAGTGTTGATATCTTTTTTATTGCAGTGGGAAATATGAAATTAGCCAGGAATAATGCATTTGACAATACAAAATAAATCACTATGCTTCATATGTGTCCATCAATCTTGTAATACAGTTTTAACCAATACACTGGTCAGGAGCCCTCAAATTTATTTGGTCAATATCTCAAATTCTCTAATGGTGGTATTGCTTACCTTGCTATATTCATTTCTTTGCAATTTCCATGTAAACACTTTAATTTTTAGCAATCTCAAACCATTTAGTTCATGCTTTTGGCCATGGTATCCTCTTTCTGACAAACGCTTATGCATTCTTTAAGACAGCTCAGTCCTCTCCGGAGACTCCAACTTCTCACAAACAGTTTCCCCTTCTCTCTTTTGATCTCTGTCAGGCTTTCATGATTTCTGCTGCCATTGGAGCACTGAGATTTATCCTGGAAGGATTGCAGGAGGTCACAGCCACTCTCTCTTTCCTGACCCTTCATCACCCCTCCTAGGGCTAAGCATATGGAAACCCACGAGAACATAGTTCTGATGCTCTATCATGCCCTTTTTAACAACCTGTGTATTTAGGTAATGGAGAGTTTCCTGCAGGTAAAAATGGTGGCTGAAGCTTTTGATTTTCTCCTCTTATAGATTTGTGACCCTGGAGAGGTGAAAAATAATTTTCCTACCTCTCATGAACAGAAGGTTACTAGTGATTTATCACAGCTCTCACTGACAGCAGAGCTCTCTCCAACTGCTAAAATTACAGATAGCCTGCACATGATTTTTTAGCTTGTTTCATCATACAATGGGAGATGAAATACATGGGGAATGGTTATAGCAACACAACCATATTGGAAGAAAGTCCCAGAATTCAGTCCTCAATTCCAGTTTCAAAAGCTTCCAGGATTCTATCACTCTGTTGGGATAAGGGAGCTTCCTTAATGCTCCTGAACCTTGTTTGAGAGGGAAAGTCTGACTTTAAAACATCTGATTTCCTGCATCATTCTGGCTGCCTGAGTCCTCTAGACCAAGAAGAATGCCATTATTCTGCCTCATTCTGAAAGTACTTACATAAAATCCTTCTTTCATCCTAGGCTCTGATTAGCTTCAATTACAGAGAGAATTTCCGGATCTTTTTGGGTTACCATGAATTTAAAAATTTGCTCCAGCATTTTTTGTTTGTTTGTTTATATGCTTGTTTGTTTTGGTTTTGATTCTCTAAGCATCATCTTACAGCCTTGATGGAGAATTCACTGTTGGAGTTCTCCCTCTCTGAAAACTTAACTGTAGCAAGTCTTCTTGCTACGGCTTGGTCATACGTCATAGGTTGGACATACTTGGTCATAAGTTAGTATTAAGAGTACTAGGCCATAAGTTAGTATTAAGAGTCTGCCACCATACCCTTGTGCTAAGAAATGCTTCAGTTCTCCACAGGAATGGTCATCTGCGTGACTGGGCGGCTGGGAACAGTCCTGGGACACTTGGAATAAGCATTTCTCAGCCTCTGAAGATTTAAATCTCAGCAGCATATTAGTGGCATGTTTGAACCATGACTCAAAGCGATTTTCTGTGTCCCCTGCCTTAGTTCTTCCTAAGAACTTCCTCAGTTTCTGGTGGAAGAGTTTGTACCCATAGATTATATGCCTGTTTCACTGAAGTTCCACAATAACAGCCCAATCCTTAGGGGAACCTGCCTCCACTGGCACAGCGTAGCAGTAACTTAAAGCCATTCCAAGGAGGTCTGGCATTGATTTCCTCTTGCCATTTTAAAAGGACTCTGAAGTCTTAGGAAAAAGAGGATTTATATTGTTCAAATTAAAAACTATCCTCCTTTCAAGTCTGCAATTTCGCATAATGCTGTGCCAGCATCAGTTCCTAACTTGCACATTCTCCCCACTGACTTTGTACTTATACTCCAAGAACCATTATGACTCACATCTAATTTAGCCTTATTCCCTTGCATCCTGTGTCCAGTAGTCAGGCAGTCATGGTGAAAATAAGTCCTTGGCACAGATCAGTGTTGATTTGTTATTCAGAAGCCTAGCTGGGTATTATAACTAAGTATAAAATCACAGGATATAAATGAAATCCTAAAAAAAAAAACAAAAAACAAAAACCTCTGGCATCTTAATGTGGTCCAGTCTATGCACAGCATTTCACTAAAATAATACAGTCTAACAACTGAATATAATTAAAGAGAAATTCCAGTATTGGTTTAACACCTCAAAACAGCAACTGGTAATTCACAGAAATCTTTCTCCTTTTTTCCTTTCTTCAACTCTCCAAGCCTCAGCTCTACACAGCTGCTCTCCCTCCTTGTTGCTGAATACCACTAATTTATTCTCACTTTAGTCCTTATTCCTCCGCTTCTCCTCAACCTTCCCTCCATCTTCCCCCTTTTGGCCACAGTGCTGCACCAGTAGCTAGCTCAAGTGGCTGGCCACCAGGACTTCTGGTTCCACCAAAGATCATACCAGGCCACAGTAAGACAGGACTTTATGGGGTCAG
Organism: Callithrix jacchus; assembly: GCF_049354715.1. Taxonomy (NCBI): domain Eukaryota; kingdom Metazoa; phylum Chordata; class Mammalia; order Primates; family Cebidae; genus Callithrix; species Callithrix jacchus. The sequence continues at coordinate 83,028,497 of NC_133513.1, read as the reverse complement.
GCCCTGTTTTGTTTGAATGTATTTCCTCCAAAACTCAGATGCTAAAATGTACTAGCCCATGTGATGGTATTAAAAAGAGGTAACTAGGCCATAAGGATTTGTCCCTCATGAGTAGGATAAAGAGTATATATATTTTTTCATGACACAGTCTCGCTCTGTTACCCAGGCTTAATATTGGCTCACTGAAACCTCCGCCTCCCAGCCTCAAGCAATTCTCCTGCCTCAGCCTCCCAAGTAACTGGGATTACAGGCACACACCACCATGCCTGGCTAATTTTTATATTTTTAGTAGAGATGGGGTTTTGCCGTGTTGGCCAGGCTGGTCTCGAACGCCTGACCTCAGGTGTTGCCCCCACCTCGGTCTTCCAAAGTGCTGGGGTTACAGGCATTAGCCATTGCACCTGGCCAATAAAGAATTTTATAAAGGAGACTTCATGCAGCTTTCAGCTAACTTGCTCATTTGCTTTTCTAATATGTAGGAACATAACATTTGTCTCTCTTGCCTTTCCTGCCTTCTGCCATGTGATGATGTAGCAACAAGGCCCTACCAAGATGCCAGTGTCTTCTTTATCATGATCTTCCCAGCCTCAGAATTGTGAGAAAATAAATTTCTGTTCTTTTGAGATGGAGTTTTACTCTTGTTGCCTAGGCTGGAGATCTCAGCTCACTGCAACCTCTGCCTCCTGGGTTCAAGCAATTCTCCTGCCTCAGCCTCCTGAGTAGCTGAGATTACAGGTGCCTGTCCCCATGCCTGGCTAATTTTTGTATTTTAAGGGACAGAATTTCGCCATGTTGGTCAGGCTGGTCTCAAACTCTTAACCTCAGGTGATCCACCCACCTCAGTCTCCCAAAATGCTGGGATTACAAGCATGAACCATCGTGCCAGCCATAATTTTCTGTTCTTTAAAGATTACCCAAGCCTAGGTGCAGTGGCTCACACCTGTAATTTCAGAGCTTTGGGAGGCTGAGGTAGGAGAGTTGCTCAAGGCCAGGAGTTTGAGGCCAGTGGGGGCAACATAGTGAGATCCCATCTCTATAAAAAATAAAAGAAAATTGCTCAGTCTAAGGTATTTTGCTATAGCAGCATGAACAGACTAAGACTCCAGTATTCTCTCTCCATGAATCTAAATAGTCAGAATCCCTTGAGAAATTTGGCCTTTACTCACTTTAACTGGTTTTCTTACTGAAAATGTATATGGGGCTTTTTTTTTCTTCTGGGACAGGGTCTCACTCTGTCTCCCAGGGTGGAGTTCAGTGGTGTGATCATGACTCACTACAGCCTCAAATGCCTGGGCTCAGGTGATCCTCCCACCTCAGCCTCCTGAGTTGCTGGTACCACACAGGTGTAGGCCACTGTGACTGACTAACTTTTAAATTATCTGTATAGATAAGGGCTCATGTTGGTCAGGCTGGTCTTGAACTCTTGGGCTGAAGCCACCTTCCACCTTGGCCTCCCTAAGTGCTGGGATTACAAATATGAGCTACTGTGCCTAGTCACGTGGAGTAATTTTTGAGAATAATAATCTCTACCAAAACATATATCACCAACATATTAGGAGAAGAAATGGTAAGACCGAACTGGAGATTCACCTGGTGTACAGGAGTCGTTAATGGGTCCCAATTTTATCCTGATGCTTACTGACTTTGCAGGTTATCTTGAGGGCCGAAAGTGTTTCCTCCATAGTCCAGAGGAATAATCAAGATTTCATGGAGAAATGTTTAAAAAAAGAATGAATAGCTACAATTGGAGAAACTGCTTTCAAGCAGGAAACCTGCCCAGGAAGTGGAGCAGGTAGGCAGGAAGGTAATGAAAGCACTCTGGGCTTTTATCTCAAAATACCTGCTAGGGAGGGATAGGGGAAAGGCAGCAGAAGCAGATTTGAAAGATACCTGTACGTACCTCTCCCATCTTCAATAAGATTCATAAAGAAAAAGAGTATTTTTAAAAAGGAAAAGAAAAAACACCGTGGAGTTGCAGTGAGAGGAAGAGGCCATTTAGAGAACATTGTCAAGAGGAGATTGGCCACGTGTTTAAGTCCTGGCTCATGTACTTAATAGATAAATAATCTTGGACAAGTTATTTTCCCTCTTTATGGCTCAGTTTCCTCATTTGTATTAGGGAAGCTATCATGGTGCTTAATTGGGTTAGGTACTTACTTCACAGGCATTAAGGACAGCTGTTCATCCAGAAAGATCACTGGTGAGGGTCCAAATGGACAGAGACTATGTGGTTCTGCTGAGCAAACTAAAAATAAAATAATCAATAGCTTTGTATTGGGAACTAATTAAAAAGATACTTCAAATCTCTGAGAGTTCAAGTAAGGAGAGTTTGTACTGAGAAGAATAGATATAAAGTTCTGACATGGGGATAAGACGAATCCTCTGTCTGGCATATTTCATTTAAGAATATAGAATGGTTAGTTTTGGTAGAGGAACTAGTCTGAGAAAGACATGTATCATGCTATGAGAAGTAATAGGAAGGGGCATGCAAATCATATATTCATTCATCCATTCACTCATTCATTCATTGAGCATTTATTGAGTATCTACTATCTGTGTTAGTTGCTGGAATTACATCAATGAACAAAATTCCAACCTATAGTCAGGTAGAGGAGCCATCCATTTGATGAGTAAATGCATATATAATTTAATTTTAATAAATGTGTCCCTGGAAGCACACTGTACACTGAATACATAAAATCAAAACCCTGAGAGTTTATAAAACTTTCCCAACATCTAAGTTGATATAAAAAAGATGAATAAAAATTGATCAAGTAAATAAGAAAGAAAAGAAAATTCCAAAGAGATGAACATGTGGGAAGAACCTGATCTCAGAGAGAGACTGGTGTCTATGGGAACCTGGAAGTTGACCAGATAGATTCAGAGGAGCATGAGCAAGCAGGAGAATCATTTCAAATAAAATTGAAAAAGCAGGCAGGGAAAATGTGTGGAAGGGTGAAGGGGTAAGGTTCTAGCAATGGCTGCTGTAAATTCAATAGATAAACATAAATTTTTGTTTATAACATTTAGAAGCAAAGGGACAAAGGTATGAAAATTTTACAGGACCCTTAAACTAAAGCAAAGGGAACCCAGTCTGTCCTGCTGCATGACCATATGAGACAGGGACAGAGAGAACAATTCATGCAAAGAACATCTGCCCAGATGAGTGTAGAGAAGATGCGCAGATTATAAGGAAACAGAATATAGGGAGCTGAAGCTTTCCCTAAAAAGAGAAATGAAAACTATTTGGCTTTGTATAAGGAGATTACAGAAAAAACAAAATAAGACAAACCTGAAATGCTACAAAAAATTAAAAGCAAGGAGAAGCACAGATAGCTGAGGAGTGAAAATAAATAGTTTTCTGATGTTATAAAATTTCTAGAGGGGAAGCAGTCCAATTTTTCTCCACTAAGATTCTGAGAAATAGAAGGGAAAGAGCTAAAAGACCAAGAAAAGTAGATTAGTAAGCCCACTTTACAAGAATCTTAGAATGCAAAAAGAAAACGGCAGTGGCTAACATTTTGACCATTTCCTTTAGGCAAGGAGAACTATCTATATTATTTTATTTAATCCATTTAGCAACCTGGTACCTAACCCAATTAGGCACCATGATTGCTTTTCTACTAAAAATGAGGAAAATGAGCCATACAGAGAGGAAATATAACTGTCCAAGGTAATTATGTATTAAGTAGATGAGCTGGAACTTAAACTTGTGACTCTAGAGCTTAGTAAATAATACTTGACTGTTTTTCTACATTGCCTTTCCAAGAAAGGAGGAAATTATATAAAGGCAATGGCAAATTGAGAGCTTCAGATTAGAGAAGAAAGAATAGTGAAGAGAGGTTAACAAAAAGCTTGGCAGGCATTATCAATTCATCACATGAGGGTCATAGATTATTTCTAGTTAGATGGTCCAGGACACTAAGATGGATGTTTTTGGTGCTAGTATTTTTTAAATACAAAGTTCACACATTCATGAGATCCAATTAGTGCAAGTTTTCTTTTCTAGCTTAATACAGTGCAAAAATGTAACATCAAGAGTTATAGAAGGGGGAAAAAAACACATTTCCTCAGCTGGCCTTTTGGGGAAGTGATGAACCCCTCTTTTCAGAGAGCCAGATGTTGCATCCTTTTGGCCATATTTCTCACCAACTGACCAGAGAACAGACTGAGGTTTTTAAAAAATTATTTTCTCTTTCATTTTTAATAATAGTTGTAGCATCTTATGACTTTTCCTACAAGCTCCACTAACAGAAGGGAAAATTATAAGTTTAGATGATAAACTTATAAGAATAATGTCAAAGTAACATGAGGATGACTAGGGATAAGTTTTGGTGCTGTTCATTATACTTAATGTTTTCTTGTGTGCAATCAACCTTTCTAATGTGGTGACATCTATTTGCAGGCAATACTAAGTCTTAGGTACCTGAATCTACAATGAAATTAAAATGTGATTGTCTTTATTGATCCAAGGGAAATAGTCTTGAGACTTAGTAGTAAATTAGAAAATTGTTCCTTGGTAGTAAATTAGAAAAATAAAAAGCACAAATGAGTTTTCAGTTTTTTGATATCCTGATCCATACTCAACAAGAACGTGGTTGCTGAAGAAAGCTAAAGGTTTAATTTCATGTGAGTTCTCAAGGCAACATATTATTCAGAATTTTTCTTATTTCATAATCTCTCACCATTCAGCTGATTCTTTGGATGCCTTTGTTCATTCACTCAGTATTCTGGTGATGCACCAGTAAGCACAGTTCATACCAATGAGACATTAGCAGTCTGAGGGAGGATCTTAATGTCTGTTAATATTTCCTAAAATAATTAAATATTTCTGTAGCAAATATTTTACTGCTGTATAATGTTTCAGAATTTGGCTGCTAACCAATAACAAGTTATGATTTTATTATTCCTTCAGAAACAAAGAAACATCATTTCTAGAAAGGGGCGTAGGATTCTGTTATAACAAAATGCCCTAAACTGGACGACTCACAGTTGTAGAAACTGGACGACTCACAGTTGTAGAAACTGGAATTTCAAGATTAAGGTGCCAGTATGGTTGGTGTCTGGTGAGGGCCTTGCAGATGACCACCTTTTTGTTGTGTCCTCACATGGTGAAGACAGAGAAATCTCTCTTTCTTCATTTTCTTTTTCCTCCTAGCTTTACTGAGGTATAATTGACAAATAAAAATTTTATATATGCAAGGTATAAAACATTATGATTTGACATATGTATATTTTTGTGTAACAATCACCACAATCAAATTCATCAACACATCTATTACCACACACAGTTACACCCTTGGTTTGTCCAGGGGGAAGTGAGGACTTGAGGTCAACTCTCTTAGCAGACTTCAAATAAATGATAAAGTATTAACTATAGTCACCATACTGTATATTAGAATTTATTCATCTTGGAACTGAAAGTTTGTACTCTTCAACAGACCAACATCTCCTCATTTCCCCTAGAGCCCAGAATATGTAGGACCTGAAACTGTAAAACCCCTAGAAGGGATAAGGCATGGTGGCTCATGCCTGTAGTTCCAGCTACTTGGGAGGCTGAGGTGGGAGGATAGCTTAAGCTCAGGAGTTTGAGGCTGTAGCTATGATTGTAATATTGCTCCACTAAACTCCAGCCTGGGTGGCAGGGTAAGACCCTGTCTATCTAGAAAAAAGGGACCTGGGGGAGGCTCCTTGACACTGGCCTTGGCAAGGAAATTTTGGATATCACACCAAAAACACAGGCAAGAAAAGCAAAAAATAAGAATAGACAGGTGGGACTATATAAAAGTAAAATTCTTTTGCACAGCACAGGAAACAATCAGCAAAATGAAAGGCCAACCTACAGAGTGACAAAATATTTGCATATCACATATGTGATAAAGGTTTAATATCTAAAATATATAAGGAATCCATAATCTCTTTCTCTTCTTTTAAGGCTATAGTCCTATGGGATTAGAGTCCTTCCTTTATGACTTCATTTAACCTTAATTACCTTCTAAAGACCCTGTCTCCAGATACAGTCACACTGGGCGTTAGGGCTTTAGGATATGAATTGTGGGGGAGGGGGAGAGGATATAATTCAGTCCTTAGCAGTTAAGAACACTATAAAGGCATTTTGCCAAAAATCTTTCAAATCTTATTAATTTATTAATCGGTATTGATACAAATTTGAGTTAAAAAGGACTTAAGGTCATCTGGTTTAATTTTCTCTTAAAAATAGAAGCTCCTTCTCTAACCAGGGTGTTTCTAAAGAAAATATTTGAGGGTTTCTTGATTTCTATGTCTCTTGTTACCTTTTATTCTACACAAGTAAAAGTAATAATTTAATATCTTTTAAAAGTTTTTCACTATCTGAAAACACCCAAATCACCCTGCAAGGACTGCCTTTTTAAAACAGTAAATTTAATAATGTTTTTTAGATTATTTCTCAATTGAGTGAGGAAAATGTGGTATTTAATCCCTGTTCTCTTGCTTCACTGTTCTTTTTACTCAGAGAGACAAAAAACAGTACTGGCTAACTACTCTATTAATGGTGCACTCTCCAGGAACTGCAGTCCCCACTGTGCTGCCTTTACAAGTAGTCAGAAAAGGTCATTGTGACTTAAAGTGAGCACTGCAGGTGAAACAAGCTGGATCCACGAGTCAGTGATGACTCATTCTCGGATCATTCTGCCATGAGAAGCTTAACAGCATCTGGTATGAAAAACTCCACAGACATGCCAAGTTATTCACAATTGTTTCATGTATATTATTTCCAGTCTTCAGATTTAACAAATGTTTATTGTTGGTTTATTGTAAACAAGGACTGCTGTCAGTCAACAAACATTTACTGAGCTCCATCTTTGTGCACTGGATGGCATTGGGGATAAAATACAAATAGGGCATAGAGTAATGAGAAGGAAACCTCAGAGCCTTGGCCAGTCCAGATAAAACGTGGCCTTTTTTTTTGACTCCGTACCAGCAGAGACCCAGACACACACATGCTCTCCTTCATGAATATTCACAGATTTGTCATTATCACCTGCCTCAGCACCATCAAGGCTCAGGTCATTGTGCCATTGATTTCTGCTTCAGATTGCCAGAGCAGCCTAGACTCCCAGATCATCCTTTATCCCTCAGATTTTTATTCTCCTGTCACTCCAGACAAATAACACCTAATCCATTGCCCATCCTACTTCAGCCCTGAAGCCTTTCCACTGTAAATTCTGAAATTCAAAATCAATCAGGAGCAAAATCTCCCATATCTTCAGACTATTCTCTGAATATTTCCTTTGCCATCTTGCTAAAAACTGGGTCACCCTAAGCTCACTGCTTTCCTTGAAGAACCCCTAAGTGGTGGATATTTTCTCTCTCAAACCCTCTTGCTGTTGGTGCCTGAGGGAGGTTGTTATACCCCTTGTCCCTCATCACCACTTCAGATCAATTTTTTTCCTCTGTTTCCTGACTCCTCGTTTCCTGCTACTGCTGCACACACACAGCTTTACACCACAGGTCATCAACTAGAACACCGACAGTTCCTTCTAGTTGCACTCCTCTTTAGATCCCCAGATTACTCTCTCACTGCCTACAGCTTTTAGCTTCTGGCTCAATGAACTCTTTCCAATTCTATTATTGCCATCATTTTTGGTGGTTTTTAATGTCCATGTCGATGATCTTTGCAATATCTTAATCTCTAAGTTCCTTGACACTCTATCTTTAAAGAATCTATCTCTCAACTCTAGTTTACCCATTTACTTCCAAGGTCACACTTTTGGCTTTATTATTACCATAAACTGCAAATATCCAGCCTCATGGTTATGAAGCAATTGTAATCTGATGACCTTCAAATTTTATCTTCAGCTGCATACCTTCCCTGAAATAAAAAATTGTATATTAATTTATAATTTGCCTATTTGCACTGACTATGTTCATTTACTGCAAGAGTGTGCTAGGCTCAACAGTACTGTATGTAAAGATCAGAAAATGTCAGCTTTATTTCCAACTCTCATACTTCCTTTATATGCATGTTGTTGTTCTCAATTTCTCTCTGTTCCTTATAAGAGGATTATATTCCCTCTGGTTCTAACAACAGGCTTGGGTATGTGACTTCCTTTAGTGAAAGAAATATGAACAGAGTGTTTTATGCTAAGTCTCAGCAAAAGCTTTAAGAGCCATATGTGGTTTCAGCACTGCTCTTTTTTCTCTGCCATACAACAGAGATTGGGCTGCTTCTTCAGCCTGGATCCTGGAATCAAGAAGCTGTGGGACAGAGTCAAAGGTAGTTTACAACTGCACTTATGTGAGTGGGAAATAAACACTTGTCATTGTAACCCACTGAGTTTGGGGTTCATTGCACAGCATAATCTAGTGGATTGGGACATGTCACACTTTCCTAATTTAAGTAATGAGGACAATAATGATATATCTTTCTTGTCTATACCAGAAAGTTGTTGATGGGATCAAGTGAGAAAATACATATGAAAAACATTTTATAAAATCCTACTATGCCGTTAGCATTATTACTGGAACTAGAAATACATGGAATTTCAAGATCTAAAGTTATTCATGCTTCTTTATCCCTGCACACAATACAATGGAATACAGCATGTGAGATAAGCAGACAAATTATGATTTTATTCTTTCTTATTTACTAAAAAATAAGGCTGATGTTTAGAATATCAAGAATATTAAGGAGACATAGAAAAACTGTACCCTTAAGACTTCATTCCTTCAAGATAATGCCTGCCTACCTCACTGCCCACACACACTTATTAAATACATCTTACATCTCTTTTCTATTTTCCTACACTGTTGCATTGTGTTGCTTTTATAAGACTTCTAGATTGTGTCTGAAGTTTTAGAACTCTGAGTTACCTTGAGAGTAAGCTCACAAGGAGCTTGTGCCAGTGGGTGTGAGTGGCAGGGGCTGCTCATTGCAGAGTTACTGGGCACAGGTTAAGTGAAGCATCATTCTGTGCCCACTTCCCTGCAGATGAAAGGCACATCAGTAGGTGGAGAGGAAGTGCTGTGCACTGAGTTCAGTGGGCCGGTGTCTGCTGGGGAGACGTGTATGTCATTTCATTTATCTTCACCTCAACCTTACCATTTATGTGTCATTATTCCCATTCTGCAAATGAGAAAACTGAGGCTTTGCATGGTGGAGGTTCTTGTATAAATTGGTAAGAGCCAGAAATGGTTCCACAATCCAAGGCTTTCTACTCCAAATTTCTAAGATTTTTCTATCATGTGCTTCATCTGAACCTTTCCTTTTATATCTGGTGTTGTGGACAGTTCAATTCCAAGTGCCCACTTTGGCCATAGCATTTAATCGCCTTTATTTTTAGCATGTAGATAAATCCAGCTTCAACAAGAAACTGGATTTTGTTTTGTGTCAGGGGATTTGAGGAGCATGCAGAGAAGGTCAGATAGTAATTATGATTCCACTTAATGGTTCTAAAATGAAAAATGAAACTTTCATTAGAAATGAGAGAGAATCTACATTTGTTCACACAACATAGCTGAAATGTGACTGATAGGAAAATTTAAAAAAAATACAGAACAGAACTTTTTCTAAGTTTAGCTCTGGTAAGTATAGAAAATAAGGCAATTATTAGGAATAGGGTAAAATGGCTTCTATAATAGAAGATAGTATTGTTATTATTCCGTGACAGGTATTTATTACTAGCTATTTGTCTCACTGAGAAACTATTCACATCTTCTCTTCCATTGGGCCTGTGTAGACCAGTAATCCAGGTGGCTGGCCTCCATTTCATAAATAAAGAAGTCTGAGCCAGCTCCTGCTTGTGCATTTGCCTTGAATCACCTCAGAGATGGGCTGAAAAGGATTTGGGCAGACGAGGATCCCCTGAGTAGAAATTCCAGAAGACAGAATGAAAAGAGTTTGAGTAGGATGCTTTTTTTGGTTTTGCTTTTCTTTTTTTGAGATGGAATCTCACTCTGTTGCCCAGGCTGGAGCGCAGTGATACAATCTTGGTTCACTGCAACCTCTACCTCCCAGGTTCGGGTGATTCTTCTTCCTCAGCCTCCTGAGTAGCTGGGACTAGAAGTGGGTGCCACCACGCCCTGCTAACTTTTTGTATTTTTAGTAGAGACAGTATTTCACCATGTTAGCCAGGATGGTCTCAATCTCCTGACTTCATGATCTGCCTGCCTCAGCCTCCCAAAGTGCTGGAATTACAGGCATAAGCCACCTCACCCGGCCAGGATGCTTTTAACTAATGTGAAAATATCACAGTTTGCCATGAGTTAACAAATAATTTTCTTTCCTGGAAGACAACATGATTCAGTGAAAAAAGTTTTGGAGTTGTAAAGATGAGTCCAGATTCAGGCTTTTTCATGCGTTTCCTTCCAGATCTCAGGCAAGTCACTTCTTTTTTTTCCTTTTATCACACTTTAAGGTGTGAAAAGTACCTAGAACTTTGGTATACAATAAGCATATAGAAAATGTTAGCTGTTATTGTTAATTGCATACTAGAACTGTTAACATTTACCTTATACAGTTGTTAAGAATATTAAATACTTTTTAAATAAAACATCTAATATTTCAGTTTGTATCTACCTTAGCAGGACAATCCCTCTAATTTTTTTTGAGACAGTCTCACTATGTTGCCCATGTTTAATGAGCACTGAGCCATGTTTAATGCAGTGGATAAGCTATTTTAGTATCTATGGATTATTCGGAGATTCAATAGACCTGATTTTGTTTTAGGTTATCCAGGTAAATCTAACACATATAGGTCAGGCAACCACTAATCTAATGTACTACCAACTATATTAGGAAGTATAGCTATTATATTTATCTACCACCGACCATCTTCTAGGGAGAGTGCTAAATGCCAAATAAAAAATTTTTTTAAATAATAAGAAGTTGTGTCTGTCCTCAAGACTTTTTCTAGGTGAAAATGAAACATGCATATTAAAAGATGCTTAAAAATAAAATAATTTATGCATTGTATCATCAGATATTAAATTCTATAAAGACTGATAAAAGTTAGAGGGCTTGTGTAGGCTGGGCACGGTGGTTCATGCCTGTAATCTCAGCACGTTGTGAGGCAGAAGTGGGTGAATCACTTGAGGTCAGGAGTTTAAGACCAGCCTGGCCAACATGGCCAAATCCCATCTCTACAAAAAATACAAAAATTAACCAAGCATGATGGCAAATGCCTGTAATTCCAGCTACTCAGGAAGCTGAGGCAAAAGAATTGCTTGAACCCAGGAGGCAGAGGTTGCAGTGAGCCAATGTTGTGCCACTGTACTCCAGCATGGGCAACATAGTGAGACTGTCTCAAAAAAAAAAAAAAAAATTAGAGGGATTGTCCTGCTACGGTAGATACAAACTGAAATGTAAATTGGGGAGATCTTATGCATTGCCTTATTGCCTTATTCCTCCAAAAAGTTGTCATTGAACCCTTTTATGTTTTAAATAAAGGGATGGCTTAACCACTTCAAAAAATATTCTCCTACCTCCAAGAATAATAATTTGCTTACCTTAAATGTATTCCAATTTAAGATATATTTATTTTCATCTTATATCTTAATAATGAAAAACACACATCCAAGGAAGCTCAATCACTTAAAGAGGATTGGAATTTTTATTTATAACTCAGAAATTTTTAGCATTTCATATTTATTATAAGTGTTTATAACAGATATTATTGATGCATAGTGTCACTCTAAAAAGAAAACTGTATTTAATTCATGGTCTTTCTTAAGTTGATAATAAAAGAGAAGCCTTTTAAAAACTGCTAAACAAAAATTTTAAACTTAGATGGGAAGACACTATGTCACTAACCTTTATTCTGAGTGATCAGAACTCAATCAATACAATTTCAAGAAGGATAGTCCCTCTTTGTATCTACTATCATTAAAATAAAGGGATTTTGATCTACTCACTGATAAAGATGTGCCTTAAACTATGGGGAACTGATTGTAAAAACTAATGACCAGTTCATTTATTATTGTCTTGAAGCGCTTTTCTTTGAATTTAGACTCCTAGATCAACAGCGTTGGTTATAAACCCCAAGGAAAAGTAGAGCTATGGAATGTGAGAGTCAAAAGTTTGTGCTCTCATGAGCTCATTTAAGAAGAAACGAACCCAAAGAGTTATGAGATAAATTGAGTTCTTAATCTGACATGTCTTTTTCTATTATAGCAGCATGTTCAGAAGGAACACACTTAGGGCAGGAAAGGATAGAAGAACTCCTACCTCTCCAGTTAGAGGAACTGAATCAGTACTACCTGACAATGAAGTGGCAGATGGCCCTTTCGGAGTGGTGCCACTTTTTGTAATGATGAACTCTAGTATGTGACCATAAGTGAGTGGTAGAGAAGTGATAAGGGAAGGAATACTTAGAAGTGAGCTCACGGGCCGGGCGCAGTAGCTCACGTCTGTAATCCCAGCACTTTGGGAGGCCGAGGCGGGTGGATCACAAGGTCAAGAGATCAAGACCATTCTGGCCAACATAGTGAAACCCCGTCTCTACTAAAATATAAAAAATAAGCTGGGCGTGGTGGCGCGCGTCTGTAGTCCCAGCTACTCGGGAGGCTCAGGCAGGAGAATTGCTTGAACCCGGCAGGCGGAGGTTGCAGTGAGTGGAGATCATGCCACTGCACTCCAGCCTGGCGCCTGGCGACAGAAGGAGACTCTGTCTCAAAAAAAAAAAAAAAAAAAAAAAAAAAAAAAAGTGAGCTCACAAACTGAAAAAACAGGTTTTGAATGGAATGCTAGCTAAAGTCACCAAAATGAAAGTAAGCATAGTAGGTTGGAATAAAAGCCTCTGTTCCTAATTTGCATGGAAGCCAGCACCATTACAGCCACCTCACTGTTTGCCCCCGTATTTTCCACAACCAGAAGAGACTGAAAATTTGCACTGCACTATTTCTGAAGGAACCACCTCTGGTTCTCTTTGAAAAATTCTGACTAGGCAGAAATGTGATAGAATAGAAGAGTAGCACTGTTGTCATCTGAGTTTTCAAAAAAGAATCTAATGGATTCTGAAAACTCTTGCTCAGTGCAATTGATGTTGATCTCTGGGGAAAAATCTAGAGTAGAAGCATTATTAGAAAGTGTATGAGTTCTTGGACTTTCACTTTGCTTTGGTAGGTTTACTTAAATGACTAATTACAGGAGCACCACAGCCAATTCAATGACATTTTTACTCCCAAATAGAAATCTGTTTAATTAAGTGCCTTAACACTAATTATACCTATTTTTAAAATGTCCCTTATGGATTCAAATATCTAGGTAATTGTCATTCTTGAATCATGCAGGGTGTTAGGCAATGACTCAATAAGATTGTCTATATCTTAGAGAAGTCAGTCATTAGGCTTTATTGGTCTGAAATTGTAGGGTATATATATATATATAATATAAAAGTGAATAATTTGCCAAATATGATGATTCATTGATTGCCTTTAAAATGCTATCTTAATAATATCTAAATCTCATATCTCGTATGACTGTGAGGCACTTGAAAGTGAAATCCTGGTAAGTGGCTCATTTGAAGATGTGGAGGTATACCAATTCCCTGAATATCTTTAGCTTTTTTATGTCCAGATGGGATTAGTGATAATTACTTAAAGGAAGACCATTCTAAAAATAATAATCCTGCCATTATATTTAAAGATAGAAGTTTGAGAAAAATTATGACTTGGGGGTCTATGATAGAAAAGTTGATACCAAAAGTTGCCTACCAAAGGAATGCCTGGCATTGATCTCTCAGGTTCCAAACAGTTTATAGAAGGTCTGAGTCTTAGCAAGAATTTAGCTAAGAAAAATTACTGACCATGATACCCTAAACAGAAAAGCTTGTCATTTTATAATTATAGATACTTATCTTGAGAATTCTTATGGAAATTTATGGACTCCAAGGTTTCCTGTAGATAATGAGATAATAGTTTCAAATCATTCATGAGATAAAAATTTAAGCTGACATATTTCAATCTCAAAAGGGAAGATAAGGGGATTCTAGGAAGTTGAGGCAGTGAAAGAAGCATAGTTTTAAGAACTTCCCAATCTCCATTGGCAAAGCAACTAAGTAACAAAGCTAAGAATATGTAGATTTTTTAAAAATAACATTTCATCTTTATTGAATTAAATATAAAGCACCTGTAACTACAATTAGAAAGAGCATACTGTGTACCTGAAAACATCAACCTATAGCAACCAAGAGCAAGACAAATTTTACTGTGGACATTAAAAAGAAAAATAAGATTATTATCAGACTTTTAGAAAACAACAATTTATACTAGAACACAATGGATTAACTTATTTAAAATTTCAAGGAAAAATTTTATACCTCGCTAAACTCTTTTTTGAGTATACATGCATACCTGTTGTGAACATGCAAGAATTAGGGCATATTGTTGCTATATTCCCTCTCTGAGAAATTAAACAAATTTCAGACAATCAATGTGAATGAATGAACTAAAATAAAACTGATGGTGAGCATTAATTATATACTTATAGAAAAAAATACTAAATGGAGATAAAAATAGAGTATGTAATAACTATATACTCTTACAATGTAAATATTTTACAACATAAAAAATGCAAAATGAGAAGAGTCAAAGCTTCTATATTACAATCCCTTTTATCCTACTCTACTTTTTCTTTTTTTCTGTAGCATGTATCAATTTCTAACATTCATGTAAATTATGTATTTATTATGTGTATTTATTTATTGTTTGATTCAATAACTAAAATACGAGATTCAGCAGCACAAGAATCTTTCTTTATAACACAGTGATGTAGTCCAAACATTTAGGGCACATAGAAGTCACTCAAAATGTGACTGATGGATAAATGATAGAATTGTATTAACCATTAACAATGACAACATTATCTATTTAAGCAGTTTGGGTCATCTTAGCTAACATAAATACTGCCTGCTCATACAGTTAAAAAATTCATTTCCAAACTTATTTGAAAGGTGTTGAAAATAATTTCACTGATCTTAACTATATGCACTTTCTTCTAAGTCCAGAGAGAACCAGGCTGTGTAGATGCTCCTTCAGTGCCATTAGGGTATAACTCTTAGATTTTAGGTTATTATGTTTAGATGTCAAAAACAGTACAAATTAATTAATTCTAAATAATCTTGTAGAACTGTGAAAATATAGGTATTAATACTTCTCTAGTCTTTTTATTAAAAATTTTATTTTATTTTAGATTCAGGGGGTACATATGCAGGTTTGTTATATGGGTATATTGTGTAGCGGTGGGGTTTGGGCTTTTAATGTACCCATGACTCAAATAGTAAACCTTGTACTTAACGGATAATTTTTCAATCCTTGCCTACCTCCCTCCACTCTTTTGGGGTTCCCCAGTGTCTATTATTTTACTCTAAATGTCCATATGTACCCATTGTTTAGCTCCTCTTAGTATTTGGCTTTATGTTTCTGAGTGATTTCACTCAATATAATGGCCTTCAGCTCCATCGATGCTGCTGCAAAGAACATGACTTCATTTCTTATGACTGCATTGTATTCCATGGTGTTTGTACACCATATTTTCTTTATCCAATCAACTGCTGATAAACACTAAGGTTGATTTCATGATTTTTCTATTTGAATGGTGTGCAACAAGCATATGAGAGCAGGTGTCTTTTATATCATAATTCATTTTTCTTTGGGTAGATACTGAGTAGTGGAATTCCTGGGTTGAATGGTGGTTCTATTTCTAGTTCTTTGAGAAATCTTCATCCCGTTTTTCAAAGAGGCTGAAATAATTTACATTTCTACCAAGTGTATAAATGTTCCCTTTTCTTCGCATTCACATGAACATCTGTTGTTTTTTGACACTTTAATAATAGCCATTCTGACTGGTGTACGATAATACCTCCTTGTGATTTTAATTTGTATTTCTCTGATAATTAGTGATGTTACAAATTTTTTCTTAAGTTTGTTGCCTGCTTGTGTATCTTCTTTTAAGAAATGTCAGTTCTTATATTTTGCCCACTTTTTAATGGTGTTGTTTGTTTTCTTCTTGTTGAGTTGTTTGAGTTTTTGGTAGATTCTGGATATTATGCCTTTTGTCAGAGGCATAATTTGCAAATATTCTCTCCCATTATGTAGGTTCTCTGTTTGCTCTTTTAATTATTTCTTTTGCTGTGCAAATATACTTCTCTATTCTATATGGTTTTCAGAAAATTATCTTTAAAACACTGCTCCCTAAAGGATTCCTTTAGCAAAAGAGTGAAAGAGATTTTTTAAAATTGGTATTGCTAAAAGTGCTTCATTTTTATAACCTAGGTTTAAGAATATGCTGTTTTGTAAAGTGTGTTCCCAGTAGAAAGATAATTTATACACTTGAATCAAGAGAAATTTATTTATAGTGTTTAAAACTATACTTTTCTTATAAGAATGTAAAATAAGTGTCTCATTTCCCTTTAAAACTATGTAAATAGTTTTCCCACACAAGCACACTTTACATTTTTAAATGAAGACCTATAAAGGGTATTTGTCAAATTTTTTTGGCCACCAAGCATCATAACCTCTGTGCCAAATATCTTTAATTGATTCCTCCAGACATAATCTCTATCCTTCCCCACCTGCTACTTGTGCTGGCAGTCTTGCCATATGGAGTATATTAAGGGGTTCAGATTCCTTGACTTCTGTTTAGGTTCAGCAAGGGAGGAGTCTTGGTAGGAGATCAAATGAGGTAGGGGAGTGAGATAACTCTCTTTTAGCTTTCTTCTTGAAAGATTGTCTTAAATTGGCTGCCTTCAATCAATGACATTGTTCTTTGGTCAATGCTTCTTTCAAGGTTGCTGACTATTAAAATAGCTGAAGTTATATTATATTTGATTGGTTAAATCTGTATATCCCACTATTGTTTATTTTTAATTATCACTGGAGTTAGCCATAGTTTCATATTTCTGTCCTTCTACTCAGTTTTCTGTTGGATTATTCAGTTGTGTAGTTCCCCAAATATTTAGAATAAAAATCCTTTTTGGCTGTATGCATCGAAAATAGCATCTTTCAGTCTCTAACATGCCTTTTAAGTTCATTTATGGGTTCTTTGTCATAAATAAAATTAAAAAAATAAAATTTTATCTGTCATAAATATAATTTCATAAATAAAATTTTATTTACATTCTATATGCTTTTGCAGCATCCACGGGCTGATAAAAATTTAATTTTAATGCCAAAAAATTACCAATTTTTTCCTTATGGTTTGTCCTTTTTTGTGTATTTTACTTAATGTCTTTCATTCTATTCATGTATAAAAATGGTTTATATATTTTTTTCTCAAATTATTAAAATTTTGTCTTTGACATTTGGAACTTCATACATTTCTTTGTTCAACAAAGTCTTCCCAAGTCTGCAGAAGCAGCAATGGAGAAAATGAATCAAACCTTACCTCATTGTTTTTCTTAGTACTATTTTGAAATCATCTACTATAATGGGCATTATGCTGAATTTTAGGTGACATGGGATTTAGCATTAAAAATTCAGACTAAATTCTAATCTACCACTTACCTATTCTGTATCTGTGTTTTATAATCTCAGCAAATCTCATATTTATTCATCCATAAAACTAAGATAGTGATAAACTTTCTCACTAGATTGTCATTAAAATTAAGTTATTGTCATTATGCTTTATTAATTATAAAATTAAAAACATTTTAATCAATATTTTAGTCCATTTTTCTATTAAAAATACTTACCAGTATGTTTTTTATTCATTCATTAAAGAAATATTTATTAATCAATTTCTACCTGCCAATTTTATGCATAAAAATCTCTACTCTCTTACTGAGATAAATTTTTGAACCAAGTTATATCTGAAGAGAAGAAAGGCAATAATCACCTTTCTACTTCAAAATTGCCACAGATGAAAAATGTATTTTGTGTCTACATCAGATTCAATAGCTGAATAAAAACATAAAAATTAATGATTATCCAGTTTTATCTAGCTTTTAACCTAAACACCTGTTTAATTGTCTACAAAATTTTATCCAAATTTCTGTTTGCTGCCAGTTACCATGTAAGACCCTTGGGCATAGACGGGTTACTGCCACTTTGAAAACCATATGGTTAAATCAGTCCACTCTGGTTTGTAAGATACCTAAAATACCCCAGGTCCTTAGCGAGGTCAACCAGCTATTTTGGCTGCCAAATCAACTGATTCATATGGGCTGAGATACAATCCTGTGAACTCTGTGGTGCACATATGTTGTTATAACTGAAAACATCAGCTGTCAAATGGTCTACTCTGGTCATTAAGTATTAGATGAGAAATCATATACAAATCAGCCAGTTCACATTGTCACCATGGTGACCATTCTACTAAATGGAAATCCTGACAAATGCAGATCATAAGGTTGCATGTTGTTTTAAAAGCATGAGTAATAAAACATATATTTATATAACAGATTTGGTCTCACTGGGAGTTGAGTTCTGTCCTTGATATGTAGCCAGATGTTTTATATCACTCTCTTTTCCTCACACAGAATGTTTTCTACACAAACATTTAGTTTTTCTAAATATTTGCATACATACCTTTCTCCAGAATAGTTTAAATTGATCTCACATAGTTGTTTGTGTTGAGAGATCATCTCTGAAACATATCAACCAAATCTCTGAAATACTGTTACTTACACAATAGTTAGCATCTCCATAAATAGACATTAAATTAAAGAGGTAATGTATAGAAATAGAAAAAGAAATAGCTCAGTATTAAAAAAACTCAGAATATCATCAGTAGAAAAATTAAAAAATAGACATAATGAGTTAAGACAGTTTTGATATTTGATTATTAATGATTTTCTGAATTTTCATAGCATTTACCCATTTACAATACATCTTTACATACATACACCTTTATATCGTTATTTGATTCCTGTAAAATGTGATAATATATTTAAAACAAACTATCTAGTTTCTCTCTATTTTGCAGTTAACAGAATTTCCCTCCATATTACTCAGAATAGGTAACGTAATGCCATAGTATCAAACAATCCTAAAATTGCAGTTGTTTAATAAAAATGATCTATTTATTGTTTATGTTAAATGTGTATATTGAGTGGTCAGGGCCTCTGTTCCATGTTGTCTTCACAAAGAAAAGCAGATTGCTAGAGGCTTCACTTTCCGGAGCATGGCAGAGGTCAAGGAAAAGCAAATTATACAATTCAAAGGCTCACATTTCATCAGCCAAAGCAAATCACAGTACCTGTGTAATTCCAAGCAAGCTAGGAAGTGCAATCCTACTGTATGCCCAGAAATAAGAGAATCAGAACTATCACATGAACAGCACTCAGCTTATATAACCTGTTAGAGGTACCAGGACTAAAGCCAGAATTCTAACTACCTTTCCTGTACTTACCATTCTGTCTGATACTGTAAGCCAAAATGTCACTCCTGCCTAAACTGTTGGAATGATAAGGCAAACATCCTTGATATGAGCATTTAATGTGATGAAACAGGAGATAAATTGGTATAATAATAATTCAAATATGACAAGAACATATGTGAATTGCAAATTCTTGGGGAGGGTTGAATTCCAAATACATCTTGAATTGCTGGTAGATTTGGAAAGGTAGAGCTGGAGAAGGGCTGGTGATAAATTGTACTTTAGGTGATGCTGATAAAATGAAACTAGAAGAAAATTGTTATGCAAAGAAGTAACTGCAGACTTGCATTTAATTTGTGTGAATTCAATTATAAGAAACATAGGGATGTGAGAGAGAAATATAAAAGTATGGAGAGAGAGAGAAAGAGAGAGGAGAGACTATGAGAGAGATAAGCAGATGGGTGCATTCCTGTAGCACTAAATGAGCCATGCATTCTGATAGGAATGTGAGATGAGATACTTGAATCTATTCTTTCTGTCTTTATTCTCAGTCACCTCCTATCTCTCAAAACACATTGTATGAGTATCACAGAAAATTTGGCATGATATAATGTTTAACACATATTTTTCCCTCAATCTGATCCTGAAACCCAAGCCAACTACTTTATAACTTGCTCAACTGAAGCAATACTTTTTTCAATCTGAAGAATAAACTACCTATGTGGAACTTGTGTGTTTATTTATCAGCTGGGTATATTCCTTGTTAATCTCCAAAATAGTGTTTTTTAAAAGTGATTTCTAAGGGTAACTTGACTATCTGTGATTTTCAACTTATGTTTTGACTCCAGAACCTAATTCCCGTAGAGACTATGAATTTATAGCTATACTGTGTGAGGCACTAGAATCCAAAAGTGGGGATGGAGAAAATATTAGAATTTATATTTTTATATTTTTAATTTTAAATACTTTATATTTTATAATATTTAAAATATTTTGTTTCAATATGAAATTTTATATTTTTATTCAAACATTTCTGTTGTTATTTTTAAATACTTGATATTTTTAACCTATTCTTTTAAATAGGTATGGCTCTATACTCCTTGCCTTCTGTGTTCTGTGAGGCACAGTTTGCCCATGGTTTGCAATGATCCTTAGTCCAAGACTTCTGGTCACTAAAGCCTGATGTAATAATAAAACATTTCTGCTTTACATGAAAAGTAGTGTTAACCAGATTATGTGATACATAAAGAAGTGTCAGCATTATAGAAAGAGAAATACCGCATGTTCTCATTTGTAAGCCGAGCAAAATAATGTGTACACATGGAAGGAGATTGCGGAGTGATGAACAATTGGGGCTCAGAGGAGTGAGGGGGTGAGAGGGGAGTGGATGATAGGCAGTTGCTCGGTGGACACAATGTGCATTGCTCCAGTGGTGAATGCGCAAAGACCTAACTTCACTACAATACAATATATCAATGTAGTAAAACTGCACTTGTACCCCATGAATATATACAAATAAAATATATTTTAAAAGTATCAGCATTAATTAAAAGTGAAAAATAAAACCTGTACCCTGTAGAGACATTTCCAACCACAAATATCTCTTCAGTAGAGAGGCAGTCTATGAGAGAAGAAAGAAATGGGACAGACCTACTTATTAGCCCAAGTTCTTTCACTTTCCAATTTATAATCTTAGGCAATTATATAACCTCTTTGACTCTCAGTCTTAATTACAAAAATGAGAATACTTAACTGTCAGGATTGAAATAAATTGTGCAAATCACCATACTGAGGTCCAGTGCATAATAAGAACAAATTTAATAATTTATTATTAAATTATAAAAATAATTTAATGTATTCTGTCAACGTAAATAACAAAAAGAGAGGCTTTCTAACAGAAAAATGGTATTTATTTGGGAATAAGGCATTGCAATGAAAATACACATGCCATAGTAAGCTATGTGCATATTCAGAGAGATAGGGAAACAAAGGCTTTTAAAGGAGAAATGAGGAGGATTACATAATTATCTTGAGATAATAACCCTGGGCTAGGAGGATCACTAACAACAGTGGCACCAATCCAAGGTTGGACAGGCAGTTACCGAGCTGATGTCCTTGCAGAAGTGTGTGTGTGTGTGTGTGTGTGTGTGTGTGTGTGTAAGGTTATGATGTGGCCTTTGTGCAAGGTTGTGCATTTTGCAGAATCTTTTGTGACAGTTTGCGTTTCCAGGCATTTGTGCATGAGAATGCTCTCTTCGTGGCCTTCTCCAGCTCTATTTGTCAGGTTTGGTTTTTTTTTCACCTATCACAAGTGACTTCATTTTAATTCTGACTTTCACACTTCTCTGCAGAGTTGTCCTCAACTCTTACTCTCAAGACAAGAACTAGCAGTACCCAGTGCTGTTTCTACACACAAAAAGGAGGCTAGTATTGTTAACACATGCTTCTCAGTGGAGCTCACTGCTTTGGGTTCTCACTTAGATTCTTGTCGAATTGAGCCACAGTAGAATGAATTTTCCCATAAGAGGTTACGACTGCATAATTGACCTTCTAACAGGCCCACTTCTTCAAAGTTACATTTTACATTGATAAATGTAACATTTTTAAACAACCAATGTGCTTGTCTCACTATACCACGTAATTTTTAACTGAGAAGATATTCTTCCTGCAGATTGTGGTACTTGGTAAGCTTAGAGCACATTCTCCTAAATGAGGTATTTATCATTTCTATTTTTAAAATTATTAAAATGTGTAAATATTTTGACCCTAATATTTTCATAGCTGCAATACTTTTTCTTCAGGGTACTTTTTAAGAGAAAATGTTCATAAAATAAGTCACCTTTAATTATAATTCTTGAGACTACTTCCCAATTTACATGCTAAAAACAATATGCCTTCTCACTTATATTACATTCCAGTTCAAAATAAAATTTAAACAAAAATTTATCTATTTTCATAGAAGCTTTATTAAAATAACTTTCTTACAAAGTAAAATATCAAAAGTAAAATGATTGAAAATTAAAGGTAAATCTTGTATATTATTTGAATTCTTATTAAAAACAAGTTCAATTTCTCTACTTTTTTGGGATAAATTTCAAAATCTTTCCCTTTGCAAGCTTTGTTTTCAGTGATTTCTGTTTGCTGAAAGCTTCAAAGTCTGACATTTTGTGGCAGTTCATTTGTTGAATAGTTTAATTGAAGATTCCCAAATAATTTTGAATAATGTATATCAAAATGTACCAAATATACAATCAAATATTATAACATTTTCAAATTTGCAAAATTTATCCAAAAATTATGAAAGAAGTTTTTCCCATTATAAGGCATTTAGATTGACTTCTATAGTAGGTCTTCTAATGTGCAACATTTAAAAAATCCTTTAGGTGATTGGGAATAGAGGGTGAAATTGTGTATTATCTTGAGGAAATTTATATTGTATTTGTCATTGGCTTCATCACACAATTCCTTAGTTCAGTTACTCTAATTGTGTGTGTGGAGTAAATTAGAGTAATAGACACAATATAACAATAATAGATATTGTTCTAATTGTATTATTACCCATAAATTATATAATTATATGAATTATAAATTACTCATAAAATATTGTTTCTATTTCCATTCATAGGTAATCAGCTTGTTTAAATACAAATGTAAATTACATCTGTACTACAACCAATTCCAAGTACATTGAATTAAGAACTTTATATTATTCAGTAAATATGAATCAATATAAACATGCCAAATTTATTAATATTATTTTTACCATGACACTAATCTACCAAAAGTTATTTTTTTGATAATTGTTACAAAACAGTTTCATCTTTAATTGTTTAATTTTTAATTGAATTTATAGTAGTATGTATAATAATATCAGATAGTTCACTTTTGGCAGCATAAATTTTTTACAGTTTACTTTTGATTCCAAGAATTGGATTAAAAATTGAATCATTATTTAAATTAACTGAATTTTATATTTGAAGTATGGGATACCACTGATTTAATCCTGAAATCATTTAACTGTTTAAAAAATAGCCCTTCTCCTAAAAGAGACAATATAATAAATAATATTACTTTGATTTTCTTAAATGCTTAAGAAGACTTGGATTTGAAAATGAGCAAAATTAAGTTAAACGAACAGTTACCTGGTCTAACTAAACAGTCATGTTTCACAGTGGACAGCCTCTCATGATAAATCACCACGTTCAGGGCGAGCCTCCTTAACATCCCTCCCAAGAGTTAAGGTGGATGCCAGTGCTTCTTCAGCAGTCATGTCGCTTCTGACTATCATTAACTTGGTGATTTTGCTACGGCACTGTGGTATTGAATAAATGTCAACAAATATTTTACAAATGATAAGTATCACCTCTCTTGAGAGACAAAAACAAAACTCAGTTTTTAATTTTTTATTAAACATATACTTTCTTTTTTATTTGGTTCACATTGCCAAAAGAGTTAATTGTCAAATAAATGGACATAGACAAAAATAACTAAGTGTAGATTTTATACCATATACTAAGTGACAAAATGCTTTAACAAGGCCAGGCTATTCTCTATACACTCTGCGGCAGAATTGCTCAGTCTTTTTTCACTGAAGTTTCACATGCAGTCATGCACTGCATAATGATATTTCTGTCAGTGATGAGCCTCATATATGATGGTGTTCCCATAGATTAAATACTGTATTGTTACTGTATGTTTTCTATGTTTATATACACAAATACTTGCCACAGTGTTACAACTGCCTACAGTATTCACTACAGTAACATGCTGTATAGGTTTGTAGCCCAGGAGATATAGTCTATACCATATACCTAGGTGTGTAGAAGGCTATACCATCTAGGTTTGTGTAAGTATGCTTTACCATGATTACACAGTGACAAAATCACCTAACAACACATATCCCAGAACTTAGCCTTGTCGTTAAGCAAGGCATGACTGTGGATCTGACTTACAGCTTCCTTTGTTTCCTGTTGACCTGGTGACCTGTTATCTTCACACTTCTTGACCTTGACACGTGATATGACGACAACTGCCTGAGACAAGGGCATCTGCATCCCTTACTTCTGTCACCACAACTAGAAGGAGTTAGTTATCCCAGCTGCTGGTAAGTATCTAAGAGTGCTTTCTTTTATTGATGAAGGGCCTACATACGTTATATCTGGAAAGTTAGAGAAAGGAGTTGGTACTGAGTCCAGCATACTGAGTGGTAACTTCTGGATACTCACAAGGTATATCTTTAAAAATGTAAGTGTAGCTACAATACTCTCCCTTTAGTTTAAACTGTTTAATATATTTAGTAAGAATAAAAATAACGTTTACATTAGGATTCAAATACAAAATTCAAAAATTGATGATTTCTTTTTTTTTTTAATTTTTTATTGAATTTTAGGTTTTGGGGTACATGAGCAGAGCATGCAAGACAGTTGTGTAGGTACACACATGGCAGTGTGCTTTGCTTTTCGTCTCCCTTTCACCCACATTTGGCATTTCTCCCCAGGCTATCCCTCCCCACCTCCCCCTCCCACTGGCCCTCCCCTTTTCCCCCCAATAGATGCCAGTGTTTAGTACTCCCCTTTCTGTGTCCATGTGTTCTCATTTCTCATCACCCACATATGAGTGAGAATATGCGGTGTTTCATTTTCTGTTCTTGTGTCAGTTTGCTGAGGATGATGTTCTCCAGATTCATCCATGTCCCTACAAAAGACACAAACTCATCATTTCTGATTACTGCATAATATTCCATGGTGTATATGTGCCACATTTTTCCAATCCAGTCTATTATCAAAGAGCATTTGGGTTGATTCCAGGTCTTTGCTACTGTAAACAGTGCTGCAATGAACATTCGTGTACATGTGTCCTTATAGTAGAATGACTTATAGTCCCTTGGATATATACCCAGTAATGGGATTGCTGGGTCAAATGGAATTTCTATTTCTAAGGCCTTGAGGAATTGCCACACTGTCTTCCACAATGGTTGAACTATTTACACTCCCACCAACAGTGTAAAAGTGTTCCTTTTTCTCCACATCCTCTCCAGCATCTGTTGTCTCCAGATTTTTTAATGATTGCCATTCTAACTGGCGTGAGATGGTATCTCAATGTGGTTTTGATTTGCATCTCTCTGATGACCAGTGACGATGAGCATTTTTTCATATGATTGTTGGCCTCATATATGTCTTCTTTCGTAAAGTGTCTGTTCATATCCTTTGCCCACTTTTGAATGGGCTTGTTTGTTTTTTTCCTGTAAATCTGTTTGAGTTCTTTGTAAATTCTGGATATCAGCCCTTTGTCAGATGGGTAAACTGCAAAAATTTTTTCCCATTCTGTTGGTTGCCGATCCACTCTAGTGACTGTTTCTTTTGCTGTGCAGAAGCTGTGGAGTTTCATTAGGTCCCATTTGTCTATTTTGGCTTTCGTTGCCAATGCTTTTGGTGTTTTGGTCATGAAGTCCTTGCCTACTCCTATGTCCTGGATAGTTTTGCCTAGATTTCCTTCTAGGGTTTTTATGGTGCCGGGTCTTATGTTTAAGTCTTTAATCCATCTGGAGTTAATTTTAGTGTAAGGTGTCAGGAAGGGGTCCAGTTTCTGCTTTCTGCACATGGCTAGCCAGTTTTCCCAACACCATTTGTTAAACAGGGAATCCTTTCCCCATTGCTGGTTTTTGTCAGGTTTATCAAAGATTGTATAGTTGTAGATATGTTGTGTTGCCTCCGGTGCCTCTGTTTTGTTCCATTGGTCTATATCTTTGTTTTGGTACTAGTACCATGCTGTTTTGATTACTGTAGCTTTGTAGTATAGTTTGAAATCTGGTAGTGTGATGCCCCCCACTGTGTTCTTTTTGCTTAGAATTGACTTGGCTATGCAGGCTCTCTTTTGGTTCCATATAAAGTTCATGGTGGTTTTTTCCAGTTCTGTGAAGAAAGTCAATGGTAGCTTGATGGGGATAGCGTTGATTCTGTAAATTACTTTGGGCAGTATAGCCATTTTCACGATATTAATTCTTCCTAACCATGAACATGGAATGTTTCTCCATCTGTTTGTGTCCTCTCTGATTTTGTTGAGCAGTGGTTTGTAGTTCTCCTTGAAGAGGTCCCTTACGTTCCTTGTGAGTTGTATTCCAAGGTATTTTATTCTTTTTGTAGCAATTGTGAATGGCAGTTCGTTCTTGATTTGGCTTTCTTTAAGTCTGTTATTGGTGTAGACGAATGCTTGTGATTTTTGCACATTGATTTTATATCCTGAGACTTTGCTGAAGTTGCTTATCAGTTTCAGGAGTTTTTGGGCTGAGGCGATGGGGTCTTCTAGGTATACTATCATGTCGTCTGCAAATAGGGACAATTTGGCTTCCACCTTACCTGTTTGAATACCCTTTATTTCTTTTTCTTGCCTAATTGCTCTGGCTAGAAATTCCAGTACTATATTGAATAGGAGTGGTGAAAGAGGGCATCCTTGTCTAGTGCCAGATTTCAAAGGGAATGCTTCCAGTTTTTGCCCATTCAGTATGATATTGGCTGTTGGTTTGTCATAAATAGCTTTTATTACTTTGAGATACGTTCCATCGATACCGAGTTTATTGAGGGTTTTTAGTGTAAAGGGCTGTTGAATTTTGTCAAATGCCTTCTCTGCGTCAATTGAGATAATCATGTGGTTTTTGTTTTT
The DNA here is from genome assembly GCF_049354715.1 of Callithrix jacchus. Lineage (NCBI taxonomy): Eukaryota > Metazoa > Chordata > Mammalia > Primates > Cebidae > Callithrix > Callithrix jacchus. The sequence continues at coordinate 83,001,544 of NC_133513.1, read as the reverse complement.
GGTTCTGTTTATCTGGTGAAATACGTTGATAGACTTGCGTATGTTGAACCAGCCTTGCATCCCCGGGATGAATCCTACTTGATCATGATGAATAAGTTTTTTGATTTGCTGTTGCAATCGACTTGCCAATATTTTATTGAAGATTTTTGCATCTATGTTCATCATAGATATTGGCCTGAAGTTTTCTTTTCTTGTTGGGTCTCTGCCGGGTTTTGGTATCAGAATGATGTTGGTCTCGTAAAATGATTTGGGAAGGATTCCCTGTTTTTGGATTGTTTGAAATAGTTTTAGAAGGAATGGTACCAGCTCCTCCTTGTGTGTCTGGTAGAATTCAGCTGTGAACCCATCTGGACCTGGGCTTTTTTTGTGTGGTAGTCTCTTAATTGCTGCCTCGACTTCTGACCTTGTTATTGGTCTATTCATAGTTTCAGCTTCCTCCTGGTTTAGGCTTGGGAGGACACAGGAGTCCAGGAATTTATCCATTTCTTCCAGGTTTACTAGTTTATGTGCATAGAGTTGTTTGTAATATTCTCTGATGATGGTTTGAATTTCTGTGGAATCTGTGGTGATTTCCCCTGTATCATTTTTTATTGCATCTATTTGGTTGTTCTCTCTTTTCTTTTTAATCAATCTGGCTAGTGGTCTGTCTATTTTGTTGATCTTTTCAAAAAACCAGCTCTTGGATTTATTGATTTTTTGAAGGGTTTTTTGTGTCTCTATCTCCTTCAGTTCTGCTCTGATCTTAGTTATTTCTTGTCTTCTGCTGGGTTTTGAGTTTTTTTGATCTTGCTCCTCTAGCTCTTTCAATTTTGACGATAGGGTGTCAATTTTGGATCTCTCCATTCTCCTCATATGGCCACTTATTGCTATATACTTTCCTCTAGAGACTGCTTTAAATGTGTCCCAGAGGTTCTGGCACGTTTTGTCTTTGTTCTCATTGGTTTCGAAGAACTTCTTTATTTCTGCCTTCATTTCATTGTTTACCCAGTCAACAGTCAGGAGCCAGTTGTTCAGTTTCCATGAAGCTGTGCAGTTCTGGGTCGGTTTCTGTATTCTGAGTTCTAACTTGATTGCATTATGGTCTGAGAGGCTGTTTGTTATGATTTCAGTTGTTTTGCATTTGTTGAGCAGTGCTTTACTTCCAATTATGTGGTCAATTTTAGAGTAGGTGTGATGTGGTGCTGAGAAGAATGTATATTCTGTGGATTTGGGGTGGAGAGTTCTGTAAATGTCTATCAGGTTTGCTTGCTCCAGGTCTGAGTTCAAGCCCTGGATATCCTTGTTGATTTTTTGTCTGGTTGATCTGTCTAATATTGACAGTGGAGTGTTAAAGTCTCCCACTATTATTGTGTGGGAGTCTAAGTCTCTTTGTAAGTCATTAAGAACTTGCCTTATGTATCTGGGTGCTCCTGTATTGGGTCCATATATGTTTAGGATCGTTAGCTCTTCTTGTTGTATTGATCCTTTTACCATTATGTAATGACCTTCTTTGTCTCTTTTGATCTTTGTTGCTTTAAAGTCTATTTTATCAGAGATGAGAATTGCAACTCCTACTTTTTTTTGCTCTCCATTTGTGTGGTAAATCTTCCTCCATCCCTTTATGTTTAGCCTTTGTGTATCCTTGCATGTGAGATAGGTTTCCTGGATACAGCACACTGATGGGTTTTGGATTTTTATCCAATTTGCCAGTCTGTGTCTTTTGATTGGTGCATTTAGTCCATTTACATTTAGGGTTAATATTGTTATGTGTGCATTTGATACTGCCATTTTGATGCTAAGTGGCTTTTTTGCCTGTTAGTTGTTGTAGATTCTTCATTATGTTGAAGCTCTTTAGCATTCAGTGTGATTTTGGAATGGCTGGTACTGGTTGGTCCTTTCTATGTGTAGTGCCTCTTTTAGGAGCTCTTGTAAAGCAGGCCTGGTGGTGACAAAATCTGAGTACTTGCTAGTTCGCAAAGGATTTTATTTTTCCTTCACTTCTGAAGCTCAGTTTGGCTGGATATGAAATTCTGGGTTGAAAGTTCTTTTCTTTAAGAATGTTGAATATTGGCCCCCACTCTCTTCTGGCTTGTAGTGTTTCTGCCGAGAGATCTGCTGTGAGTCTGATGGGCTTCCCTTTGTGGGTGACCCGACCTTTCTCTCTGGCTGCCCTTAGTATTTTCTCCTTTATTTCAGCCTTGTTGAATCTGATGGTTATGTGCCTTGGGGTTGCTCTTGTTGCAGAATATCTTTGTGGTGTTCTCTGTATTTCTTGCATTTGAGTGTTGGCCTGTCTTGCTAGGTGGGGGAAATTTTCCTGGATGATGTCCTGAAGAGTATTTTCCAGCTTGGATTCATTCTCTTCGTCCCCTTCTGGTACGCCTATCAAACGTAGGTTAGGTCTTTTCACATAGTCCCACATTTCTTGGAGGGTTTGTTCATTCCTTTTTGCGCTTTTTTCTCTAATCTTGGTTTCTCGTTTTATTTCATTGAGTTGGTCTTCGACTTCAGATATTCTTTCTTCTGCTTGGTCAATTCGGCTATTGAAACTTGTGCATGCTTCGCGAAGTTCTTGTATTGTGTTTATCAGCTCTTTTAATTCATTCATATTCCTCTCTAAGTTATCCATTCTTGTTATCATTTCCTCATATCTTTTTTCAAGTTTCTTAGTTTCTTTGCATTGATTTAATACATGTTCTTTTAGCTCACAAAAGTTTCTCATTATCCACTTTCTGAAGTCTAATTCCATCATTTCGTCACAGTCATTCTCCGTCCAGCTTTGTTCCCTTGCTGGTGAGGAGTTTTGGTCCTTTCTAGGAGGCGAGGTGTTCTCGTTTCGGGTGTTTTCTTCTTTTTGCACTGGTTTCTTCCCATCTTTGTGGATTTATCCGCTTGTCGTCTGCGTAGTTGCTGACTTTTCGATTGGGTCTCTGAGTGGACACCCAGATTGTTGATGATGAAGTATTTCTGTTACTTGGTTTTCCTTCTAGCAGTCTAGCCCCTTCGCTGTATGACTGCTGAGGTCTGCTCCAGGCCCTGCTTGTCTGGGGTGCACCTCTAGCAGCTGTGGCACAGCCAGGGATGCTACCAGTTTCTTTTTCTGCTCTCTTTGTCCTAGGATGATGCCTGCCAAATGTCAGTCTTTTGGATATAGAGGGGTCGGGGAGCTGCTTGAGGAGACAGTCTGTACTTTATAGGAGCTCAATTGCTGAGCTGTGAGCTCTGTTGTTCATTCAGGGCTGTTAGGCTGCTATGTTTGATTCTGCTGCAACGGAGCTCATTAAAAAAAAAACCCTTTTCTTTCTCTCAAATGCTCTGTGTTTGCGGGTTTTGGCTTTATTTTTGGATGTCCGTTGAGGTCCTGCCCAGCTAGGAGGCAGACTAGCCACTGTTTGCCTGCCGAGGCTCTGCCCTGCTGTTGTGTGGTTCGCCCTGGTGTGCAGGCTCTTTTCTGCTGTGTTCTCTGCTACGCCCTGCGGCAGAGTCTCTCTGTTGTAGCGGGTTGCCTTGGCAACGGCAGGCTGCGTCAGCAGTGGGTGTGTATCTCAGTAGGGACGGGTTGCCTCGGCAACGTCTGGCTGCGTCAGCAATGGCGTGTATCTCAGTTGGGGCGGGTGGCCTCGGTAATGGTGGACGCCCCTCCCCCACAGAGCCTCTTGGGCCGTCTGAACAGGGATCGTTTGAAATCACTGTTTTGTTCGTCCCACTGGGCCACCCCAACTGCTCTGTCCCTGCAATCCCCTGGTCTGGCCCACTGTCCAAGTCTCACTCTCTCAAGTCTCAGGTTGCTGGTTCAACAGGGCACCCAGACAAGCGTGCCCTGTGGGGAGTGCTGGGCACGGCTGGCCGCCGCCACCCCGGCTGCCGCTTCACCAGGAAGAAGTACTGCCTGGCGTCCTGTGTCTCCTCTTCACTTGGGAATTTCCCCGTTCCATGGGCAACAAAGATTAGTCTGGAAATGCAGCTCCGAATCACCTCTCCGCAGATTCAACCAGAGCTCCAATCCTGGGTTGTTCTCACAGCGCCATCTTGAGTCTTCCCTCCGATGATTTCTTATTGATCTATTAAGATGCTGCCTTCTACCTTGTCAATCTATTGTTAGAAGCACTTTTCTGCCCTATATAACTAATAGTAGTAGTTCAATAAAATTTCCGAACTCTGGCCATTGGCTAATCTTTAACATTAAGATTTCTAGTATCATTTAAATTCTCCTTTCTTTTGCCAAGTAAGCAGTCACTTTTTCACCACTAATTTTTTTTTAACCTAATCTCTCAGTTTAGGAACATTTTGCTGACAGGCTCTCTTACTCATAGTGACTGCATCTATTTTGAATGAATTACCATTGCCTCTTAGTCTTTCCTAAGCTCTCACCACTTTTCCATTCTTCCTCAGTCCCACTTTTCAGTTGTTTGATTTTTACCACTTCAAATATGCTCAAATTTCTCCTATTTCTCTTAAATGTAAAAGGCAAAACCAAAAATTAAAAACCAAATCATTCTTGAGAATACCTTTCAGTGATCTCTTACTAGTTTTAAAAACATGCTCTATGCCTAATTCTCTTCTTGTGGTTTACTTAAAGGTAGAGTATTTTATTTATTCTTAGCTGTTTCTTCCAGTACCAGCTAAATTTGATTAAATATTTACCTTTATGTTCATGGAACTTGATTCTATATTTAAGGGATAATTTGGGATCCGATACATTTACCTACAGTCTTAGTCCAAATTGATAATTCTATTCAACTTTGTATTTTAAAATTTAATATATAAGATGACATATAACCTTAAAGAGTATATTTCTCCAGTCCTAGTCAAAATCATTGTGAGACATGTATTTTCTTTCTAAAGGATATACATAAACCTTGATCATTATTGCTTAAGCCCTCAGACCATTAAATATAGAGAATATAATCAAAGTCTCAAAATGAAGATTTTCTTAGTTCTTATTCTTTGAAAAGAACAAAAGGAAAATTTAATTTTTGTGATGTGACTTACATTTAGATGCTCTGTGCATACATTTCCCAAGACACATGGCTATTGACAAACACATTTTACTCCTTTTCTGTTAAGCATATTTAAATATTTTATTAAGAAAGATTGTCAAGCTTTTGAAAGTATAAACAGATCAATATTTTTAAATAAGTGAATTTAAATCAGGATTTTTGCAGATTTTTTATGGGACAGATGGACAGAACAATCTAGTTAAATTACAATTTGAATCTTTTCAAAGATCCTCAAAACTTAAAACATAAGTGATGTTTATCTTAAAACATGTGTTTGATAAGTCAGAGATAAATAGTACCATACCAAGGAAAACTGCTTCACAGAAAAGAGATCTTTTTGTTTGTTTTTTGAAATTTTTGTTTTGTTTTTAATAATCTATTTGGGAATGGTGGTACAAAACTTGAAAATGGGTTTGGTCAATACCCTAAAATGAGAAGCAGTGATGATTATGAACTGGCAACATGGTGCATGGTATAGAGCGTCAGAGCAGCAGGGTGGCAGCTCTATGTGGCAGATGCAATGTAGGCAACCTACCCCACATCTCTGAGTCTTGTTTCCCACATCAGTAAGACAATGGCAATATTCATAGAGTCAGTGTCACTGTTAGGAATTATGATTTATGTAGTGCATGAAGGTCATTAAAATTTTTAAGCAGAGGCAAAGAAAAGAAAAAAGAAGAAAAACCTCAGGTGAGCGCTAAATTGGATAAGATACCAAAACATCAGGCATAAACAAGGACTGCTATAGGCACACATGATCGAGTCTTCTATGAGCAGCTAAATGTGCCTGCTTTTCAAAAGCATCTTGTTTGGGGAGATTTGTTTTTTATTTTGGTTTGGATTTTAGATTTTTGTTTGTTTTTCTTTGTTTTTTCTACTTCTCTATGACTTATGGCCTTTTATTTTTGGTCTTTTTTATTGGATAATTTCCTCTTATGCTTCCACTCAGTTGATATATCAGTGAAGAGTTGTCCCACTGGGCAACTCTAAAGAATGGTAGGTCTAGGTGAGCTCTGCTTTAGTATTTAGGGAGAAGTAGACATTGCTTTATTAGAGAATTATAGTTAGACCTTGGGAGCCAAGATTAGGGTAAGGACCAAGGGTGGAGAAGGAAAGGCCTCTAGACCTGCTTATGGACCTGGACTTTGATAGAAAGGAGAAAGGAAGTTACCAGGTCAAAGGCTTCTTTGTGAGAGTTTGCAACCAAAGCTCCTTAGGTTTAGGGGTTCCAAATAAGAATCTGAGGATAGGGTCCTGCATTAATGACAGGTGTGCCATCACCAGGAGGCCCTCCTGCATATCCTTCTCATGGGCTCAGCAGTGAGAGTTTCAGGGTAACCACTCATATCCACTGTTTTTATCCAGAAGAGCCTACTTTTCCCTTCAAATGGCTGAAAAGAATGACATATGTGGTATTAATTCAAATCCAGGACCCTGGAATATAGTGTCATAAGATAAAAAGAGAAATAATTAAATGATGAATCTTTTTCTCAGTCCCAGGGCAAGGGCTGGCCCTAGGAAGCATTTTAATAAAGAATCTGCTTTATATATCCTCCTGCCTTTCTCTCATGTTTTTTTCCAGCTCACATAGCCTTTCACCTGAGGTCCTTGGGCAGCCTGCATCATCATGATGCCCTAAATTACTGTGACAGTATGATATCCCATTCTAGCCTCTGCTACTTTCCAAAGGTGCACACATTCCTCATTGCCTACCTCCCACCACCACACCAAATCCCAACATTTTCTTTAGAGTTGGACTCAGCCAGGGGTATCAAGAAAAGCAGCTGATTAAATCAATTCACAGAACGATTTGAATGACTGATCTTTTACACACCCCCAGATATTTGCATTTTTGGAAGAGAAAGCTTGTTAACTCAAATAAATCTATCATCAGTGAAATTTTTAGGCAACTTATCAAAGAGAAGAGAAGAAAAAATTAGGCTTTGACAGGAAAGGAGATTTAGAGAAGAGCTGAAAAACAAAACTCAATTTTGTCTGCCCACCAGATTCCCAAATATGGCATTACTCTGGTCTCACAATATTCCTTAACATACAAAGGTTGATAACAATGGCTGTCATGCAGCAATCCAAATGAGAGTGAACAGTTTTTGTGTGTGTGTGTGTGTGTGTATGTGTGTGTGTGCATGTGTGTGTGTGTATGTATAAGGAAGGTTTGATGGTATAAACAACAAAAATGGGTTGCTTTTAGATTGAGGTTTGCCCACCATTGATGCCTTGTGGATAAAAATTAAAATAATTCTAGCATTTACATGAAAAGTCTTAAATGTGAAATAAATATTTTTTTGATTGGCTAATTATGGTGTCAGTCAGTAAGTGATTAATGGCACAAGGCAACACTTACACAATTGGATTTGTTAATCTTTGCACAGCAACAAACTGTCTCACAAACATCATTACTTAAAGCAAGAATCTTGTACACTTTCATGATTCTGTAGATCAGTAATTTGGGATGGGCTCAGCTGCAAGGTTCTTACACTGATTTTATCTGGGCTTACCCATGGGGCAGCAATTGAATGAGGGCTGAATAGTTTAAGATGGCCTCACTCAACATGTTTTGCAGTATATGGGCTTTGGGCTGGACACTTTTAATTTTCCTCCACTGCACTGCTCCATCAGGCAAGCTTAGACCTGTTCACATGACAGAAGTATTCCAAGAAGGCAAACGGAAACTTCAAGGCTTCCTGTGTGGCCAAGGCTCAGAATGCACACTGTGTCACCTTCTCACTTCTGTCATAAGTTTGTTTAACAGTGTTGTGATCTCAATATCAATTTTTAGCCTGATGTAAGTTATTTGAAACCCAGTCATATCCTTTCACTTTTGGCCTAGTTAGAACTTTCCCTTTCTGTGTGGTAATTCGTGATATGGCCCACTTGTTCCTCATTCCACTGACCTCAACACAGACCATAGCTGCTGACCACCATAAAACCTAATGGTCAACACTTGTTATGTAAATAAGTTGCCCCTATCTGTATGTGTTTTCTTTAGCCAATCCACAATCTACCCTTGGGAAAGCATAAGGGATAATGCCTGTGGATCCTAATAAAGGCAAAGTCCCACAAGTCCTCTCTTTCTTTCACCTCTCTCTCTCTTCTCCACTACCCACTGGTTGAGATCCCTGCTGCCTCCAGATATCTTGTCGACCTCTGTTGGCCCTCTAAACTCTCCAGAACCTGTATGTAAGTAATAATTTTCTTCTGCTTCTTGCATTTTCATTTTACTTCCTCATTGTCTCTCACTTCACATACACATCCAAACCTAACTTTCCCCTGGTCAGGGTTTTCCTGGAGTGTGGCTTATGGCTACTCTCAAAAGAGAGACCTCAAGACCAAATTAAAAGAAGCTGCAACGTTATCACATTCTATTGGCCAAAACAAGTAACAAAGCAAGCCATAATCAAGTGATGGAGAAATAGCTCCACCTCTTTATGGAAACTGCTACAGAAAGCCAGCAAAGACAGAAGTAACTCAAAAGGTTTTCAGTAAGTTTCTATTTGGAATATTCTTTTTTGCTTCCCCACTTCCTTAGTGTGTGCAGTAAGATCCTCTTTTTATTTGTAGAAAAGTCACATGGGGAGAGCTCATGTTCCAATTATAAACTAAGCTTATGAGAACTGAGATGCTAGGTTGTTCATTATTCTATTTTAGGTAAAATGAACATAGCTAGACTTTATAGTTTTTAGAACATTTCAAGAGCGACATGTAATCTGCTTTTTTTTTTCCCAGTAAGTGGTCTCTAGTGGCACTCTTTGGAAGAACTATAATCATTAAAACATTCATTGTCTCCTAAAATTTTTATTTTAAATTGTTTAAGCAGATGTGCTAAGATGTTTACTTCACATATTTCCCAAATATTGGCTTTTTTAAGTGATGTGTTTAGCTTGCCCCTTGGGATATAGATTTATATTTCTTACATAAATCTTCTATAAACCCTTGAAGGCAATTTTTTCTTATGGAACATTTTATTTCAATTTCTTAGGCTAAAAAGAAAAGTATTTAGGGGACCATTTTATTAGTGTTTGTAATGAGAACATTTATAAGAAGCATTGATTTCTTGTGGAAAGCTTGTTTCTGATTCATGAAGAAATATAACAGAATTATGTGCTGAAAAGTTGATCTGGGTGTCCTGAGATGAATCACTGCAAGTCACAAAGACTTGCTATGCCTGTAAAATCAGATGATCAGAACTAACCACCATGGCACTCCAACAAAACCAACAATTCTGCAGCATGACAAATAGCTATTCCAAATCTCAGCCTGCAGACAACGGAGGTGGTAGATGTCTGAAGTATAGGTAATGTGATATGACAATAGAATAAAGAAGCCCTTGGATGCAAAAGTAGAACCTTACACCTTGGCCTTGACCTCATTTTCATTTCCATCCACTTTTGTGCTTTCTAAAATTCAGTCTCTGAGATAAAAGCTCTGATTAGAGATCTGGCAGCTCTTAATCCCATAAAGTAAAACTTATGACTATCATCTAGTCTTCAAATATCTTTCACTCTTCGTCTCCTGCTGCTTCTATTCCAAATATGCTTGATTTTCCCTGGAATCTCCAATGCCTGCCCTGTTTCTCAATTGCAGTAATGACCTCTATATTACCAAATTGAAGGAGCAGTTGATATCACCTGTTACTCTCTCCTTTCTAGAACTTTTCTTCTCTGACGCCTTTGCTAATTCAGTACACCTGTTTGAACTCTCAATGCTGATGTTCTCTAAACTCACTCCTAGAGTGTCTGTCTTGTCTGTCTACACTGTTTTGCTACTCAGTCTTATTCATTCCTCTGATGTTAAACATTACATATGGCTTTGCTTTTCAATGTTTACCTTTGCCCTTGGCATAATGCCACAATTATATTAGAACAGCCAACTATCTACTTACAATTTGTACTAGGAAGTCTAATAGGCATCTCAAACTTAACATGATAAAAACAGAACAATGAATTTGACTTCAACCTATACCTCTCTACTTTCCTTGATTCAAGACAGTATCACCACCTCCAAGTTTACTCAAACCACAAATATAGGTTCCTTTATAAAAATAATTTTGAAAAAAATATTTCAAACCTTCCTTATTTTATCTCCAACATATATTCAGAATTCATCCATGCTTTCTAGCTCAACTATTTCTCCCCTAGTGCAATCACCTCTCATCCCTTGCCTGAACTACTACATTAACCTTCTCACCTTACTCCATGATTGTAATTTTTATTTGTGTTTTAACTCATTACAGGGTAAGTTTTTAAACATATACAAAACTAAGGAGAATGAGTCCTCATGAAAGCCTTATCTAGTTTCAATAATTCTTAACATTTTTCAAATCTTGTTTCATCTTACCACCCTCTTTTCTCTCCCCCAATCAATGAAGTACTTTAAAAAGAAAGCACACATGTCATCTAATTTAACTATAAATATTCAATATTTATCAGTAGTGGATAGTGCCTCATGTTTTTAATATAACTATAGTACCACTATTCACCTAACAAAAATAACAATTCTCTAACATCATTTAATATTCAACCCAATTTCAAATTTTCCAGATTGTGTCAAAAATGTCTTTTTATAGTTATTTTGTTTGAATTTTTTATAGTTATTTTTGTTTGAATAAGAATCCAAACAAGCCATAGCTTATGTATGCCTCTTGGGTCACTTTTACTCTATAATATTCTCTTTTATTTCATGCTGTTCATTTGTTAAAGAACCCAGTTTATTTGTTCTGTAGTGTGACCCACATTCTCAATTGGTTGGTTGCATTTTTATAGTTCTTTAAATATAGTTCTCTTTTTCCACAATTTCTCTTTAGATTGTTAGTTAGACCTAGAGACTTGGTTTTATTCATGTCCAATTTTATTTTGATAAAAATAGCTTCACTTTATAAGTGATGTGCTGTATACTTCCTAGTGTCATATCAGGCACATCTAGTGTCTGGCTGTCCCACTTTTAAGTGATAGAATAATTTGTGGACTCCAGTGATGTCAGTTGCTCCATTCATTATACAATTCCCAAACAACTTTTTGCTTAAATATCCAACAGCCATTGATAACCACTACCTATATCTGTTATTTAAGTATAAAATGTTTTAAAAATGATTTTTAAAATTCTGTCATTCTGCTTGATAATATTGGCTGAAATTTCTTTATTAAAAAACTAGTTATCTTGAATGCCACTTTATACAGAAAAATAATGATGAACAATTAATCTTTGCCATTCACCAATTTTTAGAATAATGAGCCAGTGCATTGGAAAATTCCAACAATAATAAAATGCTTTAATTGTTTAATTTCATTATTATTATTAATTTGTGCATGTTTTATATGTGTCAACCCATAAAATCTTCTTCAAATTGTCCTCCCCATTATAAATTTTGACCTTATAAATATATTCATTACATTGCAGTCAGTGTGATCTTTGAAAAACTCCAATCCCATCATGTCTATATGCCATTTAACACTCTCCAGTGGTTCCCCATTACAATTATAGTAACACTCAAATTCCTCATCCTAAAAGCTATGTATCCTGGGCATGTACTTTATACAATTCTTCTTCTTCAACACAGGTGCCTTTTTGTTTCTTAAATACCTGTCATTCAGGGACTTTCCCTCTATCAGCAATGCTATTATTCTTGATTTTTGCAACTCTACTTCTTGTTATTTAGGTCTCAATCCTATGACACTGAGTTATTTTCCATCAGGTCACCCATCATGTTTTATTCTTGGTATAGAACTAGCTGATATTCTCTCACTAATTTGTTACTTCTTGCTTTTCTCTTTCTACCTCCTCTATACTTTAAGTCTTATTAAAAGCAGGGGTCTTGTCTGTCTTGTCCATCACTGAATCTTTGGCGCCTAAAATTGGAAGATATGACTGAAAAATTACCTAGCCTGAAGTACAAGCAGACAAAAGCTAAGGAAATACAGAAGCGAGTTTAAAGGGCATATGATGCAGAGAGAAAAGCAGTCACAATGAGTCAACTGGCGCTTCAGAAAGATAATAGAGATAAAGGAAGGCAGAATAAATATTTAAAGAGATATTGACCAGTAACTTCAAAACTCACAAAAGCTATCAGTTGACATGTTCAATAGGTGCTATAAACTTCAATAGGTTTTCAAATAGGGAAATAACAAAAAAATGGATACCTAGTTGCAATATAGAAAAAGTGCAGAAAATTAAAGACATATTAATTCTCTTTAAAGCAGCCAGGAAAACAACAGAACATGTAGCCTACAAAGAAGCAACAATAATATGAAGAGTGATCTGAACAGAAACAATGAAAACCAAAAGATAGTGGAATATCTTCAAAATAGAGAAAAATGTCTGCCACTCTAGAATTCTACATCAGCAAATATATCTTTTAAAATGAAAGATATTTGAAGAAATTTTTGACAAGCAGAACCATGGAGTTTTTATGATCAATCCCATACTAAAAACATTAAACATATTATTCAAGCCTAACACGAATTATCCCCAACTTGAACAAAGTTATGCAAGAAGAAATAAAGACAAAAGAAATGGGTAAATATGTAGTGAAGACAAAATGAATATTTACTATAAAGATAATATAAAATATCTTGTGGGGTTTAATATAGATTATATTACATACAGTCTAATCTATATTAATTATAATTAGATTGCATGTAATAACAGCATACAAGCTGGTAGATAGCTGAGTGAAAGGAATTAAATAGTTCTATGATCCTTGTATTTTCTGAAAGATAATAAAGTTACTAATTTTATAAAAATTTAGTAAATCAAGGACATGTGTCAAAATCTCCATGGTAACTACCTAAAAAATAGCAAAAATTATATGATAAGGTAATGAAAGGAGCATAATAGGAACAAAATGTTATCAAAAATAAAGCAATAGGGAAAATAAAATTAAAATAAAACTTAAAGCACAAAAGATAACTCAAAAATGAATATTAAGCCCAAACGCAATTAATGAGGAATAAATGCTCCACTTAAAAAATAGATTGTCAGGTGCTATACTGACATGAAATTTACTTTAAAGCGTAAAGTAGTATTACAATTAACAATGATTTGATAATTACGGGTCAAATACTAGGAAAGTATAACAATTAAAAATATTTTTCACCTAATAATTTGGGCTCAATATCTATAAAACAAAAATTGATAGAAAAAATAGACAAATGAAAAATTACCACGTAATTTTGAAAAATTATTCTCAGTAACTGGTAGCACAAGCAGAAAAAAATCAGTAAAGACAGAAATTTACCAATTTATTAACAAATTCATCAAATTAACATGTAAACTTTACACTGCACAAAGAATGTTCATACTTTTCAAGTTTGTAGCGTAATACCAAGGTTGACCATATGTTGGGCCATGAGTCTCAATAAATTTCAAAGAATTCAAATGATACAGATCCACACAGATTGAAATTACACAATTTTAGTCAGATATTCTGTGACCACAGTAAAATTCAGCTAAAAATAGATAACAGAAGATAATCAAAGAACTGCAAAATGTTAGAAAATTATTCAATACACCTTTAAATAACCCTTTGATCAAATAAGAAAGCTAATGGAAAAAAAATTTGAACTGAAAATAACAAAAATACCAAGTATCAAAATGTGTGGAATGTGACTGAGACCATTACAGAGAAACAGTTTTATCCTTAGATGCATATATTCAATACTAAGAAAGACTGAAAGACAGGTATCTATGCATACCTTTCAAGAATTTAGAAAAAGCAGTAAATTAAACCCAGAAAGACTAAAGTAAGTAAATAATAATAATAGAAATTTATTAAGTGTAGGAATAGTTGCAAATACTATTTTAAAACATACAATAGGAAAAATAAAGCTGAAAATTGTATCTTTAAAACTGAGACTGAAAAAATTGATAAACTCTTGGCAAGCCTGATCAAGAACAAAAAAGATAAGACATAAACAGCCAATTTAGAAATCATAAAAAGAACAGCACAATAGTTCATAAAAACATTGCAAAGATGGTAAGAGGAACACTTAAGCAGTTGTAGAAAACCTGAATTTGAAACTGTAGATAAAATGGAGACAGGAGGAAACAGAATATGTAAGTAGTCATGTGTCCATGAAAAGAATTGAGTCTCTTAGGAAAGAAAATCTCATTTCTTTGTGAAAACAAAGAGCCCAGATGATGTTGTGGATGGATTTTACTAAACATATACAGAACAAGCACAATCTTGCCTGAACTATTTCAGAAAAATAGAAAAACAGATAATACTTCTCATCTCATCGTATGACAGTGTACCATGAGAGAGTTGGTATGTTATTTGAGTGATTAAAATTATTTAATATATATATGCTTGTGTGGGTAGAGAGTATTTCTGGAAGGAGACACAAGAAGCTGCTAACAGAGATTGCCTTCAAAGAGGAGAGCAGGGGACACTGCCATGGGAGGGAAAGATAATATACTTTTTTGTACTATTTGAATACAAATACATAGATGCATAGATTCTGTGTATAATGGAAATATTTAAGTTTTAAAACCAAAAGGTAAAAGAATAAATAAAAATTTACCTGACTCATGGATATAAAATATTGAGAGATTGATTTAAGACTATGGACCATACTAGGGTCTCCCAGACACAGAAAAAAAAGAGTAAGTCTGGCTATCCGGTTGGTGGCCTCAGTAACATCTTGAAGCTGGAAAAAGCCAATGGAGCATAACTTATTCACCAGTTTCAAAGTGAAACTGGAGACCTGAGACATAACTGTGTACAAATGTTGATTCTGTGATGCTGCTCGGTGACTGCTTCTAGGAAAAAGCTTCTAAAAGCACATATCTGAGCTTTAGATGACATTAAATTCTGGCCTATTTCTTAAACAGACTGTTGAGGCTTTCCCTATTACACATAATTGCATTTATCAGGGAGATAAGAACCCAGTTTCATCAAATAATCACCCAAGAAAAGCTTCAACATTAATAGCAGAGAAAAATAGAAATGAAGATCAATGGATTGCTTTTATAAGTGCTGTTCTGAATGCAATGGTTTTCTGGTTCCAAGATGATGTCTGAGTGAATAACTAACACAGCTGGTCTAACGACCTCTCCTACTCCTATTCCTAATGCTGTTTTTGGCAACAAAATTTTTAGCATTCAGCTATTTCAACAGCTGATTAAAAAAAAAAGCATTCAGCTATTTCAACAGCTGATTAAAAAATAAAAAGAAAAAAAAGATTCATTGAGTGATAACTTGGGAATTTAGATTTAGATTTTGAAATACAGAATTAAGAGAGGCAACAGTCTGAAAGTGGGAATGCGGTGAGTGGAAGGACTGCACAGGACATCCAAGTGACTGATGGACTGTGCATCGACTTCGAGAGGAAAGAGGTCACCTGCCACACACCCGACAAAGGCAAGGGTTGAGATGCAGCCAGATCTTAGGAAAGAGATAGTGGGGGAAGGAAGTTTCTTAGAAGTCCAAATGCACACTTAAAAATTTCACTTATTTAAATATTTATTTTGTTCATAGGAGAGCTTTAGGGATATCATCTCATTTTTGATATACAAATCTAAAACTCATTGTCACCCTGTGTAAAATTATATTAAAAATTTGAATAAAGTAGATTAGCCTTCCTTCCTTCCTGATAAAAGAATGAGTTGACACACTAAAAATAAGTTATTGATAAATAAAATGTATTTTGTTATTATTAATGAATATTAATATTAATAAAACATTAATTTTTATTACTAATTACATATTCATGATTAGTAAATAAATAAAATAGATTTGTTAATTAATAAATAGAAGCTTACCAAAATATTGATTCTATGTCTATCCAAAATATACATATTATTTATACAAGAATTTATATAGAAAGGCAAAAGCATATAGGATTCATTATCCCTTGAAAGCTCAACAAGCTGATGCTCAGAGAAGCTAGTTTTACAATTTGCAAATCAACAAGCTAGAATTCAGCCTCAGGATTGCTTGATTCCCTAGCCTTCTGATGTGACCTCTGAAATCTTACTATTGCAGGAAGTGACCCTTCTCCTCTGCCAAAAAAAAAAAGCTTGTAGAAAAGCTTTTTTTTTTCTTTTGAATAAGTACAAAAAACAATTGTAGGATAGTGGTAAGAATGAGCCCACTTGTGTGTAGCCTAGTTGTTCTGCTATACATCAGCATGTGACTTAGCACATGTGACCATTTCACACCTCAGTATCTCCATCAATAAAATTTGTGTAACAATATAACCTAACTTAAATAGATTAGAAGAAATTCTCCATGTGACATACTAAATGGCACCAAAAAATCACAAAAAGTATTGGCTGTTATGTCACTATTGAACACACATGTTTGAGCACCTACTTTCTTCAGGACAATATTCTTAACCAAATGAAGATAACAAAGGCTTCCAGCTCCCAAGTAGTTGATTATCTAGTGGAGAAGAAATACAAAAAAAAAAATAAACTATTAAAAGGAGTATAATAAAAAGTGTGTATATACATGAAAGAGAAAAAGACTCAAAACATAATTAGTTTTATTGGTTTTTGTATTTACCCAGAAAGGCTTTCCAGAGATAAGTGCCTTTCCCTCCTGAAAAGTGACATGTGGTATCCAAATAATGCAGCCCTTTCAGGGCATATGTGCTGTTGCCTGCTTCAAATGCATTTTCTTGGAATGGTTCATATATAGATGAAGTCACTGCTTCTATTAAAATCCCTCAAAGTCTTTTCCCCTATTATCAGGTAGCATTTAAACATATTTTTGCTATTTATTTTGCTACTTATTTGTAGAGAGCAGAATGTCAGGGCACTAGTAATTGCAAATCCTATATTTCCCAGACACAGTTCTTGAGAATCTGATAGCAAAAGCAGGATAGTTTTATTCCCCAATTCAGTGTCATACAGAGGCAGCAGCAAGGATGGGAAATGACTCCTCATAGCCAAGGCCTGACTTTGATAGAAAAGCACATGGCTACTCTAAAGTCGTAAAAACCAGCCTTGGAGAAGAGAAGCCACCCACTTTAAGCTGGAGAGCATGTGGCTACGTGGCAGTTAATGGGGTGTCTGTCCACCAGGGCTGTGCTGAAAGACACTGCGTGGCAAGTTGCGGTAGTGCTTCGCAGATGGGCTTTATTACTGCTGGCATCCCTGATCTAGACTCTAGTTGGAGGGGTCTGATAAATAAGCCAATCCTGGCCCTTGAGTGGATCATTTGCGTTGAATCATCTGCTCTGGCTTTTCACACTGATCAAAGTCACTAAATGTTGGCCCGTCTGTATTTCCTTTTGAGTGAAGTCACTGTTTGAGACAAATCTCAAACCAAGGAAGATGAAGTGCCCACAATAGACTGGGATCAGGGGCTGGAAGGAAGTGATACCTTCCTTAGCTGTGGAAATGTCTCCATATTTAGCCTTAAATAAAACATCATGATTTGAGGTTAATTAAATGTGGTATGTCACAAGGTCATGTTACTACAAAGGCTACCATGACTCACACTTCGAAGGAGGAATTTTAAGAAGGAATCCAAACTTCAAGTCCAATTTAATAAAAAATTTCAATATTCAAAACTTGTCCACCTGAGCCATTAGGAAGACATTTTTCTTCACTCTTATCCATAGAATCTGAGACTGTTTTTACATATTTTATGTCATTTATGCAAATTTTTTCCAGTTAAAATTATAAATGTTCATTGTAGAAAACATTAAAAATACAGGCCGGGCACGGTGGCTCATGCCTGTAATCCCAGCACTTTGGGAGGCCAAGGCATGTGGATCACAAGGTCAGGAGTTTGAGACCAGCCTGACCAACATGGTGAAACCTCGTCTCTACTAAAAATACAAAAATTAGCTGGGCGTGGTGGCACATGCCTGTAAT
Source organism: Callithrix jacchus (assembly GCF_049354715.1). Taxonomy (NCBI): domain Eukaryota; kingdom Metazoa; phylum Chordata; class Mammalia; order Primates; family Cebidae; genus Callithrix; species Callithrix jacchus. The sequence continues at coordinate 82,983,725 of NC_133513.1, read as the reverse complement.
CCCAGCTACTCAGGAGGCTGAGGCAGGAGAATTGTCTGAACCTGGGAGGCAGAGGTTGCAGTGAGCCAAGATCGTACCACTGCACTCCAGCCTGGGCAACAGAGTGAGACTTCATCTCAAAAAAGAAACCACAGAAAAAGTGTAAAGAAGAAAACTAAAGCTATCCATAATCCTACTCCACAGGGAGATGGAGTTGCAGCCTTAGATTAAAAAAAAAGAAAAAAAAGTCAATTTATTTAAAGAAACTATGTAATGGCTTGATTTTCTACTTCATTTCCACTGGTATAACAATCAAATAAGAATTGCCAAAAGTTCAGAACATTTTGGAGGAGGAGAGGACTTACAATTTGAAGGAGTAAAAAGTTAAAAATAATCAAGTCTCAAGAAATGCATTAAAATTTTTAATTTATAATTTCCTTCTATTTTTTTCTCCACTAGGAGGCCCAAATGCTTTTTGCTAATTGCTAGCATTGACTGGCAGGTGTAGGATCAGGTCAGTACCCAATCTGTAGACACTCGTTTCTTTCCTGTGTCAAAAATGACCTTTCTTTTCTTAAAGGTCATCCTTTAATATCCAGTCATTGTAGCTGCACCAACTGAAATAAAGAAATGTGCCTCTCTGCCCCCTAAAAAAAAATCAGCAAGACAAGATGTGAGTGGATTTTTAAAAATATTTGAAAAATAACTGTGAGAGGAAATGGCTTCAAGAAAAATATTCTTCTCCTTATCTTAGGAATAGGCTACATTTATACATTGCTGCCTGGACTTATGAATACTCTGCCTGTATTTTTAAGGCATGGTTATAGAAAGTCTTTTGGGTTACAGCAATATAAACTATATAACTCCAAGACATAATAATGATTAATCTAATTTTCATAGATAAACTCCTAAATTTAGGTAACTATGTTTCTTGAGGTACAGGTATTATATATAGTATGTGTCTAAAGAGTTCTATCAATTCTTAAAGAGATTCTTGATCACAAAATCATATAGACTTCCTTTTTTTAATGGGTCGAAGTGTAGATATGGCATGACATGGTGAATAATGTGGTAGACTTCAAATTCTGTACTTTTATTGCTAGCTTTTAGAAAATTATTTAAACAGTCTAATTCCTTTTCCTCACATGTGAAACAGGTCACTCTAAAGTGGTTAAAAAACTGCCTTTGAGAAGAGAAGCTATGTGCTTCAATCTGAAGGGTATGTGGCTACATGCCTATTTTACAAGACTATGGTTATAATGAGAAATAATGAACACATGTCAGGTGCAGTGACTCAAGCCTGTAATCCCAGCACTTTGGGAGTCCGAGGCAGTTAGATCATTTGAGGTCAGGAGTTCGAGATCAACCTGATCAACATGGTGAAACCCTATCTCTACTAAAATTACAAAATTAGCCAGGGGTGGTGGCACACGCCTGTAGTCCCAGGTACTTGGGAGTCTGAGGCAGGAGAATCACTTGAACCCAGGAGGCAGAGGTTGCAGTGAGCCAAGATCTTGCAACTGCATTCTAGCCTGGGCAACAAAGTGAGACTCCATCTTAAAAAAAAAAAAGAAAAGAAAAGAAAGAAAAAAGAAATAATGAACACACAATGACTAATATGTAGTAGGTATTTAACAACTAGAAAATATATTATACATTATTTATATAAGGCATTTATAATTAGAGAAAAACAAACCATTGTCTACTGAGGGGAAAAAAGTTACTATAGTAGGCAATCTCTACTAACAAAAATACCTTTTCCTCTACCTCCTTTCTCAAATCCCGTCCCTTCCTGAGGCCATTACTGAGGTCTGTGGTGGGCTTGGGGGAGCTCACTGGCCCAGAGCAGAATGCCAGTGCCCTAGCAAGGGTATGCAGAAGGTGCCCATGTAGGGAAAGGTGGCCTGGCTGGCAGACCCAGGGCCTGAGAAGGGCATTCATGCAGGGGTCCAGCCTGGCATGGATGTCAGAAACCAAGAGTAAGGAATCTATCCACAAGGGATCCATGTCGATAAATGTTATGGGGAAAAGAAAAGGGTCCATGGTACACTATGGCTGGGAAATGCTAGATTCTACAGACTTGTTTGCTGAACAACTGTTCAGCACCTATAATATACTAACTTATATTTTGACTCTCCAAGAAGAACAGTCTTGGCCATAAATCTCATTCTTTATAAATATTCTCCTTGGACCATTTATCTGTGATAAAAGCCCAGTTTTTATCTTTCAATTCATTGTGAACAGACGTTTTTGTAAAGTACAATTAAAATTAATTCATAGAAAAATAAAATAATGAAACAAATACTTCAAAGCTCAAACTCACAATGTTTATGAGATTCCAGTATAACAGTGAGGAAATAACTGTTTTGCATAGTCCCACAGTTTATAAAATTGCATAGAAGAGCTTTTCTGTCTGCAAGGGTAAATATGTTCTTCAACCATGGTTAAAACTTATTTTTAGGAATAGGCTACATTTATACATTGCTGCATGGACTTATGAATACTCTGCCCGTATTTTTTAAGCATAGTTATAGAAAGTCTCTTGGGTTATAGCAATAAAAGCTATATAACTCCAAGACATAATAATGATCAATCTAATTTTCACAGATAAACCCCCAAAGTTTAGGTAACTATGTTTCTTGAGGTACAGGTGTTATATACAGTGTGTGTCTAAAGAGTTCTATCAATTCCTAAAGAGATTCTTGAACATGAAATCACATAGACTTATTTTTAACCATGGCTGAAGATAAATGATGTCACTGTGGACTTATTCCTGGGTTGATGCCTTAACATAGCCTTTGTCTAGCACTTCTTTCCCCTCTTCTGACTTTTCTCTCCCCAACTTTTTTTTCGCCACTCTAGCCACTAGCCTAAAGCCTAGGGGTCCAGGAATCCTATTAAGATGAGAGCAAATAATCCCATATTGACTACTAAAAGCTAAGAGATCATCTATTGTTGGAGAGCACACTGGAAACAAAGTTGCTATTAGATATAAGTTGTCCCTTCAGTATTTCAACTATGAAATAAATGTATTAGGTGTAAAGATTTCTGAAGTTCCCTCTTAGCTTGAAAAGATTACGGCTCAGTGGGGTACAGTGTATCCCACTTATTCAGAAGCCTGCCTTTCTGGAACACAGTATGAAACATAAACATCGAGAGAAATCAACTCTAAGAAACAAACAACACATGTAATTTTTTCAAAGTCACTATTTTAAATCTGGGCATTTTAGTATTTTAACTCATTTTCTCAACTAACATTAATTTTCTAAAAAGGGCACTGATTTTTTAAATCACTCGCTATGTGCCAGACACTCAACTTATTTTATTTAATTCCCCCAGTTCCATGAAGGAGGAATTTTACCAGTGAAGAAATTGATACTCAGAGAGGTGTTTTAATCAAGGTCATTTAGAGGTAATTTAAGCAAGATGACATCTACCTTGTAATGGCAGAGCATAGATTCAAAAGCAATAGAATGCAATATTAAATCAAAATACCTGTTTTTTCTTATAAACAGCATTATTATAGAAATTTAGGGAAAATACTAAAAAGAAAAAATTTAAAATTCTCTCACAATTCATAATTACTACTAACACCTAGATTTAGATGTGTTTCCTTCTAGATATAAACATGTTTATATCTAGTGCATGTTTTAATAAAAGTGCTGCTTTTAATCTTTTCCCTACATAAGAGCAGTTCCTTGAGTTGGTTAATTTTTTAATATCAAAGTAGAAAGAGTAATCTGGCAGGAAAACAACAAAGAAAATAATTAAAGATGGACACATTGATAGCAGAATAAATGACATCTATCATCATGAAATCAAAGAAAGATAAAAAGAAAAAATAAAAGGCAGACACAATTTACAATTTTATGATTTCACAGAAGTGTCATTTTCATATGTATTGATATTCCAGAGTCATCAAGCAAAGGATACAAAAAATTGTATTCTTTTTGAAAAAAATTTTCAGGAATTTATAGAACAACTGAGATTTAGGGGAAAAATACTCACTTAAAGGTATCAGCTTTAAGTAATCTGGAGCATTCTTTTTCATTGTCCTCCTCATACTCTAACAAAAGTCACAATTTTTCCAATGACCTTGAACCAGGTCCTTATTTTGGAGAAGGTATCTTTTATTTCTTGCTGCATCACCTATCTATAGTCCACGCTGGAGGAGGACTTTGGAATTAAATTACAAAAGCAGCTTGGAAAAACAACAACCATTCTTGAAGGAAGTAGTGATGGTAGAAACTTATGATTTAACATGTTTCTAGACATTTCAAAGTGATTTGGACAGAAAACTAGACCATTTCTTTCTAATTCATCCACAAGAGAAATTATAATTTTCTACCATGAAATGCCACCTGGAAACTGATAGAAATTTACATCCAGGGGTGGTGCCAAGATGGCAGAGAAAAGGCAACACCAAATGCAGCTACCAGAGAATGAGATGCAGAGGGCTAGAGGTCTTCACAATTCCAAATGAGGTGCTGGGTTCTTATTGGTGGGACTGATAGGGCACTGAAAATAGCCCAGGGAAGGAGCCACAGGGCAAGAGCTGCCCAGGGGGGCAAACGAAGACAGGGAGGCGGGTATCCCCACCTGGAACGTGCAGCCAGCCGGGAGGGACGGGGGACTTAACCCCCTCGGGGCTCTGATTTAGATCCTGTGATTACCTCATCCCTTCTGAAACCCACGGTCCATGAGAGCCCTGCCACACTGAGGGGCACCATGGATTGTCGATGCAAATCTGAGCTGTGGCTCCCACCAGGCGCAGCAAGTTGTCATATGGACCTGGGCAGAAGTTTGGACTAATGCAGGCAGGACAGACTTTCCCACAGAAAGAGGCAGAGTTGAAAGCAGGGAAACAGGCCATAAGGCCAGCAGGTGCCTCCTGCACAGAACTCAAACTGAAGCCCTCTCTAGAGAGCTTGGCAGCAAATACATGAGTTTGACCCCAACCAGGCAGATGAGCTCGGGGAAGGTGAGAGGCTATTGGGAAGCTGGGGCCAATCTCACCTGCAAAGGAACTCCAGGGAAGGACCACCCACCCAGCAACCTGACTGAATCTGAGAGAGCACAGAAACGCCCTCTACAGGCCAAAAAAGATATAGTTCCAACAGAGACTCCTCCCAAAATCACTAACTTCAAAGATCAAAGGGAGATAAATCCATGAAGATGGGGAAAAAACAGCGCAAAAAGGATAAAACCATCAAAGACCAGAACATCTCTTCTCCTCCCAGGGATCACAACTCCTCACCATCAAGGGAACAAAAAAAGACAGAGAATCAATTTGACGAAATGACAGAAGCAGGCTTCAGAAGGTGGGTAATAACAAACTTCTCTGAGTTAAAAGACCATGTTCATACCAATGCAAAGAAACTAAGAACATTGAAAAAAGGTTAGACAAAATGCTAACTCACATAACCAGCTTACAGAAGAAAATAAACGACTTGATGGAGGTGAAAAACACAGCACAAGAACTTTAAGAGACAAACACAAGTTTCAACAGCCGAATTGATCAGGCAGAGGAAAAAATCAGAGTTAGAAGATCAAATCAATAAAATAAAATGAGATGGCAGGATTAGAGAAAAAAGAGTGAAAAAAATGAACAAAGCCTCCAAACAACTATGGGATTATGTGAAAAACCTAATCTACGCTTGATTGGCACACCTGAATGTGATGGGGAGAACAAATCCAAGTTGGAAAAAGTCTTCAAGATATTATCCAAGAGAATGTCACCAACCTAACAAGGCAGGCCTACATTCAAATCCGGGGAATACAGAGAACACCACAAAGATACTCCTCAAGAAGAGCAACCCCAAGGCACGTAATTGTCAGATTCACCAGGATTGAAAAGAAGGAGAAAATCCTAAGAGCAGCCAGAGAGAAAGGTCAAGTCACCCACAAAGGAAAGACCATCAAACTCACAGCAGATCTCCCGGCAGACACCCTACAAGCTAGAAGGGAGTGGAGGCCAATATTCAACATCCATAAAGAAAAGAAATTCCAACCCCGAATTTCATATCTGGCCAAGTTAAACTTCATAAGAGAAGGAGAAATAAAATTCTTTATAGAGAAGCAATAGCTGAGAGAATTTATCACTACAAGACCTGCCTTACAAGAGGCACTACACAGAGAAGTACTACACAGAGAAAGGAACAATCAGTACCAGCCACTGCAAAAACATGCCAAATGGTAAAAAGCAATGACTCAATGTAGAAACCATATCAACTAACAGGCAAAACAACCAGCCAGTAACAACATGGCAGGACCAAATTCAAACATAACAATATTAACGTTGAATGTAAATGGCCTAAATGCCCCAATCAAAAGACAGAGACTGGCAAACTGGATAAAAAGTCAAGACCCATTGGTTTGCTGTATTCAGGAGACCCATCTCACTTGCAAAGACTCACGTAGATTCAAAATAAAGGGATAGAAGATTTACCAAGCAAATCAAGAGCAAAAAAAAAAAAAAAAAAAAAAGCAGGAGTAGCAATCCTAGTTGCTGATAAAACAGACTTTAAACCAACAAATATCAAAAGAGACAAAGAAGGGCATTATATAATGGTAAAAGGATCAATGTTACAAGAAGAGCTAACTATCCTAAATATGTATGCAACCAATCCCAGAGCATCCAGACACATAAAGTAAGTTCTTAATGACCTACAAAGAGAGTTAGACTCCCTCGCAATAATAGTGGGAGACTTTAACACTCCACTGACAATATTGGACAAATCAATGAGAGAGAAAGTCAACAAGGATATCTAGAACTTGAATGCAGATCTGGACCAAGCAGACCTAACAGACATTTACAGGACACTCCACCCCAAATCCACAGAATACACATTCTTCTCAGCACCACATTGCACTTACTCCAAAATTGACCATATAATGGGAAATAAATGACTCCTCAGCAAATGCAAAAGAACAGAAATCATAAAAAACAGTCTCTCAGACCATGGTGAACTCAAATTAGAACTCAGGATTAAGAAAGCACTCAAAACCACATAATCACTTGGCAACTGAACAACTTGCTCCTGAATGATGAATGGATAAACAATGAAATGAAGGCAGAAACAATAATGTCCTTCAAAACCAATGAAAACGAAGACACAACATACCAGATCCTATGGGACACATTTAAAGCAGTGTCTAGAGAGAAATTTATAGCAATAAATGCCCACATGAGAAGCAAGGAAAGGTCTAAAATCAACACCCTATCATCAAAATTGAAAGAGCTAGAGGAGCAAGATAAAAACAACTCAAAAGCAAGCAGAAGACAAGAAATAACTAAGATCAGAGCAGAACTGAAGGAGAGAGAGACACAAAAAAACCCTTCCAAAAAATCAATAAATCCAGAAGCTGGTTTTCTGAAAAGATCAACAAAATAGACCGCTAGCTAGACTAATAAAAAAGAAATGAGAGAAGAATAGAATAGATGCAATAAAAAATGATAAAGGGGAGATCACCACCGATTTCTTGGAAATACAAACTACCATCAGAGATTACAACAAACAGCTTTATGCACATAAACCAGTAAATCTGGAAGAAATGGATAAATTTATGAACACTTGCACACTCCCAAGACTAAGCCAAGAAGAAGTTGAAACGCTGAATAGATCAATAACAAGGTCTGAAGTCAAGGCAGCAATTAATAGCCTACCAACCAAAAAAAGTCCAGGTGCAGATGGGTTCACAGCCAAATTCTACCAGACATACAAAAAGGAGCTGGTACCATTCCTGTTGAAACTATTCCAAACAATACAAAAAAGGGAATTCTACCTAACTCTTTCTATGAGACCAACATCATCCTGACACTGAAACCTGGCAGAGACACGACTAAAAAAGAAAACTACTGGCCTATATCCATGATGAACATTGATGCAAAAATCTTCAATAAAATACTGGCAAATCGAATCCAACAGCACATCAAAAAGTTTATCCACCACGATCAAGTAGGCTTCATACCAGGGATGCAAGGCTGGTTCAATATATGCAAATCTGTAAATGTAATCCACCACATAAACAGAACCAAAGACAAAAACCACACGATTATCTCAATAGATGCAGAGAAGGCCTTCAACAAAATTCAACAGCATTTTATGCTAAAACCTTTGAATAAACTAGGCATCAATGGAACATATCTCAAAATAATAAAAGCTATTTATGACAAACCCACAGCCAATATTATACTGAATGAGTAAAAACTAGAAACATTCCCTTTAAAAACTGGCATTAGACAAGGATGCCCTCTCTCACCACTCCTATTCAATATAGTATTGGAAGTTCTAGCCAGAGCAATTAGGCAATAAAAAGAAATAAAGGGCATTCAATTAGGAAAAGATGAAGTCAAATTGTCCCTATTTGCAGATGACATGATCATATACTTAGAAGACCCCATCATGTCAGCCCAAAACCTCCTTAAGCTGATAAGCAACTTTGGCAAAGTCTCAGGATACAAAATCAATGTGAAGAAATCACAAGCATTCCTATACACCGATAACAGACAGACAGAGAGACAAATCATGAGTGAACTCCCATTTACAATTGCTACAAAAAGAATAAAATACCTAGGAATACAACTAACAAAGGATGTAAAAGATCTCTTCAAGAAGAACTACAAACAAGTGATCAAGGAAATAAGAGAGGACACAAACAAATGGAAAAACATTCCATGCTCATGGTTAGGAAGAATCAATATTGTGAAAATGGCCATACTGCCAAAAGTAATTTATAGATTCAACCCTATCCCTATCAAACTACCATTGATCTTCTTCACAGAACTGGAAAAAACAACTTTAAACTTCATATGGAACCAAAAGAGAGCCTGCATAGCCAAGACAATTTTACACAAAAAGAACAAAGCTGGAGGCATCACGCTACCTGACTTCAAACTAAACTACAAGGCTACAGTAACCAAAACAGCATGGTACTGGTACCAAAACAGAGATGTAGACCAATGCAACAGAACAGTGGCTATGGATGCAATGCTGCACATCTACAACCATCTGATCTTTGACAAATTGGACAAAAACAAACAATGGGAAAAGGATTCCCTGTTAAATAAATGGTGTTGGGAAACTGGCTAGCCCTGTGCAGGAAGCTGAAACAGGACTCCTTACTTACACCTTATACAAAAATTGACTACAGATGGATTTAAGATTTAAACGTAAGAACTAACACCATAAAAACCCTAGAAGAAAACCTAGGCAACACCATTCAGGATATAGGCACAGACAAGGACTTCATGACTAAAACACCAAAAGCAATGGCAACAAAAGCCAAAATAGACAAATGGGACCTAATTAAACTTAAGAGCTTCTGCACAGCAAAAGAAACAATCATTAGAGTAAACGGACAACCAACAGAATGGAAAAAAATTTTTGCAATCTACCCCTCTGACAAAGGACTAATATCAAGAATCTACAAATAACTAAAGCAAATTTACAAGAAAACGAACAAATCCATTCAAAAGTGGGCAAAGAATATGAACAGACACTTTTCCAAAGAAGACAAATATGTGGTCAACAAACATATGAAAAAATGCTTATCATGATTGGTCATTAGAGAAATGCAAATCAAAACCACACTGAGATCCCATCTTATGCCAGTTAGTATGGCGATCATCAAAAAATCTGGACAACAGATGCTGGAGAGGATGTGGAGAAAAAGGAACATTTTTACACTGTTGGTGGGGTGTAAATTAGTTCAACCATTGTAGAAGACAGTGTGGTGATTCCTCAAGGATCTAGAAATAGAAATTCCATTTGACCCAGCAATCCCATTACTGGGTATATACCTAAAGGATTATAAATTGTTCTGTTATAAAGACATATGCACATGTATTGTTCATTGCAGCACTGTTTACGATAGCAAAGACCTGGAACCAAGCCAAATGCCCATCAATGATAGACTGGACAAAGAAAATGTGGCACATATACATTGTGGAATAACTAAGCAGCCCTACAAAATGACAAGTTCATGTCCTTTGTAGAAACATGGATGAATCTAGAAACCATCATTCTCAGCAAACTGACACAAGAACAGAAAACCAAACACTGCATGTTTTCACTCATAGGTGGGTGATGAACAATGAGAACACTTGGGCAGAAAGAAGGGAACAACACTCACAGGGTTAGGTGGAGGGGTGAAGGGGAAGGAAGAGGAGGGACAGCAGCGGGGGGCAGGGAGGATGGGTAGGGATAACACAGGGAGAAATGCCTGATGTAGGTGACAGGTAGGGAGGGGGTATGGAGACAGCAAATCACCATGGCATGTATGTACCTATGCAGCAATCCTGCAGTCTGCAGGATGTGCACATGTACCCCAGAGCCCAAATACAATTTAAAAAAAAAAAGAAATTTACATCCAATGGCCTGGGCCCCCAAATTCTTTTTTAACTGCCAATCTTTGGCATTTCAGTTTGAAGAATTAAGCTATTAATCTTTTGTAAATACTAACTTATTAAGGTCAATTGATGCATCTAAACTGCAGCATTGAAACAAATTTCTTTGGATAGTTAGCAAATCCTCCATAACAAATCCAGTCCTCTGACCTCGCAGACCCTTATTCAAGTACTATAATTGGCTTTCCTAAAGCTCCAATGCCCTAAGGAAAGTCACAGATCCACAATGGGGCTCATAAATGTCTCAAATATAGAACTATATCTTCTTACAACAGATATGGTGTTAAAATTCAGTCATAATTTGAAAGTTATACAAATTATATATAAAATTAACAAAAGGCCAATCACTTATTTGTTGTCATTAACATTCCCAAAAGAATCACTTTATAAGAACAATTAATTCTTTTGTGATGAAAATAGTCACTTCTCTTCATTTAACTTATCTTTTAAAAATAAATTCCAATTTTTATATGCTGATTTTGTTTAGAGGACGTTGGACTTTTATTATCAGTCACATTTTAGCCGGCTTCTAGAGGAAGTTGTATTTCAATAAATTTTACTAAAAATTCTGCTTTTGAAAATACAGGCAGAAAGGCTAGCGATAGAAGCATCTGGGTCACGAGGTTTATCCCGAAAAGAGCTTCCTACTGTTTGATGTTTCCATTTTCATCTGTGAAGATTTCTCCCCTTAAGAAAGAAGAGTGTGAGCTGAACCTCACACTAAGAAATTACTCATAGCCTTCAAGGAGCAGCACCTTCAAATCACCATCCATAAATAGTAGAACCTGAAAGAGATCTTAGAAATGAGGAACTTTAGGCTTCAAGGAGCAGCACCTTTAAATTACCATCTATAAATAGCAGAACCTGAAAGAGGCCTTAGAAATGAAGAAGTTTAACTTATGGTTGTATGAAATTGGAAACTGAGTTCCAGGGAGGTTAAAATAAAATGTTTGTATTTACACAAGAAATTATCAGAAATGCCACAATCAAATCTATATTTTTATATGAAAAAGTGTTATATTTCTAATATAAAATGCTGTGTCCTCTGCAGCACATAAACCTCTGTAATCTATATCCATAGCCATGTCTACATCTGTAGATCACAAATATAATCTTAAAGAAAGTGACAGAGTCAAATCCCAATTCATTTCTTTTGTTTGAGTGTGTTTTCTAAGCTCATTGGATACAATTTTTAAAAACACTTTTAAAAACGTTTTGTTCCTGTTCATAAAATTGAGAATTCATTCCTGCAAAGGATGTTCACATTCTATGTACTTTCTAACTATAGAGATGCCTAAAATGGGGATTGGCTTAACTTTTAAATATCATGAAGGTCTTGCAGTTGAAAATATTCTCCAACCAAATGACCAGTCTGCTTTGTGCTTCTGAGATCTGGATCTAAGGGAAATATTTTCAGAGATAAGCATGAAACTAAAAGCAAATACAGTTTCTTATTATCTACCTTGAATTTTAGTGCCACAAATGTTTGAAAAACTTCCCTGGAACATGCACTGTATAACCTCTTCTCACTAGGGTTGAAAGGAGGCTTCTAACCTCTCAGGTTTATTATTTCTCAAGATGGCCAGTTAAGTAATATCATCTTTTCACAAAGACTGAATGAACCTGAGAGCTACCCTACCAACAAATTGGGTAGAAATAAAGTGGACCTGGTGGCCAGCATCATGTAACAAATTATTTCTCAAACATGGCTGTTCACTGGAGTAACTTAGGGAAATTTAAGTACTAGCTGCTCACAAAGTATGCAAATATTCAGTGATGTTATAGACATTTTTACAAATATGTTTTTAAATTCTATTTGATTAATTAATTTGTTTATCTATGTTCATTGTATGACTCCTTTCTGATCTTGTGGAATAGTTTTTCATTTAGTTTACCTAGATCTTGACGTATAGATACTCCTTGTTTATTTAGCATGAATTTCCTCCGCTATATTTCTCCACCCTGCACATGAAAATTATTCTGGGAGATTAGAAGGAAAAAAATATATACTTAGTCCCCAATTCACAAAAATTCTGATTTAATAGGTCTAAGATTGAATGAGGGTCTCAGTATGTTTTTAAAGTTTCTTGTAGTAGCTGGTCTCCAAGGTGATACCCAAATGAACCCCATCTATTGGTACTGCACCCTTATTGGCTACCCCACTTCCATGTTGTACCAGGCCTCTCCATGTAATCACTAAAATAGTACAGAAGTGATAACATGATTAAGTTGTAAAAGACATTTCAGTGTTCATTTTAATTGTACTCTCTCTCTTTCTCGTGTAATTTGCTTTGAGGAAACCAACTGCCATGTTATGAGTAGCTGTATGGAGAGATCCATGTGGTAAGGAAGTGAGGCCTCTTGTCACCAGCCTTGTGAGTAAGCTTGCAAGCAGATTCTGGCTGACTGCAGCCCTGTTCTACCTCTTGGTTGCAAGTTCATGAGAGACCTGAGCCAGGATCATCTAGCTAAGCTTCTCCCAGCTTCCTGGCCCTCAAAAATTCCATGGGAAAACAAATGCTTGTTGCTTTGGGGTGGTATGTTTTAGAGTAATTTTTTTATACAGCCATAGATAACTAATACACGCATGTGATCCTAAGTAGTAGCCAGATTTAAGCCAGAAAAACTATTGAGGTTTCTAGATAACTTGTTCTTGTTGGTACTAATTTTATTTCATTATGTTGAGAGAATAGACTGCAGACTGTACTAGCCCAGCAAATGGTCTATATTGTTGAAATTATAATGTTCACTTGAAAAGAATGTCTAGTTTGCATTTATTGTGGGTAATGTACTGTAAATGTCAATTAGATCATGCTGATCAATATTATTTTTCAGATATTATATCTTTATGTATTTCTGCCTAATTGTTTTATCAATTTCTGAGAGAAAATTGTTAAAATCTCCAACTATGATAATAGATTTATCTATTTCTCACCTTTTTCTGTCAATTTTTGCTTCATACGTTTTGAAACTTTGTTTTTAGATGCATGAAGATTTATGATTATTGTGTCTTTCTTATTATTTCAACATTTAACCTATGAAATATCCAAATATCACTCTTGGTCTCTGGTAAAACTCTGTAGTGTCTACATTATTTTGATTCCTTAGCCTTCTCATGCTTATTTGCATAATATGTCTTTTTTCATCCTTTTTCTCTCAATTTTCTGTGTCTTTATGTTTAAGACATATATCCAGTTTGTAGTTATTAACTGGGGGAGAATTTATCTGATCACAACTACTGTGCCATTATTGGGCATAAAACCCCCATCTTTTATTTTTATTTTACTTTATATTTTAAGGAGAACTTAGTTTATTTGAAATATTCCCAGGTTTAATTGCGCTCTTTGTTGTTTTTATTGTCACTCACTTACGATGGCTTGTTTTATACTGCACCATTTAATTTATAATTTTAAATTATATCCTTATACTCAATCAGAATTATTTTGTTGTTGTCTGTTTAAATATTTATTTTTAGTTCTGGGGTACAAGATGTGCAGGTTTGTTATATAGGTAGACGTGTGCCATAGTGGTTTGCTGCACTGATCAACCCATCACGCAGCTACTAAGCCCAGAATGTATTAACTATTTTTCCTAATACTCTCCCTCCCCTCAGGCCACCACCAACAGGCCCCAGTGTGTGTTGTTCCCCTCCCTGTGTCCAAGTGATCTCATTGTTCAGCTCCTACTTATAAGTGAGAACATAGGGTGGTGGGTTTTCCTTTCTTGCATTAGTTTGTTGATGACGATGGTTTCTGGCAACATCCAAGTCCCTGCAACAGACATCATCTCATTCCTTTCTATGGCTGAAGAGTATTTGATGGTATATATGTACCACATTTTCTTTATCCAGTCTATCACTGGTGGGCATTTGAGTTGATTCCATGTCTTTGCTTTTGTTAATAGTGCTGCAATGAATGTACACATGCATGTATCTTTATATTAGAATGATTTATGTTCTTCTGGGTATTTACCCACTAATGGGATTGCTGGGTCAAATGGTATTTCTGGAGGATTTGCCATACCATCTTCCGCAATGGTTGAACCTAATTTACATTCACACCAACAGTGTAAGAGCATTCCTATTTCTCCCCAATCTTACCAGCATCTGTTGTTTCTTGACTTTTAATAATGGTCATTCTGACTGGCATGAGACAGTATCTCATTGTGGTTTTGATTTGCATTTCCCAAATGATCAATGATGTTGAGCTTCTTTTCATTGTTGGCTGCATGAATGTCTTCTTTTTTTTTTCTTTTTTTTTTTTTTTTAATTTTTTATTGGATTATAGGTTTTGGGGTACATGAGCAGAGTATGCAAGACAGTTGCGTAGGTACACACATGGCAGGGTGCTTTGCTTTTCTTCTCCCCTTCACCCACATTTGGCATTTCTCCCCAGGCTATCCCTCCCCACCTCCCCCTCCCACTGGCCCTCCCCTTTTCCCCCCAATAGACCCCAGTGTTTAGTACTCCCCTTTCTGTGTCCATGTGTTCTCATTTTTCATCACCCACCTATGAGTGAGAATATGCGGTGTTTCATTTTCTGTTCTTGTGTCAGTTTGCTGAGGATGATGTTTTCCAGATTCATCCATGTCCCTACAAATGACACGAACTCATCATTTCTGATTGCTGCATAATATTCCATGGTGTATATGTGCCACATTTTTCCAATCCAGTCTATTATCAATGGGCATTTGGGTTGATTCCAGGTCTTTGCTATTGTAAACAGTGCTGCAATGAACATTTGTGTACATGTGTCCTTATAGTAGAACGATTTATAGTCTTTTGGATATATACCCAGTAATGGGATTGCTGGGTCAAATGGAATTTCTATTTCTAAGGCCTTGAGGAATCGCCACACTGTCTTCCACAATGGTTGAACTAATTTACACTCCCACCAACAGTGTAAAAGTGTTCCTTTTTCTCCACATCCTCTCCAGCATCTGTTGTCTCCAGATTTTTTAATGATCGCCATTCTAACTGGCGTGAGATGGTATCTCAATGTGGTTTTGATTTGCATCTCTCTGATGACCAGTGACGATGAGCATTTTTTCATATGATTGTTGGCCTCATATATGTCTTCTTTCCTAAAGTATCTGTTCATATCCTTTGCCCACTTTTGAATGGGCTTGTTTGTTTTTTTCCTGTAAATCTGCTTGAGTTCTTTGTAAATTCTGGATATCAGCCCTTTGTCAGATGGGTAGACTGCGAAAATTTTTTCCCATTCTGTTGGTTGCCGATCCACTCTAGTGACTGTTTCTTTTGCTGTGCAGAAGCTGTGGAGTTTCATTAGGTCGCATTTGTCTATTTTGGCTTTTGTTGCCAATGCTCTTGGTGTTTTGTTCATGAAGTCCTTGCCTACTCCTATGTCCTGGATAGTTTTGCCTAGATTTCCTTCTAGGGTTTTATGGTGCCAGGTCTTATGTTTAAGTCTTTAATCCATCTGGAGTTAATTTTAGTGTAAGGTGTCAGGAAGGGGTCCAGTTTCTGCTTTCTGCACATGGCTAGCCAGTTTTCCCAACACCATTTGTTAAACATGGAATCCTTGCCCCATTGCTTGTTTTTGTCAGGTTTATCAAAGATTGTATAGTTGTATGTATGTTGTGTTGCCTCCGGTGCCTCTGTTTTGTTCCATTGGTCTATATCTCTGTTTTGGTCCCAGTACCATGCTGTTTTGATTACTGTAGCCTTGTAGTATAGTTTGAAATCCGGTAGTGTGATGCCCCCCGCTGTGTTCTTTTTGCTTAGAATTGACTTGGCTATGCGGGCTCTCTTTTGGTTCCATATGAAGTTCATGGTGGTTTTTTCCAGTTCTGTGAAGAAAGTCAATGGTAGCTTGATGGGGATAGCGTTGATTCTGTAAATTACTTTGGGCAGTATAGCCATTTTCACGATATTAATTCTTCCTAACCATGAACATGGAATGTTTCTCCATCTGTTTGTGTCCTCTCTGATTTCGTTGAGCAGTGGTTTGTAGTTCTCCTTGAAGAGGTCCCTTACGTTCCTTGTGAGTTGTATTCCAAGGTATTTTATTCTTTTTGTAGCAATTGCGAATGGCAGTTCGCTCTTGATTTGGCTTTCTTTAAGTCTGTTATTGGTGTAGACGAATGCTTGTGATTTTTGCACATTGATTTTATATCCTGAGACTTTGCTGAAGTTGTTTATCAGTTTCAGGAGTTTTTGGGCTGAGGCGATGGGGTCTTCTAGGTATACTATCATGTCGTCTGCAAATAGGGACAATTTGGCTTCCACCTTTCCTATTTGAATACCCTTTATTTCTTTTTCTTGCCTGATTGCTCTGGCTAGAACTTCCAGTACTATATTGAATAGGAGTGGTGAGAGAGGGCATCCTTGTCTAGTACCAGATTTCAAAGGGAATGCTTCCAGTTTTTGCCCATTCAGTATGATATTGGCTGTTGGTTTGTCATAAATAGCTTTTATTACTTTGAGATACGTTCCATCGATACCGAGTTTATTGAGGGTTTTTAGCATAAAGGGCTGTTGAATTTTGTCAAATGCCTTCTCTGTGTCAATTGAGATAATCATGTGGTTTTTGTTTTTGGTTCTGTTTATGTGGTGAATTACGTTGATAGACTTGCGTATGTTGAACCAGCCTTGCATCCCTGGGATGAATCCTACTTGATCATGATGAATAAGTTTTTTGATTTGCTGTTGCAATCGGCTTGCCAATATTTTATTGAAGATTTTTGCATCTATGTTCATCATGGATATTGGCCTGAAGTTTTCTTTTCTCGTTGGGTCTCTGCCGGGTTTTGGTATCAGGATGATGTTGGTCTCATAAAATGATTTGGGAAGGATTCCCTCTTTTTGGATTGTTTGAAATAGTTTTAGAAGGAATGGTACCAGCTCCTCCTTGTGTGTCTGGTAGAATTCGGCTGTGAACCCATCTGGGCCTGGGCTTTTTTTGTGAGGTAGGCTCTTAATTGCTGCCTCAACTTCAGACCTTGTTATTGGTCTATTCATAGTTTCAGCTTCCTCCTGGTTTAGGCTTGGGAGGACACAGGAGTCCAGGAATTTATCCATTTCTTCCAGGTTTACTAGTTTATGTGCATAGAGTTGTTTGTAATATTCTCTGATGATGGTTTGAATTTCTGTGGAATCTGTGGTGATTTCCCCTTTATCATTTTTTATTGCATCTATTTGGTTGTTCTCTCTTTTATTTTTAATCAATCTGGCTAGTGGTCTGTCTATTTTGTTGATCTTTTCAAAAAACCAGCTCTTGGATTTATTGATTTTTTGAAGGGTTTTCGTGTCTCAATCTCCTTCAGCTCAGCTCTGATCTTAGTAATTTCTTGTCTTCTGCTGGGTTTTGAGTTTTTTTGATCTTGCTCCTCTAGCTCTTTCAATTTTGACGATAGGGTGTCAATTTTGGATCTCTCCATTCTCCTCATATGGGCACTTATTGCTATATACTTTCCTCTAGAGACTGCTTTAAATGTGTCCCAGAGGTTCTGGCACGTTGTGTCTTCATTCTCATTGGTTTCGAAGAACTTCTTTATTTCTGCCTTCATTTCGTTGTTTACCCAGTCAACATTCAAGAGCCAGTTGTTCAGTTTCCATGAAGCTGTGCGGTTCTGGGTCGGTTTCTGTATTCTGAGTTCTAACTTGATTGCACTATGGTCTGAGAGGCTGTTTGTTATGATTTCAGTTGTTTTGCATTTGTTGAGCAGTGCTTTACTTCCAATTATGTGGTCAATTTTAGAGTAGGTGTGATGTGGTGCTGAGAAGAATGTGTATTCTGTGGATTTGGGGTGGAGAGTTCTGTAAATGTCCACCAGGTTTGCTTGCTCCAGGTCTGAGTTCAAGCCCTGGGTATCCTTGTTGATTTTCTGTCTGGTTGATCTGTCTAGTATTGACAGTGGAGTGTTAAAGTCTCCCACTATTATTGTGTGGGAGTCTAAGTCCTTCTGTAAGTCATTAAGAACTTGCCTTATGTATCTGGGTGCTCCTGTGTTGGGTCCATATATGTTTAGGATCGTTAGCTCTTCTTGTTGTATCGATCCTTTTACCATTATGTAATGGCCTTCTTTGTCTCTTTTGATCTTTGTTGCTTTAAAGTCTATTTTATCAGAGATGAGAATTGCAACTCCTGCTTTTTTTTGCTTTCCATTAGCTTGGTAAATCTTCCTCCATCCCTTTATTTTGAGCCTTTGTGTATCCTTGCATGTGAGATGGGTTTCCTGGATACAGCACACTGATGGGTTTTGGATTTTTATCCAATTTGCCAGTCTGTG
This sequence comes from Callithrix jacchus, assembly GCF_049354715.1. NCBI lineage: Eukaryota > Metazoa > Chordata > Mammalia > Primates > Cebidae > Callithrix > Callithrix jacchus. The sequence goes on along the minus strand of NC_133513.1, from coordinate 82,965,088 downwards.
TCTTTTGATTGGTGCATTTAGTCCATTTACATTTAGGGTTAATATTGTTATGTGTGAATTTGACACTGCCATTTTGATTCTAAGTGGCTGTTTTGCCTGTTAGTTGTTGTAGATTCTTCATTATGTTGAAGCTCTTTAGCATTCAGTGTGATTTTGGAATGGCTGGTACTGAATGATCCTTTCTATGTGTAGTGCCTCTTTTAGGAGCTCTTGTAAAGCAGGCCTGGTGGTGACAAAATCTCTGAGTACTTGCTTGTTCGCAAAGGATTTTATTCTTCCTTCACTTCTGAAGCTCAGTTTGGCTGGATATGAAATTCTGGGTTGAAAGTTCTTTTCTTTAAGAATGTTGAATATTGGCCCCCACTCTCTTCTGGCTTGTAGTGTTTCTGCCGAGAGATCTGCTGTGAGTCTGATGGGCTTCCCTTTGTGGGTGACCTGACCTTTCTCTCTGGCTGCCCTTAGTATTCTCTCCTTTATTTCAACCCTGTTGAATCTGACGATTATGTGCCTTGGGGTTGCTCTTCTTGCGGAATATCTTTGTGGTGTTCTCTGTATTTCCTGCAATTGAGTGTTGGCTTGTCTTGCTAGGTGGGGGAAATTTTCCTGGATGATGTCCTGAAGAGTATTTTCCAGCTGGGATTCATTCTCTTCGTCCCCTTCTGGTACACCTATCAAACGTAGGTTAGGTCTTTTCACATAGTCCCACATTTCTTGGAGACTTTGTTCATTCCTTTTTGCGCTTTTTTCTCTGATCTTGGTTTCTCGTTTTATTTCATTGAGTTGGTCTTCGACTTCAGATATTCTTTCTTCTGCTTGGTCAATTCGGCTATTGAAACTTGCGTTTGCTTCGCGAAGTTCTTGTATTGTGTTTTTCAGCTCCTTTAATTCATTCATATTCCTCTCTAAGGTATCCATTCTTGTTATCATTTCCTCGAATCTTTTTTCAAATCTTTTTTCAAGGTTCTTAGTTTCTTTGCATTGATTTAATACATGATCTTTTAGCTCACAAAAGTTTCTCATTATCCATCTTCTGAAGTCTAATTCCGTCATTTCGTCACAGTCATTCTCCGTCCAGCTTTGTTCCCTTGCTGGTGAGGAGTTTTGGTCCTTTCTAGGAGGCGAGGTGTTCTGGTTTCGGGTGTTTTCCTCCTTTTTGCGCTGGTTTCTTCCTATCTTTGTGGATTTGTCCGCTGGTCGTCTGCGTAGTTGCTGACTTTTCGTTTGGGTCTCTGAGTGGACACCCAGAATGTTGATGATGAAGTATTTCTCTTGCTTGGTTTTCCTTCTACCAGTCTAGCCCCTTCGCTGTACGACTGTTGAGGTCCGCTCCAGACCCTGCTTGTCTGGGGTGCACCTCTAGTAGCCGTGGCACAGCGAGGGATGCTACCAGTTTCTTTTTCTGCTCTCTTTGTCCCAGGATGATGCCTGCCTAATGACAGTCTTTTGGATATAGAGGGGTCAGGGAGCTGCTTGAGGAGACAATTTGTACTTTATAGGGGTTTAATTGCTGAGCTGTGCACTCTGTTGTTCATTCAGGGCTGTTAGGCTGCTATGTTTGATTCTGCTGCAACACAGCTCATTAAACAACCCTTTTTTTTTTCTCAAATGCTCTGTGTTGAGGGGTTTGGGCTTTATTTTTGGATGTCCGATCAGGTGTCCTGCCCAGCTCAAAGGCAGACTAGCCACTGTTTGGCTGCTGAGGCTCCGCCCAGCTGTTGTGTGATTCGGGCTGTTCCTGCCGGCTCTGCTGTGGTCTCTGCCACGCCCTGCGGCGAAGTCTCTTTGTTGTAGCGTGTTGCCTCAGCAACGGCAGGCTGCGTCAGCAGTGGGCGTGTATCTCAGTAGGGACCGGTTGCCTCGGCAACGGCTGGCTGCGTCAGCAGTGGGCGTGTATATCAGTTGGGGCGGATTGCCTCGGCAAAGGCTGGCTGCCTCAGCAGTGGGCGTGTATATCAGTTGGGGCAGGTTGCCTCCGTAGTGGTGGACGCCCCTCCCCCACAGAGCGTCTCGGACCGTCTGCCCAGGATAGTTTGAAATCGCGGTTTTGTTCGTCCCACTGGGTATCCCAAACGATCTGTCCCTGCAATCCCCTGGGCTGGGCTACTGTGCAAGTCTCGTTCAGTCTCAAGTCCAGCCCTCTCAAGTCTCAGGTTGCCGGTTCAACAAGGCACCCGGACAAGCGCGCCCTGTGGGGATTGCTGGGTAGGGCCGGCTGCCGCCGCCCCGGCTGCCGGCTTCGCCAGGCAGACCTACTGCCTGGCGTCCCGTGTCTTTTTATACTTGGGAGTTTCCCCGTTCTGTGGGCAACACAGATCAGTCTGGAAATGCAGCACTGACTCACCGTTTGCGAATTCAACGCGGGCTCCAATCCTGGGTTGTTCTCACATCGCCATCTTGAGTCCCCCCCGAATGTCTTCTTTTGAGAGGTAATTTGTTCATGTCCTTTGCCCACTTTGGGTTTTTTTTTTTTTTCTTACACATTTGTGAGTTCCTTGTAGATTCTGGATATTACACCTTTGTCAGATGGATAGATTGCAAAGATTTTCTCTCACCCTGTAGGTTGCCTGTTCACTCTGATGATAGTTTCTTTTGCTGTGCAGAAGCTCTTTAATTTAATTAGATCCCATTTGTCAATTTCTGCTTTTGTTGCAATCGCTTTTGGTGATTTCATCATGAAATCTTTGCCTGTGCCTATGTTCTGAGTGGCATTGCCTAGATTTTCTTCTAAGGTTTTTATAGTTTTGGGTTTTACATTTACATCTTTAATCCATCTTGAGTCAATTTTTGTATAACATGTGAGGAAGGGGTCCAGTTTTAATTTTCTGCAAGTGGATAGCTAGTTCTCTCAGCACCTGTATTAAACAGAAAATCCTTTCCTCATTGCTTATTTTTGTCAGGTTTGTTGAATATCAGATGGTTGCAGATGTGCGATCTTATTTTTGAGTTCTCTATTCTGTTCCAGTTGTCTGTGTGGTCTGTTTTTGTACAAGCATCATGCTGTTTTGGTTACTGTAGACTTACAGAATAGTTTGAAGTCCATTAGGGTGATGCCTTTAGTTTTGTTCTTTTTGCTTAGGATTGTCTTGGCTATAAAGGCTCTTTTTTGGTCCCATATAAATTTTAAAATGATTTTTTCTAATTCTGTGATGAATGCCATGGTAATTTAATGGGAATAGTATTGAATCTATAAATTACATTGGTCGGTATAGCCATTGTTATGATATTGATTTTTCCTATCCATGAGCATGCAATATTTTTCTATTTGTTTGTGTTCTCTCTGGTTTTCTTGAACAGAGGTTTGTAGTTCTCCTTGAAGAGGTCCTTCACTTCCTTTGTTAACTGTATTCCTAGGTATTTTATTCTCTTTGTAGCAATTGTGAATGGGAGTTCATTTGTAATTTGGCTCTCTGCTTGCCTGCTGTTGGTGTATAGGAATGCTTGTGGCTTCTGGACGTTGATTTTGTATCTTGCGACTTTGCCAAAGTTGTTTATCAGCTTAAGAAGCTTTTCAGCTGAGACAATGGGGTTTTTTAGATATAGCATTATGTCATCTGCAAATGAAGATATTTTGACTTCATCCCTTCCTATTTGAATTCCTTTTATTTCTTTCTCTTGCCTAATTGCCGTGGCCAGAACTTCCAGTACTATGTTGAATAGGAATGGTGAGAGAAGGCATCCTTGTCTCATGCCAGTTTTCAAGTGGAATGCTTCTTCAATCAGAATTTTTGTATAAAATTGTGGGTGGTCTGTGTTGAGGGTTTGATCCTCAAACATGGTTTGCATTTCATTATTCCAAGTTCCTTGGGTTGCTATTAGCCCTGAACACATAGCCGTTTCTCAGTTCCCATCTTCAGTTGTAAATTAATCCTTTGCAACTTTATTCAGGAATCTCAGTAACAATCCAACTACTTTACATAGGCCCGACATCTTGTCTATATCATTGTATAGCTGCTGAAATCCAATACTCTTGTTATGGAGGTTAGAAAAACCAACCATTTGCAAGGCAGCCATAGCTTCAGTATTTGTTTAACACTCTGTTATTCATCTTTCTTTCACTTGTGGCTCTTGGGAACTCCCTTACTTTCTTGGAAGCTCACGTATAAACTTAAAAGATATCAATTATACTTATTATTTCCTGTTGCTTTGCAAATTTTACAAACTACTTATTTTAAATTTGCTTATAAACAAACACTTAAAGAAAATGCCCCTTTACCTTTCATGAACTTCAATTTTAAAAGATGGTCACCTTATGAAATCTAAATGATATTGTACATAAGGAGTATAACTGTGCTGCTCTAAATTTTTATGGCTGTACTATTTTAAGAGGGTAAACAGTATGCATAAAGGTTTGACATAGAAAGTGTCTACAGTGCACTTCTTTCCAGCTTTTGATATGAGCAGAAAGTAACTCTTTGTGCCAATTATACCTCCCATAAAATAAAATAAAAATTGATGATCACAGAAGAGAAAGTACAGGGGCAAATAATTTGGACAGCTAGTATGTTATCAATTATTTTGAAAGAAGTAAAGCCTTTCATAGAAATTAGTTCATAAAGACTCAGAGCAAAATGACTCTAATCAACTGTGTACCTAAGTTCACGATACCTAAATTTAAGAACTCATAATAATGACCCGGAAGCAGTAAGTGACATACTATGCAAATTTCATGGGATAGAACAATGGCACAGAGTCTGGAAAAGAATAAAATCTGAATAAGAACCATCTACTTTGCCCCTCTACTGAAACTCTGACAACAATCCTTTAGTGTGGAAGAATTATAAATTAGTCTAAGGACTCCCAAAATAATCTTTAAAATATGCCAACTCTAAATGTATATTACAAACTAGCTATGGTCTAAAAGAAGAATTAGAAGCATGCTGTCTTAGTCTGCTTTATGTTGCTATAAAAGAATATCTGAAACTGGGTAATTTATAAAGAAAAGAGGTTTATTTAGCTTACAGTTCTTCAGGCTGAGAAAAATTCAAGGGTGTGGCCCTGGCTCTGGCAAGGGCTTTTGTGCTTTGTCACAACATGGTGAAGAAGATAAAAAAGGAAGCAGATATGCCTGAAGAGGGGAAAACTTGAGGGGCATCCTGGCTTTATAACAACCCACTCTGTCAGGAACTAATCCATTCCTGAAAGAACTAATCCAGTTTTGTAAGATCAAGAACAAACTCACTACCTAGAGAACAGCACCAAGCCATTCATGTGGGATCCTTTTTCATGACCCAAACAAGTCCCACTAGGCTCCACATCCCAACACTGCCACATTGGGGATCAAATTTCCACATGAGTTTTGGTGGAGACATTCAAAACATACCCTAACTGTAGCACATGCTCAACAAATCTTTTTGTGACCTTCTTAAAGTTCTGAGTTTAAGAATCCTCAGTTATTTTTCTAGAGGGAAAAACATCCTTGGTTCTTGTGCTTATAGAGGTCAAATCAGGCAGAGTCCTTTTAGCAAATTTTGTCTAAGCAAAGCTTATTTCTCTCACAGTGCACAGAGTATCACACATTGCACAGGCAAATGGGGTCCATTCTTGCATGGACCCTTGAATACTGTAGCTGTTTAAGCACTTAGTTGGTCATGCTTCCAAGAGTTCAGCTCAATTGTGAAGACACACTAATCAATTACATCACAGAAAAGGCAGTCTGGTTTTCGTTACTGTGGTAAACTATGTATAACATAAAATTTACCATCTTAACCACTTTTAAGTGTGGCGTTCAGTGATATTAAGTACATTCACATTGTTGTGCAACCATCACCACCAACTGTCTCCAGAACTTTCGTCTTCCCAAACTGAAACTCTATACCCATTAAACCACAACTCCACATTCCTACCTCCCTCAGCCCCTGGCAGCCAATATTCTACTTCCTAGCTCTATGAATTTGACTACTAGATACATCATATAAGCTAAATGACACAATATGTGCCCTTTTGTGACTAACTTATTTCATTTAGCATATGTCTTCAAGGTTCATTCATGTTACAGTGTGTGTCAGAATTCTTTTTTATTGTGGAAAAAGACACATACAAAAATTTATCTTCTTAACACTTTTTAAGCGTATATAATGGTATTGTTAACTATATGTATACTGTTTATTATGTAATAGATTTTTAGAACTTTTATCTCATGCATGACTGAAACTCTATACCAATTGAACAACTTCCTATTTTCCTGTCAACTCCTGGCAACCACCATTCTACTTTCTGCTTCTATGAGTTTAATTACTTTAGATATTTCATTAAGTGGAATCATGCAGTGTTTATTTTCATGTGATTGGCTTATTTCACTTTGCATAATGTTCTCAAATTTCTTTTATGTTGCAACATATGACAGGATTTTCTTCTTTTTTGAAACTGAATAATATTAAGCATTTTGGGGGGACTCAAAATAAGGTTAACTCATTTGAGGATACGCTTATGACTACAAGGTTTCTTTCTTATACAGTCCATGCAGAAGATAATTTTTTTCTTCATTTCACCTTTTTCTATATTGCATTTTTGACATATATGAACTTTTGGGAGGCTAAGGTAGGTGGATCACCTGAGGTCGAGAGTTCGAGACCAGCCTGACCAACATGGAGAAACCCCATTTCTAGTAAAAAATACAAAATTAGCTGAGTGTGGTGGCGGATGCCTGTAATCCCAGCCATTCAGGAGGCTGAGACAGGAGAATGACTTGAAAACAGGAGGCAGAGGTTGCAGTGAGCTGAGATCATGTCATTGTACTCCAGCCTGGGCAACAAGAGCGAAACTCTCTCCCCCCCAGAAAAGAAAAGTAAATAATAATCATCATCATTACATATATCATAGGCAATGTATGCAAAGAAACACATTGTCTCAGTTAACCCTCATAATGGTGCAATGTAGTAGGCATTGCTATTATTATTTCTTTTAGAAATGATGATATTGATGTTCAAAGACATTAAGTAACTCTGCTGAGGTCAAGATCCCAAGCTAATGAGTGGGGCAGGGGGGGCAGGGGTTGAGATTATTTAATATTCTTCAGGTTGCACACATCTTAATGTAGCTACATCTGCAGCTATTCTCCATCAAGAACATGCTTGTTGTTCATATCATGATTTTCTTGGCTATCTTTCTTACTACCATACTTTGATTTGGGTATTCACACCTCTTCATAAATCTTCCTTCAGTCTTTTAATTCTTTCATTGTCCCTCTCTCTTTCAGTAGTAAAATTATAAAAATACTGCAACACAATTCAGTTTAAGGTATAAGAATTAAATCATAAGAAAACATAGCCCTATGTGAGAAATGCCCTGTGGGGTTAGTAACAGGTGGTATAACAAAGAAGCAGCTACACTAAAGAGATTTTTAAAGAATATTTTTAGTTCCTTTGGATTTTCATCTTCCTTTTGGAGCTCTAGAATTAGTTGTATTCTATACCATATGTTATCATAGTTTGTATTTTGCAGTTGGGTTCCCAACTTAAGCCAATTCTAAAATTTCCTAGAGTCCTCCTTGATGGAAAAAGGCAAATGATAAAACCAAAGAAAAGATTTATGTCTTCCCTGGCACCAAAGACCAAGTTCTGATACTTACACACCTGGCCTATAGAGAGGCTTATGAGTCAATAGCCCCCTAGTAGTCTCTATGCTACATTACTGCACCCATAGAATAAAATTCAAACTTCATACTCGTATCTATACACCCTCTATGAGCTGGCTCCTGCCTACCTTTCAAATGTCACTAGCCTATGATGAGCACATTTATCTTGTTTGTTGCTTTCTGTATTTCCAGCATCTAGAACAGTGCTTGACACGTAGTTGCTCAGTAAATATTTCTTGAGTGTGTTAGTGAACGAATAGTGTCTCCTAGAAGTGAATATTTTGTTATATCTGGTAACAGAGTCCATCCAGAATCACTGACACTTTGTATAAAGGATCAAATCAACTACTGAACTATATTAGTTACTAGGATGATCCCAATAGTGAAATTCAGCTGTCATTTGAAATCATTTCTAATTATTATTACTATTATCATTTGTTACAATATATGATTTTATTTAATATGCCTAAAAATTTTATGAACTTAGAATGCTTATTTTATATATTAGCAAAATGAATCTCAGAGAGATAAAGTATCTTTCAAAAGCTTACAAAGCTTCTGCATAGCAGAGCTAGAATTTAAAACCAATGCTCTCTTATTCTAAAACTTTTTCTCCTAACTTCAGAGATGACATAACTAAGCTATCTTTTATGATACTTCTGGAAGTTTTCTTATATTCAAATTAGGACAGGAAAAGAGGATACTTCTTGATGCCAGAGACTTCCTGTTTCTCCCTAATATTCATTTTTCTCTTATTCTCTGTTAATAAATTCCTAATATTTAGCTGGACATCTTAATTTCCTTCCATAAAACCGTATTTCACAGATTTAATTAGTGTTAAGTGTGGCATTGCAATTAAGTTCTATCTAATAAGATTTAAATAGATATTTTGAGTTACTTCTGGGAAGTCCTCTTAAAAGATAGGGGATACAATTATTTTCTGTCTTCCTCATTACATTTTAATTCTTAAGGAGTGAAGAAAATACCTAGAATGTCAACAGTCATATTTATCTCTAAAAATGGGTTTTGGCCCTAGGGATCATGGGGCAGTGAGCTGGAAGGGACCTTCCTGACAACATCAAGGAAATGCCATAATAACCAGAAACTGCTTAACCTACACTTCTTTTTATACAAAAAGAAATAAATTTCTCTCTTTAAGTCTTTTGTATTTATGTTTTTTTAGTTATTGCCATTAAATCTACTCTTAATTAACACATTCTTGTCTATCTAAAATTTTTCATATCTGCAGTTTGCAGGGTAAAACTTAAACACTTATCTTGCAATCATGCAGATAAAACAGCATACTAAGGGTTACAAAACAGGTATAAAATACCTGGGTCTTTGAGAACATTATTGAGATACTAAGTTAACTATTTCTGGAGTTACCCTACTTTAAAATTGATTATGCGAGATAATAAATCTTCTCTTTTTTAAAAGCCAGTTAAGTTAGGGCACTCTATAATTTGTAGAAGAATGGATTCTCTATGCTACCTTTTTACACCCATAGAATAAATTCACACTTTTTACTCATATCTATGTACCTTCTATGAGCTGGCTCCTGTCTACCTTTCAAATGATGTACACATTTATCTTGTCGGTTGTTTTCCATATTTCCAGCATCTAGAACAGTGCTTGACATATAGTAGTTGCTTAGTAAATATTTGTTGAGTGCATTGGTGAAACAATAGCGTCTCCTAGAAGTGAATATTTTGCTATATGTTTCCTTTGACTGTCCTCAATTACTCTGCTCTTTCTTCCCATATAAACTCTTAAAGTTGAAAGTATTAATGCTAAATTTTTATCAAAATTATTAATGTAGTATTTATGTATTGTAGCATTCTTTCTTCTCTCCTCTGTCCCTTCAATTTTCCCATGATTCTTAAACACAGACAGCAATCATATAAACCTAGTGAGCTTGGGACATTAATAGGCAGCTGGTGGAGTTAGATGAGAGTTATTTTAAATGTTCTTTAGACCTATAATTAAAACTCTGTGTCACAAATCCTTTATCTTTACAAATCCAGAAGAATAAAATTCAAAACCTCAGAGAATTCCTTCTTTTAAGCTAAAAATAGGTTCCCATCTGTGTGAAACTGAAAAGCAATCAGTGCCTCCAGCTCTAAAAATAGAGATAGTCCCTTTACTATTGGTCCTCACAGCCTGGTAAAGCTGTGGACAAGAATATGGCTTCACAGACACTATTATATGGCTCAAGTGCCTCATTTTTGCTTGAATGTGATTACAAAACTGTGTCATTGATTTTCGAAGCTCTGGTAAGTAAATCAAGCCTCACACGTTTCTGTAAGCCATAGTTACTGCTACTGAGACAGCATTTCTTCATTCTCTAGAGCTAAGAACTACCAATGTAATGAAAACGCTTCTGCCGTCTACCACCTTTAGTGCCTTTGGGTAGCTGAACTTTCTACTCCCTAACCCTAGTCCACAGAGGTTGTCCAATTATAGATAAATTGTCCTAAAACACCCCCAAAATAATGATGCCATATGGATACATAATTTTTTCATATTAAGGTCCACGTCCTTCTTTGGCAGAAACTGCTTTGCAAATAATATGTACTGAAAGGTTACATAAGCCCTTTGCAGTCATTATCTCCCATACAATTATATATTTTTAAAAGATGGATATTTTTATTCTCTCCGTCTTACAAAATTGTTATTAATAATAGTGCATTTTTTCTGTTTTTCTCTCCAGATCTACATTCTACCTTTCTCCTTTCCATTCCATATCTTGGGAAGCTGATGTCTATAGATTACATCAGTGAACTTCCATATCATCTAACTTTCAGTTAAGTTTGGCCAAAAGGAGTTACTGGAATGAGATCAGATGGTAGGAAGAAAGAGAAGTTGGATATTTTTTCCTCACTCCTCCTTGTCAGATCTCACAGGGTTCTTGTTCTCTCTCTCCCACTGTACTAAAGGTAGTAGCAGTTTCCCTAGGTTGCTAATCATAGGAGTTTTATATCCCATGTTGATTTTCCTCCACCCTCCTATAACTTCAAAAATAATATCTTCCTGAAACTCCCCTTAGCCATGTGTCTCCTGTCTCAATGGAAAGTGGTTAGTGGTGGAGCTAGACTGATATTCCAACCTGTGAGCCTATTCATAAGATCAAACTTTCTTTTTCCTTTCTTTTTCCGCTACTGGGTAATTACATTTTATGCCATTATGAGAAGAATTTAATGCCACGCTTTCTTAGACAGTGTATTGCATTCCTTAGGAGCTCAGCAATGATTGGGTCAAATGGTAGTTCTGTTTTAAGTTCTTTGAGAAATCTCCAGACTACTTTCTACAGTGGCTGAAGTAATTTACATTTCCACCAACAATGGATATGTCCTGCTAACTTATAGAAATCATGCTCGTCAGAATGTGTTGCTCCAATAGCAGCCAAATAGTCACACCCCTTCCATGTATCTACTAAAACTGTGAATGTCTGTAGAGCCATGCATGGTGTAGGACACAAAACACAAGACACAAATAGACTTGGCTTTGGATGGCTCACATTCTAGTTCTAGAACTATCATTTTCAGCTGCAAGTCACAGAGACTCTCAGACTCAGAATCCATACGATGGGGATAATGTTGCTAAGTCCTGGCTAACGTTTTTAAAAAATAATTTCAACTTTTATTTTAGATTCAGAGGATTATGTGCAGGTCTGTCATATGGGAACACTGCATGATGCTGAGGTTTGAGGGATAGATGATCCTGTCAGCCAAGGCAGTGAGCACAGCACCCAATTGTCAGTCCCTCCATCCTTAAGCCCTCCCTTCCTTTCTCCTGCCCTCCTTCAGCAGTTCCCATTGTCCATTGCTCCCATCTGAATGTTTGTATGTATTCAGTGTTTAGCTTCCACTTATAAGTGACAACGTGCAGTATTTGGTTTTCAGTTCTTGCATTAATATGCTTAGGATAATGGCCTCCAGCTTCATCCATGTTACTGCAAATAACATGCTTTTGGTCTTTTAGTATTCCATGGTATATATGTGCCACATTTCCTTTATCCAGTTAATTGCTGATGGGCACCTAGGTTGATTCCATGTCTTTGCTATTGTGAATAGTGCTGTGATGAACATATGGGTGCATGTGTCTTTTTGGTAGAATTATTTATTTTCCTTTGGGCATATGCTCAGTAATGGGATTGTTGGGTCAAATGGTAGTTTTGTTTTAAGTTCTTTGAGAAATCTCCAAACCACTTTCTACAGTGGCTGAAGTAATTCACATTCCCACCAAGAGTGTCCTGCCTGACGTATGAAATATTATGAGTTGGAAACTCAATCAGAAATGTGAGATTCAAAGGGAAACAATAATGTAAGTATACAGTCAATTCTGACTGCACAATTCCTGAATGCAGATCACTTTCTTTGTTTAGCAAAGTAATCTTTTGTTCTAGTATGAAAGTTTTAAAAATTTTGATATATAATGTACATATTTATGGGATACATGTGATATTTTGATACATGTATACAATATGTAATAATCAAATGAGAGTAATTAAGTGATCCATCAATTTGAGAATTTATTATTTCTTTATGTTGAGCACATTCCAATTCTTTTCTTCTAGCCATTTTGAAATATGCAATGAATTATTTTTAACTGTAGTCTCCATACTGTACTGTCAAATGATAAAACATTTTCTTCTATTTAATGATATTTTTATACCCATTAAGCAACATTTCTTTATCTCCCCTTCCCTCTAGCCTTCTCAACCACAGATAACTGTTGTTCTATTCTCTACCTCCATGAGATCCACCTTTTTAAGTCCCATATATGAGTGAGAATATGCCTTCATGGCATGATCAGGATGGGCAAAGAGTGAGAAAGAGAGAATTAAATTGTGTGCATTATGAAGTATAAGGAATTTTTATCTTCCCTGGAAAGCCTGAGTCCATGAGAAGATAGTATGGGGAGAGGAGAGCAGGTAGAGGGAGAAGAAGCCAAGCAACGTGGTGATGAGCCACAGCTCTCCTTGGCGTGGCAGCCTGGATGAAGTCTTTAGTGAGAGGAAAAGTGGATGGAGTCCAGGTGTTTTAATATTTCTTTCAATCATTTGTGTTCTGTGATGTAAATCACCTGATGCCCAGAACTTCAGAAAAATACACGTGATACTTGGAAATTGAAGGAATGTGGGTGGTATCCACTGGTATAGTCTGATGTGGAAAAGGACATGCCTGGTGGGATACATACAGAGCTGCCATTGCATAGAAAGAGGATTGGACCTTATGGGACGTTGCCTGATCTAATACAGGGAGGAAGGAAAGAAAGAAGGGAGGAAGGGAAAAAGGAAAGAGGGAAGGAAGGAAATAAGGAAGGAAGGGAGGGAGGGGGAGGGAGAGAGGAAAAAAATAGGAAAGGGAGGGAGGGAGAGAGAAGGAGGGAGAGAAGGAAGAAACCTTATTGCACAATCATTAACAAGAGATGTCTGAATGATAAAACATGAATGACCTGACTATTTCCAGAAGCACATGTTTGGAGCATGGAAGAAAAACTAGAAGCTCATTAGCTGAAGGAAATTGTATTTATTTTAAAATTTCTAAAATTGTTTAACACTCGTTACCTAATGGACTTAACAATATTAAGGGATCACTTATGAGACTCAATAGCAAGCACCCATCCATTTCCTATTTTTATTTCCATATTTCAGTTAAACACTTTGCATGTAAGCTCTATAAATAACAGAGTCAGTACAATTTAGATACCAGAAATGGATGCTTAATGTCCCATTAAATTAGAAACTGAAGCAATGTGATTTCGACTGTGCTTTACTGTCCAGAAATAAGCCGAATCCAGATTACAGACACATTTTGCTAGGTGCTGAAAGACTCACCCATGGTTCTAAGAGGAAATATTGACATATATTTTCCAGAAATGTGTTGAGTGTTAAAGCTGTCTGACTTCTCACATCAGCATAACAATAAGACTACACAAGAATGGAGACTACTGGGAAACAATATGGTGGAAATAAAGACAACACACCTTCTGGATTTTGAATCACTCAAAAGTAGGTTTGATTTCCATCTCAGATTTTTACTGAATACCTTTGAACCAAATGCCTATGGCAGATCACTTACATTCTCTGAGTTTCAGTTTCTTCCTCTGTCAGATAGGCATAATAATGTCAACTTCACACATTGTTAGGATTGAATGGAAATAAAGCACTTAATACATAGCCTTAATCCTTAATCCTTAATCCACCATACTCAATCATCACTGGTATTTCTTGCTTTGAAGGATGTCTCTACCTTTAATATTGCATAACTCTAAGACTCAACCAGGTGGAATATAGAGAAATATCCTGTCAAAAGCTATTTTGTTCCATAGTCCTCTTTTTCCTTGTATTAGAGTCATATAATCTTTGAACTCAGAACTCATACTCCAGGACCACTTCTTAACACTGGGCGAGGAGCATAAACTGAACAACTGGCTCCTAATGAAGTAAAAACAAGCTGCCTTCTAACTCTGATACCCTATATTTGTTACTTGAGCCTTTGTGTAGGTAACCAGATATCCTTTCCTGAGCTTCTGACATCTTTCTGCCCAGAATCACTTCTTGATTTCCTGTTTCCTTTATTTATAAGGATATAACCTCTTTCTTTCTGTGCCTACCTCCCATTAAAGAAGATGGTAGGCTTGTAATCAACACATCCAGTCCTAGGTAAAACTAGTCAGAAAGCAGAAAGAAAAAGGTATCTTCCAGGTTTCGGGGTCCAAAAATACAAATTCATTCAGGTGACTCAGAGAACATTTCAATCAGAGAGTAGTAAATATTTCGTTTATTTTTTAAAAAAGCAAGATTAGGCCAGGCGTGGTGGCTCAAGCCTGTAATCCCAGCACTTTGGGAGGCCGAGGCGGATGGATCATGAGGTCAAGATATCGAGACCATCCTGGTCAACATGGTGAAACCCCGTCTCTACTACAAATACAAAAAAATTAGCCGGGCATGATAGCGCGAGCCTGTAATCCGGCCACTTAGGAGGCTGAGGCAGGAGAATTGCCTGAACCCAGGAGGCGGAGGTTGCAGTGAGCCGAGATCGCGCCATTGCACTTCAGCCTGGGTAACAAGAGTGAAACTCCATCTCAAAAAAAAAAAAAGCAAGATTAATGGAGGGGAGATCCCAAGAGAATACCAGACCTGAAAGGGCCATGGCAACTGGAATGAGGAGCTGACTATAAGAAGCTACCACAAGAATTATTGCTTGAACACCAAGAGATGGAAATCAGAGCTGAATCATGAGTAGCAGATGATCACACATAACTCAAGGACACTCCATCCATTGTACCCAGCCAGGGCATGAGGTTAATTATCCTTCCTGTAGGCCTCCTCTTCCTCATGCCAACACCTAGGCATGCATCTTCCTAGTAGAGAGACAATGGTCTCCACCAAGACTTTTTTAGCACTCCCTATGTGAGTTTGTACAAAACCATTGCATTCGTTTTCTATGGCTTCTGTAACAAATTACCACAAACTCAGTGGCTTAAAACAGCACAAACTTATCTTGCAGCTCTGGAGATCAGAAGTCCTAAAATCAAGGTAGGGCTAGATTCCCACTGGAAGCAATAGAATAGCGAAGAATCTGTTTCCTTGCCTTTTGCAGCTACCAGAGGCCATCCACCCACCACTTTCCTTGGCTTATGGCCCCGCATCACTTTAACCTCTGCTTCTGTCACCACCTCTTTATCTCTGACTTTGACCATCTCACCTCCCTAAGTTCCCATGTGAGGACACTAAGTCCATGTGGATACTCCGGGAAAATCTTCCCATCCCAAGATCCTTAATCATCTCAGCCAAGTTTCCTTTACCACTTAAGGTAACACATTCACAGATACTGGGAATTAGGATGTGGATATCTTTGGGGCGTGGGCATTATTCAGCCTATTGCATTCATATTCCAAGATGTGAAACTAGAACTTTGTCTCTCTCATCTACTGCTTGCTAGTTACATCCTCGCATTTCTTATGATGCTTGGCATTGGCTTAGACTTTAGCTCTGTCTTGTGTTGAGTCGCCGTCCTGGGTAACTGAATTGCCACTTTGAAAATCCAACACTAGGCCCCTCGTTTCATTAGCGTAAAGAGCCCCAGGGATATTTGTCTCCACTTTAGTCAGCCACCTTGTGGTTCACACCATAGACCTTGTCAACACCCATAAAAACATCTCTAAATCAATTCACTTGTAGTAACTGACTTTTAAAATCATAACCTCTATCCATCCATTAGTTTGTATTCCTAATTCCATGATTCTCTGTTATTTTACACCAAAGGGACCTTCACATTTATTTTTTATCCTTTCCCTTTTACTCACTTCTCTAGGACCCATCTGGTCTGTCTTACTTCCCCTCTCTGTCAGAGCCTCATGGATATTCCATTCAACAACTCTCACCTGCACCCTAAACTACCCAGTACCCTTGTGCTATGGCACCCATTTGGTATAACCCCCAGCCATTTGAGATCAGCATTGCAATACCTCTCTATCCCACTCAGGCTAGTGAGGGAATCTGCACAGTTAGGCAGAGCCCACTCAATATTGTCTTTATTTTTTCTTAGTCCTCTTCTACCTCTGATCCCCTCAAAAATAATTTTAAACTTTCACCACTCTCCTCAAAAATCCTCATCCAACCTAACACTCTTCACTCCTGAAGGATGACGGTATGACTCCACTGATATATTTCAAACTCACCTTGTTCTACAACAAGACTTCATCCACTGCCTAAAACAACTTCTTACCTCCAGGTTCAGAGGATGGGAATTGGTTCTACCTACTGCTGAACAAAGCGTCTTCAATGTGACCATGATACCAGTCCCTCTCATCTCTTTTAGGATTGTTCTCTACTAGTCATCCCTTGTCTTTCCCATGTTTTCTTGATCTTTTCCTATGGTTTTTGCCATTATCATCTCTACTGTCTCCTTTCTCTTCTCCTATAAATATATGGAAATCCCATACAAAATATTGAGTGGAAATGAGATCAAGTTTGAAGGCGTTGATCTTGCTGTGCTTGCAGAACATTTAACTTGAGATATGCAGCAGGATGCAGTTTAACAATTTTTTAAAATCTTTTCATTTTGAGTTCCACTGTGGCCACCACTTTTCTTACCTTTTCTTACATATTTTTATTTCATTTGTGGTCCCAGTCTTCCCTTATATGATTACAGTCTAGTGGCTTTGGGTTTTTTTGTTTGTTTGTTTGTTTTGTTTTTTTGTTTTTATTTTAATAAGAGGACACTCTTCAGTCATTATCTTTTTTTTTTTTTTTGAGACAGAGTTTCACTCTTGTTACCCAGGCTGGAGTGCAATGGCGTGATCTCGGCTCACCGCAACCTCTGCCTCCTGGGTTCAAGCAATTCTCCTGCCTCAGCCTCCTGAGTAGCTGGGACTACAGGCACGCGCCACCACGCCCAGCTAATTTTTGTATTTTTATTAGAGACGGGGTTTCATCTTGTTGACCAGGATGGTCTCGATCTGTTGACCTCGTGATCCACCCACCTCAGCCTCCCAAAGTGCTGGGATTACAGGCGTGAGCCACCGCACCCGGCCTCTTCAGTCATTATCTTAATGAATTTTTTAAAATTTGTCTTTCACTTTATGGAAAACTTTGCTTTTTGGAAACTTTTTTCCTGTATTTTCTGTTACATCAGAGTCTCCACTCTCTCTTATCTTTCTGATTTTACTTTCTCAGTCTCCTTAATTGATGTTTCTTCATCTGCCTGGCACATTACTGTTTGTACTCCCAGTTGTGCCACTGACTCACACATCACTACTGCCACCCTGCCTTAGTTTCAGGTCTTACTGAACAAATTCCTACCTAATCTTATATAGGTAGCTGTCCCATAGACACATGCCACTCAACACATCCAAACCTGAACTCTCCATCTTTGCTTCCAACTTTGCTCTTCTTCATGTATTTTTAGTCTCTATTCTAGGTACCACCATTCTTCTTGTCCAAGGTATCACTCTGGTACTTTACTTCTGGTATCAGCTCCGTCTCTGGTACTTTACTTCTACCATCACTGATTTGTCAAGGCTCACTGACTTGTGAGTCATTGTCATGGCCTTCTAACTCTTACACTTTGCAGAGGTGTTGACACTCCAATCCACTTACCACAGTGTAGAGAGAGTCATCTATCTAGAATACAAATCTGTCCTTGTCATTACAGATTTCAAAGGTTTTCCTTGTCATGACAGTCTCCCAAAAGCTATCTATCACTCCATAAAGGCTGATCTCCTTGGCATGACAGCTGAAGGTTTCCCATGACATAGCTATTACCTATCTCAGCAGATTCTTCTCTGCCACTCTTTGTTTTGTAATAGATCAAATTACTTATACTTCCCCTAAGACACTATTTTGTTTCTTGTGTCATGTCTTTCCTCTTCTATTCCTTCTGACTTGTATTTCTTTCACTTTTTACGGAAGCTAACTCCCAAAATAACAATGATATGAACAAACTCTTTCTTTTTAATTGCTGCTTTATGCCAAGCCCTGTGCTGCCTTCTTTACAGGGATTATATTTAATTTGCTATTATTAGGCTCATTTCACAGATAACAACACTGAGCCTCACAGAAGTTAAGAAAATTGTCCAAGTTTTATAACTGGAAAAGCTGAGTTTCAAACCCAAATTTGTCTGATGCCAAAGTCCATGTTAAGCACCGCACCAACTAGCCGATGTTCATTTCTGTGCAGCTCAGGAGCTTGTTCAGAACTCAGGCTCAATAAACTTTGCTCTAAATAGCAGATGGATAAAATACAGCATTGCTCTAAATACAGATGGATGAAATACAACCGGTAAGAGCTTTGCTGGTTCTCCTATGACTTCTTGCTGAAGGTGCAGTATTTCATCAACCTGGTTGGAAAGAGGAGGTGGCCTCAGTTCTATGCAATGGCTTATCCATATTCTCTCCCTGAAGCTTCCACCCTGTCATCAAGTCTTTCTTTGAGACGAGAAAGTATCAAGGTCCTGTAAAGAATCAGTGCTAGGCTGCAGATGAATAGACATTTTGTAGTCATTATTTGTCCATAAATGTCTCAACATACATTAGTGCAAAGATCAGTTAGATTGATAATAGCCATTATAATATCATTTGTGGAAAAATGTGTGATTTTTTTTCTTAGTTTGTTTTATATTTGGTTTTGCCTTTGATTTTTGTCTTTGGAGAAATACATTGATATTTTCCCAAGAGATTTAATACTTCATGTATTTTGTAAACGTCTCACAGATATTGGAATAAAACAATTTGTCTATTTTGGGGGTACTACAAAGCTAAAGTATAATTAGATTTGTCCGTTAAATAAAGTTTACATTTTGTGTTACTCAAATCCTCTTACCACCACTCTTCAACCAAAATATACTGCAAACCACATACATAATTAAAAAATTTCGAGTAACCATGTTAAAAAGTTAAAAAAGTAAAATTAATTTTAATAATATATTTTATTTAATGAGAACTACTGAGATATACTTTTTAAAAATGTTTTATCAAAATAAAAATCATTACTAGGCATATTGCATTCTTTTTTGTATTATCTTAAAAAATCCGGTGTGTTTTACACTTATAGCACATCTCTTTGAATTAACCACATACTAACTACTCAACAGTCATGTGTCTAGTGGCCACGATATTGGACAGCATAGCTCTCTATCTTGTTTTCTAAGTGATCTATCGATTTCCAAGAGAGGCGGCTAAAGTCTCCCATTATGTTTGTGGACTTTTTGTCAGTTTTCATAACATTTTTTCTAATGCTTAATATAGTTTGAAACCATGTTGAAAAATAAGTAGAAGTTTATATTTTCTACATATATTGATTACACCTTTTATCCAGTTCAATTTCTTTGGCCTTGAACTTTGTGCCTGATGTTAATTTGCCACTTCTAGTTTCTGTGTTTTGCGTGTGCCTATTCTATCTTTCCACATCCTGCACATTCCATTTTTTTCTGTTATGTTTAAGTAAGCTTCCTATAAAAAGAATAAAATAAAAATGTTTAATGTAACCTGGTTTTTTTAATCAGTGAATATTGCTGTGATTATTAAAACAATTAAAGTTATACTCATCATTTTGTATTACAGTTCTGATTTACTTTCTTATTTTTGTTTCTTTTTTTTTTTACTGGATTGATCTTTTTGTTGTTGTTCAATGTTTTGTACTTATTTGCTTTGAAAGTTTGCTGTCACCTTTCCCTTTTCTTAATGGTTACATTTAACATAAAAAAGTAAACATGTTTTTCTGTCTATGCCTACAATTAGTGAGTGTCGTCTCTCTCCACACACGTTATATCATTTCTTCATTTTATCCTATGTCTACCTTCCACTCAGTCAATCTTTCCCCTCTTCATTTCTCATGTTAAGATTAGCTGGTATTTTATTTCCAGATTTTTTTGGTGCAATTTTTTTTCTTTAAGTCTAGGGTACATGTGCAGATCGTGCAGGATTGTTACATAGGTATATACATGCCATGGTGGTTTGCTGCATCCACGTATGTTTTTATATTATATATTAAAACTTATTTAGAATTAATCATGATTTTACTCGTTTCATTGCTCACTACCATTTCTTACTTCCCTTGCTGTTAAATTTCTTTACTATGTTGCTATAACATATTTTTAAACAATTCTTCAGCAAAACTCTGTGGATGATCAATTTTGCAAGCTATATCTTTACTCTGTCCTCACATGTGAATGCTAATGTGGCTGCATATAGAACCCTAAATTTAAACTCTCTTTCTATCAGTACCCTGAAACTATTCTATTGTCTCCTGGTGTCTCAATCTATTGGAATAGATACTAGAATACCCAGAAGGTTAGCCCTTGAGGGTAATCTCTTTCTGTTTGAATATCTGCAAGTTTACCAAGATGTCTGTCTATCTATCTATCTATCTATCTATCTATCTATCTATCTATCTATCTATCTATATCTATCTATCTATCTATCAATCATCTATCTATCTATCATCTCTATCTATCTATCATCTATCTATATATCATCTATCTATCTATAATTTGTGTGTGTTTACCTCATTCATCCCACTTTGGTACTTATTAGGACTTTTCAATTTGTAAATTTTTTCAGCTTAAAAAAACTATATTTTTAAAATGACTCCTCCTACCTTCATTTTCTAATGTCTATGCTATGGGAACTCCTTTTAGATGACTGTTGAATCTCTGAAATAATTTTCTACCTCTCAGTTTTCTCCAGATTCTTTTCCCATTTTGTGTATTTGCATAGTCTTATAGAAGACTAACTTTATTTTCCAGATGAAAACTTTTGTTTTTAGTCATGACTCCAGACCACATACATTTTTGGAAACTCTATTTCTAATTTGCCAGCATGCTACCTTGGTCTTTGATAGTTTCCTTTGCATGGCAGTACAGTATTACACTATGGCTACAATATATTTTTCACTCTGGAAAATACTTAGAATTACTTGCAATATTTCCTTTCTATTTGCTAAATTATCTCTATTCTTTTATCATTTCTGTTTGTTGAATAAAATCCTTCCCTTTCATTCTGTTTTTACCTCTTCAATGTCTGGTGATTTTTCTAGTCTATATGCATTAATTAATTTAGCACCTAGTTGATTAGAAGTCTGTGTTTATTTCTTCAGTGTTCGAGGAGGTCTGTTTTCCCCATAATCATCTTGCCCTTATATAGTACTCTATGGGAAGGGCTTTGTATAAAGTGGCAGAAAGTCTGGCTCCCTTCAAGGGAGAGCAAGTGTCGAGCAAAAGGTCAAGTTTGGGATCGCTTCAACTTTCTAAGAACTAAGAGGAGGACTTTGCTCTCTAGTATAAAGAATTCTGGAGTTTCTTTATACTAGAGAGCAAAGCCCTCCTCTTAGTCCTCGTCCACTTTTGCCTTGGACGAGGCTGTAGTTTTTTAATATAAACGTTTTCTGTCTGTTTAGAGATCAGAGCTCTTTCAGGCTGCTATCTCAGCTCCTAATATTCAGAGGTTGTCCTCTCAGGTATTAAGAGAATTAGTGGTAAGGATAAATACTGCCCAGAAGCAGTACAACTTTCTCTTTGTTTGAAAAAAACAGCTAATCAAATAACTAAGCTTCCAGGACCCTTTGCTGTTATTTGTATTATTTATTCTCAGAGTTGCACTTTGTTCTTTACAGAGCCTTGTTCCTATCCAATATCCTCATAGTCATCTCAACAATCCAGTAATGTTAGTAGATCAGGGAGTCTTATTCCCATTTTGTAAAAAAGAACTGAAGTTTCAAGAGATAAATAACTCACCCAAAGCTGATGAGGTGGAAAAGGACCAGTTTTAAATTCTTTGACCAGACTTTTTTTTTTTTCCTCATAAATTCTGGAGAAGCTAGAAAGAGCAGTACCTTACTTAAAATTCAATATGATATAAACAGTTCTGACACCCTGTATTTGCCAAACGAAAGTAATTGAATCTGAGTAATCTCTTTGCAGATTTTCTTTAGGAGATATTGGTTTGGAAGAAGGTTGGAATACAAAGAAGGATGATAGAAAGAAAAATGAGTTTCTAAATTGGAATTTCTCAAGATTTCCAAAAATATGCATAATGACAATTTGCAAAGAACATAAAATTGCAAGCAATGCGTGTAGTTGCAATTTTAACTTCCAAGCATTTGTCAATTTTAAAACACAGCCATTTCAATGACATACAAAAGACTGTCACTGCTCATGCATAAATAGATTTGCAGCTTTGATTTGGCTAAAGGTTTTCAGAAAAACACAAATGTTTCTGATTATACAGTTTGGTGAATTAAAAATACGTTCAGTATGTTTCTGAAGTACCTTGCCCATGCCAAACTAGATAGACCATTGAGAAAAAAAGAATTGGGTTAATAATTACAGTAATAATTACAGCAAAGATGGTTATAACATTATTTTTATAATTATAATGATATATATATAACACAATTTATCATTTTAACCATTTTAAGTATAAAATTCAGTGGCATTAGTTGCATCTGCAATGATGTGCAACCATCATTGTTTATCTATTTTCAAAACTTCTCAATTACCTTAAACAGAAATGCTGTAATCATTAATCAATAACTCGCATTCCCCTCACTTCAGCCTTTGATAATCTTCAGTCTTCTTTCTGCCTCTGAATATACCTATTCGAGATACCTAAGTGGAATCATACAATATTAGTACTTTTGTGTATGGCTTGTTTCACTTAGCATAATGTTTTCAAGGTCTATACCTGTTATAACATGTATCAGAACTTCATTCCTTTTCATGGTTGTATAATATACCAGTGTGTGTGTGTGTGTGTGTGTGTGTGTGTATGTGTGTGTGCGCATATATATATGTAATATATTTCACATTTTGTTTATCCATTCATCAGTTGATTGATATCTATCCTGACTATCTTCAATTAACCTTGGAGTACAAGTGTGTTTGAGTCTCCATTTTCAATTCTTTTTACACTTAGGAGTGTAATTGTGTGGTCATATGGTAATTTTATATCTGACTTCACACATGATAGAATTGTATTTCCCTATTTCCTAAAGATGTTTAACATCATTTTAGGTGTTTATTGGCCATTTATGCTTTTTATTTGCTTATTGGCCATTTATGCTTTTTATTTGCTTATTGGCCATTATGTCTTCTTTGGAGAAATGCCTATACAAGGTTGTTTGACCATTTTTAAATTGGGTTACTTTTCTACTGGTTTTGGTTTTTTAAAATATATTTTAAAAACCAAAGAAGGAGTCCAACTTTATTCTTTTGCATGTGAAAATCCAGTTGTGTCAAAACAATTTGTTAAAGGGACTGTTCCTTCCCTCATTGACTGGACTTGATCCTCGTGAAAATCAATTAGCCATAGATACGCAGATTATTTCTGGTCTCTCAATTCTATTTCATTGGTTTATATTCTTATTCCAATACTACACTGTTTTGAGTATAGTTGTAACAATTTTCATTGCAATTGACAGCCAATTCAAACCATTAGATTGAATCAAATGAAATTGCTGTTTTTGTAGGTCCAAATTAGGGAATATTGGCAATTTTATGTAATTTGCCTAAATTGCTAAAGCAAAGAGGGAGAAAGAGAATGAAATTTCCTGGCTTCTGTCACTTAGGACTATTAATTGCAGTCAGATCATAGTCCCAAATGACTTAGGACTCTATCACTCAGGTCTGCATGGTATGGCAAGGACATGACTATGGGCTACCCAAATTTATACCATTTAAGTTTAACAACACCAAAAGAAATTAAAAGCTTTCTCTTCTTGCCAGTGAAGAGCTCACAGTTGTCTTGCTTAAGTCATGTACTGACCTATGAACCAAACCCTGTGACCAGAAGGAGAGATCCCACTGATTGTCAAGACTAAGTTTGTGTGGTCAAATTTGTGACTTCTGGGTCAAGGTGGTATGTGATTGGAAATTTCTCCAGATTCAAGTGGAATGAGTATTGAGATGGGAAAAGTTATCCCAAAAAGAAAGAAAGGAAATTACCAGGAAAAGTGTGGGAATCAATTGTTGGCAGAAAAAAATAACTAAGGCCCATTACAAGTGGTCTTTGGGCCACCCAAGGTAATATAGCATAGCTTTGGGAGCTGGAAAATAGCAGGAGGCACTTGATGACATTTTTCAGAAAGTCAGCTGGCATTTATTTGTTGACTATAATCTATAATTCAGTTAAGCAGTGGTAATTGTTGATTACTCACTTTTTCCTTCAATGTAGCAAAGAGAAAAGTTTTTATCCTTGAGGAACTTAGAATTTGATGGGATATTTAAAACTGACCACAATAATCCATCATATCACAACACAAGGCAGTAGTGTGAACTATCCCTGGGAAATAATGACCTGTCAGCACAGGCCCAGGGGGTCTCTTAGTTTCTCTTGACCCATGGGGTATTTCCTTGAGGTAGAACTCTCCTGCTTTTCCTAAGGAAGTGGCTTCCTGAGAATCAAGCTGTAGTGATTGTTACCTCTCTTCTGGATCTAGTCACCCAGAAATTCTACCAGGCTCCGGGCTGGTAGTGGGGTTGTCTGCACAGAGCCCTGTGATGTGAACCATCTGTGGGTTTCTCAGTCATGGATACCACCACCTGCTCCAGTGGAGGTGGCAGGGGGGTGAAATGGACTCTGTGAGGGTCCTTGGCTTTGGTTGATTAATGCACTATTTTTGTGCTGTTTGGCCTCTTGCTGGGAGGTGATGCTTTCAAAAGAGTATGGACTAGTATGGAGTAGAACAGGTGGCAGGCCTAAACCTCGTTTTTTAATAAATTACCCAGTCTCAAGTATTTCTTCATAGCAGTGAATGAAAATGAACTAATAGAGTGTATGTTGTAATTCCTAGAACAACCACTAAAAGTAGTGGTTTAGCTAAAAAGCCGATACATAAATTATAATTAAAGTATGACAAATATTTAGTACTTAGGAAAGGAATGGAGATAAGAGAAAGAGAAAACAGAGGGGATAAATAAAAAAGTAATTAAAGGGCAGACCTAAATCTTGCCACACAAAAAACTTATAAAATGTTAATAGACAAAGCACTCCTAGTTTCCTAGTTAAAGGGTAGATTATCAGAGGGATGAGAAAGCAAGACCCAATCAAGTTAATGCGGTCCTCAAGAGATGCGCTTGAAGTATAAAGACACGATAACTTTAAAGGAAAGAGTTATTTAAAAAAAAACATAAAGCATTAAAAATTAGGATATGAAACTACTAATAGAAAATATAGAGAAAATACTTGATGACATTGGTCTGGGCGAGTATTTTTTGGATAGGACTTCAAAGGCACAGGCAACAAAAGCAAAAAAATTGACAAATGGCATTACATCAAACTAAAAAGCTTCTACAGAAAAAGGAACAATGAACAGAATGAAAGAAACAACCTACAGAGTTGGGAGAAAATATTCACACACTATATATATGACAAGGGATTAGTATCCCAGATTTATAAGAAACTCAAACAACTTAATATCACAAGCAAATAACCCAGTTTAAAAGTGAGCAAAAGACTTGAATAAACATTTCTCAAAAGAAAATATACAATGGCCAACAGGTATTGAAAAAATGTTCAACATTGCTAATCATCAGGGAAATGCAAATCAAAACAACAACGAAATGACCTCACCCTAGTTAGAATGGTTATTATCTAAAAGACAAAAGATTGCAAATATTGGCAAGGATGTAAAGAAAGGGAACCTTTATACACTATTGGTGAGAATAAAAATTAGTACAGCTATTATGGAAAACAGTTTGGAGGTTCCCCAAAAAATTAAAAATAAAACTACCATATGGTCCTGTAATCCCACTATTGGGTATATATCCAAAAGAAAGGAAATCAGTATGCGAAAGAGATATCTACACTCCAAAGTATACTGCAGCATTACTTACAACAGCTGAGATGTGGAATCAACCCAAATATCTATCAATCGATGAATGGATAATGAAAATGTGGTATATATACACAATAGAATACTATTCAGCCACACAAAATAATACTCACTTGTGACAGTATGAATGAACCTAGAAGATATTATGTTAAATAAAATAAGTCAGGCACAGAAAGATAAATACTGTCTGTTCTCACTCATATGTGGGACCTAAAAAAGTTGATCTCATCAAAGTAGAGAGTCAAATAGTGGTTACCAGAGGCTGGGGTGGTTTGGAGGATTTGGGGAGATGTTAGTCACAGGATGCATGATTACAGTTAGATGGGGGAATAAATTTTAAGAAATCTATTGTACAATAAAGTGATTGTTGTTAATTACAATATATTGCATTCTTGAAAAATGTGGAAGTTAAGTGCTCACCACAAAATTGTAACTATGTGAGTAATACATTTCTTTGTTAGCTATGTTTACACATTCTACAATGTATATTTACTTCAAAACATAATATGTTTTTATACATGATAAAAATGTACAATGTCATCTGTCAATTAAAAAAAGAAAAGCTGGGTTACATGAAGCAAAAATTGAAAGAATTAAAAGGAAACAAATAATTCTATTACCATAGTTAGAGATTTCAATACTCCCTTTGATAAAACAACTAGACAAAAACATTAGTAAAAACAGACAATGTGAACAACACTATCAACTATCTTGATCTAACAGTTATGGAACACTAGATCCAACACCTGCATTATTCACATTTATTTCAAAATCTCATGGTATGTTCACAAAGATGAATCACAGGCAATAAAACAGGTCTCATCATCAGAGGATGGTGGTGAATGAGTGGACGAGTGACTTTGCTCAGGTAGATATGTTTCTGACAACCCATTATTAGTGGAGTATTTTCTAGGAAATTACAAAGGAAGGTAAAGACTCAGTTCTTCCCTCAAAGTTGGCACAATATAATGAGATTGGCCCAAGATAATGGTGGATACATAAGTGCCAGTGACCCCAAATTGAACTTGCCTGATCCACAGCAGCTTTCTTCAGGGCTGCTTGCAGCACATATGGCAGAAATATTTTTAGAAAACACATTAAAATTGTCCATAGTCATTTTTTTAAGATGCCAGAAATTGCAGATTGCTGGATTTGTTTACTCCATTTCAGGAAAATAGGAGCTTGATACCATTTATTTTCAAGGCTTCAGGTCTGAGGTCAGGGAAATTGTGAAAATAGCATTTTTCCCCCCTTCCTGTCATTTACCCTCTGGGACAATGTAATCCAATAGAAATATAATGAAAACCACAGAGGCAAGTCACATACACAATTTTAAATTTTCTAGTAGCTACATTGAAGGAAATACAAAGAAATGAGAGAAATTAATTTTAGTAATATATTTTATTTAAGCTAGGGTTTTAAAAAATATTACTTTAACTTGAAATAATTATGAAAGTTATAGATGAGACACTTTGCATTTTTTAGGTAGTCTTAATGAAATATGAAGTGTTTTGGGGGTGTATGTTTTACAATCCATTTTAATTTGGACTAACCACATTCAAGTGCTCTAAAGTCACATGTGGTCAGTAGCTTCCATATTAGAAAGCATGACTCTGGTAAGTAGTAAAGAGAGAAAAAAAAATTATATCTTTTTCTCTACTCTATCTTCTGTGCTGTTAGAACTGAACTTTGAGCTAAGATGATCCACACCCTGTCCACCCTCTAACAATGCAGATGTTGCTGATTATACAAAGAGGTCCAGGAAAGGAGTGTAAGCCCAGGTTAAGCCAGAGGAGATGGGAAGAGTCTTTTTTTTTTTTTTTTTTTTTACCTTAGAGAGCCTCTGTCTTGATCTCTCCTGTCCTGTCACCATGTCAAGAACCCTTGTGTACGAACTGCAGTGTAAATTAAAATACATAAAAAATTGTTAAAGCAATATAATTATTAAGAATATGGCTTTGGGAATAAACAACCCCATGTTTTAATACTCGCTCTGCCACCCACTAGTTTTAAGACCCTGAAAAAGTGATCTAATTGCTCTGAGCTTCAGTTTCTTTATGTGTAAAATAAGAATTATAATATCTGTTTTGTAGGATTGCTGTAAAATCTTGCATGTAAAATGGCTGGTGGAGTACGTAGCACACAGACACTCAATGATTGCCAGTGCTATTGTTTTGTTGTTGCTAGTGTTCATAGAAGAGAGTTTGTTAATCTAGCACACTCCATAAAAATGTATGACCTGGAGAATTTTTTGTAAAATTTTTCTGATAGTGATATTAGCATAGCTGACACAGAAAGAAAATTGGGTGTAATAACATTCCCAGTATAATCTCAAAAATTACATCCAAATAAGAACAGACCTACACACACAGATACAGCTTATGTTAAAATCCTAACATTTTAAATTTAGTATCAGAAAGTCCTTCTAATTAGGCAAAACTTTTAACGTCTGTTTTTAATTTTAAGGGTAATTTTCATAGTAACTTCCACACTCTGCTGGAAATGTTATGCAAACATATCCAAAGAATTTTTCAATATGTTGCAAAGATGTTATACAAAATTTAGCAGAAATGCCGCGATTCACAGTGAAGACAGGTCTTCCATGGAAAACAAAAACTGTACTTAGCCACAACGTTTGAATTGGAAAAATATACATATATTCTTGAGGGCTGTGAGGGGAGAAGGTATTAACAAATCCTTCTGAAAAAAATAAGTGAATTATTGAGATCAAATCAGAGGAAAATGATAAAATGGGAATGACAGAATGAGACTGGGAACAATTTCTTCTGTGTTGTGAGATTAGAACTTGTGCAGCTATTACCATCTGTTGATTATAACACTAAGTTCTTGTTATTTTATAGCAAAGCATTTGCTCTGCAGAAAGGTTGAACCCCTAAGGCCTGGGGCTGAGGCAAAGTTAAACAGATTGTAAATAGCTGTTTATAAGCTAGGTTCAGGCTGTTGTAAGGAACAGGCCAGGATTTCAGCTCTTTTTGATGGAAGTAACCCACAATTTTCCGGAGTTTATTGTGGGATGCTTAACATTAAAGCTTCTCTTAGTCTATTTTGTGCTACTTTAACAGAATATCTGAAACTGGATGAGTCTCATATATTCTGTTATATAGAAGATAAATGAATTTCTCACAGTTCTGGAGGAGAAATCCAAGATCAAGTTGTCAGCATCTGGTGAAGGCCTTTTTGCTGTGTCCTTACAGCAGAAGGCAGAAGGGTAAAAGAGCAATTTCATGGTCATAAGCCCTTTTCATAGCAGCCTTAATCCAATCATGAGGGTAGACCCCTCATGAAGTAAACATTTCCCAAAAGGCCCACCTGTAAACACTGTAGTTGCATTGGGAATTAAGTTTCCAACACATGCATCTGGGGGACACATTCAGTCCATAGTAAAGCATTAACCTGTTAGAAATTTTAGTAGCTCTGAGATTTCTAGGGTGTGTAACATACTACGTTCATTGTGATTTTCTAAGATTTAAAAACGTATTAGTGTTTCCCAAACATAGGAGACCACAATGCTCTGGTTTCTTGGAGCATTTAAAAAAGCAGACTACTGTTTCATAGAGATTCATATTTTGAGAGTCATAGCTAGAGTCAGATGAACAGACATAGCCTAAAGTCTGTCTCATAAAACAGCCTCATAATCCCCCCTCCACCTTTTCCCATACCAATACACATCAGATATAGTTTTATGATGAATTATATATCAATTTACTAAATGATTTTTTTCCTAAAATTTAGGTGCTATGTTTTTTATGACGTATTTGTCATCTATTGTCATAACAAATCACCTCAAAATTTCACAGTTTAAAATGACAGACACTAGCTCCCATTTTCTGTCAAATCAGAAAATGGTGTTTAGTTGGGTGTTTCTGACTCAAGCTCCTTCATGAGATGCAGTCAAGATGTTAGGCAGAGCTACAGTCTCATCTGGATGAGAGCACTGGGGAGAGTCAATCTGTGTTCAAGCTCATTCACATGGCTGTTGACAGGCCACTCACCCCATGGGAAACTCCATAGGGCTGCCTTACAATATTGCAGCTGGCTTCCCCCAACACAAGTGACACCAGAGCTGTGATAGAGAGCACACTCTTTCACATTCTATTTATTAGTAGCAAGGCAATAATTCCAGCTACACCAAAGAAGAGGAGATTGCCTAATGCCAGGAACACCAGGAGACAAGATTCATTGGGACCTGTCTTACAGATTGCCTAATACATATGTCCCAAGGCTTTCATATAAATGCTGCCTTTTACTCAGTATCTAAATATGCCAAGCTTATTACTATATTGTATATATTTTCCCTAACTCTAACAATAACTCTACATAGATAATTATTTTTTTTTTAGCAAAAAATGAGCATCTGAAAGTTTAACTAACTTTCCAATGATCAAATAGCTTATAAGTAACAGGAACAAAATTTGAAATAACTTCTCTGCCAACTAGTTCCATGAATTTTCAACCATGTCTCTACTATTTGAGATATATGTCACTGAATTCATTATTCTAAAGGTATATTAGAATGTTGTACTTGTCAAGTACTGAAATGCAAAAGAAATCATAAAACTGAAAGCAACATAAAATGTCAAAAAAGGAAAGAAATATTTCTATTATTCTGTTCACTGAAAATCTTGCCTTCAGATGAAAATTCAATATTGATGGTGCTTTAATAAAGAGATACTTTAATTCAAATTCCTGAGCAATAGAAAGTAAATAAGCATTTTTGAATTCTGCAAATGGGGAAATTTTACATTATCAGAATGT
The DNA here is from genome assembly GCF_049354715.1 of Callithrix jacchus. Classification (NCBI taxonomy): domain Eukaryota; kingdom Metazoa; phylum Chordata; class Mammalia; order Primates; family Cebidae; genus Callithrix; species Callithrix jacchus. The sequence goes on along the minus strand of NC_133513.1, from coordinate 82,934,401 downwards.
AACTGGGCCTAGGGTTTGATGTTTGCCACTTGAAAGCCAAACATGAGAGGCAAGGGCTGGTGGGCAGAAAAGTGGGTTTAATCAGAGAGCCAGCAAACCAAGAAGCTGATAAGTTTGCATTTTAAAGTATCGTCTTAAATTTTAAAATTTACCAAAGGGCTTTTAAAGGGAAACTTGGTATGGGAGGCATGAGGAGTTATGCAGGGTGCAGGGTCTGTGTGTCTTCATTCTGATGGTTATCTTGGGCAATCGCCCATCAGGAAGTCTGGTTGGCATTATCTTGACTTTGGCCTGTTGGTGGTAGACTCATTGTTCATAGCTCTCCCAAAGTAAGAGGATTCCACTGCGGGGCATTGGTCAGAGTGGTAGAGGAACTTACAGGGAAAGAAGCAGGCCTTTTGAAAGGTCAGAAGACTCTGCAAAGCTTCAGGGGAGAATAAGCTGAAGGCAGTTGTTCTCTTACCTTGAGGCAGAGGCCAAGAAGTAGGTGCAAGAAAATCTAGGGAAGTTTATCTAAATAGGGTTATTTACTTACATTGTCTGGAAACAGACCTTTGATTATCCAAGTGCGAGATTGCTCCCTGCAAGGGGGGATGACAATGTTAATTACCCATAGATTGTGTTGGCTCCAGGATTTTGGCATTATGTCTATAATGAATAAAAGCAAGGGGCTCCAGCTTATCAAGGCTCTTGCTTACTCTTTAGCAGTCCCTAGCCACTCTTTCACTGCATACCTGTGTCTGAGTGCTCCTTTCATCCATCACTCAGCCAGGGTCTGGGGGACAGATCCAGCATTCCACAACAGGGTTTCTGTATCTAGTCTGTTTCGAGATTAGCCTCTGGGATTTCTTAGGCAAGAGTATAATTAGATAAGCATGCATTGCCAGAGAGGAGTGTCTAGAGAGGGAAGAAATGAAGAGGTTAGAGGGGAGGAAAGGAAGAAAAATAAACTCTTTCTTCCTTTCCTCCCCTCTAACCTCTTAATTCCTTGAATGAATAAATAGGATGACTAAAAAATATTTTTATAACTGAGATTCCTGGTTACAAGAATATGACATAACAGAAAAAAAGGAAAATGCCTAAAGATTCTACTAATTTGAACAATATACATGCATATAGCTTTGTTTAAAAGCATATAGTAAATGAGATTCAGGGTCAAAATTCCTAGCAAATATTCTTTGTCAGAAAATTGGGAATTCAATTTTCATTGGAATCAGTGTAGAGCAGAAAAGTAACGTTATGTTTATTCTTTTAGCTTTTCTCTGCACCATGTCTGATTGTAAAGAACAGAAATAAATAAATACTATCTAGGAACAGAGAGTGAGTTAAAAGCATCAGGGAAATGTTTTTTTTTTTATGATCACAATTGGATTTCCCCGGGGCTTATATTGCATTCCAGGAGGATGAGATCAGTGATGGGTAAGGCAAGCTTTCTAGATTACAGCTATGTACTAAAAGTAAAAATTAACTCAAAGTTTTCTGAAATGACCAGAAGTTGGGGTGGTAGAGGAATGAAATGGCAGGACATAGAGATAGAGGATGTTTAGGGCAGTGAAAATACTCTGGCTACTATAATGATGGATATGGGTCATTGCATATTTGTTCACTCATAGAATGTGTAACACCAAAAGTGTACTCTAATGTAAACTATAAGCATTGGGTGATTATATTATGTCACTTAAGTTCATCAGTAATAACAAATGTATCACTCTGGTGGGGGCTGTTGATAATGGAGGAGGTTATGCATGTGTGGGGGCAGAGACTACATGTGAAACCTCTATATCTTCTCTATTTTGCTGTGAACCTAAAACTGCACTAAAAAGAGTCTTTGAAGGCAATAGTAATAATCAGGAAAGAATGTGTCAGGAGTTGCAAAGAGAGTGAATATTATTTAGCTTAAGTTCATTAAAAAAAATCCACACCTGACACAACTGATTTTCTTATCTATTAATTTTAGTTAATTGTTTTAAAAGATCCTAAATGCTACTATAGACGAATGTTTGGAATAGGCCAAATCAAAACTAGTAAACAAATTAATTTTCACTTATTTTCCCTTTACCCAACTCCCCATCACTCCTGCCACTCTTACAATTGTTACTGTTATAAACTGTCACTCCTTTTACCCCAGCTACACTTACAAACTGATGTCCCAGAACTTAACATTCTCTACTTCTTTCTGGTTCCAGCAAAAATTGACCCATTCTAAGGCCCATCTTCTCAGAATTGCTCTCTTTAAGACATTAAGAAGCACTTTTAAGCAAGGAAGTTCTCACTTGATAATAGTATAATAGAAATGTTTTTCTGCTTTCACAATCCCTTGTAAATAGACCTCAGTTATTTTGCAATTAAGTAATGATATGGTTTGGCTGTGTCCCCACCCAAATCTCATCTCAAATTGTAATCCCCACAATCTCGATGTGTCAAGTCCTGGTGGGAGCTCATTGGAACATGGGGGCAGTTTCCCCCATGCTGTTCTCATGATAGTGAGTTCTCACAAGATGTGATGGTTTTATAAGTGTTTGGCAGTTCCTCCTTCTCATGTTTTCTCACCTGCCACCATGTAAGATATGTCTGCTTCCCCTTTGGCCATGATTGTAAGCTTCCTGAGGCCTACCCAGCCATGTGAAACTGTGAGTCAGTTAAACCTTTTTTCTTTATAAATTACACAGCCTTGGCTGGGCGTGGTGGCTCACGCCTGTAATCCCAGCACTTTGGGAGGCCAAGGCAGGTGGATTACCTGAAGTCAGGAGTTCAAGACCAGCCTGACCCCCATGGTGAAACCCAGTCTCTAAAAAATAAATAAATAAATAAATTGCACAGTCTTGAGCAGTTCTTTAGAGCAGTGTGAGAGAATGAACTCATGCAATTAAAGTAACATTAGTGACATTTGAGTAAAAAATGGTTCCCTTCAGAAGGCTTGTGCAGAAGCCAATGCTTTGATACTGAAACTTTTATCTGAGAATTGAGGTACCACAGCAGGGTAGTAAGAAGGGAAAGAGGGGAAGGAGGTAGTCAGAGACAAAGTCCTGACCAGATTTAAAATAAGCATTAATATTCTCTGTTCCATTATAGCATAATTGTTGTTGATAGACGTCACCTAGATAGTATTACATTTATTACAAATTACATTGTAAAAATAACAGCTTCATTGGGAAAAAGGAGCTAAGAACTTAGGAAATATTAACTTTCAATGATAATTTGATTTTTTTCTAGAAAAATTTAAATAATATTTTAAGAATACAAGGATACATTGTTATTTCAAGCTAAAGATAATAATGTGATGACAAAATTTGAGTAGAACAAAGCTAATTAAAATTTTAAAAATTGGGATAGCATGAAATATTAGCAAAAAGTATTGATTTTCTAAATTATCAAAATAAACCACACCACAGAACTCAACTTCCAATGTAAATTAAAGAAAAAATTCCAAGTGGGCAGCTGCCCCAAAATAAAGCACCTTTCTGTTACTATGTCACGCACATGCCACAGCATGACCCCATTGAGTGTTTAAATATGCTGTAAAAAAAGGCTTTCTTTCTTTTCTGTTCCACTCTGAGAAGCCTTAGAAAGTCCCCATGTCATCCTTGAGAAAGCTTCTTCTCATTGAGGCACAGGTTCCTTCACTCCTAGAAAAGGGTGGAAATTTAAGAACTCTCTAGAGATTAAGTATCCTCACGTTGTCAGGGAAATGAAAGTAAAGAGACATTTGTGAGTTAATAAGATGAGCTACCCTACCCTTGAGAGACAGTTCTTTACAAAGGGAAAGGGAAAGTGTTTTCAGTCCATAAGGGGCAGGTACCTGACACACCTCTAATACATCAGTCCTACTGTGGCTAACACTGTGGTGGAATTGCTGTTGCTTGGTCTGAAAGACTCAAGTACTAACAGCTGCGACCTGGAGAACCAAGATAAGAATGCCTTTGGTAGTGCCAGGGCTAAGAGATCGGAATTGTCTAGCCTCAACGAGTTCCGACCACCTGAACTCGCAAGATAGGATGAATTTCCAACTGTGATGCTGTAGGGCAGCCGGAAGTAGTGGCAGTGGCCAGATGATATCTTAGGCCTTCCCTCTTCCATCCCACAACTGGATGAGGAAGTTGGATAGATCTTATTCCTCTGGGATTCAATACATTTTCTAGGTTTTTTGACCATTCAAAGGAAGGTGACACTAAAAAAAAAAAAAAGGAGAGAGAGAGAGAGAGACACTAAATCTGACACCATACTGCGGTATCAAAGCTTAAGTTTGATTTCATTTATAAAATAAAAGAAACAAAACTGGAGTTGAACCCTAGATATGTATTGCAATAATAATATTACAAATACGACAATTTTTTATACCTACATTTTTCTATCTGCAGCATAATCTGAATAGCAATCATTTGTTAGGTTGATACATTCAACATATAAAACATGTTTCCAATTCAGTTATCACATTTCAGCTAATTTGCCTGTGAATGCCCTCCAGTGAAATATCATCAGGAACACACTCATAATTGAACAAGTTGGGTTGATTACTTGTTGCAGTGAGAGAAAGTACACCATTGAAACACTGGTTGTCTCAGGAAAAGAGTGTTACAAAGAATTTACTATAAGATTTGGGGTTGTTTACATGATTTTGGGAGGATTTAAAGAAGTGAGACTTTGCTCTGGATTAAATTCTCTTATAAAGTTAGAGCAATTTTAGTTATTTATCTTAATTAATATTACCTAGAAAGAGGGACGACTAGACCAAGGCAAATCAGTAATCAGTTAAAAATAAAAATAAAAAAGCAGCCATCACTCCTGTTGGTCAAGATAGAGAGAGATTTGGTCATTTGTGTGGTTTGGATAGGGTTTGTGTTTTGCTCTGTGTTCAGACGTGATTACAGAGTGGTCTTTTTTTTGTCTTGGTTGATAGTGTTCACAGTAGCTTTGTCTGATGTTGCTGTTCTGTGAAGTTATGTTTAACCGGAGAACACCAAGGCATAGCTGTAAATGTAAATAGCTGTAAATAGTAACACCAACAAGGCCTAGATGAAAATGCCAAGACAGGTCGAGGCTTTTCTCTCTCAAGTCTGTATAAACAATATGGCAACTTCTAATCCCAAGTGTAAGAAATAAGTGATACATAGAAGATAAGGAGTCAGGATGAGTAATGAGGTGAATATAGACTGAATAGGAGTTGGTCAAAAATAAGGGAATGGTGTTATGGGCTGAATTATGTCCCCCCAAAAAAGATATGTTGAAGTTCTTACTTCCAGGATCTCTCAAAATGTGACCTTATTTGGAAATAGGGTCATTGATGATATATATAAGAAAGTTTAGATGAGGTCAGACTGGAGGAAGAGGGGTTTCTAGTTTAATAGGACTAGCATCATTATAAGAAAACAGCCACTTGAAGACAGACACACATGGAAAGAATGACATGTGATGATGAAGGCAGAGACTGGAGTTAGGCAGCTGCACGCCAGAAAACACCAAGGATTGTTGGCAATAGCAAAAGCTGTGGAAAGCAATAAAGCATTGCCTTACAGATTTCATAGTGTAGTTCTGCCAACACCATGGTTTAAAACTTCTAGCCTTCAGAACTATGAGACAGTGAAGTTATTTTGTTTTAAGCATTCCAATGTATGGTACTATGCTATAGCAGCTCCAGGAAACTGATAGAGATGGGCTGGAATAACTCCTGACAATAATATTGTGTTTCATTGAATGACACACTCTACTGAGTGACTGCAGGTCTATCTGGTCTAAGACATCAGAGTCATCAATGATCTAATTCTGAGATTTTGGAAAAATTTGCCATTTGGGCCAATTATGAAGACAGTCGTGGCTGGATGTTCCTCTCCTAGGTTTATTTGAATCTTTTTTTTTTTTTTTAAGAAACTGCCTAATGAATGTCAGGCTTAAGATAGGTTTCCATACTGGGAAAACCTGAGACAGGGAATAGGGAATAGGCAGAACTGAGAGTATAATGACATCTCTGTTTCCCTGCTCTCTCTCTCTAACTGACCTCCTCTATGTGCAGACTGAATGTTTACCCAGGCTTCCCTGCTCCCTTGGCTCATCAATCCATCACATCTGCTGGCAGAGATAGCATCAGGAGTCCTATCTAACTTAAATTCCTCTGTATCAAGCTAACCTCACTGCAGGTCCTGTTTGATTTTAGGTCTATGTTACTACACCAAGACTCCTGCCTCGTCCCTTCATTTATGCTTTTACTTTGTATCCCAAGTGATTTTTTCATAGCTGAAGTTTTCTGGAGCCCAGTAAAATGTCTCTTATATATAAATTTACAATAATGAAAGCTTTTCCAGGGAGCAGGTTTTATGATCAATATATAGATTGCAAATGATGAAAATAAGACTTAAAGTACTGAGTGACAAGCCTAAGGTAATGAAATTAGGGAATAGTGTAGCTTAGACTTAAATCCAATCATCCAAGGTATTATCCAACAGGCTGAGGAATTCTGAGTGGACTTTCCTATTGCCTACAGCTGTATCTGACCCCAAGCACTACCACTTCTTGGTAGTGATCCCCTGTACCATGGGGAAGGTTACTCTCAGCGTAATCTAATTCCAAGCTTTTGTCTCTCTAAATTGTCCTTCCACTTAGCTGGCCAATTCCTAAATTTCTATACTGAAACAAGATGGTGGAATTAATATAAATTGAATTCATCTGTCATGACTCCCCAACTTTTGGCAGGAAGCTCATATATTTTGTTACGCTGGAGCTCTGAAAATAATTTCAAGCCCACAGAGTTGGAACTTACTCGTGTGATCTATTTGTATGAGTTTGGGTTGATTCCTCACTATAGTAAACCAAATGTAGTTCATTCAGTGTGGTATAGGGGGCATTTCTATTTCAATTTTCCCTACATTCTTGTCCCCTTTCTTTGGTAACAGATTTTGCCCTATTTGCCAAATTGATGACACATGATACAGGCTGGGCTAGTAATACAAATTATTCACTCCATGAATGCAGTTCAAAAGTCAGATTTTTGACCCAAAATGGAACCATAAAATATTTTTCATGGAATTTTAAAAAAATTGGAGCCAAGATGGAGAAACCAATTTTCTCTTTGATTGAAAAACCATCATGATAGGAATCTGGAGCCACTGGTGGCCAGATACCCTGTCCCATGGGGAGAGCTACTCTCAGAGAATGAAGCCAGTAACTCTAGAGGAAAGCAGACAGTGGAGCATTCTGGTGATGTCAGAACCTAGGTCCAGTCATACTTTCCCTTCTTAAGGCTTGATGCCTAGTTCTTCTCTGAGTTACATTAACAACTTTAGTAAATTTCTGCATTTACTTCCTATTGTTGCTGTTAAAATTGCCAAAAAAAGTTAGCGGTTTAAAACATAAATTTATTACCTTACATCTCTAGAAGTCAGAAATCCAATATGGGTGTCATTGGGCTAAAATCCTGGTGTCAGCAGGCTTGTGTTCCTTTCTGGAGTTTCTTGGGGAGAACCTACTTTCCTATCTGTTCTAACTTATGTAAGATTGCCAGCGTTCCTTGGCTTATAAACCTCTTCTATCTTCACAACCAACAATAGTGGCTGGTCGAGTCTCTCACGATTTCATCTCTCTGGTTGTTATGCTCCTGCTTCCTTCTTCTCCAAGTAAAAACTCTGGTGATTTTGCCGAGTCCTCCTGGATGATCCAGAATCATGTCCTTATTTTAATTAAGGTCCATTGATTAGCAACTTTATTCCATGGACAACTTTACTTCCCCTTTGCTGTGCAGCATAACATAGTTACAAGCTTAGGAAATTAGCATGTGGACATCTTGGTGTGGCCATTATTTTGTCTACCACAATTTCCAGTAAAAATCCCCTTTACTCAAATTAACTTTTCTGATTGTTACCACTTTCATTTAAGAAATATGAACAACAAACATGCTGTGCTATCTTGTGCTTTTCTTGCTGTCCTCTGCCTAAGACGTTCTTCTTGGAATACCTTGAGTATGCCTAATGATCCTCAGGAAACTACTCAACCTCCCTTCCTCTGTTTGTCTATTTTTTGACTTATCCAGGTAGAAAGAAGAATTCACTTTTTCTTCCAGTCATCACACATGGTTTGCACTCACCATGCTCCGTTAAAATTATTATCTTATCAATATATCTCTGTCAGGAATCTATGATTTATTTCTTGTGACAGAGACTATATGAATTATCTCCACTATATCTCCAGGTCCAACACATGAACACTTAGTTCTTAATAATGTTTGTTGGTTAATGAATTTTCTGTGGTGTGGTACCTGCTATCCATTTAAGGTTAGCATTTTTCTCATTTGATTAGAAAAATAAAATAGTTTCAATATCAGACACTAGATTTGCAAATGTTTTGTTATGCCCAGATAAACATTTTTACATAATCATTAAACAACCATTTCCCCCACTAAGACTTTACGCTAGTGCACAATAAGATTAGTCTGTCTTATATTAGTGACTGTGCTACTGATCAAATGGCAAATGGCTAATCTGATCTAGTCATTTAAATGATTAAAATAACTAGACAGCATGCAGGGTTGCTAAGATAACAGCATCAGGCCACCTGGTGATCAATTCTGATTTAGTAATTAACCATTATCATGGCCGAGAAAACCAAATTGACAAACATCAAAATCAATTGATTATATTGAGGAGCAGAAATGATGTTATAGGACAAAGGCCAACTCTTTTCTATTCTTGTCTCAGTTCCAGGGGGATGAAATGCTCCATAATGAAAACAACATGAAAACCTTTATATACAAATGCAAACAGACATGTGTGTTCTGGACCAGTGTGTCTAAAACAAAATGAATTGTGTCTTAAAAAATAGAAAAAAAAAAAGCCTCCTGTATACATGTTAGATAAATATTAGTTGTAGCCACTTGTGTGATAAATTAACATGAGTTTAATGCAATTCTTCAAAATAGACAATTGAAATAAATAATTTCAAACACATTTAAAAAAATAAAGTCTATTTCAATCATTAATAGTGGACATCCTAGTTAGTGTTGACTTCAACAATTTAGAATACTAGCTACAGGCTTGTAAACCTTGGATCTGTTGTGACAGAGTGAGTGATGTTTTAAAGGCAACTTCTAAAAACTAACATCTCTTCAAGGATCTAATACTCAGTGATCTGTCATGCCATCAAAAAATAAGTTTCAGTCATCTGGATGATTTATATTCCAGGAATACTCTAGGTTTAAAAAATGATATATATTTTGTTGGGAGGTAAAACTATATTATTCTTGGAAGAGTTGCCCAAGGGCATCCACGTGTCACTGTCTGCAGATCATCATGTGTGGCTGGAACCCCTTCCCAGAGCATAAAAGAATAGAATTCCTATTCCCTCCAGCTCCAGGACATTTGGTAGTGCACTGCACACAGATTTGGACAGCATGACCTTCTGTGAATGTCAAAGAGAGACAATCTATTCAAACAATCTTTTTTCCAACTAATCCTTTTAGAGTCAATTCATAATTATTCATATCTTTTAAAAATGTAAGAATCCATTGTTTAAACAGTGCAGTCATTCTTTGTGAAATGTCAATTGAGGCAGAAGCAACAGGAAAGAAAAATATTCAGTCATGTTACTATCATACTCATCTTAAAAACTAAGGCAAAGTCAGAGGGAGGGGATCTTGATCAGGCAATTTCTCTAGTTTTAACAAGTGTGAACATTATAACACTGCTGTGTACGGGGACTGTACTTTATCTTACATTGCAAATAGCCTAAAGGAAATGTTAATTGATCACAGAATGAGACATTCCATTTAAAATTAGGTCAGTATAAGCAAGCACTGCTGCCATGTTGAGCTGCTACAAAGATGGCATTAACAATGTAACCTACATGAGGGACTTCCACCAAGATGGCCAAAAAGGAACAGCTCTGGAGCGCAGTTCCCAGTGAGAGTGACGCAGAAGGCAAGTGATCTCCACATTTCCAACCAAGGTACCAGGTTCATCTCAATGGGGTTGGTTGGACAGCAGGTATAGCCCAAGGAGGGCAAACTGAGGCAGGGTGGGGTGCTGCCTCACCCGGGAAGTGCAATGGGCCGGAGAACCCCACCCCCAACCAACAGAGGCCTTCAGAGACTTTTCCTGTCACTCAGACACTCCAGTTCAGATACTGTTCTTCTCTTACAGTCTTTATAGCTCACAGACCAGGAGATACCTGCTGGTCCAACAGGTGCCATGGGTTTCCAGCAAAGAACTGGGTAGCCATTTCAGCTGGCACCACAGGTTTCCAGCACAAATCTGGGCGGCTATTTCAGCTGGCACCTGGAACACCTGCCAGAGCTGCCCATTCCTCTGAATAAAGGGGGCTGAAGAAAGTGAACCAAGTGATCTGGCTCAGTGGATCACATCCCCACAAAAACCAGCAAACTGAAACCCACTGACTTGAGAGTTTTGCAGCCAGCACAGCAGTTTTAGCTCGATCTGGGACAGTCAAGCTTGGTGGGGGGAAGGACATTCACCATTACCAAGGCAGTCCACCATTACTGAGGCAGTTGCCATTACCAAGGCAGTCTGCCATTACTGAGGCAGTTCTAACCTTACCTATATAAACAAAATCACAAGGAAGTTTACACAGCAGCTGGGCGGAGCCCGCAGCAGCTCAGCAATGCCTCTGCAGGCAGACTGTGACTAGACTCCCTCCTTGCTGGTCCAGGCATCTCTGAAAAAAGGCAGCAGCCCATCAGGGACTTATAAATAAAGCCCCACCTTGCCAGGACAGAGCACCTGGGAAAATGGGCGGTTGTGAGTTCCCTGCTGCAGACTTAAATATCCCTGCCCAGCAGACCTGGAGGGAGCAATAGAGCTCCTACCCCAGCACTTGAGCTCTGATAACGGACAGACTGACTCCTCAAGTGGTTCCCTGACCTCCATATATCCAAAGATGCACCTTATACAGGAGAGGTCTGGCTGACATCTGACGGGTACTCTTCTGGGATGAAGCTACCAGAGGAAGGAATAGGCAGCAATCCTTGCTGTTCTGCATGGGTGATTCCCAAGCAAGCAGGATCTGGAATGTACCTCCAGCAGTCCTGCAGCAGAGGGGCCTGACTTCGAAAAGGAAAAAAAAAAAAAAAACAAAGAAATAGCTTCAACATTTACAGAAAGGACATCCACTCAGAGACCCCATCTGAAAGTCACCAACTTCAAAGACCAAAGGTAGATAAATCCACAAAGATGGGAAGAAACCAGCAAAAAAAGGATGAAATCACCAAAAACCAGAATGCCTCACCCCATCCAAGGGATCAAACTCCTCACAATCAAGGAAACAAAACTGGATAGAGAATGACTTTGATGAATTGACAGAAGCAGGCTTCAGAAGATGGGTAATAACAAACTTCTCTGAGCTAAAGGAACATGTCCTAACCCAATGCAAGAGAACTAAGAACCTTGAAAAAAGGTCAGATGAAATGCTAACTAGAATAACTAGCTTAGAAAAGAATATGAACAACTTGATGGAGCTTAAAAACACAGCACAAGAACTTCAGGAAACATACACAAGTTTCAATAGCCAAATGGATCAAGCAGAAGAAAGGATATCGAGATTGAAGACCAACTCAATGAAATAAAATGAGAAGGCAAAATCAGAGAAAATAGAGTGAAAGAAATGGACAAAACCTCCAGGAAATATGGGATTACATGAAAGACCAAATCTATATTTGATTAGTGTACCTGAATGTGATGGGGTGACGAATGCAAGTTGGAAAACACTCTTCAGGAATTATACAGGAGAACTTCCTCAACCTAGCAAGGCAGGCCAACATTCAAATCCAGGAAATACAGAGAACACCACAAAGATGTTCCTCAAGAAGAGCAACCCCAAGAATATAATCATCAGATTCATCAGGGTTGAAATGAAGGAAAAAATGCTATGGACAGCCAGAGAGAAGCATTGGGTTACCCACAAAGTGAAGCCCACTGGACTCAAGCAGATCTCTTGGCAGAAATCCTACAAGCCAGAAGAGAATGGGGGCCAATATTCAACATCTTTAAAGAAAAGAACTTTCAACCTAGAATTTCATATCCAACCAAACTAAGCTTCATAAATGAAGCAGAAATAAAATCCTTTATGGACAAGCAATTGCTGAGAGATTTTGTCACCACCAGGCCTGCCTTACAAGAGCTCTGAAGGAAGCACTAAACATGGAAAGGAACAACCAGTACCAGCCACTGAAAAAATATACCAAATGATAAAGAGCATCAACACAATGAAGAAACTGTGTCAACTAATGGTCAAAACAACTAGCTAGTATCAAAATGGCAAGATCAAATCCACACATAACAATATTAACCTTAAATGTAAATGGACTAAATGCCCCAATCAAAAGACACAGACTGGCAAATTGGATAAAGTCAAGACCCATTCATGTGCTGTATTCAGGAGACCCATCTAACGTACAAAGACACACATAGACTCAAAATAAAGGGATGGAAGAAGATTTACCAAGCAAATGGAGAACAAAAAAAAAAAAGCAGGGGTAGCAATCCTAGTCTCTGATAAAACGAATTTTAAACCAACAAAGATCTAAAGAGACAAAGAAGGGCACTATATAATGGTAAAGGGATCAATGCAACAAGAAGAGCTAACTATCCTAAATATTTATGCACTCAAAACAGGAGCATCCAGATACATAAAGCAAGTTCTTAATGACCTACAAAGAGACTTAGTCTCCCATGCAACAACAGTGGGACAATTTTTTTTTTTAATTTTTTATTGGATTTTAGGTTTTGGGGTACATGAGCAGAGCATGCAAGACAGTTGCGTAGGTACACACATGGCAGTGTGCTTTGCTTTTCTTCCCCCTTCACCCACATTTGGCATTTCTCCCCAGGCTATCCCTCCCCACCTCCCCGTCCCACTGGCCCTCCCCTTTTCCCCCCAATAGACCCCAGTGTTTAGTACTCCCCTTTCTGTGTCCATGTGTTCTCATTTTTCATCACCCACCTATGAGTGAGGATATGCGGTGTTTCATTTTCTGTTCTTGTGTCAGTTTGCTGAGGATGATGTTTTCCAGATTCATCCATGTCCCTAAAAACGACACAAACTCATCATTTCTGATTGCTGCATAATATTCCATGGTGTATATGTGCCACATTTTTCCAATCCAGTCTATTATCAATGGGCATTTGGGTTGATTCCAGGTCTTTGCTATTGTAAACAGTGCTGCAATGAACATTCGTGTACATGTGTCCTTATAGTAGAACGATTTATAGTCTTTTGGATATATACCCAGTAATGGGATTGCTGGGTCAAATGGAATTTCTATTTCTAAGGCCTTGAGGAATCGCCACACTGTCTTCCACAATGGTTGAACCAATTTACACTCCCACCAACAGTGTAAAAGTGTTCCTTTTTCTCCACATCCTCTCCAGCATCTGTTGTCTCCAGATTTTTTAATGATCGCCATTCTAACTGGCGTGAGATGGTATCTCAATGTGGTTTTGATTTGCATCTCTCTGATGACCAGTGACGATGAGCATTTTTTCATATGATTGTTGGCCTCATATATGTCTTCTTTCGTAAAGTATCTGTTCATATCCTTTGCCCACTTTTGAATGGGCTTGTTTGTTTTTTTCCTATAAATCTGTTTGAGTTCTTTGTAAATTCTGCATATCAGCCCTTTGTCAGATGGGTAAACTGCAAAAATTTTTTCCCATTCTATTGGTTGCCGATCCACTCTAGTGACTGTTTCTTTTGCCGTGCAGAAGCTGTGGAGTTTCATTAGGTCCCATTTGTCTATTTTGGCTTTTGTTGCCAATGCTTTTGGTGTTTTGGTCATGAAGTCCTTGCCTACTCCTATGTCCTGAATGGTTTTGCCTAGATTTCCTTCTAGGGTTTTTATGGTGCCAGGTCTTATGTTTAAGTCTTTAATCCATCTGGAGTTAATTTTAGTGTAAGGTGTCAGGAAGGGGTCCGGTTTCTGCTTTCTGCACATGGCTAGCCAGTTTTCCCAACACCATTTGTTAAACATGGAATCCTTTCCCCATTGCTTGTTTTTGTCAGGTTTATCAAAGATTGTATAGTTGTATGTATGTTGTGTTGCCTCCGGTGCCTCTGTTTTGTTCCATTGGTCTATATCTCTGTTTTGGTACCAGTACCATGCTGTTTTGATTACTGTAGCCTTGTAGTATAGTTTGAAATCCGGTAGTGTGATGCCCCCCGCTGTGTTCTTTTTGCTTAGAATTGACTTGGCTATGCGGGCTCTCTTTTGGTTCCATATGAAGTTCATGGTGGTTTTTTCCAGTTCTGTGAAGAAAGTCAATGGTAGCTTGATGGGGATAGCGTTGATTCTGTAAATTACTTTGGGCAGTATAGCCATTTTCACGAATTAATTCTTCCTAACCATGAACATGGAATGTTTCTCCATCTGTTTGTGTCCTTTCTGATTTCGTTGAGCAGTGGTTTGTAGTTCTCCTTGAAGAGGTCTCTTACGTTCCTTGTGAGTTGTATTCCAAGGTATTTTATTCTTTTTGTAGCGATTGCAAATGGCAGTTTGCTCTTGATTTGGCTTTCTTTAAGTCTGTTATTGGTGTAGACGAATGCTTGTGATTTTTGTACATTGATTTTATATCCTGAGACTTTGCTGAAGTTGCTTATCAGTTTCAGGAGTTTGGGGGCTGAGGCGATGGGGTCTTCTAGGTATAGTATCATGTCGTCTGCAAATAGAGACAATTTGGCTTCCACCTTTCCTATTTGAATACCCTTTATTTCTTTTTCTTGCCTGATTGCTCTGGCTAGAACTTCCAGTACTATATTGAATAGGAGTGGTGAGAGAGGGCATCCTTGTCTAGTGCCAGATTTTAAAGGGAATGTTTCCAGTTTTTGCCCATTCAGTATGATATTGGCTGTTGGTTTGTCATAAATAGCTTTTATTACTTTGAGATACGTTCCATCGATACCGAGTTTATTGAGGGTTTTTAGCATAAAGGGCTGTTGAATTTTGTCAAATGCCTTCTCTGCATCAATTGAGATAATCATGTGGTTTTTGTTTTTGGTTCTGTTTATGTGGTGAATTACGTTGATAGACTTGCATATGTTGAACCAGCCTTGCATCCCTGGGATGAATCCTACTTGATCATGATGAATAAGTTTTTTGATTTGCTGTTGCAATCGGCTTGCCAATATTTTATTGAAGATTTTTGCATCTATGTTCATCATGGATATTGGCCTGAAGTTTTCTTTTCTCATTGGGTCTCTGCCGGGTTTTGGTATCAGGATGATGTTGGTCTCATAAAATGATTTGGGAAGGATTCCCTCTTTTTGGATTGTTTGAAATAGTTTTAGAAGAATGGTACCAGCTCCTCCTTGTGTGTCTGGTAGAATTCGGCTGTGAACCCGTCTGGACCTGGGCTTTTTTTATGTGGTAGGCTCTTAATTGCTCCCTCAACTTCAGACCTTGTTATTGGTTTATTCATAGTTTCAGCTTCCTCCTGGTTTAGGCTTGGGAGGACACAGGAGTCCAGGAATTTATCCATTTCTTCCAGGTTTACTAGTTTATGTGCATAGAGTTGTTTGTAATATTCTCTGATGATGGTTTGAATTTCTGTGGAATCTGTGGTGATTTCCCCTTTATCATTTTTTATTGCATCTATTTGGTTGTTCTCTCTTTTATTTTTAATCAATCTGGCTAGTGGTCTGTCTATTTTGTTGATCTTTTCAAAAAACCAGCTCTTGGATTTATTGATTTTTTGAAGGGTTTTTCCTGTCTCAATCTCCTTCAGCTCAGCTCTGATCTTAGTTATTTCTTGTCTTCTGCTGGGTTTTGAGTTTTTTTGATCTTGCTCCTCTAGCTCTTTCAATTTTGACGATAGGGTGTCAATTTTGGATCTCTCCATTCTCCTCATATGGGCACTTATTGCTATATACTTTCCTCTAGAGACTGCTTAAATGTGTCCCAGAGGTTCTGGCAGGTTGTGTCTTCGTTCTCATTGGTTTCGAAGAACTTCTTTATTTCTGCCTTCATTTCGTTGTTTACCCAGTCAACATTCAAGAGCCAGTTGTTCAGTTTCCATGAAGCTGTGCAGTTCTGGGTCGGTTTCTGAATTCTGAGTTCTAACTTGATTGCACTATGGTCTGAGAGGCTGTTTGTTATGATTTCAGTTGTTTTCCATTTGTTGAGCAGTGCTTTACTTCCAATTATATGGTCAATTTTAAAGTAGGTGTGATGTGGTCCTGAGAAAAATGAATATTCTGTGGATTTGGGGTGGAGAGTTCTGTAAATGTCTATCAGGTTTGCTTGCTCCAGGTCTGAGTTCAAGCCCTGGATATCCTTGTTGATTTTCAGTCTGGATGATCTGTCTAATATTGACAGTGTAGTGTTAAAGTCTCCCACTATTACTGTGTGGGAGTCTAAGTCCTTTTGTAAGTCATTAAAAAGTTGCCTTATGTATCTGGGTGCTCCTGCATTGGGTCCATATATGTTTAGGATCGTTAGCTCTTCTTGTTGTATCGATCCTTTTACCATTATGTAATGGCCTTCTTTGTCTCTTTTGATCTTTGTTGCTTTAAAGTCTATTTTATCAGAGATGAGAATTGCAACTCCTGCTTTTTTTTGCTTTCCATTAGCTTGGTAAATCTTCCTCCATCCCTTTATTTTGAGCCTTTGTGTATCCTTGCATGTGAGATGGGTTTCCTGGATACAGCACACTGATGGATTTTGGATTTTTATCCAATTTGCCAGTCTGTGCCTTTTGATTGGTGCATTTAGTCCATTTACATTTAGGGTTAATATTGTTATGTGTGAATTTGATACTGCCATTTTGATTCTAAGTGGCTGTTTTGCCTATTAGTTGTTGTAGATTCTTCATTATGTTGAAGCTCTTTAGCATTCAGTGTGATTTTGGAATGGCTGGTACTGGTTGATCCTTTCTATGTGTAGTGCCTCTTTTAGGAGCTCTTGTAAAGCAGGCCTGGTGGTGACAAAATCTCTGAGTACTTGCTTGTTCACAAAGGATTGTATTTTTCCTTCACTTCTGAAGCTCAGTTTGGCTGGATATGAAATTCTGGGTTGAAAGTTCTTTTCTTTAAGGATGTTGAATACTGGCCCCCACTCTCTTCTGGCTTGTAGTGTTTCTGCCGAGTGATCTGCTGTGAGTCTGATGGGCTTCCCTTTGTGGGTGACCCGACCTTTCTCTCTGGCTGCCCTTAGTATTCTCTCCTTTATTTCAACCCTGTTGAATCTGACGATTATGTGCCTTGGGGTTGCTCTTCTTGCGGAATATCTTTGTGGTGTTCTCTGTATTTCCTGCAATTGAGTGTTGGCCTGTCTTGCTAGGTGGGGGAAATTTTCCTGGATGATGTCCTGAAGAGTATTTTCCAGCTTGGATTCATTCTCTTCGTCCCCTTCTGGTACACCTATCAAACGTTGGTTAGATCTTTTCACATAGTCCCACATTTCTTGGAGACTTAGTTCATTCCTTTTTGTGCTTTTTTCTCTGATCTTGGTTTCTCGTTTTATTTCATTGAGTTGGTCTTCGACTTCAGATATTCTCTCCTCTGCTTGGTCAGTTCGGCTATTGAAACTTGTGTTTGCTTCGCGAAGTTCTCGTATTGTGTTTTTCAGCTCCTTTAATTCATTCATATTCCTCTCTAAGTTATCCATTCTTGTTATCATTTCCTCGAATCTTTTTTCAAATCTTTTTTCAAGGTTCTTAGTTTCTTTGCATTGATTTAATACATGATCTTTTAGCTCACAAAGGTTTCTCATTTTCCATCTTCTGAAGTCTAATTCCGTCATTTCGTCACAGTCATTCTCCATCCAGCTTTGTTCCCTTGCTGGTGAGGAGTTTTGGTCCTTTCTAGGAGGCGAGGTGTTCTGGTTTTGGGTGTTTTCCTCCTTTTTGCGCTGGTTTCTTCCCATCTTTGTGGATTTTTCCGCTGGTCATCTGCATAGTTGCTGACTTTTCGATTGGGTCTCTGAGTGGACACCCAGAATGTTGATGATGAAGTATTTCTGTTGCTTGATTTTCCTTCTACTAGTCTAGCCCCTTCACTGTACGACTGCTGAGGTCCGCTCCAGACCCTGCTTGTCTGGGGTGCACCTCTAGCAGCTGTGGCACAGCGAGGGATGCTACCAGTTTCTTTTTCTGCTATCTTTGTCCCAGGATGATGCCTGCCTAATGTCAGTCTTTTGGATATAGAGGGGTCAGGGAGCTGCTTGAGGAGACAGTTTGTACTTTATAGGGGTTTAATTGCTGAGCTGTGCGCTCTGTTGTTCCTTCAGGGCTGTTAGGCTGCTGTGTTTGATTCTGCTGCAACAGAGCTCATTAAAAAACCTTTTTTTTTTTCCCCTCAAATGCTCTGTGTTGAGGGGTTTGGGCTTTATTTTTGGATGTTCGATGAGGTGTCCTGCCCAGCTAGAAGGCAGACTAGCCACTGTTTGGCTGCCGAGGCTCCACCCTGCTGTTGTGTGATTCGCCCTGTTCCTACCCGCTCTGCTGTGGTCTCCGCCACGCCCTGCGGCAGAGTCTCTTCATTGTAGCATGTTGCCTCAGCAATGGCAGGCTGCGTCAGCAGTGGGCGTGTATCTCAGTAGGGACGTGTTGCCTCGGCAACAGCTGGCTGCGTCAGCAGTGGGCGTGTAACTCAGTTGGGGCGCGTTGCCTCGGCAATGGCTGGCTGCGTCAGCAGTGGGCGTGTATCTCAGTTTGGGCAGGTTGCCTCGGTAGTGGTGGACGCCCCTCCCCCACAGAGCGTCTCGGGCTGTCTGCTCGGGATAGTTTGAAATCGCGGTTTTGTTCGTCCCACTGGGTATCCCAAACGATCTGTCCCTACAATCCCCTGGGCTGGGCTTCTGTCCAAGTCTCGTTCAGTCTCAAGTCCAGCCCTCTCAAGTCTCAGGTTGCCGGTTCAACAAGGCACCCGGACAAGCGTGCCCTGTGGGGATTGCTGGGTAGGGCCGGCCGCCACCGCCCCGGCTGCTGGCGTCCCGTGTCTTTTTTATACTTGGGAGTTTCCCCGTTCTGTGGGCAACAAAGATCAGTCTGGAAATGCAGCTCAGACTCACCGTTTGCGGATTCAACACGAGCTCCAATCCTGGGTTGTTCTCACAGCGCCATCTTGAGTCCTCCTCCTCCAGTGGGAGACTTTTATACTCCACTGTCAATAACAGATCAACAAGACAGAAAATTAACAAGGATATCCAGGACTTGAACTCAGATCTGGACCAAGTGGACCTAATAGATGGAGACATCTACAGAACTCTCCACCCCAAATCCACAGAATATACATTCTTTTCAGCACCGCATTGCACTTACTCTAAAACTGACCACATCATTGGAAGTAAATCACTCGTCAGCAAATGCAAAAGAACAGAAATAATAACATCCAGTCTCTCAGACCACAGTGCAATCAAATTAGAACTCAGGATTAAGAAACTCACTCAAAAACCACACAACTGCATGGAAACTGAACAACCTGCTCCTGAATGACTACCAGATAAATAATGAAATGAAGGCAGAAATAAAGATGTTCTTCAAAATCAATAAGAATGAAGACACAATGTACCAGAATCTCTGGGACACATTTAAAGCCGTGTCTAGAGGGAAATTTATAGCACTAAATGCCCACATGATAAGTGAGGAAAGATCTAAAATCAACACCCTATTATCACAATTAAAAGAAGTAGAGGAGCAAGATCAAACAAATTCAAAAGCAAGCAGAAGACAAAAAACTAAAATCAGAGCAGAACTGAAGGAGATAGAGACATACAAAAAAAAACCTTCAAAACACAGTAAATTCAGGAGCTGGTTTTTTAAAAAGATCAACAAAATAGATACACTGCTAGCCAGACTAATAAAACAGAAAAGAGAGAAGAATCAAATAGATGCAATAAAAAATGATAAAGGGGTTATCACCACCGATTCCACAGAAATACAAACTGCAGTCAGAGATTACTAAAAACAACTCTATGCATGTAAACCAGTAAACCTGGAAGAAATGGATAAATTCCTGGATAGCTGCACCCTCCCAAGACTAAACCAGGAAGAAGTTGAAACCCTGAATAGACCAATAACAAGGTCTGAAGTTGAGGCAGCAATTAATAGCCTACCAACAAAAAAAGTCCAGGTCCAGATGGGTTCACAGCTGAATTCTACCAGACATACAAAGAGGAGCTGGTATCATTCTTTCTGAAATTATTCCAAACAATAAAAAAGAGGGAATTCTCCCTAACTCATTTTATGAGACCAAAATCGTCCTGTTACCAAAACCTGGCAGAGACACAACACAACTTAAAAAGAAAATTTCAGGGCAATATCTATGATGAACATCAATGTAAAAATCTTCAATAAAATACTGGCAAACTGAATGCAATAGCACATCAAAAAGCTTATCCATCATGATCAAGTAGGCTTCATCCCTGGGATGCAAGCCTGGTTCAACATATGCATATCTATAAACGTAATCCATCATATAAACAGAACTGAAGACAAAAACCACATGGTCACCTCAATAGATGCAGAAAAGACCTTTGATAAAATTCAACAGCCCTTTCTACTAAAAACTCTTAATAAACTAGGTATCGATGGAATGTATCTCAAAACAATAAAAGCTATTTATGAAAAACTCACAGCCAATATCATACTGAATGGGCAAAAGCTGGAAGCATTCCCTTTGAAAACTGGCACTAGACAAGTGTGCCCTCTCTCACCATTCCTACTCAACATAGTATTGGAAGTCCTCGCCAGAGCTATCAGGCAAAAAAAAAAAAAAAAAAAAATGTACTCAATTAGGAAAAGAGGAAGTCAAACAGCCTCTATTTGCAGATGACATGATTATATATTTAGAAGACTCCATCATCTCAGCCCAAAATCTCCTTAAGATGACAAGCAACATCAGCAAAGTCTCAGGATATAAAATCAATGTGCAAATATTACAAGCATTCCTATACACCAATAACAGACAAACAGAGAGCCAAATTATGTGTGAAATCCCGTTCACAATTGCTACAGAGAGTAAAATACCTAGGAATACAACTAACAAAGAATGTGAAGGGCCTCTTCAAGGAGAACTACAAACCACTGCTCAAGGAAATAAGAGAGGACACAAACAGATGAAAAAACATTCCATGCTCATGATTAGGAAGAATCAATAGCGGGAAAATGGCCATACTGTTCAAAGTAATTTATAGATTCAATGCTATTGCCATCAAGCTACCATTGACCTTCTTCACTGAACTGGAAAAAAACATTTTAAACTTCATATGAAACCAAAAAAGAGTCTACATAGCCAAGAAAATCCTAAGGAAAAAAAAAGCTGAAGGCATCACACTACCTGATTTAAAACTATATTACAAGGCTACAGTAATCAAAACAGCATGGTACTGGTATCAAAACAGCATGGTACTGGTACCAAAACAGAGAATAGACTAGTGGAACAGAACAGAGGCCTCAGAAGTAATGCCACACATCTACAATCATCTGATATTTGATAAACCTGATAAAAACAAGCAATGGGGGAAGGATTCCCTGTTTAATTAATGGTGTTGGGAAAACTGGCTAACCGTGTGCAGAAAGTTGAAACTGGACCCCTTCCTTACACCTTATACAAAAATTAACTCCAGATGGATTAAAGATTTAAATGTAAGACCTAACACCATAAAAACCCTAGAAGAAAACCTAGTCAATCTATTCAGGACATAGGCATAGGCAAGAACTTCATTACTAAAACACTGAAAGCAATGGCAACAAAAGCCAAAATAGGCAAATGAGATAGAATTAAACTCCAGAGCTTCTGTACAACAAAAGAAACAATCATTAGGGTGAACCAGCAACCAACAGAATGGGAAAAAACTTTTGCAAGCTATTCATCTGACAAAGAGCTAATATCCAGACTCTACAAAGAACTAAAACAAATTTACAAGAAAAAAACAAACCCCATCAAAAAGTGGGCAAAGGATATGAACAGACACTTTTCAAAAGAAGACATTTATGCAACCAACAAACATGAAAAAATGCTCATCATCATTGGTCATTAGAGAAATGCAAATCAAAAGCACAATGAGATACCATCTCATGTCAGTTAGAATGGGGATCATTAAAACATCAGGAAACAACAAAGGCTGGAGAGGAAGTGGAGTAAAAGGAACACTTTCACACTGTTGGTGGGAGTGTAAATTAGTTCAATCATTGTGGAATACAGTGTGGCAATTCTTCAAGGATCTAGAAATAGAAATGCCATTTGATCCAGCAATCCCATTACTGGATATGTACCCATAGGATTATAAATTGTTCTATTAAAAAGACACATGCACACGTATGTTCATTGCAGCACTGTTTAGGATAGCAAAGACTTGGAACCAATCCAAATGCCCATCAATGATAGACTGGATAAAGAAAATGTGGCACATATATACCATGGAATACTATGCAGCCATAAAAAAGGATGAGTTCATGTCCTTTGCAGGGACATGGATGAATCTGGAAACCATCATTCTCAGCAAACTGACACAAGAACAGAAAACCAAACACCATATGTTCTCACTCATAAGTGGGTTTTGAAGAATAAGAACTCACGGACACAGTAAGGGGAACATCACACACTGGGGTCTGTTGGGGTTGGAGGGGTAAGGGTGGGATAGCAGGGGGTGGGGAGATTGGGGAAGGATAACATTAGGAAAAATACCTAGGTGACGTGGGGATGGAGACAGCAAACCACTATGGCATGTGTATACCTATAACAATTCTGTAAGATCTGCACATGTACCCCAGAACTTAAAGGATAATAAAAAAAATGTAATCTACATAAATGACCCTTTTGAATTGTGCAGGCCATGTGACCTTTAAGGAAACACATGAATGCATGATTTAAAATATGAAAAGGCTACAATCTAAATAAACTTCAAAGAATATATCACTATAAAATCCACTATATGATGTCTGTGTGTATACATTTATATATCAGTATATTTATGTATCCATATGTTTATGTCTATATTATATGATTTTTCACCCACATTTTACAAGTTGTGTATCCTTGGGCATCTTTTGAACCTCTCTATGCCTTCATCTATAATATGGTGATGATAATAATAGTGTCAACCTCATAGTAATCTAATTAATCTAGTTAACAGTAAAGCACTAAGTAGGCATTGTACATTCATTTACACATATCTGCTTATCCTCAGAGAAGAGCTCTGGAAGAATAATCAAGAAGCTTGTGTCAGTGTTTACCTCTGCGAAGGAATGGTGAAATGGAGTAAGGGATAGGAGGGAAAATCTGTTTCATTGTATACACTTTAATATTGTTTGAATTATTCTCCTTTTTGTCAAATTTCTTCAAGTGTTTTTCAAACATTAACAAAACTAAGTCAAAAGTTGATAAGGCATACTTTTAGTGTTCCCTTTGAAATGTGGTTCCCTTTCTCCCACTTGGCCTCTCACGTTCTCTACCTACAGCCTATGAGTCTAGAGGCAGAACTAGAATTCTGGGCAGCCCTTCATCCATCCTTTTTACTTACCGTGCTACCACAAATAATTGCAAAGTTCCTGTCCTATGTCTCAGCCCCTCCAAGCCTAAGATGTCAGCTAATTAATGCAACAAACTGATCTACCCTGATGCTTCAGGAGGAAATTGGAGCACGGTCCCAAGGTTTCACATGGATATTTCATCCAAAGTTTCCTAGAACAATGCTCCTAATTGTTTCATCTGACCTATTAATGTCCCAAATAAAAAAGATTTCAGATGAGATCTGGCGTGTTCAGGGTGACATGGTCATAGACTCAAATAACAAAGATTTCAGGAGAACAGCCCAGTGAGCAGAATCATTTGGTACTCTGAGCAAATGTTAGCAAATTACTATTAGCAGTGCTAAAAAATCATTCAGACATATTTAATATGTTTTAAATGTTCAGCAGAGAAAAAAATGTTTCATTTCTGAGTAAGCTATGAAGGAGCAGTTCTGTCAGAAGCCACTTAAACAATTGCAGGACCTGCAGTCACAAAAATTCTATGGTACTCTAAAGACTCATAGAACAGACAAGGCAGATAAGAATTTTGATTGAATAACCAACTGTAAGGTGCCTGAGTGGGACTTGGAAGGAATTTGATTCTGACTGGAAAGTGCACATGTTGCAGAGGCTACTGACATGTTCTTTCTTGATGTTAACACATGAGGATAAAACTGGATATCTAGTTATATCTAGAAATCTAGATAACCATGAGGATAAAAATAATTGGGAGCAAGAAGTAGCACCAATCAAGGTATATATTTTATATGTATTATATTTAGTTATCATGATGATCTTTTAAAAAGATATATATTTTTTTTTACATGGGGAAACTCAAGTTCAAAAGAGTTAAATCATCTTTTCCAATGTCACACATTTAGTAAATGGTGTGGCGCTGAACACAGGTAATCTTATTCTAGAGCCCAAATCTTGTCTACCAGTGAAAGACTAAGCTTGTGATAAACATGGAAATATACCACTTGTTTCCTCTTTAAAGCATATCCTTAAAGGAGAGTCTTACGCCCCAGTTGCTGAGTGTGCGGTAGGCAAGCATCCTTCAACATCAGCCTTTCAGAAATTACCTTAGCTAGAGTGAGCTGCTTCACCCAACGTTGTGTCCTTTTTGGGTAAATCTACTCTACAACAGATGGAAGCAGGGTTATGAGGAACCAGCTATTTCTTCCCAAAAGAGGAAAACTGATGAGCTCTTTTAGCTCTAAAGCATGATGCAGGGCCTACATTATAGCTCAACCTCCCCCCAGCCCAATCAATCCTGCTTCCCCCACCTCATGTCCTTCTATATGGGCTGATTCTCCTTAATCTCCTACATGCTAAGTACCAGCTATGATTCTGCTTCCTAAAGAACCCGATCTTCTATAAGGAAATATGCTTAATCGCTCTGAAAAAAATATTCTATGAAAAATTGCTCAGGATTGGCAACAAAGAAATTATTTTTCTACAGTAAGAATCAGCGACTATTTTCTATGGTTCTTAAGTCAAACTATATAATTATCCGGGAGCTTTTAACCATATAATTATTTATGAGCTTTTAAGATATTGATGCCAGGGCACCAGTTCAGATTATTTGAATCATAATATCTGGTGGAATTCAAGGAATTCAAGGAATTTCAAAAGGAGAGACAGCTAACTGTGCAATAAAAATTCATGTTTTCCCTTCATGCAAAATAATTGCCCCACCAAGAACTACTTTTCTCATATTTGGTTGTATCTAAATAGGGCATTAGACGAATGATCAATGGAATGAGAGCAGAAGTGATGTATGTATCTTCTGGTTGAAGGTGACTAAGGTGTCAATGTGCCATTTCCATTCATTCTTCCTTCAGGCTGGTTAGATGAAGAAGTACCTAGACCTCTAGAGCAGGGATCTCCATCCCCTGATCATAGATCTCTAGCTACCAGTCCATGGCCTGTTAGGAAATGGCCTGCACAGCAGGAGGTGAGGGGTGGGTGAATAAGAGAAGCTTCATCTGTATTTACAGCTGCTTTCTATCGCTCTCATTACCATCTGAGTACCACCTCCTGTCAGATCAGCAGAAGCATTACATTCTTATAAAAACACAAATCCTATTGTGAACTGTACATATGAGAGATCTAGGTTGTGTGCTTCTTATGAGAATCTAATGTCTGATGATCTGTGTCCCGTCACCCCCAGATGAGACATTTAGTTGCAGTAAAACAAGAGCAGGGCTCTCACTAATTCTACATTATGGTGAGTTGTATAGTTATTTTGTTATATATTTCAATGTAATAATAATAGAACTAAAGTGCACAATAAATGTAATGTGCTTAAATCATCTCCAAACCATCCCTCGCCCCTGGTCCATGGAAAAATTGTACTCCACAAAACCGGTCCCTGGTGCCAAAAAGGTCAGGGACTGCTGCTCTAGAGGATAGAAAAGGGATAAGATGGAGCTCCAATTCCTGAAGCACTGCATGAGGGAAAGTCCATGACTATCTAAAATACTTTCACTGGACAGATATATGGGGGAGAAATCACTTCTATCATGTTAAGTCACTTTACCTCAGGAAATTAGGTTATAGGAACTAGCATTACTCTAATACACGAAGCACCAAGTTTTGACTCCAGCATTAAGTTAAGTTGCCTCTTAGCACCTAGGCTACTACTAATATGTACTGTCAGTCTTGAAAATGGTATGGAATCTCAAGTATGTTCTATGTAACATTATTTCTGCAAATGTTTTGGGAATTCTACATACGAATTAATTTGGGCAATATTGTATACCACAGTAGTATATTAACCACTCTGAGAAACTGCAGCTTAATTTTGTTTAAT
This sequence comes from Callithrix jacchus, assembly GCF_049354715.1. Lineage (NCBI taxonomy): Eukaryota > Metazoa > Chordata > Mammalia > Primates > Cebidae > Callithrix > Callithrix jacchus. The sequence goes on along the minus strand of NC_133513.1, from coordinate 82,908,148 downwards.
ATGGAACTCCCATAAAACAAATCTACTTTATAAAATTCCAAATTAGACTTTCAAACTGAAGATTTTCAAGCCATATTTTTTGCAGTGATAGCCACATAACAGCTTCCTGCAAAATATGCCAAGATTTGCTTTTCCATCAGAATAATATAGGAAATCCAATTTTTATTCTATGTTGCCTAATTTCCAATTACTTTTAACTTTATATTTGAAATATTGTTTACTATAAGGAAGGAATACCAAATACATAGAATAGTGAAGTGTACAGTATAATGAGCTCTAGTTTCAAAAATTACAACTCTTGGGCAATCTCATTTTACTTTTTTTTTTAGTTTTTAATTAATTTATTTTAATAGCTTTGTTGAGGTGTAATAGATTTGCAAAAATTGTGCATCTTTGATGTATACAATTTGAGGAGTTTGGACCATGTTAGTTGAATGACTCTTGGTCATTTTATGTATTTCTCTACCTATTTTCTCCAAACCATCAGGTTATCCTGAAAAGAATATCAAATATTATATTATTTTACTTGTAAAAGTTTTATCAAGAATCTCTAAAATTCTTTTAAATCTGTAAGACTGTTTTAGTGAGACTTATTGAGGTATAATTCACATGCAGTGAAATTTACCCTTTTTGATGTTCATTTCCATTTTTTGAGCCATATATACATCATGTAAACATCATTAAAATTAAGACATACAACATTTCCATCATACCAAAAAATTCGTTTATGCCCCTTAGTACTCAGTCTTCCTCCTGCTCCAGCACCACTGATCTGTTTTCTGCCTCAATAGTTTTGCTGTTTTTAGAATGCCACATGAATAGAATCACAGTAGCCTTTTGAATCTGGCTTTTCACCTAGCACAATGCTTTTGAGATTCATTCATGCTGTTGCATGCATCAATAGCTTATCCCTTTTAATTGCTGTGTAGGAATCCAGTTTTATAGGTGTATCACAGTTTGTATATCTATTTATTAGTTGAAGAACTGGATTTTTTCAGTTTTTGATAATTATAAAAAATCCATTATAAACATTTGTTTTTGATGTTTTGTATGAACATAATTTTCATTGATCTCTAACAAAAAGCAGGATAGACAGGTCTTATAATAAATGTGTGTTTAACTTTTTAAGGAACTACCTAACTCTTTTCCAAAGTGGACAGATCATTTTTTGCCTTCAACTAGTAATGTAAGAGAGCTCCAGGACAGTTTTTAAAGACATGACCACAATGTCATTATTACATATGAAAGTAATTTATAATATTTAATTATTTGTTAGTGCTCTTGTTTTTCTGTTTTCCTTTGCTGTTTTTGACATTTTATCTGCTTTCTTTCAGCTTAATCTTTTCTCTATCTGATTTGGATGTTTAATTCAGGTATTGGCATTTCTCATCTTTATAAGTTATTGAGGCTTTGAGTTTTCTTTAAACACTTCTTTTATCATGTATAATTACCTTATGGGGTGCTGGGTCATTTTGTCATCGGTGTCTTTGTGTTGGGTTTTCCTAGACCAAAAGTGATATCAGAGATTGGCTATTATAATCAATTTCCACATTTAAGAGTGTCTTCTTCTATTGCTACAGTGATGTTCAATTTCTTTAAGAATTTGTAAGTGTGTGTGGGTGTGTTGTGTTTTCTTCTGAATAACTATTTTTTTCCATGTGATATTCTGGCTCTTATCTTCAGCAGCTTCCTTTCCCTTAACTTCCAAGCCTCCCAGAGACACTTCCATGTTCCATGATACAGTCTTTTCCCCCAGAAATGATGCCTTCCCATGAAAGCCCCCTCTGTTGTTGCTTACTTTTTTAGCCTCTTTCTTCAGATTCCTCAGTTGCCAGGGCTTTTATCTGCCAGGTTACTGAAACTTTGCATCATATTTACCCACTCAGGTAAATACAGGGACTCAGTCCTTTTGGGGATGAACCTCAACTGATGAAATCAGTGTCACACTGTCAGTAAGACTCCACTGCCCTCTATTCAATTCCACTCAGTTTCCACCTGATTCTAGGCTCCTGATTCTAGTCCTCGTCTTGCATAGACTCCATCTATATATAAATTAATTTTTTGGTGATTTTTCTCCTACTAAAGTTGTAGTTATGAGCTATGAGAAATTTTATTTCCTTTTTTGTATCCTATATTCATTTTAGAAAGAGAGATGCATTAGGCAGTCTCTATTATCCTCTCCAAAGCCTAGAAACCTCTTTCCACCTTGTGTTTAACCACATGCAAGGTCTGTGCTTGCTTTATTCACTAAAATATGCTTTCTGCCTAGTAGTACACTTGGCTTATGGTCATTGTAGTAGAAATAATGCAAGATAGGTAAGAAAAATTGAGAAGGTCAAATAGATTTAGCCCAATTCACATAGCTGCTAAATAAATGAAGCGAAATTCAAATGCAGACAGAACTCCTCCCCTAGGAAGGCAAGACATATTTGTTGAATGAATGAATGATGCCTTTTAAACTGAGAAGAGATTTAGTGTACTACTTTCTGATAATAAAGTTATTCAGTGTGTGTCCTGGCGCATTTGAAATTCTAGAAGCTGAAATCTTTTTAAGATCTTCTCTCCTAAACATCAAAATAGGCCAGGGTTGAATAAAGAGGATAGTCTAAAAAGAATCCACAATGTATGAAAGTCACATACCTTGGAGATATTTGCTTAATATTGTGGCATTTGGATACCTAGCTACACAACAATAGGTAGAAAAATACTTATACTGAAACCACTCACAGGAGCTCAACTAACAGCTTGGACCACAGTCTCTGCCAACTTCTCTGCTTCACACCAGGACAGATAATCATGAAAAGCAGCACCTCCATGGGAGAATTCTGAGAAAACATTCCCAGTGCTTAGAATGGTATTCTGTGAAAAAATATTGGAAAATGACTGAAGTAGAAATAATGTAAATTGTGGTTCTAACAGAAATTTCTATGAAGATGCCAATTATTTCTTAGATTTCACTTTATACAGAAACTCGACCACAGTTCAGTACCTCTCTGACAGTCCCAAAGTTGTTTTGAAAGAAACATTTTAAATGGGACTTAAAAATAAAATTCTGAAACTATGTCATTTTTTGAGATAACCAACAGATATTAAGTACATTTGCTAAAAGTTGAAGTCTCTACCTACACCTCAACTCACGAAGAGTTGGCTACTACTAAGCTTGAGAGTCCATCCAAAAGGGAGATTTTAATTATAGTCAATGGACAATTTGGTTATGAGAAAATGTGAGAGAGTAAAAAGATAGCCACATATTCAGCTGAAGATGAATTAAGGATAACTGGACAGCCATCTACTATTTCTCCTGATAATAAATATAAGATAGGTTAAGAAGACTATATATCTAATATTGTTAAGATAAAAAAACATTCATGCAAATCAATAAGAAAAATATTAAATTGCCAACTGACATAAAGAGATAATTCAAAAATCATGCACTATGATGAGTAATCTCAGAAGATTAGACAAATTTTCATATGAATAAATGCAAAATAAAATGACTACTGTATATATATATAAAAATATGTAGTTGGATATTCTATACTAACATATAATATTTTAAGGATACTTTAAAAATTAGAAATATACAAAAATAAACCCCTTTTTGGCCATGTGAAACTATCATTTTCATGTATTGCTGGGGATAGCAATTTGGCAATATAGTGCATTATTTCTTATAAATATCTTTTCTATTTGTCCTAGTATTTCCAATTCTGTAGATTTATCCCAACAAAATAAATCAAAGGATGTAAAAATATGTAATAGAGAAGTTAATAGGGTCATTATTTACAACAGCAAAAACCTAATGTTACAAAAGAAATAAATAAGTAAACTGTGGTACATTTACATAATTAAGTAATTTACAGTCCTTGAAAATAATGTTTAAGAAGTAATTTTAATATAACATTAGAAAATCCAGCTATGTTAAATAAACAAATAAAATACATAGAAAAAAAGAATGACTATAAATACAGAAAAATTATTAGTTGTTTGTTGGATTAGAGCAATGTATGTTTTTCTTGCTGTCCAAATTTCTGTTCTTCTAGCTTCCTGTAATAAACTCTATTACTATTATGATTGGAAAAAAGCAAAATTAATTTTTAATGCTACATCCATTATTGCTCTAAAATTTCCTAAAGAGAAATACAAACTCAACATAAAGGCAAAATTGTATACATTGGTTTTCCAGCTCCTAAACTCCTGCTTGTCTTTTTTTCTTGTCTCCAGCAGCAAAATCACTGCGATACTCAGATAATTGGCCATCATCTGATCACTGCCTCTGTGGCTGGAGACCACTCTATTAGTAGCTGGACAATGACTGGTTAGTTCCATCAATCTAATCAAAACTGCAGTTGAATCTCAATATAAGCTTATATCGTTAGTTCTTTTTCCTAATGGCTAACTGTGCTGCTTTGATGAGGGATCAGGCAGAAGATTATCAGCCACCATTACTACCACCACCACCCCATGTATTACCTGGTGAATTTGATCCTATTTTATTGCCATTTCATAAAGAAATGAAAGTGCAAATAAATTAAATAATGTTCTTAACATACATAGTGGCATATCTGAGACATGAACTACATCTATTGATTCTGAAGACCTTATTCTTAATCTCTAGATGAATAACATTAAAATAAACTCTCATAGTTATCATATATTAAGTCTATATTATGGAAGACATTGTTCTATGCTTTATATAAATAATCTCAATTTATCTTTGCAAAAACACAAGAGATAGTCTTTATCCTCTTCCTTTGACAAATGTTGGCCAGTACTGAAGAAACAAACAAATCCTAAAATTTCAAGGCCTTAACACAAACCAGGTTGTTATCCCATAGTCTGGTGTGGGTCTTATGTGGGTCAGATGACTCTTCTGTGCCACTCTTCTATAGAAGGCGATTCAGGGATCTATACTTCCATCATCTAGCAACCCCTGTTCTGCAGAAGAGAAGATAACGAGCTGAAAATCTCAGGGGAGATTTTTAGGAGCCATTAAGTGTTCATATCCTGTTAGCCAGAACTTCTCATATGGCCTCTCCCCAGTCATAAGTGGGGTGAGTAAATATGAAGATGCATGTAAATGTTTCTTGGATATTTGGTGAGCAGAAAACAGCCTCTGCCACAGAGAACTGAAATGACTCACTAGGTCACAAAGCTAGTAAACATTAGAGCCCATATTTCTACCCATCATCATCTGAGATTCATGTGATCTGAAGTCCTTAGCCTCCAGCCACACAGTCTGAATAGATACTGGTCTAGACTGGATTACAGAATGTTAGCCCACAAAGTCCTTTATTTTCAAAATAACTCCAGATCCCTGCCAAGTGTCTCAGTTTGACTCTGTCCTCTCTATTTCTCAGTTCAAGTATTATGGTACCTTGTTTCCAAATATCCATCCCCTTCCACATAAGAAGAGTATATGACACTAACCCCCTGAACATGAGTTGCAGAGCTTCTGTGTTAGTGGCTGAAATTTCCTCAGACTAATGTAAGACTTGGTCATGTTAAAAGATAAACTTTGGCCAAATTAAATTTAAAAGAGTTTAATTGTGCAAAAAGTGATTCACAAATTGGGTAGCCTTTCAAGCCAGAGTAGGCTCAGAGGCTCCAGGACAGCCACACAGTGGAACAAGACTTATGGACAAAAAGGCCAGATTGGTTACAGCTTGGTAACCAAAGTTGAAGATGGTTTGAACAGTTGGCCCCCTTTGATTGGCAAAAACTCAATGATTGGCACAACAGTAGGCTACAATCTGTTTACACTTCCACTTAGGTTATAGTTAATGATGTACAAAGAAATCTTTAGGCTGAACTTAGAAATACATAAGGAGGCAGCTTTGCATTAAACTTGATTTAACAGTCAAATGACTTGCTTTGGTCAATGGAATGTAAGCAGTTGTGACATATGCTATATCTGAAGAGAATCTTTAAAGATGGTTTGGGTTTAAACACTGCCTCTTGTACATCCTTTCCCACAAGAATGCCTTGTTCCAAATAGGGGCTTCTTATTGGGCTTGGATCTTGAAGTAAGACCTGTTGAAGCAGAGCTGTAGTTGACCCACAGCTAATACAAAATGTGCAAGAGAAAGAACTTTTATGGTTGGAAACCACTGAGATTTGAAGGTCATTAGTCACCATAGCAAATTACTTCTCATTTTTCCACAGTGGATAGCTCTTTTTCAAGCATCTCAACCAGTATTTGAGCCTTGGGCTATACCCTTGACGATTTAAAATACCAATTATTTGCCAGTTATTTTTTGAGGATGATTTATTGGATGATGATATCAGCCAGGTTTGCTTATTCCTTACAAATCTGAAATTCTGTTGATTACATCTTAATTAAATACTTTCCCTGAATGTAATTGCTTGATTAAATTCTCAGAGTATTATCATGGCTTCTATATTTAGCTTAAAATTTCTCAAGATTTGATCATCTATTGAAGTGTCGTCTACCATTCCTTGTTCATATACTCTGCTATTCTCATTTTAGAAATTTTTATTCCAAGAATACATTCCACAATCTATCCTCGCTTGTAGTTGTTAAGGCATGCAAATAAGCAAAATGTTATGTTAATTTTATAAAGGGGAGCCAGATAATTTTATCCCAGACAGTTCTGCATTTGAACAATCTATACCTTATTTTTATGAAAAGAAGATGAGTGACCAGGAAACATGTGAATATTGGGTACTAATTTTAGAAAGCATCTTTCAGGGTACAAACTAAGGTAACTAAAGACTCAGTGTAAATAGTTTATCTACTATCTTCTTATACTGCATAAGGAAAGCTGATATTTGAACTGCTTAGGTTTTGTGCACTTTTATGTCAATTCATTCATTTATTTATAAAAGCATATAGAATGACTTCACTGTGCTAAGCATTAGGGCTATTACAGACAGAAAGACTTACATACCACCATGAACACCCTTCCAGATTTTTGAATACAGATTGGGAAATAGGAAATTCAAGACCAAAATGTACATGTTGGGATAAGGACAGTATAGGCTGCTGTGAAATCACGAAGAAGATGTATCAGTTGGATTGGAGCTCAGAGATGAGTGAGAAAGGGAGGAAGTGCGCCTGGATTAACCCATTGTGATACTGTGACCTGAAGCATGATCATGAATTAGTTGTGTATTGGGATAGAAAGTGTAGAGCAGAAAGACATTGACCCCAGCAAGGGGGCAGCAAGTGCAGAGGCCTGGAGGCAAGAAGTATCCAGAGGCTTCTGGGATGTAAAAGTCATTATTCTAACTAGAAAGTAACCTGAAGGTGAAGAGACAGGTATGTGGATGGTAGGGTTGAAACACAGAGAAAACAAATGATGTATAACACTGAAAATCAAGTATGGTCCAGACCATATTAAGAATTTTGAACTTTATCCTACAAGAAATATAAAAGCATTGGTATGTTTTAAGCAGAAAAATAAATACATGAGATTGCTTTTTCAATAATCACTCAGATTTCAGAAGGAAGAATGAATTAGAGACAATCCTGGTGACCAGGCAGTAAAACAATGCATTAAACTAGTCAAGAGACAAGAGTGACTGGAACCACAGTGACAACATCAGGGATGGAGAGAAGCGGAGCTGATTCCACAAATATTCCAAAGACAAAATTTTACAGGTCTCGGTACCCAAATAATCAATAAGGTACTAGATGAAGTTTGAGCCACATGAAGATTCTGAAACTCATTGTTCTTGTGAAAGAAAATATTAAATTATGGTTTTTAAAATTTATTTTATTTTTTAAATTTGATTTAATTTAATTTAAAGTTCTGGTATACATGTGCAGGATGTGCAGGTTTGTTACATAGGTAACTGTGGTGGTTTGCTGCACCTATCAATCCATCATCTAGGTATTAAGTCCCGCATACATTAGCTATTTATCCTGATGTCCTCCCTGCCCTGTCCCCCACCATCAGGCCCCAGTGTGCATTGTTCCCCTCTCTGTGTCCATGTGTTCTCATTGTTGAGCTCCCACTTATAAGTGGGAATATGCAATGTTTGGTTTCCTGTTCCTGTGTTAGTTTGCTAAGGATAATGGTTCCTAGCTCCATCTATGTCCCTCCAAAGGACATGATCTCATTCTTTTTTATGGCTGTATGATATTCCATGGTGTATATCTACCACATTTTCTTTATCTAGTCTATCACTGATGGATATTTGGGTTGATTCCATGCCTTTGCTATTGTGAATAGTTGAATTATGTTTTATACAGTGCTTGCAATTCTGCTTAATTTCTGGAAGTATACAATGCAATTATCAGTTAGCTAGAACGGTCAATTCACCAGTAGTTCATTCCTTAACTGTTGTGACTAAATGAGAGTTCATTGTATATGTGTGAGATGAAAAGTAATATTTGCAATAAATGGAAATTTAGGAAGTAAAATTGTTGTGGGTGATCACTTGCAAATAAATTGACTTAAAAAATCTATTTACATTCTAATACCACTGATTAATAATAAATATTTATCATGGGAGAAAGGGGAAAGAAGAAAAAATTCTGCTAATTAAACCAACTGAACATTTCTTCCTAAGAATTAATGGAATAGAATTCATGGACTAGGTTCACAAATATATACCTAAAAATATGCAAAGTTCATTCATTGTAAGTGCTCAATAGGTGTGAGATTAAAATAAGACTGGTTAATGTCCTACATGGTTTATATGTTTCTAAAGCTGTGCAAATACAACCAGCCTAAATCAGCACTTTTCAAACTTTAATAATTACACTTTAAGTAGCAAGGACTTAAAGAACATGTTACTAGATGAATCTCCTTTAGACATCTCCATAGGTAGAAAAATTGAGATTAAAAATGTCTTTTTCTGTTCACCTTATATTATGGACTCTAAGTTAGCAGCAAGGCTGAAAGAATCTACTTTGTTTTATGCTAGCTTGAAGTTCACTGCACAAGTACTGCCTCAATTAAGAGATTGGGAAAATGATTTTGAAAGTTAAAGGCAATTTTCATGCCATTCATTTTTAACTTTTTTCACATGTATGCATTTATACCTATGCAGGAGTAATCACTATTCACTCAATTGTATTTTGAAGATGGTAATAAGCAAAATTCATTGCCAGGATAAGAATAAAATATCAATTGCTTTCTTTGTTCATTCTCTAACAGTGTCATCTTGTAGACAGAATTACAGGCCTAATACAACCCTCAGAAACTGAAGAAGATGAAATTCATGCATCCTTGAATTGATCTTGATCATTTCTGCACAATTCATCAATCAAGGAAAGGATAAAAAGATGGCTGGCTTTGTGGGCCTGTAATTTGCTAGCTGTTTAGGATGCCTGATTTTTACATTCAAATTCCTGCTATATTTTCAATCTTAAAAAAAAAAAAAAAGGTTTTTTTTAAGAAATAATGCCTCTGGCCTGCATCATATGGTAGAGATTTTCTTGTGTGCTGTTTAGGATGACAAAATTATACTGAAGGTTTATAAATGTATTCAGGGAAGTAAATAGTTTTTGTTCCTTGAGTGTTAGCCATATATGGAGTTATCCTTTAAATCCCCTTTAGAGATGAATAAAAAATTCTAAACCATAGTTTTGGCCATCTAGTGGATTATTTCCTTAAGATTCAAATACTTTAAGTCATCAGCATGAGGATTAACATATAAGACACTCTCAGCCTTTGAGTTGTGTGTCAGAAAATTCATCAAAATTAAGGACACCTCCCTGACCATGCACCTGCTTTGATTCCTCTAATGACTGAATGAAAAGTTTTCCTAATTCTGTATTTCCTAGTCAAGATATTGCAATGAATCATTGAAATGCTCACACTCCTTCCAAGACTCAATAGTTGCTGGATTTTTATTTTTTTAAGGTCTGACCAGTCCTGGATTATTGACTACAATGTTTCACTTCGCATTAGGAACATACTGAGGGATGTGCCCATTCCTCAAAGCTGAACTTTATAAGCAAGACTGGCTAACTCTTTCTAACAAGGAAGGTCCTCTGTCTCCTTTGATTAACCCGAAATTGGGCAGAATTTATGTTTCAAACCCAGAAACTTCTAAAAATAAGAGGGATGGGGAAGAAGCTACTAACAATTACACCAGAACAACAGACAGAAACCAGGATCTCTTGGGTAAACTGGAACATTTCATCACCTCCATCTGGATCAACAACCAGTCATTAACTCTTGTATCATTTGTGACACCAAAGGATAAGTTCTCCTCACTACTCTCTAACTAAATGGAGGGTACAGTAAGTGTTAAAATACATGATATTCCTATACAGATGTAAGGGCAAATTTATTGTGATTGTTTCTTATAACTTCCTTCATTTCAAGCAAAGTGAGAAACGAATAGGCTATAGATCACATAAGCAATCTTCCATTAATTTTGTATGATTGGGCTTTGAGTAAAAACTCAGGCATTGGATAATTAGAAAAACATTCAAAGGACAGGTATTCTGTGTTGTCAATTCTGGACCATTTCTTTTTCTTTAAAAATCAGGTGGCTATAAAAAGAAAGAAGTTGATGCCTTCTAAAACTTAAGGCACTGAACCAAGGCTTCTGTTTGTGTGTAGACCAGTTCACCTTCATAGGTTGGTAAGAGTTATTCACACAGAAATATTATTTAGCTCAGTAAAGAGTTTTAAGTTAGCACCAACAGAGAATAAATGACTACACAAGGATCACAGTTCCAAAACCAGAGTATGTTCACAATGATAATTACAGCCCAGGCAACTTTAAAATAAGAATCACCAATCTCCCTTAGATTCATCATAGAAAAAGCTTAATGATGAACACACAAAACTATGTAATTTAGAGAGATACAGTTTTCCAGTAAATACTCTGAAATAATTGCATTTTGAAATATTCTAAATGGTCCAGGCTTAGAGAGCTGGTAGCATAACTCAATGACATCTGCAAGGGTATCTGACAGAAATAGTGATTTCAGATTTGAGTAATTGACCTCAGGCAATTCTTTCTGTTGACCTTTAGAAAATAAGGTAGATTTGTTTAATTCCTGACAATAAAAATATATTATTAATATAAAGGAAACCAAATATTTCTCTTCCATATTATGGGAGTATCAATTTTCATTATCCCCCAAGTAGCTTCAAATTATTAAGAAATAGGAAAAATGAAGAGAGGCCTAAAAAATAGCCGTCTTCCATTTCTCAATATTATTAGCTGATCTGTCAGGGGATAGTTTCTGATTTTTTTTCTTAAGACCACATTAAGATTCACCCAAAACAAATGGCCTCATCTAGATTAGCTGTCAGCTCTGCATTTACTTGCATTATCTCCAGAACACAAGCTGTTACTTGGTTGATTCACTCAAACAATGAATTATTTCAGGAAGGAAATAAAATTAGTCAACCTTGTTAAGGGAAATGAATAATTGCTTGAAATGACCAGGAAACAGAGTGGTAACGAATAATCCAGAAGTTCTACATGCAAAGGGCCTCTGTATTTAATAGCTCCATGAATAAAAGTGACTCATTGCTATAAATACCAGGAAACAATGATTTAATATAGCTGCAATTCTGTTTGTAAATAACAAGAAACTTGTTTTTATAAGATAAATATTTCACTGGTGTTTGAGAGGCCATTTTTTTTAAATTTTAAGGAATGTTTACCATTATACATTCTTGGACCTATGTATCTCCGGATAACATAGAACCTATGTATCTCCGGATAATATAGAACTGGTAATAAGTGTTTATATACATATGTGGTTAGGAGAATAAGAGTGACATAGAACTTGGTGAAACCATCCATGGAGGCTGGCCTTCAGAGACTAGGCAAAATATGGGCCATATAAAAAAATTGTGGATTGTTAATAAAAGGTGTAAAATTAATTTACAAAGTAAATATAACCATTTCAAAAAATAGAATACAGTAGAAAATAACCAATTCAAATGTAGTAAGAACAGTAAAGGTAAGTGACTTTTTTAGCTTATATAAATAAATACGTATATGGACACTGGTTATAACATCAAATATTATTCTCTCTGTGGGATACATTAATAAATGAGCTCCCTGATTTAGAGAAGCATATGGTCATATGATATGATAGATATAGAGATAAAGAGGGTGCTAAAGTCCTTTCCCCCCCAAATCCTTTGTTACATGTATGGTTCAGATAACCATTAAAGTGACTTTTGCCAATAAAATCTCAAATGCAAATAAAGGGTAAAATTCTAACAAGATATGATATAATAGAAAGTGGAAGATGTCATATTAGAGAAATAAGAAGTCTGGGTGTGTGGCACTATAGATGGATGAATGCTGATAGTAAATTGATTATGAATTGGTTCTTCTCATTTCACAAAGACGTGATGCAGCTACTTACTGAAACTTACATGTTATATTCATTTTCTAGGACTAGAACTTACATGTTATATTAGTTTTCTAAGACTCCCAAAACTGGGAGGCTGAAAACAACATAAATTAATTGCCTTACAGTTATGGAGGCAAGAAGTCCAAAATCAAGTTGTGGGCAGGGAGGAGCTCCCTGTGAAACCTGCAGGGGAGAATCTCTTTTCTTGCAGCATCTGGGGTTAGTAGTAATCCTTGGAGTTCCTTGGCTTGTAAATGCATTATTACAGTCTCTGCCTTCATCTTCACCAGCCACCTTCCCTCTGTATGATTCTGTCTTCACAAGGCATTTTCCTCTCTTATAAGCACATGAGTCATATTAGATTAGAGTCTATGCTACTCAAATGTGACCTCACTTTAGCTAATTATATTCAGCAATGACCCTATTTCCAAATAGGTAATTTTCTGTGGTACTGAGGGACAGGACTTCAACATATCTTTTAAGATGACACAATTCAGGCCGGGCGCAGTGGCTCACGCCTGTAATCCCAGCACTTTGGGAGGCCGAGGCGGGTGGATCACGAGGTCAAGAGATCGAGACCATTCTGGTCAACATGGTGAAACCCCGTCTCTACTAAAAATACAAAAAATTAGCTGGGCATGGTGGCGCGTGCCTGTAATCCCAGCTACTCAGGAGGCTGAGGCAGGAGAATTGCCTGAGCCCAGGAGGCGGAGATTGTGGTGAGCCAAGATCACGCCATTGCACTCCAGCCTGGGTAACAAGAGCGAAACTCCGTCTCAAAAAAAAAAAAAAAAAAAGATGACACAATTCAACCCATAATACATGAATACATGTCAATACTAAAGATGTTGGGTCACTAGCAATTATTTGTTTCTCTTCCATTTCTTTTTTTCCCAGGAATCCCCAAATACAAGAATACAAGATAACTGCTTTGATTTCCTCTCCTCACAAAATTTAAACTATTTTTATATTAAATTATCTGCTACTCATAAACTGTTGTTCCTGATGTTGACCATCAAGTTACCACTCAGCCCGATGGTCATTCCAACCACACTTCCTTCATTTACAGATGTTAACCTGGGAAGAGAAGCTGGGACTTAATCTATAGGAGTGCTCCCCAAGTATGGTCTGTGGGCCAGTGGTGAGACTAGTTCCCCTGACACCAAATTCCAGTGATAGAAAATTAATTCCCCTGATAGAATGTTAGATGATTCACTTCTTCACGTGCTCCATGTTCTCTCTCCACTAGGTAATAGGAATGAGTGGGGACAGTTGTTCCACAGGAGCTCTTTCACCTAAGTGGGTTGTGGTTTGATTTGAGGTAAGTAGTAGAAGTTTCCTGGTTAGGCGTGAGTCTAAGCCATGTTTTCTAATCCAGCTTAACCAGATATTTATTTTGGGATTTCAGACATTTCTCCATATTAATAAGGCCCAGTTATCCAATGTTTATGTACATATCCTTTTTGGTGAGGACAATAGAAGAGATTTTTATGTTACAGAGAGGGAGGGGGAATGAGAGAGAGAGAGAGAGAGAGAGAGAGAGAGAGAGAGAGAGAGAGCACATACTAGTATTTAGAATGCCCTGTAGCTCTTCTGTTCAGGATAGAAAATGTATTTCAGTCCCTTTTGCCATGATCTCTCCTGGCCAGGCTCATGGACATTTGTGAGGACATAGCACCAGTTGATAGCATCTTCCAGAGAAGAAAACAGATGAGCAAATGCTGTTTCAACATTAGGCTGCGTCAACTAGGCATATTCAACATGCACTATCTGCTATGAGCATACCTTCTCACTTGGTCTATAACTACAAACTCTGTCTCTTACATGGAAACCCTGCTGACCAGGCCTCCAACATTATTACTACAGCTTCTTCCTTTGTTCTCCTAGCACAGGCTGCATCTTCATCAACAGCTCATAGGTTGATGAGCTTCATCAACAGGTTCCCAGGACCTGCCCTAGTGGTTTATAGGAAAGCACAATGTCACTTCATAAGAAACTTTTAAAAATCAATTGATGTCTTTTAGTTAATTATATGACATGGGTGAATGGAGAAATAATGAACACCACCACTATGAATCACCTCTGAACAAGCACACAAAATGATAAACATATATATATACACACACACACACATAAATATATACACAAATGTATACATATATATATTGTATTAGGGGTCTCTAGAGGGACAGATATACATATATGTATATAAGAGTTTAATTAAGTATTAAGTATTAACTCACATCATCATAAGGTCTCACAATAGGCTGTCCACAGACTGAGGAACAAGGAGAGCCAGTCCAAGTTCCAGAACAGAAGAACTTGGAGTCCAATGTTTGAGAGCAGAAAGCATCGCAGGAGAAAGATTAAGGTTGGGTGGCTAGACCAGTCTCTCTTTTCACATTTTTTTGCTGCTTATAAGCTGTGCTGGCAGCTGATTAGGTTATGCCCACTCAGATCAAGGGTGGGTCTGCCTTCCCAGTCCACTGACTCAAATGTTAATCTCCTTTGGCAACACCCTCACAGACACACCCAGGATCAATACTTTGTATCCTCCAATTCAATCAAGTTGATACTCAATATTAAACTTCATATATGTGTGTGTGTGTGTGTGTGTGTGTGTGTGTATACATATATTAGCATTCATCTCTTGGGCTCAAGTGATCTTCCTGCCTCAGCCTCCCAAGTAGCTGAGCTGAGGACTACAGGTGCATGCCACTGCATGCAGCTAATCTAATTTCCCTCCTTCCTTCCTTCCCTCCCTTCCTTCCTTTCTCTTTCCTTTTTTCTCTCTCTCTCACTTTCTTTCTTTCTTCTCTTTCTTTCCCCCTTCCCTCCCCTCCCCTCCCATTCCTTCTTTCTTTCGAGATAAGGTCTCCTTTTGTTGCAGAGGCTGGTGTTAAACTCCTGGCTTCAAGTAGTTCTCCTGCTTGGCCTCCCAAAGTGCTAAAATTACAGGCATGAACCACCATGCCCAGCCCAGATTTTAAAATTTTTAACTGACAAAGTATTTTCAAAATTTATGTTGAAAGAAATAAAACTGACAGTATGTGAAAATAAATAAAGCTGCTGTATAAACTGCATGTATTCAGTGAAATGTCTTCTAGGAAAATGGGAAAACAATGATGTGTGTTAGAAATATTAAGTCAAGAAGCAAATAAAGGGCAAGGGGAAAGTTTCCGGAAGTGAAGTGGCCTCTGTTTCTTCCCCACTCCATAAATATATGTGGTGTTCCTCTATCAGTGTCTGTCTGTGTGTGTGTGTGTGTGTGTGTGTGTGTGTAACATAAAACTGGCTTTTTGCTCCCAATATCACAATACTCTCAGCCCTGCCTCATTCCCCAACTATTTCTGGTTTTATGTTACACATGTAGTACCAAACAATTCTGTTCCCAATGACATCATTGCTCATTATCTGGAAACATTTTAACTCTGAAAAGGAAAAGATATCCTTTACTGAATGCTGTTAAAGAATAATTTTCTAAAAAATACAAATTATGACTCATATAAATATAAAAAGAACATGTCAGAAATTGACAGGTTAATGAGGAAACAATAAAGGTATTAAAATTGGTTCAGTAAAGAAGTGATTTATATGGATATTTATATTCTCTACTGAAAAGGAATCATTTGCATAGCAAAGAACAGAAAATATTTCCATCACTATCAATTTTCTACAAGTTAATGTATTTTTCTACAGAGATGGATTATGTCTGGCAAAGACAAAAGTGCACATCTCTACAGGACAGATAGCTCCCAAGACTCTACTTCAGAGCATTCCACTGAAAGAATATTCAGTAACCTCTTTTGCCTATTCCAAAGTCTTAAATATTTCCTATGTGTAATAATACATATAGATAGATTAGATAGATATGGGGGAGAGAGAGAGAGAATAGATAGCTTTTGGGGCATTAGAGACTCTCTAACTTTGAAAAAGAGACTGTCGATGGAATTCTATCTTCAATTGTTTATTAGAACAGTTGGTAAAGTCAGGTCTCAAATGGCTGTGCAAGCTCCAAGGACTCTATATACATCTCATTCATGAATAAGGCTCAGCGCTCCCTTAAGGAAAACCAAAGGCATTTCCATATTCCTTAGAAAGTTTGCTCTTTTCTCATTTTTTTCACACATCTTAAATACTTGAGATAAGTGTGCCTCCAGTGAGCTAACACAATGGACAGGTTTTTTTTGTTTGGTTTTATCCACAATTGTAGAATGTAACACTACTTGTATATTTGGGGAGATAATCATTAGTCTAGGCAAAAGAAAGGGTGAAGTTGAGAAAACCTAGTTGGTCCTGGAAACAGAAAGTATGGTAATGATCACAAATCCATCTTAACGAATGAAAATGAAAAACACAAAAGTGTGAATCAACCACAGAAATGTCTAGTTCTGCCTGACACACATTCATTTCTGATCAAGTCTACATTCCAGATGGATGACAGTGACCACTAGACCTCTGTATCACTTTTAATCAACATCTACTCAACATTATCTTCAGGAGAAGAAATTGTTTGGGGTCGCTCTTTCAGATGGGCTGCCTCCTAAATTCAAGTCAAGTCATTTTAGATGCTACATTAAAACAGCAGACAGGTACAATGTTTTATTATCATGATTCCTTTTCATGAAATTACCTCTGTGTTACACATTATCTCTGTTCTAAGGAACTCTACTTCTATGCTTTATTTATGCTTTATTTAATTCAGCATAGCTGAATCTTCTTCAAAAGCCATATGATGAATTTTGACCCAATGCAACAAAATACCCTGGAGATATGCTTATGAAATTGGTCCACATTCCAAGAAATGAGTCCACAGTCCAAGAAATGAGAAGTGATATGTACAGGAAAGTGACAAAGAGTATTTAATATGAGAGTAAGAGTCCAGTTTTCCATCTAGTTTAAGGTAGAAAGAGTTATATAGAATTTTAGCATCTTTTAAAAAGGGCTTATGAAATATTTCTTTTCTTTGTCAGATTCTGGCTTCTATAATGGAAGTAATCAGCATTATTTGTTAGAAAATTGCATTTGTGATGATAAATGTCTTTTCAGATGCCTAAAATGTCTCTGTTCTCTCCAATTACTAATACATCTCAATTTATTGCTTCATGTGATTTAAAAAATAGATTTAAGTATGATGTTAAGGTGTCCTAGTTTGACTATGTGGTATCTGATCTATGGAATGTCATTTACTTTTCTGGAACTGGTTACAAATTAGGCATAAGCACCTTTTTCTGGAGTCACAGAAACTTTGAAATGCTCATATTTGATTAGTGGTAAGTAAGTTATATTTCACTAACTGTGCTATTAAAAGAAAAAGTCAGTGAGTCGAGAGGGGGCGCCAAGATGGTCTAGAGAAGCCAGCACCAGAATGCAGCTCCCAGAGAAAGAGACACACAGGGCTAGAGGATTCCAAAGGAGGTGCTGGGTTCGTTTCTGTGGGGCTGATAGGCCACTGAAATTAGGCCCAGGGAAGGAGCCGCAGGGCCAGAGCCGCCCAGGGGGGCAAATCAAGACGGGGATGGGACGGGGGCGCGTCCCCACCTAAAATGTGCAGCCGGCTCAGAGGGTCGGGGGACTTAATCTCCTCAGTGCTCCGTTTCGGATCTTGTGCTTACCTCATCCCTCCTGCAACCCAAGGTCCACAAGAGTCCTGCCAGATGGGGGGTGCTGTGGTTAGTTGATGCAAATCTGAGCATCGGCTACCGCGGGGCGCAGCACGTTGTCGCAGGGACCTGGGCAGGAGTTTGGACTAATGCCATCCAACAGAGGGAGGCAGAGTTGAAAACAGGGAAGCAGACCAT
Organism: Callithrix jacchus; assembly: GCF_049354715.1. Lineage (NCBI taxonomy): Eukaryota > Metazoa > Chordata > Mammalia > Primates > Cebidae > Callithrix > Callithrix jacchus. The sequence continues at coordinate 82,890,040 of NC_133513.1, read as the reverse complement.
AAGGCCTGGTAGGTCCCACCTCCACAGAATTCAGACTGAAGCCCTTGCTTGAGAGTTTAGCAGCAAATACACCAGCTTGACCCTATCAGGAAGATTGAGCTCTGGGAGAGAGGCCATTGGGAAAGCCGGCCAATCTCACCTGCAAACAATCTCCAGGGAAGGACCACCCACCCAGCAACCTGACTGAACCTGAGAGAGCCCAGCAATGCCCTCTACAGGCCAAAAAAGATACAGCTCCAACCTCAACAGAAAAAAGACCTCTCCACTCAGTCTCCTCCTGAAATCACTAACCTCAAAGATTAAAGGGAGATAAATCCACGAAGATGGGAAAAAAACAGCACAAAAGTGAGGATGCCACCACAGAACAAAACACCTCTTCTCCTCCCAGGGATCACAACTCCTCACCATCAAGAGAACAAAAAAAGACAGAGAATGAATCTGACTAATTGGCAGAAGGTGGGTAATAACAAACTTCTCTGAGTTAAAAGACCATGTTCTAACCCAATGCAAAGAAACTAAGAACCTTGAAAAAAGGTTAGACGAAATGCCACCTAGAATAACCAATTAGAGAAGAAGAGAAACAACCTGATGGAGCTGGAAAACACAGCACGAGAACTTCACGAGGCATACACAAGTTTCAACTGCTGAATCAATCAGGCAGAAGAAAGGATATCAGAGGGAGAAGATCAAATCAATGAAATAAAATGAGAAGGCAAGATTAGAGGAAAAAACAGTGAAAAGAAATGAACAAAGCCTCCAAGAAATATGGGATTATGTGAAAAAAAACCTAATCTACACTTGATTGACATACCTGAATGTGACAGGGACAATCAATCCAAGTTGGAAAACTGTCTTCAAGATATTGTCCAAGAGAACTTTCCCAACCTAGCAAAGCAGGCCAACATTCAAATCCAGGAAATGCAGAGAACACCACAAAGATACTCCTCAAGAAGAGAAACCCCAAGGCACATAGTTGTCAGATTCTCCAGGTTTGAAATGAAGGAAAAAAATCCTAAGGGCAGCCAGAGAGAAAGGTCAAGTTACCCACAAAGGAAAGACCATCAGACTCACAGCAGATCTGTCAGCAAAAACCCTGCAAGCTAGAAGGGAGTGGGGGCCAATATTCAACATCCTTAAAGAAAAGAATGTTCAACCCAGAATTTGATATCCAGCCAAACTAAGCTTCATAAGTAAAGGAGAAATAAAATCCTTTATGGACAAGCAATTGCTGAGAGATTTTGTTGCTGTAAGACCTGCCTTACAGGAGCTACTGAAGGAAGTATTAAACAGCAAAAGGAACAACCAGTACAAGCCACTGCAAAAGCGTACCAAATGGTAAAGAATAACGACGCAATGAAGGAGCCACATCAATTCATGGGCAAAACAACCAGCCAGCGACAACATGGCAGGACCAACTTCAAAGATAACAATATTAACGTTGAATGTAAATGGCCTAAATGCCCCAATCAAAAGACACAGACTGGCAAACTGGATAAAAAGCAAGACCTATTGGATTCAAAAGACCCATCTTACATGCAAAGACTCATATAGACTCAAAATAAAGGGATGGAAGAAGATTTATCAAGCAAATGGAGAGAAAAAAAGGAGAGGTAGCAATCCTAGTCTCTGATAAAATGAATTTTAAACCAACAAAGATCAAAAGACACAAAGAAGGGGCATTATATAATGGTAAAAGGATCAATGCTACAAAAAGAGCCAACTATCCTAACTATTTATGCACCCAATGCAGGAGCACCAAGATATATAAAGCAAGTTCTTAAGGATCTACAAAGAGACTTAGACTCCTGCACAATAATAGTGGGAGACTTTAACACTCTACTGACAATATTGGACTGATCAATGAGACAGAAAGTCAACAAGGATATACAGGACTTGAATGCAGAGATGGACCAAGCAGACCTAACAGACATTTACAGAAAACACCCCAAATCCTCAGAATACACATTCTTCTCAGCATCACATTGCACTTACTCCAAAATTGACCAAATAATTGGAAGTAAATGACTCCTCAGCAAATGCAAAAGAACAGAAACCATAACAAACAGTCTCTCAGATCACAGCGCAATAAAATTAGAACTCAGGATTAAGAAAAGCACTCAAAACCACACAATCACATGGAAACTGAACAACTTGCTCCTGAATGATGAATGGATAAACAATGAAATGAAGGCAGAAATAAAAATGTTCTTTGAAACCAACAATAAAAAAGACACAACGTACCAGATCCTATGGGACACCTTTAAAGCAACGTCTAGAGGGAAATTTATAGCAATAAATGCCCACATGAAAAAAAAAGGAAAGATCTAAATTCTACACCCTGTTGTCAAAGTTGAAAGACCTAGAGGAGCAAGATCAAAACAACCCAAAAGCAAGCAGAAGACAAGAAATAACTAAGATCAGAGCAGAACTGAAGGAGATAGAGATGCAAAAAAACCCTTCAAAAAAATCAATAAATCCAGAAGCTGGTTTTTTGGAAAGATCAACAAAATAAATGGACTGCTAGCTAGACTAATAAAAAAGAAAAGACAGAAGAATTGAATAGTTGCAATAAAAAATGATAAAGGGGAGATCACCACCAATATCCTGAAAATACAAACTACCATGAGAGATTACTACAAACAACTCTATACACATAAACCAGTAAATCTTGAAGAAACGGATAAATTCCTGAACACTTTCACACTCCCAAGACTAAGCCAAGAAGAAGTTGAAATCCTGAATAGATAAATAACCAGGTCTGAAGTCGGGCAGCAATTAATAACCTACCAAGAAAAAAAAAGTCCAGGTCCAGACTAGTTAACTGCTAAATTCTACAAAACATACAAAGAGGAGCTGGAACCATTCCTGTTGAAACTATTCCAAACAATACAAAAAGAGGGAATCCTCCCTAACTCTTTCTATGAGAACAACATCATCCTGATACCAAAATCTGGCAGAGACACAATTAAAAAAGAAAACTACAGGCCAATATCCATGACAAACCTTGATGCAAAAATCTTCAATAAAATACTAGCAAATCAAATCCAACAGCACATCAAAAAACTTATCCACCATGATCAAGTAGGCTTCATACTGGGGATGCAAGCCTGGTTCAACATATGCAAACCTATAAATATAATTCACCACATAAACAGAACCAGACAAAAACCACATGATTATCTCAATAGATGCAGAAAAGGCCTTTGACAAAATTTAACAGCTCTTTATGCTAAAAACTCTCAATAAACTAGGTATTGATGGAACGTATCTCAAAAAATAAAAGCTATTTACGACAAACCCACAGCCAATATCATACTGAATGGGCAAAAATTAGAACCATTCCCTTTAAAAATTGTCACTAGACAAGGATGCCCTCTCTCACCACTCCTGTTCAGTAAAGTATTGGAAGTTCTAGCCAGAGCAATTAGGCAATAAAAAGAAATAAAGGGCATTCAGTTAGGAAAAGAAGAAGTCAGATTGTCCCTTTTAGCAGACAACATGATCATATATTTAGAAGATCCCATTATATCAGCCCAAAACCTCCATAAACTGATGAGCAACTTTGGCAAAGTCTCAGGATACAAAATCAATGTGAAGAAATCACAAGCATTCCTATACATCAATAACAGACAGAGAGAGAAATCATGAGCAAACTCCCATTTACAACTGCTACAAAGAGAATAAAATACCTAGGAATGCAACTAACAAAGGAGGTAAAAGATCTCTTCAAGGAGAACTACAACCCACTGATCAAGGAAATAAGAGAGGACACAAACAGATGGAAAAACATTCCATGCTCATGGTTAGGAAGAATCAATATTGTGAAAATAGCCATACTGCCCAAAGTAATTTATAGCTTCAACCCTATCCCCTCAAGCTACCATTGACCTTCTTCACAAAACTGGAAAAAACCACTTGAAACTTCATATGGAACCAAAAGAGAGCCTGCATAGCCAAGACAATCCTAAGCAAAAGGAACAAAGCTGGAGGCATCACACTACTGGACTTCAAACTATACTACAAGGCTACAGTAATCAAAATAGCATCGTACTGGTACCAAAACAGAGACATAAACCAATGGAACAGAACAGAGGCCTTGGAAGCAACGCCACACATCTACAACCATCTGATCTTTGACAAACAAGACAAAAACAAGCTATGGGGAAAGGATTCCCTGTTTAATAAATGGTGTTGGGAAAACTGGCTAGCCCTATTCAGGAAGCTGAAACTGGATCCCTTCCTTACCCCTTATACAGAAATTATCTCCAGATGGGTTAAAGATTAAACCTAAGAACTAACATCATAAAAACCCTAGAAGGAAACCTAGGCAACACCATTCAGGCCATAGGCACAGGCAAAGACTTTGTAACTAAAACACCAAAAGCAATGGCAACAATAGCCAAAATAGACAAATGGACCTAATTAAACTTAAGAGCCTCTGCACAGCAAAAGAAACAATTATTAGAGTAAACCAGCAACCAACAGAATGGGAAAAAATTTTTGCAGTCTACCTTCAGACAAAGGGCTAATATCCAGAATCTACAAAGAACTAAAGCAGATTTACAGGAAAAAAAAAAAAACAAATAAGCCCATTCAAAAGTGGGTGAAGGATATGAACAGACACTCTTCAAAAGAAGACAAATATGTGGCCAAGAAACATGAAAAAATGCTCATCATGAGTGGTCATTAGAGAAATGTAAATCAAAACCACCTTGAGATACCATCTCATGTCAGTTAGAATGGCAATCATTAAAAAAATCTGGAGACAACAGATGCTGGAGAGGATGTGGAGTAATAGGAACACCTTTACACTGTTGGTGGGAGTGTAAATTAGCTCAACCATTGAGGAAGACAGTGTGTGTCCTCAAGGACCTAGAAATAGAAATTCCATTTGACCCAGCAATGCCATTACTGGGTATATACCCAAAGGATTATAAATAATTCTCTCATAAATACACATACACACATATGTTCATTGTGGCATTGTTTAGGATAGCAAAGATCTGGAACCAACCCAAATGCCCATTGATGATAGACTGGACAAAAAAAAAGTGGCACATATACACCATGGAATATTATGCAGCCATAAAAAACGATGAGTTTGTGTCCTTTGTAGAGACATGGATGAAGCTTGAAACCATCATTCTCAGCAAACTGACACAAGAACAGAAAATCAAACACCACATGTTTTCACTCACAGGCAGGTGGTAAACAATGAGAACACTTGGGCACAGGGAAGGGAACAACACTAACGGGGCTACTTGGTGAGGGGAGGGAAGGGGAAGGGGGGAACAGCTGGAGTGGGGACGGGGAGAATGGGAAGGGATAACACTGGGAGAAATGCCTGATGTAGGCAACAGGAGGTGGGGGGGACAGAGACAGCAAACCACTTTGGCAGGTATGTACCTATACAACAATCCTGCAGGATGCAGGACGTGCACATGTACCCCAGAGCCCAAATACAATTAAATAATAATAATAAATATTTTCTGAATTTAAAAAAATGAGTCTATTTCATGTTTTTATATGCACAGAGATTCTTTGAACTGACCCACAAATGTGATTACAATTCCCAGCCTACATTTCTATGTAGAGCAATAATGCAGGTAGATGTGCACAAGCAGATCTAGAGCAATACTGCAGGTAGATGTCATACTCTTAACCTGGGCCCTCCCTACGTCCAGAGCACCTCTGTGAAACCCATATTGAGTGTCAATAAAAGCATTTGCAAGGAGTTCAGATGCTACTAACCCTAGAACTGTGTTCTATCCCTTAGCAAAATGCAGGAACTCTAGACCCCCAGTACACATATACCACATTGATAATATCACTCAGAGAGCAGAAGTCAGAGAATGTGCAGAGCAGAAGAGGGAGGCTATTCCTGTTAAAACTGGTGGTTATGTCTTGATTACTATAGAGCATGTGTTGAAAGAGGAACAGTATTCCTCGTGTTCTTATACTAAAGAATGCTATAAAAGTTGAATTTAGGAAAGCCTGTTAAGCCCTCTACTGAAAACATGTACTTTGAACAACCATAGGTTAGAATTCTCTGTAGAATAAACCTAATCAAAATGAAATATTCCTTTTGATACAAAGAAATATGAGAAATAGAATGAGTTGGGACAGGGACCAATGAAAAATGAAGTCCATAAATGACATGGGAGAAGAGGACACATTAGAGAAAGTCAGAGGCATTTCTGCCAATCCTTGGGGAAGAGGGGTGGAAAGTTAACATCAGAACCACATTATACATTGCATGTAATTTGCTAGATTAACTATATTAAATACTGCATATAGCTCATACCATCAGAGGCATGAGCTCTGTGAACCTTATTATTCTGGTTTTCAGTGGAAGATCCACAAGTGACTGCAGTCAAGGTTACAGTTCCCAATGCAAAGAGGGGATTTAGAGTATGTATGCTTCTGTTAGTAATTGGTAAAGTGATGGTCCACAGAGAAGAATATCGGCACAGCTCATTCAAATAAACATTATTATTTTGACTAATTATTTGACCATGCCAAGTGGAAATAAAGATATGAAGAGAAGTTGATGTGATTTGGCCCTGTGTCCCCACCCAAATCTCATCTGGAATTGTAATCCCACCAATTGAGAGGCACCTGGCAGGAGGTGATTGGATCATGGTGGGGTGGTTTCCCCATGCTGTTCTCATGACAGTGAGGGAGTTTTCAGGAGAGCTGATGGTTTTAAGTGTGGCACTTCCTCACTCTTTCACTCACTCTCTCCTGCCACCACACAAGACATACCTTGCTTCCCCTTCACCTTCTGCCATAAGTGTAAGTTTCCTGAGGCCTCCTGAGGTATGAGGAACTGTGAGTTAATTACAATTTTTTAAATAAATTACCCAATCTAAGGTAGTATCTTTATAGCAGTGTGAGAAAACAAAGATAGCAGGAATATTTTTTTAAATTTAGCAGGATGTGAAGACTAGTAATTAATTTCTATTAAGAAATGGTGAATTTATCCGGCTTAACTTATTACATCAACAACCTGTTCTTGGTGCATCTGAGTACAGGCTCTCACAAAAGTGTGAAATTAGGAGAGGGAAACAAAGCAAACAAAATAAACAAGAATGTTCTTTTCCCTTTAATCCTGGGAAAACTTTTCATGTCACACAAATGCTATGAAGTTAGAGATCTTATACAGATGGTTCTTTCTGTTGAATCTAAATAAATTGCCTGCAGTCTTCAAAGATGCCCCCTGAAATATCTGTCTCTTGTATTTGTCTTGCATTGGGTAACTTTTTTATGTTGCAATTTTGTTTTATTCTTTGGGGAACTTTTTGGTTCTAACGTTATACCAAAAAGGCCCACAGAGTGTAGGAGCAAGGGAGAGTCTTAGAGTTTATCTTTAGTGGACGGGCACTGATGATACTCTTTAACCTGCTCTGTGCATCCGTCTTCTACTTGCTTTGCTGCTAAATGCTCCTACCTCAGAGGATTACTCTGGAAAGAGGAAAGTGCCTGGGCCAGTCACAGACTGACTTAAGAGGAGCACAAAATATTAGTTCCTTTGTTCCAAAGTGAAATCGAAATCTGAGGGTTCATTGCAAAATGTGCCCTTACCTCATTTCCTTTCCGTCCCTAGCTTGCTTCCCTACTCCTTTACTGGTTCCGCCTGAAAGCATTTCCATCTTAATCACTTGCACTCATGTCCAGTATCTGCTTCTGGGCAGAGTTAAAAAACTTCAATTTTGAAACCCAGTTATACTTGCCAGCTGTGAAGCCTTGAAGTCTTTCATTTAACTTCTAGACATACCAGTTTTTTCCTCTGTAAAAACTTCATCTGTTTTCTTTGTTTGCATGACCATTGTGAAGAAGAAAGGAGCTGATGTATGTGAAATATTTAGCATGGGCCCTGTTGTGCGGCAGGAACTCAATAAATGTTAGTTGAATGTGAGTATTCACTGGCATGTCTTGGCGTCTACTATTTAAAATCAACAGTATTATTTTTAGGTTTTTTTTTTTCACTTCTCACCAGCTGGTATGCTAAATTCATATTTATTACACAGAATTTGTATGTCTTTTTCTTGAGTTACTCAGCTCTTGTTCCCTTGTTTTCTCATTGTGTTTAGCAGATTTGAATAGAAGACAAGATTCTACAGTCACAGTCCAGCAGCTTTGACCTCCACCTGGGCTGGATTATACAAATGGTTCTTATGACTTGACTCATGTAGAACTATAATTTAAGAAATAAACTAAAGAAATTAAAAAGTTTATTTTGTCCCAACAAAGTGAACACAATGAACACAATCTGCTTATGCAAAGTATAAGAAAAATTTGAACAATTATCTCAGAACATCAGGATTCAGAAAAACGAAAGGGCTGAATTTCTCATTAATTTTCTCTAATTCATTACCTTTATAGACCTGGTCTTTAAAAATTATTTGTACAATGCAGTTATTGATACCCTAAAACTATCTTTCACCTTTCTTCTGGGAAATGGCAAAAACAAAACAAAACAAAACAAAAAAACACTCTCCCCTAATTCTGGGCTTAGCTTGTGTTATAAATTTGGAACTCAGAGCTAAAATATACTCTAATTTTTCTTTGGGGAAAATTAAAGATCCATTTTCCACTTTTTAAGAAGATGCATTTAATATCAAACATGGGTATTTAGACAACCTTCACTGATTTATGATCCTCCAGCAAGTTGTCCAGGCTCATTTGCATAATTATCATTCCCATTTTTCCTGGAATAGCTGGGGTGAAAAATCAAAATAAATAATTATTTAATATTCTAAAGTCATATAATTTGGAAGGGCTTAAGACATCCTAACAGCTTTCAAATGTCACAGTCCTTGAAATAATAATGTATTATAAGTATGGGTTTTTAGAATATGTAGTTTCATAGCATTGATCTTGCAATTCTATTATAAACACTCCTCTCTTTATGAATGTTATTAGCATGCATTACTTAAATGTTATTTTATTTACCTTCACTTGTTGACAACATAAAAAGCAAAGGTTTGTGAGCATAAAATTCCATTTAAATTGTTATATACAAGCAGTAAGGAATAATGTTATCTGTTGAAAAGCTAAAAATCATACATCCCCCAAAAATTATCATAATGCCAACTTACAATGGCCAAGTGGTCTTGCCTTCAGTGATGAGACACAAAATAAATGATGCAAAACATGCATTGGTGAATTGGCCATTATTTTCCTGACTTACCTCAATCTTGCACACAGTACACAATTGATGGAGAGTCTGATTTGACCATGTTTCTCTACTGTTCAGGCAAATTTCCAAATCTTTTTATGGGCAAAAGGCAGTCTGGTGTGACTAAGATCTTCCCATCCAGTCCTGATCACCTTGGCCTTTAGCCATCTTAATCTTTTCCAAATCTCTTAAAGAGATAGGAGAGCTGAGTAATGATATAAGGGGCCTGTGACATTGTCCAGAGTCAGGATAGACAGCGTAAAGGTAGAATGGCCTGATTTGAGAAAACTACAATTTCAAATCTTCAAGAAGCACTACAGAAATCTGTGGCCTCTTACAACAGCTATTGCAATGGCCATTTTGATGGTAATTGAGGTGAAATGACTAATATGTCATTGGTGAGTGAAATCTGGTGACTGTCTGTCCTTCCACATAATTTTGTTTGTTGTAGTGAGGATGGCATTGTTTGGAGAAGGGGCATAGTCTTCAGAATTCGAACAGACCTGAACATTTCTTTAAGGGTTAAATGAGAAAAAACATGTGAAGCTTCAGCGAAGTAGTAAGTACTTTGAACTCAGCAATTATACACACTGATATAGCTGATTTTCCTTGCTTAGCCAGCTTTATTGAATGGACTTTGCAATATTGGTATGGAATATGAAGTGGTCATCCAGAATCAAGTCTTGAATATATGTCATTTTAACTTTTTTTAAAATAAGTAATGAACAGCTAGCTAAATTAGGTGCTTTCACATATGTGACCTTACATGACCTTAAATTTGTGAGGAGAAAATGAAAAGGATAATGTCACTGTTTACTACAGCAATTAGTAACTACTTATAATTTTTGAGCACAGACTCTGCCATACACTATTCGCATATTCCACGGTATTTTCTCGGTGTTCCTTACACACACACACACACAAGAACCCATCCTACTAAGTGGGTACTACTATTATCTCTAATTTAAAAACAAGAAAACTGAAGACCATGTAAGTCCTGCAACTTTCCTAGGTTAACACAGCTAGTAAGTCCTAAAACAGGTATTCAAAAAGAATCTAGAGACTAATGTCTGTGCAAAATCTATGCTACCTTCCCACTTAAATGTGGGAGGACCATCAGCCTAATCTGTTTTAACAGCTTAATCTGTTCTCTAATTATGTTTTAGAGCTAGTCAGAGCATCTATATCAAATTTGCTTCACTATCAGGATCTCCTACCAGTAGAATATGAACTAAGCCAAAATGCATGCATGCTATACAGATGACTAGAGTGTAAGCACAGACCAGATCACATTTCACAGCACAGTCTTCAAACATTAGGAAGTTACAAACTCAGATAAAAAACTTTGATATATTTCTAGAGGTTCGATGTAAAATTGTCTGATAGCATAGAAGACTCCAGCTATGGAAAGAAGGTCATAGCAAACTGGTGAAGAAGAAATCAGTTTCCCTCTGAAAGTGAAGTGTGGACCAAGGATAGTCTAATTAGTGAAGCAAAATAGTGCTTGAAATCTCTTGTCCACTCATTATCAAAGAGCTTAGTTTCTCCTTGAAAGAAACATAAACACTTTTGTCTGAAAAAGATACTCAAATGCTTATAGGATCCTCTTTCATATGCTGTTCTTTGTAGATTTTTTGTTATCTCAGAGATCTTGCCAGGAATGTAGTTGATATAATTTCTATTATGAAGGTCCTGTGTTCTACCACAAATATTTCCACATTCATCTAGTGGTACATGGTCAATCAAATGAGAATCACTGAGTTAAAGAAATAGCACTCAGGATCAGTAAATCTGGGCCTCATTCTAGCTCTTCTATAAGCTAGCTTCCTGACCTTGAAGAAACCTCTTTCCTCTATGCCCATTAATTTTGTCATTTTTCAAGGAAATACTTGGGTAAATTATAGGACCTCCAATGTCCTTTCCAATTTTAAATACTCTTGTGGGTCTTTGGGATTCTTTACTAGAAAGGGCTCATCAAAGTAAAAGCTCTTTGAAAGGTCCAAACTGGTATTTCACAGGTGTTAAAACTTTCAACTATGGCCAGTTGAGACATAACTGGTCTGTAATGGACTGAATGTTTATGTCCCCTCCAAATTCAGATATTGGAATCTTAACCCCAAATTGATAGAATTAGAAGGCAGACACTTGAAGAGGTAATTAGGTGATGGAGGTGGAGCCATCATGATTGAGACTAGTGCTCTTGGAAAAGGAACCACAGAGAGGTCTCTCTCCTCTTCTACCATGTGAGAATACATTAGATGTCCATCTGTCGTGTGGAAGAGAGCTCTCACCAGTACCCAATCATGCTGGCATTCTATTCTCAGACTTCCAGCCTACAGAACTGTAAAGAACAAACTTTTGTTGTTTATAAAGCAACTAGTCTACGGTACTTGTTATAGAAGCCTGAACTTCCTGTAGAAGGCTTCCTTCTATAGAGGAAACTGCAGTAGAGTTTGTCAAGATTGAATCTTTGTTGTAGAACTTGCATATTCCAGCAACAGAAACCACAAGCAAGGTGAAAGAGCATGCTGTGGTCCATCTTTTGTTATTATAACAGAATGCCACAGACTGGGTAATTTTTAAACAATAGAAGTGAGACAGGCAGGTGGGAAGGGCTCCCTGGCAGAGTCTCTTACCAAGCTGAGGACTGGGTAGAATGCACATTGGAGTGGAGCCATAAAAGTTCATTTCCTTTGCAGTGGGGAGAAGCCTGGTCCCTCCTCTTCTTAAATGGAAACTGGGAATCAAACTTTGAAGCAGGGGACACACCAGCAGGGACTCTGGCTTTGCAGAGGGTCCCTGTTTCCCTTTTTTACCCTTTTCACACGATAAAACCCTGCCTTACTCACCCTTCAAATTGTCTGTGAGCCTAAATTTTCATGGCTTTGTGACAAGGACCCCATCTTCAGCTGAACTAAGGAAAAGTCCTGGAACCAAAGTTTATTTGGCTCACTATTCTAGAGGCTAGGCAGTCCAAGAGTTAGGGCCACATCTGGTGAGGGCCTTCTGATTGTGTCATAACATGGTACAAGGCATCACACGGTGAGAAAGCCCATAAGAGAGACAGAGGGTAAGGAGGCCAAACTTATTTTTGTTATCAAGAACCCACTTCCTCAAAACTAACCCACTTCTGCAATAATAACATTAATTTATTCATGAGGGCAGAGCCCTCATTGCCTAATCACCTCTCAAAAGGCCTCACTTGTCTGCCGGGCATGGGGGCTCACACCTGTAATCCTAGCACTTCGGGAGGCCAAGGCGGGTAGATTACAAGGTCAGGAGTTCAAAACTAGCCTGGCCAACATGGTGAAACACCATCTCTACTGAAAATACAAAAATTAGTTGGGTGTGGTGGCAGGTGCCCACAATCCCAACTACTTTGGGGTTCAGGCAGGAGAATTGCTTGAACCCAGGAGGCAGAGGTTGCAGTGAGCTGAGATCATACCATTGCACTCCAGTCTGAGTGACAAGAGCAAGACTCCATCTCAAAAAAAAAAATGGTCTCACTTCTCAACATTTCCATTGGGGATGAAGTTTCCAACACGTAAACTCTAGGGTACATTCAGACTATAGAAGGACAGAAATTAAGCTGAGGTTGAGGAAGAAAAGGTAAAGAAAGAAGAGGGACTAAATGGGAATAAAAGATGAGGGGTAATAAAAGACCGGGGGGAATAAAAATGTGTGGGAGCAAAGAGTAGAAAGAAGGGGAAGGGGAAGAAAAATAAAAGAAGAGAAGAGTGAAGAAAAGGGGAAAAGAAAAGAGGACTAGAAAAAGAGAGAAATTGAAAGAAAAAGCAGGTAAGAAAGGGGAAGAAATTAATTCAGGAGGATACGTCTGAATTCAAGGTCCTGGGGATAGGGGAATCTGAAGTGGAATTCCAGGGAACCATAGGAAGCTCCTGTCTGGACCTCCAGTGGTTGGGCTTACCTTGAAAGCAAGCTCGCATTTCCTAGTCAGGCCTGAGAGGCAAATCACGCAAAACACAACAGGCATTAAATGAATGTTCATTGGATGCAATAAGATATATGTGTAAGAAAAATAAATGATACAAATTCACTGTAGACTAACATTCAACAAATATTCATGATACTTTCTTTTGTGCCAGATACTGTTCTAGGAGTTGTCACACACACTACCTCATTTGAGCAGAGGTTTCTACTCACTTCACCCTATACACTTTAGGAGAAATGGTCAGAAGGAAGGAGTTCACTGTCTTCCTCTCATTATCTGGCAGGTGGCTATCTCCCAAATTGACTGACACAGGGATCTACTTTAATCTGGAAATTTTTAGAACACGTAGTTTCTAAATTCTATGGACATCCTTTGTTATTTAAGGTAACTTAAGTTGCTGTAACAGATGATGCAATATAAATGTATTTATTCTTCGTGCAACAGTCCAGGACTGGCATTGGGTGGGCACTTTCCATATAGTGACTCATGAGCATTGGCTTATCTCATTTTATAGCTCTACCATTTTCAGCACCATGCTTCCAAGCACATTATGGAAGGGGAAAGGGAATATGGAAAAGGCACACCTGCTTCTTAACAACAATGATCTAGATACTTGTGGATATCTTTGCAAATATCTTTCCTGCTCATATTTCACTGGCAAAAACAAGTCACATGTCCTTACATAAAACTGGTAGAAGGGGTAGATCTGAGAGTTATTGGTGATAAATGGCTACTAGTCCCTTCCTAATAATTACTCTGTGCTGTGTGGAAGGACATGAATCTTGGCAGAGAGCTGGCTACCTCTTCCACACAGCCTCTTCAGTAAAGAGAGTAAGGCAATGATTCTTAATCTGGGGTTCAGGCATTGCCAAAACATAAAGATAATACTTGTGAGGTATTATTTTCTATGAGAAGAAAGATATATTCTATATTGTAATGTATAATTGGCATAATTTTTAAACTGAAATATGAGAGTCCAAGAAAATGACATGTTTCAGTTGTCACACACACACACACACACATACACAGGCACGCACATATTCACACAGCACACCAATCATCCTGTGCTCTAAGTGGCTAGTTTTGAGGAATTCTTAAATAATTGTTGAAAAACATAGGTCTTAAACCTTAGCAGTCTTTCCTTTTCTCCTTTGAAGTACTTCTTTATTTCCTTTAATAATATAATTTTTATGATGGATTTTAGAACTGAAAGATTCCCCGACCCCTTTTCTCTTCCCCTATCAAAGAGATAGCTCAAACTTTAGAGACCATAGTAGAAGTTGAATGCTTTATTTGCCCCAACTTAGGTGAATTACTGAAAGAAGACATAGAAACAAGCTTCACTGAACTTCTTTCCCCCTCCCCAGAGGTTACTTTTATATGGAAGGTGATTTTCTTCTCCTTGTCTAAAAGTGGACAAATGTAATAGAGAGAGGAATAAATTAACAACGCAAATCTCACGGTGTTGCATGAAAATATTTTATAGTCTAGAAAAAATGTCCGATGCAGAGGTGGAAGAGGAAATGTAAGTTGATGGGGGTGGATATAACATAAAAGAATAGACTGGGGGGTGACAAGGCTGAAGCTTGGGTGGCCCCTATAGGGGGAATGGGCAACTTCCCTGGTGGAGGTCACGCAGAGACAGGCAGGGACCAAGGACCCCACTGAGCCTCCTTTTTCTTCTCACAAGCTACAGACAAGTGTGGTATTGCAGCCTGTAGCCTCAAGAGAGTATGTTGAGCTCCTGCCTCACAGGTGAATTTACTCGCCTGTAAAACTTGGACTGGGCAACACCAGTTCTGAAAACAAAATTTTCTCAAGACAGAAAAATATTTTTCAAAGTTTGCCTAATTCATCTTTCCATGTCACAAGAGAAGTTTGTAACAATCTGTAATATAAAGCAGCAATGCAGTGTGAGGATACCCCCACCTTACAGAAAACAGTAAAACACTTTCTGGTTCTAGAGCCTGGGAAGCCTGATGAAAATCCCCTCTAACCCTTCTTTCTAGTCCCCCTAAAAAAAGAGTAAGAATTTGCTATATTTATCTTTCTGTGCCTAACTTAACTGAACATACTGACTTCCAGTTCCATCTATGTTGCAAATGACAGAATTTATTTTTATGGTTGAGTATTCCATTTTATATATATATATATATATATATATATATATGTATATATATGCACACACACACATATACATATATATATTCATACACATTATATTGTATGTGTGTATATATATATACATACACGTTGCATATATATATATCGCATTTTCCTTGTTCATTCATCTGTTGATGGACATGTAGGTTTATTCCATATCCTTGCTATTATGAATAGTGCTGCAATGAACATCTCACTTTTTAATGGGATTATTTGGTCTTTTACTGTTGAGTTGAGTTTCTTGCATACTTGATATTAGCCCCTTGTCAGATTAATACTTTCCAAATATTTTCTCCCATTCAACATGTTATTTCTTCACTCTGTTGATTGTTCCCTTTGCTGTGCAGAAGACTTTTTAGTTTAATGTAGTCCCATTTGTCTATTTTTGTTTTAGTTGCCGGTGCTTTTGAGGCATTAGCCATAAAACCTTTGCCTAGACCAAGGTCCTTTAGTGTTTTTCCTGTTTTCTACTAGTAGTTTTATAATTTGAAGTCTTACAGTAGGTCTTTAATTCATGTTGAGTTTATTTCTGTATATGATGATAGATAGGGGTCTAGCTTCATTATTCCATATATGGATATCCAGTTGAAAATATATTTTTAAGGCAAAGTTGAAAGCCAAAAACATCTTCCAACCAACTGAAAGCATTTACCAGGGCCAAGTAAAAGGATTCAAGCAAAACAGGAAAAGTAAGGTGATTATCTAGAAAATAGACACTCAAACTTCCTGCACTCCCCAATTCCACAACTCTTTGGAGAAGATTGCAATATTTTTCTCTATATTATCTGTTACTTTTTAAACTCTATTTTATTTTGTTATTGAAAATTGATAAGCCTTCAGGAAATTTTGAGTTTCTACATTGATTATAAACAATGAGATTTTAAAGTATGTATAAAAACCAAAGGGTAAAAGCAGGTTTAGTAAATGGAAAAGGCAATTAACTTTCATACTTACGGTGTTAGCTACAATCAACTGGCTCCCCCAGTTTCTTTGCAAAGGAGGAATACATTTCATGCAGTAACAACTTAAAACTTTTAAGACCTACACAGAAGTGTAATGAAATATTTTTACAAAGAAAAAATAACAATTTATAGGGGTTGCCTGCCCCACAAAATATCCAGCAGAAAATTTAAAATTACAAACAAAAGACTTTGCACACACTCAAAATAAAACAGTAACTGAAGTTCTTCAAAACAAAGCAATTTAAATAAACTAAAGGAAATGACGGTTCTAGAAATGAACTTGTGTCTTGACCCATTAACTTACAAGGACAAGGTTAAATAAAGTGAAGCTCACAAATGCCACATTGGTTGTTGGTTTGGATTGTTTGCTTTCGTGAAATGTCATTTTCCCCAGGCACCAGATAAGTTATCAGTTCCAAAACTCCAACTGTGCCCATACTGATAGTGCAAGGCAGGAGAATTTTGAGCTACCACATCTGTAAAATTGCCCTAATTCTTTCATATTACTGAGGGGCTTAATTTTACTCAAGTAGATTATCATTAATCTTCCTGCTCTAGGAGTGTACTATATTATGATTCAAATGTTATAGTGTGCCTTCTGAGAAGAAAACTGCTTCTCTTTACATATTTCAACCTTATCAACTCATCTGAAGGATAATTTAGTTTCCTGACTGTCTAAAGTGATCCATCAGATTATGAACTGTTGACATTCTATGCTGTCAAGTTATTTGAACCAAGTTAATAATGAGGTCAGCTTACCAATGTGGAAACATCAATTGACTGCTTGACATTTCCCCTCAATAAGCCCCCAAATGATCAATGTACTTTCCCACTGAGAAAATCTATAAAAATATCTTGTCAGTTGTATAGCTCTGTTGTGGACATATGGGCATGAGGGTAGATGGAGAGCATTAAAATTGCATTTGAAATTTCTCACATTCTACTGCACAGATTGTAGGCAACCATCCAGGATCCTACAAGCAACTGTGCACCTAAATTCCCATAAGATCTGTAAGCCTACCAAAGATGTTTTTTTCCAAAGTTGCCTCTTGTACTTTTCTCTCGCCACTTTGTCCTTGTGTTCCCCAACATTCTTGACTAAGAAAATAAGAATTTATGGCTGAAGCAATATAGACATATAGCCTTATAACAACACAGAAAAGAAGTCAGAGACAGATAACAGAATATTTTAGGTCTGCCCAATAAGAATGTTCTCCACAAACTTTCTTACCTTTTAATTTCAGGATGAAGAGGGACTTCAAGAGTCATATGATCTGCTTGGAAAATGATACCCACATCTCCTAAGTAATTCCTGCTTACTAGGCATGCCTGGCCTTCAATCACTCAAGAGCTTACTTTAACCAAAGACATTCTATCCTTGAGTCTTTTCTTCCTGTTAGAAAACAATTTTTCATGGAACCAACGTGTTCTAGGCATCACCAGCCTCTTGAGAGTGCAGCAGCCATCATATTAATTTCTTTTTTTTTTTTAATTTTTTATTGGATTTTAGGTTTTGGGGTACATGAGCAGAGCATGCAAGACAGTTGCGTAGGAACACACATGGCAGTGTGCTTTTCTTTCCTTCTCCCCTTCACCCACATTTGGCATTTCTCCCCAGGCTATCTCTCCCCACCTCCCCCTCCCACTGGCCCTCCCCTTTTCCCCCCAATAAACCCCAGTGTTTAGTACTTCCCTTTCTGTGTCCATGTGTTCTCATTTTTCATCACCCGCCTATGAGTGAGAATATGTGGTGTTTCATTTTCTGTTCTTGTGTCAGTTTGCTGAGGATGATGTTCTCCAGATTCATCCATGTCCCTACAAACGACACAAACTCATCATTTCTGATTGCTGCATAATATTCCATGGTGTATATGTGCCACATTTTTCCAATCCAGTCTATTATCAATGGGCATTTGGGTTGATTCCAGGTCTTTGCTATTGTAAACAGTGCTGCAATGAACATTCGTGTACATGTGTCCTTATAGTAGAACGATTTATAGTCTTTTGGATATATACCCAGTAATGGGATTGCTGGGTCAAATGGAATTTCTATTTCTAAGGCCTTGAGGAATCGCCACACTGTCTTCCACAATGGTTGAACTAATTTACACTCCCACCAACAGTGTAAAATGTTCCTTTTTCTCCACATCCTCTCCAGCATCTGTTGTCTCCAGATTTTTTAATGATCGCCATTCTAACTGGCGTGAGATGGTATCTCAATGTGGTTTTGATTTGCATCTCTCTGATAACCAGTGACGATGAGCATTTTTTCATATGATTGTTGGCCTCATATATGTCTTCTTTCGTAAAGTGTCTGTTCATATCCTTTGCCCACTTTTGAATGGACCTGTTTGTTTTTTTCCTGTAAATCCGTTTTAGTTCTTTGTAAATTCTGGATATCAGCCCTTTGTCAGATGGGTAAACTGCAAACATTTTTTCCCATTCTGTTGGTTGCTGATCCACTCTAGTGACTGTTTCTTTTGCCGTGCAGAAGCTGTGGAGTTTCATTAGGTCCCATTTGTCTATTTTGGCTTTTGTTGCCACTGCTTTTGGTGTTTTGTTCATGAAGTCCTTGCCTACTCCTATGTCCTGGATAGTTTTGCCTAGATTTCCTTCTAGGGTTTTTATCATGCCAGGTCTTATGTTTAAGTCTTTAATCCATCTGGAGTTAATTTTAGTGTAAGGTGTCAGGAAGGGGTCCAGTTTCTGCTTTCTGCACATGGCTAGCCAGTTTTCCCAACACCATTTGTTAAACCAGAGTGCAGCAGCCATCATATTAATTTCAAAAAGCTTTTCTGAGGACTCCCCATTGCTCTTTAGTTAGAAACAATCTAGCCCAGAGAGGAAGGGTGACTTTCCCAAATACTTCTGAGACTCCTCCAAAGTACTTACACCTATAATCCAAATGTTTCCTAGGTCCCTGGAGGTATGGGTTCTGGATAAGGTCACTTTCCTTTTAGAAGTCCTCAGGTCAGTGGGTTGAAGAGCCAGTGATGTCACGCTTATACACCAAACTACTACAGGACCCTCCTGCACATCACTACATTCTCATTCTCTGTACTGGTATAGAAAAGCATAACTTTCTGTCTTAGGAGTACTTCTTTCAGAGGAAGCTCCCCTTGCAAAACCATTGAGATCTTACTGACACAGTTCTTTCTTTTATCTCACAGCTCTTTCCTGTCCATGACCCGCAAGTAGCGCAAGGGCTGGAGGGCTGGATGTGGTTTTGAAGAACATCAGGCACTGTAAGAAACCAACAAGAATTTGTTTCTAGCATAACTACAAGGGGCATCCATCCAGACTGTGGAAGGGCTGTTGATGGACGCCAGGGAATGGAATGCCTGTGTAGCACATGTTTCATCGCCCTGTTACTTACCCAGGATGTGTCAGGAAAATGTTTGCACAAAGTTGCATAGTGTGAAAGCTGAAGCTGCTGATTGGCAAAGAAGCTGAGTCACTGAAGGAGGATAATCCCAGGCAGTACAAAATTAGCTCAGCTGAGGCTGTGCAATGGGCTGTGAATAACAATGAAGTTTTAGATCACCTCTGGCTCTGAGACAGTCTGTTCCTGGTGCTCAATTGGACAAAACCCAAACTCTTTTCCTCCAGATATCTTGCATCACAAAGGAACAGTGTGGGCCTGGACAAACTAACTCTGAGATGGGCTTCCTCCTAAGGAGAGGCAGACAACTCTGGGTGGTAGTGAGTCTCTCAAAGAGATCACAGGAGACTTCCTCAGTAACTTTCTTCCTAAGCATATTTGAAAATACTTGCATTTGCATTTGTAAGAGTAACTACCACAGGTTTTTGTTGTTCTGTGTGTAGTAAGTACATTTCACCATGTACCTGTAACCAGAGCACCTTCAGATTCTAGGCCCTGATGCTCATTTTGCCCATCCTAATGGGTGCCTCTGTGTGTGTGTGTGTGTGTGTCTGTGTGTGTGTGCATGTGTGTGTAAGTGTGTCTGTGTGTGTTTTCTGCTCAGTTTTCCTTCTAGTAATTTCAAGACCTTTCCACCTTCTGACCTCCCTGCCACATTCATTTGTGTATGCATTGTCTATGCCTGTTTTTGAGCTATAATAACCAGGTATCACAAGAATTCACCCACTGTCATGAGAACAGTACCAAGGGGATGGTACTAAACCATTCCTGATGGATCTGCTCCCATGATCCAAACAGCTCCCACCAGGCCCCACTTCCATCACTGGGGATTATATTTCAACCTGAAATTTGGACAGGGACGCATAACCAAATTATCATGGTCTTTTATTCTTTTTCTTTTTCTTTTGAGACTGAGTCCCACTCACTCTGCCTCCCAAAGTGATGCAATTATAGGTGTGAGTCAGTGCTCCTGGTCACTTTTCACTCTTGAAGCCCTTGCCTACATCTTTCAGATCCTTACAGCTTGCCATGGGCTGATATTCAGATCTCAGCACAGATATCATCTACTCAAAGAAGCCATCCCTAATAATCCCAGCTAAAGTACCATTCTCCCTTCTCATTCTGTATTAATTCACCCTGCTTAATTTTCTTCATTGCTCTCTTGGCCATCTAAAATTATCTTGTTTATTTGTGTACTTACTCATTGACTACTTCCCACATTCCAATGCAAGCTTCACCAAAACATAGACCTTTTCTCTCAAGTTTATGGTTGCATTCACAACATCTAAAACAATTCCTAGCCCTTAAGTTCTCTACAAGAATTTGTTAGATAGATATATTAGTGATTGACTAATTAATTTGGATATTACGTCAGTCAGACTTCATACTCTTAGAGGCCAAAGATCATACAATTATTATGTTCTTAGCACATTATATTATAAAAATTTGTTTTTCATTCTAGAAATATGCAAACCATCATTGAATGAGCTTAAATACTAAGGCATTCTTATGAGATGACAGATATTGATAATACTGAGCCTTACAGGTTTTGAACATGTCAGGTAATGGTTATGGTTCCAACTTACTCAAATGGATAATTATTTTTGCCTTCAGAAAACAACAAACATTTGCAAATATCTAGTTTATTTATACTACTATACATTCATTCATAGGTAAAGCCTATAAATTCACTCAGTTTGTAAGAAAAAAGACTGCAAACCTAGCATCTTCAAAGGTGGTGCATATCATAACTAGTCATGGAGTTAAGTGTCTGAAACTGTTGCAATGAAGCAAAATAAGAAAAGAGTCTATTTATATTTTAGTTATTTCTTTGATAACATTAATCATATGTGCTTTTGTTAGCTCAAGCTTGGTTCAAGATGAATAGGGAATAGAGTAGACACCTGAATGTCGTAATCTTTTACTTTTAAGGTAATTTACCTACCAAAGAAAGAGAAAAATTGGTATTTGCAGGTGCAAATTCATTCACAGTCAAGTCAGCTACCCAAAATCTAAGTTGTTATAAGTAGAGATGCTATGCTTGAAGTTCAGAACCTAGCTATTGAAACAAATTGCAAGTGAAGGAAGAAATTAATTTTAATTCCATAAGAGAAGGGACCTTAGAAAAAGCCTATCTTATATCCCACACATACATGTGTCCAGATCCAAGGCAGTTATGTGCCAGCACTTGCAGTTCAAGAGTGGGTAAATGTGTCATCTGGGGAGGCTGCTGGCAGGCCTGGCAGGGCACAGTCATTTTGCAGGTCATGGCATTCCAGCATCTGCTCCCCAGCTTTACAGATACAGAAAATGGAATGTGTCAGTGTGCTTGTAGTTGATTAATCCCTGGGAATTTACAAGAGACCAGTGTACAAAGAAGAGTGCCAATTTTGCAATTTACTCTAAGAAATGTAATTGCCAATTGGTCCAGAATGTTTATGTCAGCAGGAAAAAGCAGCCTTGCAATGGCATGAGAGGGTAGATCATAATCAGGAGTTTGCTGGGTGAGCCCAGACTGGGAGCAGGAGGAGGAAGCTGGGTGACCTCAATAACCAGTGTCATTAGGCCTGACACATCCATCTCCAAATTGAGATTACTTGCCAAGAAAGCAGGACACTTGGATTCACTGGCCAGTGTTGGAAACATGTTGACAATTCTTGATCAGTGGCCTTACTTCTTGCAGATTCCTTGCCAGACACCCATGCATTCTCTTTACCTACGTTAATACCATTGAATAGAATATGTGTTTCTTTTACAGTCAATGAAGCCTCATTTTTAAGAGTAATGAGTTAATATTTATTGAGTGGAAATAAGAGCTAGATGCATGCTAACAACTCTATGGGCAATTTTGTTATAATGCTTGTTTTGAAAACACAAACTTGTTCCAAAACAAAATGATATATTAGGGAACAACTTGAACATAATGTGAATTTTGTTTGCTTATGCACAATTTTTTCTTCCAGAAACACCAATCAAATACAGAAAATGGCATTCAGATGAAGCAAACTGCTTAGGAATACACAAAATACATCCAGGAACACACTTGGAACACCTACTAGCTGCCTCAGTTCACCACATATGTGATCAGTTGCACTGTCCACACCCAGTGTTAAAACTTTTTAGCCAATTTCAGATAGCTCTCCCTCTACCATGCCACAATAACTCACAAGCTACAACCCTATTGACACCCAGTTGCACAAGCAAACTTTGGGTCTTTTTTTAGGTAAAGTGCCATATTTATTGCACTAAGTATATATTTCCTAACCATTTAACACACATAAAACAGCACAACCATTTCATTAAAGTCCTATCATCTCTTTGCATGTGTCATTGATGTTTTAGTGTTGTGCCTCTAATCTCACTTTTCTCATAAGCCTTGTGGTTTGTTGTGTGATTTGCATAGTATGGTGATTGTTAGGAATGTATATGCTGTGTTATAGTAGAACTGACTGTACCTTATTGTCTAGTATAATTCTTAAAAAAATATATCATTTTCATGTGAGGAAAATGAGATTCAGAGAGTTTGAATAATTTACCCAAGAACAACATCTGGTAAGTGGTTAAGCAAAGATGCAAGCTGTCTGCTGTGACATATTATGAAAACTTTGGGTCCCTGATTTGATGTAGAAACCAGCCTGTCTTTTGAGGTGGATTTCACTAAGAGCTAACAATAGCTCTCATGTACTCAGAGGCAACATAGTGAGGTAGTTAAAAGCATGCCTTCTGGAGCCCTGCTGCCTGTGACCTGTGTGACAATGGGCAAGTTACCTAACATGGCCTATTGTTGCAAAATGGTCCCAAGAATCTCCTTCATTATAACCTTGTCTATTGCAACACAATATGCTATCGAGAGACAGATTTTTATTTCCTCATGCCTTGAATCTGGATTGCTTTTGCAACCTGCTCTGATGATGAGCAGGGTATAGCAGAACCAACAACGATCCACTCCGAAGTCTAGGCCTCAGGAGCCCTGAAATGCTTCACTTTTCCTCCTGGAATGCTGCCACCTCCATGAGGAAAAGGTCAGGTTAGTCTGCAAGGGAATGGAAGATCACATAGCCCAGTCATCCCTTCCCAAATGACGAATCAATGACCAGGAATATGAATGAGGCCATTGCAGACTCTTCAGCCCCCAGTTAACCAATTGCTAATTGCAGACATATAAGTGGCACCAACCAAGATCAGCCAAACCAGCCCCATATTAGCAGAATTATTATTTTACATTGCTAGATCTGGGAGTTATTTGTTGCATGGAGAAAAGGCCAGCTGATACATTTAACTTCTCTGTACATTAACTGTCCAAACTGTACAATGGAAAAAGTAATAGAGTTGTGAGAAGCAAATGAGTTAAATATATGAGATACTTAATACCTTAGGTGTTAAGCTCTGTTCTGATTGTCTGGTGCGCTTAAACAAAAATGGTGGCATAACACAATAACAACTTATTATTATTAATTATTATTTATCAAGGGTTGGCTGGGCTCAGCTAGGTATTCATGCTTGAGATCTATCATACAGTTGCAGGCAGACAATGGCTAGGGCTGGGCTCTTCATCAGGGTTTCTTTACTCATATGGTACCTGATACCTCTCTCTCTCTCTCTCTCTCTCTCTAAAATGTAATTAGAGTTACCTATCTTCTCTACTTGCCAGCTGAAGATTCTCAAAGTGTGTTTCCCATGAGAAACAGGCATAAGCTGGGTGGGCTTTTAGATCCTAGACTCAAAAGCCTGGCAGAGGGACTTTGACACATTCTGTTCATCAAGGCAGTCACAAGGTTGGGGCAAAGTCTTTAAAGAAGGGATGTCCACTCCATGTCTTCATGGGAACTGTGTTAGAGAATTTTTAGATGTGTTTTAATATCACACATGTACCTCTATACATGCATCTATAATTATATCATTCTCACAGCAACCCTAACAAGGTTAGTTACAGTAGAATGTCCATTTTCAAAATGAGAAAATCTTGCCTGGGAGAAATTAAATAATTTGCCAATGGTCACAAAACTGATAATTCTCAGAGCCTTAACTCCACCCAGGATGTTCTGAGTCAAAAGTTTATAACTCCAACCTGTATGGGATACTACAAGTCTTACTCATTATGTGTAGGTGTCACCACCAACACACCTAGAGGCATAGAGGCATAATAACCTCTGAATTGGGAGATGCTCAATTATCACTCCCACATGTGGCAGTGGATGTGCTCACGTATACACAAATAACTGATTAACCCTGTTTTTCTGAACCTTCATTGCAAGCCTGAACTCCACTGTTATAGAAATTATTAGTTTATTGGAAAGATGAAGAAGAATACTGTGAGGAATAAAAATTGAGAGTTCTCTCTCCCACAGTGGCTCACGTATCTTTTAACTACATAGTCTAATCCTTTTTGGACTCCCTGAACTTACTCTTATTAGACCTCTTGAGTGTGGTAAAGTATGAAGAAAGGTCTGCAAAACTATTGGTTCATTCCAGATAGAGAGATATCAGATGATAGGATCATGAAGAATTTAGAGGCAAAGAAAATGTAAAAGACAGGGCAAAGGTAAAAAGAGGCAGCCTAGTATAGGTAAAATGATCATAGTTTTTTGCATTGATATAATACTTAATGGTTTAAAAATCAAGTGTACATGTGTACATGCTGTAATCTTGACAGCAAAAAAAAAAAAGAAAGAAGAAGAAGAGGGCATTTTATTCAAAATCTGAATGGAAGAGAGAAAATCTCTTACCTCTAGGCACATAAATGGGAACCATAGAACCAGGTCTTCAACTTAGGCATTGAATCGAAGCCCTGAGCACTGTCACAAAACACAGGATGGGATGGAATATCTCAATCTATTTTTGTTGGATATGATGTTTGACTTGTTTATGCCTGAGTTTCCACATACTCTGAGATGGTTGTTTTAAATGACTTAAGGTTCTTTCTCTGTCTGACGTTACATAATATTTGTATTAGTCTGTTTTCAAGCTGCTGATAAAGACATATCTGAGACTGGACAATTTACTAAAGAAATAGGCTTACTGGACTTACAGTTCCACCTGGATGGCCTTCACAATCATGGCGGAAGGTGAAAGGTATGTCTCACATGGCGGTAGACAACAGAAGAAAGCTTGTGCAGGGAAACTCCCTCTTATATAATTATCAGGTCTCATGAGACTTACTCACTGTCACAAGAACAGAACAGGAAAGACCTGCCCTTATGATTCAACTACCTCCCCCTGGGTCCCTCCCACAACACGTGGGACTTCAAGATGAGATTTGCATGGGAACACAGCCAAACCATATCATGGTAAAAGTGTCATAGCTTGCATGAAGATGAAACATTGATGTCAGCAAAATATCAAAATTACCCTTAAAGTTCTCTAAGGAGGGTATGATAGTGGAAACTAATATACATAGCTTCTTAAGAACACTTTTCTCCTTTTTCTTTGTTGTTAAGTTCCTTTAGTTAAGTCTCAGATGATATCAATAACTTTAGTTAAGGATCTACCTGAATCCTGAAAACTGAGACCACCAGCAAAAGGGGCAATTGATTCATTCTTCCATGTAACGAACAGTCATGACCTCAATGGAATAGCTGACAGATAAAAACTAAAGTATAAACTACTATTTAGCACGGGGTTATTGAATGTTTGTTGGTTTGTTGTTTTGCTTTGTTTTCTTTTTTTGTGTGTATGTGTGTGTGTGTTTTATTTATTTCAACAGAAGAGCTTTAAAAAACTTTTCCCGGGGGACTCAAGATGCCACAGTGAAAACAACCCAGGATTGAAGCTCTCAGTGAATGCGCGGAGAGGGAGAGTCAGGGCCGCATTTCCAGACAGATCTTTGTTGCCCACAGAACGGGGAAATTCCCAGGTATAAAAGAAATGTGGGACACCAGGCAGAGGTTTTGGCTGGTGCAGCCGGCAGCCGGTGCAGCCGGCGGCCGGCACTGGAGCATAGCGGTGCTACACAGTGCTCCGCACAAAGCGCACTGGTCCGGGTGCCCTGTTGAACCGGCAATCTGAGACTAGAGAGGTCTGAAATTGAGACTGAACGGGACTTGGACAGTGAGAAAGGCCAGGAGATTCCAGGGAAACAGAGTTTGGGGTAGCGCAGTGGGACAAACAAAATGGCGAATCCAAACGCTCCAGGTGGAGAGGTTCCCTGAGGGCACAGCTGAACCAAGGACAGTGCAGCTCCGTAGAAGAGGGGGTGTCCGCTATTACTGAGGCAATCTGCCCTACTGAGGTACACGCCCACTGCTGACACAATCTGCCATTGCCGAGGCAAACCGCTAAAACAGAGAGACTCCGCAGCAGTGTGTAGCCCGTGGCAGCAGGGCGGAGACGGCAGCAGCAGGGCAGAGCCCGCAGCAACAGGGCGAACCTCACACCAGCAGGGCAGAACTTCGGCAGGCAAATAGTGACTAGACTGCCTCCTAGCTAAGCAGGACAGCACAACAGACACTCACAAAGAAAGCCCCAACCCCTCTGAGACACAGCATCTGAGAACAAAAGGTACACACATGGCAGTGTGTTTTGCTTCCTTTCTCCCCTTCACCCACATTTGGCATTTCTCCCCAGGCTATCCCTCCCCAGCTGCCCCCCCGCTGGCCCTCCGCTTTTCCCCCAATAGACCCCAGTGTTTAGTACTCCCCTCCCTGTGTCCATGTGTTCTCATTTTTCCTCACCCACCTATGAGTGAGAATATGCGGTATTTCATTTTCTGTTCTTGTGTCAGTTTGCTGAGAATGATGTTCTCCAGATTCATCCATGTCCCTACAAACGACACAAACTCATCATTTCTGATTGCTGCATAATATTCGGTGGTGTATATGTGCCACATTTTCCCAATCCAGTCTATCATCAATGGGCATTTGGGTTGATTCCAGGTCTTTGCTATTGTAAACAGTGCTTCAGTGAACATCCGTGTGCATGTGTCCTTATAGTAGAACGATTTATAGTCCTTTGGATATATACCCAGTAATGGGATTGCTGGGTCAAATGGAATTTCTATTTCTAAGGCCTTGAGGAATCGCCACACTGTCTTCCACAATGGTTGAACTAATTTACACTCCCACCAACAGTGTAAAAGTGTTCCTTTTTCTCCACATCCTCTCCAGCATCTGTTGTCTCCAGATTTTTTAATGATCGCCATTCTAACTGGCATGAGATGGTATCTCCATGTGGTTTTGATTTGCAACTCTCTGATGACCAGTGATGATGAGCATTTTTTCATATGATTGTTGGCCTCATATATGTCTTCTTTCGTAAAGTGTCTGTTCACATCCTTTGCCCATTTTTGAATGGGCTTGTTTGTTTTTTTCCTGTAAATCTGTTTGAGTTCTTTGTAAATTCTGGATATCAGCCCTTTGTCAGATGGGTAAACTGCAAAAATTTTTTCCCATTCTGTTGGTTGCCGATCCACTCTAGTGACTGTTTCTTTTGCCGTGCAGAAGCTGTGGAGTTTCATTAGGTCCCATTTGTCTATTTTGGCTTTTGTTGCCGATGCTTTTGGTGTTTTGTTCATGAAGTCCTTGCCTACTCCTATGTCCTGGATGGTTTTGCCTAGATTTCCTTCTAGGGTTTTTATGGTGCCAGGTCTTATGTTTAAGTCTTTAATCCATCTGGAGTTAATTTTAGTGTAAGGTGTCAGAAAGGGGTCCAGTTTCTGCTTTCTGCACATGGCTAGCCAGTTTTCCCAACACCATTTGTTAAACAGGGAATCCTTTCCCCATTGCTTGTTTTTGTCAGGTTTATCAAAGATTGTATGGTTGTAGATATGTTGTGCTGCCTCCGATGCCTCTGTTTTGTTCCATTGGTCTATATCTCTGTTTTGGTACCAGTACCATGCTGTTTTGATTACTGTAGCCTTGTAGTATAGTTTGAAATCCAGTAGTGTGATGCCCCCCGCTGTGTTCTTTTTGCTTAGAATTGACTTGGCTATGTGGGCTCTCTTTTGGTTCCATATGAAGTTCATGGTGGTTTTTTCCAGTTCTGTGAAGAAAGTCAATGGTAGCTTGATGGGGATAGCGTTGATTCTGTAAATTACTTTGGGCAGTATAGCCATTTTCACGATATTAATTCTTCCTAACCATGAACATGGAATGTTTCTCCATCTGTTTGTGTCCTCTCTGATTTCGTTGAGCAGTGGTTTGTAGTTCTCCTTGAAGAGGTCCCTTACGTTCCTTGTGAGTTGTATTCCTAGGTATTTTATTCTTTTTGTAGCAATTGTGAATGGCAGTTCGTTCTTGATTTGGCTTTCTTTAAGTCTGTTATTGGTGTAGAGGAATGCTTGTGATTTTTTCACATTGATTTTATATCCTGAGACTTTGCTGAAGTTGTTTATCAGTTTCAGGATTTTTTGGGCTGAGGCAATGGGGTCTTCTAGGTATACTATCATGTCGTCTGCAAATAGAGACAATTTGGCTTCCACCTTTCCTATTTGAATACCCTTTATTTCTTTTTCTTGCATGACTGCTCTGACTAGAACTTTCAGTACTATATTGAATAGGAGTGGTGAAAGAGGGCATCCTTGTCTAGTGCCAGATTTCAAAGGGAATGCTTCCAGTTTTTGCCCATTCAGTATGATATTGGCTGTTGGTTTGTCGTAAATAGCTTTTATTACTTTGAGATACGTTCCATCGATACCGAGTTTATTGAGGGTTTTTAGCATCAAGGGCTGTTGAATTTTGTCAAATGCCTTCTCTGCGTCAATTGAGATAATCATGTGGTTTTTGGTTTTGGTTTTGTTTATGTGGTGAATTACATTTATAGACTTGCGTATGTTGAACCAGCCTTGCATCCCTGGGATGAATACTACTTGATCATTATGGATAAGTTTTTTGATTTGCTGTTGCAATCGGCTTGCCAATATTTTATTGAAGATTTTGCATCTATGTTCATCATGGATATTGGCCTGAAGTTTTCTTTTCTTGTTGGGTCTCTGCCGGATTATGGTAGCAGGATGATATTGGTTCTCATAAAATGATTTGGGGAGGATTCCCTCTTTTTGGATTATTTGGAATAGTTTCAGAAGGAATGGTAGCAGCTTCTCTTTGTGTGTCTGGTAGAATTCGGCTATGAATCCATCTGGACCTGGGCTTTTTTTGTGTGGTAGGCTCTTAATTGCTGCCTCGACTTCTGACCTTGTTATTGGTCTAGTCATAGTTTCAGCTTCCTCCTGGTTTAGGCTTGGGAGGACGCAGGAGTCCAGGAATTTATCCATTTCTTCCAGGTTTACTAGTTTATGTGCATAGAGTTGTTTGTAATATTCTCTGATAATGGTTTGAATTTCTGTGGAATCTGTGGTGATTTCCCCTGTATCATTTTTTATTGCATCTATTTGGTTGTTCTCTCTTTTATTTTTAATCAATCTGGCTAGTGGTCTATTTTGTTGATCTTTTCAAAAAACCAGCTCTTGGATTTATTGATTTTTTGAAGGGTTTTTTGTGTCTCT
The DNA here is from genome assembly GCF_049354715.1 of Callithrix jacchus. NCBI lineage: Eukaryota > Metazoa > Chordata > Mammalia > Primates > Cebidae > Callithrix > Callithrix jacchus. Next base: position 82,859,962 of record NC_133513.1, on the reverse strand, counting down.
ATCTCCTTCAGTTCTGCTCTGATCTTAGTTATTTCTTGTCTTCTGCTGGGTTTTGAGTATTTTTGATCTTGCTCCTCTAGCTCTTTCAATTATGACGATAGGGTGTCAATTTTGGATCTCTCCATTCTCCTCATATGGGCACTTATTGGTATATATTTTCCTCTAGAGACTGCCTTAAATGTGTCCCAGAGATTCTGGCATGTTGTGTCTTCGTTCTCATTGGTTTTGAAGTACTTCTTTATTTCTGCCTTCATTTCATTGTTTATCCAGTCAACATTCAAGAGCCAGTTGTTCAGTTTCCATGAAGCTGTGCAGTTCTGGGTTGGTTTCTAAATTCTGAGTTCTAACTTGATTGCACTATGGTCTGAGAGACTGTTTGTTATAATTTCAGTTATTTTGCATTTGCTGAGGAGTGCTTTACTTCCAATTATGTGGTCAATTTTAGAGTAGGTGTGATGTGGTGCTGAGAAGAATGTATATTTTGTGGTTTTGGAGTGGAGAGTTCTGTAAATGTCTATCAGGTTTGTTTACTCCAGGTCTGAGTTCAAGCCTGGATATTCTTGTTGATTTTCTGTCTGGTTGATCTGTCTAATATTGACCGTGGAGTGTTAAAGTCTCCCACTATTATTGTGTGGGAGTCTAAGTCTCTTTGTAAGTCATTGAGAACTTGCCTTATGTAGCTGGGTGCTCCTGTATTGCGTCCATATATGTTTAGGATCATTAGCTCTTCTTGTTGTATCGATCCTTTTACCATTATGTAATGGCCTTCTTTGTCTCTTTTGATCTTTGTTGCTTTAAAGTCTATTTTATCAGAGATGAGAATTGTAACTCCTGCTTTTTTTTTTTGTTCTCCATTTGCTTGGTAAATCTTCCTCCATCCCTTTATTTTGAGCCTTTGTGTATCCTTGCATGTGAGAAGGCTTTCCTGGATACAGCACACCGATGGGTTTTGGATTTTTAACCCATTTGCCAATCTGTGTCTTTTGATTCGTGCATTCAGTCCATTTACATTTAGGGTTAATATTGTTATGTGTGAATTTGATACTGCCATTTTGATGCTAGCTGGCTGTTTTGCCCGTTAGTTGTTGTAGATTCTTCATTATGTTGATGCTCTTTAGCATTTAGTGTGATTTTGGAATGGCTGGTACTGGTCGTTCCTTTCTATGTGTAGTGCCTCTTTCAGGAGCTCTTGTAAAGCAGGCCTGGTGGTGACAAAATCTCTGAGTACTTGCTTGTTCACAAGGGATTTTATTTTTCCTTCACTTATGAAGCTCAGTTTGGCTGTATATGTAATTCTGGGTTGAAAGTTCTTTTCTTTAAGGATGTTGAATATTGGCCCCCACTCTCTTCTGGCTTGTAGTGTTTCTGCTGAGAGATCTGCTGTGAATCTGATGGGCTTCCCTTTGTGGGTGACCCAACCTGTCTCTCTGGCTGCCCTTAGTATTTTCTCCTTTATTCCAACCTTGTTGAATCTGACGATTATGTGCCTTCGGGTTGCTCTTCTTGCGGAATATCTTTGTGGTGTTCTCTGTATTTCCTGCATTTGAGTATTGGCCTATCTTGCTAGGTGGGGGAAATTTTCCTGGATAATGTCCTCAAGAGTATTTTCCAGCTTGGATTCCTTCTCTTCATCACATTCTGGTACACCTATCAAACGGAGGTTAGGTCTCTTCACATAGTCCCATATTTCTTGGAGACTTTGTTCATTCCTTTTTGTGCTTTTTTCTCTGATCTTGGTTTCTCATTTTATTTCATTGAGTTGATCTTCGACTTCCAATATTCTTTCTTCTGCTTGGTCAATTCAGCTGTTGAAACTTATGCATGCTTCGCAAAGTTCTTGTATTGTGTTTTTCAGCTCCTTTAATTCATTCATATTCCTCTCTAAGTTATCCATTCTTGTTATCTTTTCCTCGAATCTTCTTTCAAATCTTTTTTTAAGGTTCTTAGTTTCTTTGCATTGATTTAAAACATGTTCTTTTAGCTCACAAAAGTTTCTCATTATCCACCTTCTGAAGTCTAATTCCATCATTTTGTCAGAGTCATTCTCCATCCAGCTTTGTTCCCTTGCTGGTGAGGAGTTTTTGTCCTTTCTAGGAGGCGAGGTTTTCCGGTTTTGGGTGTTTTCCTCTTTTTTGTGCTGGTTTCTTCCCATCTTTGTGGATTTATCCACCTGTCATCTGTGTGGTTGCTGACTTTCCGGTTGTGTCTCTGAGTGGACACCCAGATTGTTGATGATGAAGTATTTCTGTTACTTGGTTTTCCTTCTACCAGTTTAAACCCTCCACTGTACAACTGCTGAGGTCCACTCCAGGCCCTGCTTCTCTGGGGTGCACCTATAGCAGCTGCAGGACAGTGAGGGTTGCTACCAGTTTCTTTTTCTGCTATTTGTCCCAAAATGATGCCTGCCAAATGTCAGTCTTTTGGATTTAGAGGGGTCAGGGAGCTTCTTGAGGAGACAGTCTGTACTTTATAGGAGCTCAAGTGCTGAGCTGTGAGCTCTATTGTTCATTCAGGGCTGTTAGGCTGCTACGTTTAATTCTGCTGCAGCTGAACTCATAAAAAAAAACCCTTTTTTTCTCAGATGCTCTGTCTCGGGTGGGTTGGGGCTTTCTTTGTGAGTGTCCGTTGTGCTGTCCTGCCCAGCTGGGAGGCAGTCTAGTCACTATTTGCCTGCCGAGGCTCTGCCCTGCTGGTGTGAGGTTCGCCCTATTGCTGTAGGCTCTGCCGTGCTGCTGCAGTCTCCTCCCTGCTGCCACAGGCTACGCTTTGTGGCGGAGTCTCTCTGTTGTAGCGGGTTGCCTCAGCAACGGCAGGCTGCGTCAGCAATGGGCGTGTACCTCAGTAGGGGTGGATTGCCTTGGTAATGGCGGACGCTCCTCCCCCATGGAGCTGCACTGTCCTGGGTTCAGCTGTGCCCGCACCCGGAGCATTTGGAATCGCCATTTTGTTTGTCCCACTGCGCTACCCCAAACGCTGCTTCCCTGGAATCTCCTGGGCTGGCTCACTGTCCAAGTCCCATGCAGTCTCAAGTTCAGCCCTCTCAAGTCTCAGATTGCTAGTTTAACAGGGCACCCGGACCAGTGCTCTTTGTGCGGAGCGCTGTGTAGCGCCGTTGCGCTGCAGCGCCAGCTAAAACCTCTGCCTGGCATCCCATGTCTCTTTTATACCTAGGAATTTTCCCGTTCTGTGGGCAACAAAGGTCCATCTGGAAATGAGGCCCTGACTCACCCTCTTGATGCATTCACCGAGAGCTTCAATCCTGGGTTGTTCTTACTGCGCCATCTTGAGTCCCTGACACTCTTGCCATTTTCAAAAATCAAATCAAAATTGATTAAAGACTTAAATGTCAGACATCAAACTATTAAACTACTCTGAGAAAACACTGGGGAAAATTTCCAGGACATTGCTCTGGGCAAAATTTCTTGAGTAATATAATACCCCACGAACACAGGCAACCAAAGCAAAAATGGGCAGATAGGATCACATCAAGTTAAAAAGCTTCTGCACAGCAAAGGATACAATCAACAAAGTGAAGGGACAACTTACAGAATAGGAGAAAAGATCTGAAAACTATCCATCTGACAAGAGATTAATACCCAGAATATATAAGGAGCTCAAACAAAACTATATGAAAAAAATCTAATAATCTGATCAAAAATGGGTTGCAAATTTGTATAGAAATTTCTCAAAAGAAGACATCAAAATGGCAAACAGGCATATGAAAAGAAGCTCAATGTCATTGATCATCAGAGAAATGTGAATCAGAACTACAATAAGATACTATCTTATCCCAGTTAAAATGGCTTATATCCACAAGACTGGCAATAACAAATGCTGCTGAAGTTGTAGAGAAAAGGGAACCCTCATAAACTGTTGCTGGGAATGTAAATTAGTACAACCACTGTGGAGAACAGTTTGAGAACTAAAAATTGAGCTAGCATATTATCCATCAATCTCACTGCTGGGTATATGCTCAAAAGAAAGGAAATCCATACACTGAAATGATATCTGCAGTTCTGTGTTTGTTGCCATTCTGTTCATAATAGTTGATATTTAGAAGCAACCTAAGTGTCCATCAACAGATTAAGGGCACAACAGAAGTGGTACATATACACAATGGAGTACTATTCAGTCATAAAAAAGAATGAGATCCAGTCATTTGTAACAACATGGATGGAACTGGAGATCATAATATTAAATGAAATAAGCCAAGCACAGAAAGACAGACATGGCATAGTCTCACTTATTTGTGGTATCTAAAAATCAAGATGGGGCTGGGCGTGGTGGCTCAAGCCTGTAATCCCAGCACTTTGGGAGGCTGAGGCGGGTGGATCACAAGGTCAAGAATCAAGACCATCTTGGTCAACATGGTGAAACCCCGTCTCTACTGAAAATACAAAAAATTAGCTGGGGATGGTGGCACATGCCTGTAATCCCAGCTACTCAGGAGGCTAAGGCAGGAGAATTGCCTGAACTCAGGAGGCAGAGGTTGCAGTAAGCCGAGATCGCGCCATTGCACTCCAGCCTGGGTAACAAGAGCGAAACTCCGTCTCAAAAAAAAAAATCAAAATGATTAAATGTATGAACACAGAGGGTAGAAGGATGTTTACCTGAGCCTGAGAACGGTAGTAGGGGGCCAGGTGGGAAAAAGATGGGAATGGTTAATGGATACAAAATGTACTCAGGAAGAATGAATAAGATCTAGTATATCTAGTATTTACTAGCACAACAAGGTGACTATATGCAATAATAACTTAATTGTACATTTTAAAATAAATTTAAGAGTGTAAGTCATTTGTAACTCAAAGGATAAATGCTTGAAGGGATGGATACCTCATTCTCCCTGATATGCTTATTTCATATTGCATGTCTGTGTTAAAGCATCTCATCTGTGTTAAAATATCACCATATGTGTGTGTATATATATACACACATGCCCATAATACATATATACACCTAATATGTACCCCCAAAATTAAAAATTTTTTTAAAAGCTTACAAAGAAAATGGTTATCCTTATGACACACAAGTTGCAACTTGTTAGTAAAAATGAAATCTCTCATTCTACTTAATTAATAAGAATAGCTTTGATACAAGTGAGCAGTACAATTGATAGGGACAACCAAAACAATGACTGAGTTTCTTCTCCTGTGAAAACTTTGTGACTTAACGTACAAAACCATACTGTTCTGTAATTACTTCTTTTATCTAATGTAACATACATTTGGAATAAAGTCCCTCCTTGACTCATATTAACACAATTGTTTCATGCAGGAAAATGCCTGCCTACTCCTATTCTTCCCTTTGTTTCTGGTGTGTATTAAGTGGTTAATATGTGCATTCCTGTATACTACATTCTAAACATGGCTTTACGACAAACAGCCTTATTTCTTATACTCCTGCTTCAATTTTAGTTTCAGAGAAAACAAATAACAATATAATCTGATTTACAATTGCAGTGGACCTATCTTGTTGCATGTTTTTTACACTTCCTTCTGTTTTCTGGTAACAGCATTCCTCTCTGCCTTGGAAGAATTGGCTCACTCGTTCTGGTGAATCCCTAGCTAGTTGTAGCAGGGCACCGGAACATTTATCCCCTTCCTCTAACCCTATTCTCTGTGAAGCTGAACCACTGACATAAGCATGACCAATTTGATTCTCTCTTCATCAGATGCACACTTGAAGTATAACAACGGAAAGGACCGATGTCATTTTGTGTGATTCAAATTCTATATTTAGGATGTGAGGGCAATCTGGCTGAGACTTCTGTCACCCCTTGGTCACCAGGGTTTATTTGGCTGATCTGGCTGGCTAGGCGAGTGACCCCTTCCTCCCTCACCATGCCATGTGCATCCCTTCCAAAGCTGTGGCCTTGGTGGAAGAAAACAACCATCCCCCATAGAGGAGGACTGGTTTTCGTTCAAAGGTATATAAGTAGCTTCACTACCCTACTAGAACCTCCAAACAAGCTCTCAAAAATTCATGCTTAACTTGATTTTCTACCATCAACCTCATCCTTTTCTAAATACTAAACTATTCGACAACACTTAGGCTTCACACATTTTTCTTTTTTTGAGACAGAGTCTCACTCTGTTGCTGAGGCTGAAGTACAGTGATATAATCACAGCTCACTGCAAACTCTGCCTTCTGGTTTCAAGTGATTCTCCTGCCTCAGCCTTCTGAATAGCTGGGATAACAGGCATGCACCACCACACTGGGCTAATTTTTGTGTTTTTAGCAGATATGAGGTTTTGCCATGTTGGGCAGGCTGGTCTCAAACTCCTAATCTCAGGTGATCCACCCACCCCAGCCTCCCAATGTGCTGGGATTATAGGTGTGAGCCACTGTACCCAGCCAGCCCTCACACTTTTTAAACAACCATATGAAAAGTCACTACAGAACATTAATCTACGTCTTTCTATTCTTATACATGCTGTACAGCTTGAAGATACCTGCTTCCACCAAGAGAAAACAATTCTGCACTAGTAACAGTACAGTCCTGCTTGGGTTTGCCTGGAGTAAAAGACATTTATGAATTAATGGCCAAAAGCAACAGAGGTATTATAAATAAAGAATGAGAAAAAAATAGTTAAGTAGCTTGAGTCAATCATTTAATAATGTGCACATATATGTGAAAAGTACTTTGCACACCATAAGTATATATAATTTTACTTATCAATTAAGGGGGAAAATCAGAAATAATGGAAAATCTTGTATCCTCTGTTATAGCAGATTAGAAAGATGGTTACAGTTTAAATGCACAGCTCAAAGTATGGTTTTTGAAACAATCCTTCACAATTTGGAAAAACACTAAGGAATCCTTTGCCAACAAATTATTTTTATATACATACAATTGACAATCTTGACTAAGTAGAATTATTTAACTATTTACTCACAAAATTGCCTAAGAGTCTTATGACTTGATGTATCCAAAGTCACTGAATTCTGAAATTTGCAACCTGACTGTGCACCAAAGTCATCTGTGGACTTTTTTTTTTAAACTTCAATTTCCACCTCTACCCTTTATTTTTTAACATATTTCATATATAATTAGGATGTACATCCAGGCATGAGAATTACTGGTGCAGTCCATTTCTTACCAAATTGTTAATCTCTGATCTTGAGAAATTGAAACTCCAGAAGTGCAGATGCTAACAGGAAGAGCCGTCTCCTTATCATTTAAGCATTTCATTTTAAGAACACAGAGGCTCTCCTCTATGGTTATAAGCTGCTGACACCACTTTATGAGTATGAAGTACATTACTAGAGCAGTTATATGTAAGCTGTGGGGCTCTGTTTTGTATGATAGTAAAGCTATGACTCAGAAGCACCAAATGTTTCAACTACTCTTTAAATGTAAAATACTGGGTAAATTTCACTTTTTAAGAATGGCATTAATTTTTTCAGATGAGTTGGGTACCATCTAATAAAATTTAGCATCTATGGTGAGAGTCAAAATGTAACTTTTTTCCCCAAGGACATGTTGAATTTAACTTTTGGAGAGTAGTGAATTATTAAAACTCTGGCCCTTGGTAGGGAGAAAGAAAGTGGAGATTCTTCTCCACAAAGGAGAAGAGAAACATAGCCAGAAATGCACAGGCAGGAGGAGAACAATTAACCTACATCTCCTACAGAACCTGTCAATTTCCTGACCCTTCGTTTTCTTCTTCCCACACTAAAACCATTGTCCAGGCACTCCACTCTTTTCCACTCAATGCCTTTGAACAGATTATTTCCCTATACCTTGACTTTTAAGCCACAGGTAGAATGTTTTGTCTTCTGTAGCGGTTTATTCTGTTCACCTGGTCTTTTCTTTTTTGCCTTCAAAGTGTCTATTGAGCTCATAAAGCATTGCAGTGTAACTATATGGTTCCATCTCAGTCTTCCCACTGACTATCAATTACATGAGAATAATTCTGTTTTTCTAATTCCTAACACAGTGCCTGGCACCCAGAAGATGCTGAATAAATTACTCATTTAATAAATAATAAATGGTTTCCTAAGTTAAATTTCCATTTCATTAGGCCTAATTTGTTCTAATTGCCTTGAAAAGTGGCTACCAGAGGAGAGCTAGGTGTCCCCTTAGGGTCCATGACAACACAATAAATCTGCTGACCTTTTGAAACAAAAGACCTCGCCAGGCATGGTGGCTCAAAGCCTATAATCCCAGCACTTTGTGAGGCTGAGGTGAGCAGATCATGAGGTCAGGAGATCAAGACCATCTTGGCCAACATGGTGAACCCCCATCTCTACTAAAAATACAAAAAAATAGCTGGGTATGGTGGCATGCACCTGTACTCCCACCTACTTGGGAGGCTGAGAAGGAGAAACACTTGAACCCAGGAGGCAGAGGTTGCAGTGAGCCAAGATTACACCACTGCACTCTACCCTGGACAACAGAGTGAGATTTTGTCTCAAAAAAAAAAAAAAAAAAAGAGAAAAGAAAGAAAAAAAGAAACAAGAGACCAGGTCCCTGTCTGGCATCTGCATTCAGCAACTTGCTGACAGAATTTTGTGACTGGGTTACTGTGGTTTGGATCCAAGAAGAGACAGAGGAAGCCTGCAATAAAAACCCATGAGTGTGTTACCAGGTGAGCCAAATGACAAGTTTCAAAATCCAAGCCTGTCAGCTGTAGTCTGAGAGTAGACACTGGTCCTGCCTCAAGATCAAGAGAAAGCCTGGGGTCAAAGGTCAGGGACATAGCCATAAATCCCAGGAGAGAAACTATACAGGGCACTGAATATTGGAAAGAATAGTCTAGTATTCCTAGGACCAAGAGACTGCAATAGCCAAAACTCTTGTTAGAAGTGCTAAAATCCCCAAACAAATGCAATTACAAAAGAAGATGGGGAGGAGTACGCATTTTTTTCTTTAGGAACCCAAAGTCCCTGTTGAGTGTCTTTATAATTTACCATACTGTGTCTTTTACTCAGTAGACTGTGAGTCCTTCAATAAACCCACTTCAACTAACTCCTCATTCCATCTCCGAGATAGAGAATGGGTGCATAAGGAACCCAGCGCATTGTTTAACATTTTATTTGTAATAACCTTATTCCTGCTGTCACTCTGACCTCTAAGAATGGGGAAGCATCTAGCTTATATCCTCTAAGTCCTAAAGCTTAAGACTAGATTTTAACCCAATGTGTTTTACCAACTTCAGGCTATTTCTAAGAGCTCCTTGATTCTGTCATTTTAAGACATTTTTCTCCTAAATCTGTATGCTGAGTAGAATGCTATAGATTGTAGAAATGAACAGATATGGAAAAAATAGGGGAAAAAAACATAGAAAGACTCTACTTTTTTAAGTGATGTTATATTCAAGCAATATTTTATCTAGTGTCTGAGAAAATAAAAGCTTATTCAATTACACTACAAGTTTGAAAGGAAATCTGCTGCTGTACAGACTGCTCATTTCTCCAGACAAGCTTCAATGTGCTGGCGGGTGTTTGCTACAGCAACACTGATATGGTGCAAGATTTCTAAGTGGCAGAATGATATCAGCGTTTTGCAGAAGTTAGCTGCACTTTTATTGAAAAAAAAAAAGCTATCTGGTGAGATTGAGCAGTGACTGCATATGCATGAAATGCCCTAGCAGTCAAAGAACCGGAAAGTACCCACTTTATCAAATTAACTTACACAATAGAGAAGGAAAATTCCTTCTTTTCTCCCAACCTTAAATATCATTAAATGGGAACTATAAAATATCATTACTTTTTTTCCTTGCTTTTTATCACTACCAGTCAAGACATAAGGTTATTCTTGACAGTAAATGAACATCCCATCCTATAGCATTTCTTCACAAGGAGAATTTCAAATTCTTGGTTATCTTCTCATTCATTCCACATGTTTAATCCATTGATTGCTATTTTATGGCAGATCTCAGATACAGAAAGATGATTAAGTTACAGTCCTGAACTTCGGGGAGCTCAAAGTCTATTAAGAGAAAATAGACAAAATAAATAGCCAACATATAATATCATGAGTGATACAGCAAAGACTTTACAATGTAATGTGGTATCACAGAGGAAGAAATCTCTACCTTTGCCTGGGTGGGGAGATGGGTTTGGGGGGGTAGGTCTTGTTGAGAAAAATATAATAGGAAATTCACCTGCATCTCTCTCTCTCTCTCTACCCCGCCCCCCGCCCCCCGGGGACTCCTAAGATCAGTATATTTCTATTCAAATAGCAAATTAATAGAATAGTTGGTTGTGGAATACAAACTATACATGATTCTGGTGAAATGAAGATCTTGAATTTACTCATTCAGCATGAGCTATACCAACAGTCTGGACAAACTAGGCCCAACTAATAAATTACTAACAATTCACACAAGAGCAACGTACCTTAACCCAATCTCTACAGAAATTGTTTCTCCAGACCTTAATCACCTTAATTCCAGGTTTGCTCCCCTCTGAGGACCTAGTCAAAACATCAAAGAAGGTTTAGTAACAAGGATGTAAGCCCTGATGTAGTTAAGTTTGTGAGCATTAAGACCCAATGACAGTAGGAAACTTGGACACACAAATCAGAGCATTCGGCATAGAAATGGGTGATAATAATATTCTTTGGAAAATAATAAAATTGATACACTTGAAGGTTGGATGATATTGCTTGTTTTCCATTATAGCCCGAAGTATACAGCTGTTTGGTCTTTGATCCAGATCATTATGATCCCTACCAAAGTGATTCATATCTATGAAGTAGATTATAAAACAATCTTTCAGAAGAAGTAATTCCAAGTCCTGGATTTTCCCCATTAGCTAAGCAGCTATCACAAAAGATAGATACTCAAACACATTTTTAATTTTAAAAGGTTTAATTAAAAAAATTAACACATACCATATAGCACTTTGAGGAAATATATATATTTTAAATACATAAGATGTTATAAAATCAGAAAGTGTTAAGATGTTGAAAACTATGGAACCTTTATATTCTAAAGAGATCAAATTTCTACTGGAAAAAAGATTCTGATTATTCCCAGGAAGGCTGGGAGGCGCTGAACCATCCCAATGTGGTGATATGTGAACAAATGGACAATTTTATTATATAAGCACCCCATGTTCATTGTTGAAAATGTAGAGAATATCAGGAAGAAAGCAATAAAAAGGGAGTACTTATAATCCCAAAACCAATTAGATAACCATTAGTAATTTAAAAGTGTACTGTCTAGATGTTTTCATATGCTTTAATTGTAAAAGTAAGGGAGAAGGAATTACACTCTATATAATTTTATAACCTATTTTCATTAACTTGACAGCAATTTTAAGCCAAATGACATAGCATTGTAGACATTTATTTATAATGTAGTTAACCCTATTGTTGGATTTCTTCCCATTTCCTGTCAATAATAATAAACACTTCCATGATAAACATGCTTGTAGGTTAATCTTTGTACACATTCTAAATTTTATTACGATGGATTTTTAGAATGAAATTGAGGAGCCAAGGAATAGGAATATATTTGAAATTTGTCAAAATTGTTCCAAATTTCCCTACAGAAATTTGGTCTCTACAAAGAGTGAGACTGCTTGTAACCATAAATAACCATAGTGTGGTTATTTATACTGATGGAAACATTTTTCTCTTAATTTATGCTCATATTGCTACACATTCCAATAACCACTGAAGGATTCTTGGATGGTCCAAAGTTCACCAGAATGGTTGAGAGCATGGTTCATTTCCCTAGAAACCTCTTTTCCCTGACTAGTTACATATGAATATCACGCAATCATTTTCAGATTTGCACCAATCAGTTTTCAATGGTTTAACACAATTTAGAATATTTCACTTATGGGCTGGATGCAGTGGCTCACACCTGTTAATTCCAGCACTTTGGGAGACCAAGGCAGGTATATCACTTGAGGCCAGGAGTTTGAAACCCAGTCTGGCCAACATGGTGAAATTCTGCCTCTACCAGAAATACAAAAATTAGGTGGGTGCAATGGTGCGCACCTGTAATTCCAGCTACCCAGGAGGCTGAGGTAAGAGAATAGCTTGAACCCATGAAGGGGAGGTTTCAGTGAGCAGAGATTGCGCCATAGCACTCCAGCCTGAGTGACAGAGCAAGACAAACAAACAAACAAAATCACTTATGGATTGTCCTCTCAACAGGCTACAATTTATGCTAAATCTTCAGAATATTTCCTGTCAGAAAAATTTTTACTGAAAACCAATTCTGAATGATTTAACATTTAAATATCAACATTCACACACTACACCATTCAAATTACCTAAGAATTTGGTTTAGGAAAGAGATGCTTCAAAACATGTTTGTTTCTCTTTAAAGCTAGTACTTGAGCATGTTTAAACGGTCATTTCATTAAAATCAATTAAATTGTTAATTTCCCTAGCCACAGAAGAAAATGTTAAGAGGAAAAGTCGATTTTCCATCAGTGGAGAAAATGACTGCAGTGCCATTTTTAACAACCAATTACAGCAGTTGTCCTCTGTACTACCTAGGCTGCAGTCTCCAGCTGGATTCTTTCTGCTTCTTTTTCTTCCTTTCTTTTGATATTTTCTGAGAGTAAAAAAGAAGAAATTATAAGAGGCAATTCTGTTTAAGAAAACGAAAGGATTAAAAAAGAGAGGCTTCATTTCGAAGCATCCACAGGACACCATGGAAAGCTCCCAAGCACTTGAAAAGAAAATCTCACTCCACAGACAAAAATAAGGATAAATTTTCTTTGGATACAGCCGAGACAGGGAGTGGGGGTGAGAAAATCACAGTACATTTTTAAAGCATGGGTTTTGCAAGCTGCATGCCCTCAAATAAGTAACTTTAAAGAATTGAGGTGAATTCAGCAGGTGGAGATCTTGTCACCTACTTTTTATTGTTTCATGATCTTTTAATTCTGGTAAGACCTGGTGTCTGTTCTTAAAGTACATAAGTTCTACCATTTTGGCTGTTTGATGAGACATTTGTTCAGCAAAGCACATTCCATGCCAAAAGCTAAAGATGCAGATAACCTGACCCCAGACCAAGCTGAATGAAGGAGACTGCACAGCCCTCGGTAGCACAGCCAATTTAACTTAGACTTGGTATCTGAGTTCCCAGACACCGGTTTCGAATAATTCTTTAAACAACTTCACAAATCACAAATGTATTTTTAGTGTTTTCTCTTTATCAAAAGGGATTCTCCACTCTCAAAATTTCACAAGTTTCCATTTCACTCTTCATTCTTCAAATTATTCTTAAAGTCATTCTTCAAATTATAGCTTATCAAATTAAACTTTAATTTATAAATCTTCTAGAAAAAAGGTATCTAAGACCTATCAGAGAAATAACACAATCAGGATTTTTATAAAAACACCTTTTAAAATTTAATATAAGAATTTTTAAAAAGCCCTTTTTAATTCCAATTTGTCCATTAAAGTAAATCATAAAAATAAATAACAAATGCAAACCATTTTTTTTTCCTTCAATGAATCAGCCATTTCTCATCTGCAAGATTGCCTTTACTTCTTTGGTAGTAAAATCAAGGTGATATCAAAATAAAAAAAAAAGAAGAACAAGAAGAACAAAAGAGAAAATAAAAAACTTCTGTTTTTATTTCTCAAAACTATTTAAAAAAACAATACTTTTGACTTGTTTGCCAATTTGACTGACTGTAAAGATATTCAATACCACTTAGAAAGTGGTTTGTCTCAGAGATAACAGCAGTAGTCATCATACCTTACATATATTCACATTGTAGAACACTCTTTATTAGCAATTTAAACTAGTAACAGTTATATAAAGCATTATTTTTCCCCATTTTATGAGTAAACAAGCTCAAAGATGTTCAATTATTTTCTAGAACGTGGCAGGGTCAGATACGAACTTAGATATGGCTCTAAAATGTGTTATAGCTTATGTGTCACAAAAATGATGCCACCAAGCTGTCTGTCATTTCATAATTTCTATATGGTTGCTTTCATATCATCCAAAAATGAAGAGGCAGTTTAGAAATTACCCAATCCTTCCTTTTTAACCATTTGTCTATCTGTATATCATTTATTCAATAGCTACTTAATATATGATTCCTGCATTTGGCACTGTAGAATCAAGATGACTAATTATTTTGTCATGACATGTAAGATCTCAGTTAAGTGAGAAAAATATAAAGATTTTTTAAAAGTTATTAAAAGAGTCTGATAAATGTCTGTGACGTCAAAAGGTACACTGTGCTTTAGAAGCCCAGAAGAAAGGATAAACAAATTTAAAAGACAGAAAAATCTTCACCAGGGAGACCCCAATTTTGCTGGGTTTTGGAACATGAATAAGAATTCACCAGTATTTTCAGCTTCCATTTCTTGCCTTTTAATAATTCAGTAGACAAATAAGTAAAAAATATCTTTCACAAGTCATTTCTTCTTTATATAAAATTATAAATAGTTTTAATGAGTTTCCTTTGGCTATTCAAAGGAATGGAATAAAGATAACTTGTTCCAGAGAAAGCCCTTTAGCATCTGTCAGTATCAGTGGATAGTCAGGAAAAGAAAAGGGCACTTTCTTCCTCTAGAGAAGGCTGGGGTTCCTGAGTGAGTCAGAGTTTGGGAGTGTTACTGTTTTTAATTTGGTTGTGGCTCCTTATAAGCAGAGTTTGGTTTTCTCAATATTAGAGTCATCTAAAGAGTTAGGACTATCAATGCATGATATCAAGAAGAGATAAGAAATGTAGAGTTTCCCTAACAAAGTTGTATTTTGCCCTTAATGTTTCTTTACTAACCATTTGCATAACATTTCTTGTTATAAAAAGGAAAAGTCTTTTTATCATCTGCTAAATGTGAACTGCAAAAGATAAAGAGATGGTGTCTTTTTCAAGTCTTCCATGCTTTGTGGTGGGCTTTGCAATGTAGGTACATCATCATTACAGGTTGATTCAGCAGGAGATCTGAATCCAAGCTCCCTCCTTTCAGATTTCATTTTCATTCTCACACAAGCTTACCCACTCTGCCATCTATTGGCAGGAGAAACATCCTCTGTGTGAGATCATTCTAAACACTCCAACCTCAACTCAGATAAAAAATTTTCACCAAAAAACTGATAGCACATGCATTATAATTTAGGAGGAGAAAACATTGATGACCAGTTAATTCTGACAAAGCTTATTTGGTAAAGAAGGTTGAAATCATGGCAAGGGTGAGTTTTGAGTTTAAGGAATTAACATAGATTCCTTTGTGTATCACGCCGATAGTTCTGTACGGAGCACCCTGCCTTTGATGTATCCTTCAGAACATGATTCAGCCTCTACGAGTCTTAATTTTCTTCTAGATCAAAAAAGAACAAGAATATCTTCATTGCCCCGTTCACAATGAGTTTAGGAGCCAAATAGGATAATAGATATGTGACCACAGAACGACTCATCCCTATGGATTTTCTCCTTTAATTTTCCTCACCTTTCTCCATCTTCCCTTTTGAAAAAAAAATCCTTTAAAATAGCTATTTGATTCATTTCCCTTATTTGCCAGAGGAGACTACAGAGTCCCAGAAATGTAGTGATGATCCATGAGATGTAAATCAACTTGAAAAGACAAATCACAAATTTGGCCCTAATGGCTAGAACTAAGAAGTAGCTTAAAGAAACACAGCAGAAAGACTGTAGCCACTCACATTTTTTTTTACTCTTATTGTGGCTCTCATCACATTCTGAGCAATGATGTGTGTAGTGTATGTGTGTAACTGTGTCTCATATTCTACACAATGCATTATACAGAGTAGGCTCTTTATAAATGTTTAATCAGTGAGCAGGTGAATGAAATAACCTTACAGTGCAGTACATCCACTATACAAATGGGTGGATTGAAGCCTCAGAAGTCTCAGTAATTCATCCAGCATGACAAATAAATCAGAACTGGGGCTACAAGATACTTTGATGTTTTGATTATATGCGTCTTTCACTTATCTTTTGCTCTCCTGTTCCACAGGGAACTCTAGATTGTCAAAGTCCTGAAGCAGATTGGCTCTTCTGGTACCCTAAATTCTAGCGACTATGATTCCCTTTTTCCTGCATAACTCAAATGAGTCATGGGTGTCTGTATTGGAATGAGAAAGGGCAGTAAGAGAGGGAAGTGGTGGTTATTACCCTGTATAATAGAAAGTGGGAAGACATTAAGCACAGATAGTGGCCAAATCTGCAAACAGCTGAAGACAGTGGGCTTGGTGTATATGGTAACACATACAGCAAACATGATGACATATGTAGGGCAGTGACCATGACTATCTTCAATCTGGATAAATTCCAGCTCTGGAAAGACAACACACTTGGATTCATGAATAGGAAGTATTTGAAACACTGCCAAGTGTTTTACTGCAACATATTCTACAATGGGAAAGAGAGTTTCAGGAGTATCTCTTCTTAATCATGGCCGTATAACGTGTGTAAAATAAATGGCTTTACCATATGTATAATGCTGGTGAGTGTTCAGGGGCTCCTGGTTAGCTTTATTTCTGAAAGCAGCTTATCCTAATGTACATGCAAAGAAACCCAAACCTGATGCATTTTATTATTGGCGGTGGAGCAAATCCACCATTAATAATGATTATAAGGATCAGTTTGGTCATTGCTTATACATCTCATTGAGCACAAACTATAGTACTAATTATGGCAATAAATAGCATTGTGCTAAATAGGCTATGCTTCATTTAATCATCACAAAACCCTATGTAGTTAATTTGTATTGCAAATGAAGAACCCAGGTTCAGAGAGGTCAAGGGACTTGCCTGGGGTTGTAAAGGTGGAAAGTGGGAAATACAAGCAAAGAATTCAAGCACAACCGCCAAGCCCCCTACCCTCACCAATAGTCTACCAAATCCAGCCTTAAGTTTCTGTTACATGTTCATTTTATTTATTTCTTCTAGTAGATTACAAGCTCTTAGAAACCAAGTCTCAAGTCTTACTCTGTTCCCTAAAAATACCTGTCACAAAACTCTGCAGGAATGTGTCCTAAAATGGCAGAATGGCCAAAGCCTGAGGTTTAGCAAAGTGATAGCTATGTAGACAGACAGACAGACAGAGAGACAGACAGATGGAAGCATACAACTATCTGAAGAAGGGACAATCAGAGGAGGGTGAGAATCAGTGGACTATCAGGGAGAAGAAAAAGGGAGCATCTCAAATTTAATACTTGAGCTCTAATTCATTTCAGCCAGCTCTAGTAATAAGATATGTCCTTGCGAGAAATGGCTAACATCTTTCCTGATTTACACATAAAAGGATTTATTGTTCTTCTCGCCTCTGTAAAGCATTTTAAGATCAACAGGATTAGTGGCATTATATTGTGCTTTCCACAGAGTTTAATGCCATTTCAGGCTGCTAAAAATTTATAGAAACAAAAGAGAGTCCAATATCAGCTGAAGCTCTAATCCCCTTGAAGTGAAGAATAGGTTTCAGGCTGCCATTTCTTTTGGAAATATAAACCCATGTGATTGCAGTTTGCAGATGACACTAACCTTCCTCTTGAACCACAACTGCAGAAATGCTGGCCAGACAAATGGGGAAGAGTGTCTGAAGACACTGGGATGCACGGATCAGTTCCATTTCTTCATTATCTATAAGCATACAGGGCAAGGAGTGCAAGGGTGACAGTAAGATGATCCTTCCTCCCCAAGGGTGAAAGGGACTTGGAGATAAAGAAGGTAAAATTGCCCTATAAATATTAAGGGACAAATTCATCCCATTTGAGTAGATAAGCAAAATTCCTTGAAGAAGGCACAGTGGTTTCTAGGCCATCAATACTTATTCATTCACCTATTCATCTATGCATTCACAAATTTAAAAGACAAAGTGTCTATCTTAAAAGAGATTAATTAGCAATAGAAGCCTAGAAAACCATGTTTTTGTCAGATAAATATTCACAATATTCCACCTAGGGAGCAGGAACTCAGTCCCAAAGACTCCAACCTGTCTGATCCCCATGGTAATTCCACATGATCATGGAGAGATACATCAGGCCCTCTCCACCATGTGATTCTTCTGATTGTCTTTCCTTATCATAAATGATAGAATTTAAGACTCAAAGAATCCATTCAAAAATGCACATCATTTTATTTATAACTAAAGAACAAACAAGCTGCAATTATACTATACTATATCTTTCTTAGAGACTTTTAACAGTAAAGTGCTTATTTAGGCTTTGTTTTATATAACTTCCTTTCATCTGTCCCTGCAAAATCTACTCCTCACCTTTTTCCTTATGGCTTTCTGCCCCAGAAGGCTTCCTTAGAAGAGCTATCTCTGCAATCAGTGTGTTCCTCAGATCCTTGGGCCTCCACTAGACGTTTTTAGGAGGTACACAAGGTTAAAACTATCTTTATAATAATATGAATACATTATTTCTCTTTTCTGCTGTGATAGCATTTGCATTGATGATATAAAAGCAAAGGCAAATAATGCCTGTCTGTCACCTTAGCAGGCACCAAGGCAGGGACACTAAACTGTACTAGCAGTCATTATGTTTTTCACTTACCAAGTGCTCTCAATTATTTTAAAAATCCATTTTTATTTAAGGATGTCTGTGATAAAGCAGCAAACACAATATTAATTTTATTCTATTTAAACCTTGGAGTTTCTCTTTTTAATATTCCATCTTACAAAAATGGAGATATGAACCAGGCACAGTAGCATCGGTAGCACCTGTAGTCCCAACTCCTCAAAAGGCTGAGGCAGGAGGATCACTTGAGCCCAGGAGTTTGAGAGGCTGTAAGTGCACTATTATGTCACTACACTTCAACGTGGGCAATAGAGCAAGACCCCATCTCTAAAAAGAAGTAATGGTTTTTCAGAATGGGAGCATGTGTAAAGCAGTTCTGCTGCATACCAGAGCATGAGGGTTGCCTCCCAGAAAAGCATGTACAGGATTGTTTTGGCTGCAAGTTAAAAATACCTGCTTTCCTCATGAAACATCATTTAGAAAGAAGACCAGCAGACAAACCATGGTATTTGGAATTAGGTATTTGACAGATATCTTCTCAAAAATAATGTAAGTGGGTCTGTCACTTCAAGAAAAACAAGTGATGGTATTAATATTTGTTGCCAATGATAAAATTTGAGCTTTCAAATAAACAGAATTTTTTTTTTAACATTTATCTGCTACAATAAAGTTGGCAACTTCCCAGAGCTTAAAGATTCTTCAGATGAGATCAGGAGTGATAGTAACAAATGTGGTTTTTTAAATATTGTCATATATGTCAATATGTGATAAATGTGCATAATTCACTAACCCAATATTTGTTAAATAACCAAAGCATGAATCTAGAAAATCATGTACAAGTAAAAGGTACATTCAACATACAAGATAGACAGATTAATTTTAATGTAACCAAGTGCAAAAAATGCAGTGATAAAATTTTGGAGTTCACACTGCACCAACCTTTAAGAAACAACTTGTTAAGCTGTTGTGTATTATTTAAAAAAACATTCATGCTTATGTGAAAAAATATTTTCAATACCCCTTACTTCTCCAACCACATGCCTATATGAGGACAGATGTTCTTCATACACTTCAACCAAAACAATATACTACGGCATTTTGAATGCAGAAGCCAATGCGAGAATCCAGTCATCTTAAATTAAGCTGAGCATTAAGGTGATTTTCAAAAATATAAAACAATGCTACTCTACTATTTTTGAAATTTATAACTATTTTTGTTGAGATATGTCATTTTTATTAATATGCTACAGGTTTTCTGTTATTTTTCATTTAATTAATTATTTTTATTACTTAGATTTCATTTCCAGTGTGGTAAATATCAATAGATATTAGTCACAAAAACAAACGTCTTTTGAGATTCTCAATAATTTTTAAGAGTGTAAAAGAGTCCTATCACCAAAAAGTTTGAGAGCTAATGGATTATATACTCTAACTTCTGGCTTCCAACTGAGTTTGACCAATGGGGAACCTCAGTAAGAGATTAGAGACTGAGAGAGAAAAGGAGATAGGGCTATTTATTCCCCAGCTCCCTGACCAAGGGGTCACTTGCACTAGTTCTAGCCCTTATCTTCTTACACTTACTACTCACAAGAGAGTTGTCTCACATATCTCTCCCTCTGGCTATGAGTAGCATAATCCCTCTTCCACCTAGCCATGGCAAAGGTTTTGCTGTTACCAATCCCAGGCCACAGCACTTCCACTGTTTCTCTCTTACATGTGTAAGTTTCCTTTTGGCTCTTAAATGTTAGAGACTGATTTAAGCATTTTCATCTTGTATATATACAAACTGAACAATGTAAGTAAAATTCAAAATATTTCTAAAGTTTCTTCACAATACAAACCTAATTATTCCTAATCACTTTTTGCCTGAGAGTCGTTAATTTCTTTTCCATCTCCTGAGCCATCACAATCATAGTAAGTTCACATTTCCTTATAAAAATAGTTTTATTGAGATGTAATTCACATGTCATACAATTCATCCATGTAAAGTATACAACACAATGGATTGTAGTTGGTTTGTAGAATTGTGCAACCATCACCATAATTAATTTTAGAACATTTCATCACTCAAAAGAGAAGCTCCTTAATCATTAGTAGTCTTTCCGAATTTCTCTCTTTCCCCCACCCTCATCTACACTAACCCCCAACCTTCACTCTTTGGTTCCAAGAAATCACTTATCTACTCTCTGTCTATATATATTTGCCTATTTTGGACTTTTCTTATCTTTTTTCTCACATATCTTAAAAGAGAGATCCACATTTGTCTCTAAGATTTTCTCCCAAGGCGCTGACCCATTTTCCAAGTTTTGATGGTGAGGCTATTGATTTTATGCATATGCAGACTTTAATGAGCTACATTTCAATTGCTGCCTGATCAACAGTAACAGTAAGAAATCATTGTCAAAATGTATCATAATTCTGAAGATGTTAAAAATGGGAGAATACACATTTCTTAGAGTTTGTGAAATAAGGTAGTTGAATTCCATGCTCAGCAAGAAATCTTCTAATTATTGGGCTTTCCATGAAGCTTCATCTAGCCTCAGTTCCATTAATGCAACACCAGGTCATTAATTATGGGCACTTCACAAATCAAGAACAATGCAAATTGTAAGAAATTGTGAAACCACTGCTCAACGAAATAAGAGAGGACACAAACAGATGGAGAAACATTCCATGCTCATGGTTAGGAAGAATAAATACCATGAAAATGGCCATACTGCCCAAAGTAGTTTACAGATTCAATGCTATCCCCATCAAGCAACCAATGACCTTCTTCACAGAACTGGAAAAAACCACCTTAAATTTCATATGGAACGAAAAGAGAATCTGCATAGCCAAGTCAGTTGTAAGCAAAAAGAATAAAGCTGGAGGCATCACACTACCAGACTTCAAACTATACTACAAGACTACAGTAATCAAAAAGTCATGGTACTGGTACCAAAACACAGATGTAGACCAATGGAACAGAACAGAGGCCTTGGGGGCAACACCACACATCTACAAACATCTGATCTTTTACAAGCCTGACAGAAACAAGCAATCGTGAAAGGATTCCCTGTTTAATAAACGGTGTTGGGAAAACTGGCTAGCCACGTGCAGAAAGCAGAAACTGGGCCCCTTCCTGATACCTTACACTAAAATTAACTCCAGATGGATTAAAGACTTAAACATAAGACCTAACACCATAAAAACCACAGAAGAAAATCCAGGCAAAACCATTCAGGACATAGGCATAGGCAAGGACATCATGATCAAAACACCAAAAGCATTGTCAACAAAAGCCAAAATAGACAAATGGGACCTAATACTCCACAGCTTCTGCACAGCAAAAGAAACAGTCATTTGAGTGAATCGGCAACCAACAGAATGGGAAAAACTTTTTGCAATCTACCCATCTGACAAAGGGCTAATATCCAGAAACTACAAAGAACTAAAACAGATTTACAAGAAAAAAACAAACCCATTCAAAAATGGGCAAAGGAAATGAACAGACTCTTTACAAAAGAAGACATATATGAGGCCAACAAACATATGAAAAATGCTCATCATCAGTGGTCATTAGAAAAATGCAAATGAAAACTAATTGAGATACCATTGCATGCCAGTTAGAATGGCGATCATTAAAAAATCTGGAGACAACAGATGCTGGAGAGGATCTGTTGTGGAGAAATAGGAACACTTTTACATTGTTGGTGGGAGTGTAAATTAGTTCAACCATTGTGGAAGACAGTGTGGCGATTCCTCAAAGACCTAGAAATAGAAATTGCATCTGACCCAGCAATCCCACTACTGGATGTATATGCAAAGGATTATAAATCGTTCTATTATAAAGACGCATGCACTTGTATGTTCATTGCAGCACTATTTACAATAGCAAAGACTTAGAACCAACCCAAATGTCCATTGATGATACACTGGACATGGAAAATGTGGCACATATGCACCATGGAATATTATGCAGCCATAAAAAATAATGCATTCATGTCCTTTTAGGGACATGGATGAACCTGGATATCAACATTCTCAGCAAACTGACCTAAGAACAGAAAATCAAACATCATATCTTCTCACTCATAGGCGGGTGTTGAACAATGAGAACACATGGACACAGGGAGGGGAGTATCACACGCTGGGGTCTGATGGGGAAAACAGCAGAGGGACAGCAGGGGGATGGGGAGTTGGGGAAGATAGCAAGGGGAGAAATGCCAGTTACAGGTGATGGGGAGGAAGGCAGCAAATCACACTGCCATGTGTATACCTATGCAACAATCTTGCATGTTCTTCACATGTACCCCAAAACCTAAAATTCAATTTTAAAAAAAGAAGTACAAAAATAAAAAGAAAGAAAGAAATTGTTGAATTCCTGGCTCCAGGAAAATATGGGAATTACTCATCCATAGCTCAGTCACCAACTTGCATTTGGCATTTTTTTTTTGAGACCGACTCTCACTCTGTCACCCAGGCTGGAGTGCAATGGCTCTCGGCTCACCACAACCTCCACCTCCCGGGTTCAAGCGATTCTCCTGCCTCAGCCTTCAGAGTAGCTGAGATTACAGGTGTGCAGCACCATGCCCCGCTAATTTTTGCATTTTTAGTAGAGACGGGGTTTCATCATGTTGGTAGGACTTGTCTCGAACTCCTGACCTCGTGATCCACCCGTCTTGGCCTCCAAAAGTGCTGGGATTACAGGTGTGAGCCACCACGCCTAGCCGGGCACTTTGCATGTTTTAACAGATTAGTTAGACTTTCAGTGTGGGGTCTTCTCATTCCCAGAGAATACAGGATTCTCTTCCCTGAGCCCAAAGGATGCCTCCCCTTCTTGTCAGACCCAGTGTCAATCCCCTGACCCAGGTACAGCCCAAGGTTTCCAGGTAGGTTGCTCAACCCTCAGGCATCCACAGATAAGAAATGCCCGGTCTCTCTCTACCTCACAAATCCTAGTGGGAGAGATTCCACAAGCAGATTCTCTCTTTGAATTTTTGTCAGTTTTTGCTTAATCTCTACCTCTGACATTCTCTCTTTTTCTCAAAAACACAAATATGTCATTTAGACAGCCAGTACAACTGCTTCTTTTTATTAAATTTACTCTGTTTACCTCAGGCCCTGTCTTCATAATTAGTTTCCAATTGCTGCTTTCCAACATCAGTCACTGTCGCCATATCCTTCTAAATCTAAGATGTAGAATTTGTGTTTTCCAATTTTTGTCAGTGCATTCCTGGTCCATCACAAAGCCATCACCCACAAAGCCATCTTTGGCATTATGGTTTTAATATGCATAAACTCATTTTTCACACAGCGAGGAAAGGAATGCAGTTACAGTGCACAAACAACTCAACACAGCCGTTTTTTTTTTAAACATTTATTCAGTGCTTAACAGGCACTAGATATTATGCTGAGAATCGTACATAATTTTCTTATACAACTCTTTAAAATAACTTAACTAATGATAAAACTGAGCCGTAGGTTGATAATTAATTCAAAGTTGCACAGCCAATAGATCCAGCAGCCAGGACTAAGCCTGTGTTTCTGAATGCCCTAGGCTTTCCTAACTTATTTACTGAATATTTACTACCATCTATTTTGAGCAATGCACTGTTCTAGGCTGAGAGAAAGATAGAAAATCAGGAAAAATGTGGTTTCTCCTCTCAACATGTTTATGTTCCAGCAAGGGAAATCAGACTCTATATAATAATACTAGTACCTGCTAAAATGCAATCTGCACTCAATGAACATCAAGTAAAACACCAATAGAGCACAGAGAACTCCAACTGAGGAGAAAGTAGGGCTTCCAGGAGGAACTGGCATTTGAACTGTGCTTGAGTGATGGGTAGAATATAATGAGAAAATTGTAAAAGGAGCAGAAAGTAGGCTGAATGCCTAGGGGCCTAGGGGAGGGAAGAAAGACAAGCCAAGAAAGAGTTATTTATTACTGCCTGCCACTGTTTGTGATTTGGCTTCTTAGATCTATAGCCAGCTCAAAGTCAGAATCAGAAAGGGCAGCCTGCTCCTCACAGCACCCACCGGGGCAGTCTGTTAGCTGCCGCTGTTCCCAGCCATATGCAGCTACATCCTGGTGCCAATGCCAGAGGCTGTCCCTGAATTCGTAAAAGGTTTCTACCATCTCTAGACTGGTGATCCCCTTGCTCAAGCTCCCACTCCGACTGTCGTTTCATTCTTCACACTTGCCTGAGCTGAAAGAGGTGGACTGCATGGAACAATGGAGTTATCACCACAGACTGTCAGAATAGCCAGGGCCCTGCAGGATCACTGGGGCCAAGGGAATAGAAAAAGAAAAAAATAAAACAAAAATGAAAAAAGAGTTAAAAATTCACCTGAGAGCCTGTGGACAAATTGAACCCATTCTGCTCACTCTGCTGGAATGCCGTGGGCAAGGCAGGTGCTCTCCATCCCACACAGCGCCCACTTTCCTGTCTCACACCCAGAACTTCACACATTTACTTCCTCACTGAGGTCTTTGGGCCCCTAAAGACATTAAGATTTTATTTCTGAACTGATCAACCCTTGACACTTAAAATAAGAAAACCAGTTCTCAGGAGCTTTGGCAAAGATCATGCAGCTGGTTAATAATAACCACACTGAAGTTAAAGTGCAGAATTTCCTCTCATTCCAGTGACTCTCCTCAGCTGAACTAAACCAAACCTGCTTTCAGCCTTGTAAGTGAAGCAGGATCTTACAGGATTTGCAGAGAAATCCCAACACAATTTTCAAAATCGCCATAGATCATATATAAGAAATCTACAAATACGTAAGTCTTTCCCCTTTGCTTATGTCTGTTAGTTACCTTATTAGCATCGGTCATTTAATTTTGTTTATTGATATACTCACATTCTAAAAAGACTTACGTTACATTTCAAAAATACATAAAATACATCAAGATGACATTAGAAGTAGGCGATAAAGTGAAAGCAAGTAAGGAAATAAAATCAAGCTAAGAATGAGGCTTATCTGAAATACATATCATGAAGCATTATTTGCTTGCCCCAGGAAAGTGGCAAATTTCCCTTTCAATATTCCAACAGTCAATGATTCATTTATTGCATCATATAATTCTGCTTCCCCAAAATAAAACCAAATTATTTATCAAGAAGAAACAACAAGATTAAAGTCAAATGTTTCACTTAAGGGCCCTGGTGATATGGCCCCGGCGACTGGAGAAACACCAAGGTCTTTGGTCTTGTGCCAATGTAGATAAAATGACATGGACACACGTAGAGTGGTTTTTAAGGAGCAAAGAGTTTAATAACCAAGAAAGAATGAAGTTCCCCTGTACAGAGACAGAGGGAGAGGGGCTCCCAGGCTAGAGAGGGAACTCCGTGTACGTTGGAAAAGTAGTCGCTTATATTGAAGGCTGGAGGAGGCTGTGTTTGTTTTGCATAGGGCCCAGAAAATTGGATTGACCAGGTGTCATTTATGTAGCCCAAGAAAAACCTGGACGTCCCACCTTAATTCTTTAATATGCGAATGCGGGCCACCAGGATGTTTTGAGCACATGGTGTTATTTTCAGGTGTCCATGTCCGATGAACCTAGTTTTTAATTGTCAGCATTTGCATATCAAAGCTTGCCAGCCAGGCTCTTCAAGCCACCTTTCTTTTAGGAGCCAAATGATTCAGGGGCTTGTTTCTATTAAAAGAAAAATTTCCACCAAGAACTGTTACCCTATCTAGCTGCCTAAATTATTTCTTAATAACTCCTGTGTTATTCCACTTTTAAAGAGAAATAAATCTAACTGCTGTTAGAGGGTGTTGAATGACAGTTTTATGTATATAGATATATATATTTTTTTATTGCACTTTAGGTTCTGGGGTACATGTGCAGATCACGCAGGATTGTTGCATAGGTACATATGTGGCATTGTGGTTTGCTGCCTCCATCACCCCATCACCTATATCTGGCATTTTTCCCCATGTTATCCCACTCCAACCCCCCTACACACCACTGTCTCTCCCTTATTCCCCCCACTAGACCCCAGTGTGTGATGCTCCTCTCCCTGTGTCCACATGTTCTCATTGTCCAACACCTGCCTATGAGTGAGCACATGCGGTGCTTTGATTTTCTGTTCTTGTGTCAGTTTGCTGAGAATGATGGTTTCCATATTCACCCATGACCCTACAAAGAACATGAACTCATGGTTTTTTATGGCTGCATAGTATTTCATGGTGTATATGTGCCACATTTTCCTTGTCCAGTCTATCATCAATGGGCATTTGGGTTGGTTCCAGGTCTTTGTTATTGTAAACAGTGCTGCAATGAACATACATGTGCACGTGTCTTTATAATAGAACGATTTATAATCCTTTGCATATACATCTAGTAATGGGATTGCTGGGTCAAATGCAATTTCTATTTCTAGGTCTTTGAGGAATCACCACACTGTCTTCCACAATGGTTGAACTAATTTACACCCCCACCAACAGTGTAAAAGTGTTCCTATTTCTCCACATCCTCCCCAGCATTTGTTGTTGCCAGATTTCTTAATGATTGCCATTCTAACTGGCGTGAGATAGTATGTCAATGTGGTTTTGATTTGCATTTCTCTAATGACCAGTGATGAGTAGCATGTTTTCATGTTTGTTGGCCTCATATATGTCTTCTTTTGAAAAGTGTCTGTTCATATCCTTCACCCACTTTTGAATGGGTTTGTTTTTTCTTGTAAATTTGTTTTAGCTCTTTGTAGATTCTGGATATTAGTCCTTTGTCAGATGGGCAGATGGCAAAATAATTGTTCCCATTCTGTTGGTTGTCAGTCCACTCTAATGATTGTTTCTTTTGCTGTACAGAAGCTCTGGAGTTTAATTAGATCCCACTTGTCTATTTTGGCTTTTGTTGCCAATGCTTTTGGTGTTTTAGTCATGAAGTCCTTGCCTATGCCTATGTCCTGAATAATTTTCCCTAGATTTTCTTCTAGGATTTTTATGGTGTTAGGTCTTATGTTTAAGTCTTTAATCCATCTGGAGTTAATTTTAGTGTAAGGTGCTAGAAAGGGGTCCAGTTTCTGCTTTCTGCACATGGCTAGCCAGTTTCCCAACACCATTTATTAAACAGGGAATCCTTTCCCCATTGTTTTTTTTGTCAGGTTTGTCAAAGATCAGATGGTTGTAGATGTGTGGCATTGCCTGCAAGGCCTCTGTTCTGTTCCATTGTCTATATCTCTGTTTTGATACCAGTACCATGCTGTTTTGGTTACTGTAGACTTGAAGTATAGTTTAAAGTCAACAGATGACATAATTGTATATTTAGAAGACCCCATCATCTCAGCCCAAAATCTCCTTAAACTCATAAGCAACTTCAGCAAAGTCTCAGGATAGAAAATCAATGTGCAGAAGTCACAAGCATTCCTCATATACACCAATAACAGACTTAAAGAGATCCAAATCAAGAAAAGCTCACATTCACAATTGCTACAAAGAGAATGAAATACCTAGGAATACAACTAACAAAGGATTTAATGACCTCTTCAAGGAAAACTACAAACCACTGATCAAGGAAATAAGAGAGGATACAAACAGATAGAAAAACATTCCATTCTCATGGTTAGAAAGAATCAATATTGTGAAATTGGCCATACTGCTCCAAGTAATTTATAGACTCAATGCTATCCCCATCAAGCTACTTATGACCCTCTTCACAGAACTGGAAAAAAACACTTTAAACTTCATATGGAACAAAAAGAGAGCCCACATAGCCAAGACAATCCTAAGCAAAAAGAACAAAGCTGAATGACATTTTTTTTTTTTTGGCTATTTCCTGCTGAAAAGGGGTAGTGTGTGGGGAAAGAGCAGTTGGGCCTTCTGAGGTTTAACTAAGGGTTCTTGGAACAATGGGATGTCCGCATGTGCTCTGCTCACAGCACCGTTCGAAGTTTGATTGTTTCGAGGTGAAAAGAGATAAATTTTCCAAGAAAGTTTAAATTATAGGGTTAGGATATGACCATTGAAATTATCGTTGTTTAGTGGGGGTCCTATCAACCATACATAACTGACAGAGAGGTAGATACCTGTTAGTTGCACCAATGGACTGCAATACTGGTTTTCCTCCACTAGATGTTGCTGTACATTGCCAGAAATGTTAATATAAAAGTAATATTTTCTTTGAGTAAAGCATACATTTCCCCCTTGACTTGCCATTAGAGAATAACATAGGCTTTGGCCATTTTTATAACTTGTAATATGATTGGGAGAAATATGTTATTGAGTGGCTAAAGTAACTTTAGCATTAATCTTAGCAATTCCTTTTCATATATATATGATTATATGTATATTATTATTACACTCTAAGTTTTGGGGTACCTTAGCAGAACGTGCAGGTTTGTTACACAGGTATTCACGTTCCATGGTGGTTTGCTGCACCCATCAACCCATCATCTACATTAGGTATTTCTCCTAATGCTGTCCCTCCCTTAGCCCCTGACAGGCCCCAGTGTGTGATGATGCCCTCCCTGTGTCCATGTGTTCTCATTTTTCGACTCACATATATGAGTATGAGCATGCAGTGTTTGGTTTTCTGTTCTTGTGTCAGTTTGCTGAGAATAATGGTTTCCAGCTTCATCCATGTCCCTGCAAAGGACATTAACTCATCCTTTTTTATGACTGCATAGTATTCATGGTGTATATGTGCCACATTTTCTTTATTCAGTCTATCACTGGTGGGCATTTGGATTGGTTCCAAGTCTTTGCTATTGTGAACAGTGCCACAACAAGCATATGTGTGCATGTGTCTTTATAGTAGAATGATTTATAATCCTTTGGGTATATACCCAGTAATGGGATGGGTGGGTCAAATGGTATTTCTAGTTTTAGATCCTTGAGGAATCACCCCACTGTCTTCCACAGTGGTTGAACTAATTGATACTCCCACCAACAGTGTAAAAGCATTCTTATTTCTCTACATCCTCTCCAACATCAGTTGTTTCCTGGCTTTTTAATGATCACCATTCTAACTGGCATGAGATGGTATCTCATTGTGGTTTTGATTTGGATTTACCTAATGACAAGTGATGATGAGCTTTCTTTTAAGATTATTGGCTGCATAAATGTCTTCTTTTCAGAAATGTCTGTTTCTATTCCTCACCCACTTTTGATAGGGTTGTTTGTTTTTTTCTTGTAAATTTGTTTAAGTTCTTTGTAGATTCTGGATATTAGCCCCTTGTAAGATGGATAGATTGGAAAAAATTTCGCCCATTCTGTAGGTTGCCTGTTCACTCTGATGATAGTTTCTTCTGCTGTGCAGGAGGACTTTAGCTTAATTAGATCACATTTGTCAATTTTTGCTTTTGTTGACATTGCTTTTGATGTTTGCTCATCAAAAATGAAATCTTTGCTCATGCCTATGTCTTGATGGTATTGCCTAAGTTTTCTTCTAGGGTTTTTATTATTTTAGGTTTTATGTTTAAGTCTTCAATCCATTTTGAGTTAACTTTTGCATAAGGTAGAAACAAGGGATCCAATTTCAGCTTTCTCCAAACAGCTAGCCAGTTTTCCCACCACGATTTATTAAATAGGGAATCCTCTCCCCAGTGCTTGCTTTTGTCAGGTTTATTAAGATTAGATGGTTGTAGATGTGTGACATTATTTCTGAGGCTTCTGTACTGTTCCATTCGTCTATATTTCTGTTTTGGTAACGGTATCATGCTGTTCATATCCTTTGCCCACTTTTGAATGGGTTTGTTTTTTTCTTAGAAATCTATTTTAGTTCTGGGAGTTGGTGTGAAGATGGCGCTGTGAGAACAACCCAGGATTGAAGCTCTCGCTGGATGCGTGGAGAGGGTGAGTTGGGGAAGCATTTCCAGACGGATCTTCGTTGCCCACAGAACAGGGAAATTCCCAGGTATAAAAGAGATGTGGGATGCCAGGCAGAGGTCTCAGGTGGTGCAGCCAGCAGCCGGTGCTGCTCCGGCCCGCGCCGGAGCACAGAGGTGCTCCACAGCGCTCCATACAAAAGCGCACTGTTACGGGTGCCCTGTTGAACCGGCAAACTGAGACCCAAGAGGGCTGAACTTGAGACTGAACGGGTCTTGAACTGTGACCCCGCCCAGGGAATCCCAGGGACTCAGTGTTTGGGGGAGAGCAGTGCGACAAACAAAACGGCGATTCCAAACGCTCACAGTGAAAAGGTTTTCTTAAAGCGCAGCTCCGTGGGGGAGGGGCATCAGCCATTACTGAGGCAATCAGCCCCTACTGAGGTACACGCCCATTGCTGACGCAGCCTGCCGTTGCCGAGGCAACCCGGTACAACAGAGAGACTCCGCCGCAGGGCATAGCCCGTGGCAACAGGGCAAAGACCACAGCAGAGGGGCAGAGCCTGCAGCAAAAGGGCGAAGCTCACACCAGCAGGGCGGAGCCTTGGCAAGCAAAAAGTGACTAGACTGCCTCCTAGCTGGGCAGGACAGTGAGGCGGTCACTCACAAGGAAAGCCCAAACCCGCCCCCAGACAGAGCATCTGAGAAAA
This sequence comes from Callithrix jacchus, assembly GCF_049354715.1. NCBI lineage: Eukaryota > Metazoa > Chordata > Mammalia > Primates > Cebidae > Callithrix > Callithrix jacchus. The sequence continues at coordinate 82,829,081 of NC_133513.1, read as the reverse complement.
AAAGGGGTTTTCTTATGAGTTAGGTTGCAGCAGAACTAAACATAGCAGCCTAGCAGCCCTGAATGAACAACAGAGCTCACAGCTCAGCACTTGAGCTCCTACAAAGTACAGACTGTCTCCTCAAGCAGCTCCCTGACCCCTCTATATCCATAAGACTGACATTTGGCAGACATCATCCTGGGACAAAGATAGCAGAAAAAGAAACTGGTAGCATCCCTCGCTGTTCCACAGCTGCTAGAGTTGCACCCCAGACAAGCAGGGCCTGGAGTGGACCTCAGCAGTCATACAGCGAAGGGGCTAGATTGGTAGAAGAAAAACCAAGTAACAGAAATACTCCATCATCAACAATCTGGGTGTCCACTCAGAGACCCAATCGAAAAGTCAGCAACTACACAGACGACAGGTGGATAAATCCACAAAGATGGGAAGAAACCAGCGCAAAAAGGAGGAAAACACCCGAAACCAGAACACCTCGCCGCCTAGAAAAGACCGAAACTCCTCACCAGCAAGGGAACAAAGCTGGATGGAGAATGACTGTGACGAAATGACAGAATTAGACTTCAGAAGGTAGATAATGAGAAACTTTTGTGAGCTAAAAGAACATGTTTTAAATCAACGCAAAGAAACTAAGAACCTTTAAAAAAGATTTGAGGAAATGATAACAAGAATGGATACCTTAGAGAGGAATATGAATGAATTAAAAGAGCTGAAAAACACAATATGAGAACTTCGCGAAACATGCACAAGTTTCAATAGCTGAATTGACCAAGCAGAAGAAAGAATATCAGAAGTCGAGGATCAACTCAACGAAATAAAACGAGAAACCAAGATCAGAGAAAAAAGCGCAAAAAGGAATGAACAAAGTCTCCAAGAATTGTGGGACTATGTGAAGAGACCTAACCTATGTTTGATAGGCGTACCAGAATGTGATGAAGAGAATGAATCCAAGCTGGAAAATACTCTTCAGGACATTATCCAGAAAAATTTCCCCTACCTAGCAAGACAGGCCAACACTCTATTGCAGGAAATACAGAGAACACCACAGAGATATTCCACAAGAAGAGCAATGCCAAGGCACATAATCGTCAGATTCAACAAGGTTGAAATAAAGGAGAAAATACTAAGGGCAGCCAGAGAGAAAGGTCGGGTCACCCACAAAGGGAAGCCCATCAGACTCACAGCAGATCTCTCAGCAGAAACTCTACAAGCCAGAAGAGAGTGGGGGCCAATATTCAACATCCTTAAAGAAAAGAACTTTTAACCAAGAATTTCACATCCAGCCAAACTGAGCTTCAGAAGTGAAGGAAAAATACAATCCTTTGCGAACAAGCAAGTACTCAGAGATTTTGTCACCACCAGGCCTGCTTTACAAGAGCTCCTGAAAGAGGCACTACACATAGAAAGGAACTACCAGTACCAGCCATTCCAAAATCACACTAAATGCTAAAGAGCATCAACATAATGAAGAATCTACAACAACTAATGGGCAAAACAGCCAGCTAGCATCAAAATGGCAGTATCAAATTCACACATAACAATATTAACCTTAAATGTAAATGGACTAAATGCACCAATCAAAAGACACAGACTGGCAAATTGGATAAAAAGCCAAAACCCAGCAGTGTGCTGTATCCAGGAAACCCATGTCACATGCAAGGATACACAAAGGCTCAAAATTAAGGGATGGAGGAAGATTTACCAAGCAAATGGAGAGCAAAAGAAAGCAGGAGTTGCAATTCTCCTCTCTGATAAAATAGACTTTAAAGCAACAAAGATCAAAAGAGACAAAGAAGGCCATTACATAATGGTAAAAGGATCGATACAACAAGAAGAGCTAATGATCCTAAACATATATGGACCCAATACAGGAGCACCCAGAAACATAAGGCAAGTTCTTAATGACTTACAAAGAGACTTAGACTCCCACACAATAATAGTGGGAGACTTTAACTCTCCACTGTCAATATTAGACAGATCAACCAGACAGAAAATCAACAAGGATATCCAGGACTTGAACTCAGACCTGGAGCAAGCAAACCTGATAGACATTTACAGAACTCTCCACCCCAAATCCACAGAATATACATTCTTCTCAGCACCACATCATACCTACTCTAAAATTGACCACATAATTGGAAGTAAAGCACTGCTCAGCAAATGCAAAACAACTGAAATCGTAACAAACAGCCTCTCAGACTATAGTGCAATCAAGTTAGAACGCAGAATTCAGAAACTGACCCAGAACCGCACAGCTTCATGGAAACTGAACAACTGGCTCCTGAATGTTGACTGGATAAACAACAAAATGAAGGCAGAAATAAAGAAGTTCTTCGAAACCAATGAGAACAAAGACACAACATGCCAGAATCTCTGGGACACATTTAAAGCAGTCTGTAGAGGAAAGTATATAGCAATAAGTGCCCATATGAGAAGAATGGAGAGATCCAAAATTGACACCCTATCATCAAAATTGAAAGAGCTAGAGGAGCAAGATCAAAAAAACTCAAAACCCAGCAGAAGACAAGAAATAACTAAGATCAGAGCTGAACTGAAGGAGATTGAGACAAGAAAAACCCTTCAAAAAATCAATAAATCCAAGAGCTGGTTTTTTGAAAAGATCCACAAAATAGACAGACCACTAGCCAGACTGATTAAAAAGAAAAGAGAGAACAACCAAATAGATGCAATAAAAAATGATAAAGGGGAAATCACCACAGATACCACAGAAATTCAAACCATCATCAGAGAATATTACAAACAACTCTATGCACATAAACTAGTAAACCTGGAAGAAATGGATAAATTCCTGGACTCCTGTGTCCTCCGAAGCCTAAACCAGGAGGAAGCTGAAACTATGAATAGACCAATAACAAGGTCAGAAGTCGAGGCAGCAATTAAGAGCCTACCACTCAAAAAAAGCCCAGGTCCAGACGGGTTCACAGCCGAATTCTACCAGACACACAAAGTGGAGCTGGTACCATTTCTTCTGAAACTATTCCAAATAATCCAAAAAGAAGGAATCCTACCCAAATCATTCTATGAGACCAATATCATCCTGATACCAAAACCCGGCAGAGACCCAACAAGAAAAGAAAACTTCAGGCCAATATCCATGATGAACGTAGATGCAAAAATCTTCAATAAAATATTGGCAAGCCGATTGCAACAGCAAATCAAAAACTTATTCATCATGATCAAGTAGGATTCATCCCGGGGATGCAAAGCTGGTTCAACATACGCAAGTCTATAAACGTAATTCATCACATAAACAGAACCAAAAACAAAAACCACATGATTATCTCAATTGATGCAGAGAAGGCATTTGACAAAATTCAACAGCCCTTTATGCTAAAAACCCTCAATAAACTCGGTATCGATGGAACGTATCTCAAAGCAATAAAAGCTATTTATGACAAACCAACAGCCAATATCATACTGAATAGGCAAAAACTGGAAGCATTCCCTTTGAAATCCGGCACTAGACAAGGATGCCCTCTCTCACCACTCCTATTCAATATAGTACTGGAAGTTCTAGCCAGAGCAATCAGGCAAGAAAAGAAATAAAGGGTATTCAAATAGGAAAGGTGAAAGCCAAATTGTCTCTATTTGCAGACGACATGATAGTATACCTAGAAGACCCCATCGCCTCAGCCCAAAAAATCCTGAAACTGATAAACAACTTCAGCAAAGTCTCAGGATATAAAATCAATGTGCAAAAATCACAAGCCTTCCTCTACACCAATAACAGACTTAAAGAGAGCCAAATCAAGAACAAACTGCCATTCACAGTTGCTACAAAAAGAATAAAATACCTAGGAATACAACTAACAAGGAACGTAAGGGACCTCTTCAGGGAAAACTACAAACCACTGCTCAACGAAATCAGAGAGGACACAAACAGATGGAGAAACATTCCATGTTCATGGTTAGGAAGAATTAATATCGGGAAAAGAGCTATACTGCCCAAAGTAATTTACAGAATCAATGCTATACCCATCAAGCTACCATTGACTTTCTTCACAGAACTGGAAAAAACCACCATGAACTTAATATGGAACCAAAAGAGAGCCCTCATAGCCAAGTCAATTCTAAGCAAAAAGAACACAGCGGGGGGCATCACACTACTGAATTTCAAACTATACTACAAGGCTACAGTAATCAAAACAGCATGGTACTGGTACCAAAACAGAGATTTAGATCAATGGAACAGAACAGAGGCATCAGAGGCAACACAACATAGCTACAACCATACAATCTTTGATAAACCTGACAAAAACAAGCAATGGGGAAAGGATTCCCTGTTCAACAAATGGTGCTGGGAAAACTGGCTAGCCATGTGTAGAAAGCAGAAACTGGACCCCTTCCTGACACCTTACACCAAAATTAACTCCAGATGGATTAAAGACTTAAACATAAGACCTGGCACCATAAAAACCCTAGAAGGAAATCTAGGTAAAACCATCCAGGATATAGGCGTAGGCAAGGACTTCATGAACAAAACACCAAAAGCATCGGCAACAAAAGCTAAAATAGACAAATGGGACCTAATGAAACTCCACAGCTTCTGCACAGCAAAAGAAACAGTCTCTAGTGTGAATCGGCAACCAACAGAATGGGAAAAAATTTTTGCAGTTTACCCATCTGACAAAGGGCTGATATCCAGAATTTACAAAGAACTCAAACAGGTTTACAGGAAAAAAACAAACAAGTCCATTCAAAAGTGGGCAAAGGATATGAACAGACACTTTACAAAAGAAGACATATATGAGGCCAACAATCATATGAAAAAGTGCTCATCGTCACTGGTCATCAGAGAGATGCAAATCAAAACCACAGTGTGATACCATCTCATGCCAGTTAGAATGGCGATCATTAAAAAAATCTGGAGACAACAGATGCTGGAGAGGATGTGGATAAAAAGGAACAATTTTACACTGTTGGTGGGAGTGTAAATTAGTCCAACCATTGTGGAAGACAGTGTGGCGATTCCTCAAGGCCTTAGAAATAGAAATTCCATTTGACCCAGCAATCCCATTACTGGGTATATATCCAAAGGACTATAAATCGTTCTACTACAAGGACACATGCACACGAATGTTCATTGTAGCACTGTTTACAATAGCAAAGACCTGGAATCAACCCAAATGCCCATCGAAGATAGACTGGATTGGGAAAATGTGGCACATATACACCATGGAATATTATGCAGCAATCAGAAATGATGAGTTCGTGTCATTTGTAGGGACATGGATGAATCTGGGGAACATCATTCTCAGCAAACTGACACAAGAACAGAAAATGAAACACCGCATATTCTCACTCATAGGCGGGTGATGAAAAATGAGAACACATGGACACAGAGAGGGGAGTACTAAACACTGGGGTCTATAGGGGGGAAAAGGGGAGGGCCAGTGGGAGGGGGAGGTGGGGAGGGATTGCCTGGGGAAAAATGCCACATGTGGGTGAAGGGGAGAAAGCAAACAAAACACACTGCAATGTGTGTACCTATGCAACTGTATTGCATGCTCTGCACATGTACCCCAACACCTAAAATGCAATAAAAAGAAAAAAAAAAGAAATCTACTTTAGTTCTTTGTAGATTCTGGATATTAGCCTTTTGTTAGATGGGTAGGTTGCAAACATTTTTTTCCCATTCTGTTGGTTGCCAGTTCACTCTAATGATTGTTTCTTTTGCTGTGCAGAAACTTTTAAGTTTAATTAGACTCCATTTGTCTATTTTGGCTTTTGTTGCCATTGCTTTTGGTGTTTTAGTCATGAAGTCCTTGCCTATGCCTATGTCCTGAATGGTTTTGCCTAGGTTTTCTTCTAGGGTTTTTATAATGTCAGGTCTTATGTTTAAATCTTCGATCCATCTGGAGTTAATTTTAATGTAAGGTGTAAAGAAGGAGTTCAGTCTCTACTTTCTGCACATGGCTTGCCAGTTTTCCCAATACCATTTATTAAACAGGGAATTGTTTCCCCATTGCTTGTTTTTGTCAGGTTTGTCAAAGATCAGATGTTTGCAGATGTGTAGTGTTGCTTCTGAGGCCTCTGTTCTGTTCCATTGGTCTACATCTCTGTTTTGGTATCAGTACCATACAGTTTTGATTACCATAGTCTTGTCATGTAGTTTGAAGTCAGGTAGTGTAATACCTCCAGCTTTGTTCTTTTTGCTTAGGATTATCTTGACTATGCAGGCTCTCTTTTGGTTCCATATGAAGTTTAGCGTGGTTTTTTCCTGTTCTGTGAAGATGGGGTAGCTTGATGGGGATAGTGTTGAATCTATAAATTACTTTGGGCAATATGGCCATTTTCATGATATTGATTCTTCCTAACCTTGAGCAGGGAATATTTTTCCACTGTTTCTGTCCTCTTTTTTATTTTCTTGAGCAGTGGTTTGTAGTTATCCTTGAAGGCATCCTTTACATCCTTTGTTAGTTTTATTCCTAGATATTTTATTCTCTTTGTAGTAATTGTGAATGGGAATTCACTCATGATTTGGCTCTCTGGTAGTCTGTTATTGGTGTATAGGAATGTTTGTGATTTCTGCACATTGATTTTGCATCCTGAGAATTTGGAAGTTGCCTATCATCTTTAGGAGATTTCGGGCTAAGATGATAGGGTCTTATAAATATACAATCATTTTGTCTGCAAATAGAGACAATTTGACTCCCTCTTTTTCCTTATTGAATACCCTTTATTTCTTTTTCTTGCCTGAAAGCTCTGGCTAGGGAAGTAAAGGGGTTTAGTTAAGGGTTGTAATATTTATCTTTTCCAAAAATTGAGTCTACTACATGCTGGGCCTGACTAAATTGTACCAAACCTATAATTTGTTAAAGGCAAATAAGTCTGCCAGGAACATGGCCCATGGTTCACCATGTGCTCTGAATGACTTAGACAGATGTAGACAGTGTCTCCTGGGTGATTTTTTTAATATGAACTTCATGATCACATATACTGGAGGAGAACAGTCCGTTGGGGTGAAGTAATTTGCTCTAGATGGACCTCAGGACTGTGAGGTAGACCATATATATTCTGGGATATAGTGTATCATGATATTTCTAAGCATAAGGCATATTTTCTATGCCTTGCTTCTCTTACTGTGTCAAAATTATGGCACTACTACAATGAGACACCACTTCATACCATTAGTATGGCTATTATTTTTTTTTAAAAAAGCAGAAAATAACAAGAATTGGTGAGGATATAGAGAAATTGGAACCCTTATAATGAGAGTGTAAAATGGTGCAAGCTCTGCAAAAAACAGTTTGGTGGTAGCTCAAAAAGCTCAACACAGAATTACCATATGATCAACTAATTCCCTTACTAGGTATATATCTAAAAGAACAGACAGCACAGACTTTGACAGACACTTGCACACTAATGTTCATAGCAATGTTATACACAATAGCCAAAAGTAAACGACCCAAATATCCATCAAGAGATGAATGGATAAGCAAAATGTACCATATACATAAAATGGCATATTATTCAGCCATGAAATGGAATGAAATTCTGATGCATGTTGCAATGTAGATGAACCTTGAAAACATTATGCTAAGTGAAGTAAGCCAGACACAAAAGGACAGATATTGTATGATTCCACCTATATGAGTGTCTAGAATAAGCAAGAGCCAGAAAGTAGACTATAGGGTACCAGGGGCTGAAGGGATAAGGGAGTGGAGAGTTATAGTTTAATGGATGGAGTCTCTGAAATCTTTCTGGAAATTAACATGGGTGATAGTTACAGAATTTTGTGAATGTATTTAATGCCATTAAATTGTGCTCTTAAAATGGTTAAAATGATAAATTTTATGTTATGTATATTTCACAACAATCAAAAAATATATAGCACTAGAACTCACTATTCTCACCCCCAACTCCTACCCTGCCCCTCCACTCACATACAAACAATAATTCTTATTCTTATTATTATTATTTTTTTTTTTTGAGACGGAGTTTCACTCTTGTTACCCAGGCTGAAGTGCAATGGCGCAATCTCGGCTCACCGCAACCTCCGCCTCCTGGGTTCAGGCAATTCTCCTGCCTCAGCCTCCTGAGTAGCCGGGATTACAGGCATGCGCCACCATGCCCAGCTAATTTTTTGTATTTTAGTAGAGACGGGGTTTCACCATGTTGACCAGGTTGGTCTCGATCTCTCGACCTCGTGATCCACCTGCCTCGGCCTCCCAAAGTGCTGGGATTACAGGCTTGAGCCACCGCGCCCGGCCACAAACCATAATTCTATCAAACTCTGCTGCATCCAATCCAAGGGCCACTGAAAGCACCCTAAGAACCCCTTAAACTCCCTGTCATGGGAAGTCCTGGAATATCCCGTGAGGGCAGGCATGTCCCTGGCAGGAAACCCTGTGATACTTCCCAGATGATGGTTTCAGGAGGATACCAGTAGGTTCAGTAACCGTAAACAAGTTGTTTGTCTCTCTTGGAGCTGTTTACTTTGCTCAGGACAGTGGCTGCCACTTGAATGATTCATAGCATGGCAGCCATTACAGAGAACTGAAACTCTCAAAATGTCATTGGACCTGTGATGTATTGGATTTTTCTTAAAACTGGTAAAATGCAAATTGTTAAAAAAAGGATATCTTTCTATACCTATGTCTGAGATTTGATAAATAGTACCATAAGAAAGTCCAAATTACAGTGTTCAGTTTCTTAATATCAAAATTTGACTAGTAAGAAAGATTTTATTTCCTAGTTTGTTTTGGAAAGCTAGTAAAATATTGTCATAATCGAGTTTGTGGTCTTGACATCATGGAACTTACCAAAGCTCTATGATTTTTTTTCCTCATACCAATAGACAGTCTTTTCCACAGAACTGCATGTTACAAAGAAACAAAACACTAGATTAAAGTACACAATACAGACTTAACCTTCACTACTTCTGTGCCTTTAGAAAAACCATCAGCTTTTCTGTATCTTGGTTTTCTCATCTCTGAATTTTTTATTCCAATTCCTATCCCAGCCTACTACCTCATAATGGATGCCATCTAAATCAACCAAGATCAACTAATTTATCAAAAATACTTTAATGACAATAAAATACTATACACATTTAAGAAAATAGATCTCTTAATCACCTTCTCCCATCAGGAAAGTCAGGAAAACTATTCAGCCTGGTCATAAAGAGTTCAGGCTCTGTGGTGAGTTTGGTTTATTGGGTGAAGAATAAAAAGGAAATGCAGTGTTTTTACTAATTAAATCACTCAGTTAATAAGTATTTATGGAATGTGGGTGTGAACTGAGGTTGGTGGTTTTAACCAGAATAACAGCAAAGGAGCAGAGATAGGTAATGGAAGTAGTATTGTAGATCATGTAGTGGGGTTGCTTTAGAAAAAGGATTGAGAAAAGCAACTGAAGGAGGAAAAAGGGAAAACATGTAATATCAGTGAGTGAAGTAATAGGAAAACTAGGAGAACCAGGATAAACAGATGAATATCTCCTTCTGCAGATTCCCTCCTCTTTTCACTTCTTAGTCTTTATACCTATGATAGCAAGTGATTCAATTAGTAATTATTTATTAAGACATACCTACTCTATACCCAGTTCTGTTCCAGGCCTTGGGGACATTAATAAATGAAACAGACAAAATATTTGACCTCATGGAGTTTGCATTTTAGTAGCCAGCAGGGTAAGGACGATGAAAATGAGCAATAAACACATAGAAAATTAGACATAGAATGGTAATTTTAGAGAGCAGCAGAGCTATAAAATATAAAATAGGGCAATAAGAGAGAAAATAGAACGTGACAGAAAGGATCCTAAATTAGCTAGAGTGGGTCAAAGAAGGACTCTCCAAGGACAGGAGCTCACAACTCTTAGTTCCAAATGATAAAAACCCCTATCGAATAACCTTAAGACAAACAGACTTTATTGACCCAAGAAGGTGGATAGGACACTAAGATAGCCTATGATACCTTAGTAACTCGTGATAAAATGAGTTACTGCAGAGTTCAGGGCCTTGGGGCCCCAGAGATGGGAAATCAAACCAAGAAAACACAACCTTCATTTCTGCTTCTCATCCCCTTTAGTCTCAGCAGCCTCAGATTCACATCCTCCCATTTAGGCAAACCCAGCAGAAAACAGAGTGTCTTTTTTTCCAGAGTTTTCTCAACCCTAGGAAGTAATTTTGGTCAGGCGTGGGTTACAAGGTCATCACTATGGTTGGGATAGTGGAGGTGGGAGGAGACGGGGAAATGAGGGAAATGAGAGGAAGGAGCGTGTTGCCATGGAAGAGGTTGGATAAACCCTGTGGACAACACAAATCTACCATAGTTTACTGCATTCTGCCCCTTGACTTCCCAGCACACTCAAGGTACCCTTCCCTCCTGACATTGAATTTAAAAAATGCACACCTACCAAAATGCCAGTATCCCATTTACAACAGAAAACACATCTACCCTTTCCAAAGAGATAATACAAAGCACATTATTTGCTGTATCTAACCCCAAGACTTTCCTCGCACAGTTTTGTCAAATAATAAATTTAACAAGCCCTACATGACCAATATAAAATTACGGAGAAGTATACAATGTCTGCAATAGAAACTCCCATTTGGAAAGCACAGAAAAAAGAAGCAATGCCAGCCACATCTGGTCCACAGCATATACAGCATATTGTTGAACCAGAATATCAAGGACTTATCTCTCTGGTCAGAGTGCAAGCCCTTGATGAGCTTCTCTGCCTGTCCCTGGCTACCTGATCACAACCACTGGCCTTCTTGGATAAGCCTCAGGCAGAATTATGACTTCTCCGTGTTACAATGCTTTATCTACATTCTGTTGGTACAAGTACAGTTGTGGTAAGGGCCTTAAGGAGTTGAGTAATTATGGGACATCCTTTGCCAGGCTTGGGGTGTTTCTGTCAATATAATTTTCTTAAAATCTCAGTTGGGTGCTGATCTGTTCAATTCTTGTGCCCTTCACTACTTAGTCACCAACATCAGAAATGTTATCAAAACACAACCTTTAAACCTGGCCTTGGGTATCAATGTCTGTATTTATCAGGACTCTCCAAGGTTTAAAAGTCAGAATCCACTTAAACGTGGAATCTAAGAATGTGGCTGCCTTTCCCCATGACTTCAGCCGATTCTCCCTATCTCCCTAGAGATAAATGCATTTTAATTACTGCAGTAGCCAGATCTTATTCAGTTGCAAGAAATAGTCGTCAAACTCACATTGACATTAGGGAAAAATATTTTAGTGGTTTCCTAACTGGAATGCATACTGGAAAAGACCATGACAGCAATGAAAGAGGTATAGGAATCAGGACTTTAGAACTCTGACTTTCTACTTGAGCTGCTTGCCTTTATCTGTAGATGGCCATCAGTGGCCCCAGATCCAAATCCCCCAGCTTGGTAACCTCATAAGAAAAGCGAGTGCTCTCTTCTAAAATTGATTCTGGGGAAGAGTCATTATTGGCCAAACCTACATTCTCTTCCCATCTCTCTGGTGGATATGAGAAAGTAGAGGAAAGGAGGAACAGTGTAAGAAAAGAGGAGGAAAGATTAAGGCAAAGGCAGACAAATACCATTGCCAACCTTGGCCACTGTACTAACAAAATCATCATTCAAATTAACACTATACACTAGAAATGATATTCTTGTGTTCGACAATTAGAGAGCAATAGATATTGCTGCCACATTAGGTGAGTTCTTTAGGGTTTCAATGGGACATTAAGGAAGAAACCAAAGCCTCATCCCCCATCACAATTTCCAACCTTTTATTTATTCATTAAATTATTCTTTTGTTTAGCAAATATTTATTAAGTACTACCAGTCCATGGATTTATTTCACTGTTAGCTGAGCATCAATAAGCAAATAGACATGGTCTCCACCTTCATAAATAGGAAGTAATGAATTATGTAATCCCACAAAGTGAAATAAGAGATATGATAAGTCATGTATCTGATTCTACAAGAGGACATAATAGGGACACCTAACCTATTCTAGGGGTGAAATTAGAGGTGAAGTGATCAGGGAAGTCTTCTTGGGAGAAATAATATTTAAACTGGTAACTCTAGGATGAGTCCAGAGTGAGGTGCAGTTAGAATATGCAAAGGCCCAGAGACAATAAGATCATGGCACATGTGGAAAAATGGAAGAAGTTAAAGAGAGCCAGTCTTTCTATTTCTGTTTAATAGCATTAGCATCACCTACTTTCTTCTGAGAAGGTCAAAACACTCTAGGATATCTCTTTCCACTTGTCTCTACTGCATTTCCTTCCAGGCCCCTTTTTATTATCTCTAAAGTCAGAAGTGGCACAAATGAGAAAATATTACAGTTTAGGAGTCAGTGAAGTAACTAAACAGTGGAAATTCCATCTGCCTCCAACTATAAATTTAAGTAACATTATATCTGCCTTTAAGTGTCATTGCTCCTCCAGCCCCATGAAATGGCCTTTCAGTCTGGGAACAACAGATTGGCAGCAACAGCTGGCATTTTCCTTATAAATAGTTGGCTTTGCCTCAAATAAAACTTTCCCTGAAGCAGCTTGATGCTCATCAGAGCAGTTGACCTGCATCATAATTATGTCCTCTCTTACATCTCCTTGATAGATATGAGATGAGCTGTTACTAAGCTCTGTCCAAGTCATTGGAGCTATGCATAAAAAATAAATAATTGTGCATGACTAAAATGAGTGATCTATTATCAGATGCATTTGCATAATTAAGCTTGCTCCAAAAAATTGGCAGAGCACAAACTGGAAAAGTGGCATTGCATAATATCAACCACAAAGCCTCAGAGTGTGATTCTAGCAAAACACAATGAAGTCACACACTCTGTGTGTGCAGATTACATAAATGAATCAGCTAGTGGTGGAAGAATAAACTACATGCTTAGAGTTTTTTAAATGTAACTTCTTTTTGTATAGAATGATATGACTTCTGACCAAGAATGAGGCCTTGGAGAGAGGTGGCTTACACCAACAGCAAGAAGCCAGGGTGGTTGTCAGAATATCCCGGACCTGGGCTCAGTTGCATCTTGAATGTGTTTTCTGGCCTCTGGCTAGACACATAATCATGCTTTGTTTCTATTTTGTTTTTAAAATGGTACATAAAAGTAGTTTCTCTACCTATCTAATGAATTGTAAAAAGCACAGAGAAAGAAAACTTCCTACTGTGGGAAGACAAGCAGCCTACAGATACCCGCATCTCCACCCTGAAGTCAGTAGTGGGCACAGGTTTGCTGTCTGTTCTATAGGAATTGATTTTGAACTGGACGAGTTACCCTTCTGACCCGTCCCTCTGCTAGTTTCTCATATCAGAAAGAAGCATCAGAGCCAACAGCAAGCAGAAGCCTGGGGCTCTAGTCCAGTGTTTCCTATAAAAGATCTCCCAAGAGAGAGATATGGTCGAGAAAGGGGATGTGGTCTCTTTACAGACATGTACCTAGATGACCTAGGAAGCCAGACATCAGAGTGTCACAGTACTGAAGGGGAAACCATCAGCAAAAAGAAAACCTGAGATTTCTGTATTTTCATTTTAAATTAAGCCTTTCTGCAACCCCCACAGGAAAATGCAGGCAACAGGCCAAGATTTATATTACCACTGATCCTGTTTGATTTTAAGAGGAGAAATTGTACTCAGATATAAGTGTGATCTATCTGTAACATCTGCCACCTGTTGGTTACAAGAGCTTAGTTTCCTTCTTCTGTGTCATGCTTCTACTGAAGCTGCCTTCTAGGTCAAAGAACATAACCTTTTCAAATATGAAGACTACTTTTCTATCAATGATGTATAATATTCACATGCTACTAATTTATGTTACCAATTTAAATGGTGCCATTTTATTTGTTATTGTCATTAGGAGGCCTCAAATTAGTGAAAACAGCTTCATGTGAGTTCATCTTCAAAGCTTCTTTCCTTCAAGTGCTAATCAAATTCCGTTATCCAACGCAAATTGCTCTTGTCTGGTGGAAATGTATCTCCTTCAGCAGAGTGAGTAAGTGTTGGGGACATTGTGGTAGACCTCAGGGAAGAACAAGAACTGGGTGAACAGAGGATGATGAAGACAGGGAGCATAGAGTCTGCTTTGGCATGCAGACCCTGGTGGGGAAAGGCAAGATGGGGAGAGCCCTTACTATGGGTCGGGATCTCAGTGCTGCACTCTGAGTCCTTCAGAGTAAGTCCATGTCTCATTCAGAGTGAGACAGTGTCTCAAGAGGCTCTGTGTCAGCTCCCAAACACAAACAGAAATTTTTAAAACGTGACAAGTGAGAAATAGCTGAAGAATTAGAAATGGAACAGTATGAAAAAAAGTAAATGTGAATATGAGAAAAAACGGGAACAAAGAAAAATCGCTGGTATTTCGGCCGTACCTTCTTCACCAGCGACGAGAATGAGCAGAAAAGGAAAATGAGAAACTTTTGGCAGAGAAGGATAGGAGAAGGGCACTATTATATAAAAATTTGCTGTAATGATCTAAATAAAAAGGAATACAAAATACTTCTTGGCAAGATATTACGTGGTGGTAATGCCGATTATTGATTCCACTGGAATTGACTCAAGAGACCTGTTTGATTCAATTCAAATTTTTGAAAATAAGTCATTCAATGTGAGCCACAGAGCATCAGAAAAATTGGATTTTGAAGAGAGTATTAAAAGAAATAGAATGAACCAATGAGAGACCACACTTTGAAAGCTAAGGTTAAAAACATGTTTTTTTCTCTCTGGGGAGCAAACAATCGCTATAGGAGGCATTGTGACTGTTTTCAAAGGCATGATGTTGAACTGGCAGTCTCAGTACAAGGGTTGGCTGGCTGGAAAGCTAAACTTGGAAATGAAAAACTGAAAGGAAACAATGAAAAATATTCACATGATGCTTTTCACTTAGGGGTCCAAGATTAAAGCTGATATTAAGGACAGTAAATATGTGCTAGAGACAGATCTTGAAGACAACCTGAGAGCTCTGTAAGGACAGAGAAAATGTTTCTGGTGTAAAAAGTATGTTTGCAGAAAATCGCTTGCTCCTTTGACACTAATAGATCTGACTGTTGAGCCATTTACTCTTTCTCATTGGTGATCTGTTGACTGCCTGGGCCTTCATTGTATTAGTACATTTTCATGTTGCTGATAAAGACATATCCGAGACTGGGCAAGATAAAAGGCACATCTCATATAGCGGCAGACTGGAGAAGAGAGTGTATACAGGGAAACTCCCATTTTTAAAATCATCAGACTTCCTGAGACTTATTCACTCTCAAAAGAACAGCACAGGAAAGACATACCCCCATAATTCCATCATCTCCTGCTGGGTTCCTCCCACAACACTCAGAAGTTGTGGAAGTCACAATTCAAACTGAGATTAGTGTGGGGTCACAGTCAAACCATATCATTCATCATGTTCACTGAAGACCTTGACTTGTGGCTCACGATCTTTCTGTTCACTTCATGACTGACTGTCACCACCCTAGACAACTTCAATTGCCTCCTGACACGTGCAAGGTAGACAATTGTCATTCTCAATTCTGGTGACTTTTACCTCCATTTCTATTTTGTTGCACAGACCCATGTCCACATTATGTCTTTTACATTCCCCAGAACTTTCCATCTGTGAAATTTCAATCACGCCTTCATTCATTTCACAAATACCTATGGAATACCTACTTTGTGGCAATCACTATGCCAGTCACTGTAAATGCAATTTTAGTAAAAACAGACAATAATCTCCTCCTTTATAGTGCTTATAAACTATTGAAGGAGACAGAAGCACTAGCAGCCAATTACAGTAGCATGTCATAAGTACTTTGCTGGCATACACTGGTCAGCCTGCAGGAAGAGCATCTAATTTGGATATAGGTTGTCAAGTGGGCCTTTTTGGTACAAGTGATGTCTAAGCTTAGGCTTTAAGAATGAGTAACCCAGGGAAATGTGGGTGATGTATGGGAAAGGAACTGTGCCCCAGAGAAAGGAAATAGTTACAAATGTTTACAGGTCAAAGGAAGTATGGCATACTTAAAGATCTGAACGTTGTTCAGAATGGCCAGAATTGATAACAAATTGACTCCCTATGCTGCTGAGGGAGAGGAGACCCAAAAAGGATGCCCAGGTTTTGGCTTGCACAGGTGAGCATTGGTGTCATATACTGATAATGTCAGGGGAAAAGCAAAACTTGAGGGAAAAAATGAGTTTTATTTAAGATGTGTTGAGTTCTATCAGAGATATCCTTGTGGAGATGTTGAATCCTCCCTCAACATCATGGTCCACCTCCACTCTGAAGTACACAAGAATACACAAGTACTTTGTTACCTGCGTGAGTCCTCTCTCCCTCTGACACCCAACTTAAGTGGCACCATTTTAGTGACAACCACTGTTCATCCATGCTAAATCCTGCCATCCCATGGTTACCTCTATTGTGTCATGCTGCCCTGGAGTTTCCTCCTTCCTTATACATCTCCCCCTCTGGCCTATAAATTCCCTTAGGAATAGGAAGTATGTTTTATATTTTAAAAACAATAACTTCAACAAATGTAGAATTTATTTTCTATCATTTATATTTTATTTTTCAGCCCTTATTCAGCTCGGAATTTCTAAACCCATGATACAGTGCACTTCTTTCTTATTCTAAATTTTCTCTCTTAATACAATAAATACTAAATCATAGCATATGTCAGTAGCATCACTTAAAACACTGTTATGGCACATCTTTTGTTTGCATCTCCATGTTTGACAAATGCCAAGTAGGTGTATATTTAAGTTTAATAAATTATTATTTACATGAATAGACAAAACGAAGTTAATAATTTATCATTTTAATAGCTCTGTAGAAAGGAATTGTCTTTAGGTAGAAAAAGCGAACTTGTAAATTTACAATTTGGAAGGCTGCATTGCAGCAAAGAATAGGTTAAACTGCTGCCCATATGAAACAAATAGGTTTGGGCCTTCAGGACAGAAGGGAGGTATAGAATAAAGGGGAGGGGAGACAGGTAAATGAGCCATTTAGTGGAAGAAAGGTGGCCAGTGAAAAAATCCTGCAGGTGGAGTGATTAGATTTATGTATGAAAAATAGAACCTACTATATAATTTAGCTGATTGCACTGATGGGATATGCAATATCTTTGTTCCCCAACCCTCTGTAGGTCTCGCTATTTGCAAATGCAGTATGTGGGCAGTTTTTGTGCAAACCCTTCCTTTTATGGAATAAATTAAAGAGCAAAGAGAAAGAATAGCCATGGAAAACATGTGTGAGGGAAGTAAGGAATTCACTGAGAACAAGTCTTACTGTTGAATTCATATTTCTGAGACCAAAGGAAAGTGAGCCCAGAGGGATTCACCAAGAATTGAGTGTCTACAAGATGTGGATGAGCAGTTGAAATAATGGTGGCCAATTTGACTGGACTACAGAGTATCGAGATAATTGGTTAAGCATTATTCTTTGTGTGTCTTTGAGGGAGTTCCTGGATGAGACTGACACTGGAGTTAGTAGACTGAATAAAGCAGATGCTCTCCCTAATGTGATGAGACTCTTCTAATCCACTGATGGTGTGAATAGAGCAAACGGGCTGAGAGAGAGAATTAAACTTGCCTTGAAGACATTTTCTTCTCCGGCTTTTGAACTTGAACTTGGGCTGAAACTTACACCATTTGTTTTTGTAGGTCTCAGACCTTTGGACACAGATGGAATTATACCATCAGCTCTTCTGGGTTTCCAGCTTACTGACTTGGCCTTCACAGATACCAAAATTATATGAAAAAATTTTATATAATTCTGTATAATAATCTCTCTTTCTCTCTCTTCTTTCTCTGTATACATACATATATATAATAGAGATTTGTTTATTTACATATAAATATATAGTTATATAAAATCTTTTAAAATTATTATTTTATTTTATTTTATTTTACTTTATTTTTTGTGGGGGAACAGTTGGTTTTGGTTATACAGTTAAGTTCTTTAGCAATAGTTGCTGAGATTTTGGTGCACCCATCACCCAAGCTGTGTACGCCACGTCCAATGTGTAGTCTTTTATTCTTCACAACCCTCCCATCCTTACCTCTGAGTCCCCAGAGTCCATTATATCATTTTTATGCCTTTGCATCCTCATAGCTTAGCTCCAACTTATAGTGAGAACATGCAACAATTTCCATTCTTGAGTTACTTCAGGTAGAATAATGGTCTCAACTCCATCCAGGTTGCTGTGAATACCATTATTTCATTCCTTTTTATGGCTGAGTAGTGGTCCATGGTGTATATATACCACATATTCTTTATCCGGTTGTTCGTTGATGGGCATTTAGGCTGGGTCCATATTTTTGCAACTGTGAATTGTGCTACTATAAACATGTGTGTGTAAGTGTCCTTTTCATAGTTACATAAAAATTAATATGCAAATGTATAAAAATATAGGTATACCTCCTCTTGTTTCTGTTTCTTTGGAAAACACAGACTAAAATATTATTTTCCTTTTTAATCTCTATGTCTACAAAGTCACACTCATACAAATTTATCAAGAACTGGCCATAGTTAAAGAAGGCTGGCCAGAGCATCGGAATGAGTCAGGATCTTATTCTCTCAGCCCAAATGTATGCAGAGAAGACACATGGGCTAATAAGAAGGCAGTAAGATAAGACTCCAGGAAAAGTTAGAGGAATTTAAAGAAGAAAGTTTATTTCCAAAGAAGAAAACTATAATTTATAAGAAAAAGAGGAAGAATCTAGAGATAAATAAGAGCCATCATGAGAAAAACAGTAGAGGAAAAATTGTTCTTACAGAAGACAGAAGACAAAAAAATGATTTCAGTCTTATCAATACATGCAGCTTTGTCAAAAACCTGCAGGAATAATGGAATAAGGGAAAAAAGATGCAGAAGAATTAATGTAGAGAGAGGTCAAAGCCAAGGAGAGCAGCAAGCCTATTGCAGGTGGATATTTAAGTCCAAAATAATCTTAAACATCTAGGTCTAAGAGACGGCCAGAAATATAAGGAGAGACAAAGAGAGAAGAGGGCTCAGAGGAATATGTGACAGAAAAGAAAAATGACCTGAACTTGAGACAAGCATAATTCAAAATGGGAACTTGCAACACAAATGGCAAAGGAACTCAAGGGGCACAATATGTTAGCCTTGGGCCATGAGAGAAGAAGAAAATACTGATGTAATTTTTGTGAGAGAAACAAGGTGGGACATGAAGAGGGGAATTTACTGCTCCTAAGGTATTGTATTGGAATTTCTTCACTTTGGTAATAATGGGTTAGCCTCAGTTCTCCTAATGGTAAAAGAAAGCAATTTATCCTGGCTTAAGAAAGGGAAAAAGACTCTATTAGGAAGAATTTGGGTAACAAATTGAGCTCAAGGATAGCCAGACTGAAGAAGCATTTGAAACAGTAAGTAAATTATTACAAAAAATAAAAACCAGTCATGCTTTCTCTACATCGTTTCGTCTCTCTGGATGTTCACTTTCTTTTTTTTTTTTTTAATTATTTTATTTATTTTTTATTTTTTGGATGTTCACTTTCTTTTCCCAGCACAGAAGGTGAGTGGGAGATGCCTGCCCCAGAGCTTCCTGAGTGGACATCATCAGTTCATTTCAAGGCACTCACACAGGCTGACTCACAGGGAGAGACTATGTCTTGACATCTAGCAAAGGTGCTTTGGCAAAAGGGAAGAGTCATAGAGTACAAGCTGATATGCAAAGTCCTCTTCCTAAAGGTGGGCTGATTCAGAGAAATTCAGTTACTATGAACTAAGTATTGCCACAAAGGTCATTACTGTATTAGACAAATGAAAACATCAAAATGAGAAGATGAAAAGATAGAAAATATTTTAAAATCCTATATACATGATATCACATACACAAAGCCAGAAGAAGGGACACTGATAATTAAAATACAGAAAGAAAAGCAAGCATGTAAAACAAAATTGCGTGATGAAAATAAAATCTAACTGATCGTAAAGCTCAATTATTTCTCCACTTCTGCTGTCTAGTTAACTGTGAATCTTCATCTATAAAATGATTCTACTTGGCACACTGAAAGCTAAAATTACAAAACAAGAAAAAGAAACAGTACTTTTCTAATGCCAATTCTTACTCTGTTTGTGATTCTGTCTGTAAGAATGGCATCCCTATAAGACTGGTTATTCTAAATGCTAATAAAAATTATAAAATAAATTTTAAAAATTGATGCAAGATTGAGAGATAAAATTTGAGTCATTTACAAAAGGCTGAGAAGAGAACTATGCAAAGAATTTTCAAAGATTATATTTAAAATTAAAATTAATGGATTTCTTAATAAGTAGATTTTTTAGAAGATGTTTTACAAAAGAATTAGGACAAAACAAAAAGCCACATGGAATGTCTTAACAAACCATTTGCTGCCTAAGTCATTACATGTTTATTCAACAGAGGAATACACACTTGCCAAAGGAAAGGATTTTGGGGAAAAGGAAACAGACAAAAGACTTGACAATCATTGGACAAGGTCATGGGAATAAATGGGAGGGGCATGCAAAGAAGAGTCTGATTTAAAGAGGTACCCCCAGAGTATTTTATATTCTAATGTTTCATGATTTTCCAATAAGAACTTAAAATAATTGGTAAAATTCATGAACCAAAGGAAAATAAAATAGATGATAAGTTTGTAGCCACAAAGGCAGGAAGAATATAAACTAGATCCAAGAAGGAGTGTAATTACAAAACAGGAATATGGTGAACAATTTTTATTATGCAGTTTCTATAAATGAGGCACAAATTTATCTTTATAATTTTTAGGCATTAACAAAAACAGAAAAACCTGGTGAATTATATGACCCACAGTGTTCACAGGATATAAACAATACAATTTCTTTGAAGAAGCTCAACCATTCTGAGTAGAGTGTGATTGCTTTTTATGATAATTTAGTAGTGCAATGTAAAATTGCTAATAAAATCCTGCAATGATACAGTATATCATCTTACGCCAATAAGGATGGCTATTATTAAAAAGGTAAAAAATAATAAATGTTGGAGAGGATGTCGATAAAAGGGAACTCATACACTGTTGGTGGAAATGCACATTAGTACAGCCATTATGGAAAACATTATTAAGATTTCTCAAAAAACTTAAAATAGAACTATTATATAATCTAGTAATATTATTACTAGGTATCTACCTAAAGGAAAAGAAAGTGTTACATAAAAAAGACACCTAGACTCGTATGTTTATTGCAGCACTACTCACAATAGCAAATATATGGAATCAAACTAAGTATCCATTAACAGAGGATTGGATAAAGAAAATGTGGTATATATACACAATGGAACACTATTCAACCATCAAAAAGAATAAAAAAATGTCTTTTGCAGCAACATGGATAGAACTGGAAGCCATCACCTTAAGTGAATCAGCTGAAATACAGAAAGACAAATACTGCATGTTCTCACAAGTGGGATCTAAATAATGTATACACCTGGAAGCTGATATGGTTTGACTGTGTCCCCACCCAAATCTCATCTTGAATTATAGCTCCCATAATTCCCAGATGTCATGGGAGGGACCTGGTGGGAGGTAATTGAACTACGGGGGTGGGTTTTTCTCATGCTCTTCTCATGATAGTGAATGAGTCTTTTGAGATCTGATGGTTTTATAAAGGTGAGTTCCCCTGCACAAGCTCTCTTGCTGGCTGCTATGAAAGATGTGATTTTGCTACTACTTCACCTTCCCCCATGATTATAAGGCCTCCCCAGTCACATGGAACTATAAGACAATTAAACCTCTTTCCTTTATAAAGTACCCAGTCTCAGGTATGTCTTTATTAGCAGTGTGAGAACAGACAAATAAAGTAAATTGGTACCAGGTAGTGGGATGCTGCTGTAAACATACCTGAAAATGTGAAAGTGACTTTGGAACTGAATAACAGATGGAGGTTGGAACAGGTTGGAGGGCTGAGAAGAGAACAGGAAGGTGTGGGAAAGTTTGGAACTTCCTAGAGATTTGTTGAATGGCTTTGACCAAAATGCTGATAGTGATCTGGACAATAAAGTCCAGGCTGAGGTGGTTTCAGAGGGAGATGAGGAACGTGTTGGGAACTAGAGCAAAGGTAACTCCTGTTAGCTTTAGCAAAGACACTGGTGGCATTTTGCCCCTGCCCCAGAGGTCCTGGAAACTTGAACTTGAAAGAGATGATTTGGAGTTTCTGGTGGAAGAAATTTCTCAGCTGCAAAGCATTCAAGAGGTGACAGAGCATAACAGGTTGGAAATCTGGCAGCCTGACAATGCAGTAGGAAAGAAAATCCCACTTTCTGGGGAGAAATTTAAGCCAGCTGCAGATATTTGCATAAGTAACAAGGAGCCAAATGCTAATCACCAATACAATAGGGAATATTGTCTCCAGGGTATGTCAGAGACCTTCATGGTAGTCCCTCCCATCACAGGCCTGGAGACCTAGGCAGGAAAAACGGTTTCCTGGGTGAGACCCACAGTCCCACTGCTCTATGCAGGCTCCAAACATGGTGCCCTGCATCCCAGCTGTTTCAGCTCCAGCTGTGGCTAAAAAGGGCCAACGTGAAGCTGAGACTAATGCTTCAGAGTATGAAAGCACCAAGCCTTGGTGGCTTGCATGTGGTATTGGGCTTCTGGGTGCACATTAGTCAAGAACTGAGGTTGGAAACGTCTTCTGTCTAGATTTCAGAGAATGTATGGAAACACCTGGATGTCCAGACAGAAGTTTTCTGCAGGGGCAGCGTCCTCACAGAGAACCTCTGCAAGGGCAGTGGGAAAGGGAATGTGGGGTTGGAGTCCCACACGAAGTCCCCACTGGGACACTGCCTAGTGGAGCTGTGAGAAGAGGACCACCATCCTCCAGACCCAAGAATAGTAGATCCACTGACAGCTTGTACTGTGAGCCTGGAAAAACCACAGACAGTCAACACCAGCCCGTGAAAGCAGCCAGGAGGGAAGCTATACCATGCAAGCCACAGGGAGAGAGCTGCCCAAGGTCCTCATTTTTTGGAAATCTCATCATTTTGGAACTTAAGTTTTAATGACTGCCCTATTGGGTTTCAGACTTACGTAGGGCCTGTAGCCCCTTTGTTTTAGCCAATTTCTTTCATTTGTAAGATGTCTATTTATCCAATGCCTGTACCTCCATTGTATATAGAAAGTAACTAACTTGCTTTTGATTTTACAGGCTCACAGGCAAAAGATTTGCCTTGTCTCAAATGAGACTTTGCACTGTGGACTTTGAGTTAATTCTTAAATGAGTTGACTTTGGGGGACTGCTGGGAAGTCATGATTGGTTTTGAAATGTGAGGACATGAGATTTCGGAGGGGCCAAGGCAGAATGATATGATTTGGCTGCATCCCCACTCAAATCTCATCTTGAATTGTAGCTCCCATAATTAATTGAATCATAGGTAATTGAATCATGGGGATGGGTCTTTGCCATGCTGCTCTCATGAGTGAGTAAGTCTCATGAGATCTGATGATTTTATAAAGGGATTTCCCCTGCACACATTCTCTTGCCTGCCACAATGTAAGACGTGACTTCACTTCTCCTTTACCTTCCATCATGATTGTGAGGCCTCTCCAGCCATGTGGAACTGTGAGCCAATTAAACTTTTTTCTTTATAAATTACCCAGTCTTGGGTATGTCTTTATTAGCAGTGTGACAACAGACTAATACAGTAAAAAGAGTGCGGAATGATGCACAGTGAAGATTCAGCACAGGAGAGGTGAGAGGATGGTGGATGATAGGAGGTTGTGTGAGGGGTACAATGTGTGTAGTTGCAGTGATGGATGCACTGAAGCCCTGAGTTTACTACAAAGCAATATACTAATGTAGCAAAGTTGCACATGGATCCCACAAATATATACCAAAAAAATAGTTGTAGATTGCAAATTAATCATTAAAATATCTCTAATCAATGTAAAAATAAACAAAATAGTGCAACACAGCACTAGTAATAAACTTCTACTTTTTGCATAAAATTTGAAATAATGTAGTTCACAAAATATTTTTATTAATTTATAAAAATAAATAATCTCACAATTGTTGTGCCAAGAAAATCATAAACTATGTTTATATTATTGCCTTCCAGATTGGCTAGTAACAATTTTGGTTGCAAGCAGAAATATTTATTATCCTTTTTTATATTGAATTTGGAGTTATAAGTATATTGAAACATGCTTTGGGAATGTGGAACATATGACTGTCCTCTACTAACTATGTCATATACTAATACAAAACAATAATTTTTATCTAGAATTTGTCAATAAAGACACTGAGTAAAAAAATGGACACTATGCTCAATAGCACCCTTTTCAGCACATATGATGGTGCATTTTGTAGGCTTCTTAACAGATCCAATAGATGAGCTGATGCCATCACTCTAAAGTTTAGTTCTAAAAGAGAGTTAATGCAAAAGAATCCAGGATTATAGCACTTTGCTCCTGTGACTGAATTCAGAAATAGTTGTAAGATTATCTAGGAGTGTATGGACTACAAATTTTTCAGGGTATTCCTGATAATTAGCCCAGATTTTCACTGATGTTACAAAGCTCTATGTAAAAGTCATCAGAATCTATATTTTTCCAGATGCTTTTGGTGACAAGACACTGAAACTCAACTCCAACCAATTTAAGCTCATAGAAGATTTATCAGCTTATTTAAATTACAGGAAAAGTAGAGCTGTCTCAGGTACTAATGGAATCAACAGCTAGCATACCTTCAAGGTATGCTCTTTCTTCATCTCTGTCTTTTATCTCTGCACATATTTCCATATTGACTTTATTCTCTCTTATTACTTTTTTTCTCTAAGCAATGAAGATCTGAATTTATATATCAGCTATTGCATCTCCAAAGAAGAAGGACATTCTTGTCCTCAATAGTCATCAATATCCTAGAGGAGGACTCAACTACCCAGGTTTGGGTCAAATTTCCAACACTCAATCAATTACTAGAACCAGAATTATAATTAGTGGATGCATTTTAGAACATTCACAGGATTAAATACCTTGTGGCCACTTGTATTTTTAGGCAGTATCTAGTGGCATGGAAAGTGCTCATCATAAACAATAAGTGCAAAAAGGCAAGTTTCAAAATAGGTACATACTGTATGATTCTAATACGTGGAAATTTCTTAATGAATAATGTGTACATTTTATATACACTTAACCCTGGAAAGTATCACAACTTATCGCTGACTGATGGTCAGCAGTTTTGTATTTTCTTCACCACACCTATTTTTTCCAAATTCTCTGCAATAAACATGTACTGCCATTATAATGATCTATATATAAGGAAAAAATATTGTTGATATTTTTACTAAAATAATTTAAATTCACACTACCACAGGGACAAATGGTCATTTTAGTTCCTAATATTCTACTTTGCTGAGCACAAATTCAGAAAACTTGCAATAAAGTTCAAGCCAAGTTAATTCCTAATTTACCTAGATACTTTACCATAGTACTTTCACATAGATACTTTAATATAGATATTCACTGTACCATTGTGATTATCTAACTAAATAAAGTAACTTTCTATGAATAATTTTGCCTACTTACTTAACATATATTTGTCAAGCATCTAATATGTGTCAGGATCTAAACCACATCATAAAGGTGCAATAATGAACAATTCAAACACATTTCCAGCCTTGTGAAATTTATTTTCCAATATGACAGAGAAAAGCAAGAAAATTGAAATTCAAATGGACAAATTGAATAAATGCTTTGATGTGAAAAAGTTTATGGTAAGGTGTAACAAGGTAATCTATTTTGATGATTAGTGAAGGCTGCTTTTAGAAGATGACATTTAAGTTTGCGGGAAAAGACAAAAGGTGGAAAACAAGGAGTGTGACAGCTTGGAAGCAAGATAGTGTTTTTTAACATTTGTGGAACTGAAAGAAGACTGAAGCTGAGTGAGATAAAGGAACATGGGATGGGATAACTGGGGGGAGAAAACTTGCATAACCAGATAAAATCTGAGTACAGCTACCAAAACAACAACTTTGTTCTGAAATAGTTCATCTGTGGCCCTTCTTCAAAGCAGGGCCAACCAGTCATTGAAGCCACTTCTTACTCTAACAATGAAACCACCTTCTACCTGTAAATAAAATTCTTGTCCAAAAATCCATTGGTTTTGGATCTGGAGGGAGAATTTTCCTAAGTGGGCAGAATGTAGAAGCTTAGACTAGAATTAAAAAAAAGAGTCAGAGAAAGAAGCAACTAGAAAAGCCAGCAAAAATTAAAGAAAAGGGGAGAAACTAAAAAAGTTAAATAATAAAGCTATTTTAAATATTAAGTATATGAGAACTGGCAGATAACATTTTGAGGCTAAATGGTGTGCCCAATTGTTTAACCATAACTTCTCTCTTAAAATACTCTCTTTCATTGTTAATTTAACATCCCTATAACATGAGTTCTATTATTAGGAAAGAGGTATAATTATTAAATATGTAATAAACAATCTTTAGATATTTTACTGTTTGATGTTACAGAACAAATGTAAAGTATATAATATGTAAATGTCTTTTAATCTTTTAACAGTCTACACTGATCAAAGGTAAAGATAAAAGGAATGAAATAAAATTATCCACAACTCCCCACCTCCACCAACCACAAACCCTCTGAGGGGCCTGAGAGGAGAACACAGCTCTCTCTATCCAATATCAGATAATGTATACAAAATTTTGAAATAGAAACCCCTTGGCTTGTATTATATTAAAATTTTCCTAAGCTGTGCAAACTGTTCTGTGCTTGATATCATCTATTTTTTTAAAAAAGAGAGATGAATAATTAAGTTAATAAATTATATAAAAAGAGCTCATCTATTTATTTGAGATCAAAAACGCTAATTAGGTAAAAAACACTGGAAGACAATGAAACTGATCTTTTATGGAGCTGCCAGAAAAATTAGCATAATCTTTTAAGTTCTGGGCCAAAGAGAATTCTGAATTGGTTTGAAAGGAAATGAGACACAGATCTAAGCCTTCAGCAGAACATTTTATTGCTCCTTTATGAAATATATGATACTCCCATTTGCAATGAAATTGGCTTGTGGAAGCCTCCCAAAAGTAAATGGAAGAGTAGAGCCAAGAAATTGTCTAGTGACTATACAGTCACTCCTACTAAACTGAAAACTCTTAAATGGAATAAGGAATTATTATTAAGGAGTACTATTAAAAATATTAGAGGCCTGATATTAATTGTAAGAGACCCAAATAGATCAGATAACAGAGAACTTTCAAATATGCCTTGTTTCTTATTCTCTGCCAAGGTTCCATAAGGCATTTATATAAGGTTATTCCTGTGGCCCCAAATGATTGCTTTTAAAACTACTTTTGATGTCACCTGCATGATGAAATTATTTATGTTGATATGCTGAAACTGTTGGTGACTTTGTGAATCATAGAAAAATGTCAGTATATGATATAATTTATGAATAAGATAGAATCTGAACTCACCTTTTCTCCTTTTTCTATTATATGAATTGCCATAATGTGGGGAGATATAAAATTGGTAGAAGAATTGGAGGTGGGGTTGAGATATTATAATATGCTGGCTTAGAAATGGGTATTATCCACCTCTCTCTGCAAAGAAAAAAATCAGGCTAATGAAATTGCTCTAAGAATCTTCTGTTGTTTCTTTGTTTGTTTGCTTGTTTGTTTGTTTTCTTATCACAGGACTATAAATGGCCACAGCTACGTTAAGGCAAAATAGGGACTACTGGCTAAAAGAATTTGTGTTTCTATATCCTCATGTTTCTTCCAGTACCAAAGGCAAGGTTCTGCAAAAGGAAACTCAATAAATGTACATTGCATTAATTTGTTGAATGAAATTGACAATCAGTTTGCAGAATTCAGATCAGATATATTGGTTGCCTCAAATGAATGACTTGGGGCCCTTGGCATATGAAAAATTACTTCTACCATCCAGTTTTCAACACTGGCATATCTCAGATGGAGTTATCCATGTGAGCCTGGACTTGATCCTGGTAATGAAGGTAACTTTGAGGAGGGAAGAAAGACATAGAAAATCTGGACCAGCCCTGTGTCTTCAACTTTACAATCATCTGAGAATGCTCACAGCCACAAAGCTTTAAATATTTCTTCATAGGGCCTTATGGGAGTACTATTTTATTAATGCTTTATATTGCTAAAATCCCAACTTGGAAAACCAGTGTATGTGGTGCTGAAATACCATTGTATTCCTTGAAATAACAAAATCCTGCCATGCACTGAAAATATGATTACACGTTTTAATGACAGCTTCAAACATTATTTACACAGTGAAACAAATCATCACTGTGCCAGCGAACACCTACCTTTAGATAAGTTTTAGTTTGCTGGTCAAATGTTTTAGTACAAGCATATGCAAAGAAAAACACCATGGGATTAGCCACACTTGTGCAATTACTCAAATTTGTTTGTTTTTTAGTTTTTAATTTTTGTTAGTACATGGTAGGTGTACATTTTTATTGGTTACATAAGGTATTTTGATACAGGTGATTTTTTTGTGTGTGGATAGTTTTTAAATTTGGTGTCCCTACAGAGAGACAATTGATGGAGTCTTCTATTTGCCATCTTCCTCCACCCATGAAATCCAATTGCTTAAGTTTCATAACTTCTGGAAGATGCTAATATGTCCAGGTCAAAATTATGAAGTTGCAGAGGTTTGGTCTGTATTACACTTCTGAGGGACTTATTTTATTCTTAGATACGCCCATTGAAACTGGGATCAAATGGTATGTTTGTTTTGTTTGTATTTTTCTTGTTTAAAAAAAAGTCCTTCACTGAATATTAAAATATAAAATTCCTTACATGAAGCCAGAAACTGGGACCCCGGAAATTTATTTTATTGGGGGCAGAGACTCTTTGTGGAATAAACATTCAACTGGCCTCAAATGTTGGAAATATAGCATGCAGAAATATAGATTAGGCCTTGCTCATATACATATATATATGAGAGAGAGAGAGAGAGATGAGGTTTCTCCATGTTGGTCAGGCTGGTCTCAAACTCCCTACCTCCCTACCTCAGGTAATCCGCCTGCCTTGGCCTCCCAAAGTGCTGGAATTACAGCCGTGAGCCACCATGCCCAGCCGAAAACTGTCTTTACTAATGCCCAGGGTCCACTACTGCCTGAGAGCTGGTAACTTTCACTTGAATTCATTCTAAAAAGAAATTGAGTTTTTAAGGTCTGTGAGGTAGGTCCTAAACTCTGACAATTCTCCTTAAAAGTATTTACTGTGTGTTCTATATTTATTTTCTTTTGTCATGCCTTAGATTCCTAGATTTGACCAAAGAGGATTACAAAATCCTTCTCTGAACTCTGTGGCATTCTTCTGCCATTTGGGATCAGGTTAGACTATAAGAAAATTAAAGGATTAACCAATGCTATAGACTGAAGTTTTCTGCTCTTTGCCTGTTTCTGCCTCCTCTGAAAAAAATGCATACTTTGAAACCTAAACTTAATGTGATAGCATTTGGAGGTAGGACCTTTGGGAGGTGATTGGGCCATGAGGGTGAGCCCTCATGAATGGGATTAATACCCTTATAAAAGAGATTCCAGAAAGCCTCATTCCTTGCACCATGTGAGGGCACAGCTGGAAGGTGCCATCTGTGCACCAGGAAGCAGGCCCTCACCAGACACCAAATCTGTTCACACCTTGATTTTGGACTTCCAAGCCTCCAGAACTGTAAGGAATAAAATTATGTTGTTTATAAGCCACCCAGTCTATAGTTTTCTGTTATATCAGCTGAAATAAACAAAAAAAATTAGTCCTGGCAGATGCTACAAAGCAGAATACTTTCACCTTCTTTTCCTAGTGAATGTTCACTTCATTTCCAAGTATAACTTGGCTTACAAAGAAAAGCAATATTGACCCATGTTACCAATGTAAAAAGTGGTAGGGGAAAGAAAATGGAAAAAATCTTCCCTCCAGCCCATGATCTGTGTGACATAGCCAAGTCATAAAAAAAGAGCCATGGATGGCATGTTGCATGTGTTTGGTCTCCCTGTGCCTAATGTTTATAGCTCATAGCTGCTTTGCCCTGTGAGATATAGCCTGGCAAATAATGTGGCAGAGCTTAGCATCATATTTGTTAAATAGGTTTTCTACTAGCCTGCAGCTAAATGTAAATAAATATACTAGGATGCATGTATTTATGAATGGGAAAATTCCAAAGAAACTAGTGTCAAAATGGCTTCCAGAGGATTCATATTAATTTGCATCTGCTCAGCCTGTGTCTGTTACAAATTAAGAATGACTGTAAAAACTCTGGTTGCCAAACTTCTAGTTGTTATTTTCGCTGTACAATATATGATGGAAACAGTGTTTTGGCTCAGTTAATTCAAATTCTTGGTCTATATGACCTATAGTTGCTAGGAGTTCTCTATTTCTTCCTGTGAAAAGTTTTTGGACTTTGGAATTCTGGGAAGGTGTGTGTAGAAGTAGATAAGTACATGTACTTACCTACAGCTTTAAAACCCTAAAAATTATGTTACAATATATCATATATCATCCTTCCAAATCCTGAGATTTTTGTCACTTTTATAACAACACATTTAAATAATTAAATGATTATTGATTTTTTCTAATTATTTTATGTAATATGTTAAGATCTCATGGCTCAGAACCTTATCAATTAGACTTCAACAACACATTCTCGATAAATTAAAAACCACTATGGAAACAAATTATTCAAATATACTCTTGCCAAAGTACATACTGATATTAATATTCTAAAATCAACTTAGTATTTAAATTGTTTTTGGACTCTTTTTGATTAAAATATCTTGCTTTTACCTTTGTACTTAAAAGTGCCTTTTCCCCAGAGCACAGTTTAATTATACATCTACATTGTTGATGGAAAAGGCAAAGATAGCAAGTAAACTGCTATATAATCACAGCCCAGTAGTTCTTAAAATGGCAGTAGTTTGAGGAAAAATAATAGCAATTTTACAAATGTAATAGAGTGCGTAGGAAATAGTTTGCTAATACATCCCAATACTTTTCTTTTCCAGGCAGTATTTGAGTACAAGAGGGGAGTATTCACTTAAATTCCATTGACTATATGCTATCCTGAATTGAACTAAGGAGTTAATGAAAATTTCAATGAAGAGATGAACAAAGAAGGGAACCCCATAGAGATATGCTGTTTATTCATACCTTCATTCAGAGGATATTTATGTAACATCAATTATACCAGGATCTATTTCATGCAGTTTCAAAAACAAACTTGTAGTAAAATCTACAACCTAGAGTGGAATCTATTTCTGAGGTTATTTTCTCAGAGGAAACTGGTCATATTCTTAATATGACTTGTAAAATTTGGAGGTGGAATTCCACTAGGCAAACTAACTTAGAGATTAATATAGTGGGCATAGAGTTAGACTGCCTGAGTTCAAATCATTGCTTCTCCGTTCACCAACCACATGACCTTGGGCAACATACAGAAACATTCTGAGCTTTAATTTTCTCATTTGTTTGATACTAAAAGTATCAAAATTCTTAAGTATGACAGCATATACTCTGAGTTTTGTTAGCTTTATTATTCAGAATGCTTAATGGTATCTGATTGGCCTCTTAGACAATAAAGCCAACTTAATCTCTAAAGATGTCTTACTTTTATGGTAGATATATTGGTAGAATCAATTCTGACAGACTCAAATAATGTATGTCACATACATCCTTCAGAGTCTGAGTTTAAACACCTCTGGCAGATTGGGGAACAAAGTGGAAGCCAGCCTATTAACCTCAGTAATTTTTATATGACAACAGGAAAGGCTTTAACTGATAGGTACATGTAGAGAATGATGAGGTGCTTTATTATTTCAGTCCCTGAGCATTCCTCTGCACAAAATCTTTCAGTACTTAATCTCCAAAGCTTTCTGAGTTTAGAAGCTCTTAAGAGCTAACACGCATAAACTGTGACAAAAAATTGAAGCTCTATGAGTTAAAAGTTATATATCTTTAAGTAATTTTCTACAAAGTTTACATTTCATTGTCTTTACAAAATAGTTTCACATGAAAGTTCAAACTATTTCTATAAAAACTAGGTATTAGAATAAACTAAGTTGTACGCAGGATACATTAAAGACAACAGGTAAATTCAAGCTCTCTACATCTGATCATTTGACTTTCAACTATCTGAAACATGGCTTGTGGTAGGTTGACCACGGTGGTAGTATTTGTCATGATGACATAAATGACTGACATAGACATAGACAATTTCCCCACACATACCAAAAAAAAGAAGATTGGACAGTTACCTGGTTCATTAGGAGAACTCAATAGGAGTTCTTTTGAACTCCTATTCTGTACTAAGTGCTGGATGCAAAATAGTATCAGTCTTCAAAGAACTTATAAGTCAAATACAGAAATCGAATATACACGTAAATATACACAGTTCTATGTATGTGGTTTATGCAAAGTATTCAGCATAAATTAAGTAGACTAGAAACATAAACAAGGAAGGAATCTTTGCTGAGATGCTCATATAAAGCTCAGGTAAGATGGTAGTCTTAACCGAGCTGTCAAGGATGAATAGAATTTTGGCATTCATGTAGTACTTGCTAAAATAATTATTGACAACATTTTATCAATTAAGATGTAGGGTAGCCATTCTAAGTTGAGAGACTTTTGTGATTTAAGGCCTGTAGAAATTTTATTGGTCTTTGAAAATCCAAACCAATTCAATCTCCCCTTCTAAGATTTATCTGATTCCCCCAATCCTATTTATAACTGATAGCTTCCATTGTTATGGTCTACTTGGAATGACAGAAATTCCTATGCTTATTTTAGCCCTACACTCAGTAAGCCATAGGCTTCTTAAGAGCAACATTCTCATCTTATTTATCTTTATTCATAAACATTTCATTGACACAAACAATTATTGGTTTAAAGATCAAATGAGCCAAGGAACAAATTGGTAAATGTTCTAAAGATAATCCAAGGCTTCCCCGCTTTGTGCTGTGATATACCTGGTTCTGGAAGTGTGCAAATTGAATTGGAGTCCACTAAAAGAGAAACTTAGAGAGTGAATTTGTTTATTCTCAAGATTTCTACTAAGAAATCAAATATCTGAATTGAATCATATAGTTGGAACTAGCTGACCCTGACTTATCTTTATCAAAGAGAAATTAGGTAAAGACCAAATAGATTGAATAAATATCAAGAATGAATTTGAACATCCTTTTCTTCCCCTTCTATAGCAGATTATTTTCATTTTTCCCTAAATTACTCAAATGACAAGGTGAAATTTCCATTTCACTTTTTCTGTGGATATACAACCTAAGTGTTAGTTAAAGTTAAATCTTTATTACATGTATACACCTTCCCAGAATTCCGAAGTCCAAAAACTTTCCTCAGGAAAAAATCAAGTGAGAACTCCTGGTAACTATAGGTCATACAGACCAAGAATTGAAACTAATTGAGCCAAAATATTATGTTTCCATCATATATCATACAGTGGAAAGAACAACTAGAAGTTTGGCAACCAGAGTTTTTATTCCTATACTGCCATTTTCCCACAATTTGTGAGACCTGGGAAAGTCATTTAATTTACTCACTTGGTTACCTCATTTACAAAATCTATTTCCTTCCCAATGCTGAGATCTATCTTATGACTCTAAAGGTAAAATCTCTTCCCTACAGCTGTTGAAATCAGTGCCAGAGAACTGGGCTTACAATATGATGGTCTGGCCCAATATAGCAGTTCCTATTTTTTAATATCTTCCAATTGAGGCTTCATTGTGTAAGTATAGATAATATCACTATCCAGCCTTTTCATCTGGAAGGTTTTGGAAGCCAATCAGCAGTTCATGTTTTCTTTTTATTTGTGACTTTTTAGAATTTAAGTGAATAGAACAGGAAACAATTTTATGTAGCAGATAGAAGAGATAGCTCTGTGTAGGCCTCAGCAAAACTATTAAATAGGCCAAATTAGTTTCACGCAGTTTTACCTTTCTTCTGCCAGTGCATATTTGTGCAGATTCAGCTCCCAAGATATTATTTCTCCTAGTCTGCATTATTCTTGACTTAACCCCATTAGTAGACCAAGGGTCTCTATCTCAAATGTCTGCCTGGGCCAGGAAGGCAACTTCATTGGGCCAAGTATAATACAAGAAGAGTGAGTTTGGGATTAACTGCAGAATATATATAGTACTTAAAACATAAATTAATATAAAATTTAAAAACAGAAACAAGCCAGCCAAATAAAGTAATTCCTCCTGTCCTCAGGCTTATTTCATGCCGCAGTTGAAAGTAGGAGATGAGAGGAGAGAGATAGAGCCTACGTGACTTGTCTGATTTTCCTTCAAGGTTAAAATTAAAATGTTGATCCTCTTAGACACTTACTGTCAAACCTCTGTTCAGTCATGGTCAGGAAGCCTTTCCCTGGGTCCCTCTCTCCTCCTGTACTGTATTAATAGTAGTGCTATTTCTGTTCCAGAGTTGACATACAATTTGTGACTTCCCCAGTAACCGTAGGAAAGTCTTATTTTATTCTTACCTTTCAGAAGCTGTTAAACCCGATTTTCCTTCTTTTTGGTTCCATCTGGGCCCTCAGCAGTATGTATTGTGCCCAGTTACATTGGATGAGGGCAGATCTTCATATTCAGTCCACTAATTCAATTGCAACCTCTTTCAGAAATATCCTCACAGACATACCCAGAAATAATACTTTATGATCTCTGGGCATCCCTTAATCCAGTCAAGTTGACATCTAAAAATTAACCATAACAGATGGAATGTTTCATTTATCAACTCATCTGAAAATCTCATTGAAAATATGTTTAATATTATAAAGTATAACTGGAAATATTTATAGAAGGCCTTCATCCGTATTTCTCCAAATTAAATGGCAGTATGCAATAAACGAAGAATACTGTTTTCAACACTTCTGGACAGTACCAAATAACATGACATCCTCAACATAAGTTCATCTAGAGGTCATTCAATAGCTTCTTAAAACAAAATTTTGGTTGAACAAAAGTTTTTTATATGAGCTAAATATTAGATAATGTTGAAAAATTACTAATGTTTGTTAGCTATGGATATGATATTGTGACTATAAAGAAAAATATTTTTGAAGATAATGTAGAAAAATTTAGGAATGTCATATTATGACATCATTTTATTAATTTACATTAAAATAGTTCAACAATAATGTATATGCCAATAAAAGTTGTAATAAAAATAATTCAGCTGAGAAATGAAGCATATATTTTAAAAAGTTAATATTTGTTGTGATGGCTGACTTTATGTGTCAATTTGACTGGGCTAAGGGATGCCCTGATAGCTGATAAAACATTATTTCTGCTGTGTCCATGAGGGTGTTTCTGGAAGAGATTAGCATTTAAATCAGGAGACTGAGTAAAGAATATCTGCTCTCACCAAAGAGAATGTACATCATCCAATACTCCAGGGAAGAACAAATTTACTCCCTCTATTTTTGAGCTGGGACAGCTATCTTCTTCTGCCCTTGAACATGGGAACTCCTAGTTCTCAGGTCTTTGGGCCCTGGCACTTAACACCAGCATCACCCTCCACCTCCATCCACCCTTGTGTGGTTCTCAGGTCTTTGAACTTAGACTGAATTACATCACCAGCATTCCTGGTTCTCCAGTTTGCAGGTGGCATATTAAGGGGATTTTTAGCCTCCATAGTCACATAAGCAAATCCCCATAATGGATTTTTCTCCTACATATCTATATATGCCCATTGCTTCCATTTCTCTTGCAAACAATGACTACTATATTTATTGACTATGGAAGATGGTGATATGTATATTTCCTGTATCTTTCTACAATGCTGTGTTTGAAATTGTTTATTAAACAGGAAAACATAATGTAAGGAACCAAATGACTGGCTAAAAGGAAAAAAAATTCAAAAAGAAACCAATTCTTAGTATACACCCCTGTCTCAGGAAATGTTTCAATAACTTTTGGTCAGTTTGGCTATTTCTACAGAGGAATCAAGATTCTGTAGAAACCAAAGAACACATTCTGTTACTGATGAATCCTCATAGCATTCCAAATAAGCAACAGTGAACAGATGGCTTTTATCATTCTTTGATTATTATTGGCTCTATTCTTCTTAAAATGACATGTATCTCTATAAATCAACTAAATGCATTATTACCTGCATGTCACTATTTGTTTTTTGTTTATCTTTTCAATTTTTCATTTAAATAACATTGGTTTATTTTACTTATTTTCATAGTTACTTTCCATTTATGGCAGATAATTCCAATTTTTTATTCACTGTGGTTTTCTTTTCAAATAAATTTACTTTAGCAAAAAAAAAAAGAGCAAGTTGATTTAAAGAAAACTGTTGGCAAGAATTACAACTTTGATACTTGAATGGCTGATGTTTGGAAAATACTTCATAAAAAAATAGAAACAGGAAAACAAGTTTTAACAAGTCATGGTTTCATAAAAACATTAGTCCCAAAACATACTCCCAGAAAAAAAAAATGCTTTGCACTAAAATGAGTTGCATTGCATACTACATCATCCTCTAAGAAACTCACAATGCACATTAGCATATTAAAAGCTCTGAGCTGTTCTGCAATCAAAAAAAGTTTTAATTTTAAGTCAGCAGTTCCCAAATTTGTTTGACCAGAAAATCTTTTTTTCCATAAATAAAACTATTAACATTGAGAGCTATCTTAGAAAACACTAGCAGTAGAGAGATATTTTCAGGGAAGAGGAACTTGCTGGTATTGATGAGGGAATAGATATCAACTGGGGGTTCCCTTCCCCCTCAGCTCTTTCAGAGGATCTAGAGCAGTTAAGCTAACAAAACCCCAAGGGGTAGAGCTAATATAAAAGACAGAAGTCCCAAGTAAGAGATGAGATGCTGACTAGCTCTGGCAGCAGGTCAGATCCCATAAGAAAAATAACTCAGCAGGAATCTCAGTGAGAGTCAACACTGCATATCCAGCTGAAAGAGAGGGGTGCTCTTAAGACTAAGTTAAAGGGAAATGAAGGTGTTCTGTTGTTACAAAAACAGCTCAGAAGAATTCAAGCTTTGGTTTTAGGAGACTTATTTGCTTACAAAATGTCTTCTAAAGATTAACCTTCAAATGTGGATTGGCATTTTACTTTCTTACATCTGCCTGCTTTTTGCTGTGTATTCAAAAAAATCTAGGTGATGGCTAAAGGTTGAAAAGGTGCTTCATTAAATTAAAAAGGAACTTTAAAGAATTATGTTCAATGTGTGTTGAAACTTGATTCCAATCTGTCTTTTTAATAAAAAGGGCTTATATTCTTTCATTGTGTTGGCAAGAAAAATGAAATAATATAACAAGAAATGCAAGCTGATGCAGCAAAATATTGGAAGGAAGTCAATATTTTTTTAAAACAGATCATTAAATAAATCTAAATGATGGAAAAACTTTCTAGGTTCCCCTTGGTTTTCTAAATACGAATGTGCTAAAAGAAGCCCATACTACAAATTAGTGACAATATCTGAGCTAGCCATGAACCCCAAAAATTTGAGACAAGTCTCAGTTAACTTAGAAAGTTTCTTTTGCCATGGTTGAGGATTTGCACCCTTGCACAGCCTCAAGGAGGTCCTGATAACATGTGCCCAAGGTGATGAGAGCACAGCTTGATTTTATACATTTTCGGGATACATGAGACATCAATCAACATATGTAAAATGAACATTGGTTCAGTCTGAAAAGGCAAGGCAATGTAAAACAAAAGTGGGAAAACTCAAAGCAGGGAGAGGTCTTCCAGGTCACAGGTAGTTGAGAGACAAATGGTTCCATTCTTCTGATTTTCTGATTAGCCTTTCCAAAAAAGGCAATCAGATATACATTTATCTTAGTAAAGTTGAAGGAATGATTCGATGATATCTTAGTAGAAGCAGAGGGATGATTCAAATAGAATGGAAGGCAGGTTTGCCCTAAGCACCTTGAATTTTTATTTTATTTTAGTGATTATGGGGGCCCAAGATATTTTCTTTTCACATTTCTCCCCTTTTCTTTTTACAAATCTTTTGGAGACAGCATTTTGGAAAAAAATGAGTCTCTAGTCCCAGGTTTCATCTGATCTCTCAAGGCTAGGATGGTTTGCTCCTAGAAGAGTAGGTCTTCAGTTATTAGGAAAGCTCACTTTTAGAAGGTTGTCAAGTCTCATGTCCTTTCTCCCTTCTTTCCCCTTTCATTCATAAAAATGAATGAAAAATAGGGGAAAGAAGGGAGAAAAACAACAAACAAAGAACAATCATGGA
The DNA here is from genome assembly GCF_049354715.1 of Callithrix jacchus. Classification (NCBI taxonomy): domain Eukaryota; kingdom Metazoa; phylum Chordata; class Mammalia; order Primates; family Cebidae; genus Callithrix; species Callithrix jacchus. Next base: position 82,790,902 of record NC_133513.1, on the reverse strand, counting down.
AAATAGATATAGTCCACATCACCCTGAAGTTCATATATTAGTAGGCAGGTATGAAAATGGCTTATGTATGTAAATGTCGGGGTCACCACCTGCAGGGTCCTGCAGACCCTGACTCAAGAACGAATGAATACATTCACTCAGACACAATATTCAGTGAATCAGTGGGTTGGAGTGCTCGAGTCACTCACAGACACTACAGGAGAGTGCTGTAAAGACCATTTCATATTTGACAATGCTTCCTGTATAAATTTTATGCTAAATAAGCTACATTATGTCATTTTGCACTTCAGGGAACCTAATATCTTAAGGGATTAATTAGATGAGAAATACATATAATTTATAATTTGATTTTGGACAGGTTGTCAAATATCAAAGGTTTAAAACACTTCATATCAAAGTTCATTGTGAAATAAGTATTTGGTAGACCAAAGTGATAACTCAAGGATTCTTTTTTAAAGGCAAAACCTTCCTTCTTTGAGAGGGGAGATTTACTTTTCTAAACAATAGGCCCAAATAAAAACAGCATGAAGCCAACTACACTTGTTTTTCAAAATTTTATAAACTATCTATAATATTTTAATCTTGACCATATGATAAAACATTCATTAGCCTATCATAACCTTTATAAGCTTTATTTAGGAGTCAGTTAATGCTTCAGGAAAACCTTGCTAATCTGACATGGCCCATATGCTGGTCTTGCCTTAATGTGCTTTTGACATTAATAATTAATTCATGGAGAAACAAAATATTTTATTTCTCAAAATCAGCCTTTGCAATCTCATACACCCACCTCTACTGAGATAGTCACTGGGCCTTGAGGAGTTGAAGAGCTTTAATCTCTGGCACTGTGCTTCAGGAATGCAGTTTATTTTGATTGGCATCATCTACTAGGTGTGAATATGAGGCTTTAATTGCTTTCGGTGTTTAAAATTTAGCAGGATCTAGTGTCCTTTTCAGATCCAGGCATCAAAGCACTGTAACTCAGTATCATAAGTATTTCAAAAGTGCATACTGAGAGATACCCAGATGTAATCTTCTTAATTTTAAAAGTTTCTAATCTTAGTTTTTTTTTCCTGAACAAACCAAAACTTAATAATAATGGGACAATTTGATCATATAAATGTTTGTTTTCTTAAAAAATAAACAAATCCTCTTATTGGGACTTACACAGACTATTCATGGCATGCTTGTACTTTCTCATTTGTCCTAAACATCCCTCCCTCTAAAACAGCCAATCATTTTATTCTAGGACTAAATTTACTATACAAGAATCTTTCTAATATGAAATTATTTCTCTTTAAGCTTTTTTACAAAAAAAAGAAACCTGTTTATTTTTATAACTTTCTTTACATCTTTTTTATTTTCTGGTTTATTTTACCTTGTTTTATACATAATCTTTAAATAAGCTTTGAATTAACAAAAATTGTTCACCTTTTTTAAAAGGACACAACTTTTCATTTTTTAGAAAGAATGTTTTTCTACAGTTATACTTTTATTGGCAAATGCCCAAATAATAAATTATTTATTCAGATCCTAAATTATGTCAAACTTGTCTACAAGTATCTATCCTATTTCATTTACATAGTCATTTTATTTTAATTTTTTACCTAGATTATGAAAACTATAAACTAAGTCATTATTTTAAGCCATGAAATCACCACTGCAAAATTATAACTGAGACAGTAAAAAAGATATGACTTTTTTCATCTTATTTTTAACCTCCTGTTCATTCCTGGGCATGGGCCAAACTAACTTTGGGAGAAACTTACTTTATAGTTTAACTTTGTAACAAAGATGATAACCTTATTGCCTGTGAACTAGACTGCCTAAAGCTATGAAATTAAAAGTTATGGTAATTGGCCAGGAGTGGTGGCTCACATCTGTAATCCCAGCACTTTGGGAGGCCAAGGTGGATGGATCACTTGAGGTCAGGAGTTCAAAACCAGCCTGACCAAAACATGGTGAAACTCTGTCTCTCCTAAAAATACAAAAATCAGCCTGGCATGGTGGTGGACACCTGAAGTCCCAGCTACTCAGGAGGCTGAGGCACAAGAATCATTTGAACCCAGGAACATTTTTGTTCATATCTCCAGCTTTAATATATTCAAATTAAGAAAAATTAATGAATGAACACTGATAATATATGATATGTATCGAAAGAGGAGTAGAGAATGGACATGTGAGTTTATAGGAGAATTGTCTTGGACATACATAAGTTTTACCCATGGCTGTGGCCTCCTGTGAGCTATCTGTGGCCCCCAAAATGTGTAAAACTGGGATATAGAGTGCAGTAATATCAATTCAGGAATGCATAAATAAGGAATACTGTGTAGTGTTTAAAAGCACAGGCTTCTGGATAAGACAATCTTTGTCTGTAATTAATTAACTGCAACACCCTGTATGAGAATCTTAATCTCACTGTAACCTAAGTATTTTATCTGTAAAATAGGGATATTTTATTGCTTATATTATTGTTTAACTCTAATACCATCCTTACACCTAAGCAAGAGGGATCCCTGCCCAAGCTCCATGTTTTAAATGACCCTACAAGTCACAAACACAAAATATGTTAATTTTTAATAGAATGCATAAGTACCTCTCTTACATGGATATCCTGTGCTAATCCTGGGCAGGGCATGATCCATGATCCTAAACATCTGTTACATGATTTAAACTGGTCATGCCCCAAGAAAACTGCCTCATACTCTATGCTTTTGAAACAAAAAAGATCAAAAAGCTTATCCAAAGTGTCTAAAACAGTGTTTGACCCTTACTAGCTATTATTTCCAATGTCCAGAAGTTCTCACCCTACTGTATTCAGTCTTCATCTCTGAGAGACATGTTGGAAAACTCAATTTCCAAATATGCACAGCTAAGAACTAGGCCTTGAACTCCAATGACATTTTCCAAGGCACAGACACTCCAGTGAATCCAAAGAAATGGCTCGTTCACATCTACGACCTTTTTGTTCATTTCCTCAACTTTAATATATCAAAATTAAGAAAAACAAAGACATAAGACCTAGTTGATCTAATGAATCAAGCTGGAATTAAAAAGCTTTTTAAAATTATATTTAATGAAATCATAGAAAAATTCCTTAAGTCATTATGACTGAAATACTGAAAAGGTCTTTTCAGTAAGATGACACAGGTCAATTTTTTGGTCAAGTCCCCAATTTTCTGACTTCTTTCAAAGTCTCTGCCTCAGTCAATATAATTTGTCCTTTTTCCAGGAAAACACCATTGTGATAGAGACAGGACGACAGCCAAGAGTCCCCGTTAAAACCCTGCCTCCAAGCCAAAACAGCCTGAAGGCTGAAAAACTGGACTGCTGGTTCAGGATGGCAGCATCCCCTTTCCCAACTCATTCTCTCTAAATAATGCCCACCTGCACACTGGGAGGACTGGTTTGAGCTTTGGGAAATGTGTCTCGTTTGCAGCAGGGAGGAGCCTGGCCTCTTTAGTTCCTGAGTGGTTCCCTGGGATTCAATCTGTCAGGCAGAAGACCTGCTAGCAGGACTCTCTCTTACTTTGCTGAGAGTTCCTCTTTCCTTTGTTCTTTTCATCCAATAAGCCCTGCCCTATTCACCCTACAATGCATTCCCCATGTCTACATTCTCCTGGCCATGTGACAAGAACTCAATTTCTTTCTACAACAATTGGAGTGATCCTTAGGTTTGATATAAATTTTATTGTCCAACTAGAACACTTTAGTGTAAGAGGAGTTATAAGGATTATATAAATATGCCACACCAGGCATGATCCTGGCTGCTCTTGGAAAAGCAAAAATGTGATTATCCTATCCTCTAAGATGTTTGACTGAACCGTCTCCCTCTTCCTCACATCCTTTGGCCAATTCCTTGTTTCACAGCTCAGTAGAAGAGGTGGATTCTGTGAGATAAGAATGCAATAGGCAATTCTACATCCAAGGACTATTCTCCATTTCTGAAGCTACCATGTACTGAACATATATTTAAAGGTGGCTTATGGCCACTTAAAATTGAACAAGATAGCATAAATTGCAAGTAAGAGAAAATAATAACCAATATGTATAGAGTAGTTACTCTGTGACAGGCACAGTGCCAGATACTTTATATCATTATCTCAATTAAGCCTCTCAGCAATATATTTCAGATGAGTAGAGCACAAAGAGGCTAAACCCTTTTCCCAAGTTGCATAGCTTGTAAATGCCAGAACCAGGATGTGCTTTATTGCACTGAACGAAGTAAGTCCTTTCAATGAAATTTTTAAATTTTGTTATCTTTATGGTCTTACTTCTTAATAAATCATCTTTTCTTCTTAAGGTTAGCAAATGTATCGTGACCAACTTAAGCAATAAATCAGCATTTTACTTATTTCACTAACATGAAGGCCCATGGGATTTCAGCACTTTAAGGATTGTTCATGATGTTTAGTAGTTTCTACATGATCAATGACAAAATGCCTCCAAAATTTGGAGGAAGAAATAAATTCCATTTTAACAAACAAAATTTAAATTGTATATACTCTTTAAGTTCTGAAAAAAATTTCAACTTGCTTTCTTAACATTAAGAACAACTCAGAAGTGTATATACTCAATTTAAAGAGTTTATATAATGTAAATCATATTCTTCCTTTCCATTTTCATGAAAGTGGATAGTTTTGCTGATATTCACAGTGTCAAAAAAATGACGAATTTGTAGATGATGTATTTTTCCCCATGAGAAAACCTAATTCATCCACAATGCTGAAAAAAGAAAGCATTTACCTAAAGTCCTAAGGATAAAATAAGAAGTCAAAAAGGTTAAAAATATAAATAAACCATCCTTCTTGGTATCAAAGTACCAGACAGTTCCATCAGAGCTATTCTAAGTCCTCAAGTCCTGTCCAGACTATCAGAAAAAATAATGACATAATTTTTCCAAATCCCAGTCGCCTGGAGTTAAATAATCACTTCATCCATAAATACCCCTGATCTCTAATAACCACCAAACCCACTCTTGGGACCAAGTAAGGTAAAGGTGGTTGCTTCTTCCTCAACCTCGGGAAGAGTTTATCTGCACCCTGATGTGCAATAACCTTGTCACAAATGCTATCTGAATTTGGAGAAAATTGATCTTGGTCTAGTTTAATCCTCTTTATTTCTACATGGTCTGATATAATTGAGCATTTTAAAAGAGGAAATTGGGTAAAGAAAAGAGAAACACATTGTCTATTTCTCTCGTTCTTCTACCAAAATCTCAGGACAGATAATGCCAATGAGTCAGGATTTCTATTTCTAAAAATAAAGCTGGCTGTTGATAGATGCAATAAGGTGTGATTAAGATCTGTTGAGCCCTTCCTAACAAAGCACTTGGTTAGAGGAAAGGTGGAAGAATGTTGACCCATCTCAGGAGATCAGCAAATTGATCTGATTGACCTCCAAGGCCCACTTTATGACTGCAGCATACTCCTTTTGTGGTGAGTTCCACACTGCCCCACTGGATCTTTCCATCAGAACAGGCCTAATCCCCTTGTGTATCACCACCAATGTTGTATGAGAAATAGAGATTCACTCCTCACTGTCTTAATTACTCAGTGACTGTTCAAACAATACCCAGTGATGATTAGTTCAACTGCTTTAAACTTGATTAGAAAACCAAGTTTATTAACAGTGAAACTTAAAGTAATTATGGCCATAACATGTTGATCAGTTAAAATCTGCATTTACTTTGTATATGCAAAGAGGACTTTTACCAATCAAAATGTACTCAACATGTATACCTAATCATATGCCGTTAGGAGGTCTCATTTTACCTTTCCTCAAAGTATGATAATCTCGACAATTTGATGGAAATATTGCCCTGTAGATACTTAGGATCTCCTGCCTTATTAAAAAAACAAACCAGACATTTGCGTACACAATAGCATACTGAATGGGAAAAAATAAGATGTGTATCAATCTTTATTTTTCTGTTGTTCAGTGTGTTGAAGAAGCAAGTTCTTCAGATGGGAATAGGTTTTGTATTGTTTTCGGGATCTTTGAAAGCTAATCTCACCTGTGCCAGACAAACACTGCAACTAGAGTCCAGTCATTTCATTTCCCTGCCCTGCTGGGGTATTGTGAGGAGGGGCTACAGTGATTCACCTGGAAGTCTTTTGATGCTAGGGCTGGAGAAGATATAGATTCCAGCCCTGCCACTACTAATTCTGAGTCTTAGTTACCCCATTAGTACGTGAGGCAGATAAACTGTATAATAATGTCCAACATTCACTAAAGACTATGTGTTATGCTCAGATCTAAATCTTATTGATACTGCCTCAGTTAAGCCTTATAGAAAACTCTATTAGGTAACTCTTATTATAAACTTGTTCTATGTTGAGGACAACAAAGCATATAGAAATTCAACAACTCATCCTAGGTCACACAACCAGTTAGGGAACTAGGATTAGAACCAAGTTGATCTGATTCCACAGGTGGGCTTTCAAACTCTACATTCTTTGTCTGTAGTGGTTTATTTCTAGCCCAGTCAACCTAGAAGTCTAAAAAATATAATATACTATATTTTTGAGTCTTGAAATGATGTTATTTCTGACATCTTCTAGTATCACCAAGAAGGTATTACTGGCTGGCTGACGCTAGTCCTCACTCTGTCCCGCTGACTTCTCCCTTTGGTCCAGGGCTGCTCACTGACTACATCTGTGGTCAAGATTTCTAGCATCAGGTAATCTGTGAGCATGCAATCATTAAACCCCAGCAGCAACTCAGGGTATCATTTTAAGAAATCTATTCGCAACCAGGAAATTGTCTATTTCCAACAGCTGAACAACTTCCAGAGACATTTTATTTGAAGAGTAAGTTTCTTGCCCTACATCTGAAAAGTCCACTAATGCCCAACTTTTTTTCTTACAGTTTAAATATTTGGAACTGCTTTTGCATCCTAAATTGCCTCTTACCCTAAGGCAAAAGCAAGATTAGTCAAAGAGCTAATTATGCAGATTTCTCTATTAGATTTCTTCAGCCTAACAGATTCTGAAAGCACTTGCCTATCTACTGTAGAGAAAACATTGATTTCCGTGGTTAGGCCCCCACTGGGCAGAAATTTCAGATCAGCCCCACTGTGTTACACATGGAATTGAATTATAATGCTGGCTGGAGTAGCCATATTAAAGTTCTAATCCAAAGCTGTCTGCTGCTGTTTTATTATAGCCTTACAGCTATTTCTCCCACTACCCACTGGCCCACCAACAGTAGCAGAGTTGCTAGTAATAGAACAAAATACTCACTGGATTATTTGGCTTCCTTTCTAATTTCTGGTGGAAAGATGGGCTGGTAAAACATTTGTGTGGGTTGAAAAGCTTTTATACATAATTGTAAAGCAGCAACAACCCTGGGGTCTGTTTCTTTCCAATACTAAAAAATAGATTTTACAATCCCAGTATGTTTTAGAGTTAATGGATGCAAATTCAAAAGACCCCTTTGTACTCAAAATCTAAACTGTAAGAATAGAAGAGTAACATCTGAAAAAGAGAAGAAAAAAAGTAGACCAACAGCATAGCCAAAGTCACTGTGAATGTACTTTTGACTTAACCACTGAATCACCACCTCCCATAACCAGCTGGCTTAAGGATACTTGGGTTACAGCCCAATCTCTGCTATAAACATATTGTATATTTTTAGACAAGTCACTCTACTACCTGATTTTTCTTTAGTTATCAAGAATGACTTAATCTCAAAAACATCATTCATCTAAAAACAGGATTTGGGATAGCTACAGACCTGTATTTGAATCCTGGCATCAACATGTATTAGCCATGTGACTCCAATTAAGTATAACCTCTCTAAGCCTCAGAGTTTGCACCTGTTAAATGGGCACTAATATACCAGCCTCAGAGAGCATTGTAAGAAATGAACTAGATAATGAACATAAAAGGTTCTCACAAGGGGAAATTTTGCCCACCCTTCTCTGGGGATACTCAGCAATGTCTGGGGGCATTTTTGTTTTTCACAACAAGAGGAGGACACTCCTGGCTTCTAGTGAATAAAGGTGATGAATGATGCTCAATATCCTACATTCATAGAACATTTTACAACAAAATGTCAACCTTGCAGAAATTGGAAATCCCTGGATATAATGTCTGGCTTACTGAAAGTATTCAGTAAACTGTGATGAGGTGATGATGGTGGTTATGGTTGACCTCAGAGATTATCAAATTGAAAAGAATAAAATAATCTTGGTGTATATAAAGACTCTGTGAGGATACATTTTCCTTGTGGAATAGAAGATTTAGTTCCTCTTTCAAAGCTCTTCCTTGATCAGACGGCTCTGGGATCAGCATGAGGTCTATATTTTTACACCCAAGTCCTGCAGACTCCAGCCAAATATTTATGCCATATTCCAAGTCCAAGTTCAGCCAAATAACTTAAGGCCCTGGAATTTTCCACTATTCTATCAACCTAATCAGAAAGGGCTCCAAACTTAATTAATTTGCATTAAAATTCTTCTCTTTTCCAAATTAATAATCTACTGTAGGTCAACCATAAATCATTTACTCCAAGAAATCCTGTGTTGTAATTATTCCTTTCCAATCCAGTGCACTAAATTAGATTATAATTATTAGTCACACTTGCAGCTTTCATTCAGACTCCAACTCTAGCCAACACAAAACAAATGTTTGGAATGTTTATAAGCATTTTCTTCCTCTTTAACTTGACAGGCTTTTTTGTATTCAATAAAAATATTTTTTGTATTCAAATATAAACATTGGGTTTGCTTAATATCATGCAAATTATAAGAATGAACAACTTGGCAAACATCAACCCACACAGTTCCACAGCCCCATAGACCTGGCAGGCCAGGAAAGGGTGATGTTATGTGAAGGGCAGTAAGAGGTTCAAGGGCACTAGATTATCTTTCTGATGTGTCTGGAAGACAGTCTGAAGGTCTCGGGTGTTTATTTGTGTTTTACTGTTAGTGTACTTCTTGAGACTTCAATCTCTAGGAAGAAGCATAGCACAGTGATAAGAATGAACTCTGAAGCCAGGTTTCATGGGCTCATACACCAGCCTTATCAGCTCATCTACCATAAAACTGGCCTTAAGAAGGCCCTTCTTTAAGATTCAATTTCTCCTCTGAAAATTACATGTAATAACAATAATAAATCACAGAGTTGTGGTGAGAGTGAAATAAAACAATGCCTGGGACCTAGTAAAAACCTGATAAATATTTGTCACTACTATGTCATTAAAGCAAAGACTGTGCCTGTTCTCTTCTCCACTGTAGAACTAGTCCTCAGTACAGCTCTGCTTGAAGAGATTATGAGCTCAATAAACAGTTGTTGATTGATTAAATGTTGATTGATTATTGACCAGCAGGGTAAACTTGGGTGACTTATTTGACCTCCCTGAACCTCAGCATATTTATATACTTGGTGGGGGGGCTGCCATGAAAATTAAGTGAGCTCATGTTTGTGTTGACACCTGACACAAAGCATTTGTTTAATAAATGTTTGTTGTTATGAAAATTACTATCATTAATAGCTGTGTGTGCTTTGAACAAATCCCTTCATTCTAAGTTTTGGTTTACTTCTCTGAAAAAAAAAATGACATTAATTCAATTTCTCAGGTGAAATTGGAGAATTGTTCCTAGACAATGATGACAGTTTGCTAGGAAGGTGTGATGAGGGGGGAGATGGACTAATGAGTGAGGGTGTTTACAAAGGAGCCATCATAATGATGTGCCATAAAGAGAAAGGATGGAAGTGAGGCTCTTAAAGGGTATATGGATAAGGAAAAGGCTTACAGAGTGATAGGAGTGGAGTCCTCCGGTTCCCTGCTGAAGTGGGAGTTCCAGAGTAAGGGAGGTGATAGGTTGGAGGTCAGAGTGGGATGCTTGAAATGAGTTTTGGCAGGGGTGTAGGTAGCTGCTGTCAGTCCTTCCCCTACCCCTTTATGCCTATTAGCATCCAAAGAAACATTTTCTGCTGAATGAATATTTTGAGCCATTTTTCAGGAAGAGCTTGCTTAGAGTTCATGAGAAATATTTTAACCCTCAATGAAAATATTTCCCACAACATTTTTCTTGCTGTCCTGCCGATGTAGAGAATTAGTGCTGCTTCTCTACCATTTATTCAATATTAAATTCTTGAGATATAGCATTGTATGAATTCTCCAAAACAGAAACATTATTTTATGTGGTTTGACTTAATTTTCATGAACCAATCTCTACCAGTGTGGAGCTTAAATCCCAATGGGGGAACAGATTGTAAAATCAAACGTGACTTAGTTGTATTGTCTAAAAACGATAAGGGCTACAGAAAAGGTAAAGTAGAGGAGGAGCAGGAGCATTTGAGGGTTTGATTTTAAGTAAGACCTTTAAGTAGTGGTTGAAGGAAGACTCAAACTGTGTGCTGTCTTAGGGAACAAATCCCCTTTTGGCATTAATGTGGGTGAGCAGCTGAGAGTTCAAGGCATCCTTCTAGATCTCAGCATTTGAGTGGCCCAGATCATTACTGTTACCTCATGTCTAAACATGATTTTCTCTCTCCATTAGGATAATAAAATCACCATCTTGAAGAAGGTGTCTCATAGCAAAACCCACAATGTGAACCCCCAACACTGCAGAAGAGTCACCACCTCTAGATTTTCAGGATAAAGCTTTTCAGATGGCCAATTGTCCCCCTCGGGCTCCTAGGATGGTACCAAGTACCTCTGGCAATATAAAATTAGTACTGGCATTACCAGCAAGTGCCTTTCTGAAAACCACTGGAATGTCTCTGGCTCCTAAAATAAGATAATTAAGTTATAGAGTGCCCATGGATGTGGAGTCTTTTCAGGACTAGACTTGGGTTCATTCTCACCTGACCACATCAGCCATCTAAGAAACATGACTCAGGTGACCATAATCTCAGAGGCTTCTATCCAGCCTCTGCAGCAATGAATGCAGGCTATTCTCTGGGCAATCAATGAGAATAAGATCCTCTGTATCTTTATTGAAAGAGAGATTAACAACTGCTACTGGTTTAGTGAAATGCAGGGTTCAAGAAAGGAGTGGAGGACCCAATTCAAGAAGTAAACAGTTGTGCCAGGAATATATCCCAATCCATAACCCTGTCTGGTACATGGACACCCAGATGGTTTGCTGGCTCTAGGAGGTAGCAGGCAGAAGCCTCCTAAAACAATTTATCTGGCCACAGCCTAAGAAAGGAAGAATTTAAGTTTTAAAAAAGAAACATTTCTCTATCCAAGTAACGTAGCTTATTTGTAAATGTTTAGAAGAAACATCTGCAAAAATACATATGTCTTCGTCATTGCCACAGAAGAAAAAGGTAGAGAACAAACACCTTTAATTTAATCAGGACACAACTAGTCTAGACAATCGAGCTCCTAAAGAATAAGAGGTCTACTGGGTAACTAACACAAGTGTTCAAATAGCTTCCTTAGCTTTCCAGACACCCTGTGAATGTTTTTCAATTGGGGAGATTCTTCACTTACTCAACTCAGTATTATTCTTAAACAAGGCCTAAAATTAAATCAGTTAGAATTACTTTCCAAATATGTTTAATGCGATCTCAACTTGGATTTGAGAATTCAATATTAATTCCGCACCCATTTAAATAATTGTTTGAGCTTTGGGATTCCTGTTACTCTGCAATTCATACCAAATCTGTTGAGAATTTTCCAGCATGAAAAAGAAAATGAATCTTGGCTCCCTTAAATCTTATTAAGAAAGTAATAAAATATTTCCTTTAATTGAATCATTCATTTAAGCTAGTACAAGCATGTAATTTAAAAATCAACTAGTAAGATAAAGACCAAAGAACCACTTTTGATTTTTGAAATTGCACTGGATTAACATTCATCTGGAGTAGGCTTGGAAATAATCTAGTCTAGTAGTTGTTGTGTTCTTTTGGATCAGGGACACCTTTGAGAATCTAACAAGAACTATGGATCCCTTCCCCAGGAAATCTATGTTTGTATACTTTCAAGGGATTCATGAAACTAGGAGCTCTATAAAATCTATATTAAAGATCTATAGTCCAAATGAATGCATTCTCTTTTTAAATGAAAACTTTGTGGCTCAGAAAATGGAAAGAATTCAATATCAATTAAATAGTTAAAATGAAAGAGCAAAATTCACTTCTTTATCTGCTAATTGTATACTTCCTAATACATCACATTGCCTCTCTGAGAAGGAGAAACAGCAAACCATGGTCTATCAAAATTCTCTTACTTTCTCTTAAGTTATAATCAAATATGGAAACACACAGAACAGTATTTTACACAGTGACATAGAACAATTAATGAATGGGGAAAAAATTACTTTACTGGTTAATGGCCACTTCTTAGAGATTTATAAAGAACCTCAACATATTAAAGGTTCTGAGACGTCCTGCAATAAACAAACTGCATTGTACATTGATTAACATAATTTCCCAAACTTATTTGATCATGAAACAATTTTTAACACATGTTTATTAATTAATATTCCTGAATACAATATTCCAAAGAATGCCAATTAGGGAAACACTACAATTAGTACGATATGCCTATGTTATCATTGCCCTCTCATGTTACAGAACATTGACTGTGGTGTTAGTGCATAAGCTCATGGCAAACATGAATCACCTTCTTTGCAATGTGAAATCCCAAGGGCCCAAAATATTACCTACCAGGTCACATCTCCTGGGAAGTCAGCCCAAATGAGAAGCCAGGTATGGAAGAGGTAATGCCCCACAAGTGCAGCTTTTCTAGTTATTTATTGCTCAAACCCATCATAAACTACATCTCCCAGGATGCCAGGACTGAGAGAGATATTGCTCCACATTGGCAACTCTTCTAGTTATCTATTGGTAAATAACAAACCATTATAACATTTTTGGGCTTAAAAACAATTTACTTCATCTCTTAAGATCCTGCAGGTTTACTGGGTTCAGCTGGGCAAAATTTTCTTTGGATTTGTCATGCTATTGCAGTCACATAGCAGCTGGTGCTGGAGTCATCTGAAGGTTTGACTGGGATGGAGTTCAAAAATTATGCACTTGATTGGCTCAAAGTTGATGCTTATCGTCAGTTGTAATCTCAACTAGAACTGTCAACCAGAGTACCTAACTGCAGTTTTTTCAATTGACTTGGATTTCTAATAAGATGGTGGCTGAGATCTGAGAACATCTCAAAAGCAAGAATTCCAAAAAATCCAGCCAGCAGCTGCAAGGTTTCTTAAAACGTAGGCTTGGACATCCCAGAGCTTCACTTCTACTACATTCTGTTGATCAAGCAAGTCACTAAGGCCAGCCTATATCCAAGGGAAGAGGAATTAGACACTATCTCTCTTTTTTTTTTCATGTCCATAGGTTTTCAGGGAACAGGTGGTGTTTGGTTACATGAATAAGTTATTTAGCAGTGTTTTCTGAGATTTTAGGGCACCCAACACCTGAGCAGTACACACTATCCCCAGTTTGTAGTCTTTTATCCCTCACCTTCCTCCCATGCTTCCCCTGAGTCCCCAAAATCCACTGTTTCATTCTTATGCCTTTTCATCCTCATAGCTTAGCTCCCACTTATGAGTGAGAACATGCAATGTTTGCTTTTCCATTCCTGAGTTACCTCACTTAGACTACTGGTCTACGATTTCATCCAGGTTGCTGTGAATGCCATTATTTTGATCCTTTTTATGGCTACGTAGTATTCCATGATGTGTGTGTGTGTGTGTGTGTGTGTGTGTGTGTGTGTGTGTGTAAAGAGAGAGAGAGAGAGAGCACCGATATATAGAGCCAATATATGTGAGATATATATATAGGCATATATATATACCTCACAATTATTTTTATCCACTTGTTGATTGATAGGCATTTGGGCTGGTTCCATATTTTTGCAATTGCAAATTGTGCTGCTATAAACAAGCATGTGCAAGTATCTTCTTCACATAATGACTTATGCAATACCTTTTTCATATGACTTACTTTCCCCTGCATAGATACCCAGTAGTCAAATTGATGGATCATGTGATAGTTCTATTTTTACTTCTTCAAGGAATCTCCACATCACTTTCCCCAGTGGTTGTACAAGTTTACATTCCCACCATCAGTGTAAAAATGTTCCCTTTTCACCACATCCCACTCAACATCTACTATTTTTTCATTATGGCCATTCTTAAAGTAGTAAGGTGTTGTTGCAATACAGTTTTGATTTGTATTTTCCTGATCATTAGTGATGTTGAGACTCTAACTCTTAATGAAGAAATAGCAAAGAACTTGTAGTATTTTACTTTATGCCTATCAAAAATCTTGTAACTTCATATTATAATAACCTATTTACTTAAGCATCTATACAGTTATACTATAATCACTTTGGGGATTAGTGCTTAGTCATTGGTGTATCTTAATACTTAGGAGTCAATCAATATTTGTTGAATAAATAAGTAAATGAATGAAAGAGTAGTGAATGAGTAAGTGAGTGAAACAAGAGAATAAGGTTATCTTACAGAAGCTTAATTGTGAAGAGGCTGCACACTGATGATTTTTTAAAAATTTGTATCCACCGAGATGAAATATATTTAAGCATGTCTACATACAGAAAGTAAAGACCTAATAGAGAGTGCAGTTGAAATTACAAAAAGGGAAGAGACAGTGGGTAGAACCAAGATCCTTATGAGATCAAAAGGACATGATCTATAGCAAGGTGAAGGGATTGGTCTTAAGAAAGGGGAGAAACATCTTCACTGACACACAAAGTAAAGAGGAAAGGTTGTATAAGATAAAGAGAAGCCTGTGAGCAGACAGGGAAGCATTAGAAAATTATGCCTAGGGCCTGATTGTGTCAAACTAAGTAAAATAGTGGAAAGCAAGTAGAGCTAGTTCTAAGTGCCCTGTATTCATCTGTTCTCACACTGCTATAAAGAAATACCTGAGACTGGGTAATTTATAAAGAAAGGTGATTCAATTGGCTCATGGTTGCGCAGGCTGTACAGGAAGTGTAGCAGCATCTGCTTCTGGGGAGGCCTCAGGGAGCTTTTACTCGTGGCGGAAGGCAAAATAGGGCAGTCATCTTACAAGGCCGAAGGAAGAGAGGGGGTGAGGGAAGTTCACACACTTTTAAACAACCAGATCTCATGAGAACTCTTACAGAACAACACCAAAGGGATGGTGCCAGACCATTCATAAAGGATGCACCCCCATGATCTAATCACCTCCCACCAGGACCCATTTCCAACACTGTAGATCACAGTTGGACATGTGAGAACAAAGATCCAAACCACATCATGCCATAAATTTCATTCAGTTATTTATTCATTCAATATGGATACATGCCAACTATGGGCCAAATGCTATAGAACTGCACTACAGGCTAGTGATTTCTACCAATGGTGAAGTGAGCACATCAATTCCTGAACTTTTCAAAGGACTTCTCAATCTTGATTATAAAAATTTTTAAATTAAGTGCACAATATTCAGAAGCAAATGGATTTGGGGAAAAGTCTTAATGCACCTTGCTGCTATCCACCATTCATCCTCCCTATGGTTCCTATACATTTCCACAAAGCCACAGATAAATTAGCAGTTGAGAGTAGATTCAGAAAGAACATGGGTGGTGAGGTAGGAGAGTTGATAAATTTAATTAACAGCCAATGACTCTTTGTAAGTAAAATATATACATACACTAAATTCTTCCTTGTAGAACTCAGCATTAGGAAAAACTTTTCATCCCTTAATGAATGTATGAAACATAATGAATGTATGTTTTTCTTAAGTTGTTTATTAAATAATTTTTCTTTACTTTTCAATCATCAGTTATATTATTGCTTAACTTAGAACATGATTACAATAATTATCTCATTGTGAGTACCAATACATATATACTTCTCCTCTTTTCACTTTATGATATTCAAAAAAATTTTTATTGTCTTGTTTGTTTGGATTAAGTGTAGAAGTTATGTCAAAATTGCACTGTAAGTGGGTTGGATATACATTAATTTTTTTTAAAGAAATGCTGAACAAAAGTAGCAGAATGAGCTGGCCACTAAGATAGTTAGTCTATCAACCTGGAAGCAATGCTTGTCTTAATATAATTCCATGGACCCGAACATATAAGAAGAATAGATGACAACAGGACATTCAAATGGTTGGTGTAAGTCATGTAAGAGGTTAATGCATGAGAGCTCCCAAGTGTGGTAGAAAGAAGTCATTCCAGAATTCTAGAAAAACTTAAAGCAGTTCAAAAAGAGCTGCTCCGTTCATTATACCATATTTTTATATAAATGTTGGTCTAATCCTTTAGAGTTTATATTTCCCCATTTAATTATAGGTAGAGCAGATTGTTTGAGGTTAAGGCCCAGATTAACTCTAAACAGAAATTCCATTACATAAATTCATGGACTTTTAGTTCAATGACTGTTTATTAACTTGGGACCTACAAATACAACAGGAGATAAAAGGACATGATCTTGACCTCATGGAGCTTAGAAATCAGTAAAGGAGCCAGATGTTCAGTAAAAAGGAATAGCACACGTAACGGGCTAAATAGTGGTCCCTAAAATATGTTCACACTCGAATCCCCAGAAGCTGTGAATATTACCTTACATGGCAAAAGATACTATTAAGTTAAGAATCTTGAGAGGACAAGCTTATCTTGAATTATCTGGGCTGACCTGAAATTCAATCACATGCATTATTGTAAGAGAGGGGCAGAGGAAGATTACACATACACACACAGGAGAAGGTGACATGAAAATGGAAGCAGCAATTGGAGTGACAGAGCCACTAGCCACAGAACACAAAAAAAATGCCTACAACCACTAGCAACTGGAAGGGGCAAAGAATGGACCTGCCACAAAATCTCCAGAGGCCTTGCCAACTCATTGATTACAGAACTGTGAGAGAATTAATTCTTGTTTTAAGCCACTGACGTTGTAGTAATTTGTTATAGCAGCACTAGGAAATTATCACAGCACAAAAACTGCAATATAATCACAATTTGTGACTAGTGTCAAAAATGAAAAGTACAGAATGATAAGGGTAGAACATGGAAACCTACATTTTATTGAGTATAATAAGGAGAGGGACAAAGGAGAGAATATAGACTCAGTTTATGGAATGTCTGGTTTATAATCATAATGCTAAACACAGGCACAGAGGTGTATGCATGTACTGCCAGAAAAATGCCCTACCAAGCACACATTCCAAAATGTAAAATTGTGTGTGTGTGTGTGTGTGTGTGTGTGTGTGTGTGTGTGTGTGTAGGCAAATAGGCACATTTAAACCTGTTGTGGAAATTTATATTTACACTATAAACAGTAGTTTAAATTAATTAAAATAAAAAGGGTTTGATAACAATATTGATTGTATTATTCTAATTCTAGATTAGAATTTCTTGTAATGTTATCATGAATTTAGTTTAATATTTGAGGTCCCCAAAAGGCTTCCTAAAATTCAAACAGGATATGAAATTTTGTATCTTAAAAAAATTCATAGATAACATTGTCAACACCACCTGATTATGGGGTACTTTGTGAACCCCAGAACATGACTGAGGGTATCCAGAACACCAAGTGCAGTAGGAGCTGCACAAATTCAGGATTTGAGGAGCATGAGTGATATGAAATTAAAAGGGACAATTGAGGTCACCAAGATAGATGCAGAAATGGGAAAACCTTCAGAATTATTTATTCTCAAAAGTAGAGAGCACCTCTCTAGGTAGAGCCCTGGGTTGAGGGTTCTGAGACTGATTAGCAAAATTGGAAAACATTCCCAGAGGCTTCCATTCACAAGTGACTGAAAAAAGCTATTTATTATTTCTGAATATATAATAAGATCAGTGGGTTTTTTCCCTAGACTAAGCTCTTAAGAAATTCAGAAATATATGTAAAATATTCCCATCCAAAAGACAGGGCTCCAGCCTAAGGAAAGGTGACAGTAAACAGCAGCCTAATTGAGCAGGATAAGAACATTGAGGACTAAAAAAGAGAGAGGGCTTCCTCAGAGGGGTAGAAGCCCAGAGAACACAGATCTCAGAAATTCTCAAAGTCACATCACAGAGAATATAGTGTTAAAGGCAAAGAGCACAGGCTGAGGCAGAACAATTATCTAAATTAGACATAACTTTAAGGGACTGAGAAGTAGCTATAGAAAGTCATGAATTGAATCTTTTAAGCTAACAAGAGAGGAGAGAATTCTCAATATGAAGCTGTGAAAACTACCCTGACCTCTTGCCCCTTCCAGAGGAAACTTCTTATAGTAGCCTAGGAAAACCCATTCCATTCAAACATGAAAAAGAAAAAATGGATATGTTCTAACACTTTATGAAGTTATTAAAAGGCATAAAAATATGAAAATAAACCTCATAATGTTTCACAAGGCAATAAGAACATACCAAAAATAAGTCTGACTTTAAAGCAGACGAAAACTTCTTACCTATTTTTAATGAGCTAAAATAAACTAAGAAAATGATTGAATCTTTAAAAATCCACAAAAATCATAAAGAGTTCAAAAATGACGTCTCTAGAAAACAGGAACATGGGAAAGGGTAATTACTGAAATTTTTAAGAGTATTAAAAATGATATCTCAGATTAAGATCAAATTACAAGAAATACAAAACAAACAAACACAAGAGGATATAAATACAATCAGTAATACTGAAAGGGACTAAATTATAGAAAATAGATAAGTAAAAGATAATTCACATAGAGATTTCCTTTTTTTTTAATTCTTTTTTTGCAAGATGATAGACTAGAGCCTTTTAACGTGACTCAGCCCTTGAAAGTATCAAGATAGTGCATAAAGATCAACTCTCTGAGCTTTAATTCAGAAAATGGGAATCTACCAGAATCATCATAAAGGCTACCCCAGATCCCAGGGAAGCAAACAGCCACCATGACAGCATTCAGCTGAGAAAAAAGACTGTGGTGCAGCAGGGCTTTCTCTGGCTGATGCCTAGGCACATCTCCAAGCAATCCAAGCACCCACTCACCCAGATCGGCAGCCTGAGCTCCCCACCCTTCCAGTCCAGAGATTGTGGTGCAGCAGGGCCATCTGCACTCCATAGCCAGGCAGGTCCCCAGGCACCTGAACCACCCATTCTACTGGATTAGGAGTTTAGGCCAACCCCCTACCCATGCAGATAACTTGGGGCTGAGAAGGTTTCTCAGCTCCACACCTGGGCACGCCTCTGAGTACTTGGTGGTCACCCACTTGATTCTTCCTCAGCACTGATGTTCATGCCTGCCTTTGGGGGACCAGCAAATAGATCTGCCAGTCTGGCCCTGGTAATGATGCTCCCATATTTTCCCAGGGCTGAGCAGAGATCTCAGACTACAGTGTACTCCACAGATCAGCCCATTGCCTCAAGTAATGAAAGCTTCTAGTAAACAAGGGTCAAGTATATACACAGCCACATTAACCACTGCTGGTTCTTACCCAAAAGTGCTATATATACCTTGTAGGTTGAACCACATGCCCAATATAAAACCTGCTGAAAGAAATGCATAGAGTTATAGGAGTAAAGCCAAATAACCCTACCCAATATTCTCTACAATCACACACCCCTGTGAAGGAGGACTAGGGGAAGAAAAGGAAAAAGATAATGTTATGGGGAAAGAAAGAAAAAGAAAAAAACTCTACCTGCATTAAAATAATTACAAAAAATTAGTGATACCAGCATCTCCAGATGAGAAGAAAGAAGCACAAGAATTCCGACAACATGAAAAATGTGAATGTAGTGACACCAAAGGATTACACTAGCTCTTCACCAGTGGTTCCTAACCAAAATAGAAACTCATAAATGACAGATGAAGAATTAAAAGCATGGATTGAAAGGAAGCTCAATGAGATCCAAGACAAGGTTGAAAATCAACATGAAGAAACTTCTAAGGAAAAGATGAATGTCTTAAAAGAAACCAATCAGAGCTTCTGGAATTGAAAAACTCAATTAAGGAATTTCAAAATAAACTGAAAGCTTTAATCAATAGACTGGACCATGAAGAAGAAAATATTTCAGAGCTAGAAGACTAGTCTTTCAAACTAGGCAAGTCAGACAAAATTTTTTTTAATATATAAATGTAAACAAGTCTTCAAGAAATATGGGATCATGCAAAGTGATCAAACCAATGCATTATTGGCATTACTAACTGATAAGAGAAAAAATTAAACAAACTGGAAATCATATTTGAGGAAATAATTCAAGAAAATTGACCTAATCTTGCTAGAAAAGTAGACATGCAGATACAAGAAGTCCAGAAAACACCTGTACATACAAGATACTATACAAGACACTATAAAAGATGAGATACTGTACAAGATGAAAATCACAAGGGCATATAGTCACCAGACCATCCAAGGTCAACACTGAAGAAAATATCTTAAAGGCAGCTAGAGAAAAAAGGTTAGATCATGGACAAAAAGAACTTCATCAGCCTAACAGCGGGCTTCTCAGCAGAAAGCTTACAAGCCATGAGAAACTGGAGACGTATTTTTGGCATTATTTTAATTATTATTTTTTTCTAGACTGGGTTTTACTCTGTTGCCTCAGCTAGAAGAGTGGAATGATCACATTTCTCTGCAACCTCAACCTCCCAGGCTCAAGCGAACCCCCCACCTCAGCCTCCTGAGTAGCTGGGACAATAGCCACATGCCACTATACCCAGCTAATTTTTATTATTACTTGTAGAGACAAGGTCTCATTATATTGCCCAGGGTGGTCTCAAACTCCTGGAGGCTCAAGCAATCCTCCCACCTCAATCTGTCAGTGTTGGGATTAGAGGGATGAGCCACCAAATTCAGCAAGTTTCAGCATTCTTAAAGAAAAGATAATTCCAACCAAGAATTTCTATCTTGCCAAACTAAGCTCCATAAGCAAAGGAGAAATACTACTTTTTTCTGACAAGCAAGCACTAAGGGAATTTGTTACCACCAGACTAGCCTTACAAGAGATTCTTAAGTGAGTTATAAACATGAAAATAAAAGAACAATATCTGCTACCACCAAATCACAGTTAAGTACATAGCTCATAGACTCTATAAAGTAACTAGACAATGAAGACTATAAAGCATCCGACTAACAACTTCACAAGAAGATCAAAGCCTCACATACCAATATCAACTTTGAATTTAAATGGTGTAAATCCTCCACTTAAAAGGTATAGGGCTGGAAGATGGGTAAAAAATTAAGACCTTTTTATCTGCTCTCTTCAAGAGACCCATCTCACATGTAACAACACCCATAGGATCAAAGTAAAGGGTTGGAGAAAGACAAATCATACAAATACTAGAAAACAAAAAAGAGCAAAAGTTTCTGTTTTTATATCAGAAATAACTGACTTTAAACCAATAACAGTAAAAAATGATGAAGAGGGCATTACATAACGTTAAAGGGTTTAATTCAAGTCAAGAAGAGTTAACTACCTTGAATATATACATACCCAACATTGTTACACCAAATTCTTAAAGCAACTGCTTCTAGACCCACAGAAAGACTTAGAAACCAAGAAAGTAATAGTATAGAACTTCAATCCCTCACTGATGGCCTTACACAGATCAGTTGAGGCAGACATCTAACAAAGAACTTCTGAACTTAAATTTGATACTTGATTGGATCTAATAGACCGCTACAGAATGTTCCACCCATTAAACACAGAATATACATTTGTCTCAACAGCACACAGAACATACTCTAAAACTGACCACATACTTAGCCATAAAGCAAGTCATAATAAATTTTTAAAAAGTAAAATCATACCAACCATATTCTTAGAATACAATGGAATAAATATTAAAATCAATATCCCTCAAAACCACAAAATTACATAGGAATTTAACAAATTGCTCCTAAATCATTTTTGGATAAACAACGAAATTATGTGAGGAAATCAAATTATTCTTTAAAATAAATGAAAACAGAGACACAGCATATCAAAATCTCTGGGATGCAGCAAAAGCAGTATTAAGAGGAAAGTTTACAGGGCTAAACACACCAACCTCAAAAAATTAGAAAAATTTCAAATTAATGATTTAATATCACACCTGGAGTAACTAGAAAAACAAGAACACATTAACCCCAAAGCTAGCAGAAGAAAAGAAATAACTAAAATCAGAGCAGAACTGAATGAAATTGAAATTCAAAAATCCATACAAAGAATCAACAAAACCCAAGTTAATTCCTTAAAAGGATAAACAAGGTTGACAGACCTCCACCTAGATTAATAAAAGAAAAAAGATCCAAATAAGCGCAATCAGAAATGACAAAAGTGACATTACAGTCTTACAAAAATACAAAGGATCCTCAGAGACTACTATGAACGTAGCTATGCACACAAACTAGAAAATCTAGAGAAAATAGATAAATTTCTAAAAACACACATCTCAAGATTGAGTCAGGAAGAAATTGAAATCCTGAAGCAACTGGTATTAAGTTCTGAAATGAAATGATGCAGACGATGTGGAATTCAGCCAGGGGTGGACAGAGGAGTATTTGGCAGCTGAGTGGCCCAAATCCATGGGAAGACCACCTTCCCACTCCACCCCACTTCCGGCTCCCATACATCTGCTGAGAGCTATTTCCACCACTCAATAAAACCTGGCGCTGATTCTCATGCCCATGTGTGATCCAATTTTCTAGTACATTAGGGCAAGAACTCCGGGATACAAAAAGCCCTCTGTCCTTGTGATAAGGCAGAGGGTCTAAGTGAGCTGATAAACACAAGCCACCTATGGATGGCTAAGCTGAAAGGGCCGCTGTAATACACCCCCACTAAGGTAGGTGTTTCAGGAGATATAAACACTCAATCCTAGATACTGCTGTCAGGTCAGAGCCCACGCTCCCCATGACCTGCCTGTCTGCATACTAGGGGTTACTGATACTTGTTTTTTCTGTTTTTTGTTTTTTTCTATTTACAAAATGACCTTAGGAAAAGGGAACAGGCTTTCTGAAGCTTGTAAGGCCAATGAAAAGCCTAATTCTAAGTATAATTTTCTTCTGTAGACTTCAGAGCTAAGCTCTGGTTAAAACCAGTTCACAAGTGTTTCTCAAACTTTCAATTTAAGGTACCACTGGTAGTTGACAAGAATGAAAACCTACCCCTAGAAACTCAAGGACATAGGTCCATGACACTGACAAAATCAAAACTCTCAAATCTCCTGATTCAACTTAGGCATTGGCATACTCTTTAAATTCCATTCCATTCCATTTAGAAGTCCATCTTAATCATAGGTCATATTTTTAGTTTCTAACTCTAGAAAAAGTTCTTGGTTTATGCTGTGGCTCCTTACACTTTCCTAAACATCTCCTGACACATTTCGCAGGATGCCTCAGGGTGGACCCTGATGACCAGTTAAGAAATAAAACCAGGCCACTCACAGGCTGGCAGAATCCTATGGAGACCTAGAAGATAAAAGAAGAGGAACTCAGAAGCAAATTTGTAAGTGAAATTATTTCTGTTCTCCTCAGCCTTGGTCCTCTCCTAGAAAAAACTTGAGTTTTCTCTCAGCTTCCATTTAGTCATGATGGATACTGCTATGGAGACCAATAATATCTTTCATATTCATATAAAATCTCCTATGCTTACAAGGCTTGTTCTCACAAACAAATCCAATTCAACTGTTTGATTAGAGTTAGAGAAAATATAAGTTCCAAGGGATGTAAATCACGATGTCTTTATCCTTACCTGCCCTATTGTGCTTCATTTCCGTCTTGAAACACAGAGAATCCAATCAGAAAACCTCTATCCTGGAGTGCTGCTGGACACTTCATAAAGTATTTTGAGTCCCTTTTGTCTGATTGCATTCCACCAATGACTACTTCAAGATAAGCCTTTGTGAACCAGCTAAGAACATCTCATAATGAAGGGGCATACCTGGCTAACATTGATTATTGTCTGGTTGTCTCTGGGTTCCAGTTTTTTTGTCTATAAATATTTCTGAAAAATGATCTCTACCCTCCTTTCCTCAAGTGGTTATATCTGTGCTATAGAGATTCCACCCTTAACTCCTCCTCCATCCCACCTCTGAGCAAACACATAGCAAACCTGTTTCAGGTAACAGAGGTGGGCATATGGTCCTGGTTAGGCCAATCACAGTGCCCCAACCGCTGATTATAGCAATTGGTCCAAGAAGAGAAAACCTGGCCAACTCCAGAGTCCTTCCCTAGAATTTTTCAAGTAGAAGCTGAGAGAAACAGAGATACTCTATTTCCTCACTGGTTTCCAAGATGTTAGACTACAGTTCTGTTAGCCATGATCCATGCTGCAAGAAAAAGGTTACACAATAAAAGAAGAAAATGAGGCTAACAAGCAGAGATGAGAGATAGGCAGAGATGTACCTGGTGATTTTCAAGACTCCAGTTTTATTTTCGGATGTAAATGATTTCCATAGTACTTTCTTGAGTTATACAAGCTACTCATATCTCTCCCAGTAAATCCCATTTTTGCTTTACATAGACTAATTGAGTTTCTGTCACCAAAAATATCCTGACAGGTATATCTGTTACTCTTTAGTGATTTGACTGCTTCTAGAACTCTGGAGAACAGAAAGTGGGTTCTCACTATTCTTCACTGTTAAATGTATCCTCAATGCACTCTCCTGGGGGAGAAGTAGAGGCTAATAAAGATGAGATTAATAATAATAGCCATTATCATTTGATCAGAACTATGTATGAGGCTCTATGCTAAGTACTTCTATGCATTGGCTCTTTTAAATCCTCACAACTCCATCAGGTGAGTAATACCACCTACATTTTAAAAATAAGAAAACTGAGATTTTGAGAGTTTCCTTAACTCAAATTACTCAAATTCACAGGAATTTATAAATATTAGAGAAGAATTAGAACACAAATCTTTCTCTTTCCACAATGGGTGTTTGGCTACTACTCTATACTGTATTCAAGGTAGCTGAGTCACAGATAAAATGCTTCCATCATTTTATTGCTTCAAAAAGTGCATATGAAGAAGCTTCCACAGTTTTGTATAGATATTTTAGTAGCTCCCAAAAAGGAAAACTCCATGAGTTGAGTTGGCACTCTAGCTGCTGAATCTTGTTTGCTTTAATGTCTAATTTAAAATCTTAAAGTACCATTAGGATATTCAAAGTCAATTTCTCTGCCATCTACTTTTAGAAAAATGAATCTCAAGAGAATAGGGAATATTTGGCTAAGTATTTTTTTCTACTAAGTTTTGGGAATAATCAGATTGGTTTTAAGCCAAAGAGATAGCATTGCTCTGAGAGAATTGTCCTCAAACAGTTCAAATGATTTACCGTGCTTTAAGTCCTACAAACTTACACCAAGTTAAATTAAAGGAATGAGATAAATGGAGGCATCTGTCTATATATTCAGGCTGTATATGGTAATGTTTGTATACAGTATATGTAATGCTACTACATCACTTTACCATTTTTTTTGTCACAGATAATAACTCAACAATAGCTTTATGCCAGTCACGGCGATTATAACTGGGAGACCTCAGTATATTTTATACTGCATTAGTGTATTGGTTCAGCCAGCTAACAATCCTGACTTTTCAACCCATCTCTTTCATTAGTGAATCTGAATTTACAGACAACATCTTTCTCCTAATGCACAGAGCAGTGGCTCTGGCCACTATGGCATGTTGTGGCTTCATACCTGAATCAGTCACAGTTCTAAGACTTTCAGGATTTGGAAACTAATCCATTTAACTTTTCAGTAGGAACAATAGTTTTATTCTTTCTGAGAAATGAGCTGTTTAGTTAGTGCCTTTATCTTCCCACCTCTTTCCTAACACATCAGTTCTAATAATTGTCTAAAATCTGTTTTCCTCATTAGGAAAAAACAGGTGGTTTTTCTAATGAGGAAAACAGATTTTAGACAATTCATTAGAACTGATGTCGTTTACAGGAGAAAAAGAATGAAGCCAATCTTGTTTGCAGACTCTAGCCCATGAATAATACACGTACAGCAAATAATTAATAAACATTTATTGTAGCTTTTATTGTTACATAATCATTTAAAAAATGACATGCTGGATCACATTAGCAGTCCATTCATAAATATATCTGTGGTATGATGTAACTATCAATAACTGTTTATTTAGTGTCTGCTACATGTGGGGTACCATGCTGGAGGAAACAAAAATAAGTAAGACCATCTCTGCCTATAAGTTGCTTAAGAGTTTAGAAGGAGCAATCCGACAATTTCAATAGGCATAATCCAAGATGAATAATGTAGGTGCTCTGAAATAAGTACCAACAAAATGCTACAGGAATTAAAAAGCATCTTATTGTCAGAATCTGGAAAGGAGAAGGTAGCTCTTAGATGGATTATGGAGGATGGTTGGAATTCTAAAGAAAGGAAGCGACAAACCCAAGGGCATAGCAGGAACAAAGCCCCAGAGACCAGAAAGTGTAGGATCTTTTCAGAACAGTCAACTTGTGACTCCAGTGCACCAATAGCTTGGGTTGTATGCAAAAACAATGGTGATAGTGCAGTGTCTAAGCTGGTCTTGCATATGTGAGCCTTGCATTCGAGGCAAGGAAGGAGGAGCTGGGACTTAATTCAGATGCACATATCACCCTTCATGGCAACGATCCATAGGAGACCATAGTAATTTTCAACATTTGGCAACACTTAGATGTCTATGATTCCCTTCAATGACTCCCTTCAGTGAAATTTTTTTTTCATAGCCAGACACCACTAGTACCTATATTTCCCCAGTAATGTCTCCATTGCTTTTTTTTTCTTCTTCCTGTTTTAAAACTTGCCAATAATTTTCAAATCCTGGATTCTTTACACAAATTGTAAAACAATTCTCTGGAATTTCTGTGCTAGTCTTTTCTTTAAGGACAAGAGGAGGGGTTCACTGGTCAGTCAGGTACAGAGCTCAGAGCCTTATAAATTATATTTGACTCATTTAATTTTCACAACAAGCAAATCACTTGAATACTATTATCACTCCCATTTTAGAGCTTTGAAAAATAAGGTCATTGAGCTGGTAAGAATCAGAGATGGATTCAAATTCAAGTGTGCCTGATTTGGAAGGCGAACTTTTAACCGCTCACCACACCATATTGATTCTTTTAAAGAGTTCATTCCTAACAGCATAAAGTCAAAATGTGTGGTGTTTTTTTTTTTTTTTTTTTTTTTTTTTTTTGGTCATTGGTTTTCAATGTCCTTACAATTACCTCCACAAATGAATGGGATTTATTTGACTGCATAAAGAGAGAAAGTCTAACTGCAAGTGATCTGGTTCATTCTGCCTAGACAGAAGATGCCACACTGGCACTCCTCCTCACACTATCAAACATTATTCTTAAGTCTCGGATATTTTCCAAATACGAAATTCTGCCTTTATTTTCCCCAGACCAAATAATAACTGCCTTGCTTCCAACAAAAATAGAATGACAGAATTGTGTTTGCTTCTGGTTTTTATTTTTTCAGACGATATCAGAAAACACAGAGGGAAACAATATTCTCAGAGGCTAGATAATACATTTTTGAACAGTAGTGAAAACATAGCTCTGGTAAATAAATATATATTGATTTGGTTGATTTATTCATTCTTTATGTACTAGAAACAGCTGCCTATAAAAGGTAATAACTGACTTGAACATAATGTCTGGTTTGATGTATTCCCTCAATCACTGAAATTGTAGGGAAATCCAATTTTGAAATAAACTTTTACTTTTGGAAACAAATTTTTTTTAATTACGATAATGCTCTCAGCTAAAAAAGAAGATGCTACGAAGTTTAAATTATAACATAAAATCTAAATATTCATCATTTTAAAAACAATATATTTGTCACAAGATAGCTTTGTGAATCAAGAATTCTAAGTGCCAAGAGATATTCTTGGTCTCTGGTGACAAAACCTATAGGGGCATCAATTTAGTTTTAAATGTTGAGTTTACATATGGTTGGTCATGGACACATAAACATTCATTTGGAAAAAACGTAATGGTAAATTTTCAAAACACATTATTCAGAGAAAGTAAAAACATACTTTTATATTGAAGTCCAGAGTCAAGATACTCATGGGAAACAATGAGAAATGATCGATAAAGTATGCCAGCAATAGCAAGCTAGCAGAGGTAGGAGAAGCACGGTTTTTCAGGGCTCTAACCTAGGGAATAAGCTGTAGTGCCCTTGCCTAGCAGGTGTAATGACAAAGCCCACTATTAAGTCAGGCACAGAAAATGTCTCAGTAGATATTAAATAAAACAGATATCAACACATCCTCACCCATCAATTGGCTCAACATGGCTTAAGCTCCGTTCATACAACTGAAGTTAGTTCCAAACCTCTCCACGTTTCTGGAAGACTCATTTCATGCTTTTCTACACTTCTAGCTTTCTTTGAAGATATTTTATTGTTATTCACTGGATTCTTGAGTTGAATGCTTAGTTTATGAATTTTCAGTTTTTCTTATTTTCAAATATGTGTCTTAAATCTATAAAAATCCTCCCCAAATACCTTTCCAGCTACATTCTTATTTAAGCTGTGTTCTCATTTCTAGTCCATGTTAAATATTTCATAATGTCATTAAGCTTTCCTCTTTAACCCATTAAGTATTTAGAATTTTTGTTCCTCAGTTTCCAATTCTATTTGGCTCTGGGAGAAGTTATTACTTGGGCTATTTTTAAAAATTAATTTCTGATTTATTACATTCTGTTTAAAATTTTTTATTAGTGTAATATGCTTTGAAATTTTTTGAGGCTTCCTTTGTTTCCTAGAATGTGATCAATTTTTCAAAACCTGTTTTAAGTTTGCTTAAAAAGATGTAAATTTTCTCTATGTTGGGTGCAGGGTTCAGTATCTTTATACTTATTAAATAATAATTGTTGATTATGTTATTCAAAACTCTTATAGCCTTTAGTCTTCTTGGTCTCTCAATTTCAAAATTTCCTACTGAGTATCTATATTAATTCCTTCTTGCAGTTCTATTAAGTTGACTTATAAATTTTTAAGATGTATTTTTCAATGAATACAAAACCATTGTTGAATGATCCATGTAGTATTTTCTACTAGTTCAGTCTCATGCTGTTTTTAACTTCAAAAATGGCTATTATATAGTATTAATACCTCTTTTGATTGACATGTTTTAATGTTTTTTCTATCTGCTCATTGATTCTTCTTTGCTTAGCTTTTTATTTTGAAATAATCTCAAACTCACAGAAAAGTTGCAAATATGTACCAAAAACTCACATATTTCTTTTGCCCAGATCCTGCAATTGTAACAGATAACTGCTTTTACTTTTATATATATTATTTTTCTGAGCACTTTAAGAATAAGTTGCATACATAATGCCCTTTTAATTCTAAATAATTTAGTGTATGTTTCCTAAGAACGAGAGTAGTCTCTTACAAAACCACGGTGTAATTAACAATATTAGGATATTAACATTGGTTCAGTACTATTATCTAGCCTACAGTTAGTATTTCAATTTCATTAATTTTCCCAGTACTGTCCTTATAGCAAAAATGTTTAAGTTTTTTCCTGACTCAGAATTATGTATTGCATTTAGTTGGTGTGTGTTTATAATCAGAAGTCCCTCAGCCTTTTTTGTTTTTTTATAATGATACTAGGAATACAGGTCACCCGTTTTGCAGAATGTACCATCATAAGGTTGTATCTGATGTTTCCTCATGATTATATTCAGGTTACACATTTTTGGAAAAAATACTACAAAAATTATGTTGTGTTCTTTTCAGTAAATCATGTTGTACATGATACTGGGTACATGATATTGGTTTGTTCAATTACCAATAATGTTAACTTTAATTGCATGGTTAAGATGATATATGCCAGTATTCTCTTTTGTAAAGTTACTGTTTTTCTCTGTACAATTACTAAGTATTTTGGAGGGAGATATTTGGGTATGTGTGGAGTTGGGGGAGGGGTTAAAAAATTTTCACTTACTGGCTTTAGCATCCTTTGATAATTCAAATCTGAATCATTTATGCTTCTGGTGGCTTCTAAATATATTTTCTTGATATATGAAAAGTTCATTGAAATTCATTGATTACCTATATTTCATTAAAATATAATGGATTGAAGAAAAACAGCCAAAGAGATTGAATAACAAGAAAGTAAGACTTACAAATGACCAATAATTGTACCAAAAAAATTCTAGCTCTCTCCTAATTGAAAACATCCAAATTAAAACAATAATGAAGCATATTTTTTCACCAAGCAAATTTGCAAAGAAAAAAATAATAACATCCTATGGGAGTATTTCTAAAACAAAGAGTAGTTCTTCGTATTTTTGTACTTTCATAACTACATCTTTACTGCTACAGCTATAACATTGATTAAAAAAAACTTTTTGGAAGCAATTTGGCAGTATCCAAGTATTTTCCCTTTCAACTTTTATTTTAGATTTAGTGGGTAGATGTACAGGTTTGTCATATGGGTATATTGCCTGATGCTAGGGTTTGGTTTAACAATGCTCTCCTCACCCAGGTACTGAGCATAATGTCCAATAGTTTTTCAACCTTTGATTCCTTTCCTCCCTCAGCCTCTAGACATCCCTAGTATCTATTTATTAGTGCCATCTTTATGTCCATAAGTGCCCAATGTTTAGCTCCCACTTATAAGTGAGAACAGAGTATTTGATATATTGTTCCTGAATTCATTTGCATAAGATAATTAATGTTATCCTGATGTCATCCATGCTGCTGCAAAGAACATGATTTTTCATGCTGTGTAGTATTCCATGGTTTATATGTACCACATTTTCATTATCCAATTGACTATTGATGAGAACCTACATTGATCCCATGTCTTTGATATTGTGAATAGTGCTGCAATGAACATACAAAGGCATGTTGTAGAATAATTTATTTTATTCTGAATATATACCCACTAATGGGATTGCTAGGTTGAATGGTAGTTCTAAGTTCTTTGAGAAATCTTCAAACTGCTTTCCACAGTGACTGAACTAACTTACATTCCCACCAGCAGTGTGTAAGTGTTCCCTTTTTCCACAGCCTTGCCAGCATCTGTGCTTTTTGCTAGTAGCCATTCTAACTGGTGTAAGATGATCTCATTGTGGTTTTGATTTGCATTTCTCTGATGATTTGTGTTGCCGAGCATTTTTCATATTCTTGTCAGCTACTTGTCTGTCTTATTTTGGGAAGTGTCTGTGCAATGATTTCACCCATTTCTAATGGGGTTATTTATTTTGGGTTTGTTGTACTGTTTAAGTTCCATACAGATTTCGGATAGTGGACCTTTGTTGGATGCATGCTTTGCAAATATTTCTCTCAATCTATAGGTTGTCTCTTTACTCTGCTGATAGTTTCTTTTGCCATGCAGAAGCTCTTTTGTTTAATTGGGTCACTTGCAAACTTTCGTTTGAGTTCCAATTGCTTTTAAAGACTTAGTCATAAATTACTTGCCAAGGTCAATGTCCAGACCTAAGTTTAATTCTAAGATTCTTAGAGTTTGAGGTCTGACGTTTAAACTTATAATCCATCTTGAGTTAATTTTTGTATATGGTGAAAAGTAGGGGTCCAGTTTCATTCTTCTGCATATGGCTAGCCAGCTATCTCAGCACTGTTTATTGAATAAGGAGTCCTTCCCCATTGCTTATTTTCATCAACTTTATCAAAGATCATATGGCTGTATATTTGCGGTTTTATTTCTGTGTTTTCTATTCTCTTCCATTGGTCTATGTGTTGTCTGTTTTTGTAACAGTGTCATGCTAGTTTGGTTATTGTAGCCTTACAGTTTAGTTTGAAGTTGGGTAATGTGATGCCTCTGGCTTTGTTTTTTATTGCTTAAGAATGCTTTGGCTATTTAGGCTTTGTATTGGTTCCACATGAATTTCAGAATACCTTTTCTAATTTTGTGACAAAATGACATTTGTAATTTGATAGGAATGACATTGAATCTGTAGATTGCTTTAGGCAGGATGCTCATTTCTTTTCTTTCTTTCTTTCTTTTTTTTTTTGAGATGGAGTCTTCATCTGTCACCCAGGCTAGAGTGCAGTGGTGTGTGATCTTGGCTCACTGCATTCTCCACTTCCCAGGTTCAAGAGATTCTCCTGCCTCAGCCTCCCAAGTAGCTCAGACTACAGGCGTGTGCCACCTATGCCCGACTAATTTTTTACATTTTTAGTAGAGCTGGGTTTTTACAGTGTTAGCCAGAATGGTCTCAATCTTCTGTCCCCTTTTCGAACTGCCAGCCTCAGCCTCCCAAAGTGCTGGGATTATAGGTGTGAGCTACCACGCCTGGCCAGTATGGCTATTTTAATGAAATTAATTCCTTCAATCTATGAGTCATGAAATGTTTGTCTTTTTGTGGTGCATCACCTGTGATTTCCTTCAGCAGTGTTTTGTAGTTCTCCTTGCCGAAACCTTTCACTAAGTTGGTTAAATATATTCCTAGGGGTGTGTGTGTGTTTGTGGGGGTGTGTGTGTGTCTATTGTAAATGAGATTGTGTTCTTCATTTGGCTCTCAAATTGAGCATTATTGGTGTACAGAAATGCTACTTATTTTTGTACATTCGTTTGGTATCCTGAAAGTTTACTGAAGTTGTTTATCAGCCTTTTGGAAGATTCTTTAGGGATTTCTAGGTATAGAATTATATTATCAGTGAAACGAGATAGTTCAACTTCTTGTTTTCCTATTTAGATGCCTTTCATTTATTTCTCCTGCCTGATTGCTCTGGCTAGCACTTCTATTATTATGTTAAATAGGAGGGGTGAGAGTGGGCATCATTTTCTTGTTACAGATCTCAAGGGGAATGCTTCCACCTTTTACCCCATCCATGCTATGTTGGCTGTGGGTTTGTCATAGATGGCTGTTATTATTTTGAGATATGCTCCTTTGATACATAGTCATTGAGGGTTTTTACCATAAAGAAATGTTGGATTTTTTCAAAATATTTTTCCATGTCTATTGAGATGATCATATGGTTTTGGCTTTTAAGTCTGTTTATGTGGTGAATCACATTTATTATGTAGGTTGAACCAACCTTGCATCCCAGGAATGAAGCCTACTTGATTGTGGTGAATTAACTTTTTTTTGTTTTTGAGATGGAGTCTTGCTCTGCCACCAGGCTGGAGTGCAGTGGTGTGATCTCAGCTCACTGCAATCTCCACCTCCCAGGTTCAAACAATTCTCCTGCCTCAGTCTCCCTAATAGCTGTGCACTACTATGCCCAGCTGTGCACCATTACGTCCAGCTAATTTTTGTATTTTTAGTAGAGATGGGGTTTCACCATGTTGGCCAGGATGGTCTCTATCTCTTGACCTCATGATCTGCCCACTTTGACCTCCCAAAGTGCTGGAATTACAGGCATGCGCCACCGTGCCCGGCCAGTGAATTAACTTTTTGATGTGCTGCAGCATACAGTTTGCTAGTATTTTGTAGAGAATTTTTGTGTCTATCTCTGTGTTACGGATATTGGCCTGTAGTTTTCTTTCTTGGTTGTGTCTTTGTCAGGTGTTGGTATGAGGGTGATGCTGGCTCCATAAAATGAGTTAGGGAAGAGTCCTTCTTGCTTGGTTTTTCGGAATAGTTTCAGTAGAATTGGTACCAGTTCTTCTTCATATATCTGGTAGAATGTGGCTGTAAATCCATCTGGTCCATGGCTTTCTTTGGTTGTTAGGTTTTGAATTAATTATTCAATTTCAGAACTTCATATTGGTCTGGTCAGGGTTTTAGTTTCTTCCTGATTCAATCCTGGAATGCTGAGTTTCCAGGAATTTATCCATCTCCTCTAGATTTTCTAGCCTGTGTGCATAGAGGTGTTCTTAATAGTCTCTGAGGCTCTTTTGTATTTCTGTAGGATT
This sequence comes from Callithrix jacchus, assembly GCF_049354715.1. Taxonomy (NCBI): domain Eukaryota; kingdom Metazoa; phylum Chordata; class Mammalia; order Primates; family Cebidae; genus Callithrix; species Callithrix jacchus. The sequence continues at coordinate 82,757,190 of NC_133513.1, read as the reverse complement.
GGTTGTAATGTCACCTTGTCATTTCTGATGGTGCTTATTTGGATCTCCTCTCTTTTCCCCTCTGTTAAACTAGCTATCAGTCTATATCATTCTTGTTTAACCTTTAAAAGAACCAACTTTGGGTTGAAGCAATTCTCCTGCATCAGCCTCCCAAGTAGCTGGGACTACAGGCACTTGCCACCACACCCAGCTAATTATTGTGTTTTTAGTAGAGACAGGGTTTCACCATGTTGGCCAGGATGGCTTCAATTTATTGATCTTGTGATTCACCCACCTTGGCATCCCAGAGTGCTGGGATTAGAGGCATCAGCCACTAGGCTCTATTGCAGTTCAATATTTTTATAAATTAAGTATAAACACTAAAAAAAATACAAATACAAAATTATTTGCTGAGAAATTGCTAGTGCCATTCCTCATAAGGGCAAAGCTTGCCTCAAGTAATTATGAAGCATGGCCAGCATTTTCTTGACCTTACTTCGAGAATACCTTCTTCTATCAATACAATGAAACATGACTCCTTTACTGGATCTTTTCAAATCATGTCAAATCATCTCATTACAGAATTTCCCATTTTTACTCACTTAGTGTATGATAAGAGAGAGATGTTTTCAATTTCTGAACCAAGTACTTGAACTAAACTGGTAATCTGGCAATGATAATACAACAGCCAAGCACTTAGCAACATAAGCCCAGTATAAATACCATTGAAAAGATAAATCAAGTTTAGCCACCTCAATGTTACTGAAGCCTCTAATTTTAGGGAAAATATTTTAAATGTCAACCTTAAAATACCTGATCCAAACATTTTATTTCCTACCAAAACTTTGGAGTTTTGAAATAGATAAAATTGCAGCCAACTGTATGACTGCAATGCAAAAACACTTGGACAAATAAATTGTTAGCTTTCAGTAGCCAAAAGGAATGCTTATTTACCAGTAAGCCTTCCTCTCCAATTTTATCACACACCTGACAACACTTATCTGCCTGCACCCAGCAGGACACACATAAACAAAACAGGAAACAGGAAACTTTGACTAAGTGGCTCTACCCTCTTTTTCTGTTTTATGTGTCCCTATTCACCTTCACTGATTCCAGGAAAAACTTCCTGACCTCCTTCTGACCCAAATCTGCCTTTTAGTTATTCTTTATATGTGGCTTAATTGAAATCCATTTCTCACCTGTTCTTCTTATAATTGCTTAAAAAAACTTAAGAGTCTGGACTTGGCCCATACTTCATAGTTCTATATATCCCTAAAGTCAGTGATTCTACTCATAAATACTTTGCAAACACTATTATATTCCAATGATATACAACTCCTAAACCTGATTTTATTCTCTATTTCCTATGATCTGGCCTTAACAAACTGGCCAAACATTTTATTTCTTGTAATATTATGTATGTGTTCAAGTTTTTTTATTTTTATTTTTTTTGAGATGGAGTTTCGCTCTTGTTACCCAGGCTGGAGTGCAATAGCGCGATCTCGGCTCACCGCAACCTCCGCCTCCTGGGTTCAGGCAATTCTCCTGCCTCAGCCTCCCGAGTAGCTGGGATTACAGGCGCCGCCACCATGCCCAGTTAATTTTTCATATTTTTAGTAGAGACGGGGTTTCACCATGTTGACAAGATAATCTCGATCTCTTGACCTTATGATCCACCTGCCTCGACCTCCCAAAGTGCTGGGATTACAAGCTTGAGCCACCATGCCCGGCCAAGTTTTTTTATTATTATTATTAAACCAGGGGAGTTAGGATTTAAAGATGACGTATTTGAGACCATACATGCAATTTTTTCTCTACAAACGAGATAGAAAGGAAAGAAAAAAAAGAATTCTAAGACATTTCTATTTCATATTTTTCAGTCTATTTGGATTGTGATAGACAGTCATAAAATAACACTTCAGTCAACAATGGAGCTCATAAAATGGTAGTTTCATAAGATTACAATGGACCTAAATTATTCTATTTTTTTGAATGTCAAAATATTTGATTCTGTATTATTTCTATTGAGGTAAAACATATACAGTAAAGTGCACAAAACCCTACTGCATGCCTCTTATTTTTTTATACATACATACTTGTGTCATACCCCTTCTAGAACTCCATTCCCAGTCAGTATCCCCCCAAGTAAGCACTTTTCTGGCTTAAATCACCATAGATCAGTTTTGCCTGTTCTTGCCTCAATAGAGCCATCTATTAACACTCAGATCAAGATAACACCCTAATGGGCTTTATGGCATCCCCTTTCTGGCAGTGGACCCCAAAGACCATCATTATTTAGGCTTCTGATGTTGTAGAATAGTTTTGACTTTTCTTAAATTTTATACAAATAAAATTGTATTATATTTATTCTTTTGACGCTGGCTTCTTTTGTTCAACCAAATGTTTTGAGAATCATTTGTGTTGTTGCATACATTAATAGTTCATTACTTTCATTGCGGTGTGAAATTTCATGGTTTTAATATAATACAAATTGCCTATCCACTATTTTTTTTAATTTAGATTCTGGGGTACATGTGCAGATCTTGCAGGATTGTTGCATAAGTACAAACATGGCAATTTGGTTTGCTCTCTCAATCCCCCCATCACCTATATCTGGCATTTCTCCCCATATTATCCCTCCCCAACCTCGCCACACCCCACTGTCCCTCCCCGACCCCCTCAACAGACCCCAATGTGTAATGCTCCCCACCCTGTGTCCTTGTGTTCTCATTGTTTAACACCCACCTATGAGTGAGAACATGCGGTGGTTGATTTTCTGTTCTTGTATCAGTTTGCTGAGAATGATGGTTTGCAGATTTACCCACAACCATACAAAGGACATGAACTCATCGTTTTTTGTGGCTGCATAGTATTCCATGGTGTATATGTGCCACATTTTCCTTGTCCAGTCTATCATCGATGAACATTTGGGTAGGTTCCAGGTCTTTGCTATTGTAAACAGTGCCACAATGGGCATACCCGTGCATGTGTCTTTATAATAAAATGATTTATAATCATTTTCATATACACCCAGTAATGGGATTGCTGGGTCAAATGGAATTTCTATTTCAAGGTCCTTGAGGAATCACCACACTGTCTTCCACAATGGTTGAACTAATTTACACTCCCACCAACAGTGTAAAAGTGTTCCTATTTCTCCACATCCTCTCCAGCATCTGTTATCTACGGATTTTTTAATGATTTCCATTCTAACTGGTATGAGATGGTATCTCAATGTGATTTTGATTGGCATTTCTCTAATGACCAGTGATGATGAATATTTTTAATGTTTGTTGGCCTCATATATGTCTGCTTTTGAAAAGTGTCTGTTCATATCCTTCATCCACTTTTGAATGGGTTTGTTAGTTTTTTTTATTATAAATCTATTTTAGTTCTTTGTAAATTCTGGATATTAGCCCTTTGCCAGATGAGTAGATTGCAAATTTTTTTTCCCACTCTGTTGGTTACTGGTTCACTCTAATGATTGTTTCTTTTACTGTACAGAAGCTATGGAGTTGAATTAGATCCTATTTGTCTATTTTGGCTTTCGTTGCCAATGCTTTTGGTGTTTTAGTCATGAAGTCCTTGCCTATGCCTATGTCCTGAATGGTTTTGCCTAGAATTTCTTCTAGGAATTTTATGGTATGAGGTCTTATGTTTAAATCTTTAATCCAACTGGAGTTAATTTTAGTGTATGATGACAGGAAAGGGTCGAGTTTCTGCTTTCTGCACATGGTTAGCCAGTTTTCCCAACACCATTATTAAACAGGGAATCCTTTTCCCATTGCTTGTTTTTTTTTTTTTTTTTTTTTTAATTTTATTATAGGTTTTGCGGTACATGAGCAGAGCATGCGAGACAGTTGCGTAGGTACACACATGGCAGTGTGCTTTCCTTTTCTTCTCCCCTTCACCAACATTTGGCATTTCTCCCCAGGCTATCCATCACCACCTCCCCCTCCCACTGGCCCTCCCCTTTTCCCCCCAATAGACCCCAGTGTTTAGTACTCCCCTGTCTGTGTCCATGTGTTCTCATTTTTCATCACCCGCCTATGAGTGAGAATATGCGGTGTTTCATTTTCTGTTCTTGTGTCAGTTTGCTGAGGATGATGTTCTCCAGATTCATCCATGTCCCTACAAACGACACGAACTCATCATTTCTGATTGCTGCATAATATTCCATGGTGTATATGTGCCACATTTTTCCAATCCAGTCTATTATCAATGGGCATTTGGGTTGATTCCAGGTCTTTGCTATTGTAAACAGTGCTGGAATGAACATTCGTGTACATGTGTCCTTATAGTAGAACGATTTAGAGTCTTTTGGATATATACCCAGTAATGGGATTGCTGGGTCAAATGGAATTTCTATTCCTAAGGCCTTGAGGAATCGCCACACTGTCTTCCACAATGGTTGAACTAATTTACACTCCCACCAACAGTGTAAAAGTGTTCCTTTTTCTCCACATCCTCTCCAGCATCTGTTGTCTCCGGATTTTTTAATGATCACCATTCTAACTGGCGTGAGATGGTATCTCAATGTGGTTTTGATTTGCATCTCTCTGATGACCAGTGACGATGAGCATTTTTTCATATGATTGTTGGCCTCATATATGTCTTCTTTCGTAAAGTATCTGTTCATATCCTTTGCCCACTTTTGAATGGGGTTGTTTGTTTTTTTCCTGTAAATCTGCTTGAGTTCTTTGTAAATTCTGGATATCAGCCCTTTGTCAGATGGGTAGACTGCGAAAATTTTTTCCCATTCTGTTGGTTGCCGATCCACTCTAGTGACTGTTTCTTTTGCCGTGCAGAAGCTGTGGAGTTTGATTAGGTCCCATTTGTCTATTTTGGCTTTTATTGCCAATGCTTTTGGTGTTTTGTTCATGAAGTCCTTGCCTACTCCTATGTCCTGGATAGTTTTGCCTAGATTTCCTTCTAGGGTTTTTATGGTGCCAGGTCTTATGTTTAAGTCTTTAATCCATCTGGAGTTAATTTTAGTGTAAGGTGTCAGAAAGGGGTCCAGTTTCTGCTTTCTGCACATGGCTAGCCAGTTTTCCCAACACCATTTGTTAAACATGGAATCCTTGCCCCATTGCTTGTTTTTGTCAGGTTTATCAAAGATTGTATAGTTGTATGTATGTTGTGTTGCCTCTGGTGCCTCTGTTTTGTTCCATTGGTCTATATCTCTGTTTTGGTACCAGTACCATGCTGTTTTGATTACTGTAGCCTTGTAGTATAGTTTGAAATCCGGTAGTGTGATGCCCCCCGCTGTGTTCTTTTTGCTTAGAATTGACTTGGCTATGCGGGCTCTCTTTTGGTTCCATATGAAGTTCATGGTGGTTTTTTCCAGTTCTGTGAAGAAAGTCAATGGTAGCTTGATGGGGATAGCGTTGATTCTGTAAATTACTTTGGGCAGTATAGCCATTTTCACGATATTAATTCTTCCTAACCATGAACATGGAATGTTTCTCCATCTGTTTGTGTCCTCTCTGATTTCGTTGAGTAGTGGTTTGTAGTTCTCCTTGAAGAGGTCCCTTACGTTCCTTGTGAGTTGTATTCCAAGGTATTTTATTCTTTTTGTAGCAATTGCGAATGGCAGTTCGCTCTTGATTTGGCTTTGTTTAAGTCTGTTATTGGTGTAGACGAATGCTTGTGATTTTTGCACATTGATTTTATATCCTGAGACTTTGCTGAAGTTGTTTATCAGTTTCAGGAGTTTTTGGGCTGAGGCGATGGGGTCTTCTAGGTATACTATCATGTCGTCTGCAAATAGAGACAATTTGGCTTCCACCTTTCCTATTTGAATACCCTTTAATTCTTTTTCTTGCCTGATTGTTCTGGCTAGAACTTCCAGTACTATATTGAATAGGAGTGGTGAGAGAGGGCATCCTTGTCTAGTGCCAGATTTCAAAAAGAATGCTTCCAGTTTTTGCCCATTCAGTATGATATTGGCTGTTGGTTTGTCATAAATAGCTTTTATTACTTTGAGATACGTTCCATCGATACCGAGTTTATTGAGGGTTTTTAGCATAAAGGGCTGTTGAATTTTGTCAAATGCCTTCTCTGCGTCAATTGAGATAATCATGTGGTTTTTGTTTTTGGTTCTGTTTATGTGGTGAATTACGTTGATAGACTTGCGTATGTTGAACCAGCCTTGCATCCCCGGGATGAATCCTACTTGATCATGATGAATAAGTTTTTTGATTTGCTGTTGCAATCGGCTTGCCAATATTTTATTGAAGATTTTTGCATCTATGTTCATCATGGATATTGGCCTGACGTTTTCTTTTCTCGTTGGGTCTCTGCCGGGTTTTGGTATCAGGATGATGTTGGTCTCATAAAATGATTTGGGAAGGATTCCCTTTTTTTGGATTGTTTGAAATAGTTTTAGAAGAAATGGTACCAGCTCCTCCTTGTGTGTCTGGTAGAATTCGGCTGTGAACCCGTCTGGACCTGGGCTTTTTTTGTGAGGTAGGCTCTAAATTGCTGCCTCGACTTCAGACCTTGTTATTGGTTTATTCATAGTTTCAGCTTCCTCCTGGTTTAGGCTTGGGAGGACACAGGAGTCCAGGAATTTATCCATTTCTTCCAGGTTTACTAGTTTATGCGCATAGAGTTGTTTGTAATATTCTCTGATGATGGTTTGAATTTCTGTGGAATCTGTGGTGATTTCCCCTTTATCATTTTTTATTGCATCTATTTGGTTGTTCTCTCTCTTTTTTTTAATCAATCTGGCTAGTGGTCTGTCTATTTTGTTGATCTTTTCAAAAAACCAGCTCTTGGATTTATTGATTTTTTGAAGGGTTTTTCATGTCTCTATCTCCTTCAGCTCAGCTCTGATCTTAGTAATTTCTTGTCTTCTGCTGGGTTTTGAGTTTTTTTGATCTTGCTCCTCTAGCTCTTTCAATTTTGATGATAGGGTGTCAATTTTGGATCTCTCCATTCTTCTCATATGGGCACTTATTGCTATATACTTTCCTCTACAGACTGCTTTAAATGTGTCCCAGAGGTTCTGGCACGTTGTGTCTTCATTCTCATTGGTTTCGAAGAACTTCTTTATTTCTGCCTTCATTTCGTTGTTTACCCAGTCAACATTCAAGAGCCAGTTGTTCAGTTTCCATGAAGCTGTGTGGTTCTGGGTCGGTTTCTGAATTCTGAGTTCTAACTTGATTGCACTATGGTCTGAGAGGCTGTTTGTTATGATTTCAGTTGTTTTGCATTTGTTGAGCAGTGCTTTACTTCCAATTATGTGGTCAATTTTAGAGTAGGTGTGATGTGGTGCTGAGAAGAATGTGTATTCTGTGGATTTGGAGTGGAGAGTTCTGTAAATGTCCACCAGGTTTGCTTGCTCCAGGTCTGAGTTCAAGCCCTGGGTATCCTTGTTGATTTTCTGTCTGGTTGATCTGTCTAGTATTGACAGTGGAGTGTTAAAGTCTCCCACTATTATTGTGTGGGAGTCTAAGTCCTTTTGTAAGTCATTAAGAACTTGCTATATGTATCTGGGTGCTCCTGTGTTGGGTCCATATATGTTTAGGATCATTAGCTCTTCTTGTTGTATCGATCCTTTTACCATTATGTAATGGCCTTCTTTGTCTCTTTTGATCTTTGTTGCTTTAAAGTCTATTTTATCAGAGATGAGAATTGCAACTCCTGCTTTTTTTTGCTTTCCATTAGCTTGGTAAATCTTCCTCCATCCCTTTATTTTGAGCCTTTGTGTATCCTTGCATGTGAGATGGGTTTCCTGGATACAGCACACTGATGGGTTTTGGATTTTTATCCAATTTGCCAGTCTGTGTCTTTTGATTGGTGCATTTAGTCCATTTACATTTAGGGTTAATATTGTTATGTGTGCATTTGATACTGCCATTTTGATGCTAAGTGGCTGTTTTGCCTGTTAGTTGTTGTAGATTCTTCATTATGTTGAAGCTCTTTAGCATTCAGTGTGATTTTGGAATGGCTGGTACTGATTGATCCTTTCTATGTGTAGTGCCTCTTTTAGGAGCTCTTGTAAAGCAGGCCTGGTGGTGACAAAATCTCTGAGTACTTGCTTGTTCACAAAGGATTTTATTTTTCCTTCACTTCTGAAGCTCAGTTTGGCTGGATATGAAATTCTGGGTTGAAAGTTCTTTTCTTTAAGAATGTTGAATATTGGCCCCCACTCTCTTCTGGCTTGTAGTGTTTCTGCCGAGAGATCTGTTGTGAGTCTGATGGGCTTCCCTTTGTGGGTGACCCGACCTTTCCCTCTGGCTGCCCTTAGTATTTTCTCCTTTATTTCAACCCTGTTGAATCTGATGATTATGTGCCTTGGGGTTGCTCTTCTTGAGGAATATCTTTGTGGTGTTCTCTGTATTTCCTGCAATTGAGTGTTGGCTTGTCTTGCTAGGTGGGGGAAATTTTCCTGGATGATGTCCTGAAGAATGTTTTCCAGCTTGGATTCATTCTCTTCGTCCCCTTCTGGTACACCTATCAAACGTAGGTTAGGTCTTTTCACATAGTCCCACATTTCTTGGAGACTTTGTTCATTCCTTTTTGCGCTTTTTTCTCTGATCTTGATTTCTCGTTTTATTTCATTGAGTTGGTCTTCGACTTCAGATATTCTTTCTTCTGCTTGGTCAATTCGGCTATTGAAACTTGTGTTTGCTTCGTGAAGTTCTCATATTGTGTTTTTCAGCTCCTTTAATTCATTCATATTCCTCTCTAAGGTATCCATTCTTGTTATCATTTCCTCGAATCTTTTTTCAAATCTTTTTTCAAGGTTCTTAGTTTCTTTGCATTGATTTAATACATGATCTTTTAGCTCACAAAAGTTTCTCATTATCCATCTTCTGAAGTCTAATTCCGTCATTTCGTCACAGTCATTCTCCGTCCAGCTTTGCTCCCTTGCTGGTGAGGAGTTTTGGTCCTTTCTAGGAGGCGAGGTGTTCTGGTTTTGGGTGTTTTCCTCCTATTTGCGCTGGTTTCTTCCCATCTTTGTGGATTTGTCTGCTGGTCGTCTGCGTAGTTGCTGACTTTTCGTTTGGGTCTCTGAGTGGACACCCAGAATGTTGATGATGAAGTATTTCTGTTGCTTGGTTTTCCTTCTACCAGTCTAGCCCCTTTGCTGTACGACTGCTGAGGTCCGCTCCAGACCCTGCTTGTCTGGGGTGCACCTCTAGCAGCTGTGGCACAGCGAGTGATGCTACCAGTTTCTTTTTCTGCTCTCTTTGTCCCAGGATGATGCCTGCCTAATGTCAGTCTTTTGGATATAGAGGGGTCAGGGAGCTGCTTGAGGAGACAGTTTGTACTTTATAGGGGTTTAATTGCTGAGCTGTGCACTCTGTTGTTCATTCAGGGCTGTTATGCTGCTATGTTTGATTCTGCTGCAACACAGCTCATTTAAAAAACCCTTTTTTTTTTCTCAAATGCTCTGTGTTGAGGGGTTTGGGCTTTATTTTTGGATGTCCAATCAGGTGTCCTGCCCAGCTAGAAGGCAGACTAGCCACTGTTTGGCTGCCGAGGCTCCGCCCTGCTGTTGTGTGATTCACGCTGTTCCTGCCGGCTCTGCTGTGGTCTCCGCCACGCCCTGCGGCGGAGTCTCTTTGTTGTAGCGTGTTGCCTCAGCAACGGCAGGCTGCGTCAGCAGTGGGCGTGTATCTCAGTAGGGACAGGTTGCCTCGGCAACGGCTGGCTGCGTCAGCAGTGGGCGTGTATCTCAGTTGGGGCGGGTTGCCTCGGCAACGGCTGGCTGTGTCAGCAGTGGGCGTGTATCTCAGTTGGGGCGGGTTGCCTCGGCAACGGCTGGCTGCGTCAGCAGTGGACGTGTATCTCAGTTGGGGCGGGTTACCTCGGTAGTGGTGGACGCCCCTCTCCCACAGAGCGTCTCGGACCGTCTGCTCGGGATAGTTTGAAATCGCGGTTTTGTTCGTCCCACTGGGTATCCCAATCCCTGCAATCCCCTGGGCTGGCCTATTGTCCAAGTCTTGTTCAGTCTCAAGTCCAGCCCTCTCAAGTCTCAGGTTGCCGGTTCAACAGGGCACCCAGACAAGCACGCCCTGTGGGGATTGCTGGCTAGGGCCGGCCGCCGCCGCCCCGGCTGCCGGCTTCGCCAGGCAGACCTACTGCCTGGTGTCCTGTGTCTTTTTTATACTTGGGAGTTTCCCCGTTCTGTGGGCAACAAAGATCAGTCTGGAAATGCCGCTCTGACTCACCATTTGCAGATTCAACGAGAAGAGCTCCAATCCTGGGTTGTTCTCACAGCGCCATCTTGAGTCCTCCCCATTGCTTGTTTTTGTCAGGTTTGTTAAAGATCAGATGGTTGTAGATGTGTGGCATTGCCTCCAAGGCCTCTGTTCTGTTCCATTAGTCTATATCTCTGTTTTGGTACCAATACCATGCTGTTTTGATTACTGTAGCCTTGTAGTATAGTTTGAAGTCAGGTAGTGTGATGCCTAGAGCTTTGTTCTTCCTGCTTAGGATTGTCTTGGTTATGTAGGCTCTCTATGGTTCCATATGAAGTTTAAGGTGGTTTTTTTTTCAGATCTGTGAAGACAGTCATAGGTAGGCTGATGGGGATAGCACTGAATCTATAAATTACTTTGGGCAGTATAGCCATTTTCATGATATTCTTTCTTCCTAACCATGAACCTGGAATATTTTTCCATCTGTTTGTGCCCTCTCTTTTTTCGTTGAGAAGTGATTTGTAGTTCTCTTTGAAGAGGTCCTTTGTTAGTTGTATTCCTAGGCATTTTATTCTCTTTGCAGCAATTGCGAATGGGAGTTTACTCTTGATTTGGCTGTCTGTTAGTCTGTTATTGATGTATAGGAATGCTTGGGATTTCTGCACATTGATTTTGTATCCTAAGACTTTGGTGAAGTTGCTTATCAGTTTCAGGAGATTTGGGGCTGAGACAATGGGGTCTTTTAAATATACAATCATGTTGTCTGCAAATAGAGACAATTTGACTTCCTTCTTTCCTAATTAAATACCCTTTATTTCTTTTTCTTACCTGATTGCTCTGAGTAGAACTTCCAATACTATATTGAATGGGAGTGGTGACAGAGGGCACCCTTGTCTAGTGCCAGATTTCAAAGGGAATGCTTCCAGTTTTTGCCCATTCAGTATGATATTGGCTGTGGGTTTCTCATACATAGCTTTTATCATTTTATGATACATTCTATCAATACCTAGTTTATTAAGAGTTTTTAGCATAAAGGGCTGTTGAATTTTGTCGAAGGACTTAACTGCATCTATTGAGATAATCGTGGTTTTTGTCTTTGGTTCTATTTATGTGGAGGATTACGTTTATCAACTTGTGTATGTTAAACCAGCCTTGCATCCCTGGGATGAAGCCTACTTGATCATGATGAATAAGCTTTTTGATGTGCTGTTGCAATTGGTTTGTCAGTATCTTATTGAAAATTTTTGCATTGATGTTCATCATGGATATTGGTCTGAAGTTTTCTTTGTTGAGTCTCTGCTGGGTTTTGGTATTACGATGATGTTGTTCTCATAAAATGATTTGGAAAGGATTCCTTCTTATTTTATTGTTTGGAATAGCTTCAGAAGGAGTGGTACTAGTTCTCCTTTGTATATCTGACAGAATTCGGCTGTGAACCCATCTGGACCTGGACTTCTTTTGGTTGGTAGGCTATTAATTGCTGCCTTAACTTCAGCCCTTGTTATTGGTCTATTCAGTTTGAACTTCTTCCTGGTTGAGTCTTGGGAGGGTGCAAGTGTCTGGGAATTTATCCATTTATTCCCAGTTTACTGGTTTATGTGCATAGAGTTCTTTGTAGTAATCTCCAGTGGTAGTTTGTATTTCTGTGGAATCAATGGTGATATCACCTTTATTGTTTTTAATTGCATCTATTTGATTCTTAGCTCTTTTCTTTTTTAATAATCTGGCTAGCAGTCTGTCAATTTTGTTGATCTTTTCAAAAATCTAGCTCCTGGATTTATTGATTTTTTGAAGGGTTTTTTGTGTCTGTCTCTTTCAGTTCTGCTCTGATCTTAGTTATTTCTTGTCTTCTACTAGGTTTTGCATTTTTTTTATCTTGCTTCTCTAGTTCTTTCAATTTTGATGATAGGGTGTCAATTTTAGACCATTTTTTGCTTTTCATGTGAGCATTTATTGCTATAAATTTCCCTTTAGATGCTGCTTTAGATGTTTCCCAGAGATCTTGGTATGTTGGGTCTTAATTCTCGTTGGTTTTGAAGAACATCTTTATTTCTGCCTTAATTTCATTGTTTATCCAGTGGACATTCAGGAGCCCATTGTTCAGTTTCCATGATGCTGTGTGGTTCTGAGTTCTAATTTGATTGCCCTGTGGTCTGATAGACTTGTTTATTAATATTTCTGTTCTTGTGCATTTGCTGAGTAGTGATTTACTTCCAATTATGTGGTCAATTTTAGAGTAGGTGTGATCTGGTGCTGAGAAGAATGTATATTTTGTGGATTGGGGTGGAGAGTTCTGTAGATGTCTATTAGGTCCACTTGGTCCAGATCTGAGTTCAAGCCCTGGATATCCTTGTTAATTTTCTGTCTCGTTTATCTGTCTAATATTGATAGTGGAGTATTAAATCTCCCACTATTATTGTGTGGGAGCCTAAGCCTCTTTGTAAGTCATTAAGAACTTGCCTTATGTATTTCAGTGCTCCTGTATTGGGTGTGTATATATTTAGAATCATTAGCTCTTCTTGTTGCATCGACCCTTTTACCATTATGTAATGTACTTCTTTGTCTCTTTTGATCTTTGTTTGTTTAAAGTCCATTTTATCAGAGACAAGAATTGCAACTCCTGGTTTTTTTTTTTTCTCTCCATTTGCTTGGTAAGTCTTCCTCCATACTTTTACTTTGAGCCTGTGTGGGTCCCTGCACGAGATGGGTTTCCTGAAAAAACACACTGATGGGTTTTGATATTTTGTCCAATTTATCAGTCTGTGTCTTTTGATTGGGGCATTTATCCCATTTACATTTAAGGCTAATATTGTTATGTGTGAATTTGATCCTGCCATTTTAATGCTAGCTGGTTGTTTTGCCCATTAGTTGACACGGTTTCTTTTTTGTGTCAGTGGTCTTTACCATGTGGTACATTTTTGGAGTGGCTAATACTGCTTGTTCCATTCCATCTTTAGTGCTTCCTTAGGAGCTCTTGTAAGGCAGGCCTGGTGGTGATGAAATGTCACAGAAATTGCTTGTTCATAAAGGATTTTATTTCTCCTTCACTTATGAAGCTTAGTTTGGCTGGATATGAAATTCTAGGTTGGAAGTTCTTTATTTAAGAATGTTGAATATTGGCCCCCACTCTCTTCTGTGAGGGTTTCTGCAAAGAGATCTGCTGTGAGTCTGATGGGCTTCCCTTTGTGGGTAACCTGACCTTTCTCTCTGACTGCTATGACTACTCTTAGCATTTTTTTCCTTCATTTCAACCCTGATGAATCTGATGATTATATCTCTCGGGGTTGCTCTTCTTGAGGAATATCTTTGTGGTGTTTCTGTATTTCCTGGACTTGAATGTTGGCCTGCCTTGGTAGGTTGTGGAAGTTCTCCTGGATAATATCCTGAAGAGTGTTTTCCAGCTTGGATTCATTCTCTCCATCACATTCAGTTACACTTATCAAAGGTAGATTTGGTCTTTTTATATAGTCCCATATTTCTTGGAGGCTTTGTTCATTTCTTTTCACTCTTTTTTCTCTAATCCTGCCTTCTCATTTTATTTCATTGAGTTGATCTTCAATCTCTGATATCTGTTCTTCTGCTTGGTCAATTCAGCTATTGAAACTTGCATATGCTTCACAAAGTTCTTGTGTTATATTTTTCAGCTCCATCAAGTCATTTATATTCTTCTCTAAGCTGTTTATTCTTGTTAGCATTTCATCTAACCTTTTTTCAAGGTTCTTAGTTTCTTTGCATTGGGTTAGAACATGTTCTTTTAGCTCACAGAAGTTTCTTATTACCCACCTTCTGAAGACTGTTTCTGTCAATTCATCATATTCATTCTCCATCCAGCTTTGATCCCTTGCTGGTGAGGAGCTGTGATCCCATAGAGGAGGAGAAACATTCTGGTTTTTGGTGTTTTCATCCTTTTTGCACTGGTTTCTTTCCATCTTTATGGATTTATCTACCTGTGGTCTTTGTAGTTGGTGACTTTCAGATAGGGTCTCTGAGTGGATGTTCTTTTTTTGATGTTGAAGCTATTTATGTTTTTTTAGTTTTCCTCCTAACAGTCAGGCCTCTCTGCTGAAGGACTGCTGGAGGTCCATTCCAGACCATGCTTGCCTGGGGATCACCCACAAAGGCTGCAGAACAGTAAGGGTTGTTGCCAGTTTCTGCTTCTGATATCTTCATCCCAGAAGGGTACCTGCCAGATGTCAGCATAAGCTTTCCTTTATGAGGTGTCTCCTTGGATATATGGGGACTGAGGAGCTGCTTGAGGAGAGAGTCTGTCCCTTATAGGAGCTCAAGTGCTGTGCTGGGAGCTCCATTGTTCCATTCAGAGCTGCTGGGCAGGTATGTTTAAGTCTGCTGCAGTCGAACTCATAACTGCGTCCTTTCCCAGGTGCTCTGTCCTGGGAAGGTGGGGTTTTATTTATAAGTTCCTGATGTGCTGCTGCCTTTTTTCAGAGATGCCCTGCCCAATAAGGAGGTAACCTAGTCACAGTCTGCCAGTAGAGGTGTTGCTGAGCTGCTGCAGGCTCTGCCTAGCTGCTGTGTAAACTTCCTTGTGGTTTTGTTTATAGAGGTACAGTTAGAACTGCCTCTGTAATAGAAGTCTGCCTCTGTAATGGCAGACTGCCTCAGTAGTGGTGGACTGCCTCAGTAATGGTGGATGCCCTGCACCCCAGCAAGCTGGTCTGTCCTGGGTCCAGCTACACTTGCTGTGAAACTCTTAATCCAGAGCATTTCAGATTGCTGGTCTTTGTGGAGGACCTACTGAGCCAGATCACCTGGCTCTCTGTTTCAGCCCCCTCTTTTTCAGTTAAGAGGGCAGCTCTCTCTCAGGCATTCCAAGTGCTAGTTGAAATGTCAACCCAGATTTGTGTGAGTTTTTGTGTGGAAACCCATGGTGCTGGCTGACACAGCCATGCTGGAAACTCATGGTGCTTTTCAGCCCAGGAATCTCCTGGTGTGTGGGCAGTAAAAACTCATTTGGAAATGTAGTGACCATTCATCCTCTGCATTGTTCTTACTGGGAACTGCACTCCAGAGCTGTTCCTATTTGGCCACCTTGGATCTCCACCGCCTATCCACTATTGAACCTTTGAATTGTTTGAAATTTGTATATTATTGGGGCCGGGTGCAGTGGCTCAAGCCTGTAATCCCAGCACTTTGGGAGGCCGAGGTGGGTGGATCATGAGGTCAAGAGATTGAGACCATCCTGGTCAACATGGTGAAACCCCGTCTCTACTAAAAATGCAAAAAATTAGCTGGGCATGGTGGCATGTGCCTGTAATCCCAGCTACTCAGGAGGCTGAGGCAGGAGAATTGCCTGAACCCAGGAGGTGGAGGTTGCAGTGAGCCGAGATCGTGCCATTGCACTCCAGACTGGGTAACAAGAGCGAAACTCCGTCTCAAAAAAAAAAACAAAGAAAAAGAAAGAAATTCGTACATTATTAATAGAGATTTGATGAACATTTTTGTAACTTATTTTAGTGAACACATTAAGTCACTTCTTTTGTGTATACACCAGGGAGTAAAAACTCTGAATTATAGCGTCAACATATATATACAGTTTTGAAGGAAACTGCCAAGTAATTTTTCAAAGTAGTGTATAAATTTACTCTTCATTCAGCAATGTGCAGGAGTTACAGTTTCTCTACATTCATGCTAATATTTGATATATCAGTCTTCATTTTATCTATTCTGGTGGGTGCATAGTGCTATATCATTGTGGTTTTCATTTGTATTTCCTAATGATTAATAATTACAGTATTTTCTTATGCATATTGTCTATTTATTCACCTGTTCCTTTGAAGCACTTGCACAAGTCCTTTTATGTTAGCTCATTTTATAGAGGACTATCTTACTTTTTCTTGCTGACTTGTATGAGTTTTTTAACAAATTATAGATCTAAATTATTTGTCTATTTATGTAATAAAAATATCTTTTCCCAGAGAGTAGTTTAACTTTTCATATTTAAAAAAATTCTTTAAAAAATTATGATTTTAGTAAAATGTGTTTTATGGTTGATGCTTTTGTATTCTATTTAATGCATAGAATGGTTTTTTTTTAATGCCATAGAATTTTTCCCCATATTTTCTTCTAAAAATGCTGTGGTTTTCCCTTCATACTAAGGTGAACAATTAATCTGGAAAAAATTTTAACATATAATATGAGGTATAGGACATCCATGGTTTGGTTTTTTTTTTTCTATACAGATATCCACTTGACCTAGCTCAGTTATTGGAAGAAACATTTCGCCACTGCATTGTAGTGGCAAAAAATTCTTTTCACTCAGTGATGTTATGAGATAGCCATCATAACATCAACATATCACTCCTTTGATGCTGGTATATACTTCTATGCTGCCAGTAGTATAAAAATATAGCACATAGAATTATATATAATGTATAATATCTGATAATCATAATAAGCAACTGTTACTGATTTTGTATTTACCACACTATGCCTATATTGTTACTTTAGAGTGTATATTTTTCTACTTAAAAAAAATGAAAGTTAACTATAAAACGGCTTAGATAGGTCATTCAGGAAGTATCCCAGAAGAAGGCCATTGCCATCATAAGAAATGAGAACTCCATGTGTTAACACACATATGTTAACCCCAAACTATCTTCTAGGGGCAAAGACACAGAGGTGGAAGGCAGTGTTATTGATGATCCTGACACCATGCAGACTTAGGCTAATGCATTTGTGTTTTAGTTTCTAAGAAAAAGAGTTTAAAAAGTTAAAAATATAGAAAAAAGTTAATAGAATAAAAATAAAGAAATTATTTTTGTAAACCTGTACAATTACAAAACAGTCAGAGTTTAAAAAGTGCATAAAGTAAAAATGTTACAGTAAGGTAAGTTTAATTTATTATTGAAGAAAGAAAAATATTTTTATAAATTTGGTGTGGTGTAAGTGTACAGTGTTTATAAAGTCTATACTAGTGTACAGTAATTTCCTAGGCCTTCACATATACTCACCACTCACTCACTGACTCACCCAGAGCAACTTTCAGTCCTAAAAATTTCATTCATAGAAAGTATCACATACAGGTATATGAGCTTTTATCTTTATACTGTATCTTTACTGTACCTTTTCTATACTTACATATATTTAGATACACAAATACTTACCAATGTATTGCAATTGCCTATAGTACTCAGTACAGTAACATGCTGCACAGGTTTGTAGCCTAAGAGTAATAGGCAATAAAATATAGCCCAGGTGTGCAGTAGGCCATACCATTTGTTTTGTGTAAGCACACTCTATGATGTTTGATAGTGCACTCTATGATGTTTCTACGATGTCTGCACAATGATAAAATTACCTAACAATGCATTTCTCAAAATATATCCCCAGAGCCAAGCAATGTATAACTCTTTTGGCTCGAAACACAGTATGAATGAAAAGTGATCAGACATCCTCATCTGTCTGGGTCTTAAGAGGAAATAAGCTAGTGAAAAATAAAACTCATGCATAAACACACACACACACACACACACGTATTTTCTGCAGCAACCTTAGACAACTGGGACAATTTGAGGCTGGAGTTCCACTCCCATGATTGAAAAGATGAGTACCCACTCTTCTAGAGGAAACACTGGTATTATAACCACTGTAACCTACCTCCTTTGCAAGAATAAGAATGGTCAGACCTGTGAGAGCCTTGCACATTGGGCTGAGAAGTAACAGAATAAAGCTATTTAAGATATTGCTGTCATTCTTAGCTTTACTTTTCTATGTTTCCAATAAATGATATTCTTTTCTGTTTTTTAAGTACACTGGGTTAAAGGATGTTTAGATAAATTTAACCATGAAGGGGAGATAGAAATAGATAAAAAGAAAATAAGCTGCAAATCATTGAAGTTAACCCACAGAAGTCTATTATACAGCATACCCACAGAAGTCTATTATACACTGCTTTAATCGGTTCAGTTTTCTCTTCATGCTTGCTCTAGTTCTAGGGCCTTCACTGCCTCTTGGGTGGTTCTGGTTGCAACCAGACAATCTTCAAGGTCCACTCTGAAAAATGAAATGATGCTCAGCTCCTAGGAATTACCCAGTTTACCTTGAGGCCTGTCTTTATTTTAAACGATGTAAAAGTCTTCAACCTAACCTCACCTCTCTGGCCATGTTTTCTCCTTTCTTTTATAACGATTGTACTGAAAATGTGTTGTTTTTCATGAGAATTTGCTGCACCTGTGCTCTATACAGGGGGCAATCCCTAGCAATAAATGCCTCCTCCCATTTCTCCTGCAAGACTGAGAGCAAGAGAGTAGAACTCATGGCATTCATTCATTCATTCAATACCATTTAGCAAATCAATGTGTGACTGGATCTTTGCTTAGTTACTGAACATATAAAGAGAAAAAACAACACAGTGCTGTAGTTATGGGATTTTCTCTGTCTATAATTCATCTCTTGGCAGGAAAAACAATGATTTGTTTCTTGTTACAGTTTAATATCCTGCTAGATCACAGTGCTCTATTCTTAAGTCCAATTCAGAGAATTTTGCATGTGTGCTCTTTGTGAGACGTATATGTGTGTTAAGGGGATTCCAGGAGTGTTCTGAAAAAGCTAACTGAGGATAAAAAGTCCTGAAGCGATCCTGAAGGAGGTAAGACCCCTGGACACCAGTAAGCACTCTGTATTTAGGAGACCTCACTCTGAAGCTCTGAGGATGGGGTCTGCCTTCAGGAGGGATGTATGTTTATTTTTCTGTCACAGGACTAAAAATAAATGCTTTGTATTCAGACTGTTCTGGGGCTTCAAAGAGATTTGGGAATCCACGGTTAGCAGGGTCAGTTTTCAAATTTCAGCTTCAAGATAGTATTTTAGAAGAGCTATATATGAAAGCAAAAGCAAACTTTTGAAATGTTGTAAAATGTTTTTTGCTGCAAGAGCTAATTACCTCCTACTCACAGGAGCCCAGGAAGAGGGTTCTAACTAAATGTTTACTGCAGTGGATGCTCTGTCATCACAGAAAACTGACAGTGTTCATGTGTTCAGACTGTTAAAATAAAAACTGGTACATATTTGTTCATAAGGTGTGTGATTTTATTTCTGATTTTTATGTAAAGTCTAGTCAAACAAGCCACATGCATGTATGCACTGTGGAGCTGGCACTAGCTTCTTCCTGGAGTCAGCACTCACCACTGGCTCCAAATCTGTCCAATCAACCAACTGGTAAACAAGCACACACAGAGTACTTCCATACACCAGGGGTTGTGTTAGAGCTATGTTGTCCAATGTAACCCTTGAGGAATTTATGGGACACCATCAAGTAAACCAATATACAGATTATAAAAGTCTCCCCCCAAAAAAGAGAAAGAGAAAACCAGAAAGTTATTCAAAGAAATAATGGCTAAAAAATTTCCATATTTGGGGAAGGAAAGGAAAGTCCAGATCCAGGAAGCCCAAAGGATCCCAAATTTGATAAAAACCCAAAGAACTCCACGCAAAGATACATATTTATCAAATTGTCAAAAGTCAAAGACAGAATTTTTTGAAAACATCAAAAGAAAAGTGACTCATTACATGCAAGGGAATATCCCTATAAGACTATGAGCATATTTTTGTGCAAAAGTAATGCAGTCTAGAAGGGACTGGTATAATAGATTCAAAGAATTCAGGAATACTATATCCAGCAAATCTGTCCTTCAAAGATGAAAGAGAAATACTTTCCCAGACAAACATGAGCTGAGCGAGTTAACTGCCACTATACTGTCTTACAAGTAATGCTACCAGGGGTTCTTCAAGTTGAAATGAAAAGATGCCAAAAAGAAATATGACAGCATAAGAAAGTATAAAATTCATTGGTAAAGACAAATGTGTAAGAAAATATAGAATATTGTTTTTCTGTAATGGTAATGGATAAATCACTTTTCATTCTACTGTAAGAGTTAAAGATAAAAGTATTAAAAATAACTATAAAACATGTTAATGGACACACAGCTTAAGAAGACATAAATTGTGACATTAATAACATTATAGGAATGGAGAGTCAAAGTATAGAGATTTTGTAAACAATTAAAGTTAAGTTGTTATCAGTTCAAAATAGACCATTATAAGATATTTTACATAGTAATCACAAGGAAAATAGTTATGAAAGTTACATACAAAAGAGAAAAAGGAATCAAAGCATACCAATACAAAAAGAAAAAAAATCAATGAAACACAAAGGAAGAGAGAAAAATAGGGGAAAAAATTATATGACCAACAGAAAAAAAAATAGTAAATTCTTCCCAATCAATAATTACCTGAAATAAAAGGATTACATAGAAATTAATCATAGGATACCTCTATAACCCGCTTTCAATAACAGATAAAACAACAAAGAAACAGCAGACTTGAACGAAAATACAATAGATCAAATGAACCTAACAGACATACATAGAAAATTCTACTCAACAACAACAAAATATACATTCTTCTCAAGCATATATAAAACACTCTTCATGGTAAAAGACATATTCAGTTATAAAACAATCCTTATCAAATTAAAAAGACTGAAATCATAGCAAGTAAATTTTTAATCACCATGGAATAAAACTAGAAATCTATATCAGAAGAAAAATTTTAAACATTTACGAAAAAGTGGAAATAACCACTTTTGAAAAATCAATGGGTCAAAGAAGAAAATTTAAAAAAATACCTTGAGACAAATGAAAACAAAACCACCACATACCAAAACTTACGAAATGCCATAAAAACCATAATGAGTGAAGTTTATAGTAATAAATGCAAAGTTTAAAAGATCTCAAATAAACAACCTAATTTTACATATCAAGAAACTAAAAAAAGGACACACCAAGCCCAAAGTTAGCAGAGGAATGAAAATAATGAAGATCAAAGCAAAAATAAACAAATGGAGAACGGATAAAAATCAATAAAATTAAGAGTTGGTTTTTGTCAGAAGAAAAACAAAACCGATAAAATTTTAGCTAGACTAAGAAAAAAACAAAGACTCAAATAAATAATATTATAAATGAAAGAAGAAACATTACAAATGATGCCACAGAAATAAAAATAATTGTAAGCAATTCCTATAAACAATTATATTCCAAAAAATTGTGTAACACAGAAGAAATGAATAAATCTTTTAAAACATGCAAGCTACAAATACTAAATTATAAAAAAAGAGAAATTCTGAATACACCTATACATAGTAAGAAGATTGAACCAGTAATCAATCAACTTCCCAACAAAGGAAAGGCCAGGACCACATGTCTTCACTAGTGAATTATACTAAACGTGAAAGGAATTAACATAAAGTCTTCTCAACCTCTTCAAAAATATTGAAGAGGAAGAAACACTTCCAAACTGACTTTATGAAGTCAGAATTATCCTAATGCTATAGCCAGACAAAGACACCACAAGAAAAGAAAACTGCAGGCCAATATCCCTGATGAAGATAGATTTGAAAGTTCTCACCAAAATATCAGCAAATCAAATCCAATAGCACATTAAATGAATTACTCACTGTGACCACATGGGATTTATCCCTCAGTTACAAGAATGTCTTAACATACTAAAATCAATTAATGTGATGCACTACATTAAAAAAATAAAGGATATAAACCACATGATCATCTCAATAGATACAAAAGAAGCATTGACAAACTTCTACACACTTTCATGACAAAAACTCTCAACAAACTGGAACCGAATATAATGAAGGCCATACATGAAAAGCCCACAATCAATGGTAAAAACCTGAAAGCCTTTCCTCCAAGATCAAGAATAAGACAAAGATGCCCACTACTTCTATTCAACATAATACTGGAAGTCCTAGCCAGAGCAGGTAGGAAAGAAAAGGAAGTAAGAGGCATCGAATTAGACTGATAGAAGTCAAATTCTTCCTGTTTACAGATGACCTGATTGTATATATAGAAAACCCTAGACTCCACAAAAATAAAAAATAAAATAAAAACCTGTTACTAAAAAACAATTCAATAAAGCTGCAAGATAGAAAATCAACATTGCAATACTATACAATAACAACAAACCATCTGAAAATAGAGAAGACACAAATAGGAAGATAACCCATGTTCATGGACTGGAAGAATTAATATTGTCAAGTCCCTACCACCCAAAGTAAATTACAGATTCAGTGCAATCCCTATTGCTTTTTTTTTTAAACAGGAAAAAAAAATCCTAAAATTTATATAAGACCACAAAGGACTTGGAACAGAAACGAAAATATTAAGAAAGAACAAAGCTAAAAGTATCATACTTCCTGATTTCAAAATATACTACAAAGCTACGAAAATTAAAATAGTATGATACTGGCATAAAGACAGACATAGGGACCAATAAAACAAAATAGAGACCCTAGAAAGAAATGCACATATATATGTGGTCAACTGATTTTCATCAAGAAAGCACAGTAGACAAAAGATAGCCTCTTTAATATACAATGCTGGTGAACCTAGATATCCACTTGCAAAAGAATGAAATCTTATACACAAAAGTTAACTTACAGTAGATTAAAGACTTAAACTTAAGACTTGAAACTTAAAACTCTTAGAAGAAAACATAAAATGAAAACTTCATGATATCGGTCTGGGAAATGAGTTTATGGATAAAACATCAAAATAAAGGCAACAAAAGCAAAAATTGAGAAGCGAGATTTCTGTCCAATGATAAAACTTCTACACCAAAAGACAACTAACAACACAGTGAAAAGGTAGCCTATGAAATGAGAGAAAATATTTGTAAATGATATATATGATACAGGTTAATTTCTAAAATATATAAGAAGCTCATATATTTGCAATTCATTAGCAAAAAAAAACTAAGCTGGTTTTAAAATAGGGTAAGGACTTAAATAAATTCTCCAGAGAAGATATACAAATAGCCAACAGGTATATGAAAAGATGCTCAGTGTACCAATCAGGAAAATTCAAATCCAAACCACAATGATATACCATTTCATACCTGTTAGAATAGCTATTATCAAAAACACAAAAGACAAAGAGTATTGGCGAGGATGTGAAGGAATTGGAACTCTTATACACCATAGGTGAAAAAGTAAAACAGTGCAGCTGCTATGGAAAACAGTGTGGAGGTTCCTCAAAAACATAACTTAAAAATAGAAGTACCATATGTTCCAGCAATCCCATTTCTTAAAATTTAGTCAAG
This sequence comes from Callithrix jacchus, assembly GCF_049354715.1. Lineage (NCBI taxonomy): Eukaryota > Metazoa > Chordata > Mammalia > Primates > Cebidae > Callithrix > Callithrix jacchus. Next base: position 82,733,923 of record NC_133513.1, on the reverse strand, counting down.
AATTGATATCAGGGTCTTGAACAGATATCTGCACACCCATGTCCACTGCAGCATTATTTACTATTCCCAAGATGTAAAAATAACTTAACTGTCCACCTCTGGATGAATTCAAAAATAAAATGTTATACACACACACACACACACGCACACACACACACACAGGAATATTTTTTGTCTCTTTGTTTTTTTCCATTTTGTGGAGAACGGGGTCTCGCTATATTGTCCACACAGGTCTTGAACTCCTGAGCTCAAGCTATCCTCCCGCTCTGCCTCCCTAAAATCTGGGAGTAAGGCTGGTTGCCTTGCCGGGAGCCAAATGAACACATTTATCACTCTCCATGCCTGATAACTGCGTCATCACCCGAGCTCATTATCTGGCTTCCCCACAAAGTTTCCCTGCACCCACCTCTGCACACCATGCCCAAGCCCACACTCAGCACTAAATTATGCATCCAACCTCCAGCCCGCTGTTAAAAAACCCTGCAGAAAAATTTTTTAAGAAGCCCCACTGTACCCTGCCCAGCAACAGCCTGCCCCATATGCCCCTGGCAGGCCTGCATACCCAAGGTCCCACCCACCTACCAATGGCAACTAGTTTCACGTACTTCCTACTTTAACTCCATGTACTTCCTGCTCAACAGCCAGTAGAAATGCCTTCTCTTTGTTTACCCAGTAGTCAATCAAAGACCACCTACCCAAGGGCCTGCCCACCTACCAATGGCAACTAGTTTCATGTACTTCCTCCTTTAACTCCATGTACTTCCTGCTCCTCAACAGCCAATAGAAATGCCTTCTCTTTGTTTCCCCAGTAGTCAATCAAGACTCACCTACCCAAGGTTCCATGGGTCTACCAATGGCAACTAGTTTCATGTACTTCCTACTTTAACTCCATGTACTTCCTGCTCTTCCACAGTCAATAGAAATGCCTTCTCTTTGTTTCCCAGTAACCAATCAACTGCCTGCCCTCCCCATAAAACCCCAGGCCCTGAACAGCCAAGCGCAACTTCTCTGGCCCCGTCTTGGACCACTGAAGGTCTCCCGGGAGCTGAATAAATTAGCTTTTCACTTTTTTATACTTGCCTCCATTTCCTCATTTTACCTCGGCAATAAATCTTACATTTGGTGCCGAAACCTGGGAGGAGTTATGAGACCCCCCCTCCTGGGGAGGGAAACTGATTCCTCCCGAGGCTGGACAAGGAGCCGCTCTGCCAGGAGGTAAGACTTCTGTTGCCCACAACTTTTCCCACTGCCTGAGCTGTGGACTCCCTGCTCGTAATCACGGCCATGTCGGGTACTCCTTCTCGTAACTCGCTGTCGGCCCAGGGCCCCGGCCTTGTTCCAAGTACCTGAGCATAGTGGAGATGTCCCTACACTGTCTTCTTTCCATAAGGGGTCTCTCAGGGCCAGGAATATGAGGGAGATGTCCCCACCTTCCTGAACCCTCTCGTAATCTCTGGTGTTTGGTGGGATGGCCCAGGACACTGAGCCACCCTTCCTTCATCTCCGCAGCAGTGGCTAAGACTTGGGTGATAAGAAGGCCTGTTCACAAGCCCAGGCTCTGCTCAGGACTAAAACAGACCTCTGGCTCTCAATCTCAAATTTTCCCTTTGGCAAGTCAGCTCCCACCTAGGCACTTTTAGTTTCCCTCCCTCCCTCCCTCCCTCTCCATCTCTCTCTCTCTCTCTCTCTCTCTCTCTCTCTCTCTCTCTCTCTCTCTCTCTCTCTCTCTTGCTTCCAGAGTGATTGTGTGAGTGAGTGAGTCTATGTGTAGTCCCATGGCCTAACAGCTATGGGGCTTGTGTAAGCCTCCACCCGCAGTTCCACAGGGACATCATAAGGCATAACAGTGATTCACCTCAGGACCAACCTACTTCCCTTGAGGTACTGGATATTCTACAGTGGGTAACAGACCACTAGCTTCAGGGGACCTTCATTGAGTTCCTGCCTCTACAAATAACTCTGCTCTCCTTTTTCCTTCTATTCTTCTTCTACCACTGAAACCCCACTTCCCACTTCCACTATTTTCACTTCCTCTAACTCTACCATGTGGCAAATAGCTCTAACCCTGTCCCTTTTTATTTTCTTCCTCATTGTTATCATTGCAACCTGTAAGTTCTCTCAGCCTCCCCCTCCAGGAAAGGAGCTTTTCTGCCAGTGTTGGGTATAATTTCTTCTTGAGTCCACTTCTTACCCTTAGGCCACAGAAGAAGATAAAATATGGGTAATCAGAACTCCCGCCCAGACCCCAAGTCACCACTAGGATGCCTGGTCCAAAATCTACCTAAACTGAGTCTTTCTATAAAAAAGAAAAGGTTACACTTCCTCTCCTCTGTGGCCTGGCCACAGTATCCTCTAGACAACCAGTTCAAGTGGCCTCCTGGGGGCACCCTCGACTTTAACATTGTAAAAGATTTAGACAACTTCTGCCAAAGAAATGGCAAATGGGCAGAGGTTCCCTATATTCAGGCTTTCTGGCACCTCTGTTCCCACCCCAGCCTCTGCTCATCCTGCAGTACTGTCCAAGTACTCCTGGAAAAAATGTCCCCCACTGCCCTCAGCCCCTTTGCCAACCTCCTCCTCTTCTTTTTCTGACCCAAATCTGCCTGAAAAACTCTCCCTACCCCCCACTTGACCCACTAATCCCCCACCATATGCGGACCCCCAACCCCCTCCTGCTCCTCTCCTTCCAAGTTCTGGCATGGCCCCTCCTGTTAGTGCTCACACTCGCTCACACAGCACTCCCAGCAACAAAAACTCCCTCCTTTGTCCTCTCTGCAACATGGCCAGAGCAGAGGGTGTTGTCCGAGTGTACATTCCCTTCTCCCTTACTGATCTGTCCACCATTGAGAAGTGCTTAGGGTCATTCTCTGCCAACCCTATTGCTTACATTAAAGAATTTTGTTATCTCACTCAGGCATAGGACTTAAACTAGCATGACACTTATGTAATCCTGTCCTCTACCCTTACTCCTGACGAGTGTAACCGCATCCTCATAGCAGCCAGGGCACATGCTGATCAAGTCCATCTCACTAATAATCAGATACCAATAAGTGCAGTAGCGGTCCCTGAGGTTGATCCTAACTGGGACTATCAAACTGGCCAAAATGACCACCGCTGCTGAGACCAAATGCTACAGTGCCTCCTAGCAGGCATGCAGGATACAGCCCAAAAAGTAGTTAATTATGATAAACTGCAGGAAATAACTCAGGGTCCTACTGAAAATCCAGCTGCCTTCCTAGACCAGCTAACTAATGCTATGGTCCTTCATACCCGAGTAGATCCAGAATCTTTAGCTGGGGCTACCCTCCTAGCAGCCCATTTTATTTTCCAGTCAGCACCAGGTATTAGAAAAAAACTAAAGAAGGCAGAGGAGGGCCCCCAAACTCCCATACAAGACCTGGTAAACAGGGCATTTAAAGTTTTTAATGGCCAAGAGGAAAAGGCTGAGGCTGCCCACCAAGCCCAGGTACAGCAACAGGTAAGCCTCCAAACCCCAGCTCTTGTAGTGGCTCTGAGGCTGGCAACTCACCAAGCGTCTGGTATAAGGGGCCTATCAAAGCCCCTCCAAAAGGGTCCCTCAGAACCCTCTGGACCCACCCAGGCCCTGTTTCAAATGCGACCAGGAAGGACACTAGGCCCAACAGTACCCCTGTCTGCGTCCGGCCCCTGGACCCTGTCCTACCTGCAAACAGACTGGACACTGGAAGGTAGACTGCCCATCCCGGACTACAGGCTCACCCCCCGCACCTCCATATGAGGGGCAGGCCGGTCCAAAGGATACAGTCCCTTCGTTTGAAGTCCTCGGCCTCCTGGATGACTGATGTGGCCTGGACTCAGAGACCCCTATCACCCTTGCTGAGCCCAGAATAACACTACAGGGAGCGGGTAAGTCCATTTCCTTTTTAGTGGACATGGGGGCTACCTATCCTGTATTGCCTTCCTACTCAGGACCTAGCACACCTTTCCAGGTGTCAGTTATGGAAACTGATGAAAAGCCCTCCTTCCCCAACCAGACTCCTCCCTTAGCCAGTAACCTTAAGGGGCATCCATTCTCTCACTTCTTCCTAATCATGCCTTCATGCCCAGTTCCCCTACTAGGGTGGGACATCCTCCAAACTCTAGGGACCACCCTCAAATTCACTAGCCCCTCACAGCCAACCTCATACCCACCCATCTTCTAATACTAACCCTAACTGGCAATGCACCCAGTCATAACCCTTCCCCTCAACCCCCTATCCATCCTGAGGTAATTAGCCCCTCAGTATAGAATATCTCCAAGCCTGTACTGGCCACACATCATATGCCAGTTAAAATATTTATCAAAAACCCTACCCACTTTCCCTCCTGTCCTCAGTTTCCCATCTCAAAAATTACCATCAAGACCTAAAACCAATCGTCACTCGACTTTTGGCCCAGGGACTCCTTATCCCCAGCAGTTCCCCTTATAATTCTCCTATCTTAAAGCCATCCAACAACTACCACCTAATTCAAGACCTCCATCTAACCAATGAGGCGGTAGTAGCTCTTCACCCAGTAGTCCCCAACCCTTACACCTACTCTCCAATATTCCTTTCACTACCTCTCATTTTACAGTTCTGGACCTCAAAGACGCCTTCTTTACTATTCCCCTTCACCCAGAGTCTTACTTTCTCTTTGCCTTCACCTAAACCGACAAGGTATCAACATGTTAAATTTAGCCAAATACACAAATTTCACCAACTGCTTTTTATGTGCCTCCCTCAACAAACCCCCCCCCCTTTGCCACAGTTCCCCTCCAGACCAGGTTCAACCTGTCACAATCATCTACAGGGCAGCCTAACCCCCCTTAACAGACATCCCCCTGTTTAAAGTACACTCTAAAGGACTCATTTTAAAAAAAAAAAGCCTTAAGCCACAGTTTCCTACTCACCAAATGCATGGCAACCTGCTGGCCCAAAACTGGCAAATTAATTTTACTCATATGCCCACCCACAAAAAACTTCACTACCTCCTAACCTTTATAAATACTTTTTCTAGATGGATTAAAGCCTTTCCCACCTCCAGGGAAACCGCAGACATGATGGCATCCCTCTTAATTCAAAAAATCATCCCTCTTGTCATTATTTGTCTTTTACTTAATGCTAGACCCTTTCTTTCTCAGGTTTTTACAAAGTTGCATAAGAAAAATTTCCAGGGTAACTGTAAATCAAATGCTGCTTCACCCCTCCATCCAACTCACAACTGAGACATCAACCAACTGACCCCCTACTCCTCAGGGTTCAGCAGGAAGTAGTCAGAGAGAAGCAGAGTCCTATATCATCAAAAAGGTTGGAATGTAAGGCTGTTTGCCTTGCTGGGAGTCAAACAGACAGATTTATCACTCTCCACACCTGATAACTGCGTCATCACCCGAGCTCATTATCTGGCTTCCCCACATAGCTTCCCCACACCCACCATGGAATACCATGCCCAAGCCCACACTCAGCACTAAATTATGCATCCAACCTCCAGCCCGCTGTTAAAAAATCCTGCAGAAAAATTTTTTTAAAGAAGCCCCACTGTACCCTGCCCAGCAACAGCCTGCCCCATATGCCCCTGGCAGGCCTGCGTACCCAAGGTCCCATCCACCTACCAATGGTAACTAGTTTCATGTACTTCCTCCTCCTCAACAGCCAATAGAAATGCCTTCTCTTTGTTTCCCCAGTAGTCAATCAAGACTCACCTACCCAAGGTTCCACAGGTCTACCAATGGCAACTAGTTTCATGTACTTCCTACTTTAACTCCATGTACTTCCTACTCCTCAACAGTCAATAGAAATGCCTTCTCTTTGTTACCCAATAACCAATCAACTGCTGGCCCTCCCCATAAAACCCCATGCCCTGAACAGCCAAGTGTGACTTCTCTGGCCCCCTCTTAGACCACTGAAGGTCGCCTGGGAGCTGAATAAATTAGCTTTTCACTTTTTTTGTACTTGCCTCAGTTTCCTCATTTTACCTCGGCAATAAATCTTACACTGGGATTACAGGTGTGAGCCACAGTGCCCAGCCTCACACACAGTGGAATATTATTCAACTTTTTAAAAGAAATTCCGCAATATTTAATATGAAGCACCTTGAGGACTTAAGCTAAGTGAAATAAGCAGTTACAGGACAAATATTGTATAATTCTAATTATATGAGGCATCTAAAACAGTCAAATCCATAGAAGTAGAAAGCTGAATGATGAATGCCAGGTCCTGGAAGAAAAGGACAATGGAGAGGTGGTGATGGGTATAATCTATCAGCTATGCAAGATGATAACATTCTAGAGATTTGCTGTACAATATTACCCCTAAGTTAATAACAGTGTATTATACAATTAAAATCTGTTAAGATCTTACATTAAGCGTCCTTCCTGCAGTTGAAAACAAAAAACAAAGTTAAGCTAAAAAACAAAACAAACAAAAAGCAAGAATTCCCACCCCCTAAATACAAGGAAACAATATATTAAATGTGTGGAGGCAGTTTAGCCCCAAGCATTTCTTCCCCTTGAGTCTACTCAAGGGTCCCCATCAAGGCTGCAAGCTTTTTCAAGGTAGGGAGTCCACTTCGTTATTTTTCTGTACCCCCTGGGAACCTTTATAAGTGCTGACACACAATTAGTCTTGATGATTTGGTTTTCCAATGATTTGATTCTTCTAATGGTGACAAACTTCAGACATCGTGACAAGTAATGATGAGAGATTTGAAGGCAAATGCATTTTGGTGCCCAAATCTCCTTTATGTGTAGCATGTGCTGAAAATATGCTGTATTTCTTTCAATTCTGGATCCACTGTTTACTAACTTTCTAACCTCTCAGAGACGCTCTTTCCACACACAGGATAGAAGATATATAAGAATAATAATAGTACCTTCTTCCTAGTGCTGAGACAATTAAATAAGATAACACATGAAAACAATCAGAAGCTACATCTGGCTTACAAGAAGAAGCCAATAACAGTTAACTATTGTTATTACCATTATGTATCATTATTACAAAGATCAGCCTGCAGTGACAGTTACTATCCCTAGAGTGGTAGCTTTTTAAACTAAAGCTCAGACATCGGATTTTTACAGTTTGAATTTTATCTGCAATGAATCCAGGAATTATAGTTTATTCTTTAAAAGATCACCTAACATACTGTAATCTTCCCTCAGTTCCATTAAGTGGGCTCTGCTAATTATTAAGGTAGGAAATTATATAAGTGCCTGTTAAATTCCACCTTCTAGAGAACTGACTTTTAAATGCAAACTCTTCGAAGTTTCTGTGATGTTTAATTCTATGTGTGAACTTGGTGAGTGTTTTGGGATGAGATTAACATACAAGTCCATGAACTTTGTACAGCAGATTGCCTTCCATAACGTGAGTCGGTCTCATCCAATCAGTTGAAGGCCTGAATAGAATAAAAACAATATCCCTGAGCAAGACGGAATTCTCCAGCACACTGCCTCAGGCTTCATCTGCTTCATCAGCTTTCTTGGGTCTCCAGATCGCCAGCCCAGAAAGCAGATTTGGGACTTGCCAGCCTCCATAACTGTGTAAGTTAATTTCTTATAATAAACCTCTTATTCTATTTCTCGGCAGAACCCTAAGTAAAACAGTTCCTAAGATATTTTTTATCTATGTTCCTTTTGGAATACTCCATAAATGTAACACCTATGCTTCCCAGAGCTGTGCCTGGAGGTAGGATAATATAGGAGGTAGATAATTTAAAGATAGACATGGGTTCAAATTCTGACTCTGCCATTAACCTTGGCTGAGTCAAGGTTATCTCTTTCAACCTCAGCTTCTTCATCTGGAGAAGGAGGGTGGGGGGGAAGCAATTACAAATTTGTTCAGTGCCTGGAAAGCTTCAGGCTCATAGTAGACATACAATAAATTGCACTTAACATTATTAACTAGTAAAAAAAATATTTTCTACCCCCTAGTGGGCATGATTGCCACGAACTCACCTAGGTCTCACTAGAGCTAAAAGAAAAGTACACTTCTTAAATCTCAAAGAATACCCTGGTTTTTATTCACTAATCAATATTCAGTCAAGGACTCTGCCCTATTTTTGTCATTTCTCTGAATGCTGTAAACCTCAGGTAATCAACCTCATTGTTTAGCTGCATTTCTCTCTACAAAGTTATTCATAACAAGATCATAATTAGGTGCAATTATCTTCAGAGACTGAATTATAATCACCAAAGAATGAAATTAAATGTCCACATTATAAAGGAATTTAGGAAGTAAAGCATCTTGCCACCTTTGGCAAACTATTCATTTGCTTGTTTCTTTGCACAAAATTATAATTTGAAAAACTTTTTTTTCCCACCAAAACCCAATGGAACAGCTCAAAATTTCCTACTTAAAACTGTCATTTCTCTAGATAGTATTTCTCACAGAAGAAGAATTTTGACGTGTTTAGCACATGTTAAATGGTTACTGTGTCACACATTTTATCTGATTTCATCCTGACTGCACTTTCATAAAATTGGCATTTGAAATTCCATGTGAATGACTCAAAAATTCAGGCTTAAAGGGGCGAGGTTAATTACCCCATGTCATCAGCATTCAAATCCAGACTTGTCTTATTCCACCATCTACTGTTATCAATACCACACCATCTCCTTCAGATTAGCAGCAACATATTCTTTCTTCCAGGTTTTTTAAGTATAATATTTGGTTATTTTCTTCATACAGTATATTTTAGTTTAATTAACATAACATAATGTAATGTAATATAATACAAAACACATCTGGGTCAGTGCCTTCTTCCCCAAATCAAGTCCTTTTTGAATCCTGATTGCCTCTGCTATGCACTTGTACAACTTATCCAGCACCCTTATTCTTTTATCTTTTCATCTTCAACAACTTTTCTCAAACCTTAGCCACTTAGTTTTATTACCATGAGACTTTGTAATCATAAAAACTATTCTACCACTTAATCATTAGTCAAGCCATCCCACTATCTGTCCTCTTTTCTTTTGTTTTATTAACTGTCTTCACTTTCAGTGGCTTTCTGCTACCCTGGAACAAAAATCAAATTTTTAATAGGACCTAAAATCCCAGCTCCACATCCACTTTCCAATTTCATATAACACTACTCTCTTTTCTTTTTAAAAACTCTTGACATCAGCATGCACTCTCCCATCTCAGGGCATTTGCACATACTGTTCTCGCTACCTGAAATAACCTCATTCTAATCATTTTACCTACAAAATTTTATTCATTATTCAGATTTGAACTCTAAATTGGTGTGGAACATGTTGACATAATCAGCTAGTTATTAAAAAACAAATAAAACTGAATTCCCATCTAAGATGTTACAACAAAATAAGTTCCGTATGAACTAAAGATTAGAATAAACAACCATGAATGTTGGGTGAAAGTTTAATGAATATGTACACAGACTAGAAGTGGAAAGGCCATTCTAAAATAAACATCAAAGAAAGAAACCATAATGAAAAATATACTTAGATTTTATACACGGAACGTTAAAAAACTTATATATGCAAAAGAATAGAAAAAAAAGATAAACAAGAAGCAATATTGTTAGCATATATGAAAGACATCAAATTAAAAACATCAAGACATCTAAAGATCCTACAAATCAATTTATTAAAAATCTTAGTCACAATAGTAAAATGGACAAAGTATATGAAGTGTCATTCATAGAAAAAGGACTAAAGGTGGTCAAAAAACTTGAAAAGATGTTCAGCTTCACCAGCAGTGAAACAAATACAAATTAAATCTCATTTAGATTTATCTCATTTTCTTACTTAATTTGTGATAATGTTTTAAAAGGCTAGGTAAGGGAGTATGAAAATATAGTAGTTACAAAACTGTAAGGAAGACTATAAATTTATAAAAAACTTTCTAACATAGGAGTATGAAAATATAGTACTTCCAAAACTGTAGGGAAGTGCACTTGTACAACTGATCCAGCACCCTTTTATAAATTTATTAAAAAAAACTTTCTGAGGCCGGGCGTGTTGGCTCACACCTGTAATCCTAGTACTTTGGGAGGCCGAGGAAGGCAGATAACCTGAGGTCAGGAGTTCGAGACCAGCCTGAACAACATGGAGAAATCCCATCTCTACTAAAAATACAAAATTAGCCAGGCATGGTGGTACACGGCTATACTCCCAGCCACTCGGGAGGCTGAGGTGGGAGAATTGTTTGAACCTAGGAGGCAAAGGTTGCAGTGAGCCGAGATCATGCCATTGCACTCCACCCTGGGCAACAAGAGTGGAACTCCATCTAAAAAAAAAAATCTTCTGAAAGGCAAGTAGGCAAAATACATAAAAATTTTTATTACATAACGTTGAGCTGTCAATTCATCTACTGGAATTACAGGCTAAAGAATGTATCATACACGTTCCCCACATTTTTACCTCCTTATTCTGTTGTCCCCTGCCGTCTGTGGAAATCCCTCAAAATTTCTCTTACTAAGGTAACAAATGATCTCCATGACACTAAATTTACACTCTCATTTCAAAAATAATTTAACCTGTGTTGGCATTTTAACAAAATTTATCACTTTCTCCATCCAGAGTAATATTTTTTCTCTTACTTCCTGTTACTCACATTTTCTAGTTTTGCTCCTGTTTTTCAAAGTACTTTTTCTCAGTAACACCTCATCTTCCCGCTACCATCCTCAATTATGGAAATTTCTCAGCTCGCTGACCTGGTCCTCACCCTGTTGTTTTTAGGTGATCTTATTTCTTTCATGGTTTTAACTATCATCTATATGTTGATGACTCACAAAGCTGTATCTCTAGGTCAGTCATCTCACATTATATGTTTTACTATCTATAGACATCTCCATTTTGAGACCTAGATGTAACTCAATTTCAACATGTCCTAAATTGACAACATCTTCCCTCCTCAAAGCCACTTCTCTACCAAGAAAGAACGAATAGCACTTACATTGCTTGCACCAGAAACTTGAGATTCTCACTTGATTCTTCCTTCTTTTTCATGCTCAACTACCAATCATAGATTACTATCAGTTTCATAAGTAAAAATTTAAATTTAGAGCGACCATGTTATTCCTCTGCTTAAAATCCTTTAATATCATCCCTAATAGTCCCTTTACAAAATCTACTCTCTCCCTAACTCTTAAGCATTATTCTGTGCCTCCCCCTACTTACTACATGCTAGCCTTCTTTGCAGTTATAAACATGTCATGCCTTCTCTGATTCTGGCCTTTAACAAGCTGTTCATTCTACCTGAAGTATCCAATTCCCCTAAATTAACTTTATCTACAAACCTTTGCTAATCTTTCAAATGTCTGTTTAAACAACTTATCCTATGACAGGCTGGCCTACCCCCACTTCCCACAGCACAAAGCAAAATCTATTTACTATACATTCCTATGGCACTTTGAATTTTTATTTCTCCATTCTTTTAATTACTTCATCATGCTTTTAATTACTTATTTAATGGCTAATTTCATTCCTCTCCTCTAGGCCTATTGGGACAGGGACATTGTCTCTCTTAACATGCACATACCTCCATCATCTGGAATAAAGAAACATTTGCTAACTTGATTTGAAAGACCATCTGTAAAAAGATATATGTAAAAGGAGATTATTATGTTTAATGAAAACAATGGAAGAAAAGAAAAGTGCTCCCAATAGGGAAAGGATAATTAAGATATAGTACAACCATACCATCAAAAATTTACAACAAATCTACATAAATCTACTTAGATAGATATGACTATATATTGTTAAAAGCAAGTTTAAAACTCACTATGAAGGTACTATCTCATTTTTATAAAAATTCCATATAGATGTGAGTTTCTGTATATGTAGCAAAAATTCAGAAGACTGTTCACCAGGATGTTAAAACAAGAGTATTTAGGGATTTACAGATCAGCTATATTCTAACTCTCTTACTAATAAACATGTTCTACTCTTATAATCAGAGAAAACGTGCTACTTTTAAATGAAAATATTTTAAATTAAAAAACGGTGGACAGATGTTTTGGCAACGCTCTCTCCTTCTTGTTTCTTTCTTTTTCTTTTTTTTTTTTTTTTTCCTGAGGAGGTAGAAAGTGCTCTTATTTGTTAGAAAGGTGCTTGATCAAACAGGCAGGGTTCCAAGAAAGGTCTTATTCAAGTTGTGGCTGTCAGGCAAGCAGATGGGATGTTGTCAGTACTCTCACATGACAAGAGTATCAGACTAGGCTCCTACCATCTGTTGCTCAATGACCCATTCATGACTGCCTTGCCCAGCTGTGTGAGGATTTTTACTTTCTCAAATGCAAACCACCTGGGAACCTTTTTGCTAAAAGAACATCATTTGATAAAAAAATTTAGACATTCAGAATTCCTTTGAAACAAGCATTCTCAAATCAGAATTACACCCATAAACACAACAAAACTTAAAAGCAGAAAGGACCAGGAATGAAGTCTGTTCTATGGACTTTGAAAAAATATAAACCTGCCAGGCACAGTGGCTCAACGCTATAATCCCAGGCGAAGTTGAGTGGGGGGTGGATCACCTGAGGTCTGAAGTTCGAGACAAGCCTGGCCAATATGGTGAAACCTCATCTCTACTAAAAATACAAAAATTAGCTGGGCTTGGTGGCATGTGCCTGTAGTTCCAGCTACTCAGGAGGCTGAGGCAGGATAATTGCTTGAAACCGGAAGGCAGAGGTTCCCAGTGAGCTACTGCATTACAGCCTAGGTCACAAAGAAAAAGAAAAAATATAAACCAACACATGTTCTCAAAAACTATGAAATATTCATAGACTCAAAGAATAATGTAACTTTTAGCTAATGTAAGGACAGCCTTCTCTCTAACAGAAGCCCTAATGTTTCAGCCATTTCCTTTATTGGCATGAAATAATGAAAAGACAATGAACTTTGGGCTCCAACGAGTCTGCATTTAAATTCTAACTTTTCCACAGACCAGTTTTATGAACTTGTTAAAGTGTCTGCCATTCTCTATGAACATCAGTTTCTTCAACTACAAAATGATTGAGAATATGCACTTCAGAAGGTTTTTGTAAAAACTAAAGAAAACAATGATGTAAAACTCCTGGCTCAATGCCTAGTGCACTGTAGGTGCTCAGTTTGTTAGTTCCTATCATTTTCTGTTCAGTCACCTTTCTTCCTCCTAAAAGAACACTTACTGAGTAAGCCTCTATGACATGCAATAAGCATTGTGCTGGCCTACAGATGAAATGCTCATTCCAAAAATATTTAAGCACCACTATAAACTGTACAGTAGAGATTCAATTGTGAACTAGAAAGAAGTAATTCCAACCTTTGTAAAGTTTATATTTTTATAGTAGGCTGAATAAAGTGTCCCCAAAGATACTCACATCCTAATTCCCAGAATTTATAAATATTATGAATGAAATCACTCAATGAAAGGGTCAAGAGCCACAGAATGCAAGGAGCCTCCAACAGCTAGAAGAAAAAACAAACAACAACAACAAAAAAAAAAAACAAAAAAAAAAAAAACAAGAAAATTAATGCTATCCTAAAGTCTTCAGAAGGAACCAGCCCTGTCAACACCTTGACTTTAGCCCCCAGAAATGGATTCAGACTTCTGGTCTTCAGAACTTAAAAAAGTAAATGTGGGTTGTTTTAAGCCACTAAGTTTGCAGTAGTTTCTTACAGCAGCCATAAGAATCTAATAAACTGGGAGACATTAAACTACTAATTACACAATAACTTAACACAACTGTGGTAAGTGCTAAAAAGATTAAGTAAATTAGAATGAGAGTTTACAAAAGAGAGACACAATCTGGGAACCAGAACATCTTATTTGGAGAACTAAACTTTGATCTTAGATTTACGAGCTAAAAAGATATTTACCAGGCAAGGAAAGGGAGATGAAAAGAAAGAGAACTCTAGGCAAAGGAACAATAAGTACAAAGGTCCTAGCAGGAATAAATAAGCTCGCAGAGGCTGAAGCCCAGAGACCAGGGTGTGAGGGGAACAGGGAAGAAGAGAAGAAGATAATATCAGATGAGATGAGGTTGGGAAACAACTAAGGAAAGACTTTATGCAAAAATGACAGACTAGCTTGTTTCAGGTAAAATCCTCCCACCCCACTTAGAACATTTAGAAAATGTGAACAAAATTGAATTTTAACCTAATAAAAGCATCTGAGAGCTAACAAGGCTATAAGCGTTTAAAGAATTAAGATTCCAGGCATAAAGAATTTCAGATAGGTAAGCCTGAGATCCACACTTTTTCTACCAAGGCATCTGCTGATTTGAAAAGAGTAGCTAAAAGACTGTAAAGCTGTGGCCAGGCAGTGGCTTACCTGTAATCCCAGCACTTTGGGAAGCTAAGGTGGGCTGATCACAAGGTCAGGAGTTCAAGACCAGCCTGGCCAATATAAGGAAACCCATCTCTACTAAAAATACAAAGAAAATTAGTCAGGCATAGTGGTGGATGCCTGTAGTCCCAGCTACTCAGGAGGCTGAGGCTGGAGAATCACTTGAACCCGGTAGGTGGAGGTTGCAGTGAGATGAGATCATGCCAGTGCACTCCAGCCTGGGTGACAGAGCAAGATTCCATCTCAAAAAAAAAAAAAAAAAGAGAGAGAGAGAGACTATAAAGCTGTCCACAAAGTGGCAGCTTGAGCAATTGAGAAATTGAACAGACTTTTTGAAACATGTCATAGGTTGAGGTTGCAGCTAAGGGTCTGTCAAGAAGGTGAAGTCCTATTAAACATTCCACACTTTCATTTGCAACCTTTAAAAGGCTATTCTAAGAGTAAGAAAGAAGCAGAAATAGATCAATTCTCAAAAAGTGTGAATCCCAATTTTAAACAGGTCAGTCCCTAACTGAATTAAGTTTATCTTTCCCATTCCAACTGTTTTCAAAAAAAAAAATTAAATTTTCTCTGCAGGGACACAACATCTTTCAGAATGCGATGTTATTTCTACAGATTTTATGCATCAAATTCCAGCAAGAATAAAAAAATAAACAAACAGTATTCACCTGAAAATGACAACAAAAATTAGAACTAGACCAACAAGTCATCCAGGTAATGGAATTATCTGCCATGGGATTTCAAATTATTATGCTTAATATGTACAAGAAATAAAGATGGCAAAACTATAAAAATTTTATTTCAAATTGAAATTTGTAGAATAGGAAATATAATAATGGAAATTAGGAAGCCAATAGATGGTTTTAACAGGATATTAAACTCATCAGCTATAAGAAAAAAAAATCAGTGGACAGAAAGATCAGAAGAAAATAGACTAAGGAAAGTGAAACAAAAAAATGGAAAATATCAACAGGTAAGAGGCAGATAGACCATAATGAAAAGTCCTAATTAGTGTGTAATTGGAGTTCAAGAAGAAATTAAAAACAGAGTAAAAGCAACTAATGAAAAGGTGATGGCTGATTGCTTTTTCCAAATCTGATTAAAGATGTTGAGTCAAAGATTCAGAAACCACTATGAACTCAAGGAGGATGATAAAAAAAGAAAGTAAATCATCACACACCATTGTAAAACTGGTGAAAAGCAGACCAATAAAAATTCTTTAAGGCAGTGAAAGAAAGATCAATTACCTTCAAAGCAATTACAGCAAATATCTCATTAGAAAGAGTAAAGGGTAGAAAACAATGGACATATACCATCAGTATTTTGAAAGAAAGTAACTGTCAACCTGAATTCTTTTTAAAAAAAAATCAAGCAAACAAAAAATTGACAAAAATTGTCACCAGTGGACCCATAGAAATAGAAAACAACTTTATTAAAGTAGAAGGAAAATAGTGACAGAAAGAAGAAAATGATGACAGAAAGAAGAAAACCATAACAGAAGGAAGCCAGGAAAATATTACAGGAAAATGACATAGGAAGAAATAAAAAACATTGGAAAGGAGAAACATATGAGTAAATATAAATGCATATTGACTTCATACAAATAAAGAGAGGGAATTTATAAGCACAACAAAAATGACAAAGGGTGAGAAACAGCTCTTTATTGCCTGCAGAAGTGGTATACACACACACACACACACACACACATATAAGGTCAAAATACATAATCATTCTCTGGTGTAATCACAAAAAGAATAGTAGAATAAAACATAATAAAGAAGTTAATGTGGGAGAGGAAAAAATTTTAAAAGTTTAAAAACCAGAGACAAAAAGGCAGAAAAAATAAATAGAAACCAGGTGGGAGAAATAAAGAGCAAATAATAAAATATGTTTACAATCAAATGCTTCAGGAGTTATATGAAATATAAATGGACTAAATATTTCCATTTAAAGACAAAGGCTCTCAGACTGGATAAAAGTAATAAAATCCAACTATATTCTGCTTACAAAAAATATTTTAAATAAAATGACATCAAATGGTTGAAGGTTAAAAAAAAAAGTAGGTCGGGCACAGTGGCTCACACCTGTAATCCCAGCACTTTGAGAGGCTGAGGTGGGTGGATCTCAAGGTCAAGAGATTGAGACCATCCTGACCAGCATGGTAAAACCCCGTCTCTACTAAAAAAAAAATACAAAAATTAGTTGGGCAGGGTGGTGCGTGCCTGTAGTCCGAGCTACTCAGGAGGCTGAGGCAGGAGAATTGCTTGAACCTGGGAGACAGAGGTTGCAGTGAGCCAAGATCACGCTACTGCACTCCAGCTTGGTGCCCAGCAACAGAGCGAGACTCTATCTCAAAATAAATAAATAAATAAATAAATAATATATTATGAAAACTCTAACCAAAAGAAAACATAGAAACTATTAAGTACGAAGCAATACTTGAGATAAAGAGAGACAGTTAGTACTAAAAAAGGAATGAATCCAAGAAGAAAGTATAACAATTTAAATACATATGCATATGCACTTAATAATACAGCCTGAAAATATATAAAGACAGTAAAAGTCCAAAGAATAAATAGAAAAATCTGCAATCACAGTGGAAAATCTTAATACACCTCTCTCGGCAATTGAAAAAAATTCTATCTCGGTACAGTGGGTCACATCTATGATCCTAACATAAGGTGGGAGTATTCCTTGAAGCTAGGAATTTGAGACCAGCCTAGAAAACAAAGTGAGACCTATCCCTACAAAAAAAAATTTAAAAATTAGCCAGGCATGGTGTCATGTGCCTTACTTAGTCCCAGCCACTCAGGAAGCTGAGGCAGGAGGATCACTTGAGCCCAGGAGTTAAAGGCTACAGTGAACTTTGATCATGCCACTGCACACCAGCTTCAGTGACAGAAAAAAAGAGAAAAAAATAAGACTTTTAAAAAATCATAAAAATCTTTGAACAATATGATAAACTAATCTAAATAATATATATTTCTACACCCCAAAACACATTCTTTTCAACTGCATATGGGCACAATAAAAGTGATCATATGCTTGTCCATAAAACAACTCTCTACAAATTCCAAAGTATTAAAATTACACAAATTATGTCTTCTAATGACAATGATATTAAGCAGAAAATAACAAAATGTAACTCTAAAATTTCCAAAGATATGGGAATTAAGAAAATAGTATATAAATTACTTATGTAGTATTAAGGAAAAGAATCATAATAAAAATTTATAAAATACCTTTAATCAAACAATAATGAACATATGACCTATGACAACTTGAAGGTAGTACTGAAAGACACTCTCAGAAAAAAACTTACAATGTTACATGCATATTTAGAAAAGAAGAAATTCTTAAATCATTCTCTGCATGTCTATTACAAAAGTTAGTAAAAGAAAAGAAAATTAAACCCAAAAAGAATCATAGAGAAGAAAACGATAAAGACAATAGAATAAAGCAATTAAATAGATGCAAAAGAGTTGAATAAAGTAATCAGATAGAAAAAAGTAATTAAAGAGATGCAAAAAACCAACAAAGGCAACTGTTGGTTTCTTGACAAGACTGAGAACATCAGCCAACCACTGGAAAGACAGATCAAGAAAGTAACAAGAAATAAAATATAGAACCAATTACAAAAATGAAAAAACGGATATCATTTAGGATTGTAAATCTACAAAAGAGAAGAAAATTTATATTTTGAAAATGTAGATAAAAATGTCTACATTTCTTTTTTTTTTATTGCATTTTAGGTTTTGGGGTACATGTGCAGAGCATGCAATACAGTTGCATAGGTACACACAGGGCAGTGTGTTTTGTTTGCTTTCTCCCCTTCACCCACATTTGGTATTTCTCCCCTGGCAATCCCTCCCACATCCCCCTCCCACTGGCCCTCCCCTTTTCCCCCTATAAACCCCAGTGTTTAGTACTCCCCTGTGTCCATGTGTTCTCATTATTGATCACCCGCCTATGAGTGAGAATATGCGGTGTTTCATTTTCTGTTCTTGTGTCAGGTTGCTGAGAATGACGTTCTCCAGATTCATCCATGTCCCTATAAACGACACGAACTCATCATGTCTGATTGCTGCATAATATTCCATGGTGTATATGTGCCACATTTTCCCAATCCAGTCTATCATCGATGGGCATTTGGGTTGATTCCAGGTCTTTGCTATTGTAAACAGTGCTGCAATGAACATTTGTGTGCATGTGTCCTTGTAGTAGAAAGATTTATAGTCCTTTGGATACATACCCAGTAATGGGATTGCTGGGTCAAATGGAATTTCTATTTCTAAGGCCTTGAGGAATCGCCACACCGTCTTCCACAATGGTTGGACTAATTTACACTCCCACCAACAGTGTAAAAGTGTTCCTTTTTCTCCACATCCTCTCCAGCATCTGTTGTCTCCAGATTTTTTAATGATCGCCATTCTAAGTGGCGTGAGATGGTATCTCAATGTGGTTTTGATTTGCATCTCTCTGATGACCAGTGACGATGAGCATTTTTTCATATGATTGTTGGCCTCATATATGTCTTCTTTCGTAAAGTGTCTGTTCATATCCTTTGACCACTTTTGAATGGGCTTGTTTGTTTTTTTCCTGTAAATCTGTTTGAGTTCTTTGTAAATTCTGGATATCAGCCCTTTGTCAGAAGGGTAAACTGCAAAAATTTTTTCCCATTCTGTTGGTTGCCGATTCACACTAGAGACTGTTTCTTTTGCTGTGCAGAAGCTGTGGAGTTTCATTAGGTCCCATTTGTCTATTTTGGCTTTTGTTGCCAAAGCTTTTGGTGTTTTGTTCATGAAGTCCTTGCCTACTCCTATGTCCCGGATGGTTTTGCCTAGATTTCCTTCTAGGGTTTTTATGGTTCCGGGTCTTATGTTTAAGTCTTTAATCCATCTGGAGTTAATTTTGGTGTAAGGTGTCAGGAAGGGGTCCAGTTTCTGCTTTCTGCACATGGCTAGCCAGTTTTCCCAACACCATTTGTTGAACATGGAGTCCTTTCCCCATTGCTTGTTTTTGTCAGGTTTATCAAAGATTGTATGGTTGTAGCTATGTTGTGTTGCCTCTGATTCCTCTGTTCTGTTCCATTGATCTATATCTCTGTTTTGGTACCAGTACCATGCTGTTTTGATTACTGTAGCCTTATAGTATAGTTTGAAATCCGGTAGTGTGATGCCCCCCGCTGTGTTCTTTTTGCTTAGAATTGACTTGGCTATGCGGGCTCTCTTTTGGTTCCATATGAAGTTCAAGGTGGTTTTTTCCAGTTATGTGAAAAAAGTCAATGGTAGCTTGATGGGGATAGCGTTGATTCTGTAAATTACTTTGGGCAGTATAGCCATTTTCACAATATTAATTCTTCCTAACCATGAACATGGAATGTTTCTCCATCTGTTTGTATCCTTTCTGATTTCGTTGAGCAGTGGTTTGTAGTTTTCCCTGAAGAGGTCCCTTACGTTCCTTGTGAGTTGTATTCCAAGGTATTTTATTCTTTTTGTAGCAATTGTGAATGGCAGTTCGTTCTTGATTTGGCTCTCTTTAAGTCTGTTATTGGTGTAGAGGAAGGCTTGTGATTTTTGCACATTGATTTTATATCCTGAGACTTTGCTGAAGTTGCTTATCAGTTTCAGGAGTTTTTGGGCTGAGGCGATGGGGTCTTCTGGGTATATTATCATGTCGTCTGCAAATAGAGACAATTTGGCTTCCACCTTTCCTATTTGAATACCCTTTATTTCTTTTTCTTGCCTGATTGCTGTGGCTAGAACTTCCAGTACAATATTGAATAGGAGTGGTGACAGAGGGCATCCTTGTCTAGTGCCAGATTTCAAAGGGAATGCTTCCAGTTTTTGCCCATTCAGTATGATATTGGCTGTTGGTTTGTCATAAATAGCTTTTATTACTTTGAGATACGTTCCATCGATACCGAGTTTATTGAGGGTTTTTAGCATAAAGGGCTGTTGAATTTTGTCAAATGCCTTCTCTGCATCAATTGAGATAATCATGTGGTTTTTGTTTTTGGTTCTGTTTATGTGGTGATTTATGTTGATAGACTTGAGTATGTTGAACCAGCCTTGCATCCCCGGGATGAATCCTACTTGATCATGATGAATAAGTTTTTTGATTTGCTGTTGCAATCGGCTTGCCAATATTTTATTGAAGATTTTTGCATCTATGTTCATCATGGATATTGGCCTGAAGTTTTCTTTTCTTGTTGGGTCTCTGCCGGGTTTTGGTATCAGGATGATATTGGTCTCATAGAATGATTTGGGTAGGATTCCTTCTTTTTGGATTATTTGGAATAGTTTCAGAAGAAATGGTACCAGCTCCTCTTTGTGTGCTTGGTAGAATTTGGCTGTGAACCCGTCTGGACCTGGGCTTTTTTTGTGTGGTAGGCTCTTAATTGCTGCCTCGACTTCTGACCTTGTTATTGGTCTATTCATAGTTTCAGCTTCCTCCTGGTTTAGGCTTGGGAGGACACAGGAGTCCAGGAATTTATCCATTTCTTCCAGGTTTACTAGTTTATGTGCATAGAGTTGTTTGTAATATTCTCTAATGATGGTTTGAATTTCTGTGGAATCTGTGGTGATTTCCCCTTTATCATTTTTTATTGCATCTATTTGGTTGTTCTCTCTTTTCTTTTTAATCAATCTGGCTAGTGGTCTGTCTATTTTGTTGATCTTTTCAAAAAACCAGCTCTTGGATTTATTAATTTTTTGGAGGGTTTTTTGTGTCTCTATCTCCTTCAGTTCTGCTCTGATCTTAGTTATTTCTTGTCTTCTGCTGGGTTTTGAGTTTTTTTGATCTTGCTCCTCTAGCTCTTTCAATTTTGATGATAGGGTGTCAATTTTGGATCTCTCCATTCTTCTCATATGGCCACTTATTGCTATATACTTTCCTGTAGAGACTGCTTTAAATATGTCCCAGAGATTCTGGCATGTTGTGTCTTCATTCTCATTGGTTTCAAAGAACTTCTTTATTTCTGCCTTCATTTCGTTGTTTATCCAGTCAACATTCAGGAGCCAGTTGTTCAGTTTCCATGAAGCTGTGCGGTTCTGGGTCGGTTTCTGAATTCTGAGTTCTAACTTGATTGCACTATGGTCTGAGAGGCTGTTTTTTATGATTTCAGTTGTTTTGCATTTTCTGAGCAGTGCTTTACTTCCAATTATGTGGTCAATTTTAGAGTAGGTATGATGTGGTGCTGAGAAGAATGTATATTCTGTGGATTTGGGGTGGAGAGTTCTGTAAATGTCTATCAGGTTTGCTTGCTCCAGGTCTGAGTTCAAGCCCTGGATATCCTTGTTGATTTTCTGTCTGGTTGATCTGTCTAATATTGACCGTGGAGTGTTAAAGTCTCCCACTATTTTTGTGTGGGAGTCTAAGTCTCTTTGTAAGTCATTAAGAACTTGCCTTATGTATCTGGGTGCTCTTGTATTGGGTCCATATATGTTTAGGATCATTAGCTCTTCTTGTTGTATCGATCCTTTTACCATTATGTAATGGCCTTCTTTGTCTCTTTTGATCTTTGTTGCTTTAAAGTCTATTTTATCAGAGATGAGGATTGCAACTCCTGCTTTCTTTTGCTCTCCATTTGCTTGGTAAATCTTCCTCCATCCCTTTATTTTGAGCCTTTGTGTATCCTTGCATGAGAGATGGGTTTCCTGGATACAGCACACTGCTGGGTTTTGGCTTTTTATCCAATTTGCCAGTCTGTGTCTTTTGATTGGTGCATTTAGTCCATTTACATTTAGGGTTAATATTGTTATGTGTGAGTTTGACACTGCCATTTTGATGCTAGGTGGCTGTTTTGCCCGTTAGTTGTTGTAGATTCTTCATTATGTTGATGCTCTTTAGCATTTAGTGTGATTTTGGAATGGCTGGTACTGGTTGTTCCTTTCTATGTGTAGTGCCTCTTTCAGGAGCTCTTGTAAAGCAGGGCTGGTGGTGACAAAATCTCTGAGTACTTGCTTGATCGCAAAGGATTTTATTTTTCCTTCACTTCTGAAGCTCAGTTTGGCTGGATATGAAATTCTGGGTTGAAAGTTCTTTTCTTTAAGGATGTTGAATATTGGCCCCCACTCTCTTCTGGCTTGTAGAGTTTCTGCTGAGAGATCTGCTGTGAGTCTGATGGGCTTCCCTTTGTGGGTGACCCGACCTTTCTCTCTGGCTGCCCTTAGTATTTTCTCCTTTATTTCAACCTTGTTGAATCTGACGATTATGTGCCTTGGGGTTGCTCTTCTTGCGGAATATCTCTGTGGTGTTCTCTGTATTTCCTGCATTTGAGTGTTGGCCTGTCTTGCTAGGTGGGGGAAATTTTCCTGGATAATGTCCTGCAGAGTATTTTCCAGCTTGGATTCATTCTCTTCATCACATTCTGGTATGCCTATCAAACGTAGGTTAGGTCTCTTCACATAGTCCCACATTTCTTGGAGACTTTGTTCATTCCTTTTTGCGCTTTTTTCTCTGATCTTGGTTTCTCGTTTTATTTCATTGAGTTGATCCTCAACTTCTGATATTCTTTCTTCTGCTTGGTCAATTCGGCTATTGAAACTTGTGCATGCTTCGCGAAGTTCTCATATTGTGTTTTTCAGCTCCTTTAATTCATTCATATTCCTCTCTAAGGTATCCATTCTTGTTATCATTTCCTCAAATCTTTTTTCAAATCTTTTTTCAAGGTTCTTAGTTTCTTTACGTTGATTTAAAACATGTTCTTTTAGCTCACAAAAGTTTCTCATTATCCACCTTCTGAAGTCTAATTCTGTCATTTCATCACAGTCATTCTCCGTCCCGCTTTGTTCCCTTGCTGGTGAGGAGTTTTGGTCCTTTCTAGGTGGCGAGGTGTTCTGGTTTCGGGTGCTTTCCTCCTTTTTGCGCTGGTTTCTTCCCATCTTTGTGAATTTATCCACCTGTCGTCTGTGTAGTTACTGACTTTTTGATTGGATCTCTGAGTGGACACCCAGATTGTTGATGATGGAGTATTTCTGTTACTTGGTTTTCCTTCTACCAGTCTAGCCCCTTTGCTGTACGACCGCTGAGGTCCACTCCAGGCCCTGCTTGTCTGGGGTGCACCTGTAGCAGCTGCGGAACAGCGAAGGATGCTACCAGTTTCTTTTTCTGCTATCTTTGTCCCAGGATGATGTCTGCCGAAAGTCAGTCTTATGGATATAGAGGGGTCAGGGAGTTGCTTGAGGAAACAGTCTGTAGGAGCTCAAGTGCTGAGCTGTGAGCTCTGTTGTTCATTCAGGGCTGCTAGGCTGCTATGTTTAGTTCTGCTGCAACCTAACTCATAAGAAAACCCCTTTTTTTTCCTCAGATGCTCTGTCTGGGGGGAGCGTTGGGGCTTTCCTTCTGAGTGTCCACCTCACTGTCCTGCCCAGCTAGGAGGCAGTCCAATCACTTTTTGCCTGCCGAGGCTCTGCCCTGCTGGTGTGAGGTTCGCCCTTTTCCTGCAGGCTCCGCCCTTCTGCTGTGGTCTCCGCCCTGTTGTCTCAGGCTACGCCCTGCGGGCAAAGTCTCTCTGTTGTACCGGGTTGCCTCGGCAGTGGCAGGCTGCGTCAGCAATGGGCGTGTACCTCAGTAGGGGCTGATTGCCTCGGTAATGGCTGACGCCCCTACCCCGTGGAGCTGCACTTTAAAAAAAAAACCTATTCACCGGGAGTATTTGGAATCGCTGTTTTGTTTGTTGCACTGCACTCCCCCAATGCTGAGTCCCTGGGATTTCCTGGGCTGGGTCACAGTTCAAGACCCGTTCAGTCTCAAGTTCAGCCCTCTCGGGTCTTAGTTTGCCAGTTCAACAGGGCACCCATAACAGTGCGCTTTTGTATGGAGCGCTGTGGAACGCCTCTGTGCTCTGGCGCAGGCCGGAGCGGCACTGGCTGCCGGCTAAGCCAGCGGAGACCTCTGCCTGGCTTCCCGCATCTCTTTTATACCTGGGAATTTCCCCGTTCTGTGGGCAACTAAGATCCGTCTGGAAATGCTTCCCCGCCTCACCCTCTCCGTGCGTCTAGCTAGAGCTTCAATCCTGGGTTGTTCTCACAGTGCCATCTTGAGTCCTCGATCAAAAATGTTTAAATTTCTTAAAAAATATAACTTAATCAAAGCTGACTAAAAAAGAAGCAGGAAATCTGAATAATCATTTATCTATACAAGAAACTGAATCTATAGTTTAAAACCCTCCTAAAGAAAAATCCCAACCCAGATCGATCTGGTGAATTATTCCAAACATTTAGGAAGAAATATAACCATCTTACACAAACTCTTTCAGATAATAGAAAAACAGGGAACATTTCACAACTTGTTTTATGAGTGTTACTTCAGTTTAAAAAAGAAAAACCTGATAAAGGCATTAAAAGAAAGGAAAATCTTCCTCATGCAAAGACCTGTAAAAATCCTAAATAAGATGCTAGTAAATTGATATATCCAGTTACATTTTTTTAAAAAAAAGGTTAATACATTATGTCCAAGAGGGTTTATTTCAGGGAAACAAATATAAAAATCAGTCCATCAAAATCATCACACTAATAGAGTCAAGAAAGAAATTCTCTACAGATAGCAAAAATAAAAAATATTTAGTGGTATATAGATACCGTTTAATACTACTCAGCCATAAAAAGGACTGAAATAATGGCATGTGCAGCAACCTGGATGGAATTGGAGACCATTATTCTAAGTGAAGTAACTCAGGAATGGAAAACCAAACATCCAATGTTCTCACTCATGAGTAGGAGTTAAGCTATGAGGACTCAAAGGCATAAGAATGACACATTGTATTTTGGAGACCCAAAGAAAAGGGTGAGAGGGTGGTGAGGGATAAAAGACTATACATTGGATACAGTACACACTGCTTGAGTGATGAGCGCACGAAAATCTCAGAAATTACCACTAAAGAACTTACTCATGTAACCAAACACCACCTGCTCCCTAAAAACCTATTGGAATAAAAAATGAATTTTAAAAAATTAATAAATGAAGATAAAAATATTCAGCACTTATTTTTGATAAAATCTCTTAGCAAACCAGATTGTAAATTCTCTTTTAGATTGTTTGCTCATTAAAGTAAAAAAAAAACAAAGAAATATTTTTCAACTCTATGTTCTTCATATCACCTTTAATACTAAACTTTACCAAGGAGATATGCACTAAATGTTCACTGAAGTTAATGCAAATTTCCAATTAATGTGTCATCTTTTTTTCAGCTTTTTGAGGTAAAATTGAAAAATAAAATTATATATATTGAATGTACAATGTGATGATTAAATATATGTACACATTGTAAAATGATTACCACAATTAAGTTAATCAACATATTCATCACTTCACATAATTACCTTTTATTATTTTTTGTGAAAATGCTTAAATTAAGATCTACTCTCAACAAATTTCAATTATACAATAGATATTATTAACCACACTCATCATGACGTAAATTAGATACTCACAACTTATAACTGAAATTTTGTATACTTTGACCAACATTTTCTCATTTTTCTCACTCTCAGATCTCTGACAACCACCATTTTCATCTCGGTTTGTATGAGTTCCTTATTTTAGAAGATTTCCATGTATAACTGATAACAACACTATTTGTCTTTTTCTGTCTGCTTATTTTACTAAACATAATGCCATCCAGTTTCACATTGCCACATTGCTCCAAATGGTAGAATTTTCTTTGTTTTCATGGATCAAAAAAAATCCATTGTATAACATACCATCTTTTCTTTATTTATTCACCCATTAAAAGACCCATAGGTTGTATCTATATCTTGGTTACTGTGAATAATGCTGCAACTAACTTTGGAATACAGATATCTTCTCCAGATACTGGGTTTTTTCCTTCACATATACACCCAATAGTGGGATTGTTGGATCATATGACAGCTCTAAATTTAATTTTTTGAGAAACATATGTACTGCTTTCATAATGTCTATATCAATTTACATTATTGCCAACAGTGTACGAGGATGGCCTTGTCTCTACATCCTCATTTTCCTGATAGTTAGTGGTGTTGAGGACTTTTCCGTGAACCTCTTGGTTGTCTATCTTCTTTAGAAAAATGTCTATTCGGATTCTTTGACCATTATTTAACTTGACTATTTGGCTTTTTATATTGAGTTGTATGCATTTCTTATAAATTTTAGATAGTAACCTTTATCAGATATATGGTTTGCAAATATTCTATCCCAATCTATAAGTTGCCTTTGCATTTTGCTGTTTCCTACTGTGCAGAAAATGTTTACTTTGATGTAGTCTCATTTGTTCTATTGTTGTTTCCTTTGCTTCTAGTCTCATATTCAAAAACTTACTGCTAAGAAAAATGTCAGAGAGCCTTTCCCCTATGTTTTTTTCTAGTAGTTTTATGGTTTTAGGGTTTACATTTAGGATTTTAATCTATTTTAAGTTCATTTTTATAAGCGGTTAAAGGTATGAATTGATGATTTGGATGTGGTTTGTCTTCACCAAAACTCATGTTGACATTTGATCCCCAATATTGGGCAGTATTGGGATGTGAGGCCTAGTGAGTGATGTTTGGATCTTTTTTTTTTTTTAATCATACTTCAAGTTCTGAGGTATATGTGCAGAACATGCAGGTTTGTTACATAGGTATACACGTATCATGATGGTTTGCTGCATCCACCACCCATCATCTACATTAGGTATTTCTCCTAATGCTGTCCCTCCCCTATCCTCCCACCCCCTGCTATCCCTCTCCTAGTCCCCCAGCCCCTGACAGGTCCCAATGTGTGATGTTCCCCTCCCTGTGTCCATGTATTCTGATGTTTGGATCTTTAGGAGTTAGGAACTGCTCCAACACTTGCTTACCTCTCTGTATTCACCTTCTTGCTCCACTTAGGCTTCTGAGGATTTCTTTTACATTCATGTCAGCTCAGTCATTAATTTTTTAAAGTGGCTGTAAGTTTGAGGGGAAAAGGGGTCTAGCTTCTTTTTATTGTACTTAATAGGACATTTTTTTTAACTAACAGATGACCACGTTTCTGGAAGTTTAACTCTTTTCTATATGCCTTTTGAATGTCCTAAAGACTTCATAAAAATTTTTAAGGACAGGCTCCTAGAACATCTTTCCCAGCCTATCAGCCAGACAACCAATCGTATCTCCTACACCCCACAGACAACTGGAAATTTATTCAACTGAAAAGGTTGAACAAGTGACATAAAGATACAGGTGAGTAAGGGGGTGATCGAAAAGTAACTGTGATAATGCAACTGAATGGTGAAATCCTAAGTGCCTCTGCCATGCATGCTCACAGAATGCTGGCAGCCAGGTTCAGACCTCCAGGCCTAAGATAGAGAAGCCCTCTGCAAAATAGCCAGCCTAAGAGAGAAAATCTGTAGCTGCTGATATTTAAGAATCCACAACCAAAGAGCATAATTTTATAGTAAAGCCAACCACTCACCAGCACCCCCAACACATGCACTGCTTCTACGCCTTTGTAGAACATCTACCTTAAATAAGAAAAAAAGGGGGGGGGCGGGCGCGGTGGCTCAAGCCTGTAATCCCAGCACTTTGGGAGGCCGAGGTGGGTGGATCACGAGGTCAAGAGATCCAGACCATCCTGGTCAACATGGTGAAACCCCGTCTCTACTAAGAATACAAAAAAAAATTGGCTGGGCATGGTGGCTCGTGCTTGTAATCCCAGCTACTCAGGAGGCTGAGGCAGGAGAATTGCCTGAACCCAGGAGACGGAGGTTGCAGTGAGCCGAGATTGCGCCATTGCACTCCAGCCTGGGTAACAAGAGCGAAACTCCGCCTCAAAAAAAAAGAAAAAAAAAAAAGGTAAGTATTATAAGACATTTAAGAAACTCCTCTACATGAAAGATAGACATTAAAATATATAGGAAAAACATGCCTGAGAGACAAAACGTAAAGCAGAAGAAAATTTACCCTAACACATTTATATTTAATATGCAAAAGAGAAAATTTTTGTCTCTATAGAACAAGAAAAGGAGGCTATAAAAATGAGCAAGCAGATTGAATAAAGACTTCATAACTTTGGGGTGAAGAACAGATTCTAAGATCTTTCAGAGAGGGGAAAATAGTTACATAAAAGGATCAGTAATCAGAATCTCACCAGATTTCTTGATCACTATGTAAGAGGCTAGACTATCTAGAAGAAAATGGAGCAATGGTTTCAATGTTTTCAGGGACAAGATGAACACTAGATTTCTACATACAGCCAAACTATTAATTGAGGGTAATGGTAGGAAATGAAATATTTTTGTATTTCTTAAATAATTTACCTCCCAAGAATTCCTTCTCAAGAAAGTAATGCAAGATATGAGACTCCAAAATGAAGATATAACCCAAGAAGAAAAAAGACGGAGGATCCAGAAAACAAGAACTCTACCTAGCAAGAGAGTAACCAGAATTCCCAGGCCAATGAAGAAAAAAGTATATAAGGATGAATACTATGCAGCAGCCTAGATTCAAACAGGGTCAGAGACCTCCATGAGGAAAAACATAACCCTGAGCTATTTGGGTATTTTTAACATATGGAGAAAAGATATATACTTCCAGTTAAAGTTTTGCATGAGTTATTGATAGGTACATTAAAAACTCAGAAAAATTAACAAGGCAGTTATTAATGTAAGTCAAAGCAAAGTGTAATTATCACAGACACTACAAGACATGGCTCTGAATAAAAAGGTAAACAGTGAATAATGATTTAACCAAAACTATAATATTTGTGTAGTGAGAAGTAGACTATAAGACAGCAAAAATCCTCATTTTTATAGCATTTTTCCAAAAGATACTAAAAAGAAAATATTAGTAGATATCAAAAGAAACACGTTATTTAGAAATCGGGAGATAAATTTCACAAGACATGCTCCAAAAAAAATTTTACAGCAGTTGCGTCTGAAGAATCACATTCTGGGAATTGAGGGAAATGTGGAGGATAAGAGACTACCAGTTTCATTATGTCTTATAGAACTATTTGTCTTTCAAATATGCATGTGCATTGATTTAAAAAGAAACAAAAATTTAATTTAAAAAATAAAAAATATATACATATCATCCTTTCATACTTTCCGAATCACACATGTATCTCATTTGAAATGTGACTCCACCTTTTGGCTCCTTGGAGTCCTGCTTTGTCTAGTTTGTGAGCCTACTCAATGTTCCAGGTGCTAGACTAGATGCTTACTGACTTTCTTATATTGGAGCCTCACAACAAGCATATGAGGATGTTCACTGCACTTCCCTTTTCAGATAAGAAAATAAAGAATCTAAAATAGAAAATAAAAAGCAATGTTCCAGCATTTCTTGGAGCAACGGGCGGTTCTGTGGCACAGTTCTGGCCAAGGAGCTGTAACTGAAAATCTGCAGGCAGCTCATCTTTCTGCCAAGAAAGTGGGCGTGCTACAGCCTTCTTAAATCAAGGAGCATGCAAGCCACACACAGACAATGAAGGCTATAAAAAGCCTGGATCACCTGTCTTCTCCATGAGCTGCCAAGCCAGTCAGGACTATCTACCTCCAGACTTCTTGTAAAGTGAGGAAAATAAACATGTTTAAAAATATTTAAGTCATCAAGTTAGGTTTACTATTGCACATACCTAAACACAACCCAGCTAATAGAGGCTCCAAAGACTCTTCTCTTTTCTATGTCTTGTTGCTTCTCAGACACCCAACTTAGGCTGTCAGGAAAGGAGAGAATAGCTCCCAGGAGAGATTCCCCCTTTTCAATTTTCTTTCCTTTTCTCTGTGAAGGTACACATAAGTGGAAGTCTCCAGAGAAGTGTTGATGGATTGCAATGTTACAGAAGCATCAACATTCTGAGATTTAAGTTATAATTCTTCTGGTTTGGTGAGCTAATCAATAGAAACTTTCCTTTTGAAGCTGGTTGATAGAATTGACTAAGATGGCAGAATTGCCTACGGATAGAGCCCAGGGCAAGGCAGAAATTGCACTGGACTTATTTGACTTGTTGACATTGTTTTAAGTTAACTTATAAATAACAAGCATAGAAACAATATCCTGGAGACCAAACGTCTGTTTTACCCCAAAATGCATATGCTGAAAACTGATCCTTAATGTCATGATATGTGGAGGTGGGCCCTTTAAAAATGATTAGGTCATGAGAGTGGAGTCCTGAGTAAATAGGATTAGTACCCTTATTAAAGGGACTCCAGAGACTTCCATCCCCCCTCAACAGTGTGTAAATATGGCAAAAAGATGGCTACCTATGAACCAGTGAGTGGGCCCTCTCAAGACACCAAATCTGCCAGCACCTTGATTTTGGACTTCCTAGTCTCTACTACTTCGAGAAATCAGTTTCTGCTGTTTACCCAGCCACCTAGTCTATGGCATTTCAATATAGTCACTCAAACGAACTAAGATACAGTGTTAAGGGGTAAGGAAAAAACCACCCACATACTCCCTACCCTACCACAACTATTTTCATTTTCCAGTTTTCTTAGAGTCCATGTACACATGCATTCTTACTTTTCACAGCTATAATCATATACATATAATTCACTTTCTCATTTACTTAACATTATCACAACAAATCATAAACATTTTTCCATGCACAGTCTCCATAATTTTCACTTTATTAATTTATTCTTTTATTAAATACCTACTACTAACTTTAAAGTTAAAGCTACAAATTGAATAATATTTTGTAAAGTATATCATGGTTATTTGACCATTCCATGAAGGGAATGAATGTTTAGTTTACTTCCAATTTTTCCTTTTATATATAATGCTGCCATGATCATCTTCATAAGTAACTATGCTTTTTTGTTTCTGATAATTATTTTTTATATTTGGTAGTAAGATTACTGGAGCAAAGGCTATGGATATCTTATGACTGTTAAGATACAGTATTGCAAACATTTTTGATGGGGTCTTAACCACCTTTTCTAGAGTTCCACTGCACTTTATTCTTCAGATAAGTGTCTTCTGAATCAAAATCTCGAACAGGTGTCGTTGGTTGGCCGAGCCCAAGTACATACTCTGTTCTAGTAGCAAGAAAAGTTTAGGAAGAAGTGAGTGTCTCATTTTCACCTTCAGACATGGAAATAGATGAGAAAATTTTCCCAGATGTACAAATATGTTTTTTAAATGGTATGCAGCCAAAACTCATGCTATCTTTTTACATGTGAACAGACTGGACTTTCTCTCAGTTGACCCACAACATGGCTTGAGCTTGCACTACTTTACTGAAACTATTCTTTGTAAGGTCAGGCTTGACCTTATATTCTCCAAACCTTTTGGCTAATCTTTACCCGTTCTTACTAAGTCCCCTCACTTTATTTGGTAATTCCTTCTCATTCTTGAAACTCTTTGCCATATTGGTTTCCATGATACTATACTCCACTGGTTCTCTTTCTTTGTTTCAGACACCTTTTTATTGGTCTCCTTTCTGGTCTTTCTCCATTGGATGCCCAAAATATTGTTATTCCTCAAGATTTCCCCCAACTTTATTTTCTCAAGCAATATAATTCTCTCTAATGGACTTAACTGCCACTTTGCATCAGTCAGGGTTTGGCTAGGGAAAAAAATCATTTTATATATGCCAGATATGAAGAGTTTTAATATAGGGAACAGCAAACGTTGAAGAACTCAGAGTAGTGAAGGGCAGGGGAACTACCACCAGTGTTCTCAGTAGCCATTTCAGTTAACTTGAACTAAGCTGGTAGTTTTTAAGAGCTCTCCCTGAAGCATCTTTGAACCTGACATCTGCCCTTGTGTCTATCTGCAATTGACTCTGGAAAACAATGATCCCTTTTCTCTTGCTTTCCAAATCTGCAGTTAGTCTCATCTCATATCTGCACTAGCCTTTCCAGAGCCCAAGAGAGTATCTGGTCACAGAATCCCCATAAAATTTGGCATTCACTGTGATTGGACTGCTTTAGCTAACATGTTCACCTCTAAACCAATCCCCTGCTCTATAGGTAAGTCATGTGACTTTGTCTATGCTAATTAGTACACTTCATCCTCCTAAATCCAGTGTAACTAACTTAGTCCATAGAAGGGGACTCTACCTCTATGGAACTACAGGTGAAATCAGCTTCCACAGAAACACATAGCTGTCACTGAAATCTAGGCCTCTTAGGAAAGTGAAATAGGGAAGAGAGAAATCCTCAGGTGTTCAGTATTCATCTCTACTTCTATTGCTTTTGTTTTCTCCTGCAAAATCATGATAATCACATCATAAGGAGTAACTCTTCCTCTAATCCATTTTCTCATTACAGACAAAATTATTTATGGAATATGTAAATCTGACAGTGTCACTCCCTGTTTAAAATCATTCGTGACTGCCCTTAACCCTATTCTGTATAAAGTCTCTGTGATCCGGCCCCATTTACCTCAAGCTCATCTTTCTCTAATCGTTGCCTTTTATTTCATGCTCCAGCCACATCCAATCACAATATGCCTGGCATAGTGCTTATCATACAATATGTTCTCCACCAATGATTACTGAGTAAACTAAATACATTAATCAGTGAGATGAGATGAGATGAGATGAGATGAGATGAGATGAGATGAGATGAGATGAGATGATGAGATGAGATGAGATGAGATGAGATGAGATGAGATGAGATGAGATGAGATGAGATGAGATGAGATGAGATGGTTTGTTTCCATTCTAAAGTAAAACTAAGGTAGTCTTGTGGGTTTTTTTGTAGCCCACTTTTCTCTCATTCTGTGTGGGGCTCATTGCACAGTGGGTGTTCAAAGATGCTTGTTAACTAACGAAATTAGAACATTCATTTTATTACCCAATAAAGAGCTCCATTGCATTTTTATTCCTGGCAATTTAAAAAGATTTTTCTGGGTTTTATAATTATTGGCCTGTTGTAAGATAAGGAGTGGGTGAAAGAATTCATTCGTTCATTAAAATACAATGAAAGGAACATAATTAAAACATTTAGGCAATTTCTGTATCACAGAAAATGAATAATCAGAGGTACAAAACAAACCCTCAGCCAGTTGCATTGCTGAAGCAAGCCCACACTTCCTGCTTTCTCATAACACTGTCAACTGGCTGGTTCATAATACTCTTCCCTATCCACTCCCCACAAGAGAATTCGCTTTAATGATCTCTATTCTTAGCGCAGAAAGCTTAAGTCGTGGTAGCATAAGTTACAGCAGGGAAGTCCTTTGAAAACCTGAAGAGAGAGAATTGGAGTTTCCTTTTCCCTATCTCTGCTTCTAGTCGTTTGATTTTGGCTAAATAACTGTACCTGCCACTGTGCTGAATGAGTTAACCACATCATCTCATTTAACTCTCCCAAATGAGGTCTATCTAATTATCCTCTTTTCATGAATGTAACTGAGGTTTAGTGATGTGTCCAAGATTCCACAGCCAGTTAATAGAATCAAAACAAAAATAAATGTTTTTAACCATACTCCCAAGAGCCCCTGCCTTTAAACATTATGTAAACCTGAATAGTCAAAGGATTGCCCTCTTTGATTTCCATGGCACTTGGTCCTCCCCCAGCTGCAATAAGAGGATTCAACCCGCCCCTGAACCCCATGCCATTAGAAAACAACAGCTAACATTGCATGTTTGATGAATGGCTGTCTAATGCTGTTCTCTTCCCTTCTTTACTCCTTGCAACTTTTGCCATTGTACCTCCTGCTGACCCTTGGTTTCTTTACTCCCTCACATATCTCCTCACCTGCCCATCAGTTTCCAAGGATCACCAAATGCCCTTGAGTTCCTCCCAGCAAAATACGGAATTTCTGGATAGTAACATCTGAAGATCTGATGGCACAGAAGAAACAGCAGCTTCTCATCTTAAGATGCTAAGAGGAAGAACACAGGGATTCTAAGCCTATAGCAGCAATACCCAAGAGGTAAAGTACTGCCAAGCAGCTGGCCTAGGAGCTAGAAATGGGAACAAGTTCTATTTCTGCTTTAAATGACATTATCTAGGACCTATCATATTAGACACTTTCAGATGCTTTCATATTCACTGTGTCATAAATCCTACTAGGAGGCCATGTATCTGCTTTGACTTATTCAACTACCATATCTTCTGCAGAGCTGTAAACTGGAATGTTGACACCCAGGGCAAGCACCACAAAATGGCCACTCAAACTGGTTTCATAAGCAAGGCCTGGTTTGCAAGTGGGCATTAATAAAATGCTTTATCTTCTCATTTTAGCTAATTATTCTTGCTAAGAAAAAATTAAGCTTTTGTTCATGGGAATGTGTAACAAATTTTTTAAACATAAGATATTTTTAAAATATATAAAAATTATATAACCTCCATATTTTGATACCTAGGTACCTATCTGAAACTCGAGGCACAGAACAGTGCCTTGCACATGACAAAGACAACCTTAACATTGTCTTCAGCTTAACTAAAACTAAGACTGATTTCTTCCTGTCTATAGACCCCCGACCTTCCTCTTCTTAGAGCATTTACTTTAGAAATCTTTCAACTGTAAATTCTTTCCCTGCCCTTTTGAGATGTAAATCATCTCCCAGCCTTTTACCAAGAATATCTTTCTCAAGAATCTGAGCACTATCCCTTTGAAATGTAATCTTCAAAAAAGATAGTGTTCCTGTCTCACAGTCTCTGTGGAAAAGTAGGAGCCTATATTCATCAGGGTTCTCCAGGAAAACAGAATGAGAAAAAGGGTTGGGCCAAGAGGGGGCATATTATAAAGAATTAACTCACATGTTTATGGAGGACGGCAAATTCAAAATCTGCAGAGTCAAAATTTGATTCTGAAGGCTAGACACTGCTTTAAAAGCAAAAAGAGTCAATGTCCCAGTTGAAAGACCATTACAGAAGAGCCAGTGCTCCAATTTAAAGACCATTAGACAGGAGACTTCTTTCCTTCTTGGAGGAAAGTCAGCCTTGTGTTCTATTCAGGCCTTCGACTGATTAAATGAGGCCCACCCACATGGAAGACAATCTGCTTTACTCATCTACTGATTTAAAAGTTAATGTCATCCAAAAACACCCTCACAGTAACACCCAGAACAATGTTTAAGTACAAAATACCTAGGTACTCTGTGGCCAGTCAAGTTGACACATACATTAACCATCACAGAGCTCAACTTCAGTAAGTGTCAATTAGCAAAGACAGATGGCCAAATTACATTCACCAGCTTACCTCCTAATGTTCTCCAATGCTTTTCCACTAGTTCATGTTAGGGCTTAAAAATCTGCCCACCTTCTATTTCGTGAATTTGAGCTTAGTTCTGTACTAAAATCTCTTTTACTGCAATAGCCCAAATAAAATCTGTCTTTCCATTTTTACCAGGCATCCAGTACAATCTTCCTTCAACACAGATTAATGAATGCCTGCATGACCAAGTGACTCACAAAACTAAAAATCGACCCTGTAGAGTAGGTGTCAATATCTCTGTTTAGCTACTCCTATAAATAAAATAAATATGAATGTGTGCTTATTATGTGTAAAGTACTGTGTTCAGTGATTTGTATGAATTAATTTATTTCTCACCACAACTCTCTGTATTACTCTATTATTCCCATTTTATAGAAGAATTATCTGAGAATTAAACAGATTAAGTAACTTACTAAGGTCACATTGTTTGTCTATAGTGGATGAGAATTAGAATTAAAATTGTTGTAAAGAAATAGAGAAATAACGTGTCTCTAGAGCAACATTTCTACTCAAAATGCTATTTATTTTCATAATGAAAACTCATGCTGCCTCTCTTTTCAAATATTTTGGATTTGAAGATGCAGCCTCCCAGGGTAATGATGACCCATTACTGATCTATGTAGGTGAAAAATCAATGGCTAGGAATGGAGTCCACATTCTTCATGAATGCAAGTTTTACGTTGTTTTAGTCAGCTCAGGCTTCTAGAACAAATATCACAGACTGGGTGACTTAAATAACAAAAACTGATTTTCTCTTAGCTTTGGAAGCTAGAAGTCTGAGATCGGTGTGCCAGCATGGCCAGTTTCTGGTGGGGCCCTCTTCGTGGCTTGTGGACAGAACTTTCTTACTGGGGGCTCACACAGCTTTTTTCAGTGAGTGCATGTGGAGAGAGATCTCTCTTGTCCTCTTTTTGTAAGGCCACCAATCCTGTGTAATTAGAACAATGCCTACCCCAACCCACCATTGGCCTCATTTAACCATAATTACCTCTCAAAAGCCCAATCTCTAAAATATAGTCACACTGGGGGTTAGGGCTTCAACATGAATTTGGGCCAGGGTTGGGAGGGACCCAATTTAGACCACAGCATATATAGGCACATCTTTCATCCTCTTCTCCTTGGCATGGTCACAAAGCCCTCTATAGCTGTTTGAAGGGAAGAGAATTCAGTAAAATAAGTCTAAAAAAATAGGAAGAAACCAAAGGTGGAATGTGAAGACAGTTCAGTAAATCATCAGAAAGGACAGAGACACGACTGCAGCTGCCTCAATTTCTGCCTGAAGTCTTAAGGGAAAAGATGTGTCTGAAGAAATAATAGAGCTAATACCATAGACATTCAGTGAAGAGAGATGTGCAGAGACACCAGCAAGAAAAATCTATCAAGGTGAAAAGTGAGCAGGACTTTATCCTGCCAGCAGCACTGAATCAAAGCAGACTTGCAGAGAGAACTACTGTCCATCCAGGAAGAAGCCATTCAGCTCCTTCAGTTCAAGGAGACTCTTGCTACTCCACTTTGTGTCCCCTCCCATACTACACAAAGCCCATTGCACTGCACAGTAACTCCATCACAAAAAGTGCAAGGAAAGGAAAGAAAGGATAAGAGGAATGATGAAGTTCAAGTCCTTAATGACAGTCAGTAATAGACCTAAATGTGCATTTTACTACTTTCTGTTTCTGAGACAAAGACAAAAGCTAGGAGAAAGGAGTTTCCTCTTGGCAATCCTCAATCATCTACTTGCTGGGGTTCAGGAATAGACTTCCGTTACCTATTGTTTGTAGGCTTCTTGGCTTCCCAGCCTGTGGCCCAGGTGAGCTGCTCTGAGGCTCCCTCAGCCATGGTAGAGTGGGATGTTTCACTAGCAATCTTTTGACTGTCTGACCTTCTAGCTCCTGGACCTTCCCCATTCCCTTCTAGTAGCTTAGCACCAAGGAAAGGGTGGCCTTACTTATAGTTCTTCTGTTATCAATTATTTTAACTGGGAGAAGATGCATGTGATTAACAAAAATTAATGTTTCCCTAAATCTTAGATTCTCTTCCCAGAAATAAGCACAGCTCCACATGCATCTGTGCAGAGAAACTTGACGTTTTAAAGTACTTAATCAAAACAAATGACTGAGTACTATACCCTATGATACAATAATCTGTGCCTGCAGCAAGTGACTATACACACATGAAACCACTGACTTCAGAGTTGCTGTAATCTGTTTTACTATTGTAGTAAATACCACTAGGGTGAATTACAGTAAGGCTATAGCTATGAATCAATTTGACGTGTTAGTCAAATATGTTATCACTTGTTTATTTTTATTAATAGAATTAAAATTTCATTTTGGTTTCCATAAAGAGTTCTGCACAAAAATGAATGAGCTTATGCTGTCAGCTCTTGTATAATGGCGCTTAAGTTAACTATAACAATTATCATGGTGGAAACAGTTCACCACAAGGTCTTCCAATCCAAGCTATGTGGCTGAATCAAGCAGTTTATAAATAATAAAATTATTACTTATTATGTGCAACAGACATAAAAATAAAAGTGGTACCAACTTCCCATGCTCACCATAATCCCATCCCAGATCCAGGAAAGCGTTCCTGTGTAGCTAGGACATTCTCTTCCTCAGGATGGATGGGGCTTCTGCTGTTAAATGCAGCTATTATGACCTTGAGTCAAGTTTTAACTTGACTCAGTTTCTCACCAAGGCTCCTGACTGAAAAGGGAAGTCAGAGGAATAGGATGGTGGCTAGAGGCATTAAGAAAACAAAATGCCTGAAGTCAGCAGTGGCACAGTTCCTATAGAGGTTAGCTCTAACTCCTGTGCACACAGCAAAAATTGCTCACAGCCAA
Organism: Callithrix jacchus; assembly: GCF_049354715.1. Lineage (NCBI taxonomy): Eukaryota > Metazoa > Chordata > Mammalia > Primates > Cebidae > Callithrix > Callithrix jacchus. The sequence goes on along the minus strand of NC_133513.1, from coordinate 82,695,683 downwards.
ATTATCCTTGGAAAGGCCCTACCTTGTTGATATACAATATCTTAAGAAGTCTAAAAGAACAAATCACTGATTGTGCAGTCAAGGTCCAGTTGAAATGGCTGGGTGATGTTTAGAAGCCACACTGAATGAGACATGCAAAACCCTCAACATTTGAATCACCTCCACACAGTGACATGCTCATGCTATAAGATGCACTCAGGGCATTAGGGAAAAGCATATTCACACCTCCCATTCATTCTTTCTCCAGGGCATACACTCACCGACTACAGTGGGCAGCAAAATCACCAGCTCTATAAAATTATGTTTCTCCTGTGTTCCTCTTCCAACTTTTTTTATTTTGCCTGCTGAGTTTGTTTGAATATGTATGGTTTATACGCTTAAAAGCTTATGGCTTATAAGCTTAAACTTTGCTCCATAATAACCAACAGTCCCAGATTTGTGTATATGGTTCAGACGTTTTATAGTTCTCTCCCTGACCTCCACATAATAACTTTTGAGAAAAACTTTTGGTTTTGAATTTTCATTTACTGTAAGACTTCTCAGAATTTTTAGTAGGATAATATTCATGATTTATGTCTCCAACACAGCTACTTCCCAAACACATATAGCCACACCCTTTTAACAGAATACCTCCTGAGACTAGTGGAACACTTTCCATGCAGCATACTCTGGAAAATGCTTCTGTCTAATATACTTAAGATAAGCCAGGATAGGCATGGACTAGAGATAATAAAATTGTTCAAAAGCACAATTATTAACAACTATCATCTTTCCCAAGTCCATTTACAGAATCGAGTTCATCCTCTTGGGCTTGTATGAGAAAGACATAAATGTTTGTGGAAGGTCTAGATTCGTAACAAACAGGACTAATTAATAAAAAATTATTTACTATAGTAAAGAGAAGATTTTAGAAGCCAAAATGCAAAAGCCAAAAATATACTGTGTAAAGAAAGAGGCAGATGAAAGACTTGATACGAAATGGGATTGAAAACAGAAAAATAAAAGACAGAACAAGATTCAAGCAGGAAAAGTGGAACAGCTCTGTAATTAATTCCATATTAATTCTCTAAGCATCCACCAGGCACCACTACTGGATGTAGTCCACCAGGCATCCAGTAGACTGGAATATTTTGCTAAGCTAAGGACCCTCTATCTAGGTCCATGTTGCCCTTCAGAGGTCAGACAAGCCTCCTTGTTATTTCTTTGTGGACCTCACAGCTGACCACAGAGTGGCCCAATTATAGATCTTTCTAAAAATCTTATCTCGCCCCAGCTCTGGCCAATTCAGTCTCAAAGCCAACCTGTATATGAACAGCTTATGCTATGTATTTCTTTAAGACTCAAGATCAGCATGTCACTTATAAAAATATAATTCCAGGATGTTCTCCAAGTCATACTGGGACATTTTCACATATGTGGTATCTCCAAATCTGAGATCAATGCCTTCAGTTTCAGCATTTGCAGTTATCTAGCAAAGCTTTCCTGGAAATATCGGGGCCCCAGCATTATTGTCTGGTCACCACCACCTAATTTACACTCACATAAAAGAATAGATTACATCTTTTGGTCTCTTTCAGCTCCTTAATTCTACAGAAAAATACACAGAATCAATAATTAATAATATTCTGTAGCTCATTAAAATCCTTTCATAATAGCATACAAATCTAATATTCAGATAAGATACTACTGTTTTGTCATTTACTTTAGACAAGGTACCTGGCTTTTCTGAGCCTGTTTCTTTACTTATTAAAAGGAGGTAATAGCTGCCTCACAAAGTTTTTGAAGGAGTCAGTCAAATAAAGCATGCAAAGTATTTTTTACACAGCTTTGCACATGACTACCATGTATTGAGCTCTTTTTATGGAAAACTGCAACTACATTTGTGAGTATCATAATTTGGAATTAACACTTAAATTTCAAAGACAAAATTGTAAAATCACAATAAAGTAAGGCCCATGTGTCTCTGCTTTACAAAGCCACTTTTAAAAGTGATTTTCTACATTATCTGACTCAATTCTTCTGCTAAAGTTTTTCCCTACTCTAAGATTTCTTTCTTACAAAACAAGAATAATAAAAGTAGAAGGCAAAAATTAAACGAGAAAGTGAGATGTGCATAGCAACACACCACAAATTGAAAAGGAGGGAAGAGAGGATTAAAGAACAAGGGAGGCATTACGCAGAAGTTTGCTACAAAGCAGCAACTAAGCTGGCTTGAGGAAGTTCTGGCCAGATTAAAGACAAATTCATTTGAAATTGGAAAATATGAGTCACAAGTTACAATAATGCTTTCTGAACATTTTGGCCATAATGGAACAAGAGACATAAACCATTTAAGAGAAACTGTACCATTGTAAAACTGTGTTGGAGTAAGAAATTCATATCAATGTATTCCTGCTGTTTTTTAAGGACAGCTTGTTCCAAGGGTCAGTTAAAAGACTGCTATCATAGCAGTCAGAATTTAGTATCTATCTTCCTATTTTTCTTTTTTTCTTTTTCTTTTCTTTTCTTTTTTTTTTTTTTTTGAGACAGTCTCTCACCCAGGCTGGAGGGCAGTGGTGTGATCTGAGCTCACTGCAAACTCCACCTCCCGTGTTCAAGTAATTCTCCTGCCTCAGCCTCCAGAATAGCTGGGACTACAGGCATGTGCCACCACATCCAGCTAACTTTCATACATTTAGTAGAGATGGGGTTTCACCATGTTGGCCAGTCTGATCTCAAACTCCAACCTCAAGTGATCTGCCCACCTCAGCCTCCCAAAGTGCTGGGATTACCAGCAGTATCTATCTTCCTTTTTAAAAATCCATTTGCCCAAAGAAACAGTCACTAGAGTGAATTGGCAACCAACAGAATAAGAAAAAATTTTTGCAGTTTATCCAACTGACAAAGGGCTGATATCCAGAATTTACAAAGAACTCAAACAGATTTACAAGAAAAAAACAAACAAGTCCATTCAAAAATGGGCAAAGGATATGAACAGACACTTTACAAAAGAACACATACGTGAGGCCAACAAACATATGAAAAAATGCTCATCACCACTGGTCATTAGAGAGATGCAAATCAAAACCACATGGAGATACCATCTCACGCCAGTTAGAATAATGATCATTAAAAAATCTGGAGACAACAGATGCTGGAGAGGATGTGGAGAAATAGGAACACTTTTACGCTGTTGGTGGGGTGTAAATTAGTTCAACCATTGTGGAAGACAGTGTGGCGATTCCTCAAGGCCTTAGAAATAGAAATTCCATTTGACCCAGCAATCCCATTACTGGGTATATATCCAAAGGACTATAAATCATTCTACTATAAGGACACATGCACACGAATGTTCATTGCAGCACTGTTTACAATAGCAAAGACCTGGAATCAACCCAAATGCCCATCGATGATAGACTGGATTGGGAAAATGTGGCACATATACACCATGGAATATTATGCAGCAATCAAAAATGATGAGTCCGTGTCCTTTGTAGGCACATGGATGAATCTGGAGAACATCATTCTCAGCAAACTGACACAAGAACAGAAAATGAAATATTGCATATTCTCACTCATGGGCAGGTGATGAAAAATGAGAACACATGGACACAGGGAAGGGAGTACTATACACTGGGGTCTATTGGGGGAATTGGGGAGGGACAGCAGCGGGGGGAGCTGGGGAGGGATAGCATGGGGAGAAATGCCAAATATGGGTGAAGGGGAGGAAGGCAGCAAAACACACTGCCATGTGTGTACCTATGCAACTATCTTGCATGTTCTGCACATGTACCCCAAAACCTAAAATGCAATTTAAAAAAATCCATTTGCCCATATGGATTTTATCCACCCACTTCCATACCACATCTGAGAATAAATCCCAGAGAAAAATATATTATTAAGCATGCTGTGTCTCACAGCTGGTTACGTCTTCCCTCCCAGGATGGAAGCAGCAGCCCATCTAGAGCACAGACTGAAGGCACTGAGGCTTCGACATCATCCAACCTGCAGACACTCCCCAGTAAGCTGTGACAAAAGGCACATACATGCAGGATTCCTCACACCACGTCTGCTGACCTTCTCCTCTCTGCTCCTATCGTTTCAGTATTTAGATTGTGTTGGGAAAAGATTTTGAGAATGAAAACAGAGCCTGAGAGAAGAACAAATACAGAGTCTTGTGGCTGGGGTCAAAGTGTGCCCTCCACTGCTGGAGAGGTAAAAGAGCTGTCCTTAAATATTTACACAATTTTTCAGTTGTTACCAGTTCTTGCACACTTTATGTTTTGTGGTCTGAAGCAAAGGTTTTATTCACTACCTGGTGGTGTAATGTCTGTATGTAGCAGCTTTGACCTCATTCAATTTTCCAGAGCTGGACTTAAACATTTTTTAAAATTCAGAGAAAGAATCTCAAAACTCTCTAGAGGTGTTGTTGGTTTTCTGTTCTAATGGCTGTCACCTTAATGCAAGTCCTAATAAGCCCTGACCTGAAGCTTGCCACATGCCTTCTAATAAACACCAACCTCTGAGCTGCCATGCACAATTCCTTGATAATAATCTTCCCAACCACTGCCTTTGTGGGGTGCCCTCTTTACACACTCCCAGTATCCTCAGTTAACTTATTTCACCTCCTGCTTTCTGACTCCCACTCTCCTATTCAGTTATGCAGAACTCCCTCCTTCCTGGCCACAATTTCTTCCTCTTCCAACCTCAGATTTATTGCACCTGCCATCCCCCTGCCTGTGACATGCTCCTACCTCCCCATCTCTACTTCTCCATCAAACCACAATTCTTCTGTCTTTGAAACATTGCCTGGGGATCATCCTTAATCACAAGCGAATTTCCTCTTTCCTGTACCTTAGACTGGAGTCTAAGCGCCTCAGAGCTCTAAGAGTGCTCTGGAAGATCATGTGTTTGCCCCAGTAATTCCAGTAATTCTCACAGTGTACCTGCAAACACCTGCATTGGAATCACTTGGGGAATTGGCTAAAAATGTGAATTCCTGGACGTCACCTCAGATTTCTTGCATCAGAATCTTAGTGGAAAAAAAATCCCAAAATCCTTCATATTAACAATCTCCCCAGATCATGTGCACATTAAATTTGAGACCCACAAATGACTCTAACCTCCTCATTTGATAAATGGTTTTGTTCACTGAGCATGGACTGTCAGGCATGTTACATGCATTAACTTATTTAATCCTCCTGATGTCCTTACAAGATGGGTGCTATTTTAAAATATGGTTTTTTCCATTTTACATAAAAGAAAACAAAGTCTTCTAGAAGTTAAGTAATTCAGGCAGGAAGTGGTAGAGACAGGACTCAAACCAAGGTATGGCTGAGAGGCTGAAAAATGCATTGATACACTTGTAGGATGCAGAATAAAGGGTGTTAGGATCCTGGCATGACCAGCCATGGTCCCTGGAAGTTCACATTCCATTCTAATCCTATGCTACAAGAGGAGCATTGACAGGCTGACATTCAGCCAGGGAAGAAAGAGGCTGAAATCCTTTGATGGGCTAATATAGACACTGGCCCTGGATCTCTCAAAAAAAAGTAATAATGTCAACATGCCTTTACAAGAGAAACCTTTGTTCTTGTTCATTTCAGAGTCTTGCTTCTACTCCCTATGTCTCTGGCTCAGTAGGAGCAGCCTCAAGGAGACTAAAACCAAAGCGTCACACCAAGCCCAGTACGTGTTTCTGTAAGGGTCTTCATGCCTGGTGAAAAGTGTTTTGGGATGATGAATGGTTTCCTTGCCTCTTCAGTAAGGTCCCTTATTAGTAACTGCTTCTTAAAAAATAGCAGAATTGGGTTCACTGAAAGCAGAACTCAGATATGAGCCAGGACTCCCACGTGTAATTCAGATAGTTCAAAGGAAAGCAACTCTTCTGATGATACAAAGTCTCTTTGAAAATTATTTGGCTGGGCTCACTGGCTCATGCTTATAATCCCCGTACTTTGGGAGGCCAGAGTGGGCAGATCACTTGAGCCCAAGAGTATGAGATTAGCCTGGGCTACATGGCAAAACCCCACCCCTACAAAAAGTTAGCTGGGTGTGGTGGCACATGCCTGTAGTCCCAGCTACTTGGGAGGCTGAGTTGGGAGAATCACCTAAGGCCAGGAAATCAACACTGAGGTGGACTGTGACCATGCCACTGCACTCCAGCCTGGGTGACAGAATGAGACCCTATCTCAAAATTTATAAAAAGTAAACTATTGGCATGCACAAGTTTTCTCCAATGGCATCGTTTTTATCTAAAGTGAACCCCTACTTTAATGTCTTATAAATACTTTCTGATTAAAAAACAGACAAAATAAAGGTAACTTGATCATTGTTGTATTAATTTAATGGGTGGGTACAAAGATCACAAATAACTGAATTAAATATTTGTGAACCACTTACATAAGTGGTTCAAGACAACATGATAAAGCCTTTTGCCTGCAATGAATTAAAATTTGAAAACAAGTCAAGATTAATTGGGAAGGACTTCAAGGCCCAGTAAGTCTTATTTTTGTTTGAAGAAGAGCTAAAATGAATTATGATGTTCTTGTGTAGTTCTTCTTTGCCCACAAAGACTAGAAAGATGATATGCCCACCCCCTTGACCCATGGACTGCCACCACACAATGGGCAGAGTGGGGTGGGGCAGAGGCATTGGCCTGGAGACGAATTCTCAACTGGCGGTAAGAGAGCTCTAAATGGCAATTCATTTCATGCTGGTATTTCTGAAATTAAACCATACGAAGACCTTTTTGTTCTTTTAGACTCTTGTGATCTCTTTTGTGAGTTTTGTGTCCTCTGCTTATCCTTTTAAAAGCAGTGAGTTTTGGCTTCTTTTTTCTATACGTAGGTTTCCTGGCCAATTTCATCTACTCACAGGACATTAATTACTGCAAGCTGGTAACTCTCAAATCTTTGTTTCTTACACAAACCTGTCTTCTGAGAATCAGATCTGAAGGTCCAAATGCTTCATGGGTCTCCCTTCTGAAGATCTCACAGGTCCTCACATTCACCACCTCCAACCCTAAACTCTCTTTCCCCAAATCTGATGCTCTTCTCTGATTCTCACTATCACTGTAAGCCAAGAATCTGGGCATCAAAGCACCCCTTTTCCTTGTTTTATTGACCACATCCCCCTGCCCCAAATCAGACACAGACTTAATCTTTCTCAGACTGGCTTTCCCCATCTTTTTACCCCTTCAGCCCCTTCTCAGTGCAGAACTCAATCTGTTCTAACTAAATAAGTTCACCAATCTTCTCTCTGATTCTCAGTCTCTAGTCTCTCATCCTTCAGACCATCCTCTACAAGACCCTGGCCCCAGAGAACTCTTTCTGTTGTAACAAATATCATTATTGTGCAGTAGATGGAAATAGTGAGAGATTCAGATCATACCCAACTATATGAGTTGAGAAGTATGGCAGACTGAATTAGGAGCCCAATACTGCATCCTTATATTATATGGCTTTACAGTTTTTCCCTGGAAGCCAGTATAATCGCCCCCCTTTGGCTTTGGGCTCAGCCACAGAAAATGTGCTGGCCTAGTGCATGAAGGTGGAGGTAACCGTGTGGCCATATAGAGTCTAACCTAAAAAGGCCCCTCCCTCATTTTCTCCTTAGCTTCTTGCACCTCTGTCATCTTATGATAAAAATGATTCACCTACCCCTTCCTGACACCTTACACTAAAATTAACTCCAGATGGATTAAAGACTTAAACATAAGACCTGGCACGATAAAAACCCTAGAAGGAAATCTAGGCAAAACCATCCAGGACATAGGAGTAGGCAAGGACTTCATGAACAAAACACCAAAAGCATTGGCAACAAAAGCCAAAATAGACAAATGGGACCTAATGAAACTCCACAGCTTCTGCACAGCAAAAGAAACAGTCTCTAGTGTGAATCGGCAACCAACAGAATGGGAAAAAATTTTTGCAGTTTACCCATCTGACAAAGGGCTGATATCCAGAATTTACAAAGAACTCAAACAGATTTACAGGAAAAAAACAAACAAGCCCATTCAAAAGTGGTCAAAGGATATGAACAGACACTTTACGAAAGAAGACATATATGAGGCCAACAATCATATGAAAAAATGCTCATCGTCACTGGTCATCAGAGAGATGCAAATCAAAACCACATTGAGATACCATCTCACGCCACTTAGAATGGCGATCATTAAAAAATCTGGAGACAACAGATGCTGGAGAGGATGTGGAGAAAAAGGAACACTTTTACACTGTTGGTGGGAGTGTAAATTAGTTCAACCATTGTGGAAGACAGTGTGGCGATTCCTCAAGGCCTTAGAAATAAAAATTCCATTTGACCCAGCAATCCCATTACTGGGTATATATCCAAAGGACTATAAATCGTTCTACTATAAGGACACATGTACACGAATGTTCATTGCAGCACTGTTTACAATAGCAAAGACCTGGAATCAACCCAAATGCCCATTGATGATAGACTGGATTGGGAAAATGTGGCACATATACACCATGGAATATTATGCAGCAATCAGAAATGATGAGTTCGTGTCGTTTGTAGGGACATGGATGAATCTGGAGAACATCATTCTCAGCAAACTGACACAAGAACAGAAAATGAAATACTGCATATTCTCACTCATAGGCGGGTGATGAACAATGAGAACACACGGACACAGAGAGGGGAGTACTAAACACTGGTGTCTATTGGGGGGAAAAGGGGAGGGCCAGTGGGAGGGGGAAGTGGGGAGGGATAGCCTGGGGAGAAATGCCAAATGTGGGTGAAGGGGAGAAAGCAAACAAAACACACTGCCATGTGTGTACCTATGCAACTGTATTGCATGCTCTGCACATGTACCCCAAAACCTAAAATGCAATTAAAAAAATAATAAAAATAAAAATAAGAAAAAAAAAAATGATTCACCTATCCAAGAAGGAAGGAGACATAGGGAGCACACCTGGACCCCATCCACATTCTGGAGCTGCCCACAGACAGGTGAATGAAGAAAATCCTTATTATTAAACACCATTGGGTTTTGTGGTTGGTTACTAGCAGCAATAGATGGCTTTTTCAAAAACCAAACATCTCTCACTTTATCTGCCTATTCATATATATTTACATAGATATTTTTCTTTCTTTTTTTTTACTTGCTTTATTTTGGATCTCTTTCCATATCAACAAAAAAATAAAAATTCTAAAAAGGAAGCTTTCTGGTGTGATAGTGAAAACCAGGCTTTATGCTGGGTAAAAATGAAACAAACTTTTCTCTATCAGTCAAGGTGCTTTTGTTTATAAATAACCAATAACACCAAATCAAACTGACTTAAACAATTTGGAAATTTGTTATCTCATATAACAGAGAAAGCAATGATAGGGCAGTCTCCAGGTATGAGTGGCCCAACAGCTTCACGATGCCATCAAGGACCTAGGCACTTTCTATCTCTTGATGCTGCCATCCTTAGGGTTGGCCCCATTAAATAGAACAAAATGACCACAGCACATCCAAACGTGACATCAGATATGGTCAATACACATGTCAACCAGGCTGGAGGACAGTAGCATGGTCATTTCTGCTGTGCCTTTTGTAAAGTGAAAATTTTCCTGGAAGAGTTCCCTTTACATCTCATTGTCCAGGATCAGGTTATATGCCCATTTCTAATTCACCATATCAGTATAGGGCTCAGTCCTGAGGCTAGAAACAATAAATTAACAAAACACAGGCCTGACTTCCAGGAACTTATCCTCTGTTAAGATGATAAATTATCATATTATTTTTTACAAGAATATAAGAATATTTAGAATTTTTCAGTATCTTTTTTTATTTTAGTATTTTAAATGAGTATCTACCTTGGGAGGAAGAAGAGGAAGAGAAGGCGGGGTTCAATGGTTCATGTACCTATAATCCCAGCACTTAGGGAGGCCAAGGCAGATGGATCGCTTGAAGCCAGGAGTTTGAGACCAGCCTGTCCAACGTGGCAAAGTATTTTTAGTCTCTACTAAAAACACAAAAATTAGCTGGGTATGGTGGTGGGTGCTTGCAGTTCCAACTACTCAGGAGGCTGAGGCAGGAGAATCACTTGAACCTGGGAGACAGAGGTTGTAGTGAGCAGAGATCATCCCACTGTACTCCAGCCTGGGTGACAGAGTGACACTCTGTCAAGAAAAAAAAAGAGAGGAAGAGGAAAAAGGAGGAAGAGGAACAGGAGAAGAAGAGAAAAAGAAGAAAAGAGAGAGACTAGATTTAACACAGAGGAAATAATTATTAGTGGTGGCAATTCAAGCACCAAGAAATATTTTTTCCCAGTTTTATCATAGCTATGACAGTTTTCCAAGTTGATCTTCCCGGAACTATGGCTTTATCCCAGAACGAGATTTCTTACTATGCCTTAGACCAAGGAAGGAAAGAGGAACATAGGTAGAGGATAGTGAGGGGGCAGGGGATAGAGAGAAGGAAAAATCCAGGGAGTTTATAGAAAAACTCCCAAAGGAGAACAGGAAATATTTGTTCTTCTTATCATCCAGAGAGTGGACACAGAAAATCCTTTGAGATCCCAAGTAAAGACACTTAGCCTAGATTCCCAAGAGAAACTAACAGCCCCTTCTTGCTTTAAAAAAAAAAAAAAACGTAAACTTCAAAATCATCTGAATTATGTGCCAGCATCTACAGGTATCCTCTCATTCACCACCGTACGCTCAGATCTGTATACAAATACAAGCCAAGGAAGGAAATACATAATGCTGAGACGTTGGGTGAATCAAAAGGCCTGGACTTGAAACTAGATTCTTCTAACCAGCAGATCTTGGGCATGTCAGCTACTATCTATGAACCTCAGCTTCTTTTCTTCCTAATGCCATAGTTCTTATTTTAATTTCTGTTTTGGTAAAAATCAATAAACTAGTATAAGAGATAGAAGAAAATAAATTATTTTTTCCTATTCTAATTCCCAATACAGAATATTTTACCTCTGGTCACCAAAATGTCTGGGCATTTCTCCCCACCAACAACCAATTTTTCAGCAGATGTCAACTGGGTGTCCTATAATTCAATTGAATTTTGACAGTTACCTGGAGATACAATCAGATCCTGAAAGTTTAAAGCTGTGTCCTGCAAGACTGTCCCAACTTCACATGCCAATCGCAAGCAGTGGATTGTCACCTATATTTTGGACTCACCACTTGTAAATTGGGATTCCCATGACCTCCTCCTCGGGTTTGATTAATTTCTAGGATGGCTAGCAGATCTAGGGAAACACATTTACCAGTTTATTATATTAATAAAGGATATAATAAAGGGGACAGATGAACAGCAAGATAGAATTGATGAATAAGACAAGGTATGTGGGAAGGGGCATGGAACTTCCTTTCCCTCTCTGGGTACACCACCCTCCACATTCCTCTGTGTGTTCAGCAATGAGGAAACTCTCTGAACCTAATCTTTTTGCACTTTTATGGAGGTTTCATTACGTAGTCGTGATTGATTAAATCATTGGCCACTGGGGGAGCAATGTAACCTCCTGAGAGGTGGGGGTGAGGCTGAAGGCTGAAGGTGCTAACTCTCTAATCAATGCTTGGTTCCCCTGGCAATTAGCCCCATCCTGAGGCTATCCAGGAGTCCACCAAGTGCATGCCTGTAATCCCAGCTACTCAGGAGGCTGAGGGGGGAGAATTGCCTGAACCCAGGAGGCGGAGGTTGCAGTGAGCAGAGATTGTGCCATTGCACTCCAGCCTGGGTAACAAGAGCGAAACTCCATCTCAAAAAAAAAAAAGAAAGAAAGAAAGAAAGAAAGAAAAAAAAATGCTCCTCTCACTCAGCAAATTCCAAGGGACTTAGAAGCTCTGTGTCAGAATGCTCCTATCACTCAGGATGTTGCAAAAAGCCTTGGGAGTTCTGTGTCAGAAATTAGGGTCAAAGACCAAAGGTTAAAACAAAAGATTCTCCTAGCATCCCTATCTACAAGGGTTTTAGGAACTCTGTGTCAGGAACTGGGGACAGAGACCAAATATATATTTCTTATTATATAACAATATCACAGCTAGCATATATGAAATCTTCTTGCGAACACAGGTTGGGTAGGCCAGGAGTCAGCCACACTGACTCACTTCTGTTCTGGGCCCTGAGTGTAATAGTAATTAATGTCCAAGGCTCATCTCTGCCTTGAAGATACCATCTGTTCTACATAACTATAACCTCTCAGACCTCTGTGGTGCCAGTATATCCATCGTGTACAAATATTGGGTATGGTTCACATAAGGAGAAATCTCTTTGTATCACCATATGGGAAGTCCCTGAGGTCATTTGTTTCAGAAGGTATTGAAACACAGTGACAGTCTGGAAGAAAGGAATAAGATTTTATATTGTTTACAAATGAATAAAATGACCCTGACACTGTCATAACTCAACACAGATTGAAATCTTTATTACAGGCTGCTACCTTCTCCTAACTTGTCTCAAGCAATCTCTAGAAGTTTACCTTAAAAGGCCAGTTACTCTACATTGTTCCTCTCAATGATGAGAAACTACAGAGAATTCATCATATTTTCCAAAAGGTAAATATTAAGTTTATGCATATCCATATCATAGTGGCCAATGTCTCCTTGCCTTTGATAGCAGGACTAAACTGACTTGTGTGAGAACCGAATTAGCTACCCAGAACACCATGCAGACATTCATACCATTTATCACCAACTCTCATATTGGTTGGAATGTTCAAAACAATACCAGAGATCTTCACAGCACAGAAAAGTTTCTACAAATCAGTATCAGCTTTCCATTTTTCTATAGCTATCACATGTGACAAGTCCATTAAAGACTTATCTGTTATAGATAACTCTGCTGACATTTGTGATGTCATAGGTTTGGGTTTGTAGAACTCGTACTACAGGATTTCCTCACTCTGTAGAACTCGTACTACAGGATTTCCCTAATCTGTAGAACTAGTAGTTCAGGATTTCCCCACTCTGGAGGACTAGCTCTGCAGCTCAAGGTATAGGGTTTATGAACCCTGGTCCATGGCTGGCTGAATCATGGAGGATAGAGAAAATGTTTCCACTAAATTATGCTTTTAAAAATCTCTTTATTAATTAATCTATTAGTGGTTTGCTGAGTTTTCCTTGTACATATGACAAGCTTCATTTTTTCCCAAAAAAATTTCCCAATTATGTCATATAAAATTCCTATTTCTTATCCAACAATGCTATTTTAGGAAAAGCCCATTAAGTCTCTAATCAAATTTAACTTTATATCCCATTTAAAACTTTCTCCTTGTTCCCATTGCAGGTTAGAACTTACAGGCTGAGAGGCTCAAAATGCCTCACCTTTTATACATCATCCCTCCTCCCTCTTCTAGGAATTAACACCCTGAGTATTAGGGCAGGAAAGGGGAATGGAAAGTGAGTTATTATGGTTGCATAGCAAATCATCCCGAAAACATAGTGATTTTAAACAGTAATAATTATGTATTATCTTTCATAGCTCATGTGGAACAAGAATTCAGGAGTGGTTCGGCTGGGTGTTTCTGGATCAGCATCACTAAGAAGCGGCAGTCAGGTGTTAACTGGAGCCGCAGTCATTGCAAGGCTGGATTGGGGCTGGAGGATCTGCTTTAAAGGTGGCCCACTCACATGACTAGCATGTTACCACGGGTTGCTGGCAGGAGGCGGCCTTAGTTGCTCTTTTCATGTGCCTCATCACAGGGCTGCTTGAGCACCCTCACAGAATAGTCTCTGGCTCGTTGCCTCAGAATCCCAGAGAAGAATGGGATGACACTTTTCCTCTCTCCAGCCTTCATTTATAGACAAAGAAGGCAATGGTGATTAGCATTAATAGGACTAACTTGACCACCTTTGAGAAACAAACCCTAGAAGAAGGTTTCCAACTCCAACTCTAGGCTGTTCATTTACAGCTCTCTCTACAGCATGAGGGTACTTAGCATCCTTGCTTTTCCATTTTGGCCCTGGCTACAACTTAATGACTCCAGGAGAAGTTAAGCATAAATAATATTTAATTGGCCATGTAAAAAAAAAAACACATCAAATTACAGTAAGATTTTCTTTGTACCTGATCTTCTCTTTCTCCTCCTGTGACCTTTTAGAACGCTCCTCTGATAATTGGACAAATAAGTCTTTCTCTGCCAAACAGCCTTCTTTAGCAACTTAAACCAAACCAAGGATAGCAAGTAGGCTGTATCTCAGATATTAAATTGTATAATTGTCACAGCTAACTGGAACAGTGTGCTAATGATCACAAGACTAACAGCAGGCCCAGTGAAAAGGTGAGCCTTGACCAAGTAGCAGTGTCAGCTAGGGGTGCAGGTAAAGGGAAAGAAGCAATGGTCATTCTGAGCATTTCATAGCCTTAATCTATACCCTTCTGATATTAAGAATTTCCCTATTTAGTTCATCTTTTGCTTCTGTAAGAGAATTTTTATAAAATTTAGGGACCAGCATATGTGAGGACCATTTGTCCTGGAATAACCCCTACGTCTGTACCTATTCAGTGACAACAGTTTTTGATTTTTCAAAATTTTACCCCAAATTTCTTTAGCTTTTATTTCACACAACATTATATATTCTGCATATCTTCAGCCTGAAGCTGGGACCCAACTTAAATTTGATCAAGTCACAACAAGTTTCTAAAATGATGTGCCAATTATCTTGCACAAGATTGTCAATTATGAAGCTTATAAAATAATTCCTCCTAACCCAAAGCTTTATTTTACTTTAGCATCATCTGAAGTTTATTTCAGCCTGTCTCTGAGTTCCTCTTAAAGGGCAAGTTTCCATAAATTTAAACTCCATAGAAAATATATAAGTCTTTTTTAAAAGATACAAATTTTACTTCAGTAGGTTTTAAGCAATCCAGTAAAAGAGCTAAGTAACCAACGAAGGCAACACCAATTTAATTTGTAAGATGCTCCATATTTGAGGAAAACACTATTATTTTGACCTTTCATGGTCTGACTCAGACAATAATTTTCTATTCTTCATAAATAGCCATTTATCAGCAACATAAAGATGCAAAAAATGAATGCATGTTTCTTCCCAATGTCTTACTTTCTTTTGTTTCTGGTGGAAAGGGGATTCTTGATGAGAGACAGTGAAGACAGAGATACTAACATAGTAGAAAAACTCCTCAAGGTTAAGCAATGAAAACATATCAAGAGCAAGTTTTATTTGTCTGGTAGCTGCTCCTCTCTGAAGACTCTGAATGACTAAAGACTACTCTGACAGAAAGCCACAGATGGAACCGTGTGGCTGTCTCTAAGGGAGCATGGACATCAGAGTTGGAAGGAGAGTGCACAAAAATGTAAAAAGAGGTAGAAAATACTAAAGAGGCAGACAAAAGGTGATAACCAGCAAGAGAAGGGACTGTCTGATATGCAGCAGTGGCAGATTCTTTAAAAAGTTTATGGCTTGGGAGGCTGAGGCAGGTGGATCATGAGGTCAAGAGATCTAGACTATCCTGGCTAACATGGTAAAATACCGTCTCCACGAAAAATACAAAAATTAGCCAGATGTGGTGGTGAACACCTGTAGTCCCAGCTACTCAGGAGGCTGAGGCAGGAGAATCACTTGAACCCAGGGGGTGGAGGTTACAGTGAACTGAGATCAAGCCATTGCACTTCAGTCTGGCCACAGAGCAAGACTCCATCTCAAAAAAAAAAAAATTACGGCAACTTTAGAGGAAAAGTTAACACATACACACACACACACACACACACATAATGCACCATTCTTCAGCTTGTAAGCATGCTATCAACTTGTTAGAAGTATGATTCTCTTCTTTCAGTTAAGCACTTGTACCTGTTTGCTTTTCTAGATATTACAGACATAACTGAGAGGGTTATACAAGGTTCTGCATGACCTGAAGTTGACTTTGAAGGTACAACTTTGGATGGGTTCTCTCTGGCTGTGTGTAGACTCCTCTTTTCCTAAAAGCAGCCCAATATACTCAATATCCCCCTGACCAATAAATAGGCAAGGCCACAGCAAGCTACTAAATCTCCCTCCATAGCACCCCCTCACACTGTCCTCTTTCTCTTCCTTCAGTCTCTCAAATCTCCTACTTCAGTCTTGTCTGACCCAAGTGTTTATCCTTTTGCTCGGATCAGATCAAGCTTCATTGCTAGACCCTTTAGATTTGATGCCTGGAAACATCCTTTTGTTCTCCAGCCATTACTTTGGTTTCTCGACTCAATTCTCCTTTCTTCTACCATCAGCTAAGGGCCAGCCCCACACTCAGGAACCCCAGCCTGGGCAGAGTCCAAGGACTTTTTTGACAACAATACAATCACAGACACATTCCTGAATATTATAAAGTTCTCTATGTCTATATCCCCTCAGATAATATTTTGAGTTAAAAAAAAAGAAGAAAGAAAGAAAAATTTAGTCAACTACTTTTCCCTCCTGCTATCAGCCATGCATAGCATAGATGAAGTAGGTGAGTAGACTACTAGACTGATCTCTTTTCCCCGCCACATTATTGACTTTTGGAAGTCATTCTTCTAAACCATCACAGACTCTGTCAAAGGCTATGTCTAAACAGCATATGAATTAACAAATTGGGAAATGAACCCATCATCTGAAGCCTGGTCTTTGTCTTACCAGATCAACCAGTTTATTGTTTTCCACTAAGTTAACTGAGCTGGCTGCTTTTGACAATAAGAAGGACCAGCTTGAAAGGTACTTGGCTTTGTTCAGTGAAATGATGAGTTTATTAGAAAACAAGCTCTAAAAAGAAGAAAAAGCAGCATAGATTTGAAACCCATCCTCCCCCAAAAGTCGCTCCTTATGCCTTATATAGGAATAGGTGCAATCTTGGTGTTCAGAGAGAACATGGTGAATTTTTTCAGGCGATATAAGAAAACCGTAATAATTTGTGACAAGGCAGAGATAGTCGTAGAAAGATATCCTTAATTAACTCCAATCTAATGCTGAGTCATTTGGGGGCATTAATTACTCATAAGAAGAAGTTCAAGAATTGTAACCAATCATCAACATTTGCTGAGTTTTCTCTGTAATCAGAACAATAATAGGAGTTCCTATGAGAAAGGAAAGACCCAAACCCTGACCTCAAATGTCCTGCAATTTCGTGAGCCAAGACAGGCAAGATGAAATATTTTAAGGAATACAGGATTATATAGACCTCATAAGATGAAAGCTCCATTCTTCAGTAGAAATCTGGCTTTATGTGTAGGGCTATTCACAGTCCTAGCCTCCCACAGATGGTATATGTTATAAGAATTCTTAGTTGTAGAAAACAGAGGTGGCTTCCATTTGTTTTCAGATCATTACTTCGGTCTCTACTGTCTTTAACACTTCCTTTATTTCTGTGACCACTGCGAAAATCTTATCTGTGTGACAAATAGATCACATATAAAAACTGCCACTACACTATGTCTCCAGACTACTCTGCACTTGGGGGGAAACTGGTTTGTCATAAGACACACAGCTTTAATCTGGCAAAACCAAGAATCAAATCTCTATCTCTTGTCTCTAGACTCAGCCAAGCCATTCTACATCCTACAATCAGACATTGCTTCACAAAGGACATTCATCTATATGAATGATCTATGTTGTGTCACATGTGAAGGCTAATCTAGATACACTCTGGTGAGATTGCTGTGTGAGTGTTTAAAAGTCTGTGCATGTAAGTTTTGTCAAACTCAGAATTAGAAGGTAAAAGCCTAGATTTTCAAGGCACTAAAAGGAATAAGACTTGTATCTGTTTGTCAATATTTTATGTAAAAGAGATGATGGAGAAGGAATTTCACAAGCTGCCAATGAAAAAAAGTTTTGAGAAATCTTTGAATAACAAGATTGCTGATGAACTGGAACTTCACTTTATTTTAATTTTCTCAAACCCCTATCCCATCAGATTAATTTAGGGTGCAAGTGTGGGGGAGGATGACCATGTCAATCAGGGCACTGCACATTCTCATGCCCTATGCAAGAGCACAAGAATATGGGAGAAATTAAACCTATTGTCCTTAAACCTTATAGCCATTTCCTGATTCTGCCATTCAGAGAAGATGCCTTTTTTTAACTAACATTAAGAATTAATGTTAAGATGCACTATAAGTCAGAGCAAGACTTCCAAACTTTGATAATTGCAAATCATATGGACATTTTATTAAGATAGATACAGATCTGATTCAGTAGGTCTGGGGCCCTGGGAATCTGCATTTCTGACCTGCTCCCAGGTGAGGCTGATGCTGCTGTAAACCCAGCCTGACTTCTATTGCAAGTTGATAAAGTAAACCATGACACTGACTAAGACAAGAAATGGCCTCTCTTACATAATTAACTAAGGTAACACATTGACAGCAACCAGAGGCTACCAATTAGAACAAATATTTAAACAGTTATTATGAAAAAAGATCTTTACATGTGATTTGTTGAAAATGTATGGTCAGCTGAAGATATTTCTGTGATCCAGGGTGACTGAGAGGGCTCTAGAGGCTAAAAAGTTTAAGGTAGGTTTCCTGGAACCACACACCTGGGAGAAATAATCAGATTGAACATCAACTGATACCGATGCTTCAGCATTCTCTTTTACTAGATCTGTACTATAAGTTATTACAGCAGGATTAATGTGAGGCAATAATGAGAAACCTCGGTAGAACTGTGAAATAAGGGGAACCAAAGACTAGTATGGAATTGGGACATAAGATGTCCTCTGAGAGTTAAATTCTAAGGGAACTGAAACAGAGTTGTGCAAAGTTACTTTAAGACAGAAAGCCTCTGAAACCAAAAACATTTGACTCTAATATAATTGGAAAAATTATCCCACCTAAAGAAAACAGAGACCTCAAAAAGATTAATCCCAGAGACTAATTTTAACACTGTACAAATAAGAGAGAGAGAAAGAGAGTCCTGATTCAAGAATGTGAGGAGGTTCACGTACATAGAATCATCTGATTTCACCACAGTGGAAATGTCAAACATTTAGGACCTAATGCCGCAAAACAGCGGCTGGCAAACTATAGTCCATGGGCTAAATTTGGCTGAATCCCACTTTTAAATAAAGTTTTATTGGTACCACAGGCACATCCATTTGTTTACACATCATCTATGGCTGCTTTTGCACTACACTATCAGAGTTGAGTAGTCTTGACAAAGGTTTTATGGCCGCAAAACCTGAAATATTTGCTGCTTGCTCCTTTACAGAACAAATTTGCCAACCCTTGCCATAAAACTTTTCAATCACATAACTAATTTCCCTTGCTCTGATTCCACACTAACCAAGCAAACCTCTGAGTATAAGTGGTCTTCTGGGTAGTAAGTACAGTTAAACATTCCAAACCCCAAACTCTAAAATCCAAAACGCTATAAAGTGCAAAACTTTTTGGGCATCAACATGGCTTGTAAAGGAAATGCTCATTGAAACATTTTGGATTTCAAATTTTCAGATTAGTGATGCTCATCTGGTAATATTACTGTGAATATTTCAAAATCTAAAAAAATCTAAAACACCTGTGGTCCCAGGCATTTCAGATAAGGGACACTTGACCTACCAACAAAAGAGAGAGTCCCTGGAAAATGTGTTGGTTATTTCTAGCTGTATTTGCATTCTAGGTTTTTGGAGATTTTTAACATAATGTCTGGGAGCTTGCCTTATCTGAATCATTCTCATGAATGATTATTTCTTTCTAAATTTGCTGGGCTTTTTTCTTTAAAAAAATCACTTTTCTGGTAATATACATAAAAGAAACTAATAAACTGGGTCATGAAGTATTAATAGCAGTGTCAGATATTCAGGACAAAAGAAACAACATATTTAAAGATGAAGTTGTAGAAAAAGTACTAATTGTTTTAAAATGTTGGATTTTCTAAAGACTATTCAAATGCTGATGCCATTTATCTTTAGGAAGCTGATACTGTTTGCCACAGTTCTAACAAGCTATTGTTACAATTTCTGCCTATTATTAGAATCCAATATAATTTTTATGGTTTGTTTCTGAACGCTTTTGTCATCTGTTGCTCAGTTTGTTTCATTATGAAATTCAGGTTCACTCTTAATTTCCCACAAAAATAGTAATTAACTATTCAGGGAATAATAATTTTAACTGGCTCATAAAGTAGCATATACTAAGCAACACTACTGTGCTGTATGTAAATCTGATTCATTTCATAGCTCTGACTTCTTAGAAATAATAAAACTCATTTTTATATTGGAAAAAACTCACTTTCTAAGCCTATAAGACTAACAGCTAGACATTTAGACTATGGTGGGTTACCTTTCTTCTTGTTAAAGGGCATTCTGAATCACTCCTCTGGTGAAGATCTTTGGGAGCTAAATGCAAGCGGTGAGCCTGGGCCCAATTCCACATCCCACAAAGAGTACATTTACTTTGTTTATCCAAAAGAGCAAAACTCCCAACTCTACTGCTTTGATTTCACATGAGGCGCCAAGCATTCAATATCTTCAGCTTCACTCTCTACTTTGTGCTTGGGTTCCACTTCTGGTTCATATAGTTATTTACCTTGTTTTTTAACTTGATGTTGCCTTCTTATCCCTTTTTATGTTTTTTATTTATACTGTACATTCTCTTATGTATTTGGAAGAGAAGGGGAGTGTCCTGTTATGAACATGCTATATCATCTTGACTAAGAAGCCCCTTTGCTGATATCCAGTGGAATTCCTTTATTTGGTCTAACTGACTAGATGTTTCATCATTAATTTTTCAATCAAGGTTTACTGACCACAATATGATGATATATGTATCTTTGGAGATACACTATCTATAGGTTCAGCTTTGGAGATTCAGAGGTGACACACAAATGCCTCTGCCACTCTTATGGAGTTCACAGTTGGAGGTAAGCTGAACCATTGGGCAATCTACCTCAAAGACTGAACAAAATTGCCAAATTGACAATTCCCCAACTCAGGTTTATTTCCATCATAACAAACTAATCTTTCTCGGTAAAGCTTTGTGGTACCTCTTTGCCCATAGTAAGCCATGCAACTCAACGAAGTCTACTTGTTATCTAAGTTAGTTTTTTCTAACAAAACACTAAATATATAGTTCTTCTACAACAACTTTGATGATATATCCACAATTAGTGGATACAACACAAGAAACTCAGCAATACTAAATTTTTCAATCCTACAGTGTCTTTGAAGAGGACTTTTTTTTTTTTTTTTTGAGAAGAAGTTTTTCTCTTGTTGCCCAGGCTGGAGTGTAGTGGCACGATCTTGGCTTACTGCAACCTCCGCCTCCAGGCTTCAAACAGTTCTCCTGCCTCAGCTTCCTGAGTAGCTGAGATTACAGGCCCCCACCACCACACCTAGCTAAATTTTTGTATTTTTAATTTTAGTAGAGATGGGGCTTCATCATGTTGGCTGACTGGTCTGGAACTGCCGATCTCAGGTGATCCACCCGCCTCGGCCTCCCAAAGTGCTGGGATTATAGGCGTGAACCACCGCGCCTTTAAGAGGATATCATGTTAGCATTTTGTTGCTCGTTTACGGCATTCTGCAAAGTTTAAGAAACAACAGATACTTGCCTCACCATGCAGCATTCTTGAGAAGGGTGGAGAGTAAATGGGCTTTCTCTTGGGTTTACCCAGGCAGTTTTTATTCGCTCATCTGTTTCAGACATAATCACTATCCTGTTGCCTTCAGCTCCCAGCTTGGGAAACCCACAGAGCCTTTCCCTCTAGGTCACCATTGAGCTTGGCATGCTGTTGACCCTCAGTACATCATACAGCAACTACAAAACACTAACTTGTTCTTAGTGCACACAGAGGGCCATTTACTTAGAGCATCATTCAGAATTTTCAGCAATAACTTTCCTACTTCAAAATAAATAAAGAGACGCACCATGATGAATCTTTGACGGAAACAAAGCTGAAACAAATATAATATCTTCTAAGATTTTTCTATATAAAAGAATGCAAAAATCACAACTTACTAAGCCCACAACTTAAAGCAAAATGAAATTACTTTTCACCATGTTCTTACTGATATGAATAACGGCTATACTGCCTATATTTTAAATTAACCTTAATGCCATCTAGTGGTCACTAAGAAATTTTTGTTTCAGAAAATTGTTAACTTTAGAAATTGTTAATAAGAAAGTATTAGGAATAACAATATCTGCTGTTGTTGAAAAGACTTATTAAATACCTACAATTCTTCAGAATTCTATGTTCAGCATTTTGTGTTCATTATCTCATTTTATCTATACAACAACCTTAACAGGTACTGTAGCCCAGTTATACTAATGAAGAAACCAAAACATAGTGGTATTAAATTACACGCCATGTTCAGAGATCTAGTAAATATCTAGCTGGTTTTCAAACCCAATTAGTCTAGTCCATTGCCTTCACACTCATCCAGAATTCTATGCCACTACTAAACCTCAGTTGTGACTAAAGAATATGGTTAATAGACACATACACCCACACACACACACACACACACGCACACCACACACACACAATTCACACACAAATGCTAATGTGTTTGAAGGGAGGTACAACCTCACATTTTCACTTCACAACCAACTCTTATCGTGTTCCAATTCCCAGGCTTCTCCTTCAAGCAAGATTTTAATTCCATTGGGATGTTTACATATTTGAGATTCACATCTGGTATCTCAAATGTGACGGATTCACTCATTTATGCAATAAATAGTTACTGAAATCTTATGCCTTAGACCCTGTGCTAGGTAATGGGAATGCAGCAGGGAACCAAACAGACATAGTCCTTCTTCTTTTCGTGCAGTTTAAAGTACATCAGGAGGACAGACACACATAAATTACACAGATCATGATACAATCTCATTGTGGAAAGGGAAGCTGGGAAAAATGCAGGGTGCCAACAGGGTGTTTAGTTGGATGACCTTCCTTTGGCACTTAAGCATTGAGTGAGAAGGGGAGTGAAGGAAGACATCTCTAAAGGAAGGATCTTTAAGAGGAGCCCTGAAAGAGTGGGAGTGGGAGTGGGACTGAGCTGGGTGCAAGAGGGCGGCACAGGGATTTCAGGAAAAGCACCTGAGCAGCAAGCAGAAGAGTGTCTCCTGAGACTCTGCTCCTAGACATTACACTCACACAGTGAAAGCACAACAGTAAGTTAATATGCAATTTAGGCACTCTCAATTCTTGTGCTGTAAATGGAACTTGGATAAAAGACCATAATTAAGTCATACTTTTTTATACTTTGAACAATTCACTTTTACTGAAAATACTAAAATTGCATGATATTTCACTTGTTTTGAATACCCAAACATAATGGTACCTATCTACGCTAACTGAAGTTTCCACTGGTACTTATGAATAATTCAAATGCCTCCTAAATAAGACTTTTAGTTTGGTTGGAGATTATGGAAATAACATTTATGGCAGATAATGTGAATAACACAGGAGGAAAAAAGAAGAAAAACAACTAATAGTCATATCTCACAACCTAGAGGCAAATAATGTAAACCTTTGGAATGCTTCCTTCCAGTCTTTTTTCTATGAATATTTTACAAAAATAAAATTTTATAATTTATTCATTCAAAGTAATAATTGTCTCACTTGTTCTTATAAATTTTTTGTTAATATCACTGTAATAGTCAGATGACATTTTATTAGGTGGATATATCCCAGTTTACTTGACCCATTTCCAAGCTGTTCAGTACGTGGATTGTTTCCAATGTATACTGAATGATAAATGACATATAAATAATGAATGGCATAGGGCAAATAATATACAATAAATAACACACTGCATAAAACTAGCTTCTTTATGACAGTTTATCCACCAGAACAGAACCCAGTAAATAATAGATATTATGGTGAAGTGGCTAATAACTGACACAGCTTATCTGTATATCTGAAGAGAATTGAGAAAGTAACAAAGCAGTTTACAAAAGCAAAATTGCTGCTCAAGAACACTGACTATCAACCACCTCTTCTCATTCTTCCTTATACTGTGAGTTGATTTCTGCCTTGGTCTTAAGACAGGCTGCAGTAAAAGTTAATGGGTATTTTTGTCATGTTGGAGTATCCCAGGAAGCCATTCTAAAATCCCATTTGTGAAATGATGTGTCACATTAACACATTTTATGGGCTTAATCTTGTGCTGCCTAATTGAATAATTTAATATTTGTGACACCAGCTTGACTCACACAATTACACACACACACATAAAGAGGAGTTGTAAGCTGTTACATCTCTGCTGTTCTTTTCTTTGAGCATGCCCTGGTGTTTTTAAAGCTATATTTAGTGTTTTGCCATTTACAAGACAACTTCTATTTCTTTGGATATTTCCTAGATATAAATGCAAATTGGAGTTGCAAGTTTTCTCCTTCTAATTAGCTACTCTTTAGTAGGTATATGCCCAGTCCAGATGCCAGGACTCTTAAACATTGGGTTTTCACTGAGAGGCATTGACAAGAGGTAAAAATTACATCCGTGTCCCATGAGTAAGGACAGTGGTGATGGCAGTGACAGGCCATCTAAAGCAGCTGCTGTCATCACACTGGTTGCAGCGAGGAGGTGGAGCTGGGGCTGCATACTCCAGGGAGCCAGCAGGAGCCAGGGACAAATGGGAGCCCTGCCCCTTCCAAGTTGGGGAAGAGTTTCCCAGGTACCACTGCAGCCACCTAAGCCATGGCTGCAAACCCAGGCATTCCTGTGCTCACAGGGCTGGGAGCCAGCAGGAGCCCCACTCTCCTGGGTGTAGCTGCAGCTGCCCAAACCACAGCTGTGGACCCAGGCATTCCTGCACTTTTGTGGGCCCAGGAAGGCCCTCTCTGCCCTCACAGGCTCAAAAGTGGGAAGTTCTTGCTCCCGCTGCCTGGCTTCTCCCTGCTGTTGGTGCCCACTCTGATCTTGGACCAAAGTCATGGCCAAGCCCAGGTGCTGCCATAGCCTGGTTGGGTGTGCATGTGCTTAGGTCAGTGCTGCATGTCAGCCCTCTGCTCCCTTGGCACCCGCTGGACTTTGGGTGCTGATGAACATAGGAGGGAAGCTGAGGGGGGTGCTGAGGACAGCTCTTGGTACCTACAGACTGGGTGCCATGAATGACAGTAGAAAGTAGACTGGTTCCTGGAAAAGATGGGGTGGGTCACCAGTAAGGCCCCACCTTCAGGCAAGGGAGGGCCTGAATACTGGGGGCTGGGCTGCCAGTCCCACAGACCAAAGTAGAAACTTGTGCCTTTTCCAGGCCCATCCATGGGTGCCCATGGACCAATTGACATGTACGTCCTCCCCTTTGAGGCCCATAAAAGCCCTGGACTCAGCCAGAACTGAGCAGACATTGGGACAGCCAGCTGCAGAGAGGAGCAACTCATTCTAGGGCCTCCTCTCTGCTGAGAGCTGCAGAGACAACAGAAAGACAATGGGGAGATGACGGATGACCTGCCAGCAAAGAGGAGCCACCCATTCTAGGGCCTCCTCTCTGCTGAGAGCTGCTCTGATTATGGGACAACCAATGATGGGACAACCAGTTGCAGAAAGGAGCTACCCTCTCTGCTGATAGCTGAACACTTGTCAAGACGACTTGTTTAGCAGAGAGGAGCTACCCTCTCTACTGGGAGCTGAACACTCATTGGGACACCCTGGCTGCAGCAAGGAGCTTCCCCCTGCAGGTTTCCTCTCAGGTGTTCTATCACTCAATAAAACTCCTCTTTATCGTGCTCACCCTCCATTTATCTGCCTACCTCATTCTTTGTGGGCATAGGACAAGAACTTGAGATCTGCTGAATAAGGCTAAAAGATCTGTAACAGAAACAGGGATGCGATATACCCTTTGCTCATTATGTTGCAGGCGAAGAGAAGGAAAGAAGAGCTGCAGCCCTTTACGGACCCCAGACCTGGGAGCTCCTTGAGCCAACACTGTGTCTCTTTGAGGCCCTGTGGTTCCTGGCACCTCCAAGCTTCTGGGCACCATCATGTTCCCTGGTGCCAGCTGTGGGAGCTGCTTGCAGTGCACCTGGTCCAGCTGCAGCTTTGCAGAGAACTGGTGCCGATGCTGGCACCTGGAGCTGCCTGCAATACCAGCAACTGGCATGCCTGATTGCACAGTGGCTGGACCTCAATACTCACTCACACACCCCTTACCACTCCATGCAGCCTTCTAGCATGCATGGGATCCAGGCCAGTAGCATGAGCCAAGTGCAGCCTGCCAGGCCAAGAGGGTGGAATGAGCCCAGTGGGCCCGAGCAAAATTTGGGCAAAGATGCCACTGGTCACAGAAGTTTCCAATCAGAAAAGCAACATTCCAAAGGTCCCATAACAGTGGCAGTTGAAAGGTGATCCTATGAATAGCAGTACTGGACTTCCCAGAGTTTTTGTTTGTTTGTTTGTTTTGAGACGGAGTTTCGCTCTTGTTACCCAGGCTGGAGTGCAATGGCACAATCTCGGCTCACTGCAACCTCCACCTCCTGGGTTCAGGCAATTCTCCTGCCTCAGCCTCCTGAGTACCTGGGATTATAGGCACATGCCACCGTGCCCACCTAATTTTTTGTATTTTTAGTAGAGACAGGGTTTCACCATGTTGACCAGGATGGTCTCGATCTCTTGACCTCGTGATCCACCCACCTCAGCCTCCCAAAGTGCTGGGATTACACCCAGAGCTTTTAATAATCCCTTCACTCCACAGCCTGCAGCTGACAAGGGTGACTATGTAGACTGGTCCATAGTGACCACATAAACACATGCCACTTTTACTGAATCTGGTGGAAGCAGGGGATCTTCGGGGTTAAGTCTGACATTTCAGAGCCAAACTCACTAGGTTTGATCCTTGGCTCATCTATACATTATAAACACCCTAGGGCAAGTAAGTCACTTAACCTTTTAGTAAGTCACATTCCTTTTTAAACAAATGGAGATAAAAATGGTGTCTATCATACAGGATTGTTGGGATGAGTAAATGAAATAATTTATGGAGAGCTCCTAGCACAGTGTCTGGCACATGGAAATCACCTAATTCATTATTACTATAACTACTAGTCATTTGCATCAATGAGATAAACATTTTACTTCCATTAGATCAATCTGATGTGGAATGTACTCTTCAAACATCCTTTGTTTCTTATTCTTATATAATACACTGTCAAATATCTGTTCTCCTTGTTAACAATCTATCATTTTAAATGCACAACTTGTTGGAAGGGCAGAAGAACAGGTAATGAATACCTTAGAGTTATTTCTACTTAAATAAATATTTCCTTCTATTTATTGAAAAGCTCTGTGGAGACAGGAACCATGTCTGCTTTGTTGACCAGCTGCAAGCTGCGAGCATGGTACATGGCAAACAACAGGAACATGCATAGTATATATTTAAGTGGGTAGTCTTAGAATAATTCCCCAATTTTACAAATGCCCATTTCTGAGCTCAAATCAAGTGAACATATTTTCTGTTTGTTTGTTGAATGGAAGTCACCGGAATGGAAACTTTCTGTTAAACTTTCCCTTTACCTCGGATAGGCAGCTATCCTTGATGAATACAAAGTCAGTCTTGGTAGTCTCAGAAAGCGTGTGGTGTGTCAATGTCAGAGAACCCAGTGGGCCTGGCATAAGGTTCACAACATTTCTAACTCTTCAAAACAAGTATTATTTTGGAAGTTGCCGACTTAATAACCAACCGACTTCATGCAAACTAAATGCAGCATTTGAAAGTTGAAATTTCATTAAATCTGCTGTTTTCTGAGCTTTCATCCAACTTCATCCAACTGAGACATCAAAGGGGTATGTAATTCCAAAACTATGATTGGATTACATTCAAGTCATTAAAAGATGAATTAATGGCATATTAGTTTAAGGCAAACTCAATATATATTTCTGTCTGTATTCTCTCCTCTGCTAGCCAAGAGACTTTCCTCTTCCCTTACAAATTCTTTGTCCTTGTTGTGTGCTTTATCAGAATGTCCAGGCCAAAGCAATTTAATGCAATATCAAATTCATACTCTAGAATATAACTTCCTTCCACAAACTCTGTTTTAATGTTTTTCTTTATTTTAATTTTTTCTGGGTACATAGTAGTTGTATATACTTATAAGGCACATGGGATGTTTTGATACAGACATGCAATGTGAAATAAGCACTTTACAGAGAATGAGGTATCCATCCCCTCAAGCATTTATCCTTTGTGTTACCAATAACTCAATTACACTCTTTTAAGAATTTTTAATGTGCAGTTAATTATTACTGACTATAGTCACCCTGTTGTGCTATCAAATAGTAGGTCTTATTCATTCTATATTTTTGTACCCATTAACCATCACCACCTTCCACCCAGCCCTCCACTACCCTTCCCAGCCTCTTGTAACCATCCTTCCATGCTCAATGTCTATAAGTTCAATTGTTTTGAATTTTGGACTCCACACATAAGTGAGACCATGAGGTATTTGTCATGCTTTGCCTGGCTTATTTCACTTAACATTCTCCAGTTCTGTTCATGTTTTTACAAATGACAGAATCTCATTCTTTTTAATGGCTGAATAGTACTCACTGAATATATGTACCACATTTTCTTTATCCATTCATCTGCTGATGGACACTTAGGTTGCTTCCAAATGTTAGCTATTATGAACAGTGATACCACAAACATGGGAGTGCCGTTATCTCTTTGGTATACTGACTTTCTTTCTTTTGAGTATATACCCAGTGGTGAGATTGATGGATAGTAAGGTAGTTCAATTTTTAGTTTGAGGAACCTCCAAACTGCTCTCCTTAGTGATTATACTAATTTATACTCCTGTCAACAGGGTACAATGTTCCCCTTTTCTCCACATCCTCATAAGCATTTGTTATTGCCTGACTTTTGAATATGTCATTTTAATTGGAGTGAGATGATATCTCATGGTAATTTTAATTGACATTTCTCTGGTGATCAATGATATGAGCAACTTTTTATATACCTATTTATCATTTGTATGCCTTCTTTTGAGAAATGTCTACTCAAATCTTTTGCCCATTTTTGATCAGATTGTTAGATGTTTTGTTATAGAGTTAAGATGCTTATATATTCTGGTTACTAAACCCTTGTCAGCTAGGTAGTTGCAAGTATATTTTCCAATTCTGTGGGTTGTCTCTTCACTTTATTGATTGTTTCCTTTGCTGTGCAGAAGGTTTTTAACTTAATGTAATCCCATTTATCCATTTTTGTTTTGGTTGCCTGTGTTTGTGAGGTATTGCTCAATAAATTTTTGCTCAGACCAATGTCCTGGAGATTTCCCTCAATGTTTTCTTGCAGTAAGTTTATAGTTTGAGGTCTTAGACTTATGTATTTAATTTGTTTTGACTTGACTTTTGTATATAGTATGAGATAGGGATCTAGCTTCATTCTTCTGCATGTGGATGTCCCATTTTACCAGCACCATTTAATGAAAAGACTGTCCCTTCTACAATGTATTTTCTTGGTATCTTTGTCAAAAATGAGCTCACTGTAGATGTATGCATTTGTTTCTGTGTTCTCTATTCTGTCCCATTGGTCCATGTGTCTGTGTTTATGCCAGTACCATGCCATTTTGGTTATTGTAGCTCTGTAAATGATTTGAAGTTAAGTAATGTGATTCCTCCAGTTTTGTTCTTTTTGCTTAGGGTAGCCTTGGCTATTCTGGGTCTTTTGTGGTTCCATATAAATTGTAGGATTATTTTTTCCATTTCAGTGAAGAATGCTACTGGCATTTTGATAGGGATTGCATTGAAAATGCAGACTTCTTTGGGTAATAGGGGCATTTTAACAACATGGATTTTTCCAATCCATGAACATGGAATATTTTTCCATTTTCTGGTGTTCTCTTCAATTTTTTTCATTAGTATTTTAGAGTTTTATTACAGAGAACTTTCATTTCTTTGTCTAAGTTTATTTCTAGGTATTTGATTTTATTTGTGGCTCTTTTAAGTGAGGTAACTTTTTAAATTTATTTTTTAAATAGTTCACTATTGGCATACGATTTTTGCATATTGTTTTTGTATCCCACAACTTTACTGAATTTGTTTATGAGTTCTAATAGGTTTTTTGTGGAGTGTTTAGGTTTTTCCAAATATAAGATCATATCATCTGCAAACAAGGATAATTTGACTACTACCATTCCAGTTTTCATGCCCTATATTTCTCTTGTCTGATTTCCCTAGCTAGAACTTTCAGTACTATGTTAAATAACAGTGCTAAAAGTGGGCCTTCTTGTCATGGTCCAGATATTAGAGGAAAAGCTTTCAGTTTTTCAGTATGATATTAGCTGTGAGTCTGTAACATATGGGGTTTTTATGTTTAGATATGGCCCTTCGATACCAAGTTTTTAAAGAGTTTTTATCATGAAGTGATGTTGAATTTTATCAAATGCTTTTTAAGCATCAATTAAAATAATCATATGGTCTGGTCTTTCATTCTGTTGATATGAGGTATCACATTGATTGATTTGCAGATGTTGAACTATCCTTGCATCACAGGGATAAATGCTACTTGATCGTGATGAACGATCCTTCTAAAGTATTGTTGAATTTGGTTTGCTAGTATTTTCTTGAAGATGTTGGCATCAATATTTATCAGAGATATTAGCCTGTTATTGTCCTGTTTGATTTCTCTTTCATGGCATCAGGGTAATATAGGCCTCATAGAATGAGTTTTGGAAGTATTCTCTCCTTTTCTATTTTTCAGAATAGATTGAGTGGAGTTGGATTAATTCTCTTTAAATGTTTGGTAGAATTTAGCAGCGAAGTTATCAGGTCCTGGGCTTTTCTTTCCACAGATTCTGAAATAATTCCTTTCACAGATTCTGAAATGATTCCTTTGTGAATATTAAAGGTACCCTGTATCTGGGGTGGTCATGCATCTTAGTTTGTCTAGAATAGTTACATTTCATGGGACTTGACATTTGTCATGGAATTTTATGACAGCTGTGCTGAAATTTTATCCAGCTGAGCATTTTTTTTTTCTGATTTTATTTTCATTTGTAATGAAGTATTAGTAGCAGTAGGTACCTTAAAATAAGCATGGATCGGATTTGTTAACTTTCACTTTTAGTTTCCAGCCTCTGTTATAGTCTCATTTAGTAATGCATGAGATGCATTTGCAGTAAATAGACTTCTCATTTTAACTCGTAGTTAAGTCAAAGATAACCAGCAATCACCCTCTCTCTTTTCCTGACCCTCTCAAGACCATTTCAAGGACAGCACATGGTATGCTTAAATAAACGGTGCTTAGTTCTACTAATTTTAAGAGGTAATATGCCATGTATTAAGTGCCAAAAACTCCTGGTTTTGAAGCTTTTAGCAAATTGCAATTATTAAAAACAAATAAGCATAAAGACAAGTTTATCCTTGAAAAGCATCCTAGTTTATCCTTGTGTTAAACTACCACAAGGAATGAATCCTTGTGTTCTTGCTATTAAAAAAAAAAGAATGAGACAATTTAAGCAAGGAGTCAAGTGATATAGATTCATTTTTGAAATTCTATCATTGCTCTTTGAAATATCTTGACTTAGGGGAAGAAAACTGATGGAAACCCGGGGAGGAGAGAAAAAAGCAGCTCACATACCAAAGGCAGCTAAGCAAATAGCAACATAATTCGATGTTCCTCAAAAGCAACATAATTCTATGGGAGGATATGGTGGTCAGATCACTTGAGGTCAGGAGTTTGAGACCAACCTGGGCAGCATGGTGAAGCCCTTCCTCTAAAAAAAATAGCCAAGTGTGGTAGTGCACACCTGTAGTTCCAGCTACTCAGGAGGCTGATGTAGAACAATCACCTGAGCCTGAGGAGGTTGAGGCTGCAGTGAGCCACAATTGTGCCACTGCATTCCAGCTTGGATGACAGAGTAAGACTCCATCTCAGAAAAAAAAAACACTTTAAGACAAACAGGCTTTTAAGAAATTTGTCTCCTATGCATCTTTCTAAGGAAGCTACTGGAGGATATTCCTCTCCAAAAATTAGAGCAAAACCCAAGAAAGAGTAAAACAAGAAATCCAGGATATGGGGAACACAAAATAGAAGAGAGCAAAGAAATGTCTTAGGAGAGTGAGGGCACTCAGAATAGTTGTTGTTAAGGGCAATTCTCCCAGACTGAATGATGCAGGAGGCTTCAGATATGTTACTTACACTGTAAAATATTATTTTGAGAAATATGAGGCTGATTTAGTTAAGTGATTTAAAAGTAACCATCTAAAAATCAGGCAACTGTGAATTTGAAAACACAAAGTTAAACAAGAAAGAAAATATCAGAATATGCTATAAGAAAATATCATAATATACTGTAAGATTGAGCTACAATAATTATTATATTCACTATGTATACACACACACACACACATACATATATATATATATATATATATATATATATATATATATATATATAGTAAAAACATTGACTATTTTTGCCTCCCAGTTATGATTGTGATAGAATCATACCATTTTGTACTTGGGTGTGCAGGGGGAGAGGAGATTCTAAGTTTATTAAATTCAACAGAAAAACAAATGATCATATTTAAAATCGAGACGCAAAATAAACAGATGCAGAAACAGATTACTTATAAATGAGGAGGTAAATGCCTGAAACAACTGCTAAAATAGTTGAAAGTGGCAGCGTCTAGAGGGCTCAAGTAGGTAAGGAAGAAACAAAAGAGGCAGATGAATGCTCTTTTCTGTTTTTGACCTTGAAATACACTTTGACTTAAAAAATGTACATGTATTACTTTGATTCAAAAATCAGCACTTTCCAATTTCTCCACCCTGGATCCCCAACCTCTTTTCAACAATTGGTGAGAAAGGCATCTTGTGTAGGTTTGACAAGAAGGGCAGGAAAGGAACTGAATAACAAGGAACTTGGGCATCCCTGAGGTCTGGAGAAGACAACTGACTCCACAGTTTAGCTTGGGGCCAGCCCTGCAGATAACAGTGTCGGGGAATTCCTGTTCAGAATCCTGTGCTTGGCACACTCATCAGTCATGTCTTTCATGACAGCTAAGACATGAGTTGCAATCTGTCATCAGATGCCCTCCTGCAAGTGATCTGGAAGAATGAATACCTTGTAGTAGATACTGGTTCTAACTAAGGCTGTCAGTTTGGGCAGGTACTCTCTTTTTTGTGATGGTAAGTTCTTGCTGTATAACTTTCTTCAGTGCGTCCAGTAATTTCAGTGTTCAGTCTTTCTATGTGTCCGATAATCCAGAGGACAAATAAAGGGGTAGTTATATGACTAGTTAATGTGATATACATGCATGTCTGTGTCTCTAGCCAGGCTTTCAACCCTCTTACAATACTAGCTGTGCTTTACGCATTTTAATTTTTTTGACTATCTTCATTAACATTTAATTGCAGGTAATAAGAAGGAAAAGGCTCCTAAATTGCAGGTAATAAGAAGGAAAAGGCTCCCAAATTCTTAAATAAGAATCAGTTTGATTATTTTGTACCGCCATGCCTAGGAAAGTCCATGCCATTCAATTAAAACAATTAATGAGCATAATCTGGGTACTGTGAGGGGTTTAAAAACATGAGAATCAGATAAGGATTCAGTTGCCTGGGGACTTACCTCCTAACATTAGAGAGAGAGATGTATAGAACTATCTCTATCCACTGAAGACTCTTAGATGCTAAATGAGTACAGATGAGTGTCCAGTGAAAGTCATTATGGCCTGAGGCTAAGGATAATAGCTGGGCCTTGAAGGCTAGGTAGGATTTCTTGGTGGAAATGAGTTGCATGGAAACCAAGTAAAGGGAATAGTGTGGGGAAACCCTTGGGGAAGGTAGAATGCGTTTGGAGAATAAGAAATGGAAGGGTGTTATTGGACCACAGCAAAACGCAAGGACATGGACATATCCATTGAAGACTGCAAGGAACTGAAAGCAGAAACTTCCTTGGAAGAAAGATAATGGCTTTAGTTTCCTGTTCATAAAATTTCTCTTTTGTATTGAAGACTTGTTTCCCGAGAGACTGAAATAGTGTCCAAGATAGAAATGAGATGACTGGTAAAGGGAAGTGGTCTGAAAGTGATTGTGAGAGCATAGCGATACCTTTAATGCAAGTATCTTCAGCGAGACACACCAGGCACTGGCGTGGAATTCCACACATGAGATACATGCCATCAGCCAGAGCTGTGATGACAGAGGTTGGCAGGCTCGGAGTCCCAGAGAACCAGGACCACACGGGGGGAGAGGGTTATAAACATGACACAGAGGAGCCAATGAGAGGTTGTGGTTGAGCTTAGAAATCAGACAGTCAGTGCTACAGTGGTTAAAAAAAAATCATAAGGGTGAATGAGCCCACATGAGGAGGGAGTGCAAAGGATGGAAAGCCAAAAATAGATTCTGTTAGTAGACAGGAACCAGTAAATACAGAAGAGTAGAGATCCGAAGGGTAGTAGAGTTGCAGGGGAGAAAGCATGTGTCACAGAAACCCAAAGTGGGGAGCACTAGAATTGATGGGTGGTTTACTATTAAAAGCCCTTCAGACACAACTGAGTGAAGACTTAGGCTATGTAGTCTGGAAGTTTAGAAGTCACTAGTAAATTTTGAAAGTAAATGTGATTGGGAGCCAGAGTAAGACATCAAAGAAGGAATGAAAGAAGACGGAGATGGAAGAAGAGGAGGAGATAATATAAGCAAACCTCTTAAGAAAAGAAATCTAGACTAGATGATTAGCCCCTTAGTAACCAGGTTAATTGCAATAAACCTGTGGATTTAACAACACCTGTCAACAAATGAATGAACAGATGCAGCTTCCTGTGGTGATATACAAATATTTCTATTCAGTGTCCATTCATATTTTCTTTTTTTAATGCATTTTCTTTGATTTTACTTGACATTGTGCATTTAATTTGGAGATATTGGGGATATCAATTTGGGGATTAATTTAATTACTTTCTGTTTTCTATATCACTATTATTTGGCAATTTCATATGGTTCAAACTCATTAAAAGGATAGAATAAATTATTTTATTACCAATAATCAGTGGCACACTAGTACAAGTTCATTCAGAACACTGAGTACTTGAGACATGTTTTCTGGTTTTGTGGGTCTAACTACCCATTTTTACTATGGCCAACAGAGTGTGCCTAGAGAGTTTGAATAGCAACTAGAATGCAGACAGGGTGTGGTGGGAGGAGAGGGGTTTGGAGAGGAGGCCACAGAGAAAGGGAAGGCCGATAGCTTTAGAAGAGTCTCACAGACCACCCTAGGCACTACTGGGCTTTATTCTGGATGAAATAGCACATAGTTACCTAAGTTATCTGGTTTCTTAGCCACATCTGCCTTTCATACCATGTCAACAATACTTTATTGAAGATTATTTTAAATGTAGATGTATGATTTTGAAGTATTTATAAAATTGTCCATGGTCTTCTTGAAAGTTTCACTTAATGGTTTATTAATTAAAAGTTCTTGACATCTTCCATTGACTCTTTTTCTTAGAACTATAATGGTTCCAACTGAGAATGTATTCAGAGGTACTGGGGAATATCTGGTAAGTTAAGAGTAAATTCTGTTCAATGGTGATATTCTCAATTCTAATTTTCTTGATAGTGAATTATATATTTTATCCCAGATATTTTCACAAATTTGTCTTTTTAGCTTCATTCATAGTGCCTGTTCTTTAACAAATATTTTTTCAAGACAAAAACTTGTTGAGTAAGTTGTCTCTGTCCTTGTTTTGAATATAATATTTAGATGCTGCAAAATTGTAGAAATTATCCATTTTATTGCATTTTGGTATAGAATATGACTCTGTCCTGTTTATCAACACTTTCTGTGCAACAATTCCATGCAAAGCCTATTATTTCAGTGGTTTTCTAATGACTTTCAGTACTGTAATTGACTTCTGATTCTAACCACCTAGAGTTAGGTTAAATAAACTCATCAGTTAAGGGTACAGTCACCTACTAGTCTGCTCTTACTTCAGACACCATCCATAGGTTTAGGGATTTCCAGGCAGTCTGCACTTCCGATCAACTACCCCCACAGGTTCAATAAGTTATTGTAACAACTCATGGAACTCAGGAAAATGATGTACTTACAACTGCTGTTTTATTAGAGCAAACAATGATGCAAATCAAAACTAGCCAGCCAAAATAAGAGACACATAGGGCACAATCTAGGAGGGTCTCAGATGCAGGATTTCTATATACTCTCGTCACAGAGTCAGGGTGTATTACCCTCCCGGCACATCAATGTGCACTACCAGCCAGAAAGCTCACCAACTCCAAGTTTCCAGAGTTTTTATTAATGTATCATTATGTCAGCATGATTGAATTCAATCTTCAACACTTCCCTACCCAACCCCAGAGATTGGGAGGTCAGGCTGATATCACATGGCTCAAAGCCCAAAGCCTCTAAACACATGGTTGGTCTTTCTGTCACGGCCAGCTTCCATCCTGAAATCATATAGGGACCCACTATGAGTTACCTCACTAACATAAACCCACCACAAATAACAAAAATACTCCTATTTCTTCAGAAATTCCAGGGTGCAAAGGCTCCCTCTCAGAAACTGAAACCAACATCCAGCCAAATTTTTTATGCAACAAATATCATAATCCTTTTATGAAATAAATCTTAGAAATATCTTTTTAAATTAGGAAAACTAGGGAAAAACAGAACTTCTGTAATTAAAGCCTGTGACTATTGTTTTGTATCATTATATTAGTGAAAAATGAAATAACCAACTCGAAAAACAAATAGATTTAAAACATCAGATATTAGAAAGTGGGGGTCACCTACATTTCTAAACACTGACGACAAGATTTTTGTAGAAGTCTTAGTCGTGCAAGCAAACAAAAATAACAAGAGTGTTCCACCAACCGTGCCTAAAGGGATAAATCGAAGTGCCTAAAGAGATGTGGAAAGAGCTGAGGAACTGGAAAGCATGAGAGAACAAAAAGACAGATGAGAAAAAAGCATTTCTTTTGTTTGGATCCAGAAACAGAGAATGATTTTAAAATACCTTCTTTCAGGCCATGCAGCATATATCAGGGAATATAAGCCCTATAACATGAAAGCTGGTATACACCAATGTGATCAGGCCAGTGATTGTTTCTATACTCATGAGATTGTGGTTGAAATCAACCAAGGTCACCAAGGAAGTGAGGTAAGGCTGGCGTGCATCCCCTGTTTTGCCATGAGGTCTGTGGACCTGCCAGTAGTCATAAGCATGTTTGAACACAGAATCTCAACATTAAAACTGGATTCAGCCAAGGTGCAGGCAGTAAGTATCATACAGGTAAAGCTCATGTTTGAAAAGAAGCCTTTAAAATATACCAAGACTGATTCAGGGAAGCTGAGTAAGACTTCACAAGCATGCAGAGCCACAAAAATGAGAGGAAATAAAAATATTAGTGAGTATGCCAACATAAAGTCCAGGTTGATGAAATTCTTGGCACTTGCATAGAAAATTGGCAAAAGAAAGGGAAAAAAGGCAGTAATTCTGCAAAGGATTTGAGAGCAGCTTGTGTCTGATTAAAAAGATGGCAGCATCAATCACTTGTATATTATTTGTTTCGATTGCCAAGACCTAACTTTTTATGATTCAAGCTCTTTTCTCTTCTTAAAAGAGCAGGAAATGAGTTTTAAGTCTGTATAAAATGTGGATATCAACCTGGGTTTATGTATACCTCAAAGACCCCTTCCCCACATACATTTTTGCTGTCTTCTCCCATTTCTATCCCCTATTACCACCCATCTATAACTTCTGCTCAAAAGATAAAAAGATTATCGAGTTACTCTAGTCACTTGAGACCGGATAATCAATAAAGAAAATAGGTTTATTTTGGCTCATGTTTCTGTAGGCTGTACAAGAAGTATGGTGTCAGCATCTGCTTCTAGTGAGGCCTCAGAAAGCTTACAATCATGGTGGAGGGCAAAGGGGAGCCAGCCTGTCACATGGTGAGAGTGGGGGCAAGAGACAGAGAGGAGAGAGGTGCCATTCTCTTAAACAGCAGATCTCACGTGAACTTAGAGCAAGAACTCACTCATCACCAAGGGATGGTGCTAAGACCTCCATGAGGGATCCGCCCTCAGGAACCAATACCTCCCGCTAGACCCCACAACCAACAGTGGAAGCCACAATGCAACATGAGATTTGGAGAGGACAAATATCAAAACCATATCAACTATTATCCAAACAAAGAAGTAGACTGACTGCTGTAAATCTCACTCTTTATCCTAAGAGAAGACAATTCATTGACTTCCTAATTCTTGGTATCTTCAGCATCTACTTAAGAATATAAGCTTTTGGGATATCTTTGGATTTGGGATCCTCTCATATTCTCAGCATCATTTGCTTGGGAGAATATGCCCACACTGCATAAATTCTAGAGACAGGAAAGTTTCTATAGATACAATAGATAAATGCAAGCTTGTGACCTACAGATTGTCTATTGCAGAATGGCAGTGATCAAAAACACTGCTGAATACTGGAGCAGCAACATCTCCAAATACCTTGTGCTTAACTGGGAAGCTCAAATAGTCTCCTAATTCTATTGACATGATTATAGGGTTAGCTAGCTATTACATCTGCCATCAATAATGTGTTCCATTGGTGAAGGCCTTGGCCATAATTGTGCACTACAATAAAGCCACTGTTTATAGATTCAAAAAATTGATACTGGAGGGAGAAGAGGCTGATTCATCTCTCATACTTCCTGGCCTGCAGAAAGTTAATGTTTTTAGAGTTTCAGAATTCAGAAAGCAAGAAGCAATCCCAGTTGCAAATAATGCTTCAACTCCCACTGCCCATGCTGCCACACCCCTACCTATGTTGAAAGATTAAAGGTAAAGGAAGACTCCTGTGAAGAGAATGCTAGCATGAATTTGGAGGCAGATTTCTGTAGCAAAAAATATAAGTATTTTTTTGAGTCAGGGAGAGAAAATAATGTAGAACATGAAAGATCAAGGTAACAATCACCAAGAAAATACCTAGAGAAAGCTGACTTTCAATTTGACATTATCTTTTAAAATTGAAAATACATATAGTCTTCTGAATACTGTCATCACTGAGTACCATTTGGCAATTTTTCTCTCAAGGAGTCAATCCTCCATGATCCATCACAATTTCATGTCATGCTGCCAACTTTTACCTGTCATCAATCATAAATGACTCTGACACTAACTTTGCTTTTAGTTAAGTCCAGAAAACTATCAAACAGTAAAATAACTTTTGGAGGAATGGAACATCAGAATTCAATTTTATGTCATATTCTGAACATCTTTTTCCGGCTAGTTCAAAATGCTTGTATTGGGCAAAGACCTACTCAAAATTAGAAATACATTAAATATGTCTTTTCATATTTTCCCTAGAAATGAACAATCATTAGGCTTAGCCCGCATTAGCCAAATCAACTAGAAAGTGAAGCTATTTTTTTCCCAATAACATAAAGCTAAGGAGGAAACTGCAACAAAAATACTTTTGAGGAAAAATATATATATTGAGTTTTGATTTTTTTATAGATCATGTCCCATTTCAGCTTGCCTATACAAATATCCATAGAATTATGTTTTTTTAAAAAGATGCATTTATTTATGCTTAAGACTCGTCATTTTCTAATAGACAACCAAGGAATCTGACGTTCCACCAGTAAAGCAGCCCAATCAGGCAGTTGTGAGGCTTAGCAGCACACACACAAATGCCAGCCCATCAAGTTGGTCAGATTGTTCAAGAGCATAAAAGTGATTCAGCAAATCTGCACATAAAAATTAATCCTAGAAAAAATTAAAATGGGGAAATACACATATATAAGGATATTCAGTGAATATTTTCTTAAATAACAACAAAGTTGGGAACTTCCTTAATCCCAGAAGATAAGGGATTGTTATAGGAAGTATGGGGCAATTATAAAATAGTGCATTACAAATAGTGATGCAGAGATAAACCTATTAATGTAGAATGAATTTTTTATTACTAAGTGAAAAAAATAAGTTCCACTTGCTTAGGATGGTCGTAGTTTTGTTATGTGTGTGAGTGTTTATAGACACATTTACACAGAACTTATCAGAAAAATGTATACACAATTAATATAACCTTATGTACAAGGTAGAAAGACAGTGTTTTTGTCCATTCAGGCTGCTGTATCAAAGTACCAGAGACTGGATGGCTTATAAACAGCAGGAACTTATTTTGAAAGCCCAAGATCAGGGTGCCAGAAGGGTCAGATTCTTGGTGAGGGCCCTTTTCTGAGTTTCCTTCTCCATCTCCTCGCTGTATCCTGACATGGTGGAAGGAGGGAGAGAAAGCTCACTGCACTCTGTTTTATATGAACACTAATTACATTCATGAGGGCCCCACCCTCATGACCTACTTACCGCCCAAAGTCTCCACTCTCTTAATACCATCACATTAGGGGTTAGGATTTCAACATAAAAATTTACTGAAGGTGGTGGGGGAGTGGGCACACAAATATTTAGTCCATAACATTCTACCCTTGACACTCCAAAATTCATATCCTTCTTGCAAAAATATATTTATCTCATCCCAGCAATCCCAAAAGTGTTCTAGCATTAACTCTAAACTCTAAAGTCCAATTTCCCACCCAAATCTCATCTAAATCAAATATGGGTGAGACTCAATGTATCATTTACCTTGAGGCAAAATTCATCTCTAGCTGTGAGCTTATGAAAACAAACAAGTTATGTGTTTCCAAAATACAGTGGTGGGACAGGCATAGGATAGACATTTCTATTCCAAAAGGGAAGAAAGAAGGAAGGGGTGATGGGTTTCGAGCAAGTCCAAACCTAGCAAGGCAAATTGCATGAGATTTTAAAGTTTAAGACTAATCCTCTTTGGTGCCATACTCTGACCCCCAACCAACCGGGAAGACAATTTTGCCTATCACACAGACTGGAGTAACAACATTAGGGGACACACTGCCCACACCCTAGCTGTTTACAACAGCCTCACCCTTGCCATTACTATCTGTCAGGGCAGGGATTGCACTTCAAGAGCTCTGCACCTCTGCCCCCACAGCCCAGCTGGGTGTTGGTCTTACCCTTAGAAATTGAGGTGGAAGGGCCAGGAGCTGTGTCTCACCCTTGTAATCCCAGCACTTTGGGAGACCAAGGCACGTGGATCACCTGAGGTCGGGAGTTTGAGACTAGCCTGACCAACATGGAGAAACCCCATCTCTACTGAAAATACAAAATTAGCTCAGTGTGGTGGTACATGCCTGTAGTCCCAGATACTCAGAAGCTGAGGTGGCAGAATCCCTTGAACCCGGGAGGCAGAGGTTGCAGTGAGCAGAGATCATGCATCATGCCATTGCACTCCAGCCTGGGCAACAAGAGCAAACTCCGTCTCAAAAACGAAAACAAAAGCAAAAGAAATTGAGGTTGAAGCAGCCCTGCCTGCCCCCTAACACAGGCATTACTTTTCCTTTTCCTATTCTGTATTTTCTAGTTTTTCATCAATGCATATAAATTTCTCATGTAATAAAAATGTTAATATTTAAGACATATTAGAAACAACAATTAAAAGGATAGCAGCCTTCCTCAGAGAAGTTGTAAGAAAGAATTCTTTTCATCAGAGAATAAAAAGTAAATGAATTCTTATCAGAAAAAAAAAGTTTTCTTTTACTACTTCCCCTGAAAAGCAGAAATCTTTGGAAAACACTGATATGTCTGATGAGGATCGCTGACCAATGTCTTGTTCAGCCATTTATTAAACAGCCCACTTGATCCATTCAACCACTGATCAGACAGCAATGGAGAGGTCATACTGAGGCTGAAGGCTGTGTGGCTGTGTTGTCTTCCAGGGCACCACTGATCAGTGGGGCAGAACTGTGTTAGACAAGCTTGCATCTAGTTGGCACATTCCAGGGATTGCTTCTCAGTGTGAAAAATCTCAAAGCTTGCTTTGTTATGATACCCAAAAGTGATCCAACCCTGGGAAAACTTCTATTGACTAGAATTTATTCCAGACTACAGGAAATGCAGACAGCTAATTGATTGATTTATAACAAGAAACCCAGCCAAGCAGAGCAGAACACTGCAGTCATTAGAACAGTACATGCTTCCCCTTAGACACATTATGTAACAGGGCAAGTGACAGGGTCAGACAGGAGTTTCAGAAAGCAAATTCTGACAGCTATGTAGGATAAATTAGAGGGGTGTCCATATGTCCCAGTTTGCCTGGGTCCTTGTTGATGCCTGCTTTCTAAATATAATGTTTAGTAATATCCTGCTTCACTCTCAAGTGTCCTGGTTTAGTTGACAAATTATACATCAGCCTAAATGGATAAGACAGTGGTGGGACCTGGGAAATGAGTTGTTAGAAGACCATTAAAAAATCCACTGAAGAAACAATGAGAGCCTAAACCTATGCTGCAGACATGAAAATAGAAAGAAAGAGACGAATTGACGTAAAGCAAAATCTAGGTGGTAGGACCTCAGTGGTTGCTCCTTGGGGAGAAATGCCTGTCTGACCAAGTTCAGAACCCCCTAGTGGGGGATCATCTTCCATCCCAAAACTAGTCAATGCAGAGATTCCAAAACCCGAAGCATCCTGTGGGATCACCTGAGGTCTTTGCTGTGACTGTATTTCAACTCAACTTCTCCACAGACCCGTCCTGCTTCCTTCACTCCTAAGAGATGTTGGCTCCGAGAATGATCCCTACTTAACCTTCTGTAGACATATCTCTCTTGGAGTCTGCTTCCTGGGGAATCTGACCTCAAAGCTTGCTTTGTTATGATATCCAAAAGTCATCCAACCCTGGGAGAATAACAACTGCCATCATTTTAGAACGAAAATGGGACATAATTTGATGTCTTTTCATTATGAAGATGAATTATGATAGCTGTTTAAAAGAGTACCTGGTAACAAGAAGTGTTCAGAAAATGTTAAGAACAATAATCATAATGTGAACATCATTTCCAGTGCTATATTTGGCATCTGCCAACGAGAGGAATCTGAACGAGAGAAACAATACAAAAGTAGAGGTAGCTGCATTTATTTTCTCCCCTAATTCTAAAAAATATTCATATTATATACCTCCTTCAAAATGATCCAAAGTGAACAACACTTATGAACTGTAGCTCCCAGCAAGTATATTTCCTATTTGGGTACTAAAAGACTCAAAATGCTATGCCCCACTGTCTCCTCTTTGCAGTTTCAGGATAAGGTTTCAAATGCCACTGTCAGAAATACAAAGAGATAAGAACTGGTTTTACCTTAGTCATTCCAAAATGAATGCACTGCTGTAAATGCCTGATACAAACCGCTCCACAAACTCAAAATGGAGTAATAATCACATCGCTTTTACTTATCCAATTTATCTCTAGAGTCCCATCCTCACTACCATCACCACTAACCACCTGACCCCACCTCCTTTACTCAGAGAAGAAAAACTCAGGGATACTCTCCTCCCCTTCAATTGAAACAAATCTACCTAACCCACCTACCCATCAAGGTGAAATGAGGACTCCAAGGAGTCCATGATGCTTCTGCTTCTCTCTGCCATGAGATAACTGACAGAGACAGATCTTAAATCAGCCTGACAGGGGCTATC
Organism: Callithrix jacchus; assembly: GCF_049354715.1. Lineage (NCBI taxonomy): Eukaryota > Metazoa > Chordata > Mammalia > Primates > Cebidae > Callithrix > Callithrix jacchus. Next base: position 82,652,296 of record NC_133513.1, on the reverse strand, counting down.
ATGCAAATAAAGAATGAACAATGTCAAAGCCTCATTCAATTCATTAATGAGTAAGCTGGTTACAAGATCATCTGAGAAATATGGGGTATTTGGGATTTGACATTTTAATGTTAAAATAAGGAACTAGGTTGGATACAAAACTGGTAATGTTCTACAGCAGGAGTCCCCAACACCACACCACCAACCTGGGCCACAGGTCAGACTGATCCATGGCCTACCAGCAACCAGGACACAAAGCAGGAGGTGAACAGTGAATGAGCCAGCATCACCACCTGAGCTTCACCTTCTGTCATATCAGCGGCAGCATTAGATTCTCATAGGAGCATAAACCCTCTTGTGAACTGCACACACAAGGGATCTAGATTGCATGCTCCTTATGAGAATCTAACTAATGCCTGATGATCTGAGGTGGTACACTTTCATCCCAAAACCATTCCTCTTTCCCTTATCCATGGAAAAATTATCTTCCACAAAACCTGTCTCTGGTGCCAAAAAGGTCAAGGATGGCCATCCTACAAAATATCATTGTATAACCTCTAGGGTTATCTTTTCTACAAGACAAACCCATTTGAAACTGTACCAAACAAAATATACACCAATTAAAGTAAAATATCACAGAATGTGGGCCTTAATTGATAAAAGATTAGCAAATTAAAACAAAGGTCTACCAATGTTATGTTGGAGCACTGTCAAGCAATGCTCCAACACAACACTGAAAGAACAATGCTTCCTTCTCTTTGTCATATATCTAAGTTTCAGATAATTGTCAATAGGTTTGTGGCTGACCCAGAGCCCTGCACAAACCACACAGATTCACAGGGCTGAACTCAGTCTAGAGAACCCCATCCTCAGGATCCCAAATTCTTACAGTCCATCTCTTCCTCTTCACAGTCCCATCTCCATTCAGAGACCAGCACACCCAAGGAATACTGTGTCAGGAGTGGTTCTAGCATCACATCTTATAAACCTGAAACCTTTGCCTTTTGATCCCCCACTCAAAATTAATCCAAGGAAGCAAGTAACTTTTCAACTCAAAAGATCAGGCTACTCCATTTCCCTAGATAATAGAGCTATATCAGCTACACTGACTCCTGGGGAAGCTTCCCATCAATCAGGATTAGTCACCTCTTCCCGTCTTCTGTATGGGGTAGAGTGTGGCTGCCATTAGTGATTCCAAAATGATTTTCCTTGCTCCCCTCCCACTAGAAAGAAAAGGGAGAAAACGAATCTCCTGAGATATATGCTGCCCTCCGATTCTTCAACAGCATATAAGGGACCAAGAAAGAGAAATGCAAAGCCAGAGGAGAAAGGACTCCTGGGCCAGCAAAATCTAACTTGTAACTGAAGTGATCAATACATACTAGAAACTCCCTGAATTTACCAAACCTCCCTAATGCTGCTATGATGTGTCTGATACCTGAGCATGTTGATTTCTGAATGACTACTCTCTAACATACATATGGTGAGTTTAAGTTTCTAGAAGTCAATTATTGTTTTCAAAATATTTAAATTAAGCTATTTAATTACTCGGTAATCTGATGGAACATGAATGTTAAAAACAAGAATTGTTTCTATTGAATTTAAAGTTTTGGAAAAACTAAAAAAGTTGATTGGGATAAAAGCAAACTGCTCTCAAATTAAATGCAAAGAAGAAAAGCTTGAAGTGAGGGGGATATCACAAAACTCTGGGAGAACTTGGCCCTCAGATTACTTTATAAGTCTCCTTTAATGATTGCAATGCACACATCTCTGGAAGTCGTAAAGATTACATAATGGGCATAATTTATGAAATCCAAACTAAGAGTCAATAAAAATGTGACATGGTAGTCCTACATCAAAAAATTAGTGGATAAATTTACATTGATACCTATCAATTTTTAAAAATGTAAGTATATATGCATCATTTTTAACCATTTTTTAGTTTAGCCATTTCTGTTGCTTAATCCACCATCTTCAGCTTCTAATCTCTGCAGAGAAGAGGGGATAGAATAGGTCAATCCAAATAGGAGTAGAGGATCTTCAGTCACCTATGGAAATAGACAATGAAGAGCATCAAAGCCCACTGTGAGCAGTGCTAGTCTAAGCCATGTCCAGAGTAAAACGTTTTATCATGGCTCAAAGATGTATCTGATGGGTCCTATTGCCAAGGGGACCCTCACTTAGCAAATAGATGGAATGGTCCGTTAAGTTGAATGCCATTTTATTTTTTATTTTATTTATTTATTTTTTTTGAGACAGAGTTTCACTCCTGTTACCCAGGCTGGAGTGCAATGGCACAATCTCGGCTCACCACAACCTCCACCTCCTGGGTTCAGGCAATTCTCCTGCCTCAGCCTCCTGAGTAGCTGGGACTACAGGCACGCGCCACCATGCCCAGCCAATTTTTTTGCATTTTTAGTAGAGATGGGGTTTCACCATGTTGACCAGGATGGTCTCGATCTCTAGACCTTGTGATCCACCCACCTCGGCCTCCCAAAGTGCTGGGATTGCAGGCTTGAGCCACCACGCCCGGCCGATGCCATTTTTTTTTTAAATCAAATAACTAATCCTCCAGATTATGATTCCACAACTGCAAGTGAACTGCTCATGTAAGCCTACAAGGAAAGAATACTGTGGGCATGGTAACATAAATGTTCTTCTCAGTGAGAATTGTAATTCCCATTGTGGATTAATAAATTGTACATTAAACTCATGTAAGCTTTGCTATGCAGAGTCAACATCACTGAACCAAATCAACTCTGGTGCACTGAGACCTCAGTTTTTGAAACTGAAATACTGTGAGCCAGGCTCTAAGATACTAGTGAATTTACCAAGGTAAATGTCATATTGTGAATACCCATATGGACAACCTGCTAGTCCTCTTGTTTTGACCTGCCAAGTATAACTGTGCCCTTTCCAATTAGAAACATCTACATTAGTCTTTCTTTCTCCATATCTCCCTCTTCCTCCCTCTCTCTCTCTCACACACACACACACACACACACACACACACACACACACAAAATAGTTTCATCTAAATACATCTTTCTTCCTTAACCCGGAGCACATTGAGTTTTGCCACTTCTAGGGTTTATTTCACACTGAGATTTGTGTTGCACTCACAGTGACACTCATACAATCCCTCAAGTCTGCTACATAATCATCAGCTACTCACAGGCACTGCTAGGTTTCATACATCTTTCCATTCCTCGTTCCATCGAGCACCATACCCCGAACATGAAGATTTGAATGCAGTGAAGTCGGTCCTGTAAATAGTTTATTTTTCTCCTCTATACTTATAATTTCATGAATAATGGAAATTAGATGAAAATAAATATGAAATATATATTTATATACCTAGTTTATAAACCTGGAGATTCTGGTATTCTTATTCCATATTCTAAAGAGGAATGTGTTCTTTAAGACTGCAATTTTCACTTTATTTTCCTCCCAATAACACCAAAATAGCTTAATTTCTTGCTTGGAAAAACAAAAGATTCAATTTTTCCAACTATCTCCTATATCATTTATGCCTATATTGTGTCAGCATAATTTTCTCTGGCTAATAATAGCACTTAACTTAGCAAAGACATAAAATTACTCACACCCAATACAGTGCCCTTAGGGTAGACTTTTGCTCATTTGTACTTGGAAGAAATGGTCCAAAGGGACACTAGCCCTTTAAAATCTGTGGCTATTAAAGAGTTCCCTATCGCAAGAGAACAGTGGGTCGCAGGTCACTTTTATGGGCCTAGCACTTCAGCTATTTATTGTAATGCAATTACCATACCAACTCAACCATTACAAGATGCCAGGTCTGCTTCTTATTAGAATTTTAAAATAGCAGAGAACTTTAGAAAATCTTAAATCTTTTCAGGAAAGCAAAAATTCACAGGAAGCAATAATGCCATCATTCTCCCTCCATCCTCCTTGATGCTGTTTCCAGGTGACAAGTCAATTATTTTGGCAAGGAAACTCAGCAGGAAACAATCCAACCTTCTAAGAACACTACCAGAATTATGTTATCAGCAGATTTCTTTCTCGGGGCACCATCTTTGGTTTGTACAAACTACACACAATAAGCAGATCTTTTCCAGAATCTTTCTTATATTCAACCTGCAAACTGGATTAAATTCTATACCCTGTCCCATCCAGCAGATCTTGATTGGGATATATTGCAAGGTCAACAGCCAAAACTGTTTTGGTCCATCTAAGCCACCAAACCAGCCACAGAGAAAGGAAACCCACTAACTAGATGCAAATTAACACTGAAGAAATTTAGAGTGCAAATAAAATGTTGGGAGGCATGCACATTTGTCAGCTGATGGTATAACTCAAGAAGAAATAAACAAAGATCATAAAAACTGTTCTCTGGTCTATTTTCTCATTTTTATCTATTCCTTCAAGGTATACATTGTGTTTTGACTTTTTAACATTTGTTGATATGCATATGCTTAAATTGAGAATGCTAACTGAATTTCTTAACATGCAATTCTCATTTATAAATGCTAGTTGGTGGGAGTTTGGGGATTAGAAATGTCTCCCTGAGGAAATGGCTCATTCTTGGGCTGAGTCATAGAAAGAACAAGATGAGCCTTGGGCACTCTTTTCTTGTGCCAGAAAGTAAGAAAATAGGTGAATAATGGGAATATGTCATGAAGGGGCTCCCACTATTTAAACTGTAGAGAAATTGAGCATCAAATAAAGAATAAAAGTGTCAAATGACAACTCATTAAATAAAATAGAAATCTATGATTACATGATATTAATAAACCTTGCTTTACAATAAAATGGCAACTAAAAAATGTAGAAAAAGTGATGAAAATGGAGAGTCGTCGTTTGGCAGCATTCATGGAAGCAAAAGGATATTGATATAATCTTGGAATACCTCCCACAAAATTATAGCTAAGCACAAAAGAAAAACTGGTGGAGAAACTTGACAGATGCCAACATAACCAGGTGACCAAGGGTCATATCATTAGTGGTGGGACACGTCAAGAGAGTGACCCTGATGTGATATCCTGAGAAGGGCACTATCTCTGTCATGTTCCTAGAAGAAAGCATGACCTAAGCCTGGTGGCAAGAAAACATCAGATAGCTGAGAGTCACCCTATGAAATGAAAAGGCTTCATACTTTAAAACAATCAAGAACATGGAAAACAGAAAGCCCAAGGAACTTCTCCAGACTGGTAGAGGCCTGAAAATGAAATGTTCTTTATGTATCCAGATGGGAGCCTAGACCAGAGAAGAAAAGAAGAGAGAGCGAGAGAGAGAGAGAGAGAGAGAGAAGAGAGATGGAGAGAGAGAAAAGGAGAGGAAAGAGGGAGAGGAAACAGAGAGAGAGAAAGACAGAGCTGGGTGAGGGACATCTGTGAGAAAAGAACCCAGTGCAATAGAGAAAATGCAATAAAATGTTATCAGTTGGGGAATCTGATGACAGGGATATAGGAGTTCTTCATAAAACTGTTCTAGTAAGTTTTCTATGAGTTTGAAATTATTTCAAAATAAATTACTCCAAGAAAAAGAGGAAAGTATTTTTACTTCTGTGACATGCTGATTACTAAATATTATTTGCAAGCATACACATTGACAGGGAAAGAGAAGCAACCACCATGAACAATTCCCAGCTCTAATTTCAACATGTGTTCCATTGCATTTTATGTTTTCTTACTATATAAGTCAGTGGTTCATTAGCAGTTAACCCTCAACAGGTTGAGTAACTTGAAGGTTCTATGCCAAGGAAGAAATTTAGCTAAAACCAGTTATTAAGCTTATGACCTGTAAATTTTTAGCTCTAAAATATCACTGCACTAGCATCCCCTGTTCAAAGAAATAGCCCAATCTATAAATGGTTATGAGGTTACTTCACACTCTTGTTATTTACTCCAGCAAACTTTAAAGAGATTTCTACACTACAGCTAGACTGATGCATTAAATGCAAATTGGTATCAGGGCCAGGACTAGAGTGAGATGCTCAGGATGCAAAATTTAAGAATACATTTGCTCTCAGGGTACCCTATTCACCTCACTTCAATCCTAACCCAGACTCACTCCCAGAGATTCTGATGCATTCAGGTATGGGCCTCAGGCATCCTTATTGGTCAAAATTACCCCAGATGGTTTTACTAATCAGCCAGAGTTTCCATCTATTTGTCCAGCCCAGTGGTTATCATGTGCAGGCACAGACCAGCAGCAGCATCACCTGAGAGCTTGTTAGACTTGCAAATTCTCAGTCCCGTCCTAGACCTACTGAATCCAAAACCCTGGAGTATGAGACCAGTAATCTGTGTTAACAAGCCCTTCATATGACCCTGATACACATTAAAGTCTAAGAACCACTGATCTGGCCTAGATTTAGCATAAAAATATGCTGAAGCACAAACCAGATTGATCAAGGTACGTTTGTCTGTGGTACACATAGGCAGAAGGAGAATGGAAATCTTTCACAAAGAAGTGAAGATAACCTCAACAAAGAGTTGAATAGAGCTTCTCTAAAACTTAGTTGTTTCAATGAAGACCTTCTGAAAAAGCAGAGTGAATATTAAAATCAATGCCAAATAACTTCTCAAATTTGATGATAAAATGCTTCAAAGGTAATTGGGTCAGTATATTCAACACATAGTTTTCCCTTGAGCGGAGCAAGTTAATTCACTTCCCCCTTTTTCTCCATCCATAGAATGATCTGCCAAAGACTTACAAGCTGCTCAGTAGCAGCCAAGTCTAGATTACCGATGAATGGGTCATCAACCAGGTGTTATTGATTCGTTTAATGACTTGCAAACTGGAATCTTCTTCAATAGGACTAACCCTTCAGTGAAATGATAGATTAACTTTGCTGTGATGGTTATATAGGAATGCATTTATCAGATAGCCCATGTGTGTCACATCAACTGGCTGAACTCTACCTGTTCTTCCAGCCACTGCTATACTGACTAGCCCCTACTAGCGTCTGCACAAGTATAACCTGAGAACACCTTGAGTCAGCAGTCTAAAAATGTAGGGAATTTGCTACCATGAACTACCTTTGGCCAAAGATATATGGAACACAAATGTAGTTCGCCTCTGGCCCCAAGATACCACTATAGGCTCATCATTTTATATTCATATGAAAATCTATTCAGCCCCACAGAAATATATTTAGAAAGCAAAAAAGCCCCAATCAGGAGTATGGGAAGATCCATGTTTCATGGAATCTGCAGTTTATATAATTTGAAGAGTAGGGGCTTTTTAAAAACAAATGTAAAACTTAACTAGTATTTGTTTAAAATGACAAAATAAGTCACAATAAATTCCTTGCACTTTGGAGATCCAGGTGCCTTTCCCATGAGACTCTGGACAATTAGTCAGAAATGCTTACACTGAAGCTTCCTCAGGGAGCCTGACTTTCCCTCTCCACTCTACAGCTCCCAGCACCCACAAGGGTCTGTGCAGGAGAAGAGCTCTGAAGCTCAGGCTTCATTAGTTTTATGGTCACTCTGCCTCTGCTTTGAAGACAATTCCACCTGCAGCCACACATATTATAATGCAGAAGAAAGGTGGTATCTGCAGGTGGAAGGTATCCAGGCAAGGAAGGGTTGAAGACATTTCTGTGCAGGAGCAGAACACGTCTCACATAGCACAGGGCAGACTACAACCTGGGGATCTGTCACAGTATCTGGGTCTTCTACTACTCTGGGAAATGCACCTCCACCTTCACAGATGAGCAGTGATAGAAAACTGCTCCTTTTGCCTTGGCCATCAGCAGAGACATAATAGTTTCCGAGGCAGGACACTTCTTCATGTGCAGAACTACCTTATGCAAGGCAAGACATTTGCATCTCTGGACCCACTCAGTCATTGTAACCAAAAAGGCCCCCCACAATCCAAATGCCCAAGGTGGATCAGTACTATCCACAGTTTAGTAGAGCTACTTAAGAAACTAAGGGCTCAAACAGCAAAAGCATGATGACCCTTGGAGTCAGCCTTAGACATGGATTCAGTGTGATTTCTAGAGACTAAACATCGCTGGAGTTCAGAAAAGCCTTTCTAGTGCTGCTTATTGATGGCTGTGCCTAGTCCCAAATTCTTTTACCCCACTGTTATAAGTCAGGCCCAAATATAAATACAACCGAGAAAGGTGACACACTGACTTTACTTCTGTCATCTTCAAGTATAATCTCAGTGATTAAACAAATTTAATGTGCTCAAGGACTAACTAGGAAGGAGCTTGTTAAGAAATGCATATTCCTAGGTTTCACTCCCAAAGGTCAGTAGCTTTGGAATGAGACCGAGGAACTGACATTATTCATGACAGCTCCAGGTGGTTCCGATGAAAGTTATTCCAGACCGACCATGTTTCAAGAACCATTACTTTGAAGTTTTAATATAAATTAGTTTCAACATATATACTCATAAAGGAGGTACATGTTATTACCACCAATTTGGAGCCGAAATTGAAATTTAGATATGTCTCACTCTAAAGCACTGTCAACAATTATATTGCCTCAAATATTTTATTAAGTTGGTGGGGCGACAGCAAAAGGGGAGAAATTTGCAGATATAAGGGCAGAGAGGAATCTCAGAAAAGAGAAAGAAAATAATAGATACCAGAAACAAATTTGGCTGATCTTAAACTCTTCTTACAATCAGTTTTATTTACTTCAAACTGTGAAAAAATAAACAGTAGCTGTGAACAGAGAAGATTTTATTATCTTTTTTGTTGAGCATAAATGCAACTTCAGGGCAACCTTAGGTTGTTATAATTAGTTTCTTTGGATAGTCCAGGTAATTAAACCCCCTGGAGAGGGTCTATGGGATTTCAGGATGAAGTGAAGCATAATATAGTAAGTCCACTGCGTGGTTTCAGACAGCTTTTGTTGCAGTTGTTTCCAATAGGGGAGTGAGGAAGGACGAAAACTGTCAGATTATGTCACAAGCAGAAATTCAATCATAATTTGCCCTTACCTTGTCTCTTCTGAGGCATTAAAGTACTGTCTATGCATTACTTTATAGCAGGATTAGAGGAATTCTATGCATCTTAAAAATTGACTTCATCCATTGCCTTGTGACAATTGAGTGGGAAAACACATTTCTTTCCTATTTGTAGACTTGGTTTGTATTAAAATGATTGTTAATATTTATTGAGCCCTTATTATGTGCCAAGTGTTCTGCCAAGTAATTTATACATAATGCCTTTTTTAATCCTAACAACACCCAATGAGGACTTTTTTTTTCCAGACAGAGTCTTGCTCTGTCGCCCAGGCTGGAGAGCAGTGATGTAATTATCATGGCTCATTGCAGCCTTGACCTCCCCAGGCTCAAGCAATTCTCACACCTCAGCCTCCTGAGTAGCTGGGACTACAGGCACACACAATTGTGCCCAGCTAATTTATTTCTTCTTATTATTTTATAAAGACAGGGGTTTCACCATGTTACCCAGGCTGGTCTTGAACTCCTGGGCTCAAGCTATCCACCTGCCTTTATAAAATAATATAATGCCTTGCCATCACCAAATGCTGGGATTACCAGCATGAGCCACTGCTTCTGGACTAGGCTTCCATTGTATGGAAGAGAAAACCTAGGCTTAAAGGAATGAGTAATTTGCCGAAAGCCACACAGCTACCCAAAGAAGTAAATCTAAAATCCCAACCTGGCTCTGTCCTACTCCAGAACCTGAGTGGGTAGCTACTATACAAGACCCCCCGCCTAGTGGACCCTCTAGAAACAGCAATAGGAACTGATGGGCTGGAAGCCTGCAACCTGGTATGGAGGTTACAAATGCAGGTGTAGAACAAAACCTTGGAATCTGAGCCACATATTCATCCTCCTAAAACTCTCTGTGCCTCCAAAGATTTCCTGATGTGCAAGCTCACAAAGGAAGAGATCAGTGAGTTTTATGCTCTGTCCCATAACCATCTGCCACCAAGTAGTGAATCAGCAGGTTTTTCACAATCTCTATACTGCAGGTCTATCTTCATTAGGACTCTTGGTTGCAGGAGACAAAATCCCATCTTGATGTAGCTTAGGCAGAACAAAAGGAATTTATTAAAAGAGCACTGATCTTTCCTGCATCACCAAACTGTAGCACAGGCACGAAAATAGCTGGGCCTTGGGAATTGTGAAAGCCAGAAACCTAGATGCCTATGCTCCCACTGTTTATCTCTCTGTCTCTCTCTCAATCTGGTTTTGGCTGGATCTCTCTCTTCATATCCTTCTACTGCAGACAAGAGGAAGGCACATAGCCATTATCAGTGCCGAAGACTATATCTTGCAATGACCACCGTCAAGAGAGACTAATTCACATTCTTTCTTGTCCCAATTCAAAAATTCCTAAGATGTCATCCAATTGGCCCAATAATTGTTATACTTTAAGTTCTGGAGTACATGTGCAGAACGTGCAGGTTTGCTTCATAGGTATACATGTGCCATAGTGGTTTGCTGCATCCATCACCCTGTCATCTACATTAGGAACAGAGATCCTTTTCTAGATGATCCTCATGATTAGAACTGCATTAACATATGTGCTACCTGTATGTATTACCATCACCTGGGTTAACTATACCTGGAGACTTTCTTTCTCCCTAAATCATGCAAATGATGGCTAGATTATGCTGTTAATAATTTCAAAATAAGATAAAAATAATAATTGAGGAGAAGAGGGAGTGTGACTGAGTGAGTTAGGTAATGACATCTATTTCCAAAATAAGAGATAGCTGAACTAATAGTAAGGCCAAAGAAGGAATTAATGATAATTGATCGTGTTTATTTATCTTTCATGGATCACTTAGGCATCATATTATCCAAAAAGCTTTCCCTGACTCCCTAACTCTGGGTTGGGTTGGTTTCTCTTATGATCTTACATAGCACATATCTTACTGTATTTTGGTTGCCTCTTGATCTGTCTGTATCCCTCACTGGCCTGTAGGTCCTGTGTTAAGGCCTTGTATTAGCAAGGGCCACATAGACACATTTCACCATTGTATACCTAACTTAACGCAATGCCTGGCACATGGAAAGCACTCAATAAACATCTTTTAGGTTACCAAACTATACAAAGTTAATGTAAGTTAACTTCAGGGCTCAGGCAAGGAACACCATAGATTTAGTGGCACTGCTAATACCCATTTCCAAGCTCCCATTCTCCCAGGAAACTTTCCCCTGTCCATAAACTTTATGGGGTAATCGAGCAAGAGTGAAGTGCGTATGCTGTTCACACACGTATTGTGGAATGTAGAAGATTTTTTAAAATTCTACCTTAGAAGTCTTAGGAAGCCACAGAAGGGAGGCGTAATGTCTATAAATGTCTTTGGAGCCTCTGGTTAATTGGGTTCATGATCCTCTCCTTTCAAAGTGCCAAGTCAAGAGATGAATACATTCTAACCTTTTAGTTAATACGTCTTTTTTCTGCTTTGCCCCAGTGACTTCACAGTACTGAGAGCTACAACACTCTGGAGAGGACATCCTAATTCAATAAAGAATTTTCAGAGAGCAAGTGACTGCTACAATTCCAGTGGTAGAGAGGGCAAGAGAGGCTGCTTGTCCATGTTAAACAGGAAAGTCATCAAAATTCTTCTCTCCTGCCCTCCATGGAAACAGCCACTGCTAACCACCACATTTTGCAAGATACTCTTTTGTTTCTTGAAAATTTATTATTCCCCCCCATCAGCAGCTTTAGCTGAAGTAATCTCAATTCTCTTAACCTTTCTTTAGAAGGTCTATTTAATCCATTTTTATTGCTCTCCTCTGAGCACTCACTAAGTTTGTTATACTTTATTCAATACTGAATTGGACAAAGTGCTTTAATAAGGGTTGCCTCCCATTGCTCCAGGAGTAGGCAAAGGTGACGTCCTGTTGGGGCCCTGGCATAGGATATTGTGTGTGGAAGCACTTTTTAACTCTTAAGCAGCCCCCAAAGGGAACAGATGATGATTAGACTACACATCTCAGACTGAGCTCCTCCTTCCCAAAAAGAATGAAAAAGAAATGACTGTCATCTATTCATGTGTACCTCTAACAAAAATGTATTCTGCAATCATATTGTGCAAGATACTGTGCTAGGCACTTAGGATATAATGATAAATAAGATATGGCCTCTATTCTTTAGAATATAATGGCAATGGTATACTCAAACAACAATTTTGGTGGTTGACCCAGAAACATTCCAAATGTTTTTGCATATATCATGTCATTCAAGCTTGTCATATGACAAGTCCATATGGTAGGTATTTTTATTTCTAGTATATAGAAAAAGAAACTGAAGCACACCTATCTAGAGTTGTGCTAAAGAAAAATAAATATAAATTTATTTAGCCAAATTGGAGTTTTATTGCTCTGCCTTATGTCTTCCTACTTGCTTGTAGGATGACACCTGTGCCTAAAGCATCTTTAAGCTACTCTCCACAGTGAAGGGCATCCCCAACCCATAATTCACCAGACTGCAGGGCAGGGGTGGGCTCCTCCAGCACCATCCACTAAAGGTCCTGAAGCAGCTAAATCTCTGATTTCAACACAGCTAACTGTGCTGATCTTCTTATAGGTCAGGAAGTCTAATGTCCTAAAGAAATACAGACTCAGGCTAAAGAGCTAGATCTCTGGCTTACAGAAATGTTCCTGAGACATTGAGCATGTTGTCTAACCTCTCTGTGTCTAATTGTCCCCATCTGTAAAATTGAGAAAATTGTACCTACCTCATTCTGTTGTTGTGATGATTAATTGAATGCTTCTTACAATACTTTGGTGTTCAATGAATGTTAGTTGTTGGTAATGGTGCTGCTACTGCTGTTGTTGTTATGACAGCGCTACTAAATTAGACAAACCAAAGCCATAGACAAACTCCAGCCATTTCTGGCATCATTCTCTATGAGAGACTATATCAAAGGCTTTACTTATTTCTTCTCAGAGTGTTGTCTGAAGTGGAATAAATAGTCACCAGATTCTTCTGGTCCAAACATTCCCAAATATAAACTCACTGAAGGTGGCCAACACTGGCCAGCTATTTATCAAAGTGTTTCCTTCCTCCTGGGCACTTGGCTCGACTATTTTCCTAGCTGCTCTTGCAGCTAGCTTCTTAGGTGTGATCATGTGCCTCAGCTCTCATCAGTACAATGGGGTAGGAAGCAGTTTAGGCTTCTTAAAAGCCCAGAATGATAAAACCGCTCTAAACGTAATTCTTCATTCTCTGTATTAGTTATCTACTGTATAACAAATCACCCTAAAACTTAGAAGCTTAAAACAATAAACATTTACTATCTTACACAATTTCTGATAAGAATCTGGGGGTATTTTTTCTAAATGCTTTTGGCTCAGGATTTTTCCTAAGGTTGCAATCAAGAAATCAACTGGGGCTGCAGTTATTTGACAACTGATTTAAGTTAGAGGGTCTACTTCCAAGGTAGGATACTCACACGGCTGTTGGCAGGAGGCCTCATTTCCTTGCTGGCAATTAGCAAAGTCCTCAGTTCCTCATGATGTGGGCCTCCCAGTATGGTTTCCTGAATCTTCTTGTGACATGGAGCTGGCTTTCTCCAAAGTTAGCAACCTGAGACAAAGAAAGAGAGAGAGAGATAAAGCAGGAAGCTTCTTAAGATCTAGTCTCCAAAGACTATTCTTCCATTTTTTTTTCTATTCAGTAGAAGCAAGTCACTAAGTACATCCACACTAAAAGGGAAGAAGATAAGGTTTGATCTCCTCAACTGCATATGAGATGTGCATACATAGAAAGGGCACAAAGAATAAGCAGTCCTTTTGAAACCATCACATTCTTTGCCACCATCTGCCAAGTGAATAGGGCAAATTACAAGGAAGTGTATAATATAATATGGGGAAGCATCGGGATAAAAAGAGCCCAGATTCTTGAATGACCTCCTGGAGTAGTGTATCCCATCCACATGAGACTCTGTGATAAGTAAGAAATAAATTTGGATTATGTTAAACCACTGAGTTTGGGGAAGTTTTGCTACAGCAATTAGTCTTCCCTAATTCACTGCATTACAAAGAGTGGAGCATAGTTGTTTTCCAGTCATATTTGGGTAAAAACATTTCATAGTGTGCAAATATTATCTGATTACTGTATTTACAAACAAAATGCACAGCAAGATTTTTTTATTTCAATCATCTAGATTATACTTATTACCCTTCTGGCTATTATGAACCCCACCTTTTCTTTCTTTTTCACAAAGCACCAAAAAATAGAGCCCTCAACAGACATTCTTTCACTCACTCAGATATTTGTTGAATGAAAAAGTAAATAAATAATATTCTCAAATCTGATGAGAGAAACAGCCTTTGTAAAGGGAAGCAAAAAAGAGCCATGTATGTAGAAAAGATATACCTAAACAAGAGAACGGACCTTTGATAAGTACCATCAAGATAAAGAAGCAGCAGAATGTGGCAAACTGCAGGCTCGCTGCAGGTATACAGAGGTGCTCCAGAGCCCCAGGTCCTAAGGTGATACTGGTCTGCAGCTCTTCCCACCATGTCCAATTTTTGCATTCTCAGTCTCTGCCTTGTTGAGTAATTTCCCCCAAAGCCTTCAGTTCTACTGACTTCAAAGCTCTGTATGTTCCTTCCATAGGACTTGGAAGACAGAAAACATACTGGCTCCTAGAGTGACTTTGCCAATAAAGGGAAGATTTTCTTCTATCAAGCTGCCCTGCTTGGTTCTCTACCCTTTAAAGTGAGAGCTTGTAGAGATCTTGGTTGCTTCAAACTTGGATTTACAACTTTAAAGTGACAGCTCCCTTCATTTACTGATTTTTTTGCAGACTTAAAAACCTGTCATTGATTTTTTTTTTAAAGAAAACAGTATTGTTTTATCAAAGCCTTTTTTAAGTGTGAAGAGAAAATAACACCACAATCCAACAGACAAATAAAAATGTATTCTCTACCATTCCAAGGTAAAAATTCTTAATCTTTGTGGTAGATTGTATTAGTAGCAGTACTACACACCTCTCCATATCTATTCTCTTACCTTGTAGATGAGCGCCATCTATTATTAAAACATAATAAATGACTGCTTTTATTTTATTGTATTGTATTTTCTGAGAAGAGGTCTCACTCTGTCGCCCAGGCTGGAGTGTAGTGAGTGGCATGTTCACAGCTCACTGCGACTTTGACCTCCCAGGTCAGGTGATCCTACCACTTCAGCATCTTTAGTAGCTTGAACTACAGGCATGCACCACCAGTCCAGCTAATTTTTGTTTTTTTTTTTAATAGAGACAGAGTTTTCCCATGTTACCCAGGCTGGTCTTGAACTCCTGGGCTCAGGCAATCCACCTGCCTCGGCCTCCCAAAGTACTGGGATTGCAGACATGAGCCACCACGCCTGGCCTGATTGTTATTTTAGGCATTGAACTTAGGGATAGTTTGTTACAGCAATAGTGAAATAATACAGAAATCGGTGCTGAGAAGTGGATGCTCCTGTAACAAAAATTTAAATTATGAGGCACTGGCTTTAGAACTACATGGTGCATGAGGCTGAGAAAATGTCAAGGAAAGTGTTAAAGAAAGCTGGAAAATGATTAGAAAATGTACAAAAGGCTAGAGACATAGTGAGAAAACTATAGGAGACTTGTATTATACAGATGTGAAAAAATTGGGTGAATTGTCATTTGTGGTAACTTGGAAGCTAGAAATGAATTAACTTTTGAATTTGTCCAAGTAAATCTTCAGATGGAATACTGAAAGCATCAGCTTGTTTTTATCTATGATCAAAAGTTACTATGAGAGATGAACTTGAGCATGAACTAGCAAATTTGCAAACACAACTGAGAGGGAACATAGCTTGGAAATGCAGGAAGCTGTTACTCTGAAAAGTAAAACGCATTCTCATATCTAGACTTTTCAACCAGTATAACATTCTCAAATTAAGATAATTCCTGGGGGCAAAGATTAAGGGCACTGCAGTAAGACATGCCCTCAGAGTAAAGATTAAAGTAAAAGTTTGGTTGCACATTCCTTAAGACCTCTGTAAGAAACCTGGCATTTTTCTCAGCTGCACAGAAGGGCTTCCATAAAACTAAGGGAGGATAATCGCACAGCAACCAGTTATGCCCAAAATAGGAATAATTAAGTCTAGAGAGGTAAAATTAACTAGAAAAATAATTGTTGGTATGGCCTCTGTCACATACTGTGAACGCAAATGAAATATACAGAAAACCCACAAATGTATGGAGAGCTGTGTTGGTAAAAGCACTACCAGCCTGAAGTCAAAGAGATAGACAGCTCAGGTGGTGAAAAGATTTCTGAGTCCCAAATTTCTCTGAACAGGAAAAAGGCTAAACACTTACTTTCATATTTCTACCTGCTTTCTTATCACTCTACCATTATTACCTTAAGGAGAATTTTCCTGGAATAGTCTGCAGATCCAAGGAGAAAATGAGAGACATCTTAGGCAGAGCTACCTTCCCCTTCCTTTGAGCCCAGTCTAGATCATATAACTTCCAGTTGACCTAAAACCTCATGAAAAATAATAAAGAGTAGTATTTCTTTTTCTTTTTCTTTTTTTTGAGACTGAATCTTACTCTGTCGCCAGGCTGGAGTGCAGTGGCGCAATCTCGGCTCACTGCAACCTCCGCCTGGGTTCAAGCGATTCTTCCGCCTCAGCCTCTTGAGTAGCTGGGACCACAGGCGTGTGCCACCACGCCCGGCTAAGTTTTGTATTTTTAGTAGAGACGGGGTTTCACCATGGCCAGGATGGTCTAGATCTCTTGACCTCGTGATCGGCCCGCCTCGGCCTCCCAAAGTGCTGGGATTACAGGCATGAGCCACCACGCCCAGCCATAAAGAGTATTTCTTGAGGTCACTGAGTTTTGGGGCAGTTTTGTTCCAGAGCAGTAACTACCTGACACAACCTTTAAAGCAATGTTTCTCAAATTTTTTAATGTGGATAAGAATGACCAGGGATGCTTGCCCATGCCTACTTGCAGGGCAGCCTTGGGTGTCCTCAGGGCCCACATCATATTTCCTGCAGTAGCAGACTGTGCCTGACTGGCAGAGAACTCCAGCGAGGTGGCCACCATGGCTGTGCACCAGTTTACCTGCTCCATCCCCACATTGCAGCTTCCTAGAGGGCCCACAGCAACCCCACATACTTTGCTGGCACATGTTTGCACAGGCAGGTTTTGTCTTTCTTGTCCTGCCAGCGCCCTTCCACTGCTGCAGTGGGAGTGCATGCCACCCCTCGCCTCCTGCCAAACCACCATTGCAGTGGGAGCCTCGCTGGGCACAATGAGCCAGCACCTGCCCTAGCACCAACACTGCTGTAGGAGTGAAATTAGGCCAACACTGCTGTAGGAGTGAAATTAGGCATAGGACTGAAAGTTGACACAGAGAACAGCGGACCCTCCCCTTCCGAGTGACCACGCCTATCTGCCATGCACAGAGAGCACACACAGACCTGGCCTAGCAGCACCCTGTTCCTGGCCTAACCCCCTGATCCCAGCTGTGCTGCCTACACCACTGTGGTGAACACCCACAGGGAGGTAGGTACCCAAGCACCCACTAGCAACATGCCACAGCTGACGAGCATGCACCCCTCCAAGCTGCCACTGCTGCTGGTACTGACATGTGGGAACAAGGACAGACCCACTGCCACCACACTATGAAGTGCTCGGGCTGACACCACCCATAAGAGTATAGTGACTAGTGTTCTGAGAGCACCTCTGCCCCCTCACAATGCAGTGGATTTCTAACCTCAAGTAGCCAGAGAATAAAGACAGGGCCCAATAAAAATCCCCCAGAATTAGAGCACACCATCCAGGAGTTAGAAGCTGAGTGTTGGCTCCATAAAATTTTGCAGAAGTGAAGCCAGCTGGCTTAAACCCACCACCCATATATCACAATAAAACATTCAAGGTCATCAGACAGTATAAAATAAAAACGGGGCCTGGCGAGGTGGCTCACACCTATAATCCCAGCACTATGGGATGCCAGGGCAGGTGGAGCACAAGGTCAGGAGTTCAAGACCAGACGGGCCAAGATAGTGAAACCCAATACAAAAATTAACTGGGCATGGCAGTAGGCACCTCTAATCCCAGCTACTCGGGAGGCTAAGGCAGAGAATTGCCTGAACCAAGAAGACTGAAGTTGCAGTGAGCAAAGATCACTCCACTGGGCCACAGAGTAAGAATCCATCTCAAAAATTAATAAATAAAATAAAGAATCCATTCACAGGTCAGCATCGAAGAAGCATCAGCCCACAAAGATGAGAAAGAACCAGTGCAAGAACTCTAACAACTCAAAAAGCCAGAGTGCCTTCTTTCCTTCAAACAACCACACTGTCTCGCCAAGTATTCTGAACTAGGCTGAGATAGCTAAAATGACAGAAATAGAATTCAGAATATGGAGAGAAATGAAGGCTTTTAGATGTTGGGGTACATTGAACCTAATCTAAGGAAGCTGAGAATCACAATAAAATGATACAGGAGCTGACAAACAAAATAGCCAGTGTAGAAAAGAATGTAACTGACCTGACAGACCTGAAAAACACACTGAAAGAATTTCATAATGCAATCACAAGTATTAATAGCAGAACAGACCAAGCTGAGAAAATAATCTCAAAGCTTAGACTGGTTTTCTGAACTAAAACATCACACAAGAAAAGAGAAAAAAGGAATGAAAAGAAACAAGCAAAACCTTCAAGGAATATAGGATTATGTAAAGAGATGAAATCTACAACTCATTGTTATCCCTGAAACATCTTTCAGTAAGCAACTTGAAAAACATATTTCAGGATGTTGTCCATGAGAACGTCCTCCAATCTAGCTAAAGAGGCCAACATTCAAACTTAGGAAATGCAGAGAACCTCAGTAAGTTACTTCACAAGAGAATCATCCTCAAGACACATAATCATCAGATTCTCCAAGGTTGGAACAAATTTAAAAATATTGAAGGCAGCCAGAGAGAAAGGGCAGGTTATTTACAGAGGGAAGCCCATAAGGTGAATAGCAGACCTCTCAGCAGAAACACTAAACACCAGAGAAGCTTCACAGCCAATATTCAACATTCTTAAAGAAAAGGAACTCCAAGAACTTTATATCTGGCCAAACTAAACTCCATAAGCAAAAGAGAAATAAGATCCTTTTCAGACAAGCAAATGCTGAAGGACTTCATTACCACCAGACTTGCCTTACAAGAAGAGCTCCTGAAGGAAGCTCTAAGTATGGACAGAAAAGACCATTACCACTCACTACAAAAACACACTTCAGTACACAGACCAGTGACACTATAAAGCAACCACATAAACAAGTCTGCATAATATCCAGCTGATGTCATGATGATAGGATCAAATTCACATGTATCAACACTAACCTTGAATATAAATGGGCTAAGGGCCCCAGTTAAAAGATACAGAGTGGCAAGCTGGATAAAGAACCAAAACCCATTGGTATACTGTCTTCAAACGATTCATCTCACATGCAATGACACCTATAGGCTAAAAATAAAGGGATGAAGAAAAATCTACCAAGCAAATGGAAAGCAGAAAAAGCAGAGGTTGGAATCCTAATTTCAGACAGAACAGACTTTAAACCAAAAAATATCAAAAAAGACAAAGAAGGGCATTACATAATGGTAAAAGGTTGAATTCAACAAGAAGACCTAACTATGCTAAATATATATGCACCCAATGCAGGAGCACAAAGATTTATAAAGCAAGTTCTTAAAGGCCTTCAAAGAAACACAGATGCCAAAAATAACAGTGGAGAACTTTAATGCACCACTGACAGTACTAGACAGCATCAAGGCAGAAAATGAACAAAGATATTCAGGACCTGAACTCAGCATTGGATCAAATGAACCTCATAGACAGCTAAAGAACTCTCCACCCTAAAACAATAAATAATATGTTTTTCTCATTACCATATGGCACATACTCTAGAAAACCAAGAGCAAACCAACCCCAAAGCTAGCATAAGACAAGAAATAATCAAAATCAGAGCTGAACTGAAGGAGACTGAGACAGACAACCACACACACACACACACACACACACACACACACACACACATTCAAAAGATCAACAAATCCAGGAGTCGGTTTCTTTAAAAAAATAAAATAAAATAGATAGACCACTAATCCGACTAATAAAGAAGAAAGAGAGAAGATCCTAAAAAACACAATTAGAAATGACACAGGGGATATACCACTGACTCCACAGAAATAAAAATAACCATAAGAAAATATTATGAAAACCTCTAAGCACACAAACTAGAAAATCTAGATGAAACTGATGAATTCCTGGATGCATACACCCTTCCAAGACTGAGCCAAAAAGAAATTGTGTCTCTAAACAGACCAATAATAGGCTCCAAAATTGAATCAGTAATAAATAGCCTATCAACCAAAATAAAAAGTCTAAGACCAAACAGATACACACCAAATTCTATGAGATGTACAAAGAGATGGGATCATTCCTACTGAAACTACTCCAAAATACTGAAGAAGGGGAACTCCTTCCTAACTCATTCTATGAGGCTAGCATCATCCTAATACCAAAACCTGGTAGAGACACACACACAAAAAGAAAACATAAAGCCAATATTCTTGATGAACATTGATGCAAAAATTTTCCACAAAATACTGGCAAATCAAATCCAGCAGCACATCTAAAAGCTTATCGTAGTCAAGTAGGCTTTATCTCTGGGATATAAGGTTGATTCAACCTATGCAGGTTAATAAAGGTGAATCATCATGTAAATAAAATTAGAGACAAAAATGACATGATTATCTCAATACACGCAGAGAAGGCTTTTGATAAAATTCAGCATCACTTCATGTTAAAATGATTTTTATTTATCCTTTTATTTATTTTTATTTTAAAATTTTATTTATTTTATTTATAAATTTTTATTTATCTAGTTTATTTATCCTCAATAAACTAGATATTGAAGGAACACACCTCAAAATAATAAGAGCCATCTCTGTCAAACCCACGGCCAACATCATACTGAATGGACAAAAGCTGGGAGCATTCCCCTAGAAAACAGGCACAAGAAGAGTATGCCCTTTCTCACCACTCCTATTTGACATAGGACTGGAATTCCTGGCCAGAGAAATCAGGCAAGAGAAAGAAATAAAGATCATCCAAATAGGAAACAAGGAAGTCAAACTATCCCTGTTTGCGGATAACATGATCCTATATCCAGAAAAACCCACTGTCTTAGCCCAAAAGTTTCTAAGCTGATAACCTTCAGCAAAGTCTCAGGATACAAAATCAATATGCAAAAGTCATTAGCATTCCTATACACAACAATAGTCAAACTGACAGCCAAATCAGGAATGGAATCTCATTTACAATTGCCACAAAAAGAATGAAATACCTAGGAATACAGCTAACCAGGGAGGTGAAAGATCTCTACAAGGAGAACTGCAAAACACTGATCAGAAATCAGAAATGATACAAACAAATGGAAAAATATTCCAGGTTCATGGATAGGAAGAATCAATATTGTTAAAATGGCTATACTGCCCAAAGCAATCTACGGATTCAATGCCATTCCTATCAAACTACCAATGATATTCTTCACAGAACTAGGAGAAAAAAAAAACTATTTTTAAGTTTATATGTAAACCAAAAAGTGCCCAAATAGCCAAAACAATCCTAAGCAAAAAGAACAAAGCTGGAAGCATCATGCTATGAGACTCTAAATTATACTACAGGGCCATAGTAACCAAAGCAGCACGGTACTGGTACAAAAAAAAGAGACACACTGAGCAATGTAACAGAGTAGAGAGCTCATAAATAAGGCCACACACCTACAACCATCTGATCTTTGACAAAGCTGACAAAAACAAGCAATGGGGAAAGGACTCCCTATTTGATAAATGATGCTGAGATAACAGCTAGCCAGATGCAGAAGATTGAAACTGGACCCTTTCCTTATGCTATATACAAAAATTAACTCAAAAATAATTAAAAACTTAAATGTAAAACCCCAAACTATAAAAACCCTGAAAGACAACCTAGGCAATACCATTCTGGACATAGGAACGAGCAAAGTTTTCATAACAAAGATGCTAAAAGCAATCACAACAAAAGCAAAAATTGACAATTGGGATCTAACTAAACTAAAGAGCTTCTGACATTAAAAAAAAAAAAACTATCAACAGTAAACAGGCAACTTACAGGATGGGAGAAAAATTTTACAAACTATTCATCTGACAAAGATATAATATTCAACATCTACAGAGAATTTAAACAAATTTATTAGGAAAAAAAATCCCATTAAAAAGTTGGGATGAACTTTAATAAAAAGGACATGAACAAACATCTTTTAAAAGAAGGCATACAAGTCACTAACAAGCATAGGAAAAAAAGCTCAAACATCATTAATCATTTTGCAAATCAAAGCCACAATGAGATACCATCTCACACCAGTCCAAATGGCTGTTATTAAAAGGTCAGAAACTACAAACTGACACAAGAACAAAAAATCACACACCAAATGTTCTCACTTATGGGAGGGTGTTGAACAACGAGAACACATGGACACAGGAAAGGGAGCATCACACATTGGGGTCTGTTGGGGGGGTCTAGGGGAGGGACAGCGGGGGGTGGGGAGGTTGTGGGGGAGATAACGTGTGTAGAAATGCCAGATATAGGTGACAGGGGGATGAAGGCAGCAAGCCACCTTGCCATGTATGTACCTATGCAACAATCCTGCATGATCTGCACATGTACCCCAGAACCTAAAGTACAATAAAAAAAAAATAAAAATAAAATATAAAAATTCTTTTAGAAAAGGTCAGAAACTAACAGGCAAGGTTGCTGGCAAGGTTGCAGAGAAAAAGGAACAATTATACACTGTTGATGGGAGTGTAAATTTGTTCAACCATTGTGGAAAACAGTGTGGCAATTCCTCAAAGAGCTAAAAACAGAGCTATCATTTTATCCAGTAATCCCATTACTGGGTATATACTCAAAGGAATATAAATCATTCTGTCATAAAGATAGATGCACACATATGTTCACTGCAGCACTATTCACAATGGCAAAGATATGTAATCAACCTAAATACCCATCAATAGTAGACTGAATAAAGAAAATGTAGTATATATACACTATGGAATACAATGCAGCCATAAAAATGAATGAGATTATTTGCAGGGACACATATGGAATTGGAGACAATTATCCTTAAACTAATGCAGGAACAGAAAATCAAATACTGCATGTTCTCATTTATATGTGGGAGGTAAATGAGAACACATGGACACATAGAGGGGAACAACAGATACTGGGACCTATCAGAGGGTGGAGGGTAAAAGGAAGGAGAGAATTGGGGAAAACAACTAATGTATAACACAAGTTTACCTGTATAACAAACCTGCACATGTACCTCTGAACTTGGAAGTTAAAAAACAAGAATTACTAAGCATGCTTTCCTGGGTCAGGTTTTCTAGAGACATACCCTGAAACAAGGATTTACATGCAAGTAATTTATTAAAGAAATACTTCTAGGATGAGCTAGTAAAGGAGTAGAAAAAATAGGACAAGGGAGAGGAAAAAAAAGTGTAGTAGATGCTCTTGGTGGCTGTACACTTAGGGTTCTTCAGCAGGAGCAGAACCAACAGGATATGTGTGGGGCGGAGCAGGAGGGAGAGTATGTACACAGAGAGTGAGAGAGGGATTTGTTTTAAGGAATTAGCTCAAGAGATTGTGGGCCTGGCAAATCCAAAATTCTTAGGACATGCTAGCAGGCTGGAGACCCAGGGAAGAGTTGATGCTTCCATCTCAAGTCTAAAGACAGTCCAGAGGCAGAATTCCTCCTTCCTCAGAAGACCTTGCTATTTTCACTTAAGGCCTTCAACTGATTGGATGAGGCTCATTCACATGATGAAGGATAATCTGCTTTATTCGAATTTCACTGATTTAAATGTTAATCAGTCCTGAAAACTACCTTTGCAGTAACATCACTGCAAAGACTGGTGTTTGACCAAACATTTAGGCATCATAGCCTAGACAGCTTAACACATAAAATTAACCCACAGTGGCCCACTTAGTTCTGTTTCACAAGTCAGCTGCTATGAGTGTCTTTGAGTGTTATCTGCCAGTGACTCACAGCTGCCTTCAACCTAATGGAAGCAATCTCACCTAAGAAGATATGCCTCACTCCCCATCCCAGCTCTGTCCCCCAACTACCAGTGAGCAATGACTGAGCTGAGACCAACCCCACAGGGTTATTCATCCTCCCGAGCTCTATCATAGAGCCAAGCTGAAGCAAGTCTCCAACCAAAACCACATCCTGAGAGAACTCCCTCAACAAATCACTTGAACAAAAATCTCAGCAATAGCCTTTGTCTATAAGAAATCTCTCAAGCAAGGATACAATTTGGGCAGAGTGGCACAGGAGTATCTTCGGTCTGATCCTTTAGGAATATCTGAAGTGTAAGTTATGCCTCAGATATTTTCCCCAATTTAAGGTGAGGGCTTTCAATCTTCAGCATCAGTTAGTGTCGGCCAAAAGGGAGATGTGAAGCTGATAAACTCCCAGACATTCCTCCCAACCCTGACCCTCATGCTGAAGAAAAGTGGCAGGTAGAGTCCATTGTAAATGCACATCAAAAAGTCAGGGGCCGGACACCAAAGCAGTTAAAAGGATTCGTGAGGATCTGGATGGAGCACTGATAGTTTCTGTTACATATGCTTACTTAAAATGCAGACTCCTAAGCTGTGTCTCCAAGATTCTGAGCCAGGATTTCTGAGACAGAGACAGAAATCTCCACTACCAATAAGAATCCCAAAAGATTCTGATACAAGTATCACCATACTTGGGAAATTATTGCTTTCAGATTAGGGAAAATGGTTTGTAATGCCCAATTGTCAGCCATGAAGCCAAAAGTAATAGAAGTCACTTTTTAAAATTCTTACCTTAGTCTTCTATAATCCTAATTTATCACATCTGGTGATTGCATTTATTGATTGATGACTGAGTATAGTAAGCTGTCTGCAAACCAGTAATAATCACTGGTCAGCATCCAAACTAGATGATAAAAGAACTTTATTGGTATACAAAAAGCTAAGCTAAGACTACATGAAGGCTTCATCTCTGGCACCTAGAAAATAGATGCCAGATTTTTATGTGAATCTCTTTTTTCCAAGAGGCTCTGTTCTTGTGTTAAAATAAGACGACAAAATGGTGGACCTGTGCTGCACTTAATTTTTTACCATAAGCAATTACAGATATGTGTCAAATATGAGTGGTCTCCCTGCATAATCGTTCCTCTTCTTGAATAAGAAGTGGATGAATCTCTATTTATATTCACAATGAGGAGCTAAAGAGAAAATGAAGGAAATAATACGTGAGAGAAAACATTCAATTATTCATTCATTGCATCATTCGGTGCACATATATTGAGTGCCTGCCTTTTACCAGGCACTGCAATGGGGCTAAAGATAAAGTCATAGAGAAAAGAGGTATGGTCTCTGTCCTCATGGAGCAGTGAAACAGTTTACAAGTAAGGTGTTTATGCAACAATGCCACCGCTTCTGCAGTCAGAGTACAGAGTGCTACAGGGGTACCTAGAAGCCCTACCACTCAGAGAAGGCTTCTTGGAGGAGCCACCTAAGCAGAAACCTCAAATAACCAATAAGGTGATTAAAACAAGGAGCCAATAAGGTGATTAAATAATAATAACCAATAATAATAATAATAACCAATATTATTATTATTAAATAATAATAACCAATATTATTATTATTAAATAATAGTAACCAATAAGGTGATTAAAACAATAAGGTGAAGAGATGTTGGTGAGTGGAAGAATAAGACCAGGAAGATGATGAGAGGAGACTGGAGCAATAAAGACTTACAATAGTCTGAGGCAGTTTCTTCACAGGGACACAGAAAGGATTGTCACTC
The DNA here is from genome assembly GCF_049354715.1 of Callithrix jacchus. NCBI lineage: Eukaryota > Metazoa > Chordata > Mammalia > Primates > Cebidae > Callithrix > Callithrix jacchus. The sequence continues at coordinate 82,626,479 of NC_133513.1, read as the reverse complement.
GTTGGAGAACTGGTTGTTTTTACTTTTTTTTTTTTTTTTTTGAGATGGAGTTTCGCTCTTGTTACCCAGGCTGGAGTGCAATGGCGCAATCTCGGCTCACCGCAACCTCCGCCTCCTGGGTTCAGGCAATTCTTCTGCCTCAGCCTTCCAAGTAGCTGGGACTACGGGCATGCGCCACCACTCCCAGCTCATTTTTTTGTATTTTTAGTAGAGACGGGGTTTCACCATGTTGACCAGGATGGTCTCGATCTCTTGACCTCGTGATCCACTTATAATAAGAAAACTGGTTCTTGAAAACTTCAAGAAGCCTATTTCTTGGCCTGTAGTAAAAAGCACTCAGCCGTCAATGTCAGCTTCCTTGGTGTAACAGAGATTTGGTTTGCATAAACCTGACACATCCTCTCAGAAGTAGACCCATCTATGGAGAATATGGAGGCCATGACAGTAACCTTCTCCCTGCTTGTATTGACTCATGTGGAGACTATGAATTCTGCCAAAGAGGCCTAGAAAACATCTCTCAGGACTAGAAGGCCAAGGAGGGAAGCTGGAGGACTTGCAAGCCTAAGTGGACTTCATACATTTTAACATCATTAGAGTTGAGAGTCAAAACTTGGATGAGAAAGGAAAAAGTGGGAAGTGAACAAATGGCTATGAGAGGTGCTATAAAATCAATTTCCATTTTTGGGACCTGATGATAGCAGAATGGGCTATAAGCTAAGGCCATAATGCATGTCACAAAGAGACAGAGAAGACATGTTTTCCCAGAGAGCTGCCAACAAGATGAACAGTGATTGAAACTCTAAGTTAAGTATTATAGAAGAGAAAAATATCCCCAAATATAATGGAACATTCTATATATTACATAGGAAATCAAAGAAGGAATAATTGAGGGAGTAGTACTCAGTATCTCAACAGGAAAAAATAAGCTGGATGGAATTTAGGAATAAGTTTAGGCTGCAATGTGTTGGTGAATGTTTAACAACCAGCCATTTGAGGGAGGGGAAAAAATATACATATATATGTATGTATATGTATATGTGTGTATATATGTGTATATGTATATATACACATGTGTTACGCACATACATATACACAAAATTGTATTGATAAAAGCTTATTACAAATTTTACTAATATAAAGAATTATAATTCAAAATTTATAAATAATAATTAATATACCACACTATTGTAAATATCATGTAGACAATTGATTCTCACAGAATGCTTTTGCTAATTTTTGCTGAACTCCTGTATCTATATTCAACCTATGGTTGCAAATGATGAATAAGCTTCTTTATGACATGAATTTTGGTTGATACTTTCATTTACATTAACAAGTAAGGACAAAAGCAAAACAGCAGGAACCTATGTTGGAACTTTATCTGTTAATGATGTGAGTGATTTCTTTGCTGAACTGGCAAATAGTTTTCAAATACTGCAAAAAAATTTTCGTATTGTTTTATGCTATTCACAGTGTAACGGCTATAGACACAACATACTATTCTGTCTATCTGCATTACTTACATTTGCTTCTTTATTTTGTTATGTCTAGATAGTCAACAACAAAAAAAACAAGATCTGACTTACAGCATTTGCTGATTTTCCTGGTGTAAATATTCCCACTATGACCAATTTCAAGTTGCCAAGTTTACTTAATGAACATAGCAATGAGAAAGAAAGCACGGCAGTAGCATACCATTATAGAGTATTTCCATCTTATAGGAACAATAGACATAACCTTAAGTGTAAAGATACTCTATGATACAATACAGTGAAATAATTATTTTTCAGTAATTTATTCTAGAGTCTTTCCCAGTATTGGTCTCAAGGACATCAGTCTCTGGTGTGCAGACCTCATTGTCTTTTTTTGTCTCATTCTTTGCAAAAGAATCAAATTTGCCCAGAAATTTGCTCCAATATTTTGAAATTTATTCCATTTTCTATAATTTCTCAAAAATTAGAAACACTGAGTTTTATCAAAACTTTAGATTATAAAACAAAAATTGGTGAGCAAATTCAACCATACACGATAGCCAAAAATAAACAGAACACATTCTATTGCTTCTCATTCTTTTAGAAAAGGTGACAGATAGATGTTAATAGATAGATGCAGAGATATGCAGATACAGATATGATTTTAGTTTTAAGATTCAAACCCCAAAATTCTAAATATGTACAAGTAAAGAAGCTTTCATGTAATTCACAGTTGAAATAACATCTGAAAGTAAATTTTCAACCATAGCTTTTTCAAGGAAAAACCCTACAGAAAGGCTGCTAGAGCTTGAATGTTTCCGCCAAACCTCAGGTTGAAATTTAATTGCCATTGTAACACAGTCAAGAAGTGGGACCTTTAAAAGATCAACAGATTAATGCCATTATATGGCAGTGTGTTTGTTATCTTAGGAGTAGGTTTCTAAGGTAGTGTGTTTGTTATCTTATGAGTAGAAACATACTAAAAATACTCCTAAGATAAAACCATACTAAAAAAGGATAAAAATGATAGGTTTGGCCCCTCCCTCTCTTTCTTCCTGTCTCATGTGGTCACTTGCCTTTCTACCATATCATAATGAAGCAAGAAAGCCTTCAGCAGATGCCAGCACGATGCTCTTGGACATCCCAGCCTCTAGAATCATGAGCAGAATAAACATCTGTTCTTCATGAGTTACTCAGTCTGTGGTATCCTGTTACAGCAGTAGAAAACTGACTAATAATACAAATAATACCTTTGCTCAATGCAAGACTGAAACAGAAATACCTCACCTTTTAAAATAATATAATTCATAGTAATTAGTATTCACATATTTTAGTAGCACTACAATCCAAAAGCCATTAGGTTCAATCAACAGTTTTGAAATGAAAAGGGTCCATTCTGCATTAATAGCTAGGTCATTTTACAGCCAAATGAACAATACATTTCAGCATTTATTCTCTACATAATATTTACTTACTCTCTAGGAAGAAAATAAGTTACTTCAATTCTCCTCAAAGCAGTGGCTGAAAGCTTAAAATAAAAATAAACAGAAATTAAAATAACCAAGATTTCCTATCAAAATAAGTAAATAAAATACTAATAAACCTTAACAAATGAACACTCTCAAACATTGAGAGTAAAATTAATCCCACGTTTCTCAGTAAATTATTCACTGAATGTGAGGAAACTCCTACAGATTGATTTCTATTCAAGCTATTCTACGACTTTCACATCATTGGCAATAGATGTTTTCTTGGACTTGGTGGAGACATTACTCACTATAAATAAGAAAAAAAAATGTGGAGGAGGCTGACCACAGGGCCAGGAAACCAAAGACCGAGTCATTGCCCCCATCAGTCTAGTGATCTCTATTCAATTTTGCACCATGCCAGGCACTGTGCCAGGCAGCAAGAATTAAAAGGTGAATAAGATGTAATACTTGTTTATGGGGTGTTTAAAGTTGAGTATTTTGACTAATCTGAGTTTTTAAAACTGGCTAGAATACAGGATACAAGTTGATAATTACAATAGAAATACATGCGGAAGGAAGAATCAAGGATAACTTCAGAGAAGATGGCCCTAAGGGATGAGTAATCATTTTCTGATGAAAAGATGAGGGAAGACACTGCAGGCAGGAGACAAGGAGAACAAAGACACAATCCCAGGGAATTTTTGGAAAAGAGAGTGTTGGCAGTGGAGTGGACATCATAAGGACACGAAAAGTGCTTGTCTGCTTCCCCACTCTATGCTGATGCACAGCATGGTGGCTAGTCCATGGTGGGTGCTCAACAAATATTTGCTGAATGGATGAGTCCAAATTGGATGAAGCCTAAAGGGTCTAAGAGAATAAATGAAAATAATAGAGGAGACTATTGTTCTGTAAGCAGTGGGAAGACAGCAAAAGTTTTCAAACAGAGGAGTTTGTCTTCATCCATAAAATAAGCATAAGGTTTTTTCTTTTTTTCCAAAATGGTGGATTTGAGGCATGGCTAACACAACTCTCCCACATGGAAAGACAAAATTGTGTCTAAAGACTCATGCTGTGAACATTTTTTCTAAAAAGCAACACCGGAACTTAATAGGAAAACTGAAAACAACTACAGACTCTGAAGGAAGCAGGGGCTGCAGCCTGCACTGTGAGCCAGGAAGAAAACTGTTAAGTCCCCAGGGGGTGAGTGGAGAGAAACTGACTGTACACTCCCACTGGGGAACCTGGCAATCCAAGCCACAGGGAAGGCCTTAACCCTACCCAGCACTGGAGCTGAGTGACTGAGTGGTGGGGAGTACATGAGAAGGAGCAATATCAGGAGGTGCTTTGCATGCACACCCAGACTTCAGTGGAACTGGAGGGAAACCATTTCTGATCCTACACCACAGGGGACCTCATAGGAGTCTGCCAGCTAACTCAGGTGGTGGTCACAGGTTGAGAGAAGCTCCCAACTGAGATTGGCAATATAATCTCAAGTGAAGATGAAGCCCTTTGGCTAGAGCCAAGGGGTAAGTGGGAAATGTGCTGTAGCCATGAGCATAGGAGCTGGATGCCCAAGTTTACAGGTGGACCAGTAGGGATGTGGCCTGAAAGGCAGGGTTTCTGTCTCGCTGGTGAAGGCTTAAGGCCTGGGGAAGTTTTGAGTTTTGAGTGCAGACTCCCTAGAATCTAGATAACTGGTGCTAGCGGAACACTGCATGTGTGAGACCTGCCTTGCCAAGTGTGTGGGAGCTGGGTAGGGCTTACAGCTGCCTGTTGCTCCCCACTCTCTTGCAGACTCTTCTGTGCAGCAGAGACAGCTGCATTCCTCCCTGGAACATTACTTCAGCAGTCAGAAAACTGCCATCCAATCCCCACTGGAGCCACTGCTTGTGCCCAGAGGCCAAGCTTGACACAGACTTGCCTAACCCAGCCCCAACTTAGCTTTGCCCACGATGGTAGCTTAATGCAAAAGACAAAAATTTGGGGGAGATCTATGGCCCCACCCATTCTTTGAGATACCAGAGTACCTACCCTGGGTAACAAGGCAAGCGCAAATCCTACTATCATCACAGCTGCTGCTCTTTTGCAAACACCACCTCCTGGCTAGAAGCCAAGCAACACAGTCCATTACAACATCTGCAGGCATAACAGCACAGCACCCAGGTAGAGGAAAACTTCTGTATGACCTCAGCTATCACCATTTCCTGTGTCACCCTGGCTAACCAGGAGGTCCTGAGTCTGTACTCATGACTACAGACTCATTACTACTACAACTGGCATTTGAGAAAGCCAACACACTAAGGATATTTATGACCAAAGAAATCTCACAGAGTCTGGCATTCCCCTGCCACTTTCATCAGAGGCAGTGCTGGAACCCACTGCTGAAAGACTAGAGGACAGGGCACATCACTGGATTTTTTCAGCCATTCCCCAGCACCAGCCTGAAGTGTGGCAGCCCCACTGGGTGGCTAGACCCAGAGGAGCAGCAGGATTCACAGTAGTCTGGCCCTCAGAGACTCCAATAGTTAGGGGAAGGGAGAGTTTACTGCATCAAGGAAGCATCCTGTGGGACAGAAGAATCCAGATGACAGGCCTTGAGTCCAAGAACTTTATGCTTGTAAGAAGTTTATTTCAACAAAGGCACAAGTGCAGTGCTGGGCTCAATGGGAAAAGTTTGCAGCACTAACCTAACAGGAAGACAGAACTGGTGCTCATGAAGGGTCTTGCAGAATAAGACTTTTTCTCCTCTTGCCCACCACTATAGACACAGCTTGGGCTTCCCCCATGGGAGCTGGGAGTGAGTACACCTGTAGACAGCCGTTCTGGAACACTTCAGGATGATGGCATTCCCCCAGGAGAGCTCTCCAGATTCAGGCTTGCACAAGAGGTAGTGTCATAATCCCTTTCTACATGGAAAATCAGCATTCCTGCAGATGAAGAGAAGTGCCTGTCTGATCTCAATAGCTGGAACACTGTGGGCCAGGAGTGTGAACTGAGAGATAGATTGCTTTCTTGCTGGCCTGAAAGGAAAAGGGAAAGTGGCTCCTTCCCTTCTCACTGAAAAGATTTCAATGCATTTCACTGAGAGCTCCCCCAGTCTCTTCTCTCAAGGCTGGGATCCCTGCCCACATTTGAGCATTACATTTACCTACTTGTGTTAGCAACAGTTGGTTTATACCCATGGATACGTCCTGCTGCCTGAAGCCTAAACTGTTCAATCCAGTGAGTAAAATACTTGAAATAAATGAATGAATGAATGAATGAATGAATGCCACTGGGGAATTAGATAAGCTCCATGAGACCTCTGCCATTCCAACCCCACAGGAGATGATGAAGCTGCTTCCACACCAAGCACATCACTATTACAGCCAGCATTTGAGAAAGTCATTAAACAAAAACTCTCTGTAGCCAGGGAGCTCATATGAAGCCTTTACCACTGAAACCTTGAAGTCACATCCTCAAGAGGAAAAAAAGAAATAAAAGCCCCCACTATGGAATGAAAAATAAATTTAAAAATAATTAGAAGAAATAATCAACCCAAATGAGAATAAACCAGAAAAATGGGGTTCTATAACATCCCCAAAATATTACACTGGCTCTCCAGCAATGGATCCAAACCGACCAAGATGAAATCTTTGAAATAACAGAGAAAAAATTCAAAGGTTGATTATTAAGTTAGGGAGATAAAAGAGAAAGGTGAAAACCAATATAAGGAAATTAAGAAAACAATTCAGAATATGAATGAAAAATTTTCTGAAGAGATAGAGATTTTAAAGAAAAACCAGTTAGGACTTTTAGAAATGAAAGACACATTTAGGGAATTGCAAAATGCAGTGGGAAGTTTTAACAATAGACTAGACCAAGTAGGAAGAAAGAATTTCAGAGCTGGAAGACAGGGGTTTTGAAATAATGCAGTAAGGCAAAATAAAAAAGAATTTTAAAAAAATAATCAAAGACTCTAAGAAATAGGAGATTATGTAAAATAGACAATCCTTGGTGTTCCTGAAAGAGAAGAAAAAGCAAAACATTTGAAAAACTTATTTAGGGGAATTATTGAGGAAAACTGCTCTGTTCTTGCTAGAAGTTTAGACATCCAAAAACAAGCTGAAAAAAACCGTAGGAGATTCACTGTGAAAAAGACATCACCAAGGAATCTAGTCATCAGGCTATCTAAACTCAATATGAAGGAAAGAATTCTAAGACAGACAAACACAGGTAACTTATAAAAGAAAACCTATCAGACTAACAGCAAGCTTCTCAGCAGAAACCTTATCAGCCACAAGGAACTGGGTTTCTATTTGTAGCCTCCTTAAACAGAACAACTTCTCAGCCAAGAATTTTGCATCCAGCAAAACTAAATTTTATAAATGAAGGACAAATAAAGTCTATTTCAGACAAGCCAATGCTGACAGAATTTGGCATTACCAGACTAGTCCTACAATAAGTGCTAAAAGGAGTTCTAAATCTTGAAACAAAAGGTCACTATGCACCAGAATAGAATTGTTTGATAGTACAAAACTCACAGGGCCTATAAAGCAATACCACAAAGAAGAAAACAAAGTAACTAGGTAACAATCAACATGATGACTGGAATAGTACCCCCTGTCTCAATATTAATATTGAATATAAATGAACTAAACACTCCACTTAAAAGACACAGATTGGCAGACTGGATTTAAAAAATTACAAACAAGTATCTGCTGTCTTCAAGAGACACACCTAACAATTAAGGGATTCTTATAGGCAGAAGGTAAAAGATATTCCATGTAACTGGAAACAAAAAGTGAGCAAGAATAGCTACCAGATAAAACAGACTTTAAAGCAACAATAGTTTAAAAAAAGACAAAGTCATTATATAATAATAAAACAATCAATTCAAGAAAAAAAATTACAATTCTAAATATATACAGCCTAACTCTGAAACTCCCAGATTAATAAGACAATTACTACTAGACCTAAGGAAACAGATAGACAGCAACACAATAATAGTGGGGGACTTCAGTACTCCACTGACAACACTAGACAGATCATCAAGACAGAAAGTCAACAAAGAAATACTGTATTTGGGGTATGGCACGGTGGCTCACACCTGTGATCCCAGCACTTTGGGAGGCCAAGGCGGGCAGATCACAAGGTCAAGAGATTGAGACCATCCTGGCCAATGTAGTAAAACCATGTCTCTACTATAAATACAAAAATTATCTGGGCCTGGTGGTGCACACCTGTAGCCCAGCTACATGGGAGGCTGAGACAGTAGAATCACTTGAACCTGGGATGCAGAGGTTGCAGTGAGCCAATATCATACCACTGCACTCCACCCTGGCAACAGAATGAGACTCCATCTCAAAAAAAAAAAAAAAACCCAGAAATGCCAAATTTGAACTGTGCTCTAAAACAAATGTACCTAATATATATTACCATTCTTCTCATGAACACATGAAACATTCTATAAGATAGACTATAAGATAGGCACAAAACAAGTCTCAACAAATTTTTTAAAATGAAAATCATATCAAATATCTTCTCAGGCCACAGTGGAATAAAACTAGAAATTAATTACAAAGGAACCCTCAAAACTATGCAAATACATGGAAATTATACAATCTGCTCCTGAGTGATTTTGGAGTTAACAATAAAATAAAGATGGAAAGTTAAAAGTTCTTCAAAATGAATAATAGTGAGACAATTTGTCAAAAACCTCTGGGATGCAGCAAAAGCAGTGCTAAGGAAAAAGTTATGACACCAAATGCCTACATCAAAAAGTGTGAAAAATCACCGATTGAAAACCTAACATCACACCTCAAGGAACTAGAGAAACAAGTATAATCCAAAACTAAAGTTATCAAAAGAAATAACAAAGATCAGAGAAAAACTACATAAAATTAAAACTATATATAGTTTCTATATATATGTAATATGTATATATTATATATATGCTTGATGAAATAAATGAAAACTTGGTTATTTTACAAGATAAACAAAATCAATAGAACCATTAGCTAGTTTAGGTTCAACTAGAAATGAAAATGGAGACATTACAACCAACATCACAAAAATACAAAAGATCATTTGAAACTACTATAAACACTTCTATGCTCACTAATTAGAAAACCTAGAGGAAATAGACAAGTTCTTGGAAATATACAATTCTCTTAGATTGAATAAGAAAACCACAGAAATCTTGAACAGACCAATAACAAAAAGTGAAATTGAATCAGTAATTTTAAAAATTCACCACCAACAACAAAAAAGCCCAGGGCCAGATGGATTCAGAGCCAAATTCTACCAGACACTCAAACAAAAATCGGTACAATCCTATTGAAACTATTCCAAAAGATTGAGAAAGAAAAACTCCTCACTAACTCATTCTATGAAGCCAATATCACCCTGATACCAAAGCCAGGAAAGGACATCACAAAAAAAGAAAATTATAGACCAGTATCCTTGATGAATGAGATGCAAAATCCTCAAGAAAATACTCGCAAATAGCACATCAAAAAGATGATTTACCATAATCAAATGGATTTCATCCCAGGAATGCAGGGATAGTTCAACATATGCAAGTCAATAAATGTGATTCATCACATAAACAGAATTTAAAACAAAATCCATATGATCATCTTAACAGATGCAGAAAAAGCATTTAATAAAACCCAGCATCACTTTCTGATAAAATTCCTCAACAAACTAGTAATAGAAGGAATATGCCCCAAAATAACAAAAGCTATATATGACAGACCCACAGCCAACATCATGCTGAGTGAGAAAAAACTGAAAGCATTGTCCATGAGAACTGGAAAAAGACAAGGATGCCTACTTCCACCACTTTTATTTAACATAGTATTAGAAGTCCTAGCCAGAGAAATCAGGCAAGAGAAATATATAAAAGGCATCAAAATTGGAAAGGAGAAAGTCAAACTATCACTGTTTACCAATGGCATTATTTTATCTAGAAGACACTAAAAACTCTTCCAAAAGACTCTTAGACCTTATAACCAAATTTAGCAAAGTTTCAGGTTACAAAATTAATGTACACAACTTAGTAGCACTGCTATATACCAATAGCCACCAAGCTAAAATCAAATAAAGAAGTCAATCCAACCCTTTTACAACAACCACAAAAAAATATAAAATAAAATACCCAGGAATATATTTAACCAAGAAGGTGAAAGATCTCTACAGCAACTACAAAACACTGCTGAAAGAAACCATGAACAATACATACAAATGAAAATACATTCCATGCTCATGAATTAGAAAAATCAGTATCATGAAAATGGCCATACTTCCAAAGCAATCTACATATTCAATGCAATCTCTATCAAAATGCCAACATCATTTTTCAAAGAATTAGAGAAAACAATCCTAAAATTGAACCAAAAAAGAGCCTGAATAGGCAAAGTAATCCTAAGCAAAAACAAGAAATTCAGAGGCATTACATTATCTGACTTCAAATTATGCTACAAGGCAATAGTAACCCAAACAGCATAGTACTGGTATAAAAGTAGACACATAAACCAGTGAAACAAACAAAAAAAAAGAGCCCAGAAATGAATCCAAATACTTACAACCAACTGATCTTTGACAAAGTATACAAAAGGCCCCCTATTCAATAAATGGCACTGAGAAAACTGAATAGCCACATGTAAAAAAATAAAACTGGGTCCCTATCTCTCACCATATACAAAAATCAACTCAAGACAGATTTAAGCCTTCAACATTGAGACCTGAAATCATAAGAATTCTAGAAGAAAAGCTAGGGACAACTCTTCTGGGCATTGGCCTAAGCAAAGAATTTATGCCTAAAACTCCAAAAGCAAATGCAACAAAAAATAAATAAATGGGATTTAACTCAACTAAAAAGCTTCTGCAAAGCAAAAAAAAAAAAAAAATAGTAATCCTCATCAGAGTAAACAGAGAGCCCACAGAATGGGTTTGCATTCACCAAAGGACTAATATCCAGAATCTACAAAGAACTCAAACAAATCAGCAAGAAAAAATAAATTATCCTATCAAAAAGTGGGCAAATGACATGAACAGACATTTCACAAAAAATGATATACAAATGGTGAAAAATGCTCCACATCACTAATCACCAGTGAAATGGAAATTAAAATCATGAGATGCCACCTTACCCCAACCAGAATGGCTATTACTAAAAAGTCAAAAAACAGTAGATATTGGAGTGTATGTGGAGCATATGTTTATCACAGCACAATTCGCAATAACAAAGATCTGGAACCAACCTAAGTGCCTATCAACTGATGAGTGGATAAAGAAAATGTAGTATACACACCATGGAATACTACTTAGCCATAAAAAAGAATAATGTTTTTTGGAGCAACTTGGATGAAGCTAGAGGCCATTATTCTAAGTGAAGTAACTCAAAAATGGAAAACCAAATACCATATATTCTCACTTATAAGTGAGGGCTAAGCTTTGGGTACGCAAAGGCATAAAGAGCGGTATAAGGGACATTGGAGACTCAGAAGAGGGAAGGCTAGGTGCAACATGAGAGATAAAAAACTACATATTGGGTACAACGTACACTACTCAGGTGACAGGTGCACTAAAATCTCAGACTCTACCACTGTACAATATATCCATATAACCAAAAGGTACAATTTGTGCCCCAGAACTTACCTGAGGAATAAGACTAAAGATAGTCTCCACTTGACAGGACGATTTTTTCTCTTTGCCCTATCCTGTTTCTCTCACTCCCTTCTGAGAGCACTCCCTCAAGAAATCATGTGAATAGAATTTCTCACTTAAGGCTCTGGGTATTGGGAGTAACATCAAAGAAGGAAGGTTTGGGACTTCTGTCTCTGAGAGACATTATTTCTATGTGAGACATTTTTTCTCATAAAATCCTCATTAGAGCCCTTTGAGGAAAGTCTCACACTCTTCAGTTTACTAGACAAGAAAACTGAGAATCAGAGTTACCAAAGTCAATGAAGAAAAACAGGGATAAAAACCAGGTACAGAGTCAATACTCTTAGCTCTATACTTCACTTCGTGACCTACTGTGAGTTCTAGTGAAACTGTTACAATCCTATGTTTCAAACCTTTATGGAAGGTTTGCCCTCAGCAATCAGTAAAGAGGAGAGTCAGCATCCCCATTATCTCCCGCAAGGTATCAACTTCTCCTTTGGTCTGAATGTGTATTCCACAGAACTACTGGGTCTATTCATTTTACTCAATTTGAGGGGCTTAAGAAGGTATACCTGAAATCTCCACTTGAAACCTCATTTTGTACCAGAAAGCTAAGGACATATCCTCAGCAAGATAATTTCCAGTATGAACACCTTATTTTTCCTCCACCTTTTCCTAACCCCTTTTTTAATAAGGAAAAAAATGGTACTGTGTTTTCCTCAATGCATACACACAGGCTTTCAGAGTGACTATAGACCTCTCCTAGTATCCCCTATTTAATCAACTTCAGTAACTTATTCATCCTATCTCCACTGTAACACTCAGATATACCCTCAACTTCCCACCTTTGTGACCTAACAGCCCTTCACACTTCCTGCTTAAACCATTATAGTAACCTCTAAGATCAAGTTACTGCATTGCTAGCCATCATCTGGATAGTTATAATTCATTTTTTCTCCAGGCTCCACCTCACCTGAGGTCATTCTCCATTTTACAAATGCTTCAGCAATTCCAGTTACTGAATTAAGTTCCAACTCCTCACTCTGTTCCTCAAGCCCAGTCAGTGTGGTCCTTGTAAGCTCATTCCTCTCTTCTTCTCTTCAGAATTGTGTGCTCCAATGGATCTTGGTGCACAAACTCTGCTTGTTTACCCCTTTCCACACTGTTGGTCTTTCTGAGCTCTTCTTAAAACATATTCTGATGTCACTTCTTGTCTAAATTAAACCCAACTATCAGGTTCCTTCTCAGAAAAATACTTCCCTAATCCAAAGAGCTGGAGTCACTTTGAATCATGAGAAACTTCAGATTACCTGATTCCACAAAGGATATGAGTCAGCTTTCAGAGACTCAAATCAACAAAACTGTAACAGGTTTATTTTTCAAGTCAAGTTCTGAGGGAATATGCATTAGAATAGGTGGGTAACGAGAAGGGAAAAGGACCATGGAGAACAAAAGCACACGTAAGCTGGCTCTAAGACGCTGCTGTATTTCCACCAGGTTTGAATAGGAAATTTAGCTCTGAATTTCCAGACAGCCAAATCAAAAGGAAATATGGCTAAGTATATAATACCTATTGCCCATAATATATTCATTGTTCATTTTTTCTCAAGAGAAATAAAAATTTCTTATCACTCAACCTTACATGCATTATCAAACTATAAATGCCTTTAGAAAAAGGTGTCTTACACATCTTTGAATTTCCAATAGCACCTAATGCAGTGCCTTGCCACTAGCAGATGATTTTTAAATAACTATCCAATCAAATTTAACTTCTTTTATTTATTCGTTCAACAAATGTATATTGCACATTTACAAAGTGCCTGGCACTGTACTAGGATTGCAACAACAGAGGCCCTTCTTCTCGCATAGCTTATATTCCTCAAACACTCCTTGGCATCAATTATCCTAGGGAATACAAAGTTGAACACTTCATAAAACATGAAATTCTATAAGCTTACCAAAATCTTTCTTTGTCTACTCCTTTGACGATTGTACATTTAGAGAGCAGAAGTTGAAAACCTACCTGGAAGCTAAGGTCATATTTTCTTTGACTCAGTGAGTGTTTTTGTTTGCCAGCTGTGATGGTTTATTTTATGTGTCAACTTGGCTGAGCTATCTGGTCAAACATTATTATGGATGTTTCTGTGAGGGTGTTTTCAAACAAGAGAAACATTGAGCAGAGTTTGAGTAAAGCAAGTTGCCCCCCAGGTGGGTAGGCTCCTTCAGAAAGACCAGTATTCCCCAGCAAGAGCGCATTCTCTTACAGTTTTCAGGCTTCATCTGCAACACTGGCTCTTCTGGGTTCTAGAGAAGACTGCCTTTAGACTCAAAGTGGAACATCAGCTTTCTGTCTCTCCAGCCTGCCAGCTCACCCTGCAGATTATAGACTTGTCAGCCTCCACAGTCATGTGAGCAAATACCTTAGAATTTAATTAATTAATTAATATCCTGTTGGTTCTGTTTTTCTGGAGAACTCTGACTAATGTACTAGCATTTAAAAATGGAAAGATTTCAGGCAAGAATTCATAGTTCTAGTCTACATCAATCAAAGTCCAACCTCAGAGAAAAGAAATAACTGAATTTTTGCCACACAAAGTACATCATGGAGAAAATGGGTTATGTAGGTGAAGGGATAATTGATAAATAAACAGAGAATTGTGAAGGAGCATAGAGATCAGCAATAAAAGAAAGTCACTGCCACATCAAAGCTGAAGAGAGAGAAGGAGGAAGATATAGGGGGTACAGGAAGGGATAAGGAGAGAACTAAGGTCACTCAGTGGAAGCTGGAGTTGTAATGGGCCTGTCTCTCAAAAGCTAGAGTCCTTGTGGAGATATTTCTGGTGCTGGGGTCATTGTTCAAGGCTGAGAGGCAGGGTTAGAAACAACCCGGTCTCTCCCTTTCTCCTCACCCCCATCTCCAAACAGTACCTCCCATTGGTTGGACCCTGACAGAAGCCAGCTGACATGGGAATCTGAAAAATGCAGCATATAGAAGTCAGCCTGCACTACTCAAAACCAAGCAGTGGGAGTGGAGGAATAGACCTAAGGGCAAACAGATTGACTTCTGAGCAGTCTTACCTGAAAAATAAGATATTACAACATGAGCCTTGCAATCTTGCTCACATCTGTGGGCTTGAGCTGAGTAGTAACTATGTCACTTAGCCAGGCCACACACTCCTTGGTTTCCCTCAATTTGAACTTGAACCTGCCCATTTTCTTCCATGAAGTTACCCGCCTACTAGAAAACACAGAATACTGAGACTGGAGAAGTGCTCTGACTAAATGTTTGTGTGTCCTCTCATATTAACATGTTGAAACCCTAATTCCCAGTGTGATAATATTTGGAGGTGGGGCCTTTGAAAGGTAATTAGGTCATAAAAGTGGAGCCTTCATGAATAGGATTAGTCCTCTTATAAAAAGAGACACAAGGCATGAACCTTCTCTCTCTTTCTTATGTGAGAATAAGCAAGAAAATGACTGTCTTCAAACTAGGAAAAGAGTCTCGTCTTAGTCCATTTAGTGTTGCTATAACAGAATACTTGAGACTGGGTTCTTTGTAGAGAAAAGAGGTTTATTTATCTCACAATCCTGCAGGCTGTACAAGAAACATGGCATCGGCACCTGCTCAACTTCCGGTGAGGGCCACATGTTACATCAAAAAGTGGCAAAGAAGGTCAAAGGAAAAGTAGACATAGGCAAGGCAGGACTGAAATCAAGAAGCATCCTGGCTTTACAACAACCCACTCTCTCAGCTGCTAATCTGTTCCTGCAAGAACTAATTCCAACTTACCAGAGCAAGAACTCACTACCAGGAAAACAACAATAAGCCATTCATGAGAGCTCCTTCCCCATGGCCCGAACACTTCCCACCAGGCCCCACCTCCCAACACTGCCACACTGAGGATCAAACTTCAATATGAGATTTGGTGGGAACAAACAAGCATGGCTTTCTGCTCCAGCCTCCTAAAATTCATGTCTTTCTCACATTCAAAGCACAATTACACAATTTTCTCCTCTAATAGTTCCAAAAGTGTTGTTCACTAGTCCCAGTGTCAACTCAAAAGTCTGAAGTCCAAAATCTCATTTGAAACTCAAGGGCAAGTTTCTTCTAGCTATGAACCTATAGAGAAATTTAAATTTTCCCCCTAAGATTCAATAATTTGAGTCTATAAAACAATCTGATACTAGACAAATTAGTAAATTTAAATTTTTCCCCTAAGGTTCAATAATTTGAGACTATAAAACAATCTGATACTAGACAGAATAGTAAATTTAAATTTTTCCCCTTAAGTTTCAATAATTTGAGTCTATAAAACAATCTGATACTAGAAAGATTAGTAGGAAAAAGGCATACATATTTTATAACATACATGTATGTGCACAAGTCACATAAAATATTAAAACTCAAAGATATATAAGAGGGTTTTTATTGCATTTTAGGTTTTGGGGTACATGTGCAGAACATGCAAGATATTTGCATAGGTACACATATGGCAGTTTGTTTTGTTGCCTTCTTGAGGTTACAGAAAGAATGGGGGCTCTAGAGCATGGAAGATAGGTTACAGTAGCAAAACAGGTTACAGAAGGAAGAAAGGAGGAAACACCTTGCTAGCAAAAAGGTCTTACTATACAGATGAAACCTCACAGGTAGCAGCCTTCAGAAAAAATAGATGGTAGCTAGTAGTAAATATTTCTGTCAGAGCTTTAAATTGTCAGACTTTCAACTCATCTTTCCCAGGTCTCAACAAGTGGGGCTTCAAAGAAAGCCTGTTTCTATCTGTTGTTTACTTCACTTCATTTCCTCCACAGATGCAAGTCTCCCTTTCAAAAGTCAGCTTTTCAGCTGTTCTTATGTTTCCAGCCCCTCTGAATAGCCAGCTTGAAATATGTCAAAAAAGTGTATTTGAGGATCAAATCTTTTGTATTCTTCAAAGTCAAAAACAAGTTATTTACTACCAGGACACAATGGTTGTACAGACATTTTTATTCCAAAAGGGAGGAATAGACCAAAAGAAAGAAATGACAGGCCTTAAGTAAGTCCAGAACCCAGTGGAAAACTCCAAAATATTATTTTACTTTATGTGCAAATGGGGTGGGATTTGGGTTCCCAGATCTTCAGGCAGCTCCACCAAGTGGCTTTGGTAGGTCCACGTCGACGCTCTCACAGGTTGGAGTCAAATGCCTATGACTTCTCCAGAATGAGGTGGCATGTTGCCAGTGGCTCTACCTTTCTGGGGTCTGAAGGGTGGCTCCACTCCCATGGCTCCACTAGGCCATGACCCAGTAGGGATTCTCCATGGTGGCTGCAGCAAGTTTCTGCTTGTGCTCCAAGGCTTCCCTATACATCCTCTGAGACTCTGATGGAAATCATCAAGCCTCTATGACTCTTGCACTCAGGGTGCCTATATACTTAATACTACATGGAATCCACCAAGGCTTACTGCTTAGAGCATCAGTCAGAGCGGTACGTGGAGCCATTTGAGCCATGGCTGAAGCTGGAGAAGCCAGGATGCTAGGAGCAGTGTCCAGAAACTGAGCAAGGTAGTGGCACCCTGGGGTTGTCTTCAAAACCATTCTGTCTTCCTAAGTCTCTGGGCCTATAATAAGAAAGGCAGCCTCAAAGATTTCTGAAATGCTTCTGGGACTTTTCTTCCATTGTCTTGACTATTAACACCTAGCTCCCTTTTAATCATGCTAATTTTTTTAGCCAAGGATCTCTTGGCTGAACCCTTAAATTCCTCTCCTGAAACTGTTCTGTCATTCTCTATCACATAGCCAGCTGCAAATTTTCCTAATTTTTGTGCTCTGCTTTACTTTTAATAATAAATTCTGTCTTTAGATCATCCTTTACTACTGTAATTCAGCATAAACTGTTACAAAATAAACACACCACTTCTTGAGGGCTTTGCTGCTTAGAAATTTCTTCTACCAGATACCCTAAGTCATCACTCTTAAGTATACCCTTTCAGAAAGCCCTAAATAGTGAACATAATGTAGCCAGGTTGTTTGCTGTGGTGTAACAAAAATGATCTTTGCTTCAGTCCCAAATGAATTCTTCTTCATTTGCATCTGAGACCTCATCAGAATGACCTTTAATGTCCATATTTCTATCAGTAGTTTGTTCATAACCACTTACCCAATCTCTAAGATGTTCTAAACTTTCCCTCATCTTTTTATTTTCTTCTGAATTCTCCAAACTGTTGTAACTTCTGCACATTGCCTAGTTCCTAAGCCACTTTCACATTTTCAGGTATCTGTACAGCAACACTTCCCTCCTCAAGACCAATTTTCCTAGTCCATTTTATGTTCCTCTAACAGAAAACCTTAGACTAGATAGTTTATAAAGAAGAAGGTTTCTTTAGGTTATGATTCTGCAGGCTGTACAAGAAACATGGTGTCAGTATCTACATTTCCGGTGAGGGTCATGTGCTAGGTCAAAATATAACATAGAAGGTTAAAGGAGAAATGAACATATGCAAAGAGAAAACAAACTCAAGCATAATCATCCAGTGGGTTCATCTTGCCCACTGCCCAGAAAAGCTAATGGACTAACAACAGGTTTTTGTGGTAAAGAAGGAGTTTAGTTAACACAAAGCTAGCCAAGTGAAAGATGAGGTTTATTACTCAAATCATCCTTCCCAAGAACTCAGGCTAAGGTTTCTATGGATAACTTTGGGGTTTAGGAATGGGTGCTGCTGATTGGTTGAGGATGAAATTATAGGGTATGGAAAATGGTTCTTGTGTACTGAGTCAGTTTCTGGAAGAAGGCCACAGGACTAATTGAGTCATCAGGCATAGGTCTGGGTGAAATCAATTGGGCATCAGAATACAAAAGTCTAAAAAAATCTCAAAAAACCAATCTTATGTTCTATGATAGTGATGTTACCTATAGGAGCAATTGGGGAAATCACAAGTCTGTGATCTCCACTTTATGACTCCTCAAAAGTAAAGGATTATCAGAAAACAAGCTAGGAAACAATAACTGTTTATCATTTAACTCTACCTATATTTTAGTCCAATTCAGGCCTGTCCCATAATCCTATTCTGTGACTTTTGTCAGTCTTACAAAGACAGTTTCAGTTTCCAAACAAAGAAAGGGTCAGTTTTAGGGAAGGACTATTATCATCCTTGCTTCTCAATTAAACTGTAAACTAAATTTTTTTCCCATGGTTAGCTTGGTCTATGCCCAGGAATGAGTGAGGAAAGCCAGCCTGTGAGGCTAGAGGCAAGATGGAGTCGGCTCTGTGCTAGACTTCTCTCACTGTCACAATCTTTACAAAGGCAGTTTCACAAGAGGTTTTATGACAACGCACTGTGTCAGGAACTAATTCAGTCTCGTGAGTACTAATCCTGTCCTACCAGAGCAAGAATTCACTACTGCAAGAACAGCACCAAGCCATTGATGACCTAAGTACCTCCCACTAGATTCTCCCTCCCAAAACCCCACCACACATTTTAACAAGCCATATCCAAAACTAGCAAGCCTCCACCAGGAGCCAAATCAGTAACACCTTGATCTTGAGCTTTCCAGCCTCTATAACTGTGTAAAATAAATGTCTGTTGTTTTTAAGTTACCCAGTCTATGGTATTTGTTATAACAGCCCCCAGACAGACTCAGATAGGGAAACTGAAAGACCATCTAGCCCCATCTAGATAGTTAGGATATTACAGAGGAGAGAGTGAAGCCCAGAGGGAGACAGATTTACCTACTTTGATAGGTGGCAGAGCCAAGCTGCTCTTTCAGGTTGGTGTTCTTTCCTCTACACATCTATCTGTGGAAAAGGGAATTTAAAATTCTCCCTCGAATAGGAGAGATAGTCCCCTGGAAAATGGCTGTATTTTAAAATGCAAAACAACAACTAGACTTTTAAATAACAAAACAGTTTATTTAAATCAGGTGAAATACCTATTTCCAAATTGGGTTTAATATTTTAAAATCTCCAAAACCTAATCTAAAGAAATTTTGCCCTTTTTTTTTTTTTTTTTACTATATCTGAACATGTTCTTTTCCCTTTAAAATGACTTTAGAAGGAGTACCTAATGATGAAGGCTAGTACAATGATGCTTTTTTACAAATTAAAATAGCTGTTTGTTGTTTTGGGTGACTATATTGTTTCCCTCAGTATCTTAATCTATTAGGTGCTCTGGCTTTTATCTAACTGAAAAGAAAATGGCGAGGGGAAATCTTTTCCTGATTACCATATGCTTTTGTGTCTTTTTCTATCTTTCGCATATTTCATCACACAATTGAAGGGAAAATAATTTCCATGGCTCGGAAATTTGAATTTTAGCAGCAAGAGTTCTGAAACTTCAGACTTACCAAGGAGGTATGAACTGGGTTTAACTGAATCTTAGTTGCTTAAGTAAGTTGAGGAGTTAATGCTTATCATGATTCTTCATCATCTGTTCCTGTTTGGATTTGTAAGCCTCTTCTCTAAATTGGTTTAACCCTTTCTCAGCACAGAGATTTGCCAGGAGAAATTTCTGGGAATTTAGCAGCAAGTGTCAGTGCTGGAAAGGTCCATCCACTCAGGTAATCTCACAGCTTCCTCTCTTCTCATATCAACTGCAAACTATTTCTTATGTAGGAAACACATGCTAGTAAATATGGTAATCCCTATCAACTTTAATTATTTTAGTTTGCTTCACTATTTCAATAATAAATATTAACAACCATTTGAGTTCACTAATTCTAGATTTCCAAAAAGTGATTCCTAGAACTTTAAAATAAAAATATTTGGTGAACAACAATATTTCATGATAGAAGAAAAGAAGGAAGAGATTCTATTTGGAGGAAGGAGACTAGTTGTAGATTTTTGTTTGTTTGTTTGTCTCCCCAGTACATCTCTTTTCCTTAGGGTGAAAAGCTTGTGTCACTTATAAAAATGAAGTTACAAATTAGCTCACTGGTTCTATTCAGTAGTTTATTAGTTTTAATCTTATTAATAATCATGCTGTTCTTTCTGAGAAGCTCATAGCAAACTGAAGATCATTTTGAAAGATAATTGGCTTTGGCTTAGTAACACAGCCATTTTTTTAGATATCTCTGGAAAAAAAGAAACCCACACACCATCAAACAATATTAGAGTGCCTCGGTCCTTATTAGCAGATTAAGACCACTTCCAAGTGTCTCCCTTCCCCAGTAAGCTTCCTGTTCCCCACCAGTCAAAAACTAGAACATATTGCTGACCAAAACACAAATGGTTTATATCCATCCCATTTTTTCTGAACAGTATCCAATTTTATTTGGAAGCAGAAATTGCCTACTCTGGAGATTAGTTGTAATTAGCCAAATCAATTCTGTTCCTCACTTTCCCAGTCTCCTTGCAACTAAACATGGCCATGTGGTATAATCCATGTCTAGAAAATATACGTGAAAGTGGCCTGATAAAGGAACATACATATTCTGCTCCTTCACCATTTTTCCTGATGGCTGAACCTATAGCAGCCATCTTGTAGTCATGAGTCAACCAACAGGAGAATGAAAACATACATGCTAAGAATAACAGTTCAGAATGATAGAAAGTAACTGGGTCCCTGATGAGAGAGTTGAGAAGGTGAGCCTATAACAGTAACTACCTACCGCTGGAATGCCAATAAACTATTGGTATAAGTTACTGCTGGCATTTCTAACTGCTACAACCTCCTTTTTCCCAGGAAAATCCTAGAACCTTTGTCTGTGACACTGTTCTTCCATTCACTCTAATAAAAAATAAAAGAACAAAAACATCTTATTGTCCATATTCTTACACCATTAAAACAAAATGCACAGGGTTAGGATTTTCATCAGTTTGACAAATTTGCTGAAGTGTTTAATTTACATCTGTGCCAGAAAAATCTTGTAGCTGCATCCAAACTGATTATTTGTAACATGAGCTGTTATTTGGATGACAGTGTATTTTATTTTCCAATTATATTTTGTTTAATAGGTAAAATATCCATTTATAAAACTACTGCTGCTATAAAATGATTCTACTATTAAAATCTAGATCCTTTAGTTTATTCATATTTAATCCATTATAGTATATAATTTGGATGGACTGGAGTCATAACAATAAGTCTCTTTTAATACCAGAAACTAACAATAACAGAAGTGATCAGAAGTTAATAAAATCTATGTAGTATGGAATGTATGCTAAGCAAAGTTAATGGGTCAAGATAATATAATTCTGATTACACAGGATACTAGTTTATAGTATCTGAAGTTTCGGCAAACAAGTTGAGTCCCAGCTGAGTTCCAACCTAACTATGCATACTTTATGTTCTTTACCATATTAAGTTCAGGTATCCAAAATAGATAAAAAATAGCTAAAATAATATACACTGTATAATTATTTCATACACTTCTAAGGTATAAAATCTTTAATTGAATCCATCACAAAGTTATTAATATATAAACTGGTCAATTCAAGTATCTAGTTTCACTACCTCTTTTCATTATCAGTTGCTAGACTGAAATGTTTCCCACATAAAGTGTTTCTTAGAATGACTTGATAAGAGCCATAAAGAAAGGTTATGTAACCTCCTAGGCAGTGCACGACTTCAGAGGCAGAACAGAGGTCATTCTTTGCAATTAATCATTGTGCATCCATAGGCAAGTCATTTAATTTTACTGAGCTTCAGTTTCCTCCAAGGTTGAATGGAGATCATCCCTGCCTTTAAAGATTGTTGTGAGAATCATTTTATAAATAAGTACATTGTCAAACTACAGGCTGGTGAAACCCTCATTTTATAATACTAAAATTAGTTCATTCTGAATCACTTAGTGCCTGTATAAAATACCTGCAGTACGCCTCATATCCTTGTAGCCTAACATCTGATCCCAGCCCAGCTGTAATGAACAGTTCCTCACATTGTCCGCACCCCGTGCTAATGCTCCATCACTTCAAGCATGAACTACACATCTCATTTATTCTCTGACACCAGGGCTTGGGGCACTAATGGGAGCCAACTTATCACTTATGAAGGCACAAGCCAAAAATGCAGAGAAGTTAAAACCTTTTGAGCAACCATCAATCAGTGGGGGATAGAAACCTTTCATTTTCATCCCTCAACCAGGCAATTCTAAGGTACATTCTCCAGGCTCCTCCAAACATCCAGGCAGGATTGAGCACTAGTTTCCCACAGTGGTGACAAACTTGAAAACACATTCTTGTACTGCCTCTGAATCCCTCTTCCCTGGCTCTTACTTCCCTGGCTTTTCAGTCCCACTCTCTAAGATCATTCCCTCAAATAAACCTCCCTAGTCTCAGGCTTTGCTTTTGGGAGAACCCAGTTTAAGATGTTGTTACCAGAAGTAGCTCTAGAGAAAATATATGGGAATTGAGTGTTAATCATTTGCCAGTCAAACAACAAGAACCACATTGCTAGAGGTGGTGGTGGTGAGAAGCCCCAGAATTCAGGAGCATCACAGTTGCTAAGGTCCTTGACTAAGTTATAAATAGATAAGGTGTGGGTAAAAGATAAAAGTACCAAGTTATGCAGTCTGGCATTTGGAGAATAATGGGACCAATGGTAATTATAAGTATTGTTAAGTTGCCTGAGGGTTTTTTAAAACTGATTTAGAGACCTAGTAAAAAGAAAGGCATAGACTCAAGTCAACCGTCAACTCAAGGCCTTTTGTGTAATCCAGAAAGCTTTCGTGACAGCTTATGAAGAGACTCTCATTATCTTAAACCACAAGGCAGAGTGTTAAAAAAAAAAATGGTCAGATGACTCATGGAGATAGTATTTCATTGTAAGGGCATAAGAACTGCAAAGAAAACTGAATGCACAGGCTCAAAAGGTCTCTTATGGCAATTCAAATCCTAATAGAAAAAAAAGTGGCATCTTGATACCTCAGATAGAAACATCTGAGTAGACACAGATGAGAACTGTAAAGAACCAGAATGCCCTGAGACCTTTGAGGTGACAGAATCAATTCCCTTCCCTTGTAAGAGAAGAAAAGCTTCCTCTTCCTTGGAGGGAAAGTTTATAAAAATGTCATCAGATACCTGTCCTTCTCAAAATTCACCCTCTTTTCCCCTTGGCATAAACCCCTGCGGCTATGACATACTGGCAGGATTTAGGCAAATGTGGGAGATAGATCTGAAGAATGTTGGACAAGGAAGATAAAATATAAGTTTGGATACAAGCAAGTGTATTTACATAGGAGTTTTTTCTATGATTCAGGGCTTAATATCATACAAAGCCTTTGTCACTGGTCATAATATGCTGCTGGGATAGGCTTGACATGGCAATGTCCTAGAATAAATACATGGGGATGCTGGAACTGCATTGCAGTATTTGAAGAAATGGTTAAAAGGCTCATGGAAATCTTACAAAATATTTTTGAGAGCCTAAGAACCCCTCCACATGATTCTGTTCTCTGGGAAAATAGAGAGGACATTAAAGAATGAATTATTTATTTTCAGAGATGGACAGAGACAGCATAAAACTATAATCCCTGAGAGGAAGGATACAAGTGAATTGAGCCCTACAATTGATCCATCTTATTCCTAGAGACAGTTTCCAAGTTACAGCACAGGGAAGAGTACCCAAACAGAGCCCAGGAGTCTCCTTGAGTTGAAGAAACAGAAACTAAAGTTTAGGGAAACTAAGACAACTAAGATGTGTAGGACAATATACTGAAGACGTGAGAGCTTCACAGAGGGAGAGCTCTGGACTTCCTTGCGGTGACACCTCACAAGACTAGAAAAAGAAACACCAGACAGAAGTAGAATGAATAATTCCTGGAATCTATGGCAAGAGTGAAGAGATATCACCACCCCATCAGCCAAACTGAAGAGACCTTGTAATACATCAAGCACTGGGAAGCCTTGTTAGTAGAGTGTTACCTTAGGAGTGACTCTAAGTGAGCCCTGGCTGAAGCTTGTCTGGGCCTACCCTATCAGAGGTTACAAACAAACCCCTAGAGAGTTAAATTGATCCTAAGTAAATTAACTAGTGACTGAACAAAGCCTGATGCCCATTAAAGAAATACAATGCAGTTTAATACCTAACAATATGAAATTTAGAGTTCACTGACCAATCACACAAGGCATGTAAAGAAGCAGGAAACATGACCCGTAACAATGAGAAAAATCAACCAATAGAAAACACTCAGAAATGACAGAATTTAGTAATAGGGTAGTAAAACAGATGTTATAAACATGTTCCACATAATCAAAAATATAAAGGAAAACATGAACATGGTCAAAGAGATATAAAGAATTGTATTCAAGTTGCAAGACAAAGTTCTCTTTACTCTTCCAAGCCTCATGGTAACCTCAAATCTTAAAACATACAATGGATACACAAACAATAAAAAGCAAGACATTGAAACATACCACCAGAAAAAAATGACCTTCACTAAAAGGAAGTTAAGGAAGGAAGGAAAAAACGAAGGCAACAAAACAACCAGAAAGCAACAAAATGCAGGTGTAAGTCCTCATATAAAACATATCCACAGCTAGTTTCATACACAATGAGGATAAAATGAAAGCCTTTTCTCTCAGATACGGTATACAAGGTTGCCCACTTTCACCATTGCTATTCAACGTATTACTGGAAGTCTTAGCTACAGCAATCAAACAAGAGAAAGAAATAAACAGCATCCAAATTGGAAAGGAAGAAGTCAAATTATCCTTGTTTTTATATGATATAATTTTATATTTGGAAAAACCTAACAACTCCACAAAAAAAAACTATTAGAACTGTAAAGTCAGTAAAGTTGCAAGATACAAAATCAACATACAAAAAATCATAATATTTCCATATGCCACAGCAAACAATATGAAAAAGAAATCAAGAAAGTAATCCCATTTATAACAGTTACAAATAAAATTCAACACCTAGTTATCAACCAAAGAAGTGAAAGAGCTCCACAATAAAAACTACAAAACACTAATGAAAGAAATTGAAGAGGACACCAAAATGCAAAAAAAAATTATGTGTTCATAGACTGGAAGAATCAATATTGTTAAAATGTTCATACTACCCAAAGCAGAGTCAATACAATCTCTATCAAAATACCAATGACATTCTTCATAGAAGCAGAAAAAAAAAAATCCTACAATTCATATGGAACCACAAAAGACCAAGAAAAGCCAAAGCTATTCAAAGCAAAAAGAACTAAACTTGAATCATATTCCCTGACTTTAAATTATAGTACTGAACTAGAGTAACCAAAATGGCATGGTACTGGCATTAAAAACAAAAAAAGGCATATAAACAAATGAAACGGAATAGAGAAAGCAGAAACATATCTTTTTTTTTTTTTTAATTGGATTTTAGGTTTTGGGGTACATGAGCAGAGCATGCAAGACCGTTGCGTAGGTACGCACATGGCAGTGTGCTTTGCTTTGCTTCTCGCCTTCACCCACATTTGACATTTCTCCCCAGGCTATCCCTCCCCACCTCCCCCTCCCACTGGCCCTCCCCTTTTCCCCCCAATAGAGCCCAGTGTTTAGTACTCCCCTTTCTGTGTCCATGTGTTCTCATTTTTCATCACCTGCCTATGAGTGAGAATATGCGATGTTTCATTTTCTGTTCTTGTGTCAGTTTGCTGAGGATGATGTTCTCCAGATTCATCCATGTCCCTACAAACGACACAAACTCATCATTTCTGATTGCTGCATAATATTCCATGGTGTATCTGTGCCACATTTTTCCAATCCAGTCTATTATCAATGGGCATTTGGGTTGATTCCAGGTCTTTGCTATTGTAAACAGCGCTGCAATGAGCATTCGTGTACCTGTGTCCTTATAGTAGAACGATTTATAGTCCTTTGGATATATACCCAGTAATGGGATTGCTGGGTCAAATAGAATTTCTATTTCTAAGGCCTTGAGGAATTGTCTTCCACAATGGCTGAACTAATTTACACTCCCACCAACAGTGTAAAAGTGTTCCTTTTTCTCCACATCCTCTCCAGCATCTGTTGTCTCCAGATTTTTTAATGATCACCATTCTAACTGGCATGAGATGGTATCTCAGTGTGGTTTTGATTTGCATCTCTCTGATGACCAGTGACGATGAGCATTTTTTCATATGATTGTTGGCCTCATATATGTCTTCTTTCGTAAAGTGTCTGTTCATATCCTTTGCCCATTTTTGAATGGGCTTGTTTGTTTTTTTCCTGTAAATCTGTTTGAGTTCTTTGTAAATTCTGGATATCAGCCCTTTGTCAGATGGGTAAACTGCAAAAATTTTTTCCCATTCTGTTGGTTGCCGATTCACTCTAGTGACTGTTTCTTTTGCCGTGCAGAAGCTGTGGAGTTTCATTAGGTCCCATTTGTCTATTTTGGCTTTTGTTGCCAATGCTTTTGGTGTTTTGGTCATGAAGTCCTTGCCTACTCCTATGTCCTCGATAGTTTTGTCTAGATTTCCTTCTAGGGTTTTTATTGTGCCAGGTCTTATGTTTAAGTCTTTAATCCATCTGGAGTTAATTTTAGTGTAAGGTGTCAGGAAGGGGTCCAGTTTCTGCTTTCTGCACATGGCTAGCCAGTTTTCCCAACACCATTTATTAAACAGGGAATCCTTTCCCCATTGCTGGTTTTTGTCAGGTTTATCAAAGATTGTATAGTTGTAGATATATTGCGTTGCCTCCAATGTCTCTGTTTTGTTCCATTGGTCTATATCTCTGTTTTGATACCAGTACCATGCTGTTTTGATTACTGTAGCCTAGTAGTA
The DNA here is from genome assembly GCF_049354715.1 of Callithrix jacchus. Classification (NCBI taxonomy): domain Eukaryota; kingdom Metazoa; phylum Chordata; class Mammalia; order Primates; family Cebidae; genus Callithrix; species Callithrix jacchus. The sequence goes on along the minus strand of NC_133513.1, from coordinate 82,599,213 downwards.
TAGTTTGAAATCCGGTAGTGTGATGCCCCCCACTGTGTTCTTTTTGCTTAGAATTGACTTGGCTATGCGGGCTCTCTTTTGGTTCCATATGAAGTTCATGCTGGTTTTTTCCAGTTCTGTGAAGAAAGTCAATGGTGGTTTGATGGGGATAGCGTTGATTCTATAAATTACTTTGGGCAGTACAGCCATTTTCACAATATTAATTCTTCCAAACCACGAACATGGAATGTTTCTCCATCTGTTTGTGTCCTCTCTGATTTCGTTGAGCAGTGGTTTGTGGTTCTCCTTGAAGAGGTCCCTTATGTTCCTTGTGAGTTGTATTCCAAGGTATTTTATTCTTTTTGTAGCAACTGTGAATGGCAGTTCGTTCTTGATTTGGCTTTCTTTAAGTCTGTTATTGGTGTAGACGAATGCTTGTGATTTTTGCACATTGATTTTATATCCTGAGACTTTGATGAAGCTGCTTATCAGTTTCAGAAGTTTATGGGCTGAGGTGATGGGGTCTTCTAGGTATACTATCATGTCGTCTGCAAATAGAGACAATTTGGCTTTCACCTTTCCTATTTGAATTCCCTTTATTTCTTTTTCTTGCCTGATTGCTCTGGGTAGAACTTCCAGTACTATATTGAATAGGAGTGGTGAGAGAGGGCATCCTTGTCTAGTGCCGGATTTCAAAGGGAATGCTTCCAGTTTTTGCCCATTCAGTATGATATTGGCTGTTGGTTTGTCATAAATAGCTTTTATTACTTTGAGATACGTTCCATCGATACCGAGTTTATTGAGGGTTTTTAGCATAAAGGGCTGTTGACTTTTGTCAAATGCCTTCTCTGCGTCAATTGAGATAATCATGTGGTTTTTGTTTTTGGTTCTGTTTATGTGGTGAATTACGTTGATAGACTTGCGTATGTTGAACCAGCCTTGCATCCCCGGGATGAATCCTACTTGCTCATGATGAATAAGTTTTTTAACTTGCTGTTGCAATCGGCTTGCCAATATTTTATTGAAGATTTTTGCATCTATGTTCATCATGGATGTTGGCCTGAAGTTTTCTTTTCTTGTTGGGTCTCTGCCGGGTTTTGGTATCAGAATGATGTTGGTCTCATAAAATGATTTGGGAAGGCTTCCCTCTTTTTGGATTGTTTGAAATAGTTTTAGAAGGAATGGTACCAGCTCCTCCTTGTGTGTCTGGTAGAATTCTGCTGTGAATCCGTCTGGACCTGGGCTTTTTTTGAGTGGTAGGCCCTTAATTGCTGCCTCGACTTCTGCCCTTGTTATTGGTCTATTCATAGTTTCAGCTTCCTCCTGGTTTAGGCTTGGGAGGACACAGGAATCCAGGAATTTATCCATTTCTTCCAGGTTTACTAGTTTATGTGCATAGAGTTGTTTATAATATTCTCTGATGATGGTTTGAATTTCTGTGGAGTCTGTGGTGATTTTCCCTTTATCATTTTTCATTGCATCTATTTGGTTGTTCTCTCTTTTCTTTTTAATCAATCTGGCTAGTGGTCTGTCTATTTTGTTGATCTTTTCAAAAAACCAGCTCTTCGATTCATTGATTTTTTGAAGGGTTTTCCTTGTCTCAATCTCCTTCAGTTCAGCTCTGATCTTAGTTATTTCTTGTCTTCTGCTGGGTTTTGAGTTTTTTTGATCTTGCTCCTCTAGCTCTTTCAATTTTGACGATAGGGTGTCAATTTTGGATCTCCCCATTCTCCTCATATGGGCACTTATTGCTATATACTTTCCTCTAGAGACTGCTTTAAATGTGTCCCAGAGGTTCTGGCATGTTGCGTCTTCATTCTCATTGGTTTCGAAGAACTTCTTTATTTCTGACTTCATTTCATTGTTTACCCAGTCAACATTCAAGAGCCAGTTGTTCAGTTTCCATGAAACTGTGCAGTTCTGGGTTGGTTTCTGTTTTCTGAGTTCTAACTTGATTGCACTATGGTCTGAGAGGCTGTTTGTTATGATTTCAGTTGTTTTGCATTTGTTGAGCAGTGCTTTACTTCCAATTATGTGGTCAATTTTAGAGTAGGTGTGATGTGGTGCTGAGAAGAATGTGTATTCTTTGGATTTGGGGTGGAGAGTTCTGTAAATGTCTATCAGGTTTGCTTGCTCCAGGTCTGAGTTCAAGCCCTGGATATCCTTGTTGATTTTCTGTCTAGTTGATCTGTCTAATATTGACAGTGGAGTGTTAAAGTCTCCCACTATGATTGTGTGGGAGTCTAAGTCTCTTTGTAAGTCATTAAGAACTTGCCTTATGTATCTGGGTGCTCCTGCATTGGGTCCATATATGTTCAGCATCGTTAGCTCTTCTTGTTGTATCAATCCTTTTACCATTATATAATGGCCTTCTTTGTCTCTTTTGATCTTTGTTGGTTTAAAGTCTATTTTATCAGAGATGAGAATTGCAACTCCTGCTTTTTATGCTCTCCATTTGCTTGGTAAATCTTCCTCCATCCCTTTATTTTGAGCCTTTGTGTATCCTTGCATGTGACATGGGTTTCCTGGATACAGCACACTGCTGGGTTTTGGCTTTTTATCCAATTTGCCAGTCTGTGTCTTTTGATTGGTGCATTTAGTCCATTTATATTTAGGGTTAATATTGTTATGTGTGAATTTGATACTGCCATTTTGATGCTAAGTGGCTGTTTTGCCTGTTAGTTGTTGTAGATTCTTCATTATGTTGATGCTCTTTAGCATTTAGTGTGATTTTGGAATGGCTGGTACTGGTTGTTCCTTTCTATGTGTAGTGCTTCTTTTAGGAGCTCTTGTAAAGCAGGCCTGGTGGTGACAAAATCTCTGAGTACTTGCTTGTTCGCAAAGGATTTTATTTTTCCTTCACTTCTGAAGCTCAGTTTGGCTGGATATGAAATTCTGGGTTGAAAGTTCTTTTCTTTAAGAATGTTGAATATTGGCCCCGACTCTCTTCTGGCTTGTAGTGTTTCTGCCGAGAGATCTGCTGTGAGTCTGATGGGCTTCCCTTGTGGGTGACCCGACCTTTCTCTCTGGCTGCCTTTAGTATTTTCTCCTTTATTTCAACCTTGTTGAATCTGACGATTATGTGCCTTGGGGTTGCTCTTCTTGCAGAATATCTTTGTAGTGTTCTCTGTATTTCCTGTATTTGAGTGTTGGCCTGTCTTGCTAGGTGGGGGAAATTTTCCTGGATGATGTCCTGAAGAGTATTTTCCAGCTTGGATTCATTCTCTTCGTCCTCTTCTGGTACACCTCTTTTCACATAGTCCCACATTTCTTGGAGACTTTGTTCATTCCTTTTTGGGCTTTTTTCTCTAATCTTGGTTTCTCGTTTTATTTCATTGAGTTGGTCTTCGACTTCAGATATTCTTTCTTCTGCTTGGTCAATTCGGCTATTGAAACTTGTGCATGCTTCGCGAAGTTCTCTTATTATGTTTTTCAGCTCCTTTAATTCATTCATATTCCCCTCTAAGTTATCCATTCTTGTTATCATTTCCTCATATCTTTTTTCAAGTTCCTTCGTTTCTTTGCATTGATTTAATACAGTTCTTTTAGCTCAAAAGTTTCTCACTATCCACCTTCTGAAGTCTAATTCCGTCATTTCGTCACAGTCATTCTCTGTCCAGCTTTGTTCCCTTGCTGGTGAGGAGTTTTGGTCCTTTCTAGGAGGCGAGGTGTTCTGGTTTCGGGTGTTTTCCTCCTTTTTGCGCTGGTTTCTTCCCATCTTTGTGGATTTATCCACTTGTCATCTGCGTAGTTGCTGACTTTTTGATTGGGTCTCTGAGTGGACACCCAGATTGTTGATGATGAAGTATTTCTGTTACTTGGTTTTCCTTCTACCAGTCTAGCCCCTTCGCTGTATGACTGCTGAGGTCCGCTCCAGGCCCTGCTTGTCTGGGGTGCACCTCTAGCAGCTGTGGCACAGTGAGGGATGCTACCAGTTTCTTTTTCTGCTATCTTTGTCCCAGAATAATGCCTGCCAAATGTCAGTCTTTTGGATATAGAGGGTTCAGGGAGCTGCTTGAAGAGACAGTCTGTACTTTATAGGAGCTCAAGTGCTGAGCTGTGAGCTCTGTTGTTCATTCAGGGCTGTTAGGCTGCTATGTTTGATTCTACTGCAACAGAGCTCATTTAAAAACCCCCTTTTTTCTCATATGCTGTGTGTTGGGGGGCTCAGGCTTTATTTTTGGATGTCTGTTGAGGTGTCCTGCCCAGCTAGGAGGCAGACTAGCCACTGTTTGCCTGCCGATGCTCCACCCTGCTGTTGTGAGGCTCGCCCTGTTAGGGCAGGCTCTGCTGTTCTGCTGTGGTCTCCACCACACCCTGAGGCAGAGTCTCTCTGTTGTAGCGGGTTGCCTCAGCAATGGCAGGCTGCGTCAGCAGTGGGCGTGTATCTCAGTAGGGACGGGTTGCCTCGGTAATGGTGGACGCCCCTCCCCCACAGAGCGTCTCAGACCGACTGCATGGGGATCGCCTGAAATCGCGGTCTTGTTCGTCCCACTGGGCTAGCCCAAACGCTCTATCCCTGCAATCCCCTGGGTGGGCCCACTGTCCAAGTCTCGCTCAGTCTCAAGTCCAGCCCTCTCAAGTCTCAGGTTGCTGGCTCAACAGGGCACCCGGACAAGCGCGCCCTGTGGGGAGCGATGGGCAGGGCCGGCTTCGCCAGGCAGAGGCACTGCCAGGCATCCAGCGTCTCCCCTATACTTGGGAATCTCCCCGTTCCGTGGGCAACAAAGATCAGTCTGGAAATGCAGCTCCAACTCACCTCTCCGCGGACTCAAAGAGAGCTCCAATCCTGGGTTGTTCTCACAGCACCATCTTGAGTCCTCCCCCAGAAACATATCTTTACCTCTACAATGAACTCATTTTTGACAAAGGTGCCAGAACATACACTGGGGAGAGGACAGTCTCTTCAATAAATGATGCTGGGAAAACTAGATATTCACATGTGGAATAATGAAACTAGACTCCTATTTCTCACCATGTATTAATAAAAAAACAAATCAAACAGATTAAAGGCCTAAGTCTATGACCTCAAACTACAAAACTATTACAAGGAAACATTGAGGAAAATCTCCAGAACATTGGTTTGATTAAAAATTTCTTGAGCAATGTCACACGAACACAGACAACCAAAGCAAAAATGGACAAATGGGATCACATCCAGTTAAAAAGTTTTTGCACAGCAAAGGAAACAATTAATGAAGTGAAAAGACAACCCACTAAATGGGAGAAAATATTTCCAAACTATCCATCTGAAAAGGAATTAAGAACCAGAATATATAAGGAGCTCAAATAACTCTATAGGAAAAAAATCTAATAATCCAATAAAAAATATGGGCAAAAGATCTGAATAGACATTTCTCAGAAAATGACATGCAAATGGCATACAGGTACATAAAAAGGTGCTCAACATCACTGATCATCAGAGAATCGCAAATCAAAACTACAATGAGATATTATCTCACTCCAGTTAAAGTGGCTTTTATTCAAAAGACAGGCAATAACAAATGCTTGCAAGAATGTGGAGAAAAGAGAACTCTTGTACACTCTCGGTGGAAATGTAAACTAGTACAACCACAAGAATAGTCTGGAGATTCCTCAGAAAACTAAAATACCTAGCAGTAACCCTACTGCTAGGCATTTACCTAAGAGAAATCAGTATATAGAAGAAATATCTGCACCTCCATGTTTATTGCAGCTCTACTGACAATAAGAAAGATTTGAAAGCAACCTAAATATTCATCAGCATATAAACAGATAAAGTAAATGTGGTACTTATCCACAATGAAGTATTATTCCGCCATGAAAAATATGAGATCCTATCATTTGCAACAACATAAATGAAACTGGAGGTCATTATGTTGAGTGAAATAAGCCAGGCACAGAAAGACAAATTTCACATGTTCTCACTTATTTGTGGTAGCTAAAGTTTAAAACAATTAAACTCATAGAGATAGAGAGCAGCGTGATTACCAGAGGCTGGTAGTCAGGTGGGGAGTAGTAGAGTAGTCAGATGGGGAGTGGTAAGTGGGGATAGTCAATGAATATACAAAAATAAAAAGAAAAAATAGAATGAATAAGTCCTAGTATTTAATAGCACAGCAGGGTGACTATAGTCAATAATAACTTAATCTTGTATTTTAGAATAATTAAAAGTATGTAATTGGATTGTTCATAATGCAAGAGATGAATGCTTGGGATGATAGATGATCCATTTACCCTGATGTGATCATTTCACATTACATGCCTGTATCAGTATGTCCCAAGTACCCCATAGGTATATATATACTACTATGTACCCACCAAAATTAAAAATAAAAAACAAAGAAATTAAAACCCACTCAAAGAAGTACTGGTCAGAAGGGCTTCCTCCTTAGCATAGGAAGCACAGCAGGCAGGCAGCAGCATCCCCCTAGGATCTAGCAGCAAAGAACGTAAGATTTGGAGTTCAGTGTGAGTTTGTCACCACCATTTATGAGTCTGTGACTTTGGACAAATTGACTTCCCCTAAGCCTTAGTTTTCTCATCTACTGAAAGGGGAGAGTAAGTGTTTCAAAAGCACCTTAATTCATTGAGTTCTCTTGAAGATTACATAAGCCGATGACTGGGAGCAGTTACTGTTGCTCTTGCTATAGGTGGACCCCAGGATCAGTATGACACCAGTCAACACTGAGTGCACACAATAACAATACACAGAATGACTGACTGGACTGCTGGGCTTTTTTATGTTTTTAATGAAGTCTGACATATGAAAAGGAAAGAAAATGTTAGATAAAAAATTATCAGAGTGAACATACCTAGACACACTTATAGCCACCATCTAAGTCAAGAAACAGGACATGGCCAGCACCTAGAAAGTCCCCTCAGCCCCTCCCAGTTATATTTTCTCCCTCTCCCTAGAAGTTAATGTCCTAAATTCTAATACCATAGATTAGTTTTCCTACTTTTCAACTTTGTGTAAATGAAATCGTAGTGACTATTCTTTATGTGCCTGGATTCTTTCACTCAACACTGTAGCTGAGAGATTTGAGAGATTCTCCATGATGTTGTATGAGGTGGTAGTTTGTTTACTTTGGATAATGTATTATTATATACATTTTTCTTTCTATCATGGGTGGATATTTGGGTTGTTTCCATGTTGGAGCTGTCATGAATAGTATGATGTAATGAACTTTCTCGTACATTTTTTTAGGTGGGGCCTCTATCAAGAGGATTTGGGCCTCCTTTGTAGATTTCTTAATGTCCTTATGTACATACACATTAATGTTGAGTGCTCTACATAGAGGAGGACTGCTGTCCAGCCTTAATGAATGACATTAAAAAGTTTTCCAAAATGATTGAACTACTTTGTATTTACTTGAAACTATCACCACAATTTTTATTTGTTTAATAATGCACAGAAACTAGTCTCTTAATTCAATAAATACACAGCTCTCCTAGAATAGGATTTCCCAAAGTGTGGAATATGAGTACTGCCAGAGACTCTGAAAATTAAAATAGGTGTTTTGTTTCAAATAATTTTGAAAATAATTGCATATTATATCTTTTGGTGCTGTAAAACTACAATGCTTAGTAACTGAGATGCCAATACCCTCTTTGAGGATGATGGTTTCATTTGATGGTTGAAATATTGGCACAATAGTAACCTGGAAAATGGTAACCTCTTTTATCTTTAAAAGTTTTTTGAGCTTTTCTAATATTTGAGATGCCTTTTCAGCCATTGTGGATTAACCCCTAAATCAACAAATAATTACTGGTGGCCTGCTGAGCACCCAGAATTGCAAGGTTTGCAGAATAGATAAGATATTGCTTGCTTATTGAAAATTATGTACAGTCTAGTTAGTGAATGCATATATAGTTAATACAATCACAAGTTTATCTTTTCTCAAGTTTTTTTTTGTAAGGATGGGATTTTGCTATGTTACCTAGACTGGTCTCAAAATCCTGGCCTCAAGAGATCCTCCCACCTTGGCCTCCAAAAGCTCTGGGATTACAGGAATAAGCCATGTGCCAGTCCATAAGTTTATATTCTATAAAACAGAAAGTACCTCAATGCCTAATTAAATTAAACTTTTGGTATTTCTGATCCGATTTGTAAAAATCAGATACCTGATTTTAATTTGTATTCCCCTAACTACTAGTGAGCCTGAGCTTCTTTTCATGTTTAGTGGCCCTTTTGATTTCCTCTTCTGTGAACTTATTCACATCACCCACTTTTCTTTCAATTCCTAAGTTTTATACAAACTTTATACAATCATATAAAACAATGCCGGCAAATTATTACAAGTATATACTAGGAAACAAATACAGTAAAGAAATTTTGGATACCAGTTTTTTGTTTTATATATTGTAAATCTCTTCTCTGGGTCTGTGGCTCATCTTTTAACAATGTTTATGGTGTGTTATCCTATATAGTAGTTATATAGTTAAATGTGATACAATATATTTCTCCTCTCTTTTGTGAGTATTTTTTATTTGTTTACAAAGCCTTTCCCTTTAAGAAGTCACAAATAAATATACTTTGCTATTAAAAAAAAAAACAGAGCAATGTAAACTATTTCAAATAAAGCACAGTTAGAAAAAAAAATGAAATAAATAGATCATCAGTGACTGGGACATCACAAAGCAGTATAACATATATATTAGGAGTACCATAATGGGAAATATGCAGGGAAACAAAAATATTTTGTAACACAATTTCTGAAAACCAGTGACAAAAAGAAAATCTTAAAAACCGCCAGAGCACAAGACAGGTGTACAGAAACAGATCTCACGTGAAAAATTATGAAAGCCAGAAGACTGTAGAGCAACATCTTTAAAGTGTTTAAAAGAAGGCACTGGTGAGAAGGGCTCACTTCCAGTGAGGTCAATGACAACTGTTCTTTATCAGGTTCAGCTTAGGAAATGGTGCCATGGAATCATGTTTCTTAGAGTCAATAGGAATGACAGGACTCTAAAACTGTAGAGCCCCGGTGGCAGTGCCTAAATGTAAGAGAAAATGTGAACATTATTACCACGATGAACAGCAAGGTCAGGGTGGCAGCCAGTACCTTAACCTTCAGGGTCTGTGGTAATGGCCAGTAGGTCATGATTCCTAGGGGCAAGATAGATATATAGCTTTTTATGGTGTTACCTGTCAACTGAAAAAAAATCAGAAACTAGCAAGCAGAAAGTTGATATAGCCTGTCACTAAAAAATTGAGTTACCTCACCCATTTTCCTACTGAAAGATCCAGAGCATATTCATTGAAAAAGCAGTTGAAACTCCTTGAAGAACCCTGGAATGCCAGCACAAGTATACACACTGAAATTCCCTTCAATCCTTTCCCAGTGGGTCCTGTGACCAGAGTAAATGAATATTGGGGGGGTGGGGGAGGGAAATGAGACCTTTCCAGGATTTGGGATGCAAGATCTGGGTCACACAAGGGGGCCTGAAATACAATGACCTGCTTATTAGAGTAGGCAAATATGGAAGTCAGGTGATATATGACTTTCTGATGCAATCTTCCTCACAGAGAGGATTGATCCATCCTGTGGCTATTCCTCCAATACCTCAGTGTATAATTGAAACTAGATATACCCAGTGCCTAAAAGAAACTTCACATTGGTTTCTTGTTTTATTGAATAAGAGCCGCTATTCTAGGAAGAGCCAAACAGAAGCTCCTGTAATTGCTTTCCCCAGTCAAAATAGCAAATCAAAATCAATATTATATTCTAGGAGTACCTGCAGAGATTGAAGCCATCATCAAAATTTAAATGATACAAAGGTGGTAGTCCCAATGATAGCTCCATTTAAATTCACTGTAAAGCACATTTAAAAAAAAAAAAAAAAGAATCATGGCAGTGGAACATTGTGGCACCTACAATTACAACTGCCATGAAGGATGAATTATCCTAATTGGCTCAAAACAAAAAAGACTCTGGAACTTACTATGAAGTTCTTGATCCAGCATATGTGTTTCTGTCAATCCCCATTGGTAAGGAGTTCAAAATTGCTTTGCTTTTTTGTGGAAAGGACAGCACTGTACATTCACTGTTTTGTCCCCAAGCAAGTCAACTCTTACACTGTCCTAATAGTGTTGACGGCTACTGTGAAACCTTGGTTCTTGTCTTCTGATATGGTTAGGTTTTATGTCCCAACCCAAATCTCATCTTGAATTTTAATCCCTATAATCTTCATAATCCCCAAGTATCAAGATTGAAGCCAAGTGAAGGTAATTGAATCTTGGAGGCCGTTTTCCCCATGCTGTTATCATGATAGTGAGTTCTCATGAGATCTGATGGTTTTATAAGGGGCTCTTCCCCCTTTTCTCAGCACTTCTCCTTCCTGGCTCATTGTGAAGAAGGTGCCTTGCTTCCCCGTTGCCTTCTACCATGATTGCAAGTTTCCTGAGGCCTCCCCAGCCATGTGAAATTGTGAGGCAATTAAACCTCTTTCCTTTATAAATTACACAGCCTCAGGCAGTTCTTTATAGCAGTATGAAAATGGATTGGCAGGCATGGTGGCTCACACCTGTAATTCCAGTACTTTAGGAGGCCAAGGCAGGTGGATCACCAAGACCAGCCTAAACAATATGCTGAAACCTCATCTCTACTAAAAATACAAAAACTAGCCAGGTGGGGTAGCTCACACCTGTAATCTCAGCTTCTTGGGAGGCTGAGACAGGAGAATTTCTTGAACTCAGGAGGCAGAGGTTGCAGTGAGCCAAGTCTGTGCCACTGCACTCCAGCTTGGGCAACAGAGTAAGACTCCATCTCAAAAAAAGAAAAAGAAAATGGACTAACAGATCTTATCAGTTTAAATGAATTTAAACAAGAGACACACAGCAAAGGATATGAAGCATAGAGCAATTTATTGCAAAGGAGAGAGAATATTTTGAAAGTATACTTGAGAGAGGATTCAGGCCAGGCTGCTCATAAGGATGAGACAGCAAAGACTGGCACTAAGAAGACTTCTTTATGGGAGTCTTACGTAATTATTCATAAGGGGGTGGGAAGAGGTGTCGCTAGTAAGCATGTTATGGGTGGTCCTCTGGGTGTACATGCATAGCAAGCTGTATGTTCATAGTAAACTGTACATGCTTGTTCGTATATCGCATGTCTCATTAACATCTAAAATCTCCACCCAGGGGTGTGCTTTTTACCATTATAATGAGCAAAGTTGTCTGTTTAAGGACAAGTAAAATCAAAATGCGCACGTTTTCTACCAGGGAAATTCCCTACTGGAGATAGCTTCGCTTGAATGAGCTTCACTATGAGGTTTATTGTGTTGATTGTAAGGTCACCATGGTTGTCCCAAGGATATGGTTCCAGCCTTGACTATCTATCCTACCTCAATAGAGTCAGAAAGGACCTTGATTACCTTTACTTTCTGCAGAACATCATGCTAGTCTACTATGTATATTGATAAAATAATATTAACAGGCCCCGCTAACAGCTATCTAGTGGCCAAAAGAAATGGAATACCCAGGTCAGAATTGCTGTCAAATGCCACCTTTTTCCAGTAGGGAAAAAGCCCTATGACTTTAGGCAATTTATTTAACCACATTGTGTTTCATTTTTTCTCTTTAAAATGGAGGTAACAGGACATATGCTAAAGAATTATTAAGAGAATGAAATGAGGCAATATATATAAATATACTTAGCTTTTAATGCCTGGCACATAGTAAATACTAAAAAAATCCAACTAGTTAAAGAAATGGAAGCTACTTGTATTAATTTTCGTGAAAAACTTAAAGAGACAATTCATTTATTTCCAGGTGTGTTTGTGTTTGTGTGTGTGTGTGTTCCTTGTAAAGTTTTTGTGTGTTTTTAACTCATATGTTTCATGGGTTTTACTACACTAAAACCAGAACCTTATTTAATAAAAACACTCAAAAAGATGACAAATGTGGCTCCCAACTGTAACCTTCAGGCATTGTTGAGTGTTAATCTGCAATCATTTTTATTTAAATTGAAACTTATTTAAACTAATGTAACTCCAGTCAAGTTACATCCATAGAAGAGAAACTAAAGTTTTTAAACAGTCTTTGAACCTCAAAGAAATTACTCTGCATAAGGCACTCGCTACATAAAATTAACAGACCCTCCTATAGCATGTTAAAGTAGAATAATTTTAAACCCAAATAATTCCTTCACACATATTAAATGCTTTCAGAATATTATAAATAATTAATTCTGTAGCTCAAAAATAAACTTCCACAGTTAAAAACAGATAATATTATTCTGTTCTCCAGAGCAAATATTCCAACAGCATGCTATTTCTGCAAAGACATACTTCTAATCATCAATTTCAAAGATTTGTGAAAGCAGATTGTTTACTCCTAAATCCCAGTGTAGGTGGTCAGCAAGTCACAACACGAAATATAGGTAATTTACATGCAGAAACAAGACAAAAATTCAGCCTTTTCATGAATTTGAAATGCTTGAAGAAAACTTACACTGGAGTACTTTCAGGGGTGAAAAATAAATTCAAATCAATTATTTACCTTGCAACTGCTGAGCAGGTAGAGAAAAAAAATCTCCACCTCAAATATGGTTTCAGGATATGGTGACATTTGAAAGAAAGAATGTAAAGTTAAAAAAAGTAAATATGTTTAAATGGAATAAAATAATATCATTAATACTCTGAATTAGGATGTGAAATGAACTTAAAGTTTTAATATTTTTAAATTATCACTTGCGGCACAAGCATCTAAACAGTGGTACTCAAATTTTTTTTATGTCTAAAATTTAAGGACACACTCCCTAATGTAAGGCTGGATTGAAGGTATTAAAAGTTATAAGAATATTTAGAATGACAAAGTTCCTCAAGTGATTCTGATATGCCCTTCTCCTAGGTGGCCTATTCTCACATGCTCGTTGTTCATGAGAATCACTGATCAAAATCCTGCAAAAAAAACTGTATATACTAAAATAGATTGTAGCAAGAATTGTAGATTTTTTAAATCTTGGAATCATATCTTTAAATATTCAAAGTACTAGATGGGAAACATCACACAGGCCTGGCACCTAGGTGGGAAGCCCTAGTTATTAAAACTTCTGTTTAATGAGCTGGAAAATCTGCCTACTTTCACCTTCCTAGTAAAGTACCTAAGTGTACTCATTATTCTACACAAAATAGCTTCAAATTCTTCAACATAATACAATTTTAGGAGAAAAAAATTTGGATATAGAATCAGATTCACTTAAGATTCACATTTCGATTATTAGCTCTGTGACTTAGGGTACATGACTTCAACAAACTCAATTATATAATCTGTAAAATTTCAATAATAAATATCAAATGACAAGTAATCATTTATCTTTATCATTTAAATAATGATAGTAAATAAATGCAAGACTGTGAAGAATTAAATGAGATACTATAATGAAAATGTACAGCATAAATACCTTTGACCATTCTTAATCTGCTATAATTTCTAGATTGTTCCTCCTTCCTCCTGTACAAATGCTCTGATTGAACCACTGTTATCTTATGGTACAACGGAGTTAGAAGAGGAATCACCTAGCATGTTCAACAGGTATACAATGGAGGGTCTACAGCTGGTAGAGAGTTTTGGGCTGGGACCTTTTCATTTCAGACATGGGAGTCAACAAAATTTTTCTGTAAAGCCAAATACTAAATATTTTAGGCACTGAGGGCAACATACAGTCTATATTGCATATATTTTTGTTTTTTCTTTTGTCTTTGTTTTTGAATAGCCCTGTGTCAAAGACAAAATGCACCAGACAATTAAGGTAATGATTTTATTCAAGCTATTGGAATAAGGTGAATGCTACTTCATGAAGATCTCAAAAAAAAAAGAGAGAGAGAGAAAGGGACATGGGGTAAACAAGGTAAACAAAGGAGTCATCCTCTAGTTTTACAGTAGTTTTGAAGAAGAGTGGAAACCAGTGTTATCTAGGAATATGCCAGAGTAGGCTGGTCATCTGCAATTAGCCTCAGAAAACAAAAGAGCAGAGAGATTTTTTTTTAATATTTGCTTTTGTCCAGAAGAGGGTTTCAAGTGAAGTTCATTCCACATTGTCACGTTTGAAGACTTAAAACTCATTCTTAGATTTTGGGCCAGAGAAAAACTGGCTGCTAGCCAGATTCGGCTCTCAGGAGTATACTTTACTCCACCCTTTTCCAAAGAACTGTTACATTAACAGCAGCCCATCCTATCATGCATACCTCCACCCTCAATCTGCCTTACCCGGGCACTATATATAGTCATTTGACATTTGATGAGTTTTTACCATGCCCTGTGACTAAACTAGGTGCTTTATGTGCACCATCTCATTTCACTAATCCTTCTGAGGTAGGTACTATTTCAATCCCATTTTATGGAAAACAAGCCTGGAATGTAGAAAGGTAACAAAATGTGCTCAAGACCATCTGGTGGACAAGAACAGGGTCCAACCCACGTCTTTAACTCCAAAGCCACATCCCTTAAACATGAAGTAGTTTCGTCTCTTCTAAATCTCCTTCATTGTTTGATCAGTCAATTGCCTCAACTCCTGACTTTCCCTTGCTATATAGACACGGCCCAAATATGGCTAGGTTGGGTTTCTTTTTTCTTCAGTTTAACAGATGCAAAACCTTAAAATGACTTCAATTTGAAAACATAGTTCTTTATTTCTTTAAACAAGTAAGATTTTGGTGCATGATGCATTCACTCAGTTACTAAATTCAGTGAGTAGCATGTGATGAAAGTCCCAAAATGCTCTGTAATTCTTGCCAAAACATCTTAGATTTACAGAAAATGTAAGATATTTATGAGCATTATTTGTAGGAAAGCATTGCTCTCAGCAGGTTATAAAATGTTATCAGTGTTCCTGATTCTAGTCATATGCTTCTCAGAAGGACTGAATCTATCAGAGCTGAGCTGCTATGCTTTGCACAAAACCAAGTCATAACAGCTTTAGTTCAGAAAGGAATTGGATGCAATTATCTCTAAGCTTTTTTCCAATACCTACCAAGAAAGATAGCTGCCCTGTGAGTAATACCCAAAGTATAGCTGTCCAGAGCCACCACCGGGCTAATTGGACATCACCTCTAAAAGTGTCTATATAAAATGGCATACCCAAGCGAACATGAAAAAGATTATTATGTTCTGGGGTTGTACAGAAAAGAAAACTATGTTGGGATCTATGTTTTGCCAGGAAGCTGGTATGTTATGTGTTTTGCTTAGACTCTTTGGTTGCAAGTAGCAGAAACCAACTCAAGCTAGCTAGAAAAAAAAAGAGATGAGGGGACACTGCTAAGAGATACACAAGAACATCATGGAATCCATAGTAGAAACTTAGCTGGGTCTGAGGAAAGAACTGGATGAAAGACAGGAAGGTCATTAGGGTTCTTTCCATCTCTCATTTATGTTCATCTTTGAACAACCTTCATGATTCTCTTTGTTCACTGGGCTTCTTTGCTTCCCAATCCCTGTGGTAATGTGGTAAGAAATATATCCACCATGCAGCTCCCAAGTAAACAGTCTCATTTCTAAATTCCTAAGAGATTTTTCTGTATGAATGTTCCTGACTTATGAAGGGGTTACATCCTGATAAACCTAAGTTGAAAATATCTTTAAGTCAAAAATGCATTTAATACTGCTAACCTACCAAACATTAGCCTAACCTATCTTAAACATGTTCATAACACTTACATTAGCCTACAGTGGGAAAAATAATCTAAGACAAACCCTATTTTATAATAAACTGTTGAAAAACTCATGCAACTTATCAAATACTGTATAGTTTGTCAAAATTGCTACAGTCTCACACCATAGTAAAGTCAAAAAATCTTAAGTAGAAACATCATAAGTTGGGGGCCATCCATATCAAATTAAGTTTTTATACGTCATTCAATCAACCCAGAACAAGGGACCTAGGGTCACATGGACAAAAACTGCAGTGTGGAAATATATCCTTACGAGTCATGGAAGAAATAGAGAGAAAGAGATGTTTATTAGCTTCTCAGCTGCACAAGCAATTCCAAAAGAATCTGTGTACTACTTACCTCAACAAGTATTAATTGAGAATTTCCCAGGCTCTCAAGTTGGTAGATCTACCCTGTGAAAATTATCATACCACATCTGACTGGGAAGTGAACACCCTGTGTCCTCCATGCTCTCAAAGGTGAGGAATATCAGATGAACCAAGTTGAAAACTGCCAGAAACCATGAACTAAAAATCAACATACAAACATAAATACACAAATTTATTTATTCTACAAATGCTGTCCTGACAATTCTGATGTGCCAGGATCCACACTAGGTGCCAGGTTTCAGATATTGCATAAGATGAACATGGTCGCAGTCTACACTAAGCTTAGTTCCAGCCCAGGAGGCAACTGCACAGTGGAGTTCAGAAAAGCATCTGAAAAACAGTATGTACTTGGAAGCAAGACTCAAGGGTACGCGTTCACTATTAATAGCTATTACCTCTAAGAGGTAGCATTACAGATTATTTTTACCCCTTTTCTTCTTTTTACTTAACTCTTCTCCACTTTTCCAAAATTAATGGGTAATTCTTGCATAATTATAATAAAAAAGAAAGACCCTGAATAACCAAAAACTAAAAAAAAAAAAAAATTGCTTTCTAACCTGCTGAAAGAGAAAGATCCCTTAAGCTAGTAACAAATACTTCCATTGTCAAATAAAATAAAGACATAGTAAAAGCACCCTCTTGCAAAAGTAACATGTTCAAATTCACATTTGATGCACAATCATTTTCCAAGAGCATTTTGCCTAGAATTGGCAGTGGGTTGGAGAACAGCCACCCATGGAGGGACCTTCCAATAATTCATAAAACCACTGCTGAAAGTTCTCACTTCTCTGTGGGAGATAAAAAATAAAACAATTTAATTCATAGAGATAGAGAGCAGAAGGATAGTTACCATAGGCTGAAAAGGGTAGTCAGAGTGGGCAAGGCGATAGGGGATTAGTTAATGGGTACAAGAAAATAGTTAGAAATAGTAAATAAGACGTAGTAGTTGCTAGCACAACAAGGTGAGTAAAGTTTAAAACAAAATTAATTGTACATTTTAAAGTAACTAAGAGTCTAATTGGATTGTTTGAAACACAAAGTATAAATGCCTGAGGTGATACTCTATTTACCCTGATGTGATTACTACACATTGCATGCCTGGATCAAAATACCTCATGTAACCTATAAATATATACATCTACTATGCACCCACAAAAATGTAAACTAAAAAAAAACACTGCAAGTGAAAGATCCATCTTTACCTCTTTGACTCCTAACCCCCAAGGTATTTACAGGATATTTTGCTAAAAACAGAAATGTAAATCAATGGCGACCCTAAAACAGAGTGACTTGAAGAGAGCCCTCTGGCAGCAATGTAGCTGATTGCTTGGAAAAAAGTGAGAAAACCAAATAAGAAACTGCTTCAATGGTCTAGTTCCCATGGGGATTCATCATCTCTAGAAAGATTTTTATCTTTAAAAAAAAAAAAAAAAAAGGGCTCACGCCTGTAGTCCAAAAACTTTGGAAGGCTGAAGTGGGTGGTACACCTGAGGTCAAGAGTTCAAGACTAGCCTGAACAACATGGTGAAACCCAGTCTCTATTAAAAATACAAAAATTAGCCGGGTGTGGTGGCTGACACCTGGAATCCCAGTTACTTGGGAGGCTGAGGCAGGAGAATTGTTTGAACCCAGGAGGCAGAGGTTGCAGTGAGCCAAGATAGTACCATTGCACTACAGCCTGGGTAACAGAGTGAGACTCTGTCTCAAAAAAAAAAAAACTTTTGTAGCAATAGCCTTTACCATATCCCAGAGAGGGAAGTAGGTCAGAATGGATGGTCTTTCTGTAACAACCTTACAGCCTTTGAAAGCCAAGTGGCTTCACTACCCTTCCCACAAAAGCACTTTCCCAATGAAGATGAAGAAAAGAGGACAGGAAGCCAGGTGAGAGGTCTAGGGTTGGAGTTCCTGACAGCCAGCATAGAGCAGGTAGCCACATCACTGCAATGTCATATGCATCAGAAAGAATGAAACATCATCATGCAGATGTCCAAACCAGAGACTTTTGGACACCATCTTGAATTATTTTCCTTCCCTTACTTTTCACATCACATGATTCATTGAATCCTGCCTAGTCTTCCTCCTAAACATCTCTTGAATCTATCACTTCTCTCCAATCTCATGCCCCCATCCTATTCCAAACCACCGTTCTCTTTCACCTAGATTCCAAAAGTTTCTACTCCTCTCTCCTACCTTTCCCCATCTCTAGATTTCCTCTGCCCCACACCCCTAAAAACCTTTCTCCACTCTATAGCCAGGAGTATCTTTCTAAACACACATCTGATCAGTTCACTGTTCTGCTTGAAGTCACTCAGAAGCTCCTACTGCTTTTAAATTAAAGACCAAATTCCTTCACATAGCTTAAAGAAGCCCTCTAAAATCTGATTTCAGTGGTCTCTCCCGCATCCCCTCTCTGACCTGCTCTCCCACCCTCCACCATACCAAACTACTTTCAGATCCTCAGACATGCCCTGCTGTCTCTCACTTCCAGGACTTTGTGCATACTGCTTGCACTGCCTTAAACATTTTCTTCACTTTCCTTATTCATAAGATTTTTAGTTTCTGCTTATACATCTCTTCCTCTAAAAGATTTCCCAAGCTCCCTAAACCTGAGTTAGATGTCCCCTTCTGTGTGCTCCCATGGTCCATTGCACGTCCCAGAGTATAAGCTCCATAAAAGCAGGAACCTTTTCTGTTCTAGACAGATATCAAATATATCCGGAGTATCAGTGATAGACTATGTACTGAATAGGTGATTATGGCCCAGGTTGAGCTTTATCTGTGTATCTCTCTTTCTCTCAAGCAGAAATCTTTCCAGAGTCTTCTACCACTCAGTCCCCTCCACTAAAAAAACAAACATTTCCTGATTCTCACTCTCTTCTGGGTATGGGTTTTCCTCAGCAGAAACATTAACGTAGCCACCTCAGAATGGGCCACCACAGCTAGGGGAATGACTTCTAATCTACCCTCATGCTTCTTTACTTAGTCTCCTGGTTGCTCCCCTATCCCCAAGGCTGGGTGTTTTATACAGCATCTAAGATAGTCCCTAGATTACAAACAACTCTGCTCCTGAAAACACCAAATAGCTCTGACATTGTAAACATCCCTCACACCATTAAAAGCCCCCAAAGTCTCAGGATTTAGGAGTACAATTTGTATCCTCACATAAGGTTGAAGCTAAATAAGGTCTCCAATGTCAACCAGTCCAGCTCTCACGCTTTCTAGTTAAGGAAAGTGATATAGGAAGATGTGTCTTGCCTCAGGTCATAAACCTTCAAAATAAAGAAACTGAGAGAGGCAAGGCTAGAATTCATGACTTTTTACTCTTCCAAATGCACCAGGACTTCTCCTAAAAGAAAACATATCAATATGAACTTACTGCCCAACATGCTCCCTGAAATTCAAGCCCCACATTTCCACATAGGGTACTCTCTTTCTGCTGCACGATACAGATCCCTGCTGTCCTTTGGCTCCACTTTCCTTGAGCATAGCATTGCAAGCAGGTTAATTCTGAAAACATTTTCTGATTGACAGAAATATT
Organism: Callithrix jacchus; assembly: GCF_049354715.1. Classification (NCBI taxonomy): domain Eukaryota; kingdom Metazoa; phylum Chordata; class Mammalia; order Primates; family Cebidae; genus Callithrix; species Callithrix jacchus. Next base: position 82,579,674 of record NC_133513.1, on the reverse strand, counting down.
TTGCTGAAAAGTAATACAATTAAGGTACACCCTGAAAAACCAATTTAAGATTGATACTACCAAATTAACCTTTCTGAACAAATTGACAGGTAACTTCAGGAAAATCACCAGTTAATCTGGTTTTTTAAAACTGAATTCTCAAACATAGAATTGACTGCCTCTTTCACCAAGGGCCCAAGATATCATACTGGCTTGCTGTCATAAAAATGAAACATTTTATTTCTCAAATCCTCGTCCTCGATTGGTTCATCCTTGCTCCAGTGGGTAACATTTCTACTTTCTGAGATTTTTGAGAGTTTAAATGGCTTGTATCATTTTGCTTGGGATTTTTGTTTCCTGTAGAATTGAAGGAGAAGTGAATTTCACTGACAAGTAACAGTGTAAGTATTTCTGGAACCTGCTCAAGTTTGCACATAGAACTTGACATCATCTTGATTATTTTAAAATTTTGCTGTGAACATAAATATGTAAACATTCTGCCTACACATCTAAGCAATCAATTTCCTCAAAAATTAAAGATGAAGGTTGATTTATTTGTTCATTCAAAGAATACTTTATTTAGAAATAAATATGTTCTCTGTGGCTCTGTGCTAGAAGTAATAAATAAAAGATTAATAGAACAAAGTCTGTGTCCTCAAGTAGCTTACTATCTAGAGAACAAAAAACAGTCAACTAAGCAAATACCAGATGCAGTAGGTAGGAAACAGAACAATCTCTCCATGTCTCACTATGAAGCCTTTATCACCCATTAGTCCAGAGTGGGGTGAAGGAGGTATCTATCATTCTAGTCTGAAACACTGTCACACAGTATGAAATAGCATGCCCAGTGATGCTAGTTCCAGCGTGTGAAAAAAACAAAAACAAAAACTATAACTTAGATATTTACATTTAGCCCTATTTCAACTTTTCCCTCTTGCCACTCTTAGCTCCACCTATAAAATTATCCCTCCACTGCCACTTGACATTAACAAAAAATAATAATAATAGCTAACATTTATTACTACCAGGCAGGCACTGCACTATGTTCCTGACATATGGTTGTGCATTACATCCTAATGGCAACTACTAGATAATGTCATCATTATCCTCAAGACAGTATAAGAAATGGAGAAACATAAAGGCTAAATAATTTGCACAAAGAATTTGGACTCAGGTAATCTGCTCAGTGTCCAATGTTTCCACCATCATTATTTATAGGAACTGATACACTAAATCATTTCTCTGGCTAAAAACTAGTTTATGGTGTCCCACTTCCCACCCATTTCCCCTCAAAAGGTATTTTCATTCTAAAGAACGACTTGAGTTACAAAGCTTCTGCACAGCAAAAGAAACGATCAGCAGAGTAAAAAGACAATCCACAAAGTAGAAGAAAATATTTGCAAACTAAGTATCTAAATAAGGGCTAACATCCAGAATCTAAAGGAAACTCAAACAAATCTGCTAGAAAAAAATAAATAATACCATCCAATAGTGGGCAAAGGACATGAATAGACAATTCTCAGAAAAGATATACAAATGGCCAAAAAACACCTGAAAGAATGCTCAACTCACTAATTATCAGGGAAAGAGAAATTAAAACCATAATGAGATACCACCTTCCTCCCACGAGAATGGTCATAAATTTAAAATTAAAAAATAATAGATATTGGCATGGATGTGGTGAAAAAAGAACACTTTCACACTGCTAATGTAATGTGGGAATGTAATGAGTATAACCACTACAGAAAATAGCATGGTGATTTATTAAAGAAATGAAAGTACAGAAGATGGCTGAATAGGAATAGCTCCAGAGTGCAGTTCCCAGCAAGAGTGGCACAGAGGTCCCCCCAGGTGGTCCCCAGCCGAGCAGGGTCTGGAGTGGACCTCCAGCGGTCCTGCAGCAGAGGAGCCTGACTGTTTAAGAAGGAAAACTAGCTAGAGAAATCAGGCAAGAAAAAGAAATAAAGGGTATTCAAATAGGAAAGGAGGAAGCCAAATTGTCTCTATTTGCAGACAACATGATTGTATATCTAGAAGACCCCATCATCTCAGCCCAAAATCTCCTGAAACTGATAAGCAACTTCAACAAAGTCTCAGGGTACAAAATCAATGTGCAAAAATCAAAGGCATTCCTATACACCAATAACAGACTTAAAGAGAGTCAAATCAAGAACGAACTGCCATTCACAACTGCTACAAAGAGAATAAAATAACTAGGAATACAACTAACAAGGAACGTAAAGGACCTCTTCAAGAAGAACTACAAACCACTGTTCAACGAAATAAGAGAGGACACAAACAGATGGAGAAATACTCCATGTTCATGGTTAGGAAGAATCAATAGCATGAAAATGGCCATACTGCCCAAAGTAATTTACAGATTCAACACTATCCGCATCAAGCTACCAATGACCTTCTTCACAGAACTGGTAAAAAAAAAAAACACCTTAAACTTCATATGGAACCAAAAGAGAGCCCACTTAGCCAAGTCAATTCTAAGCAAAAAGAACAAAGTGGGAAGCATCACACTACCGGATTTCAAACTATACTACAAGGCTACAGTAATCAAAACAGCATGGTACTAGTACCAAAACAGAGATATAGACCAATGGAACAGAACAGAGGCCTCGGAGACAACACAACATATCTACAACCATCCGATCTTTGACAAACCTAACAAAAACAAGCAATGGGGAAAGGATTCCCTGTTCAATAAATGGTGTTGGGAAAACTGGCTAGCCATGTGCAGAAAGCAGAAACTGGACCCCTTCCTGACACCATACACTAAAATTAACTACAGATGGATTAAAGACTTAAACATAAGACCTAACGCCATAAAAACTCTAGAAGAAAATCTAGGCAAAACCATTCAGGACATAGGAGTAGGCAAGGACTTCATGACCAAAACACCAAAAGCATTGGCAACAAAAGCCAAAATAGATAAATAGGACCTAATTAAACTCCATAGCTTCTGTATGGCAAAAGAAACAGTCATTAGAGTGAGTCAGAAACCAACAGAATGGGAAAAAACTTTTGCAGTTTACCCATCGGACAAAGGGCTGATACCCAGAATTTACAAAGAACTCAAATAGATTTACAAGAAAAAAACAAACAAGCCCATTCAAAAGTGGGTGAAGGATATGAACAGACACTTTACAAAAGAAGACATACATGAGGCCAACAAACATATGAAAAAATGCTCATCACTGGTCATTAGAGAAATGCAAATCCAAACTACATTGAGATACCATCTCATGCCAGTTAGAATGGCAATCATTAAAAAATCTGGAGACAACAGATGCTAGAGAGGATACAGAGAAATAGGAACACTTTTACATTGTTAGTGGGAGTGTAAATTAGTTCAACCATTGTGGAAGACAGTGTGGCGATTCCTCAAGCACCTAGAAATAGAAATTCCATTTGACCCAGCAATTCCACTACTGGGTATATATCCAAAGGATTATAAATCATTCTACTATAAGGACACATGCACATGAATGTTCATTGCAGCACTGTTCACAATAGCAAAGACCTGGAACCAACCCAAATGCCCATCAATGACAGACTGGACAGGGAAAATGTGGCACCATGGAATATTATGCAGCCATCAAAAACAATGAGTTCGTGTCCTTTGTAGGGACATGGATGAACCTGGACACCATCATTCTCAGCAAACTGACACAAGAACAGAAAATCAAACACCGCATGCTCTCACTTACAGGTGGGTGTTGAACAATGAGAACACATGGACACAGGGAGGGGATCATCACACACTAGGGTCTACTGGGGGAAACGGGAGGGACAGTGGGGGGTGGGGAGTTGGGGAGACATAGCATGGGGAGAAATGCCAGGTGATGGGGAGGAAGGCAGCAAATCACACTTCCATGTGTGTACCTATGCAACAATCTTGGATGTTCTTCACATGTACACCAAAACCAAAAATACAATAAAAAATAAAATAAATAAAATGGTATTTCAATTTTTCCTTAAAAAAAAAGGAAAAGTAAGAAGCAAAAGAAATAGCTTCAACATCAATAAAAAGGACATCCACTCAGAGACCCCATCCGAAAGTTACCAACTACAAAGACCACAGGTAGATAAAACCACTAAGATGGCAAGAAACCAGCACAAAAAGGAGGAAAACACCAAAAACCAGAATGCGTCTCCTCCTCTAAGGGAATCACAACTCCTCACCAGCTAGAGATCAAAGATGGATGGCGATTGAATCAATGAATTGACAGACATAATGGTTGCTAGGGTATGAGGAGGCAATGGCATACGAAAGATATAATGGACTTTGGAGACTCAGGAGGGAAAAATGGGAAGAGGATGAGGGATAAAAGATGACATATTGAGTGCAGTGTACACTGCTCCGGTGATGGGTACATGAAAATCTCAGAAATCATCACTAAAGAACTTATCCACATAACCAAAAACCACCTGTACCCCGAAACTATTGAAATTAAACAAAATGATTTGAATTTATTGTATTGGAATGTCAGGCATTGTGAAATGATAAGGGGACAGCACGCCCAGAGATGCTACTATGAGATCCTCCAGCCTATTGAAGAAAACTATAACTTAGTTGTTTATATTTAGTCCTATCTCAACTTTTTCCTCTCCCAACTCCTCACTCCTGGGAAGAGACCCTGACACTGTCCCTAAAAAGCACCAAATAGTCATTCGGCATCTACTTTTAAGACACACGGAGCTGAACAAATTAAGCTTTAGATTAATATGCAAATGACTCACATAACAATTAACAAGGAGTCAAAGTCTGTTCCTGACTCACTTTCATCCCCTCTTGAGAGCTGAGAATTAGGCTCCAAATACCCTGCCATAAGCCCAATAATCTCAGCAATTACTGTGTACACATAAGTGGCATGAGTCATCCCAGCTCATGCAAGATGAAGAGTCTGAGGTAACAATCACATTTTTAAGGCACTTTAAACTCTTTCAAGTAGGGCTCTGTTTCATTTTTTTAACCTTCACTGCACTTCTTCCCAAGTTAGAAGGATAGGTATAATAATGCCTATCCTAAAGATAAACTCAGAGCCAGCCAAGCATTACCCCGTATAACATGACTACCAAATGCCAGAGCCTTACTCTTGCTAGACACTTGCTTTTCTCCCTGTGAGCTGTTTCTCATCCTCCAAAACCCAACACAAATGCCACCTTCTCTGAGAAGACATCCCCCAGGAGGAATGAGTCACTCTCATCTTTGTGCTCTCAAAATAGTTTGTAACATGCCAAATATCTCTGTAGCCCTTGTGTATTGGTTCTGGTTAGAGGGACCTCTTTTTATACATCAAGAGTGCTTACTATAGCACAAACTGCAGTGTGCAGACCAAATCTGGCCCACTGTTCCCATACAGCCCTTGAACTAAGTATAGTCTTTATATTTTTAAAGAGTTGTGAAGAAGAGGAAGGAGAAGAAAAAAGAAAAGAAGAGCAAGGAGGAGGAGGAGGAGGAGGAGGGAAGAGAAGGAGGAGGAGGAGGAGGAAGAGGAGGAGGAGGAGGAGGAGGAGGAAGAGGAGGAGGAGGAGGAGGAGAGAAAGAAGATGAGGAGGAGGAAAAAGAAAAGGAGTATGTGATAGAGTCTGTGTGTGACCTGCAAAGCCTAACGTATTTCCTATCTGGTCCTTTACCAGGATAGCAGGGGCCCAGTCATGGATCGTCATGTAAATTTATTGCTGATCAGGCCTAAACCTACCTTTCTGGCCATCTCCTCAGTAAACCTTATGCTCCAGACATATAGAACCAATAGGATTTCCCAAATATTCCAGATTTTTTCATACCTCAATATTCTTTGCCTAGGATCAGCTTTCCCTTTTGGTTTACCTGGTTGTGTGTTTGTGTGTGTGTGTGTGTGTGTGTGTGTGTGTGTACACATTGGCCCCATTTCATTAACTTATTGTTGGTATGGCTGGTTTCATTTTGCTTTTCTTTGTTATTTGGGTGGAATTTACATGCAGAGAAATGCACTATCTTAAATGTGCAGCTCAAAAAATGTGCTAAAAAACATGCATCTTATCAAGATATAAAACTTTTCCAACATCCCAGAAAGTTCCTCATATTCCCTCCCTGTCAGTCTCATCCCCTACCCTAAGCCAAGAAACAACGAATAGTCTGTATTTCTGTCTCCAAAGATTTGTTTTGCCTGATATAGAGCTTCAAGCAAATAGAATTATACAGTATTTACTCTTTAGTGACCATTATTTTTTAACTCAGCATACTATGGGAGACTCATCCAGTTGCTCATACCAGTTCACAAGAGCTGAGCGGTAAATTTTCAGAAACTTTGAAAGCTGGTGGTTAAAAACAACTATCATCAAAAATTAAATTATATAAACTTACAATTAAATGCCATTATAAAAACAAATATAATACTCAAAAGACATTATTTCCTAAGTATTTTCCTACATTTTATTACACACTCTCTTGAAGTTACTTATAACCATTTTACTTGTACAATGCTACTGAGCACCTCTTCCCTATTCCATGTGTTACAGGTAGCTTGAAATGGGCTACAGGAAAAGTAATTAGACCCCAGAAATCAGAAAACACTAAAAATAAGGATTTTTTAAAATTTATTAACAATAAACTTAAAGCCAGTTAAACATTTATCACTAGCTATGCCTATGTGTCTCATGTCTCATTCTGACTACATATTAATTGACTATAAAGCTCTTTCATTTTTATTGCTGAATAGTACTCCATTGTATGATTATATTGCAATTTGTTTTTATTGTTTCATGAATATTTGTGCTGCTGACAGTTTTTTAGTATGAATAAAGCAACTATACACATTCATCTGTAAGCATTTCTGTTGCCTTGTGCTCCCATTTATTTTGGGAAATGCCTTGGAGAGTCAAAGGATAGGTATATGCTTAAATTTATAAGAAATTGACACATTTTTTCCAAAGAGGTTGTGCAATTTCATGGTTCCACAAGCAACACTGATGAAAGTTTCAGTTGCTTCACACTCGTAATTACATTGGTGTCATCAGTTTCTCCTTTCTGCCAATCTATTATGTGTGTAGTGATATCCCATCGGGGTCTTAATTTTTATTTCCTTGATGATTAATAATGTCGAGAACTTTTTCATGTGTTTGTGGGTCATTGTATATTTTTTACTATGAACTTTCTGGTCAAGACCTTTGCCAGTTTGGGAGTTCTTTGTTTTTTGGGTTTTTTTTTTTTTTCAATATTGAAAAGTGTAAGTTCTTTATATAGTCGCAAAAAGAAGATTTTTGTTAGATAAATTTTTTTGACTATTTTCTCCCATTAATGACATATCTATTCCTATTCTTGATGACTTTTGATAAAGAGAAGTTTTAAATTTTTCTGAAGCCCAATTTTTACCAATTTTCTTCTTTTTGAATTCTGCTATCACTTTTCTAGAAAATATTTGCCAATCCAATTCATGAAGATGTTCTCCTATGTTTACTTCTAGAAACTTAAATATTTAGTTTTTATATTTAGGCCTATGATCCACCTTGAATTAATTTTTGTGGATGATAAGAATGAGATGGGGCAAGCTTCGTTTTGTTTTTCTTGAGAGAGAGTCATTTCTTCCAGCACCATTTTCCATTTAATTCTTTTGGTAATTCAGAAATTAGCTGACTATATTAAGGTAGGTCTATTTCTGGTTCCTATCCATTGCACGAATTATTTGCCTGCCCCTACATCAATATTACACTGTCTTGATTACTGCAGGTTTTATGGTAAGCTTTGAAACAATTTTTTCTGTTGTCTTTCAAAACTTGTTTATGTTAGGTGTTTTGCATATCTACGTAATTTTAAAATCAGTTTGTTAATATCTGAAAAAAAGCCTTGATATTTTGTTTGAGATTGCACTGGATCTATTGATCAATTTGGGGAGAATGGACATCTTAAAATTACTGTGTTTTATGACTCATTAACATGCTATATCTCTTCATTTATTTAGGCCTTCTTTAAGTCTCTCTGTAATATTTTGTACTTTTTAGCAGAAGGCTCTCACATAGTTCCCTTTAAATTTATCCCATAGTACTTTTTATGCTGTCACAAATTTTTAAAGCTTATTTTCCAGTTGTTCATTGCTAGTATATAGTAATACAATTAATTGTATCATGATCTTGAACCATGTAACCTAGCTACATTTATTTACTGGTTCAATTTTTCACTTTTTTTCACTTTTGGTAGATTCCTTAAAATTTTCTTTGTAGACAATCACGCAAAATATGAACAAAGTCAGTTTTATTTTTTTCCAATCTGTATGGCTTTTGTGCCTTATTACACTGGCTAAGACCTCCAGGACAGTATGGAACAAAAAGATGATGAGAGCAGACATCCTTGCCTTGTCCCCAATCTCAAAAGAGTTCAGTTATTAATTATTAAGTATGATAGTAGCTGTAGGGTTTTCATAGATGCTTTTTACTAAATTGAGGACATTTCATTATATTCATATTTTGCGTACTAGAGATCTAAAATCTGAAATAGCAAGCAAATCTGCCACAGAGGGGTTCAGAGTTAAAGACGCTTGAGACAGATATTGCTGAACTTTCAGTACCTTGTCCAGCACCTCAAATTTGCTAAAAAGGGTATTGTTGAAACATGAATGAGTTACTGAACAAAGACAATTATTTCAAGTCTACTTCCAGAACTAAAGAACTCTGCCCAAGATGTACAACCAAGCAATAATTATCTCTTTTTGGCGGGGGGTACGTTAGGGTTCTCAAAGGAATTTCCCATGCAATGTCACCTATCAGTTCCCCATCAGGGAATCATCAAGTAATCTACCTTGGAACAATGAAAGACTTTGCTAAGTATCTCTGTTCAACTCAGAGTGTATCAAAATCCAGGAAACTCAGAGAAGATCCATAGGAGAGCAACAAAAACAGAAATTAAACAGGCTTTCCGAGGAGAGATTAAAAGAATACGAATTGTTTTAGTTAGAGGAGCAGAAGGTGACTACAAATTTTCAAACCATAAAAGAAGCCACATAAACAATGGTAGTTAGCCATGAGCCAGTTTCACTGAAAACAGAAAAAGAGAAAGCTGACAGCATGAAGAAGAAGAAATTAGCATTAAATCTAAGGAAGAACTTGAGAGAACTATGATCTATAACTAATAAGAATAATCAGACATGTAATTAACTAAGGAAGTCTGTGTTTACATGACACATACAATGTAGATGAGGTTCTTTTCTAAGTCAAGGGAGTTGTTATTTTTCAGAATGTTTTTCAGGCCACAGTCCTACATTTGTGGAAATCTCCTTGTCACATAAGGCAATATTTAGACATGAGACTTCCAACGCTGAGACTGCCATAAAATGACGTGGGAAATTTTTTAGTAAACTATAACCTGAGCATCCTTAGAAGAGACTTGCCTTATCCTGACTTCTACTTCATCATGATTAATACTATTATGGAAATGTCAGTGAGTTTCTGCCATGAAATTTATGATCACCATGTGAGTGAGCCTGTAGCTATACATTTTTATGCTCTGAGAAAGATACAGTTATCTCTATCTTCCCACAAAAACATTTTCTACTGAAAAATGCTTCTAAAATAGTTGCTACGATACAGGTTTGACTGGAGCAGTGAAAACAAGATTAATGAATTCACACTGAAGAGAAAAACATAAAATGCTAATGAGATCTAGGAAAACAGAAAATCTTCAGACTACTTTGGCACTGGGTGGGCCAACATGGGAAAGATTAGCTAACTCTTATTACATTTCATCCAGATGTTCTGGAACCCAAAAATGTTGGCCAAGATAAAATTTTTAAAAAGCTTAAAATAAAATTGAAAAAAAAGTTTTGGTGGCAAAACACCTGCTAGGGTTTATTAAATGGTGCCGAGCTGTAAGGATTTAAATGAAAAGTGTGCATAAGAAATTCTTGAAGGCATGAATGGCTAGAAGACTGCTGAGAGGCCCATCCCAAGAATTCACTGAGGAATGCCTGGACTATTATTAAAGACAGGAGCCCTTCTAGAGACTTCCAAAGACTTACACAGTAATGCAAAAATCAGAATGGCTTTATTTGGGGACCAGCGATCCTTCCATTTGGCTCAACTTCATGATGCATGTAACTGTTTGGAGCTGGAGAGATAAACCGGAAGCAGATATGAGAAGAAGCCCTGAGTCACCTATCAAAGCATGATCAGAGAAACTCCTTCATAGGGTGGGTAGTATGTCTAAGACACACAGGGCTAATCGGATACAGTACTCCGATGAAGATGTGTTTGTGTCGAGGACATCATTTATTTCTGAGTTCTTAAAGTTTCCATTTTTATTTTGTTGAAAGTATAACGGCCCGTGCTTTTGATTTGGTCTTAAGTATCTTAACTCACTGAAATTTTGTTAAAGTCATTAAAAGGTGAAAGAGAAAAAAAAACAATTTGGAAAAAGCCAACTTCGGTTGAAAGAAAATGTCTGAAAAGCACCTGTACTTTCCCTTTCCTCTGAGCTTACTGTATGTACTGCATTATCTTCAGGAAGTCGGCCAGGAAAGAAATTACATTGCCTAGGGCCATTCCATTTATTTTCCTTGCCATTGAGACTGCCCTGACACATACACCAAGTCTCTCCTTTTCTTAATAGAAGACATTAACTTTAAAAAGCAAAAGACATTTGCTTCTTAAAAAGCAAAGGAAACACTTATTTCCCAAGGAAAAAATGTGTTAATTATAGAAGATAGTTCTCTTCTCAGCTGCCAATAAAAAGGATCCTTTTTTTCAGTTAACAGCTAAATTCTACAGGTATCTGAAATGTTAGAAAAAGTAAAGCTAACCAACAGTCTAGATGAAATTGTACATACTAATATCCTTTCAACCATTCAAATCCAAACTAGGAAGACATAAGTATTTGTTCTCACATGTTTCTCTAATGTTCTTTTTGGAACTGAAATTTGATTCTTAAAATGTCTACCTTTCTAAAGTAAAAATAATAATAGGATATCAAGGCAGACCAATGGGAAACTTTAGCTTGCTCCTTCGCCTTCCTTCTCCCATCTCCTCTGCTCCTCCCCATACTTACTTTCAAATTCAGAAAACTGAACCATAGGCAATACAAATAATTTTTGGAAAAAAAAAAGAACATGGGTAATACATAATGTTATTGGAAAAATTCATTAGATATCAAACAAGAAAATAATCCATGTAAGTCCAGCTATCTGGACACAGAAACCATGAACACTGCCCTCCCTCGGGGCTCCCCTGAGCAGAATGGGGTGTAGAGTCAACTGTCAGCTTAGAATACTGCTTCACCAGGTGCATGTCTGCCCATTGACTCAAAAGCTCATGTTTATTTAAAAACATGTACTGAACTGATATAAGACATTTGACACTATGCTGCGAAGATGAAATATGAGATGTCCTGAGTTCATGGAGCTCCCATTGTAATGGAGGTAATGGAAATACACAACTAAAAAGGCCAGCACAATGTGAGAACAGTCAACAACATGCCTGGAAGTTATTTTCAAAGTGAATGTTCAGTCCCCTGAATTCAAAACAGGTAGGGGAAGTTTTCTTTAATAGCAACTTCCATCGAAACACTCTCAACATCCAAATATAGGGATTAACATTTCATCTAAATGATGAACTATTACAATGTTCAAGTATTTTAATTGCATACATATTTTTACATATCCACACACACATATGTATCATATGTTCTCCAAGAATATAAGACACTAGCCTGAGTAACATAATGAGGCCACATCTCTACAAAAAAAAAATATTTAAAAATTAGTCTGGCATAGTGGTGTGCACCTATAGTACCAGCTACTCTGAGGGTTGGAGGTGGGACGATCACTTGAGCCAAGGAGGTCAAGGCTGCCATGAGCTGTGATCATACCACTGTACTCTAGCCTGTGTAAAAAAGTGAGACCCTGTCTCAAAAACAAGATATATATATGTACCTATCTTTTTTCTAACCATATATATATATATATATAGTTAGGCTTATAATGGGATAAAAACTGCATATATATATATATATATATATATGTATTGTATGTATGCAGTTTATATATAAAATACCAATATGAGTCCAATAATAAATTTATAGCATGAACACTTACAACCAGGGAGATGACTTCCCTTCCCCAAATTTCCAGGTATAGTGAATTCACTCCTATAATTCCACCACAGACTGGAAAATCAAAAACCCTGCCCCAAGAGTTCCACAGCTTCCCACAAGTTTCACTGCTCACCACCTCCAGAGCTCCTGCTTCCTTGACACATTTATGCTACTTGCACTCAACTAGACTCAACATTAACACCTCTTCCCAGCACCCCAAAAATATCCACTTATTAAATGCCACAAATGCCTCCCCTGTGTCACCAGCTACCTCTGTCTGACTCCCTTTTTCCAGAGGACACTCAGCCCCATCTCTCCTTTCTCTCCTTCCTATACCAAAAGACAGTATGCTGTCCTATCCTAAAGCCAGAAAATGTTTCAGCTTACCTTTATCAAAAAGAAAAAAGGGGAAAAAAGGAATTTCACCCCAAAAAGGAGTTCTGATACTAGCTGTTACTTTAAAAAAAATGAATTTAAAAATTTAAAGATAAAACACCATTACACACAAAAATGCTGGTGAAGGAATTCCAGTGCTTAGGAACTGAAATTATGTGTGTGTGCTTGTGTGTGGTTTTCTATAGTTTCCCAATTTTCCACGTATTCCTTTACAAATAAAAAACACATTGGAAATGGTGGTGGTGAGAGCCCTCTCTTGTGAGGGTGAAGGGCGTGCCGCCCATCACAGTTGGCTTAGTAGGGGCCGGGAGTTGGCCCGCCGCGCCCCCTAGTGGCGCAGCCTAATGAGTGCGCCTTCTACTCCTACAGGGTCAGCGAAAGCTGCTCTTGCAAAGGTCACCTCCATCCCCACCCTTTAAAGTAAATGACCTTTTCCCGGGCCCATCCTCTGCTTGCCTCTGCTGACAGTAAACAGAGCAGAACCCGGTGTCTGAGGCCTTGGCTTGGGGGCTGGGAGGATGCACAGCCTTGAGCCTTCATGTGGAGCAGGGTCAAATAGAGTGGTTCTAACTCCGTGAACTCTCTGTACCCTCCGTGGAAATCCGGGCAGCTACCGTGTACTGCTGACCATCCTCATTATAGCTGCTTAATTACTTCCACAGAGTAGTGTGCCTGCTTGGGGCTACAAATTAAAAGATCTTGTTTCAATTTGGGACAGTAATCCTTTTTAGGATTCCCTAACACAAACACCTCGCTGTTTACTAAAATAAACAGCATAGCCTCAAGCCTCTCTGCCACTCACTTAGCAGCCAAAGGGAGCCCCCAATTACTGGGGATATCGGTTTCATGCATATACACTCACTCCAGCATTTGGGCTAGGAGAAATAATGTTTTCATCCCATGTCACACTGTTCTAAAGAATGCCTAAGACTGGGTAATTTATAAAGAAAAGAGGTTTAATTGCCTCACATGGCCAGGAGGCCTCAGGAAACTTATAACCATGTCAAAAGGTGAAGGGGAAGCAGGCACCTTCTTCACAAGGCAGCAGGACAGACAGCTCAGGGGGAACTGACTTTTTTCAACCATTTCTTGTAAGAACTCATGATCAGGACAACAGCATGGGGAAAACCATACCCACCAGGTCCCTCCCTCTACACGCAGGGATTACAATTCGAGATGAGATTTGGGTGGGGACACAGAGTCAAACCATGTCAAATAGTTCCCCTGGTGAGTCCTGCTTTGGGAAGACCACTCCCCTCTCCCCACTGTCCAGGGGGCTTTCTTCCCGTGCTCACTGTTGGCCTCCCGGGAGTGCTCTGCTCTTCTCTTAGCTTTCTTTTCCCTCACCAAAGTCTCCTAAGCCTGCTGTCTTCAATTTTACAGTTTGCATCAACGCTTCTGTCACATTTATCTCTCTCTTCCAACTTGGGATTGGAGGAAATTTACTTACCATTCCCCAAACACCCCTGACCTTTCTGGTCTTTGGGCCTGGCTTTCTCCAGACTTCACCCTGCCCTTAGAACCAGCACACTGAAAAAGCCTCTGCTTTCGTCTGGCTGCAGTACTCAAGCCATACTTCTTTAATGAAGGTTGCTTTACACAGTTCCAGGGCCATTCACTTGGTGATGTCCTGATGATGTCTTCAAGGCCATCTCACAGCTCATCTGCTCAATGGTAGCCCCACCCCAGTAGCCTTTTGCTCCCCTAAATCTCCTGCCGCTAGTAAATTCCCACAGGAATTACTGTCCATCCTCAAGAATCTGGGCCTTATTGCTATTGGTAATAATAACAGCACCATTTCTGAGAGTTTATTCTGTGCTAGCTGTGCTTATTGTCTGGATGCTTTTCATAACTTAGCTCTTTCATCCTCACAACAACCTAGGAGCAGACACAGGCAGGTGACGGGCCAGGCCTCAGTCCCACACTACAGGGTAGCTGCACTTTTCTGAAGCACCTTCCTCAGACTTCACTAGGTCTCTACGAGTGCTGAGGATCTGCTAGGCTAGACAAGGGCCTAAGACCTGCTGGGCTAGCAGTGCCTTGACACAAGAATGGGGTCGACCAGATGCCATGACACCAGAGCTGTATTTCTTGTTCCCAGGCCACTGGCCAGGCTCTGGTTCATGAAGGGTGGCCTATTGAACAAATCCTTTCCACTGCCCAGAACTGTACTTCTTTTGCAGGATGTTGTATGACTGAGCCTCCAGAATGGTGCTTGCATGCTCATTTAGGGAGGCTCAAGTTGTTTATATAGATGGGGGCCCACAGTAATATTTGCCTGGGGCCTGCATAGCCTAGGTCTGATCCTACCTCTCAGGTAAGTATTGTCATGACTGCCATTTCATAGATAAGAAATTGGAGGCATAATGAAGTTAAGAAACCTTTACCAAAGTTCCCTTGGGAACTAAGATTTGAATATAAATTTCTTTGACTCCAAAGCCCAAGTTCTTAACCATCACATGACACTGTCCTTGGTTTTTGTTTTTCCTTGGTTTTTGTTTTTGTTTTTTTTTTCTTCTGTCCCTTTTGATTTCAATGTAAATTTTATCTTTCCAATACCATGAAGGGCGTATGTGTTATGTGTTGGAATCCTCAGTTCCTCTGCCTAGCACAGAGGAACTCATTACCTGCAGGACTGGATTAAAAAGGCAGGATATTCCCTCACAATTAAAGGCCACCAGGAGAGAGTCCCTGATTTTCAGTATTCTCAGTTGCTCCAGGAAGTGAGCAGCTGTAGGGTCAGTAGAGGCCTGAGTGGAGATAGATGCTGAACTGTTCCCAGATAGTAGAAACCTCCTGACTAATAGATCTGAGATGGGTGAGAGAGATCGAGAGGAAAGAGGAAGGTTGCAGAGACTCACGTATCCTGGAAGTTCTCTGGAGCACTACCTTGACTCAAAGAATTAGGAAGAAGGCTGAACTGAGTCTAGCTCTGGCCCAGCAGCATTACCCATCCTCATCACTGAGCTGTTCCAGGCAGCACAGGCGGGCAGAACCAAACCATCTTGCCGCTACCAGTGCAGCTTTTGGCCGTAAGTCAGCAAGCTTACCATGGGGACAGAGGAAAGAATATGATGCCCTTAATGGGATCTAACTCTGAATATTTATTTTGTAATTCAGGTTTATTATTCACATCTATGTAAGTTGTTTTTATCAATCAATTTCAGTAAGTCACAACAAGTCTCGTAAGTTCTTTCAATTGACTTTTTAAACTGAGAGTGTTGTTTTTCAGTGAGTACCAGCAATGACAGGCTTTCAGTAAATGTGACAGGCTTTGGGGGTTTCTTTGGTTTTCTTTATACTTTAAGTTTTGGGATACATGTGCAGAATATATAGAACATGCAGGTTTGTTACATAGGTACACACATGCCATGGTGGTTTGCTGCACTCATCAACCTGTCATCTACATTAGGTATTTCTCCTAATACTATCCCGCTCCCAGCCCCTTCCTCCTCAACAGGCCCTGGTATGTGATGTTCCCCTCCCTGTGATGAGAGACGCTTTGTAATCCTGTGTAACCAGAGTTTCCCAGGTCTCTTCAGCCTAGATACAAAATCAAGGTCACTATAAGAAAAACAGGTAAGAGAAACAAACCCTGATTCCCTGGCTCAGTTTCCCACCCACAATAGCAGAATCTAGCCCTGCCCTGGCCCACCCTGCCTCCCAGATATTCCTGGAAGGCACCTGGAGTGCAGCAGGATTTCTCCTCCCTACTCCACTCACTTCCGTGGAGCAGGCTCCTGCCCTGCTCCATGCTGTCTGCTGCTTTGGGCCTTGGCCAGGCTGCTCTGCTCCCCAGGGATGTGGGCTTTGCATTGACCCTCTCAATGTAGCTGAGTTCCTACATATGGAAACTGCAGTGACAGAAGAGCTCCAATGTATTTTTCTTTCCAACTCCACTGCGCAAGATTCTGGCACAAGTTTGTAGGAACAGCAGGGAGGGAGTGCAAATGCAGCCCCTTCCATTTCACACTGAGCCATTTTCCTTGGACCAGTTTTGTGTTTCCCATTCTCTTCTTTCTTATCTTAAATTTCTTCCTGAGAGACTTCCAGTCATTTTAATAAATGGTGCCCAGAAAGGCACCACTCCATGCAGCAGTGCAAGCTAGAAATATGCCCTCCATGGGAAGCCCTCCTTTCTTGAACTGCTGCATATCAAAGTCCCCTTTCTCCTGCCAGTGAGGGGAAATGATCTGAGTAAGACGGAATGAGATTCTCAGGAATGGAAGTAGAGTAAGGCCCAGAGAAAGAAGAGGTCTCCCTCCCTAATTCCAAAGAAAGTCATCCACCATCTGTGTCCACCCACCACCACCCTGAGCAAAGACAAAGGCACAAAAGTTTGTGTCAAAAGGCTGTCACTCCAAACACTATACCTGTACAGTTCAGGGACCCAGTGAAACACACTGATTTCTTTAGTGTAGGTTAAACACTGCACATGACCCCAGAAAACAGAAAAGTTTGTATGAATTTTCAACTAAATCGTTTTCTGAAAGCAAGATTCTCTTTTCTAACATTAAAAACTCTGCAGGATTCACAAAATCAGATTAAATGCTCAATACCAACACAGTCCTTGAATACCCCCATAGCCTAGTGGAGTCAGGAGACAGCTTAGCACAGCTTAGGTTCTTAAGCCACCACCTTGCCTCTTTCCTAGACACACACATACATATATACAAAGGTGCACACACACAAACACTGATTTTTCTCCTATATAAAATATTTCCACCTCCAACTCCTGACTTGACATTGCATGGATCTCCCTCCCCGCAGTTCCAGCCTTCTAAGCTGTCACAGCAGGAAGGAAACTTGTTTACACAGAATCAAATCAGATAGAAATTGTCACTCCAGTGAGACTGACTCATTGACACAGCCCTCTGAATGCATTTTGGTGCCTTTGACTCTACCATAAAAGTAGAAATAAAAGGGGGTAAGAAAGCTAGAAGAAATAGATAAATGAAGCTCAAAACCGATTTGGGCTGGACTCTGGATCAGTAGAAATTTTGGTGATGCTGCTTCTGAATGTATGTTTGTCATGCAAACCATCAGATTGGCAGAGCACTGGCTCTTCATTTCATCTGACTGAGGAAAATGTACTAGTTTCCTAATTATTACCACAAACATTGTAGAGATTTATTCTTTTCAAATTCTGGAGGCCAGATGTCCAAAATTAAAGTTTCATCAGGACCACACTCCCCCCAAGAGGTTCCAGGGGAGAGTCCTTCCTTGCCTCTTTCAGCTTCTGGTGCCTCCTGGTGTTCCTTGGCTTGCGGCTGCACTATTCGACTTTCTGCCTCCACCTTCAAATGACCTTCTTCCCTCAGTCCCTTTATCTTCTCTTTTTCTGTCATAATGACAATGTCTTCTCTTTTTCTGTCACCCTAAATCCAGGATGATCTCATCTCAATATTCTGACCATAATTACATCTGCAAAGACTATTTCCAAATAAAGTCACATTCACAGGCATGTGGCATAGAGGTTAGGACTGGAATATGTCTTTCAGGACCTAAACCCTACAGAATGTATTTTCTACTAAACCCTACAGAATGTTTTCTCACCTGACCGGATCCTCCACTTTCTCTTTGAGCCAACACAAGAAAGATTACACCAAAGGCACTTAAATCCCCCAAATAATCTGAAAGAGAGGATACCTCGGTCTCTTGAGAATGACCCTGTAAAAAGCACACTGTAAACAGTGCCTGTGCTGTTTTTAAGCTTCTCTAGCAGCCTGAGGCACAGAGCACGGTGCTAGAAACAGATGGCAGCATTTCTCTTAAATTTTCTGTAGTAAACAGAGAGGACTGGGAGAGATGAAGATTAAACAGATTATAAAGACTTCTTCCCATTTACTAGCTGGTGCACCTCCACTCAAACCCTGCATAAATCACCTGAACAGACAGACCAAGGTAGAGTACCTAGCAGGTAAATATATGACAAGTGAATGCATAAATTAATAAACAAATTAATCGTTTTTATAAAGCCCTGAGATTTTCTTTTTTTCTTTCTTTTTTTTTTTTTTAAGACAAGGCCACACTCTGTTTCCCAAGCTAGAGTATAGTGGCACGATCACGGCTTGCTGTACCCTTGACTTTCCAGGCTCAAGTGATCCTCCCACCTCAACCTCCTGAGTAACTAGGACTACAGGCATATGCCACCATGCTTCACTAATTTTTTTTTGTATTTTGCAGAAATAAGGTATCACTGCCCAGGCTGGTCTCAAACTCCTGGGCACAAACTCCTGCCTTGGGTTCCCAAAGTGCTGGGATTAAAAACATGAGCCACCACACCCAGCCCTGAAATTTTCTGATACATAATTATGCCCAAAAGAAGTGACGAGGAAGATTATTCTATTTAGTTTCACTAGTATTTATTTTTTAAATGCCTACTTTGCCTCGTACCCTGATGTTGGGACTAAATTAAGAGACACAACGAATATGGGAGCTTAGTTCAATAATGATGGGAGTGATTAACTGATTAGCAACATCAGTTAATATTCATTAAGCCCTCCCATGGGCCAGGTGCTGTGCTTAATGTGTGGCCATCATCAAAAATATTATGGTTGGCCAGGTACGGTGGCTTTTGCCTGTAATCTCAGCTACTAAAAAGGCTAAAAAGCAAGAGAAGTGCTTGAGGCCAGGAGTTCAAGACCAGCCTGGGCAACATAGCAAGAGCTCATCACCACATAAAAAAAAAGAAGAAGAGCAACAAGATCTAGTAGTAGGCCTAACTATAATTTCAAAATAGCAAGAAGCATAAATATTTAGAGAAACTTGTAAGAACTGTGATGTAATGTGAATACATGTAAGATTTCTATTACTGACAAAGTAATGGGTTCTGCTTAAACTATGGGGTCTGCTGTTACATTAATAACGGAAGGAAATGCTAAATTTCATCCTGAAGTTAATGAAAATAAAGATGCAATTTTCATTCCATTTCAAGTTCACAGACTGCCTGAATTTTCTCCATGGATCCCTTGTCTGTAGTCCCTTTGATCTGAATATAAACTGAGCCAAGCTTCCCTTTTGTTGTTAGATAATGTTTTTTAAATAACCTGTTCTTTAGAAATGTCAAGAGTACTAGAGAATCACTGGCAGTAAGATCATTTTCTTGTCACCTTAAATCAAGGTCAATGTTTAAGAGGCAGCTACTGGACAGGTCTTCTCACTGTCGGTTCTGTACACTGGAGTGGTGGTTGTCCACTGATATGTGCTCAGCTATCTTATCCCCAGTGGGTCCTGGGAGACCCTAGTCCAGTGACATACCCTGCTTTGTGGTCAGGGAACTTAGGAGACATCAACTCTGCCTTTTAGAAATTTACAATGCAAATTAGCATAGTAAAGGTTCTGAGAGGTACTACAAAGCAGTTAACCCAAACATGGCCTGACCACAGAACCACCTTCTTTCTTTTTTCCGCTAAGTACTAGTTTCATTGTAGAGAATTCACCTCGGGAAACATTTGTTTGAATAGTGTTAAAAGTACCACAAAACAACTCCCCAACCGACCAAAATAAACCAGCTCCAAATTAAACTCATAGGCTTTTCCTAGAACAAATCCAGAGCAAGCTCTAGATGAAAAAGGGAAACTATGTACCAGGGTAGTTTATGTTACGCTCAGCAATGCATGCGCTCAGTTTAACAAAAACCATGCTTCTCCTATTTGCCATGAAGGAGGTCCTATGATCATGTTCTACCTACTGAGTAAATATCCTTCCTGTAATCACCACCAAACCCTAACAATCACAGTGGGTCAATATGACTTTAGTGATCTATTAATTAGTACTCTTGTTTTAAGTAACAGAACCCACTGTAGTGATCCTAAGCATAAAGGGAATTCATCAGAAGGTAAAAGGTCATCTCACAAACCCAGATAGAATGTAACCAAGTCACTTTAGGAAGTAATGACCCCAGGGATTGCACTACTGGTAAGGCTTGGCTCTCAGCCTCTCTCCCTACCTCTCCCTTCTCTTCTTCCCCTTCCCTCCTTCCTCCTTCCTTCTGCCTCCTTTTTGACCCCTTCATTTTTCATTCTCTAATTCTAGCATGCTTTTGCTCTAACATAAGTGCACATACTCTCCCCGACCTTCATTGAATTGCTTCTTCAGTGAATTCCATAGTGTTGACTGGCTTTCTCTGATTTTGCATATGGCACAAAAAAAAAAAAAAAAAAAAAAAAAAAACATCGCTACCACAAGCTCCTGAGTTACCAGTACAACCACAGAGGAGACTGAATTCTGCCTGGTCCAGCTTGGGTCAGGTGGTTCCCTGGCCTGCCAAGAGCCAACTCTATGATATAGTGAAGATCAGGTTCCACAAACAGGGAAAATGGGTATGAAAGACAGACAACCAGCATCGATGACATTTAGAAAACTACTTAAACAGACTTGCTTAGTTGATCACACAGGTTATTAATTCCATTACTGTTAATAACTTAAATTCTCCTTCAGACTGGAATATAATAAGAGATATATGTGGCAAAATGTGCTCATTCCCCCTTCTCAACTAGACACCTGGATGAAGGCATCCTAGAAACAAAATCAGCAAGATAAAAGAATTACTCAACACAATGGATAATAATTAATAATCATCCTACCCCCATACTAGGATTCCACCTTTATTGTTAATGAGCTAAGGATTCAAGGGTTACATATTTTTCTGTGTGTCTTTTTAAAATTTCTTTACAAGCATTCAATAATTATTCTCGAATTACCCTTCAATATAAGAAAGATGATACACGGTAGATCCTTATTCTCTCATAAGCATTCACATCATGATCCCAATACACCCCAGACTCGCCTCTGCCACTTTCCCACATCCATCTGTGTTCCAGCCACACAGGATGCCTTGCCCTTCCCAAGCTTTGGAACATTGTTTATCCAAAATTCAAATTGAACTGAGTGTTCTCTATTTTCACTTACTAAATCTGGCAACCCTACGCAGATTACACTCTGCCCTCAAAGCTCCCTGAGCTTGTCACACTGCTCCTTTCATGTAGGATGCCATCCACCAGTCCCCTCCCCTAGGTAAATTGAGTCTCCAAAAAGGGGAGGCTCAGAGTTTAGGGGAATGAAATGGCAATAGAGTACAGCACACATAGGTTAAGTCTTGTCTTGTAAAGCTTAAGTTTCTCTGTGTGTCAGCAGGGGGGGTGTGCACGCGCATGCATGCATGCACACATGCTGATTTCAACGTAAAATGTATTTTTTATGGTTAAGTTATGGTTAAAGTAAAATGAAAGCTACTGCCCTCTGAGCAACCTCAGGACCAGTTATAATTCTCAGTTTTAATTTGTTGTGATCTCCTGGCATTTTCTTCAAACACTTCCAATGGCTCCTCATTTCATACATGCTAGGTCTTCCATAATCTGTCCCCAACATCTTACCCCTCTCATCCCACAGCTAACTCCATTACACAAACCATCTACCTCAGATAAATGGTCTACTGCCTGACCACCCCTGCCCTGAATGTATGACACATACTCTACTTCATGGCGTTTGCCTTCTCCCACAGTCACCCCACCACCTCTTCCTCCCCAGTGGCCTCTCTGCTCTCTCTTCTACTAAGGCCCACACTTACTTAAAGCTCAAGTTATGTTTGTGTAACCTTAACCAACTCACTTCCCATCTGAGCACTGGGTCTTTGTTGACAGAAAGAGAGAACTGGAGAAGAGATCTGGAAAGATGACCAAATAAGAAAAGCTCTGGTCTGCAGCTCCCAGCAAGACCAACACAGAGTGTGGGTGATTTCTGCATTTCCAACTGCAGTACCCAGTTCATCTCACTGATACTGGTTAGACAGTGGGTGCATCCCACAGAGGGTGAGTAGAAGCAGGGTAGGGTGTCACTGTACCTGAGAAGTGCAATGGGCGGGGGACCTCCCTTCCCTAGCCAAGGGAATCCATAAGGGACTGCACCATGAGAGACTGTGCTATCCAGCCTCGATACTACACTTTGCCCACAGTTTTTGTAATCTGCAGATCAGGAGATTCCCTTGTGTGCCTATATCAGCAGGGCCCTGCGTTTCAAGCACAAAACTGGACAGCTATTTAGGGAGACACTGAGCTAGCTGCAGGAGGTGTTTGTGGGTTTTTTTGTTTGTTTTTGTTTTTTTTCATACCGCAGTGGCTCCTGGAATGCCAGCAAGACAGAACTGTTCACTCCCCTGAAAAAGGGGCTGAAGCCAGGGAGCCAAGTGGTCTTGCTCAGCAGGTCTCACCCCCATGGAGCCCAGCAAGCTAAGATCCAATGGCTTGAAATTCTCACTGCCAGCACAGCAGTCTGAAGTCAACCTGGGATGCTCAAGTTTGGTGGGTGGAGGTGTGTCTGCCATTACTGAGGCTTGTGTGGGCTGTTTCCCCCTCATGGTGTAAAAAAGCTGCCAGGAAGTTTGGACAGTGCAGAACTTACTGCAGAGCAGCAAAGTTGCTGTAGTCAGATTGCCTCTATAGATTCCTCCTCACTGGGCAGGGCATCTCTAAAAGAAAGGCAGCAGCTCCAGTCAGGGGCTTACAGATTAAACTCCCATTTTGCTGGGACAGAGCACCTGGGGTAAGGGGCAGCTGTGGGCTCAGCTTCAACAGACTTAAACATTCCTGCCTGCCAGCTCTGAAGACAGCAGGACAGCACTTGAGCTCTGCTAAGAGACAGACTGCCTCCTCAAGTGGGCTCCTGACCCCCGTGCCTCCTGACTGGGAGACACCTCCCAGCAGGGGTCAACAGACAACTCATACAGGAAAGCTCCAGTTGCATCTGGTGGGTGCCCCTCTGGGATGAAGCTTCCAGAGGAAAGGGTAGGCAGCAATCTTTGCTGTTCCGCAACCTCTGCTGGTGATATCCAGGCAAACAGGGTCTGAAGTAGACCTCCAGCAAACTCCATCAGACCTGCAGAAGACGGACCTAACTGTTGGAAGGAAAACTAAAAAACAGAAATCAATAACATCAACATCAACAAAAAGGATGCCCACACAAGAACCCCATCCAAAGGTCATCACCATCAAAGATCAAAGGTAGATAAATCCATGAAGATGAGGAAAAGCTAACGCAAAAATGCTGAAAATTCCAAAAAGCAGAAAGCCTATTCTCCTCCAAAGGATCACAACTTTCCACCAGTAAGGGCACAAAACTGGATGAAGAATGAGTTTGACAAATTGACAGAAGTAGGCTTCAGAAGGTGGGTAATAACAAACTCCTGCAAGCTCAAGGAGCATGTTCTAACCCAATGAAAGGAAGCTAAGAAGCTTAAAAAAAAGTTACAGCAACTGCTAACTAGAAAAACCAGTTTAGAGAACATATGTTACCTGATGGAGCTGAAAACACACAGCACAAGAACTTTATGAACACACACAAGTATCAATAGCCAAATCAGTAAAGTGGAAGAAAGGATATCAGAGATTGAATATCAACTTAATGAAATAAAGCATGAAGACAAGATTAGAGAAAAAAGAAGGGAAAAGAATGAACAAAGCCCCTGAGAAGTATGGGACTATGTGAAAAGACCAAATCTATGTTTGATTGGTGTACCTGAAAGTGATGGAAGAATGGAACCAAGTTGGAAAACATACTTCAAGATATTATCCAGGAGAACTTCCCCATCCTGGCAAGACAAACCAACATTCAAATTTAGGAAATACAGAGAACACCACTAAGATACTCCTCAAGAAGAGCTACACTAAGACACACAATTGTAAAGATTCACAAAGGTTGAAATGAAGGAAAAAGTGTTAAGGGCAGCCAAAGAAAAAGGTCAGGTTGCCAACAAAGGGAATCCCATCAGACTAACACTGGATCTCTCTGCAAAAACCCTACAAGCCAGAAGGGAATGGAGGGGGCCAGTATTCAACATTCTTTAAAAAAAAGAATCTTTAACCCAGAATTTCATATCCAGCCAAACTAAGCTTCACAAGTGAAGGAGAAATAAAACCCTAACAGACTAGCATATGCTGAGGGATTTTGTCACCACTGGTCCTGCCTTACAAGAGCTCCTGAAGGAAGCATTAAATATGAAAAAAAAAAACCCAGTACCAGCCACTGCAAAAACATACCAAAATATGAAGACTAACAACACTATGAAGAAATTAGATCAACTAATGTGCAAAATAACCAGCTATGATCATGATGGCAGGATCAAATTCACACATAACAATATTAACCTTAAATGTCAATGGGCTAAATCCCCCAATTATAAGACACACATGGGCAAATTGAATAAAGAGTCAAGACTCATTAGTGTGCTGTATTTAGGAGACCCATTAAACATGCAAAGACACACATAGGCTCAAAATAAAGGGATAGAGGAATATTTACCAAGAAAGTGGAAAGCAAAAAAGCAAGGGCTATGGTCCTAGACTCTGATAACACAAAGACTAGGTTTTTAAACCAACAAAGATCAAAAAGGACAAAAAAGGCATTACATAATAGTAAAGGGATCAATGCAACAAGAAGAGCTAACTATCCTAAATATATATGCACCCAATACAGGAGCACCCAAATTCAAAAAGCAAATTCTTAGAGACCTACAAAGGGACTTAGACTCCCACACAATAGTAGTGGAAGACTTTGACATTCCACTGTCAATATTAGACAGAAAATTAACAAGGATGTTCAGGACATGATCTCAGCTCTGGACCAAGCAGACCTAATAGACATCTGTAGATTTCTCCATCCCAAATCAACAGAA
The DNA here is from genome assembly GCF_049354715.1 of Callithrix jacchus. Lineage (NCBI taxonomy): Eukaryota > Metazoa > Chordata > Mammalia > Primates > Cebidae > Callithrix > Callithrix jacchus. Next base: position 82,554,559 of record NC_133513.1, on the reverse strand, counting down.
TATACATTCTTCTCAGGACCACATAGCATGTATTCTAAAATCAACCACATAATTGGAAGCAACACACTCCTCCACAAATGCAAAAGAATGGAAATCATAACAAACAGTCTCTCAGACCACAGTGCAATCAAATTAGAATTTAGGATTAAGAAACTCACTCAAAACCACACAACTACATGGAAGCTGAACAACCTGCTCCTGAATGACTACTGGGCAAATAATGAAATTAAGGTAGAAATAAATAAGTTCTTTGAAACCAAAGGCACAACATACCAGAATTTCTGAGACCCAGCTAAAGCAGTATTTAGGGAGAAATTTATAGCACTAAATGCCCAATTCAGAAAGTGGGAAAAATCTAAAATCAACACCTTAACATACAATTAAAAGAACTAGAGAAATAAGAGCAAACAAATTCAAAGGCTAGCAGAAGACAAGAAATAACTAAAATCAGAGGAGAACTGAATGAGATAGAGACATGAAACACCTTTCAGAAAATAAATGAACTCAGGAGCTGGTTTTTGAAAAGATCAACAAAATAGATAGACTGCTAGCCAGAATAATGAAGAAGAAAAGATAGAAAAAGCAAATAGACACAATGAAAAATTATAAAAGAAATATCACCACTGATCCCACAGAAATACAAACCACCATCAGAGAATACTATAAACACCTCTTTGCAAATAAACTAGAAAATCTAGAAGAAATGGATAAATTCCTGGACACATACACCCTCTCATGACTAAACCAGGAAGAAGTCAAATCCCTGAGTAGGCCAGTAACAAGTTCTGAAATTGGGGCAGTAATTAGTAGCCTACCAAGGAAAAAAAAAAAAAGCCCAGACGAGATGGATTCACAGCCAAATTCTACCAGAGGTACAAAGAGTAGCTGGTGCAATTCCTTCTGAAATTATTCCAAACAATACAAAAAGAGGGACTCGTCCCTAACCCATTTTATGAGGCCAGCATCATCCTGATACCACAACCTGGCAGAGACACAACAAAAAAAGAAAATTTCAAGCCCATGTCCCTGATGAACATCAGTGCAAAATTCCTCAATAAAATACTGGCAAACCAAATCCAGCAGCACATCAAAAAGCTTTTCCAACATGATAAAGTTGGCTTCATCCCTGGGAAGCAAGGCTGGTTTAAAATACGCAAATCAACAAATGTAATCCATCACATAAACAGAACCAATGACAAAAACCATATGATTATCTCAATAGATGCAGAGAAGGCCTTTGATAAAATTCAACAATGCTTTATGTTAACAATACTCAATAAACTATGTACTGACGGAATGTATCTCAAAATAATAATAGCTATTTATGACAAACCCATAGCCAATATCATACTGAATGGGCAAAAGCTGAAAGCAATCCCTTTGAAAACCTGTACAAGACAAGGATGCCCTCTCTCACTACTCCTGTTCAACCTACTATTGGAAGTTCTGGCCAGGGCAATCAGGCAAGAGAAAGAAATAAAGCTTATTCAAATAGGAAGAGAGGAAGTCAAATTGTCTCTGTTTGCAGAGGACATGACTATAACCTTAGAAAACCCCATCGTCTCAGTCCAGAAACTCCTTAAGCTAATAAGCAACTTCAACAGTCTCAGGATACAAAATCAATGTGCAAAAATCACAAGCATTTTTATACATCAATAAAAGACAAACAGAAAGCCAAATTATGAGTGAACTTCCATTCAAAATTGCTACAAAGAGACTAAAATACCTAGGAATACAACTTACAAGGGATGTGGAGGATGTCTTCAAGGAGAACTACAAACCACTACTCAAGGAAATAAGAGAGGACACAAAAAATGGAAAAACATTCCATGCTCATGGATAGAAAGAATCAATATCATGAAAATGGCCATACTGCCCCAAATAATTTATAGATTTAATGCTATCCCCATCAAGCTACCATTGACTTTCTTCACAGAATTAGAAAAAACTACTTGAAATTTCATATGGAACCAAAAAAGAGCCTGTATAGCCAAGACAATCATAAGCAAAAAGAACAAAGCTGGAGGCATCACGCTACCTGATTTCAAACTATACTGCAAGGCTACAGTAACCAAAACAGCATGATACTGGTACCAAAACAGATATACAGACCAATGGAACAGAACAGAGGCCTCCGAAATAACACCACACATCTACAGCCATCTAATCTTTAACAAACCTTCCAAAAACAAGCAATGGGGAAAGGATTCCCTATTTAATAAATGTTGGGAAAGCTGGCTAGCCATATGCAGAAAACTGAAATTGAACCCCTCCCTTACACTTTATACAAAAATTAACTCAAGATGGATTAAAGATTTAAACATAAACCTAAAACTGTAAAAACTCTAGAAGAAAACCTAGGCAATACCGTCAGGATATAGGCATGAACAGAAACTTCAAGACTAAAACACCAAAAGCAATTGCAACAAAAGCCAAAATTGACAAATATGATCTAATTACACTAAAGAGCTTCTCCACAGCAAAAGAAACTATCATGAGTGAATAGGTAACCTACAAAATGGGAGAAAAACTTTACAATCTATCCATATGACAAAGGGTTAATATCCAGAAACTACAAGAAACTACAAGAAACAAATTTACAAGAAAAAAAAAAAAAAAAACATCAAAAAGTGGGCAAAGGATATGAACAGACACTTCTCAAAAGAAGACATTTATGTGGCCAACAAACATGTGAAAAAAAGCTCATCATCACTGGTCATTAGAGAAATGCAGACCAAAATCACAATGAGATACAATCTCAGGACAGAATGGCAATCATTAAAAAGTCAGGAAACAGATGCTGAAGAGGATGTGAAGAAATAGAAATAGAAATGCTTTGATACTGTTGGTGGGAGTGCAAATTAGTTCAACCATTATGGATTAAACTAAGACAGTGTGGCAATTCCTTAAGGGTCTAGAAACAGAAATATCATTTGACCCAGAAATCCCATTACTGGGTATGTATCCAAAGGATTATAAATCATTCTACTACAAAGACACATGCCCATGAATGTTTATTGCAGCATTGTTCACAATAGCAAAGACTTGGAACCAATCCAAATGCCCACCAGTGATAGACTGGATAAAGAAAATGTGGCACATATATACCATGGAATACTATACAGTCATGAAAAAGAATGAATTCATGTCCTTTGCAGAGAAATGGATGAAGCTGAAAACTATTATTCTCAGCAAACTAAGACAGAGGCAGGAAACCTAACACCACATGTTCTCACTCATAAGTGGAAGTTGAACAGTGAGAAAGCATGGACACAGGGAGGGGAATATCACACATGGGACCTGTCAGTGGTGGGGGTCAAGGGGAAGGGATAGCATTAGGACAAATACCTAATGCATGTGGGGCTTAAAACCTAGAAGACAGGTTGATGGGTATAGCAAACCACCATGGCAAATTTATACTTATATAACAAACTGCACATTCTACACATGTATCCCAGAACTTAAGGTATAATAAGAATTAAAATTTAAAATTTTTTTTTAATTCAAAAAAAGAAAGAATTGGTTGGAAAGCTAATATGGTTTGGCTGTGTCCCCACAACATTTCAATGTGAGTTGTATTTCCCAGATTTCCCATGTGTTGTGAGAGGGACCCAGGAAAGGTAATTGAATCATGGGGGCTAGTCTTTCCCTATGCTATTCTTATAACAGTGAATAAGCCTCAGAGATCTAACAGGTTTATCAGGGGTTTCTACTTTTCCTTCTTCTTCATTTTTCTCTTGCCATCACCATGTACAAAGTGCCTTTTGCCTCCCATCATGGTTTTGAGGCATCACGAGAGAATATGCTTTCTCTCGAACCACAATGAGTAATAAACGCCACTTATTCAACTACAGATGTGTTGCCAGTGGTCTTTGGCAAGAAGGCATTGACACCTGGCTCATGGTAAATACAAACCTAATGTTTACTGTGAATAGCATTAAGATTTTTGTACCACCAGATGATTTCTTGCTTTTCAGCAGATGAAAATAATCTAAAATTGCATGCTGAGTGCTGTATAGAAAGCACAATGAGAAGTTGTTTACATATACGTTCTAGGTTATATATGTTAGATTTGCACAGAGTATCAGGCCAACTGCAACCTAAAAGTTATTTTAATTGGCTATGGTGTGTTCCCATAGTTACACAAATATCTCAAAATGCTAACCACACTGCTTTGTGACTGATGTCAATAAATGATAGACATTTTTTGGTGTTTTTGAAACTGCTTTGAAGCATTTTGGAGAGAGATGCGGTACAAGTGCATTTCAAAATAAAAGTGCATTTCAAAACAACAATTACTTTCTGGTCATGTCCAATTCCATTAGTCATGACTAAAAGTGGCTTGTTTAGCATTAGTGTTCAGTGTTAAACAAATTAATGTAAATCCAGGCAGCAAATGTGTTGTTTTTAGAAAAACCCCTGCATGTTCTTCATAAATGCTGAAAAACAGCTTATATGTAAAAGGATTAATTCAGAGTAGGCTACCTTAAAATATGCCACTTGGCCATAAGAATTATTTTGCACTGAAGGCTATTAAAAAAAAATAAACACAAGAAAAACTCTCTGCCTTCCCCTTCTCTAACAAGAAGTGTAGGGCAATGTTTACTCCTTAGAGACAAGGAATCTGTATAACAAATCATGTTAACCCGCCCTCATCTTCCCTTAATTTCCCCCACATTTGCTTTTCCATAATTTGCCACTCCTAGACATTCAAAGTCCCTTTTCCTTTGTCTTGTCACTTCTCTACAAAATTGTTATAAAAATTATTACATAGCTAAAATGCTCTATAAACCTGAGGCTCTAGTCACCTCTTTGAGTTACTCATCTCTCACTATTGTCATGTGTATATATGATGCACATGTTAATAAACTTCTGTTTGTTTTTCTCTTATTGGTCAGTCTTTTGTTAGTCTAATTAACAGGGCTTCAGCCAATGAGTCTAAGATATATAAAGAAAAAAAGAATTTTTTTCTTCCTGTACGTAGCAGATGTATATTCTACTCTATCTACTCATAGGAATTCTAAATTCATTGCAATAGCTCCCCTCCCTCTGATAGTCTAGTAGATAGCAGTGTTCTAATATATAGATAGATATAATCTAAAAATCATATACTAAATATTAAGTGTCTACCACACAAATATTTGATCTTCACAGATACCCAGCAAGGCACATATGAGGAAATTAAAATTAAGTAACATTTCTGTTATGGACTGAATTGTGTTCTTCTAAAATTCATATGCTAAACTCCTAACCCCCCAGGGTGATTATATTTGGAGATGAGGCCTTTAAATCTGTAATTAAGGTTAAATGAGATTATAAGGGTGGAGCCCTAATCCTATGGGACTAGCATTCTTAAAAAAGTGAAAAAGATACTAGAAATTTCTCCCTCTTTCCCTCCACATACACACAAAAGTAAATCATATAAGGACACAATGAGAAGGTGGCCCTCTGCAAGCCAGGGAAAGAGACCTCGCTAGAAACCAACCCTGACAGCACTTTGACCTCAAGCTTTCAGCCTCCAGATCTATGAGAAAAGAAACTTCTGTGGTTTAACCCATTTTCCATTTAGAAAAAAAAAATTCTAGCTTGCTGCCAGCACTCATTTAATTTTACATAAACATGCTCTTTGAGGCTAAAGCAAATCTGACTGATTTTCAATGTGAAAATAAAACAGAAAAACTGTTACTGAAGTTATTTCTAAACATAACTTGTCTCTAATCCTAATGTAACAGAAATGTATATGATTAGTATTTAATAATTTCTTTTCATGTGGTAAATTTCAAAGCAAGGAACAACATGAAAAACATAGAATGCTACATTTTCTAGTATTTGACATTTTCAGCCATCAAAAATTACCATATTTTGTAAATGAAAATACCACTGCTATAACCAGAATGCCATTAATAGAACGATTTCTCTTGTTTCCAAAGTCAATATACTAGAGCAATGCAAAAATATAATAAAAGCAAGATATTGCATGCTAATATTTGTGGGTAAGACTAGGAGTGTAATCTGTGAGTTATCTTGGGGTAAATGCTGTAGCTGCAAGTGTCACCAGTATTCTTGAATGGGAAATGTATTACTTCTGTCACTGCAGACTGAGAAAAATAATACAATTTCCAAATTCAGAAAGATAATAAAGATGGGATTTGAAATAGATCTCTAGATACCAAGTCTAGAATACTTTCTAACACACCATGCAAAAGTTTTTACTGTCAATTTGAATATGACTTTAGACTAAATTCTGCATTTTTCAGGAGCTCAGAAAGGTAAAATGAACTATTTCCTTTTATTGTGTATGCAACACCTATATGATGGTTTGCTATCTGTTGTTTTGTCATAATTTTTTCCATTAGAAGTGATTAAGACTGGTTGCTGTAGCTTAGGTTACACAGTGTCATGATATGCCTCAACACTTTTCCTTTGCATTCCTTTTAACTTCATCCAGTGGTAGATGCCTGAAGTTGGAAGCAGAAGTTCATACCAGGCAAACTCTACCTGGTCATTAGAATCCACCCTGCATTTTCCATTACTTTCATTTTAGCTATTATACATAGCAATAACCAAAGCACTGTATATTTCTCTTTCTTTGTTTCCATTTTCTTATGCATCAGTGAGCCAATTTCCTGAGAGTTGAATCGATCATTCCTAAATTCCATTGGTAACTTTTACTTTCAGTAACTGATTATAGCACAGCTGCCATTTTATACCACAGATGACCTCATGGCCATACAGGAATTAAAAATTTGTTAACCCCTACCCTTTCATCCTTCCTCTTCCAAAACCATGTTTCAGTGAATCAAGGTTGTTTTAGCAAGTCCCACTCCTGACACCAACTACTTGGATTTAGCCCAGATGTGAGGTGCTGTGGACTGAATGTGTCCCCTCAAGATTTATATGTTGAAACTTAATCTGCAATGTGATGGGATTAAGAGGTGGGGGCTTTGGGAGGTGATTGGCTCATCACAGCAGAGTCCTCATGAATCGATTGGTGCCCTTATAAAAGAGGCCTGAGGGAGCTTGTTTGACCCTTTCACTATGTAAGGACACAGAAAGCACCATTTTTGAAGCAGAGAGCAAGCTCTCAACGGATGCCAAATCTGGAGACTTGATCTTGGACTTCCCAGCCTCAATAACTGTGGAAAATAATTGTTTATAAGCTATTTGGTTTATAGTATTTTGTCATAGCATCCCAAATGAGCTAAGACACGAGGTTTGAGGGTTTAGTTCTTCAGCCTCAAGTCTCTACAAAACTTCTACATCACCCATAAGAAGCTGGAGTTTAACTGAAAAATTAGAGGGCACAGTATCAGGACCACTCTCACTTCTAACACTAATTACAAGTTCAAAGATTCCTAAAACCATTTCTCAGTTTTATAATTCACTCAAATAACTCATAAAACTCATTTAAAGCTATTATACTACCAGTTATGATTTACTACTGAGAAAGGATACAGATCAAAATCAATCAAAAGAAGAAACACAGAAGTCAGAGTCTAGGAAAGCTCCAAATTGAAAGCTTCTATTGCCCTTAGAATGTATTACCCTCCTGTGGAATACATGTGACAGTATCCATACGAGATAATATGTATGAAATGTGGCCAACCAAAAAAGTACCACCAATATTCAATGGCTATAGTTCTTATGGGAGCTTCATCTGAAAGTATGACGGAGTGATTCCTTGACTACCTATGTGGGTGAACTCAGCATTCAATCTTCCTTCACCCCAAAGGTAGGGCTAATATCACATGGCCCAGGGAACCCACCAGTAGTCACCTTATTAGCATAAACAATCATATGTGGCCCAGGAAGACCACTATAAATAACAAAGACATTCCTAGCACTCAGAAAATTCCAAGGGTTTAGAGGCTACTTTCCAAAAATCAGGGACAAAGGCCAGACTTCTCTTAAGGATAATTCTTTACTATGTAGTTTTTTGCTCTGCTTTATGCCTCACAAATATGTCTTAGAAATGCAATTAAAATGGGGAAAAAAAAGTAATTACATTAAGAGTGTACCTGCTGCCAGGCACTAAACATATATTTTGTCTGATTCTCAAAACAACCCTGAAAAAGTTGGTATTATTCATCCCAAAAAGTTGCCTAAAATTCTAAAGAGGAAAACAAACAGATTTGACCATGTTTGTATAGGATAGCTCTTGAGCTCTAACTTATTTCACAGTAAGCAGATCTATGCAAACCTGCCCCAAAGCTGAGGAAGCTGAGAGGCCAAAGAAAGAGGCTGATAAATCCAGTTTCTTAGAAAGAAACATTTAATAGGAAGTTACAAACAGAACTCATCATGTCTGTCTCTCAGGTGGTGGTGAGATAATATGGTGGATCCCTGCATCATTACCCCTAAGACCCAGGCCTTTTATACCATGGAGAAAGGATGGTTCAGAAAGCATGTATAGGACAACTGAAGTACAAAAACATCAAAGTTGTTTTGACCCAAGAGTCACATTTATGGTAAGCATTTGCTATTACACAAGAACAGTAGGTAAACTGGAAATCTTAGAGGCCTTCCCAGAAGAGGTACTAATCAGAAATCACCATGTTGAATTAGAATCTAAAGATGGACTTTCTTTAGCCTCCTCATTCATGTTGCCAAGTGCATTCAACCATTCATTCTATAAAAGTTTATGCTTATATGTACCAGTAACTGTTCCAAGTGCTAGAGATACAGCAAAGAACAAACAGACAAATTTCGTTGGCCACATGGAGTGGGCAGTATCTCTAATGGAAGAGAGAGTCAGAAAAAAAGCAGATATTTTTCAAGATGACTGACTAGACACATTGAATTCCAGTTATCCTCAGAAAGAAGATCAGATCTACAGGTGATGGATCATGTCCCGAGTGGAAAGCTGAGAGTACCGAAGCCTGTCAGAGAACCCATGGGAAGAAGCTGGGGCACAGAAACTTGGGTCCTGCAGAAAGAGAAGGTAGGGGTACTTCACTACACTCACCCCTGCAACAGATTGCTGACCAAATTATCAGAAAGTCCTTCTGCACTCCCTAGCCTGGGCAATGCTGCTGACGGCAATTTAGGAAGAGCAAGAGCCAGCTCATGCACTCACCTGCCAACGGAACTGAGGCACCAGGCACCATACTGGTTGTACACCCATTGTGGGCTACTGCCCACCTGAGGAATCTCAGCCATGTCATTGCATCCCCAGATCCCTTGCAAATATACCCTAGAATGCATTGTGACTTTGGCAACCACAGGGGACCAGCAGGACTCTGGGGAGCTACAGGGGCCTTGGAGACTTAGCTTTCAGCAAGGGCAGCATTTAGGAGAAAGGAGAGCACAGCCTGCCAAAGTATCCTTCGGAAAAAAACAAAATGCAAGTGTAGTGTCAATCTCTGAAGCAGGGAGAATGCTGTTCTGTCTCATCAGAATGGTGGTGTGATGGATAACATTGAGTGTCAACTTGATTGAAGGATACATAGTATTATTCCATGGTATGTCTGTGAGGGTGTTGCCAAAGATTAACATTTGAGTCAGTGGACTGGGAAAGGCAGACCCACCATCAATCTGGGTGGTCACAATCTCATCAGCTGCCAGAATAAAAAGAAGACAGAAGAATGTGAAAAGACTAGACTGGCTGAGTCTTCTGGCCTCTATCTTTCTCCTGTGGTGGATGCTTCCTGCCCTCAAACATCAGACTTCAAGTTTGGGACTCTTGGACCTTCAACCACAGACTAACGGCGGCACTGTTGGCTTCCGTACTTTTGAGGTTTTGGGATTTGAACTGGTTTCCTTGCTCCTCATCTTGCAGACAGCCTATTGTGAGACTTTTTCTTATAATCTTGTGAGTCAATACTCCTTAATAAACTCCTTTTTATATATACATCTATCCTATTAGTTCTGTTCCTCTACAGAACCCTTACTAATGCAGGTGGCACTGGTAATCAGGAACTGATGTGAGATAGGGTCATCTCACACTCCGGTCCACTGCTGCAGATGCAGCCCAGGCTTTTCCCATTGAGGGCTGGCATAACTGCACTTGGAGACAGCTTTTTCAGCACTTTTCATGACAGCTGCACACCCCTAAAAGTGTGTCTGTCACCATCTGGGCTTGCACAAAGGGTGAAGCTTATCTCCCCCATTCCTACATTGAGCAATAGTGCCCCTGCCACTGAAAGCAGATCAGCCACAGAGCTTTCTGTTTTGGGATGGGGGAAGAAGTTCTGCCCCAGGGCCATTTCTGTGGTAGCTGCCAGAGGGGAATTTTCTGCAAACCTCAGTCAAATTGTATCCTAAGATAAAGGACAGTGTCTATCTGAACTAAAAGTCATAAGCTCTGCAACAGGAGTGAGACAGGGAAGCAGATCCTGTTCCTGCCTTCCCAGGATGAGAAGCTGGAGCAGACCCCTCCCACTCCCAGATGTCAGCACATTCTATCATGAGCTCCCTCTGACCTCCACCCACCTCTATCAGGGTGGCTGCTTCCACTCCTCATTAGAGTACCCAAGGTCAAGTCAGCTCTTACTTTTAACTGCTACCTACTGGGCTGGAGACTGATCTGCACCACAAAATAAAAAAACCTGCTGACAGAAGGGCATAGTGCTAGAGTACAAGATAACATTTTGACACCTCAACACTCAGCCTCACTCACAGAAGATAGTGAGTCAGCTCATATGGCCAATACATTAATACGACAAGCAGCGTTTGAGAAACCCACCACATAAAAGACATCTACAAAGCCTTGGCTCCTTGAACTCACTCATAAATGAAGCCAAGCGATCATGCACAACACACAGTCATGCCCTCAAGGAAGAAAAGAATAAAAAATGTTGAGTCCTGTTCAAATGATAGCAAATTCAAAAAATAATAATAATAAGTGACAGCTCCTTCAGAGGAGCAGCAATTAGAGCAGACTCTGGCAGTACAAAAGACAGATTGTTTTGATACCCCCAAAGGATCATATAAGCTCTCTAACAGTAGATCCTAACCAAAACCAAAATACTGCAATGAAAGAAAAATAATTCAAAATACGAATTGTAAGGAAGTTCAAAGAGATCCAAGAGAAATTTGAAAACCAACACAAAGAAATCAGAAAAGCAATTTAGAATCTAAATGTTAAAATGATATATATTTTTAAAGAAACACAACTTCTGGAAATAAAAAATTTGTTGAAGGAATTTCAAAATACAGATGGAAATTTAACAAAAGATGAGAACAAGCAGAAGAAAGAATTTCAGAGCTTGAAGACTAGTCTTTCAAATTAACTCAGTAAGTTAAATTTATTAATGGACAAGGCCTCTGAGAAATATGGGAATACATAAAGCAACCAAACCTATGACTTATTCCTAAGAAAGAAGAAGAAAAAGTAAGAAATTTGGAAATTATATTTGAGGGAATAAACCAGGAATATTTCCATCATCTTGCTAGAGATGTAGACATTCAGATACAAGAAAATTCAGAAAATACCTAGAAGATACTGTATAAGAAAAATATCACCAAGGCATATAGTCATCAGACTATCCAAGATAAAAGTGAAAGAAAAATCTTAAAGGCAGCTAGAGGGAAGCCCTAAATCACCTATAAAGGAAATTCCATCAAACTTAACAGTGAACTGATAAGCAGAAACCTTACAAGCCAAAAGAAATTGAGAATATTTTTATTAGCCTTCATAAAGGAAAAATAATTCCAGTCAAGAATTTTATATTTTGCCAAACTAAGCTTCAAAATGGAAAAATGGCGCCAGGCACAGTGGCTCACACCTATAATCCCAGCACTTTGGGAGGCCAAGGCGGGTGGATCATGAGGTCAAGAGATCAAGACCATCCTGGTCAACAAGGTGAAACCCCGTCTCTACTAAAAATACAAAAATTAGCTGGGCATGGTGGCATGCGCCTGTAGTCCCAGCTACTCAGGAGGCTGAGGCAGGAGAATTGCTTGAACTCAGGAGGCAGAGGTTGTGGTGAGCCAAGATCGCGCCATTGCACTCCAGCCTGGGTAACAAGAGTGAAACTCCATCTCAAAAAAAAAAAAAAAAAAATGGAGAAATGAAGTCTTTTCCAGATAAGCAAACATCAAGGGAATTTGTCACTACTAGACCAGTCCTACAACCATTGCTCAAAGTTCTAAACATGAAAATGAAAGGACAATATTCACCACCATAAAAGCACATATAAGTACAATGCTCACAGATCTTATAAAGCAATTACATAATTGAGACTACAAAACAACCATATCTAACAGTACTATAACAGGAACAAAAACTTGCATGTCAATATTAACCTTGAATGTAAATGGCCTAAATGCTCCAGTTAAAAGATACAGGCTGATAAAAATTAGATCTAAAAATAAGACCAAACATCTGCCACCTACAAATGACCCATCTAAATAGTAAAGACAACTACAGACCCAAAGTAATTGGGTGGAAAAATATATGTCACATAAATGGAAAATAAAAATGAGCAGGTGTAGCTATTCTTATATCAAATGAAACAGATTTTAAACCAGCAACAGTTAAAAGCAATACAGGGCATTATATAATTATAAAGGGATAATTCAACTAGAAGATTTAACTATCCCAAATGTATATGCACCCAGATTCGTAAGACAAGTACTATTAGACCTAAGAAAAGAGAGTGACATCAGACCATTAATAGTGGGAGACTTCAACACCCTACTGACAGCAGTAGACAGACCATCATACCAGAAAATTTAAAAAGTAATTCTGGACTGAAATTGGACTCTAGACGAAATGGACCTGATAAACATTGACAGAATGTTCTATCCAACAACTATAAAATATTCATTTTTCTCAACTGGATATGGAACATTCTCCAAAATTGATCATATGCTTGGACATAAAGCAGGTCTCCATAAATTCAAATAAATTGAAATCACATCAAGTATCTCCTCAGACCACAGTATAAAATTAGAAATGAATACCAAGGGAATATCTCAAAATATACCAATACATGGAAACTAAATAATTTGCTCCTGAATTACTTTTGGACAAACAATGAAATTAAGACAGAAATCAAATAATTTTTGAAATGAGTAAAAATAGAGACACAACATACTAAAATCTCTGGAGTACAGCAGAAGTAGTGCTAAAAGTAAAGTTTATAGTGTTAAATGTCTACATCAAAAGGATAGAAAGGTCTCAAATTAACAACCTAACACTGAACTTCAAGGAACTAAAACAATAAGAACAAACCAAAACCCAAAGCTAGCAGAAGTAAAGAAATAACAAAAACCAGAGCAGAACTGTATGAGATTGAGACAAAAAAAAAAAAAAAAGATACAAAGTATCAACAAAACAAAAACTTGATTCTTTGAAAGGCTAAAAATACTGATAGGCTGCTAGCTAGATTTAATTAAGACAAAAGAGAAAAAAATCAAATAAACACAATCAGAAATAATAAAGGTGGCATTAGATCTGATACCACAGAAATACAAAAGATCATCAGAGACTACTATGAACATCTCTGCACACAAACTAGAAAACCTACAGAAAATGGATAAATTCCTGGAAACATACAATCTCCTAAGATTGAACCAGAAAGAACAGAAGTTCTGAACAGATCAATAGCAAGTAATGAAATTTAATCAGTAAGAATTTTTTTTAAAAAATCCAACCAAAACAAAAGCCCAAGACCAGATGGATTCACAGTTGAATTTTACCAGACATGCAAGAACTGGTACCAATCTTACTGAAACTATTTCAAAAAATCAAGGGGAAGAAATCCTCCTTAACTTATTTTATAAAACCAGTATCACTCTGATACCAAAATCAGATAAGGATGCAACAAAAAAAGAAAACTGTATGTCAATATCCCTGATGAATATAGATACAAAAATCCTTAACAAAATACTAGCAAACTGAATCCAAAAGCACATCAAAAAGATAATACAGAATGATCAATTGGTTTTATTCCAGGGATGCAAGGATGGTTGAACAAGCACAAATCAATTAATGTGATTCACTATGTAAAGAGAATTAAGAACAAAAAACATAAATCATCTCAATAAATGTAGAAAAGGCATCTGATAAAAATCCAACATCGCTCAATGATAAAACTAGACACTGGAGGAACATACCTCCAAATAATAAAAGTTACACATTACAAACCCACAGCCAACATCATATTGAAAGGAGAAAAGCCAAAAGCATTTACCCTATGAATTAAAACCAAACAAGTTTGTCTAATCTCACCTCTCCTATTCAACATAGTACTGGAAGATCAAACCACAACAGTCAAGAGAAATAAATAAAAGGCATCCAAACTTAAGAATATATATATAAGATTATCTCTTTTCACTGATAACATGATCTTCTACCTAGAAAACCCTAAAGATTCCTTGAAAAGGTACCTAGACATAATAAGTGACTTCAGTAAAGTTCAGTAAAGTTTCAGGATTCAAAATCAATGTACAAATATCAGTGGCATTTTTATACCCCAATAACCCTCAAGCTGAAAACCAAATCAAGAACTCAATTCCATTTATAACAGCTCATATAATAAAATTAAAATTAAATACCTAGGAATACATTTAACCAGAGAGGTTAAAGATCTCTACAAGGAGAAATGCTATACCAATAAAAGAAATCATAGATGACACAAAGGGAAAAACATCCCATCTGGGCACAGTGGTTCATGCTAGTAATCCCAAAACCTTTGGAGGCCAAGACAGAAGGATTCCTTGAGCCCAAGAGGTTGAAACCAGCCTGGGCAACATAAAGAGACCTTGTTTCTACAAAAATAAAAATAAAAATTAGCCAGCCATAGTGGCTTACAATTGCAGTCCCAGCTACTTAGGAGGCTGAGGCAGGAGGATTGCTTGAGCCTGAAAGGTTAAAGTTAACAAAGTGAGACTCTGTTTCAAAAAAAGAGGAAAAAAGAAAATCTTCCATGCTCATAGAGTGGGAAGAATTAATATCATTTAAATAACAGTAATGCCCAAAGCAATCTACAGATTTAATACAGTTCCTAGCAAATTACCAATGTTATTTTTCACAAAAAAAGAAAAAACAATTCTAACACTCAAACGGAACCAGGAAAAAGACAGATTAGCAAAGCAATTCTAAGCGAAAGAAAAAAAGCTGGAGTTATCACATTACCTGCCTTCAAATCATACTACAAGACTATAGTAACCCAAACAGCATGGTACTAGTTTAAAAATAGATGCATAGATCAATGGAACAAAATAGAGAACCAGAAATAAAGCCTCATATCCACAATCAACTGACCTTTGACAAAGGAAACAAAAATAATGGGAAAAGGACACCTTATTCAATAAATGGGAAAACTGGCTAGCCATATGCAAAATAATAAAATTGGACCCCCATCTCTCATTATGTATAAAAATTAACTCAAAATGAATTAAAGACTTAAATGTAAGACTTGGAACTATAAAAATCCTATAAGAAAACATAGAAAATACTCTTCTGGACATTGGCCTAGGCAAAGAACATATGACTAAGGCCTCAAAAGCAAATTCTACCAAAACAAAAACAGATAAATGGATTTAACTAAACTGAAAAGCTTCTACACAGAAAAAAAAGAATAAACAGATAACCCACAGAACAGGATAAAATATTTGCAAATTATGGCTCCAACAAAAGATTAATATCCAGACTCTACAAGAAACTCAGACCCCTCAACAAGAAAATGACTCTATTAAAAAGTGGGCAAAAGATAAGAACAGACATTTCTCAAAAAAGGACATACAAACAACCAACAAGTATATGAAAATATGTTCAACATCACTAATCATCAGAGAAATGCAAATTAAAACCACAATGAGACATCATCTTACATCTTACATGAGTAAAATGACTATTATTCAAAAGTCAAAAAATAGCAGATGTTGGTGTGGATGTGGAGAAAAGAACATTTATACACTGTGGTTGAGAAAGCAAATTAGTATAACCTCTATGGAAAACAGTATGAAGATTTCTCAAAGAACTAAACATATAACTACCATTTCACCCAGTAATTCCTCTACTGAGTATTCACCCAAAAGAAATTACATTAAAAAAAATAACTGTACTTGTATGTTTACCACAGCATTTTTCACAATACCAAAGTCATGGAATCAACCTAAGTGTCAACAGACTGGATGAAGTAAATGTGGTACATATACACCATGGAATATAATGCAGTCATAAAATAAAATAAAATCATGCCTTTTGCAGCAACATGGGTGGAGCTGGAGGCCATTATCCTAAGAGAAGTAACTCAGAAACAAAAAGTCAAATATCACATGTTCTCACTTATTAGTTGAAGCTAAACAATGAGCACATATGGACATAAATGCAGAAATAATAGACACTGAGACTACAAAAGCAGGGAGAGTGGGAGAGGGGCGAGGGTTGAAAAATTCTCTATTTGAGTGATGGGTACAATAGAAGTCCAAATCCCACCATTATGCAACATATCCATGTAATAAACCTGCACATGTACCCTCTAAACCTGAAATAAAAATATTTTTAAAACTTAAAACAAATTTAATAAGTAAAATATGCCATATTTTGAATGGAAATATTGCTACACAAAACAGTAAAGCTAAATGTACACTTCATTTACATTTTTATTCAAGCATATTAACTGTAACAAGACATCTTTGAGATAACTGGGAAATTTAAATATGGACTGGTCTTACACAGTACTATTAATTTATTAGATTTGATGATAGCACTGTGTATTTTAAAAAAAGATATTTATCTGTTAAAGTTGAATACTTAAGTATTTATGGGTAACACTGCAAAATGTTGATAATTACTGGTGTCAGATGATAGATGCCTGAAGAAGGGCCTTTATACTAATATCCTATGTCTTTATATTTCTCATTTTGTATATGTGGACCCCTGGAAAATAACAAACATTCCAGGCATAAGTTGGAGATAGCACAGAGCCCTGGAGTAGGAATATGGCTGGCATGTTCAAGGAATAAGAACTCAAGTGGCTAGAAAGGGATGATCCATGGGTAAAATAGCAGGAAGTAGCATCAGAGAGTTAACAGGGATGAGTAAGGAGAGAAGAAATACAGGGACATATCGGATAAAAAAACACTTAAAATATTTAAAGAATACCCACAAACCAATAAGAAAAATGCCAGCAACCCAACAGAAACATGGGCAAAATGTTGAAAAGGCACAACACAGAAAAAAATATGTCCAATAAGCATAAGAAAAGGTACTTTATTTCATTAGCCACTGGAAAATGCAAATTAAAACCACAGTGCTATACCAGTACACACCTACAGACAAGTTAAAATTAAAAGGCAGGCAATAGCTTAAGAAAGGAAAGATGGCACTGTAGGACCAGCTAAGGATTGCAGCTCCCACTGAAAGTGCAGAGGGTGAGTGGACACCGCATTTCCAGATGGATCTTTATTGCCCACAGACCAGGATATTCTCAGGTGGAGTAGCCCCACGGGTCTCCATCGCGGCTGTTTCGGCCAGCACCGCAGCACAGTGGCTCTCTGTACAAAATACACTGGTCTGGTTACCCTGTTAAACGGGCAATTAGAGATCCGAGAAGGCAGATTAGCACATTCAGCTGATTAAATGGGACTGAAACATAAAGCAAGGCCAGGAGATTCCTGGGCAGCGACATTGTTTTGGCCGGAACAGTGGGTCACCGCATGGGAAATCACACACATCCCGGCACGCTTTCAGCAGGCAACTGGAAAATCTGGGAGAGAGTCAACCATTCAACTTATAAAAAAAAGAGCTCTGAGGCCGGGAGCCAGGTGATCAGGCTTGGGGGGTCCCACCACCACAAAAACAAACAAAAAAAACTGCAATTGGAAACGCTCAGTATTGAGAGTTTCACGACAAGCACAGCTGAACGCAGGATGGTGCAGCTTGGTGGTGGAGGGGTGTCCTCCATTACCAAGGCACTCCACCCCTACGTAGGTAGTCTGCCATTGCTGACACAGCCTGCCATTGCCGAAGCAACCCGCCACAACAGAGAGAGTCTGCCATTACAGAGGTGGGTCACCATCACCATGGCAGTTCTAACCACACCCATATAAACAGGACTGCAGGGAAATAAACACAGCAGCACGGTGGAGCCCATGGCAGCAGGGCAGACCCCAGAGCAGCTCAGTATAGCCTCTGCAAGCAGTCAGTGACAAGGCTGCCTCCTTGCTGGGCAGGACAGTGCAAAGGATACACATAAATAAAGCCCTAACTCCCCAGAACAGAGCACCTGGGGAAAACAAAAAGGGGTTTTATGAGTTATTCTGCAGCAGACTTAAACGTACCTGCCTAGCAGCTCTGAACAAACAATGGAGTTCACAGCTCAACACCTGAGCTCTTATTAAGTACAGATTGTCTCCTCAAGCAGCTTCCTGACCTCCGTATATCCAAAGAGTCACCTCACAAAGGACTGATCAGACTGACATTTGACGGGCATCATTCTAGGACAAAGATAGCAGAAGAAGAAACTGATAGCAACCCTCACTGTTCTGCAGCTGCTACCGGTGTTCCCTAGGCAAGCAGGGCCTGGAGTGGACCTCAGCAGTCCTACAGCAGGGGGGCCAGAAGGTTAGAAGGAAAACTAAGAAACAGAAATAATTCATCATCAACAATCTGGATGTCCAATCAGAGAGCCAATCTGATAATCAGCAACTACACAGACGACAGGTAAATAAATCCACACAGATGGGAAGAAACCAGCACAAAAAGGAGGAAAACACACGAAACTGAAACATCTTGCCTCCTACAAGGAATCACAACTCCTCACCAGCAAGGGAACAAAGCTGGACAGAGAATGAGTGTGATGAAATGACAGAATCAGACTTCAGAAAGTGGGTAATGAGAAACTTCCCTGAGCTAAAAGAACATGTTCTAACTCAATGCAAAGAAACTAAGAACCTTGAAAAAAGATTTGAGGAAATGATAACAAGAATGGACAACTCAGAGAGGAATATGAGTGAACTGATGGAGCTGAAAAACACAACACAAGAACTATGTGAAGCATGCACAAGTTTAAATAGCCGAATTGACCAAGCAGAAAAAAAATATCAGAGGTCGAAGATCAACTCAATGAAATAAAATGAGAAGGCAAGATTAGAGAAAAAAAGTGCAAAAAGGAATGAACAAAGTCTCCAAGAAATGTGGGACTATATGAAGAGACCTAATCTACGTTTGATAGGTGTACCTGAATGTGACAAAGAGAATGAATCCAAGCTGGAAAATACTCTTCAGGATACTATCGAGAAAAACTTCCCCAACCTAGCAAGGCAGGCCAATATTCAAGTCCAGGAAACACAGAGAACACCACAAAGATATTCCGCAAGAAGAGCAACCCCAAGACACATAATCGTCAGATTCACCAGGGTTGAAATGAAGGAGAAAATACTAAGCGCAGCCAGAGAGAAAGGTCAGGTCATGCACAAAGGGAAGCCCATCAGACTCACAGCAGATCTCTCAGCAGAAACCCTACAAGCCAGAAGAGAGTGAGGACCAATATTCAACATCCTTAAAGAAAAGAACTTTCAACCCAGAATTTCATATCCAGCCAAACTAAGCTTCATAAGTGAAGGAAATATAAAATGCTTTGCAAACAAGCAAGCACTCAGAGATTTTGTCACCACCAGGCCTGCTTTACAAGAGCTCCTGAAAGAGGCACTACACATAGAAAGAAAGAACCAGTACCAGCCACTCGAAAAAAACATACCAAATGGTAAAGGGCATCAACAAAATGAAGAATATGCATCAACTAATGGGCAAAACAGCCAGCTAGTATCAAAATGGCAGTATCGAATTCACACATAACAACATTAACCCTAAATGTAAATGAACTAAATGCCCCAGTCAAAAGACACAGACTGGCATATTGGATAAAAAGCCAAAACCCATCGGTGTGCTGTATCCAGAAAACCCATCTCACATGTAAGGATGCACAAAGGCTCAAAATAAAGGGATGGAGGAAGATTTACCAAGCAAATGGAGAGCAAAAAAAAGCAGGAGTTGCAATTCTCGTTTCTGGTAAAATAGACTTTAAAGCAACAAAGATCAAAAGAGACAAAGAAGGACATTACTAATGGTAAAAGGATCAATACATCAAGAAGAGCTAAGGATCCTAAATATGTACAGACCCAATACAGGAGCACCCAGATACATAAGGCAAGTTCTTAATGACTTACAAAGAGACTTAGACTCCCACACAATCATAGTGGGAGACTTTAACACTCCACTGTCAATATTAGATAGATCATCCAGACAGAAAATTAACAAGGATATCCAGGACTTGAACTCTGACCTGGAACAAGCAAACCTGATAGACATTTACAGAACTCTCCACCCCAAATCCACAGAATATTCATTCTTCTCAGCTCCACATCACACCTACTCTAAAATTGACCACATAGTTGGAAGTAAATCACTCCTCAGCAAATGCAAAAGAACTGAAATCATAACAGACAGTCTCTCAGACCATAGTGCAATCAAGTTAGAATGCGGAATTCAGAAACTAACTCAGAACCGCACAGCGTCATGGAAACTGAACAACTGGCTCTTGAATGTTGACTGGATAAACAATGAAATGAACGTAGAAATAAAGAAGTTCTTCAAAACTAATGAGAACGAAGACACAACATACCAGAATCTTTGGGACACATTTAAAGCAGTCTCTAGAGGAAAATATATAGCAATAAGTGCCCACATGAGAAGAGTGGAGAGATCCAAAATTGACACCCTATCCTCAAAATTGAAAGAGCTAGAGGAGCAAGATCAAAGAGACTCAAAACCTAGCAGAAGACAAGAAATAACTAAGATCAGAGCAGAACTGAAGGAGATAGAGACACCAAAAACCCTTAAAAAACCAATGAATCCAAGAGCTGGTTTTTTGAAAAGATCAACAAAATAGACAGACCACTAGCCAGATTAATAAAAAAGAAAAGAGAATAACCAAATAGATGCAATAAAAAACGATAAAGGGGAAATCATCACAGATTTCACAGAAATTCAAACCATCATCAGAGAGTATTACAAACAACTCTATGCACATAAACTAGTAAACCTGGAAGAAATGGATAAATTCCTGGACTCCTGTGTCCTCCCAAGCCTAAACCAGGAGGAAGTCGAATCTATGCATAGACAAATAACAAGGTCTGAAGTTGAGGCAGCAATTAAGAGCCTACCACACAAAAAAAGTCCAGGTCCAGACGGGTTCACAGCCGAATTCTACCAGACACACAAAGAGGAACTGTTATAATTCCTTCTGAAACTATTCCAAATAATCCAGAAAGAGGGAATCCTTCCCAAATCATTTTATGAGACCAACATCATCCTGATACCAAAACCCAGCAGAGACTCAACAAGAAAAGAAAACTTCAGGGTCAATATCCATGACGAACATAGACGCAAAAATCTTCAATAAAATAATGGCAAGCCGATTGCAACAGCACATCAAAAAGCTTATCCACCGTGATCAAGTAGGATTCATCCCAGAGATGCAAGGCTGGTTCAACATATGCAAGTCTATAAACATAATTTACCACATAAACAGAACCAAAAACAAAAACCACATGATTATCTCAATTGACGCAGAGAAGGCATTTGACATAATTCAACAGCCCTTTATACTAAAAACCCTCAATAAACTTGGTATTGATGGAACGTATCTCAAAATAATAAAAGCTGTTTACGACAAACCAACAGCCAATATCATACTGAATGGGCAAAAACTAGAAGCATCCCCTTCGAAATCCGGCACTAGACAAGGATGACCTCTCTCCCCACTCCTATTCAATATAGTACTGGAAGTTCTAGCCACAGCAATCAGGCAAGAAAAAGAAATAAAGGGTATTCAAATAGGAAAGGAGGAAGCCAAATTGTCTCTATTTGCAGATGACAGGATAGTATATCTAGAAGGCCCCATCATCTCAGCCCAAAAACTCCTGAAACTGATAAGCAACTTCAGCAAAGTCTCAGGATACAAAATCAATGTGCAAAAATCACAAGCATTCCTATACACCAATAACAGACTGAAAGAGTGCCAAATTAAGAACAAACTGCCATTCACAATTGCTACAAAGAGAATAAAATACCTTGGAATACAACTCACAAGGAACGTAAAGGACCTCTTCAAGGAGAACTACAAACCACTGCTCAACGAAATAAGAGAGAACACAAACAGATGGAGAAACATTCCATGTTCATGGTTAGGAAGAATCAATATCGTGAAAATGGCCATACTGCCCAAAGTAATTTACAGATTCAACGCTATCCCCATCAAGCTACCAATGACCTTCTTCACAGAACTGGAAAAAAACACCTTAAACTTCATATGGAACCAAAAGAGAGCCCGCATAGCCCAGTCAATTGTAAGTAAAAAGAACACAGCAGGAAGCATCACACTACCGGACTTCAAACTATACCACAAGGCTACAGTAATCAAAACAGCATGGTACTGGTACCAAAACAGAGATATAGACCAATGGAACAAAACAGACACATCGGAGGCAACACAACATATCTGCAACCATACAATCTTGGATAAACCTGACAAAAACAAGCAATGGGGAAAGGATTCCCTGTTTAATAAATGGTGTTGGGAAAACTGGCTAGACATGTGCAGAAAGCAGAAACTGGACCCCTTCCTGACACCTTACACTAAAATTAACTGCAGATGGATTAAAGACTTACACATAAGACCTAACACCATGAAAACCCTAGAAGAAAATCTAGGCAAAACCATTCAGGACATAGGAGTAGGCAAGGACTTCATGACCAAAACACCAAAAGCATTGGCAACAAAAGCCAAAAGAGACAAATAGGACCTAATCAAACTCCACAGCTTCTGCATGGCAAAAGAAACAGTCACTAAAGTGAATTGGCAACTAACAGAATGGGAAAAAATTTTTGCAGCTTACGCATCTGACAAAGGGCTGATATCCAGAATTTACAAAGAACTAAAACAGATATACAAGGAAAAAACAAACAAGCCCATTCAAAAATGGGAAAAGGATATGAACAGACACTTTACAAAAGAAGACATACAACAAACATATGAGGCCAACAAACATATGAAAAAATGCTCATCATCACTGGTCATTAGAGAAATGCAAATCAAAACTACATTGAGATACCATCTCACGCATGTTAGAATGGCAATCATTAAAAAATCTGGAGACAACAGAGGCTGGAGAGGATGTGGAGAAATAGGAACACTTTTACACTGCTGGTGGGAGTGTAAATTAGTTCAACCATTGTGGAAGACAGTGTGGCGATTCCTCAAGGCCTTAGAAATAGAAATTCCATTTGACCCAGCAATCCCATTACTGGGTATATATCCAAAGGACTATAAATGGGTCTACTATAAGGACACATGCACACGAATGTTCATTGCAGCACTGTTCACAATAGCAAAGACCTGGAACCAACCCAAATGCCCATCGATGATAGACTGGACAGGGAAAATGTGACACATATACACCATGGACTATTATGCAGCCATCAAAAATGATGAGTTTGTGTCCTTTGTAGGGACATGGATGAACCTGGAGAACATCATTCTCAGCAAACAGAAAATCAAATACCACATGTTCTCACTCATAGGCGGGTGATGAACAATGAGAACACATGGACACAGGGAGGGGAGCACTACACACTGGGGTCTATTGGGGGGAATAGAGGAGGGATGGCAGGGTGGGGGGATTTGGGGAGAGATAGCATGGGGAGAAATGCCAAATGTGGGTGAAGGGGAGGAAGGCAGCAAAACACACTGCCATGTGTGTAGCTATGCAACTATCTTGCATGTTCTTCACATGTACCCTAAAACCTAAAATGCAATTTTTAAAAAAGGCAGGCAATATTAGGTATTCCTATTGGTGGGTGGGTAAATTGGTGCAAACTGCAATGTCTACTAAAACTAAAAATATGCATACCTAATTAAGAGAGCAATTCTATTTCTAGGTATAAATAGCCAACAGAAAGCCATGTATATGCTCACCAAAAGACCTAAATGTTTACAGTAACACTATTCTTAGCATCCAACACTGAGAACCACCCAAATGCCCAATAACAGTAAAATGGATAAACAAATTGTGTTACAGTCACAAATGGGCATTTAGGATAAACAATATAGAAAAATATCATGAACACTGAGTGAAGGAAGCAGACACAAAGGATTCAGTACCGTGTGATTCCATTTATGTAAAGTTCAAAAACGAGTGAAACTATGCTGTCAGAATATAGAATAGTGGTTATCACTGCAGAGAAAGTGACTGAAAAGGGGGTTGGGAGGCTCATTGGGATGTGTAATAGCCTGTTTCTTATTCTGGAGGGTGGTTAGACGAGTTCAATTTGTTAACAGTCACTAAGCTGTAGGATGACAATTTGTGCACTTTTCTGTATCTATACTTCAATAAAGCATTTTTAAAATCATATAAGGGAATCTTGGTTTCCTTCATGAGGTACCAGTGACATATCCAGTACCTTGAAGTCCCCATCCCATGCTGAGTGAAATGTACTTTCTCAACTCACAGCTGAAATCTCTACATTTAAAGATACTGAAACTAACATAGTGGGTTCTCTGGCTCATGGAAGGTGTAAGTCTACTACAAAGATACTAGGCAAAACTTTAAATAATATGATAAAAGCTATCTTCCCCTCAATGTTACAGAGTTAATAATGTACCTTAGTGTGTAAACACTGATAACTATAACCCACATAAAAAGTTCTTTGGGGTCCTGAATATTTTTTTAAAGAGTTCTTGAGACCAAAATATGAGAAAACCACATGAATTAATCCTAGCCTTGTTACTAGGAACCATTGTTTTTTGAATTCCAAGACGTATGTAAGTCTCTGGCTTGGCTGAGATTGCCAGTCCTAGTTCTTCTTTATTCTTTTTACTCAATTTTTCCTTTTCAGTTTGTTGCTTTTTCTTACATTTTGTCAAGCATTGTGTTTTAATTCTATTATAGAAATCCATTCTTCAGGTGAACTGTGCAAGTGATTTTCTTTTCAAGTGATTTGAACCAAACTTCTCACCAGCTTTTCCCAAATGTAAGCCAACCTAAAAACTTTGACTCCAAATCCAGCACTAAATCCCACATGCCACAGGGCCTCTCAGCGGTCTCTACTGTGGAGGGACCCTTATTGGCAACTAGGATCCTTGAGACCATCATCAAGGACAACCTAGCTAAGGTGAGATTGGCCCAGGTCATCTTGACTGGGAAAGCAGCAGCCGTGAAGCTCATTGATGAGACTCAGCAGATCTCCTCCGGCCTGCAGACACTATTCACAAAGTAGGAATCATGAAGGCTCAGATCACTCCAACACAGTGAAATATTTTCAGTGATCGATATTGAGGAATCTCTCTGCCTCATCGTGAAGCACACTAGCGAGGAGAGGTTTGTGAATACCTGCTCATGGCAGCAGGAAAGAAAAAGAGGACTAAAGCAAATTCCACCAAAAGTGTCTGCTGTACAAGCTGTCACCAGAAACGTATTGTCCACAGAGATTTAAAGGCAGAAAACATGCACTTGGATGTTAACACAAACATCAAGACTGCAAATTCTGGTTTCAGCAACAAATTCAGCTTTTACAAACTGGATACGTTCTGTGGCAGTCACCTCTGGTCAGCAGATCCTGCCTTTGATGGACAGAATTTCAAGGAGCTGTAGGAGGGATACTGAGTAGAATATATTCCCTTCTACATGTCCATTGAGTATAAAAACCTGCTCAAAATATTTATCCTTCTCAATCCCAGCAGGAGAGGCCCTTTAAAGCACATCATGATGGATCCATGAATAAGATTATGAAGCATGAACACCAGGAACTTAAGTCCCGGACCTCCGCCATACTGAATCACGCTGTCCATGGGTTACAGACAGGAAGACCCAGGACTCCCTGAGAAGTATGATGAAGCAGTCATCACCTACCTCCTCCTCGGTTCCAAGAGATCCGAACTGCAAGGTTATCCCATCACCTGAAAACCCCAGTATCAGCTGATCTGACCCACAGTGGTGCAACTTCCCCATCCCAGGAGGTACGGCTCTGGTCTCTGCTGGCCCAAAGCAGCAGCGTTTCTGCAACCTGCCTTTCCCATCTTTCACGGCCTAAGAAGACTCAGAGGAGCCACAAAGATCCTGAGCAGGATCAGGAGACAGGGCAGAAAGACAGAAGAACACAAAACTGCGCCCGCCAGCCCCGTACTCGCCTGGAGGGAACAAAACCCGCCCCCTACCCTGAACAGTGACCTTTCCACCAACACCAAAAAAGAATAGGAATTCCTCACTCAGGGCAAAAGCCAGTTTGGCCAGAACTCCATCCAGAATGGCAACACCAGCCCCACCGCTCTGGGCCTTGTATAGTTTGGAAGGTTTAATAATTTTTGTCTTTTAAAGAGCCCATCATATCTTCAACTCACCTAAGCAAGGCCTCCTGGACTCTTGCTTCTCGCCGCTACCCGTCGTCTCCCCAACCACCAGCCTGGGAATCCCAGTCTGTCTCCTTGCAGCCCAACCAGGCCTCGTGTCACACCCCACAGAGAGCAGCCGGTGGGGGGTGCTCGCCCGACTCAGCCCCCCAGAGTGTCCCTGCGGCCTCCCTTGACCCAGGTCATCAGCGGAGGAGGCAGAGCAGAGCTCCAGATGGGACCAGGTAGCGAGGCCTGGCAGCCCGACAGGTACCGCCCCGGAAATGTGGCCCAACGGGGTGACCCCAGCCTCTCCCTCCTGGAAAGGCCGCGGCCAGAAGGGTGCCGGGAGCTTCTTTACCAAGTTCAGGTTCCAGTTTGCCCGAAGGAACCTGAAAGCGAAGTCAGGGCAGGACACTCCGACCTCACGTGAGGACAGCATAGGCAGTGATTTAAAAATGGCTTTCCAGGGACCCAGCCGCGCTCCCTGCCCTGGTGGCTGAGGCTGGAGGCCGCTAGTGCGCGGAGCCCCCCGCGGTGTTGCGCAGACTGCAGTGGCGGCCGGGACCTGGAGCCGCGGGCGAGGCGGGCGCGAAGGACGAGGGGAGAACGCTGGAGGCGACTCCAGCGGCCTCTCCACCTGGTCCCCCGAAGCGCAGGTCCAGCAGCTCCTAGGCCTCCACAAGACTCGCCGCCCGGGTCACCACCGCCTGGGAGCCTAGAGGGTCTGCCGCTAGCAAGCGGACCCCGCATCCCCGCCCAGTGCGTCTCGCCGGGGCCTTCTTCCCTCAAGCGCCGGTCTCCGCCTTCGCTTCCGCCTTCATGCGCGGCAAAATAAACAGATGAGTTGGAAGAGAAGGAACAGGCGTTCAGAGCGCCCGCTCCCTGCCATTTCTCTTCCCATTCCTGTCCCTTAGTTGCATGTGTCTGGGCTCCAGCGAATTCACGACAGCGACTACTCCCACTCCACCCCACCACGCTGTCTCTCCCTCTTTCTTCCTGGCCTTCCCTTCCTGACGGTGTCACCCCTCCAAGGGCGGGGTATAAGCAGAGCAAAGTGGCGCCTGTCTGCTAACTCCACACCGACATGGGAGTGGATGGTTATGGGCACTTGGATGGTGGTAGTCCCTGAATCTCTCTAGTTATCTGCTGTTACTGTTCTTGAGAAACTGGGGTCCAGACCAAGGGATTCCCCTCGCCCGGCTCTGCCTGTTTTCAGCTCTGAGGGGTCCAGGAGAAAATGGCTTGGCTCTTGAAGGGGACAGGGGCTGGGGCACCCTAGCAAGTGGCCCCTCCCTGCCCAGCATCCCCTCTTCAACTTAGGTTCTCCTAGGGATCAAAGGTGTAATAA
Organism: Callithrix jacchus; assembly: GCF_049354715.1. Taxonomy (NCBI): domain Eukaryota; kingdom Metazoa; phylum Chordata; class Mammalia; order Primates; family Cebidae; genus Callithrix; species Callithrix jacchus. The sequence continues at coordinate 82,526,869 of NC_133513.1, read as the reverse complement.
AGAGAACAGGTTTTCTTGGAGGGATTGGGTACCACGTACGGCCTTTAGGCTTCTATAAGGACTTTTACTCTGAGAGAATGACATCATCTGATTATGGTTTAACAATATCCCTATGTTTGATAAAGTGTTTGCAGGAACAAGGACAGGAATAGGCAGACACCAGGAAATACAGCCATGGTCCAGGTGACATTATGGTGCCCTGGACCAGGGTTATGGAAGCAAGTGTGGGTGTAGGACCCTGTGGCTGAAGGCTGGTGCCTGCTGAATTCACTTTCTGAGGATGGTAGGACTCTCTCTGCCTACCAGGCTCAGTATGGCCTTACTTTCTGTTCTCTGCCTCCCAGACCCCCTTCTTCAACTGATACCAGGAAATTCAGGTAGCAGAGGCCGAAGAAAGTAATAGGAGATTTAAGTTAATAAATACAGAGCTAAAGGAGAGATGACACTGTGAAAGAGAAGGTCATCCATTCATGGATCTCAGCTGCAAGCAACAGAAACCAACTCAGGTTAATTTCAGTGGGAAAGGAGTTTATGATAATAATATTGGGTGGATTACTTTACCAGCATATATGAAAAGCCAGGTTCTATGAAACACAGGCTCACTAAGACATCACACATCCTCACCTGGTAGGATGTGGACATCCCTACCAGCACTAGCAAGCAAAAGTCTCTACAGCCTTCACCACCAACCACCAACCCCTCCATTACTGCACTCTGACACTGCCCCTAGCTCTGCTGCCAAAGCTGCACTAGGAATTCAGTCTGAATGGAGGTTCCCAGTCCTTGCTTCTTTGAGTCACTGGCTCCTGCTTCCATGCCTGAATCTGATTAGTGTCATGTACCTCAGTTGGCCATGTCCTAGCTGCAAGGGAGTCTAGACAAGCAAGAATTTGGCATTTTCATCTCCCATTGGGTGAGGCAGTGTCTCCTGCCCACTATGGCTAATAACATTGAGGAAGATTCCAAAAAACACTGGATTTCAGATGCTAAGCAGACATAAAAATTCACAAATGTCCATAAGAAAATGTAAATCAGATTGGGACCAGTGAATGTCCTGTAACATTAATAAATTGATCTCCTTCTGTGACTGTGACCTACAGTACCGGAAAGAAATTACAAAAATATGAAAATGTTCCATTTTGTTTGTGAATGATTTAGACTTCTGAGAAAACTCAATAATTAATATTTATTTGGGTATTTGTTTAAATATTATTGTCAACATGGTAAAATTTTTACAAAACATTTGTGTGCTATATTTATCTATATATGTAGGTATAGATATATATGTATGGATAGATACATGATAGATAAGACACTCAGACACTGACAATATCATTATACCATTTGACACATACCTTGACCCAGCGATAACTAGAGGTAAATAAACTCTTGGAATTTCCAGATATTGAAACAAATAAATTACCCTTTGTGTTTCAGTTAGTTTGAGATGACTTTCTGTGTCATTTGTAGCCAATAGAGTCTGGAATAAAAAATACATATTTAAATATTATTGGTACTTAACATTTATTTATTCTATTTGTTTAGATTTATTAAATGGACTTATATGAAAGTTTTTTGTTTAGTATCAGAAGTAAATGAGGTAACAAAAACTGAAATAATTGTAGATTGATTTTTACAACTTTTATGTCTATAGCTATAACAAATTTTTATATTTTAAGTTTTCCATATATATAGTTTTGCTTTTGTTTTTGTTTTTGTTTTTTTGAGACACAGTCTTGCTCTGTCACCCAGGCTAGAGTACAATGGCATGATCTCGGCTCACTGCAACCTCTGCCTCTCAGGTTCAAGTAATTCTCATGCCTCAGCCTCCAAGGAGCTAGGATTACAGGTGTGTGCCACCACACCCAGCTAATTTTAGTAAGAGACAGGGTTTCACCATGTTGGTCAGGTGGATCTTGAACTCCTGGCCTCAAGTGATCTGCCCACCTAAGCCTCCCAAAGTGCTGGGATTACAAGTGTGAATCACTGCACCCCACCATAAATTTTCCTTATTTTTAAGGTTTAGTTTTTCCTAATGTGTGTAGGTAGGACATAATCATGATTTACAAAAAGACAAAATGTTCTGCTGTATTTTGAAAAATTATTTTGAAGTTCTAAGCAAGACAGGTTCTATTTGTTCCTGGAAATGTAATTGTTTTGACACAGATTAATATCATTGTGTGGAAAAATAATATATTTTAAAACTTAAGCTACTTATATTAAGAGTAAGGAGGATAAGTTTGTGATTAAATAAATGTAGTAATAGCATAAAATTAAGGCTCAACTAGTCATCAGACTCTAGGGCTGACGCCATCTTATTCTTAATATAAACACACCACACACACATTTAGTTACTTTGACCTAAGGATTCTAGAGCACTAACATAGTGTACAAAAATGTATATAAGTCTGGGCATGGTGGCTCACATCTGTAATCCCAGCACTTTGGGAGGCCAAGGCATGTGGATCACTTGAGGTCAGGAGTTTGAGACCAGCCTGGCCAACATCAAGAAATCTTGCCTCTACTAAAGATACAAAAACTAGTTTGGCAGGGTAGTAGTGTGTGTGTGATTCTAGCTACTAAGAGGCTGAGGCATGAGAATTGCATGAACCCAGGAAGCAGAGGTTGCAGTGAGCAGAGATCAGCCCACTGCACTCCAGTCTGGGTGACAGTGAGACTCCATCTCAAAAAAATAAAAAATAAATGTATACAAGAATGTTATGAGACACATTCCACTGATCATCAAAAAATCAACATGGACATATACCTTTACTCCCTCCTATAACTCACTATAAGGATCGTAAAGCTATTAATTTAAAAGGTCAAACCACAGAATGAATAGAAGTGGCAAAGAGACAATAGGAGTACAATTTTGGAAGCAACAATGCAGATGTTTTAGTGGTCATTTTTAACAAATATGAGAAAGCCAAAACCTAAGCCAACAGTGGCAGAAGCATAAACAGAGTAGTTTCTGCTATAAATCCCTCAAAAACCCTGAACTGGAGGTGGCATGTGCCTGGTGGTAGAACAGGTAGGTTGAAAAATAGGAGAACTAACTGGAACTGTCAATACTTAGAAGCCTATATCCACTCCTCACTGGTGGTAAACTGGTTTATTCTTCAGAAATGTCAATTCAGTGAAGCTCTGGACTTTAGGGCCAGGGTCACCCTGAAGGCAGTAAGACTGTTCTGAAAATAAGGGAACAAGTGACAGTGTATATTACAAAGCATGAGACTCTTTGGCCCCCCTGTCAACTAGGATCCCAGAATATTGATGGTTAATTTAGGGTGCAGCATTCGGGCTTAGTTTACTTTCTTCTTTCTGTATGTTTTGTATTCTTTAATATGAGCACATATTATGTACACAGTTTAAAAAAATTCAGGAGGTGAATAATTTCCAACCCATAATTCTATATCCAGCCAAACTATCTGTTGTGCTACTGCATAATACAAAGGATTATTGAGCTGCAGATAATTAAGAAGAAGCAGATGCAGACCTGCCCTCCTCTATTTGCCTAAAAGCAGGACATACAAAACAAAAAGTATTCTGCCTCACTTCTACCAGGGAGACCAAAAGTTAACCATAGAAGACAACTTTAAACCTTTATCATCTGGATACCAGTTAATGGATACCAGAGGAATCTCCATTAACAATCATTACTAGCTAGCCTTTATTTGCCATGCATTTGCCTTCCCACAAGTTGCCTCTCCTAAAGTCCTATTCCTTCACCTCTCCAAAAATTTGCTGTCTGTTAGTGAAGATGCTATATAAGCCAAAATTCAAAGACAATACTGAGAACTTCTTATTCCCTGGGTGTTTCCCATGTATGTATGAAATACACATGTTAATAAACTTCTGTTTTTCTTTTGTTGATCTATCTTGTGTTACAGAAGTTCATTTCAAGTAAGAACTTACTAAAGAAAATAACAATTAGTCTTCTTCTATACAACCAATTATGAGAGTAGATTGAATATTTATCTCACATTCAAGTCCTCATATTTAACTCCAGATACCCTAGATCAGAGCCTTCTGAAAGACACACTCCATCAAAATGAAGGAATAGTACCAGAAAGAAGACAACACAGGATCCCAGAAATGGAGGATCCAATATATGAGAGAAACAAATGGAATTGTCAGGATAATAGTAACGAAACATCTCTGCCTGCAGAATAAGTAGTCCAGATTGCAAAAATGGAAAAAGAGGTATTCAGAAGCTAAGAATGCCTTCCTGAGGGCCGACTCATCCATTAGGCTTAGTAGGCATAGTGCTAAGGGTCCATGATGCTCTTAGGAACTTAAAAAAATGTTGTCATTTTAATTTCCTTTAAACTTAGGAGAGAAAAGTAATATAATAACAGTGACTACATGATAAAGAATGCAGCCTGGATTATATTTATGTTTATACCAATGTGGCTATAAAATAATTTTTATTTTTTATGGGGGAAGGAGCTCATGAAGGCAATTTACCTAGGACCATGACCTCCAGGAAGAAAAGGAAAATAAAAGAAATTGGATAGTTTCATTTGAACATATCAGAAAGTACTTAAGCCTTCTCAGAATTTGGCAGAATGAATTGGTAATAACTAAGAAAACTAAAGAAAAGACAATGCATAGTTGAGGAAAATAAAAAGGTCTACAAAAAAGAGGTAAACCTAATACACTACCAATTCATTTGTGACTAATATTCACACTGTCAAAATAAACACTAAACACTGATAAAATTTTTTTAAATATAATATTGCAAGAATAAGAAGATAAAAAAAGAAGTTACATGCCCAGTTTTAAGACAGCCAACTCCTCATCTTCTGTAGAAGAAAGGCAATAGATAAGAATCAAACTGAAAAATCAAGAAATAGTATGAGAGGCATATTATAGGCTTGTGAAGGTAAAAAATAGAAAAAAAACAGTTAAAGGAAATGAAAGTTGTTGCCTTTTGAGATTAAGGATCTGGGGATGGAGAAGAGTGGATAATGGTGTAATTTGCATTATATGACATATAACTTTCTGACTTTTTAGACAAGATCATAGGTTACCTTAATGAAATTTACAACTACAGAACTTTAAGGATTGTTGAGAGTTAATATCTTAAATGAAGAATTTTGTACTTTTCTAAGGGTTTATTACATTTTTTTACATTTAGAAAGTGTGAAAAAAGATTGAATTGCATGGTAGACTACTTAGATACCATGAAAGGTGTGCTCATGGGACATTAAGGAGATTGAGTAGACTGTGAGGCCCAAGTGAAATTCCTGATGAAAGTGAACAGGAAAATACTTCAAAAAGAGAAGAATGACTGAAAATGAGGAAAGTGAAAAATGCTAAAACTAGTTAAACAGAAGTGTCAGGAACAGTCAATACGTCATAGTCAGTATGGAAGAATATAATATACATTATATATATGAGCTCTTCATCAGAAGATAGGAGGGAAGAGTTAAACAACAGAATAAAAACCATCATATTTAATTAATAAATATTATGAGCTGCTAAAATGGCATATATTTGGTGGGTATTAGTATATAAAAAGCCTCAAGGTACTTAAAAATCTGTTTCCAGAAAATTATCCCAAAAAGTCAAAATATACCTTTCATAGTTCTTTTAAATACCTGATGACTTGACATATTCACACCACAATGCTATATACTAATCTGTAGATGGTTGAGCTGTATGATTTTTGAAAAGAGAATACAAGTAAATGGAAAAGATACTCTTAGGTAAAACAAAAAGAAAACATTTCTCTCAGACCATTTAAAACCTGGGTAGTTTAAGATAATCAGTGTTTTTAAAGAAGTCACTTTTCAGAAGAAAGGAAATAAAATTTTGCTGACCATAGCATATTTACGAAAACAAAATCCAAGCAAAGAAGGGAAGCGTTATGATGAAGACTGAGTGAGCCTCACAATGAGCACTGAGGTATAAGCCAACACTTTTCAGCCCACTGAAGAGTCCTGCCTACAGCACTCAAGGCAATTTTAGACTTCCTATGGACTGGCATAAGTTTAGGGGTGCAGGAAATGACTCAAATGCTGCCCAAAATATATTTGTAAAAGCTTTTTCCCTAATAAACTTTTTAAACCAGATAATGAAAGCAAGTTGCTCATGTGCCCTCTTTCTCAAGTCACACCCTCATATTTGAGAATCTAAGTACTGGATAAATAATAAGGGTTATCAATTATTGGGGGCTTTAATAATTCTTCAAATATTTAATGAGTGTCTCCTGAGTGCCAGGCACTGGGACTATAGCAGTGAACTAAACAGATGGCTACCTCTGCAGAGTTTATAGTCTAAGGATTAAAAAATTAGATCTTGCACAATAGTGGGAGGAGACAGGGAAGTAAGGCCCGGGTTGGAAAGTAGAGAAAAAAAGGAAAGTCTCTACTCACCTCCCCTGAAGTAGACAAGTGAAGGAAAAGTCATGTAGAGAACTTACGTGTAGAGAACTGGGCGCATCTACTTGCAAGAGTGAGACCGCAACAGGAGCTAGTGAAGAAGCACATGGAAAGCTGTTGCCTCCGCATTGACTGTGGGCCCTGTTGGTCAGCAGGGCAGGCAAAGAAGGACCAGCTGGAGTCAAGATAGAGGCAGGCAAGGACAAGCTACAGCCCACCAGCAGTACATCTGCGCCTGTCTTTCTCCACCGTCTACACAGGGTAAGCGTTTCTCTTTCACTTCTGCTTCCCAAATCTGGCATAGATATTACCTTTTGGCCAACTCTAATATGGAGCCATAAAGGAAATGAAGTTCTAGCTTAGGCCAGTTGACACAATACAAAACCAGCAGGGTCCATTCCTTGTTAAATTGGCAGCCAAAAGCATCTCTTTTAACCATATTTAATTTCCAGTAATCTTGCTTCCATCTAAGGTGTAAGTAACCCTGCTACAACTAGAAACACCCGAACCCTCTCTCAGATGAGGATATGAAGTCGCATAGGACCTATGGCATAGGTAATTTTATCTGTCTTTAGGGAAATTGCATCCTTTAACTAGCTGAGTCACACTGCCCTTTTAATATCCAGAGATACATGCTGAACTATAATACTATTAACACATTTTATGCTCGATAGTAAAATGGATGCAGAAGGAGGAAGAAAAAGAATCAGTATTATATTTGCAAGGCGGGCACCCAAAACAAAAACCAATCCTTCTTAAATATTTAAACGGTTTCTGCCTTTGCAGGCGAAGTTTGGTAACGTTTGATGCATTTGGTAAGGTATCAAAATCTTAACTGGCTGAAGGGGACCCTCTCTGCCCTCCTCCCCACTCTCTTCTGCGCTTCATGGGATCGGAAGGTCCTCATGCCCCTGGCTTTGACTCTCCAGCTCCTGGAACTTTCGGCGGTGGAGCTTTGCCCCGCTGCGGAGGCATTAAAGCACCAGGAGAGACTTTTGCATAATGACCTCCAACCTTTAGTTTGAGGACTTTATCATAGTAAAATTACCATGGTTGTGTAGCTTATATTGTTTTTTTGTAAATGAAAATAACCGAATTATGTAACAGTAGGAAAGTTGGTTGAGTAAATTATTGTTAACTCCAAATGACAGAATAATACGTGAAACTGTTAAAAATAATTTGTTAAAGAATGAATGACTTAGAAAGACTATTAAGTGGGAATAAAAGCAGAAACCTAAATGATATGTTCAGTATGAGCTCATTTCTGTAAAATGATGTATTTTACAGAGGAGAATAAAGTTTAACTTTATTATACCTACTTAATAACAGGAAGCTATTAATAATAAATTAGTTGAATTTATAGAAAGAAATTTACTGTAATAAAAAACAAAAAGATAAACAGGAAAATATTTGGAAAACAGATAATCTCATATACAACCAATTCCTTCAGATCAATAAGAAAATAATCCAATAGCAAAAATGAGGACATGTTTACAAAAAGAAATAAAATGTTTTTAAACCTGTGAAGTGTTTATTTCATTCATACTAAGAAAAAGCAAATTAAAACAAAAATCTAATATTTTAACTGTCAGAAAGCTCAACACTGAGTTAGCAAGAGAGAAGAGAAATAGGCGCTCTGATATATTGTCAGTGGAAGTATAAATTGCTGAAACCTCTATAAAAAAATAGGCAAACCAAAATTTTAAATGATACACCAACAATTATACTTAAAAGTGTTGACATTCATTGCAGCATTTTTCATAATCTGAAAAGAACAGAAACAAATGTACAGATGGGAACTGGTTAAATAAATTACAGCAAAGCCATACAATGAAATATTCTGTGATGAATAAAAATAATAAGGCACTTCTTCAAGCAATTATATGGAAAGATCACCAAGATATACTAAGGATTTTAGGGATATAATGGTATAATTGAACCCTACCATTTTTGTAAAAATAAAATATGTGTGTATATACACACACTCACACTCACATTCCTATATGGGCGTAGAATATCTCTGGAATGGTACAACAACAACAACAACAAAAAACTGATAAATTGCTTCCTCTATAATTTTGAGGAAGCTTCCAACAGCTAATTGATTTTTGTTCTTTGCCCTACACCAGCTCCTTCTTTCATTTTTTTTCATTTCCAAAAAGCTACTACCATCAATTGTCTCAGAAAAGTAGAAATGCAATTTGTTCCTTCTCTTGTCCTCACCTGCCCCCATTAAATCAATCATCAAATCCTACTAACTTTATTTCCAAAACATATCTCAAATTTGTCTACTTTCATTGCAGATGTTGGCTGTTTCTCAATGTTTTTTGCTCCTTTCAACCTTAGTCATTGAACACCTGATTTTCAAGTAGATCTGTAGTATCCTAGAGTAACCATTTTATTTCACTCTTCCCTTGCAATCACATGGGGCCATGCAAGTGAGTGCTTTCCAATGAGCTGTAACTGCAAGCATCACATATAATTTCTAGAAATTTTCTTACAGGGAAGAGGTGTTATCTTTTTTCCTCCCTTCCTCATTCACGTTGTCTGGGATTAAAACATGACTGCAATTAAAGCAGCCACCTTCAATGAGGAAATGGAAGTCATATGTTGACAAGATGGAAGAAAGCTGGTCCCTAAGAATGGTGGAGCCACCAAGCAAATTCTAAGCTATGTACAGATTTCATTATGTGAGAAAGGAGTAAATATCTATCTGTCCAAGCCACTGTAATTTGGAGTTTTCAGTTACAGTTACTCCAAATTCCAAATGATAAAACGCCTCTGCATTTCAACAGCCAACACCTGACCCAACCCCAGCCTATTTCACTTGAATGGCTGCAATAGCTTCTTAACTGTTCTCTCTACATCCCACCTTGACCTCTCACTCCATTGAAGTCTCCACATCTCAATAAGAACATCTTTGTAATATATATGTACATATATACGTATACATATATATATACACATGTATATATGTTCACATAGTACATATATATGTATACATATATAACAAAGGAAGGATTTGAGTATATAACAAAGGAAGGATTTGACAATATTGTGAAATCCTTCCATTGTTTTATATATATGTATATATGTATATTACCTATATATGTATATGTGTGTATATGTATATAAACATATATGTGTGTATATGTACATATATAAGACAAAGGAAGGATCTGACAATATATATGTGTATATATATACACATATATATGTGTGTGTATATATATACATATATATGTGTGTGTGTATATATATATATATGTTGTCAAATCCTTTGTTTACAACCATTTAAGAAATTCCCATTCGTCTTAGAGTAAGTTCAAATTCTCAGCATAGCCTATTCAATCTTCCCCCCTCACTCACTGGCCTCTAATCACGTTGAAGTTTCACATATCCTGTGCCCTCTACTGTTTAAATCACCTTAAACCTTCTGTCCTCAGTCCCTACTGCCTAACTAACTCTACTAATCAAATCTTTCAGTCTCTGATAAAATGTAACTTCCTCAGGAATTACACTCAAGAACCATGACTATACTTTCTCATGACACCTTGGACTATGCCTTATAGTCCTTATTTCCACCTACATGATTATTTGTGCAGTGATTCCTTTAATGTAGAGGTTTCAAATGGTATGTCAGACTAATCTGCCTACAAATGCATTCCATGGACCACACAATATTTCTTTTGAAAAACTTCAGAGGAGAGGAGAAGATGGTGCTATAGGAGAAACTCAGGACTGCAGCTCCCAGTGAAAGCGCAGAGGGTGAGTGGACACCGCATTCCCAGATGCAGTTTTATTGCCCACAGACCAGGAGATTCCCAGGTGTAGGAGCCCCACTGGCCGCCAGCGCGGCTGTTTCAGCTGGCACAGCTGTTTCGGCCGGCACTGCAACGCAGCAGCACTCTGTACAAAATACACTGGTCTGGTTGCCCTGTTAAACCGGCAATTTGAGATTTGGGAAGGCAGATTAGCACATTCGTCTGATTAAATGGGACTTAAACAGTAAGCCAGGCCAGGAGAGCCCCGGGCAGTGACATTGTTGCAGCCAGCGCAGTGGGTCACCGCACGGGAAATCACACAGATCCCAGCGCCCTTTCAGCAGGCGACTGGAACACTGGGGAGAGAGTCAACCCTTCAACTTAAAACAAAAGGGGCTCTGAGGCAGGGAGCCAGGTGATAAGGCTCAGTGGGTCCACCCCCACAAAAACAAACAAAACAGCAATTGGAAATGCTCAGGGTTAAGAGTTTCATGGCAAGCACAGCTGAACCCAGGATGGTGCAGCTCGGTGGGGGAGGGGCGTCCACCATTACCAAGGCACTCCACCCCTACAGAGGTACTCTGCCATTGCTGATGCAGCCTGCCATTGCCAAGGCAACCCACCATAACACAGAGAGTCCGCCAGTACACAGTTGGGCCACCATCACCACAGCAGTTCTAACCACACCCATATAAACAGGACTACAGGAAATTACACACAGCAGCAGGGCGGAGCTCACAGCAGCAGGGCGAGCCCACGACAGCAGGGCAGACCCCAGAGCAGCTCAGTATAGCCTCTGCAAGCAGGCAGTGACTAGACTGCCTCCTTGCTGGGCAGGACAGTGCAACAGATACTCATAAATAAAGCCCTAACTCCCAGGGACAGAGCAACTGAGAAAAAAAAGGGGCTTTATGAGTTCTGCCACAGTAGACTTAAACGTACCTGCCTAGCAGCCCTGAATAAACAACGGAGCTCACAACTCAGCACTTGAGCTCTTATAAAGTACAGACTGTCTCCTCAAGCAGCTCCCTGACCCCTGTATATCCAAAGAGTCACCTCACAAAGGACTGATCAGACTGACATTTGGCGGGCATCATTCTGGAACAAAGGCAGCAGATGAAGAAACTGGTAGCAACCCTCACTGTTCTGCAGCTGCTACAGGTGTTCCCCAGGCAAGCAGGGCCTGGAGTGGACCTCAGCAGTACTACAGCAGAGGAGCTAGACTGTTAGAAGGAAAACTAAGAAACAGAAATACTTCATCATCAACAATCTGGACATCCATTCAGGGACCCAATCGGAAGGTCAGCAACTACTCAGACGACAGGTGGATAAATCCACAAAGATAAGAAGAAACCAGTGCAAAAAGAAGGAAAACACCCGAAACCGTAACACCTCACCTCCTACAAGAGACCACAACCCCTCATCAGCAAGGGAACAAAGCTGGACAGAGAAGGAGTGTGATGAAATGACAGAATCAGATTTCAGAAGGTGGGTAATGAGAAACTTCCCTGAGCTAAAAGAACATGTTCTAACTCAATGCAAAGAAACTAAGAACCTTGAAAAAAGATTTGAGGAAATGATAACAAGAATAGACAACTGAGAAAAGAATATGAGTGAACTGATGGAGCTGAAAAACACAACACGAGAAATTCGCGAAGCATGTACAAGTCTCAACAGCCGAATTGACCAAGCAGAAGAAAGGATATCAGAGGTCGAAGATCAACTCAATGAAATAAAACAAGAAGGCAAGATTAGAGAAAAAAGTGCAAAAAGGAATGAACAAAGTTGCCGAGAAATGTGGGACTATATGAAGAGACCTAATCTACGTTTGGTAGGTGTACCTGAATGTGACAAAGAGAATGAATCCAAGCTGGAAAATACTCTTCAGGATATTATCCAGGAAAATTTCCCCAACTTAGCAAGGCAGGCCAATATTCAAGTCCAGGAAATACAGAGAAAACCACAAAGATATTCCGCAAGAAGAGCAACCCCAAGGCACATAATCGTCAGATTCACCAGAGTTGAAGGAGAAAATACTAAGGGCAGCCAGAGAGAAAGGTCAGGTCATGCACAAAGGGAAGCCCATCAGACTCACAGCAGATCTCTCAGCAGAAACCCTACAAGCCAGAAGAGAGTGAGGACCAATATTCAACATCCTTAAAGAAAAGAACTTTCAACCCAGAATTTCATATCCAGCCTAACTCAGCTTCATAAGTGAAGGAAAAATAAAATCCTTTGCAAACAAGCAAGTACTCAGAGATTTTGTCACCACCAGGCCTGCTTTACAAGAGTTCCTGAAAGAGGCACTACACATAGAAAGGAACAACCAGTACCAGCCACGCCAAAAACATACCAAATGCTAAAGAGCATCAACAAAATGAAGAATATGCGTCAACAAATGGGCAAAACAGCCAGCTAGCATCAAAATGGCAGTATCGAATTCACACATAATGATATTAACCCTAAATGTAAATGGGCTAAATGCACCAATCAAAAGACACAGACTGGCAAATTGGATAAAAAGCCAAAACCCATCAGTGTGCTGTATCCAGGAAACCCATCTCACATGCAAGGATACACAAAGGCTCAAAATAAAGGGATGGAGGAAGATTTATCAAGCAAATGGAGAGCAAAAAAAAGTAGGAGTTGCAATTCTCGTCTCTGATAAAATAGACTTTAAACCAACAAAGATCAAAAGAGACAAAGAAGAACATGACATAATGGTCAAAGGATCGATACAACAAGAAGAGCTAATGATCGTAAACATATATGGACCCAATACAGGAGCACCCAGATACATAAGGCAAGTTCTTAACGACTTACAAAGAGACTTAGACTCCCACACAATCATAGTGGGAGACTTTAACACTCCACTGTCAATTAGACAGATCAACCAGACAGAAAATTAACAAGGATATCCAGGACTTGAACTCTGACCTGGAACAAACAAACCTGATAGACATTTACAGAACTCTCCACCCCAAATCCACAGAATATACATTCTTCTCAGCACCACATTACACCTACTCGAAAATTGACCACATAGTTGGAAGTAAAGCACTCTTCAGCAAATGCAAAACAACTGACATCATAACACACAGTCTCTGAGACCATAGTGCAATCAAGTTAGAATGCAGAATTCAGAAACTAACTCAGAACCTCACAGCATCATAGAAACTGAACAGGCTCTTGAATGTTGACTGGATAAACAATGAAATGAAGTCAGAAATGACGAAGTTCTTTGAAACCAACGAGAATGAAGACAAAACATACCAGAATCTCTGGGACACATTTAAAGCAGTCTCTAGAGGAAAATATATAGCAATAAGTGCCCACATGACAAGAGTGGAGAGATCCAAAATTGACACCCTATCCTCACAATTGAAAGACCTAGAGGAGCAAGATCAAAGAAACTCAAAACCTAGCAGAAGACAAGAAATAACTAAGATCAGAGCAGAACTGAAGGAGAGAGAGACACCAAAAACCCTTCAAAAAAATCAATAAATCCAAGAGCTGGCTTTTTGAAAAGATCAATGAAATAGACAGACCACTAGCTAGACTGATTAAAAAGAAAAGAGATAACAACCAAATAGATGCAATAAAAAACGATAAAGGAGAAATCACCATAGATTCCATAGAAATTCAGACCATCATCAGAGAGTATTACAAACAACTCTATGCATGTAAACTAGTAAACCTGGAAGAAATGGATAAATTCCTGGACACTTGTGTCCTCCCATGCCTAAACCAGGAGGAAGCCAAAACTATGAATAGACAAATAACAAGGTCTGAATTTGAGGCAGCAATTAAGAGCCTACCACACAAAAAAAGCCCAGGTCCAGACAGGTTCACAGCGGAATTCTACCAGACACACAAAGAGGAACTGTTACAATTCCTTCTGAAACTATTCCAAATAATCCAGAAAGAGGGAATCCTTCCCAAATCATTTTATGAGACCAACATCATCCTGATACCAAAACCCTGCAGAGACTCAACAAGAAAACTTCAGGCCAATATCCATAATGAACATAGATGCAAAACTCTTCAATAAAATACTGGCAAGTCAATTGCAAAAGCACATCAAAAAGCTTATCCACCGTGATCAAGTAGGATTCATCCCAGGAATGCAAGGCTGGTTCAACATATGCAAGTCTATAAACGTAATTCACCACATAAACAGAACCAAAAACAAAAACCACATGATTATCTCAATTGACGCAGAGAAGGCCTTTGACAAAATTCAACAGCCCTTTATGCTAAAAACCCTCAATAAACTCGGTATTGATGGAACATATCTCAAAATAATAACAGCTATTTACAACAAACCAACAGTCAATATCATACTGAATGGGCAAAAACTGGAAGCATTCCCTTTGAAATCTGGCACTAGACAAGGATGACCTCTCTCACCTCTATTCAATATAGTACTGGAAGTTCTAACCAGAGCAATCAAACAGGAAAAAGAAATAAAGGGTATTCAAATAGGAAAGGTGGAAGCCAAATTGTCTCTATTTGCAGACGACATGATAGTATATCTAGAAGACCCCATCGTCTCAGCCCAAAAACTCCTGAAACTGATAAGCAACTTCAGGAAAGTCTCAGGATACAAAATCGATGTGCAAAAATCACAAGCATTCCTATACACCAATAACAGACTGAAAGAGAGCCAAATCAAGAATGAACTGCCATTCACAATTGCTACAAAAAGAATACAATACCTAGGAATACAACTAACAAGGAACGTAAAGGACCTCTTCAAGGAGAACTACAAACCACTGCTCAACGAAATAAGAGAGGACACAAACAGATGGAGAAACATTCCATGTTCATGGTTAGGAAAAATCAATATTGTGAAAATGGCCATGCTGCCCAAAGTAATTTACAGATTCAATGTTATCCACATCAAGCTACCATTGACCTTCTTCACAGAACTGGTAAAAACTACCTTAAACTTCATATGGAACCAAAAGAGAGCCCGCATAGCCAAGTCAATTCTAAGCAAAAAGAACACAGCAGGAGATATCACACTACCGGGCTTCAAACTATACTACAAGGCTACAGTAATCAAAACAGCATGGTACTGGTCCAAAACAGAGATATAGACCAATGGAACAGAACAGAGGCATCGGAGGCAACACAACATATCTACTACCATACAATCTTTGATAAACCCTGACAAAAACAAACAATGGGGAAAGGATTCCCTGTTTAATAAATGGTGTTGGGGAAACTGGCTAGCCATGTGCAGAAAGCAGAAACTGGACCCCTTCCTGACACCTTACACTAAAATTAACTCCAGATGGATTAAAGACTTACACATAAGACCTGGCACCATAAAACCCCTAGAAGAAAATCTAGGCAAAACCATTCAGGACATAGGAGTAGGCAAGGATTTCATGACCAAAACACCAAAAGCATTGGCAACAAAAGCCTAATTAAACTCCACAGCTTCTGCATGGCAAAAGAAACAGCCATTAGAGTGAATCGGCAACCAACATAATGGGAAAAAAATTTTGCAGTTTACCCATCTGACAAAGGGCTGATATCCAGAATTTACAAAGAACTCAAATAGATTTACAAGAAAAAAACAAACACGCCCATTCAAAAATGGGCAAAGGATATGAACAGACACTTTACAAAAGAAGACATACATGAGGCCAACAAACATATGAAAAAATGCTCATCATTACTGGTCATCAGAGAAATGCAAATCAAAACTACATTGAGATACCATCTCACGCATGTTAGAATGGCAATCATTAAAAAATCTGGAGACAACAGATGCTGGAGAGGATGTGGAGAAATAGGAACGCTTTTACACTGCTTGTGGGAGTGTAAATTAGTTCAACCATTGTGGAAGACAGTGTGGCAATTCCTCAAGGACCTAGAAATAGAAATTCCATTTGACCCAGCAATCCCATTACTGGGTATATATCCAGAGGACTATAAATCAGTCTACTATAAGGACACATGCACACGAATGTTCATTGCAGCACTGTTTACAATAGCAAAGACCTGGAACCAACCCAAATGCCCATTGATGATAGACTGGACTGGGAAAATGTGTCACATATACACCATGGAATATTATGCAGCAATCAAACACTATGAGTTCATGTTTTTTGTAGGGACATGGATGAATCTGGAGAACATCATTCTCAGCAAACTGACACAAGAACAGAAAATCAAATACTGCATGTTCTCACTCATAGGCAGGTGATGAACAATGAGAACACATGCACACAGGGAGGGGAGCACTACACACTGGGGTCTATTGGGGGAATAGGGGAGGGACAGTGGTGTGGGGTTGCTGGAGAGGGATAGCATGGGGAGAAATGCCAAATGAGGGTGAAAGGGAGGAAGGCAGCAAATCACACTGCCACGTGTGTACATATGCAACTATCTTGCATGTTCTGCACATGTACCTCAAAACCTAAAATGCAATAAAAAAAAGAAAGAAAAACTTCAGTCAGTTCATTCTCTTTTGGGTTTGTCACACTTCCCATCAATTCATGCCATTTCACAAACTTAGGTCCCTTTCCTATCTCTTGCAGCCTTTGAACCTTTGGCCTGCCTCCTGTACTAAACTAGAGGCTCCATGAGAGAAAGGATGGTGCCTGTCTTCCTCATCACTCTATGCCCACTGTCTAACATCCTTAAGACCTATCAAAGTGCTCTAGAAATCCTTGCCTAAGGAATAAAGCCAGTGAATGAGCTGTTCTCATTGCCATTATTAGCAACCTTTTTTTCCTTTGGTTTTATTTTTAAAACCGGATACCATAAGTAGATAAGAGTGGGGAAGTATCCATTTGGTAACTATTTCACATCAAATTTTGAACAAATTTAGCACAAGACTCTGAACCTTGAGGCAAACTTTCACTTTTTTTTCTACTGGACTAAATAGAAAGTAAATTCATATAGTTATACTTTTGAATTTTGAGAAGATTACAAAAATATTTTATCCGGGCCATTCTATTTCTATTCCCTAGGAGTTAGGCACCTCACTGACAGTGCCCCCAATTCTCTAAAGGCTTTTTAGCTAAAGGTTTAAAAAATGAAATGTAACTTTTAAAAACGAATCTGTCCTCCCTGATGGCACCTTCAAAAAGTAAACCCAGATGACACTGCCCAAAAGTCTTATGATAGCAAACATGGTGCTTAGTACAAAACAGGAATTTTTAATTTGTCAATAATAAAAAAATGAAGATGCAAAACATGTCTCTGTATTTTTCCATACATTTTATGTTTATATTTCATGTTGTCTTATCCTTCAAAGTGACAGAAGTTTGAGGCTTTGTATTTATTTTTTAAAGCTGTTGGCCTTCTATATTTTGACAGAAAGTATTAGGGCTGTATTACTTCTAAAAATTCTAGGTTCTCCACTCTTACATTTATAGCCAATTTACATTGACTTGAAAAGTTTTCAATATACCTAAAAACACATTTTTTGTAGGTTTTCCTCACTTGGTGAAGACCGCAATTTTGTTAGTACCTCTGAAGCATTTTAGAGTTACCAAACTCTGGATGAAAATTCTACAATCTTTTCTAAAATTTTTACCTCACCTGTACTGAGAGAAAGAGATGGAGAAAGAGATCAGTTTAAATTCAAAATGGACTGCAAGCAGACTCCTTTTAAAAACACCTGGATGAAAAACGTTTCCTTAAGCAAAACAGTAAGAATTTTCATTTACTGCTATTAAAATAGTAAATCTACCAATGTTGACTAAAGTTGATCATAAATTTGACAGAACTGATGTCAGCGTTGTTGTTATTTTTCCACCAATATACTATTTACCAAGTATAAAACGTAAATGTCAGACCACTAGTTTTGTTCTGTTTGTTCAAATAACCAAATGGCTTTGTGCAACATTCTGTATTTTTCTATTTTTCTTCCTCTCTTTTCTACTCATCATACTTTGTTGAACTGATTTGAAGAATGAAAGCAATCAACTTCTGTAACTTCAGCTCTCTTCTTTAAAATATCTCCACTGGCTTTTCCTTCAACTCATTGGAAAGATGAACCACATTGTCTAAAAGTTATGAATTATGTGTGACCATGGAGATACTAATAAATTCTATTTCATTCTTGCTATTAGTTTTCTCTGAATTTTTATAATTGATCACTTTTATATTAATCATTTGTATTCATCATCTTAATAATAAATAATATTTGTTATTATTTTAAAGCATTATTATTTAAATATTTATTATTTTTAAATGCTCATACCATCCAGGACCTGTATCTCCACTTACCAGTGCCCATTTCAAGGTCCTGAGGTAGTTCTTAAAATTTAGAAAACACTTTAACACCAGAATTTTAGGCAATGGTATTGAAACACTGAGTTCCCCACACTATGGAAGTCAGGCAAAGTCCTAGACCAAATGCCATTCTGAGCGAAGTTTTCGCATACAAAAGATTGTGTTTGTAGAACTGTCTTCCCAATAGCCCATTGCCATAGTAATCTACCAAACAAAATGGGATCAAAGAAAATACTTCTAATGCTTTCTTGTTCCAAGGCCTTGCCATTTTGTCTTCTTAATAGACTATTAGCAAGTTCTTAGTGCCCTGTGCCAAACATCAAAAATTCAGATAAACTCAGGTTTATGTGTCATACAGGAAAAGTCACATTCTTCCATTTTCCACCTTCAACCAGGGAATCCATGTGGCCATATTCTAGTCATTCTGGGAGTCCTCTGAGCAGCCAGGACAGAAGCATGGCCCAGCCTCCCTAAAGCTGTGTCAGGCCCTGTATGATTAGTCTCATTGCTCCTCAATAAAAGCAATTTCTATGTTTCAAGAGTAAGTCAAAGAAGCATTTAATGGCAATGCAAACACTGCATTTTTCAATACTGGATTAAATTATTTTTTGTTTTACAATCAGTAATTTACTTACTTCACCTATCTACCTATCACAATACTTAATCCACTGTCTCGTAATTCCTTGTTTGATCATCTGATGCTCTAGCTAGCCTATGAGCTGGGGGTCTAGGAGAGGGTGTGCCTTGCTCAGTGCTTTACATCCGCAGCCCAGCACAATGCCTGATGGCAAAAGCACAAAGCATAAGTGATCAAATAAATATTCTATTATAATTGATTACTTGAACTTGTGAAAAACAAAATTCACCAGACAATTAAGGAGATGATTTTATTGAGGCTGTTGCAATGAGGAGAATGTCCACTTTGTGAAAGAAAGGGAAGGGGTTCTGGGCTTTTATGGAGTTGGGTAAACAAAGAAACCATCCTTAAATCATGAGGAGGGATAGAGACAGGTCCTACCTTGGCAAGATTTGAAGACAAGGTTTTCTTTGTCAGTTAGCTATTTCCAGGATACAAAAGAATGGGGAAAATTCTTAACAGCTGCTGCTTTCCAGAAAGACAAGGCTCAGATAAAGTTCAACATTATCCAAATGAAATATATAAAGCATATAACAACACAGAGATTAAGACCACATGATAGCATGATAGCACTTATAACTGGCAAAAATTGTTTAGAATGAACAGAAAAGGCAACCTTTTCCTGGACACCATCACTAGAAGTTTCCTGGTGGCAGCTGCTCCCAGGAGTGTCTGAGATCCTTGCCTGCTTCTCTCTCTAGGCTGCTCACTAGGTTCCCAAATGTCAAGGACCCTCACTTGCCTCCCCCCATCAATCATTCTTACCACCTACTTCTTAGGTCCTGTCCCTCGGAGGCTTCTTTTTATGTAGCACAGTGCCCAAAGTGTCCTGCAGAGTAGGTGCTCTCTAAACATACAAATTATATGAATTTAGTTATATATTTAGTTATATAAATTGTAATTATCTGAGTTTAATTTAATAAACATGTAAATTATATAAATTTAATTTCATTATATTAATTTAATGAATGCATGGCCAAGAGCAAAGTTTTAGAAAATCTAATGTCATACTGATTATTATGTTTTTCTGTATTCATAGAGAAAACAATTATATTTGTGAATCTTTATGACCACTGATTTATTCCACCCTGGAGTCTTTTCCCTGTGTTATATTTTAGAATCATCCTTTTAAAATATTTTGAATTTTTCTGTTCTAAATGAATCACATTGCACATGTCCACACTTAGGAGGTCCACATCGGCTGGGCACGATAGCTCATGCCTGTAATCCCCGCACTTTGGGAGGCCAAGGCAGGCAGATCACCTGAGGTCAGGAGTTCAAGACCAGCCTGGCCAACATGGAGAAACCCCGTCTCTACTAAAAATACAAAAATTAGCTAGGCGTGGTGGCAGGCACTTGTATTTCCAGTTACTCAGGAGGCTGAGGCAGGAGAATCACTTGAACCCAGGAGGTGAAAGTTGCAATGAGCGAAGACCACACCATCGTACTCTAGCTTGGGCAACAGAGTGAAACTCCTCAAAAAAAAAGTCCATGTCTACTGCTTTCCTACCTATTAGCACAGCCTCCTAAATTTTCCCTGCATTGGTACTCATCCACTTTGCTTTTCCATATCCAGAGTAGTTCAGCATTAGCTGTAGAGTTTGGAGATTTCACTGTGTGAGCCCTTCTCTGGATCATTTATAAATGTTTTAAATAAGATTGAGCAGGACCAATCCCTGAGGAACCCCAGTGTGTTTACCCTTTTCCTTCCAAACAAATGTGCATTTCTACTATTCACGTTTCCTGTCTTTAAGCTAGTTCTAAATCTGTGACAAAATACCTTTATCCATCCTATGGTGACAACAATTGCCATTAAGCAATACTTCAGAGGTCTCACAAAGAATAAAATGTCACTGGGGAGACAGAGGCACTTTGTAGTGTGCTGATGTGACACTACCCTCCTCACAATGGCATTCAAGAACCACTACACACAAAAGTTAACTATTGTCCTCACAGAAATTCAGGTATAATAGATGATCAACAGATCTGGTGTTCAATACAATATTTCAAACCCAAGTTTCAACAAGAGCATTTATTTCAAATAATGTCAGCTTTTAGTTTAGTAGATGAGGTTTCAGAATTCTGCAGACTTCAACATGAAGATATCTCCATTTAAGAATGTTGCCTCTTTTGGAGTGAGGTTTCATGAGTTGTTTTATAGAAACCTTGAAGGGCTCTGTATGAACTTACAACTTTTATATACGTTAATGGAAACAAACACTGGCTCATTTTGTACCTATGCTAAATTTGGTATCCGTTAATTCTTCATTAATCACTAAGGAATACTCAGGAGCTACTCTTGTACAGTCCCTTTTCTGCTAACTCCACTGTGATGGAAACTTCTGACTATAATGCAATTATCTGTTCAGACTTTTTTTTTTTTTTTGAAACAAGATCTCACTCTCACCCAGGCTGAAGTGCAGTAATGTGATATCAGCTTACTGCTACCTTCACCTCCCAGGTTCAAGTGATTCTCTTGCCTCACCCTCTCAAGTAGCTGGGACTACAGGCACACACCACCATATCTGGCTAATTTTTGTATTTTTAGTAAAGACAGGGTTTCGCCATGTTGGCCAGGCTGGTTTTGAACTGGCCTCATGTGATCCCCTGCCTCAGCCTCCCAAAGTGCTGGGATTATAGGCATGAGCCACTATACTCAGAACACACATTTTTTTTTTCTTTTTTCTTTTTCAGAGACGATCTGTCACCCTGGCTGCCAAGCTGGAGTACGGTGGAGTACAATGGTCATTGCTCATTGCAGCCTCGATCTCCTAGGCTCAAGTGATCCTCCCAGCTCAACCTGCGAAGTAGCTGGAATATAGGCATGGGCTGCCATGCCTGGCTGATTCTATTTGTTTTAGTAGAGATGGAATCTCACTATGTTGCCCAGGCTGGTCTCAAATTCCTGGGCTCAAGTTATCCTCCTGTCTCAGCCTCCCAAAGTGCTGGGATTACAGGCATGAACCACCACCCATGGCCTGTTTATATAATTCTTAACAACCAGAATAAGATTTTTTTAATTGTAGGAATCACAGTGTATTTATCTCTATGTCACCAGAGCCTGACTAGTAGGTACTTACCACATATATGAAAAATGTGTGAATGAATTAATGTATAAATGAATGAACAAATGAATGAACAAACAAAACACTCAGGACTCTTATCCATCTCCAGTATAACCACCCCACTTGAAATAGGAGCCAGGAAATGATATATGTTAAAAAGATTTAAGTGTTCTGGAAAAAAAGAGAAAACAAAAAGTAGGGAGATTGAAGATAGGGTGTTAATATGGTTTGGCTGTGTCCTCACTCAAATCTCATCTTGAATTGTAGCTTCTATAATTTCCACATAGTGTGAAAGGGATCCAGTGGGAGGTAATGCAATCATGGGGGCAGGTCTTCCCCACGTTGTTCTCATGACAGTGAATAAGTCTCATGAGATCTGATAGTGTTATAAAGAGGAGTTCCCCTGCACATATTCTCTCTCTTCTCTGCTGCACATATTCTCTCTCTTCTCTGTGCCGTTCATCTTCTGCCATGATTGTGAGACCTCCTCAGCCACATGGAACTGTGAGCCAAATAAAACTCTTCCCTTTATAAATTAACCAGTCTCTGGTATGTCTTTATTAGCAGCATGAGAACAGACTAATAGAGTAAACTGGTACCAGGTAGTGGGGCACCGCTGAAAACATACCCAAAAATGTGGGAATGACTTTGGAACTGAGTAACAGGCAGAAGTTGAAGCAGTTTGGCGGGCTCAGAAGAAGACAGGAAAATGTGGGAAAGTTTGCAACTTCCTAGAGGCTTGTTGAACGGCTTTTACCAAAATGCTGATAATGATATAGACAATGAAATTCAGGCTGATGTGGTCTCAGATGGAGATGAGGAACTTTTTGGGAACAGAAGTAAAGGTGACTCTTGCTATGTTTTAGCAAAGAGACTGGTGGAATTTTGCCCCTACCCTAGAGATCTGTGGAACTTTGAACTTAAGAGAGATAACGTAGGGTATCTGGTGGAAGAAATTTCTAAACAGCAAAGCATTCAAGAGGTGACTTGGGTGCTGTTAAAAGTATTCAGTTTCAAAAGAAAAACAGAGCATAAAAGTTTGGAAAATGTGTAGCCTGATGATGTAATAGAAAAATATATATATATTTTCTGAAGAGAAATTCAAGCCAGCTGCAGAAATTTGCATAAGTAAAGAGAAGCCAAATGTTAATTGCCAGACAATGGGGAAAATGTCTCCAGGGCATGTCAGACACCTTTGTGGGCAGCCCCTCCCATCAAAGGTCCAGAGGCCTAGGAGGAAATAAATGGTTTCATGGGCCAGGCCAAGTACCCCCCTACTGTGTGCAGACTAGGGACTTGGTACCCTTCATCCAAGCTGCTCTGGCCATGGCTAAAAGGGGACAAGATAGAGCTTGGGCCGTGGCTTCAGAGGTACGAGCCCCAAGCCTTGGCAGCTACCATTTGGTGTTGAGCCTGTGGGTGCACAGAAGTCAAGAAATGAGATTTGAGAACCTCCACCTAGATTTCAGAGGATGAATGGAAATGCCTGTATGCCAGGAGAACCTTTGCTAGGGCAGTGCAGAAGGTATATGTGGGGTTGGAGTCTCCACACAATGTTCCCACTGTGGCACTGACTAGTGGAACTGTGAGAAGAAGGCCATGGTCCTCCAGAGGCAAGAATGGTGTATCCATCAACAGCTTGCACCATGCCTTGGAAAAAGTTGCAGATAATGCCAGCTCGTGAAAGCAGCTGGGAGGGAGGCTATACCCTGCAAAGGCACAAGGGCAGAGCTGCCCAAGACTATGGAGTCCACCTCTTGCATCAGCATGATCTGGATGTGAGACATGGAGTCAGAGGAGATGATTTTGGAGCTTTAAGCTTTGACTGCCCTGCTTTATCTTAGACTTGCATGGGGCCTGTAGCCCCTTTGTTTTGGCCAATTTTTCTTATTTGGAAAAATAAGGGGAAGAAGCAGGAGGCCAGTGTAGCTGGGAGAGAGATGGAGACACTAGGAGAAGATGAGGTCAGTGAAGTAAGGAGAGCAATGGGGATGGGTGGCAGTGGACCATTGTAAGCACTTTGGCTTTTACTTTTAGTATGGTTGGATTTTAAACAGAGAAACATGTGCTGATTTATATTTTAAAAGATCACTCTTGCTACTGTGTTCCGAAAACATTATGGAGTTTTGAGTGGTGAGCCTAGGGGAGAACAGTTAGGAAGCTGTTGTCTCCTAACCCATGTGAGAGATAATTGCAGCTTAGCAGTGGAGAAGTGATGGGAAGTGATCAGATTCTTTAGCATTTCCTAGTGAATTAGATGAGAGGTGTGAAAGAAAGCGTAGAGTCAAGGAAGACTCCAGAATTGAGGAGTTGGCAAAGGAGCAGTTTTTCTTTATCTGGGGCTAAGGCTGGGGAGCAGGAGGTAGAATCAGAAATTCAGCTTTGGACATATTGTACCTGAGACGGCTATGAGACATTGGAGGGGAGACGTGTACCAGGGAGTTGGTTATATGTGTCACGATTCAGGAAAGACATTGGGGCTGGAAATATAAATCCTATAGAAAAATGGTGTTTATTAAAGGCATAAGGTAAACTGAAATCCCCAAATGGAGTGAGCAAGCAAGGAGAGGACCAAGTACCAAGAACAGGGCCCAGGGCCCTCCAGCAACAGGACAGGGGAGAAGATGGGCCAAGCAAGCTGACAAAGAAGTGACAGTGAGGGAGACAAAAAGAGGCATGCACATTTCAAGTAGAGAAAGTACTAGGTGGAGAGAACCATCAATGTTTCCAAATGCAAATGGGACAAATGAGATGAAGCACTGACAGTTGGATTTAGCAACAGAAAAGTCATCTCACACTCACTGAAGACTAGCAGGCCCTCACAAACTACATTCTTCCCCTGGGTATCTGCTTAATGCAGTTGAATTCCTAATTAGTGACACTTTGGGCATTCACTCAGTGTCTTCTGTGTGGGTCAAGCAGCAAGCTAAGTTCTGGAGACTCAAAGATCGTGAACATGGTTTCTAACCTTAGAGATCTGGTCTCGTGTTGACTGCGACCACTAGGTTACAATGTAGAGGGATGTAGAAGCCACCGTGGCTCCATGTAGTACAGAGAAGAAGCAGTCTGTATCTTCTGGAGTCAGATTAGCCTGAGTTTGAATTTCAGATCTACTGCTTACTGGCTGGGTAAACTCAGACAAACTGACCCTCCTGAGGCTGCGTTCTCACCCAAAATGTCACATCATCTCAAAGCATTCTGGAGTTGTTTAAAGGAGATTATGCATGTAATACTGGGAAGATGCCTAACACACAGGATGTAAACAATAAGTGTGATTATTCCTACTATAGAGAATGAGCGGTGCACTAAAGATGACTGGGGAAAAAGGAGACCGACTCTCGCCTTATAACCATGTCTGTGGAAGTGGCAAAAATGTCATGAGGAAAGTAACATCTGAGCTGGGTCATGAAGGGTAAGTAAAAGTTTGCCAGGCAGAGGAAAACAAGTTGCTCCAGAGAGGGCTTTCCTGAGCAGAGCGTGTTGTTTTGTTGAATCTTGCCAAGTCTGGCCCCTCAAACAGCTTTTGACAGTGTCCCTGCAGTTCAGAAAGAACCCCCACTTCAGGGATCAAGAGAGCTAGGACAGGGCTGGGCACAGTGATTCAGGCCTATAATCCCAGCACTTTAGGAGGCCAAGGCAGGAGGATCACCTGAGGCAAGGAGTTTTCAGACCAGCCTAGACAACACAGGGAGACCCCTTCTCTGCAGAAAAATTTAAAAATTAGCCAGGCATGGTGGTGCACTAGCTACTCCTGAGGCCGAGGTGGTTGGATCACTTGAGCCCAGGAGTTCAAGGCTGCACAGTGAACAACAATTGCACCACTACACTCCAGCCTGGGTGACAAAAAAATAAAGAGAGAGAGAGAGAAAGCTATGAAAGCACAGGCCTCTTCACAGACTCCTGACAATGCAGGAAACACACCCCAGTGGCCAAAGAGGGGAAAGTTCAAGCAACCTTTGAAAAAAGAGAAGAGTGTTAATCTGGCCAGGAACAACTCCCAGGGAAGAAAGGGGCAGCGTCCATTTGTAGTCTAAGTGCACAGCATCCCCTTGAGGCCTTGAGCCCTGTAGAGGGTATGGCCCCTGGGGTTGAGCAGGACAGCAGCCCTGCAGAGGACTACTCACTGCCTCCACATATCAGAAAAGCCAAGAAAGACATGGGCTCTTACCCAAGAAGTGCTGTAACCCAGACCATTAATCTCCTGAACAGTAGATTCAAGGAGCTTGAGAATAGCTTTGGAGAAGCCACTGACTCTCCACCACTAGGTGCTGAGCATCATTCATGGGCCTATAGGTACAAGGGGGTTACTCATAGGAGAGAAAAGAAGTAGACTGGATATACAAGCATATGGGCAAAAGTGGGATGTTTTAGATTTCTCTAGGGTGAAGGTAAATTTTCAGTAAGAGAATACTGCAAAAATGTTTAATAACCATCTTCTGTTACTCCCTTCAAACATTTCCCGTTCCAACTGCCTTGAAGTAACCACCCTTGTGGATTTCTTTCCTGACTTTGCCTCCATTTTATTCACTGATTTGTTTTTGAATGCACTGTGCTAGATGAGAAAACTATACCAGAAGAATGAGCTACCTTCAATGGAACTTCAAGCATTCATGATTTGTCCGTGGCTGGAAATTTTTGAAAAGGGATTGTCCCAATATATCTCAGTGAAGGAAATCAGACTATTTCACCTCAAAATATACTTCTGTGGCATATTTTTAGATGGCTAGTCAGAGAGGTTCCAGACCACAGGAATAGCTTTGAAAAGCTGTGCTGTTCAAAAGATCTGCAGATAAAATCTACATCAGTGAAACAAACAGCAGATGCAAACAGACTTTCTCTGAGGCCTCTTTCCTCTGCCTTATCTAGATCTAGTGAAGATTACCTCAGAAGGTCTGACACTTTCAAAGGCGTGAGAGAGAAACAGTGGCTCTGTCTATTCTGTCTGAGGGCAGCTCCAAGAATATAAAAGAGATTTTTATCTGCATAGCAAGACGGCTTTGGCTTGCCACACTCTCCTCCCTCACTCTCCCATAGCCTGGGATAAAGAACATGATGAACGTTAGTTCAGGGGCAAAAAGGAAACTTCCCCTTTGCCCTGTGAAGTTTCTCTGAAAATCACTGACAAATGGAGATCAATGGGAGAAAAATCATACTAGTATTGGATTATAATTTTATGTGACACAATAGCCTTCAGAAAAAAAAAACCCAAGGATACAAAGTCACTTTCCATTTTTATGCTTAGGTTGGACAAAGTATAGACACTATGTAGAAATTATGATTGAACAAAAAGAGTATGATCTAATACTGGAAAACTGAGCGGGGAAACCCAGCAAGGCCGTCTGTTTAGATTCTTCATGGCCTCTGTGCACAGCATTCCTTCCTTCTGGGTGTGGGGCAGGACCCTTTCTAGAATGGGTATCTTATGACCCTCAGGCAAACAAGGTAGGTCAGATGTTTTCTCTATGCCAGTTTTGACACAAAAATACAAGGAGGAAATTAGAGTAACATTTTTAGGTTTTATGGCTGGCTTTAACAAAGAGGACAAAGGATTCTGGTTTCTATGACCACCTTAGGGAAGAGGAATTCTAGTTTTTATGGCTAGCCTCTGGGGAAAATGAGAGGCCAGAGACAGGTGGGCAGGAGATCAGAGAGCTGTTTCTGAGGTCTTCATTTTGGGGTATTATTTTCTGAGACCCTACCTCAGCAATGGTTTTTCACTAGTGAAATAAATGGTCTTCAAGATGTGTGCCTTGGCTAAAAGGGCTCTTTATGTTCTTTGCACAAGTAGGATAAAACCAGAAATCCAGCATGAGCAGTAGTCTGTATCTTTTGGAATGTGCCCCATACTTGACTGCAGACAGAACAGCTACTGATTCAGGGGATTCTTGCTGTCACTATTCAACTATAAAGTTAGCTGAATCCACACTTTTACAGTCAATTTGTTTTTGAACAAAGGTGCCAGGAACACACAATGAGGAAAAGACCATTGCTTCATTAAATGATGTTCAGACAACTGGATAGCCACATGCCGAAGAAGAAAATTAGACCCTTATCTCACATCATATAGAAAAATCAACTCAAAATGGATTGCAGACTCAAACATAAGACCTAAAATTGTAAAACTACTGGAAGAAAACATAGGCACAAACCTCCAAGACATTGGTTTGGCAGTGATTTATTGGTTATGACCCCAAAAACACAGGCTACCACAGTGAAATTTGACAGGATTTCATCAAAGTAAAATGCTTCTGCACAGCCAAAGAAACAGTCAAGAACATGAAGGGACAACCTATGGAATGGCAGAAAAAATTGCAAACCATATATCTGATAAGGGGTCAATATCCAAAATACATAAGGAACTCAATTCAATATCAAGGAAACAAACAAGTTAAAAGAGGGTAAAGGAACTAAATAAACATTTCTTACAGAAAGACATACAAATGTCCAATGGCCAAGGGTATATGAAAAGGTGCTCAACCTCACTAATCAGGAAAATAAAGTTAGAAAACACAGTAAAATATGACCTCACACCTGTTAGAATGTTTAATATCAATAAGACAAAATATAAGTACTGGTGAGGATGTGGAGAAAAGGGAACCCTTTTTGCTGCTGGTGGGAATGTAAATTGATACAGCAATTATGGAAAATAGTATGGAAGTTCCTCAAAAAATTAAAAATAGTGCTAATATGATCCAACAATCCTACTACTGGGTATATATCCATGGAATATGAAATCAATACATCACAGAGATAGCTCTATTCCCATGGTCATTGCAGCACCATTCATAATAGCCAAGATACGGATTCAACCTAAATGTCCATTAATGAACAAACGGATAAAGAAAACGTGGCACACATACACAATGGAATAGTATTCAACTGCTAAAAAGAAAGAAATCTACTCTTTTGTAACAATGTGGGCAAACCTGAGGACATTATGTTAAGTGAAATAAGCTAGGAATAGAGAGACAAAACCACATTATCTCACTTACATGTGGAGTCTAAAAATGAATCAGACAACAGAATGGTGGTTATTGAGGGAAGGAAGGATTCGATTTCAGGCATGTTGGTCAAAGGGTACAAAATTTCAGATAGGAGGAATAAGCTCAAGAAATCTATCACACATATGGTGACTATAGTTAGTAACAATGTATTATATTCTTGAGAATTGCTAAGAGAGTAGATTTAAGTATTCTCATCATTAAAAACATGATGTCTGTGATGTAATGCATATGTTAATTAGCATTAAACATTCCACAACTTATGCATATTTCAAAACATCATATTGTACATAATAAATATATGTAATTT
Organism: Callithrix jacchus; assembly: GCF_049354715.1. NCBI lineage: Eukaryota > Metazoa > Chordata > Mammalia > Primates > Cebidae > Callithrix > Callithrix jacchus. The sequence goes on along the minus strand of NC_133513.1, from coordinate 82,497,447 downwards.
TTTGTATTCAAAAAAGAACTATGAGAGTTACAAATAAAAAATAAAATAATTAAAAAAAATAATATTAGCTACATATTGTCACAATTTCCTCTCACAGACCTTGCATACCAGGTATAACCAGAGAACCTCAAAGATCAGATCTGATCATCTGGGAAGCTGCTTGCTACTAAATGTCACTATGTATGGTGGAATTTGACCTGAAACTTGCTTCTATTATAATCTAGTAGAAAGTTGTGAGTAGAAGGCCCATAACATTCACCAGCCTCTAATCCTTAGAGATAACTGACATTTCCCAAAAACTACCTAATGGTTGTACATGAGCAAATTAGCTTGGATCATTTCACAACACCTGCCTCCATGATGCAGATTGAGGGTCACAATCTTGAAGATCTCTTCAGCTACAACATTCCACAACATTTCAATTTACCTAAAATGTGTACAGCATCTACCTCTTATGCCTGGAAGCAGTTATATAACCATGAAAGTACTCCTGGTCTTTTAATCTTCATTTTACTGTTGATCTTTTCCACCAACAGGAGATAAAGAAATCACCAGGGTTTTTTCCAAAGCCAGCAATCCCTATTTTCAAAGGTGCTATTAAGTAGTTACAGCATAATTGATGTTAGCAATCAGTGGAATCCAACAATAAGGCCCTGGGGAGAGTGAAGTGGATTTGTACTCTCCCTCCTGTCCAAGAAGGCTTCCCCCAGATCATGCCACCTGAGGGGAGATATTGTTTGATGCATGAAGCTGCGCCACTCCTTTTCTCCTTACTTGTCTAGATTGAAAGCCTCTTAGTGACAGCTCCTGCTGCTCTTTAAATGGAGGGTCCTTTCTCCTGCAGCAGGAGTTCTGGCACTGCGGGAGAAAACCAACTGGAGACCAGGAAATGGGATTTTAAACTCTTTTTGGGTACCTGGAACTGACAGGTAGAGGTGCCTACATGAACTGCTGGTTCTGTTTCCATGGATACATGAAACAGTTTGGACAAACAATGCCAGCATTAAACAGTACTTCCCTAGATGACAAGCTATTTCTCTTATTTAATGAGGAATTCTATATTCAATTCAAACCAGTATTTTACTGGGCCAAGCATTTTGCTGTTACGAATATAAAGGTGAATGAAACAGACATAGTCCTTACCCTCAGGAAACTCCAGTCTAGCAGATTGCAGTATATTCTGAAAAGAAACATCCAAAGTACAATAAGACAAAACAAGCAGATTTTACCATGCCTCAAAGGTGTTAAATGGAAAACCTAAAGGATGAATAAGAGTAAGATAGATAGATGATAGATAGATAGATAGATAGATAGATAGATAGATAGATAGATAGATAATTAGGTACATATACATATATTGAAGATCTTTTTTCTTCAAAAAAAAATCTGACTGGACTGAATAATCAAAAATATTTGAGGTTCACCATCCTAGAGCAAATCATTTCACATTAGAGTCACCCAAGATGCTTTTTAAAAGAACGGATTCCCAGTCTTCTCCTCTAGCAATCATGTTTGGTAGACTGGGGTGAGATACAGAAAATTATGTAATAAACACTCCAGGTAATTTTGATGAGTACTGCTCAGCAGATGAGTTCCTTAGAGGGTCATTTATTTACTCTGCCACCAGTTCGAAGAGAGGTCTTTGATCCTAGTCCACATTTAAACTTAAGATGGGGAGTGAATTTTGTTTGATTGTTTTTCTATTTTTGTGGCATTTGAATATTTTGTTTATGGGTTATTGAAAGTGGCCTAAGTGACCTCTCCATCTTCTAGATTTCTCCAATAATTGAGGAATTCTACTTTGTGATTCTGAGGATCTACTTCTGCTATCTAAACTCCTACCTGGACTTCGGCTTTGTCCCTGGCTTGTAGCTCCACGGTTCAGTTGTGTCTGCCTCTACAATTTGTCTTGGCTCTTTTCAGTAGGGCAGCCAACTGTCCCAGGTGGTCTGAAACAGAGATTTACTGCAACTTGGGACTTTCAATGCTAACGCCAGGAAAACTCCAGGTGGACCAGAATGAGCCTGTCATCCTAGCAAGTAGCATGGCTTTCGATAAACAACTGCATTTGAAGTGTTAGAATGGTGGGTCAGGGCCAAAAACAAGAAATGTTAATCCTTCTTAGAGGTCTTCTTTGTTTTCATCCATCCAGCTTCCACCCACATCCATGGAAACAAAAACAGTAACAAGGCTATTAACTAGAATTTGAAACTCTCTTGTCAATTTAGCTGACTGCCTGCAGAGACTTAGAAATGCTAAGTTATGCATGACCCTAATTTGTTTAGGGGTAGAGAATAATTAATAAACCAGTGTCCACATTCCTAAGTGTTGTCCATCAACTCAATCAGATCTTTCTTTTTCTGGCTTTAGATAATTAAGAATAGTGTGTCTTCAGTCCTGTGGCTTGGAAGGTTGTACCTGATCCAAATCGTAGGCCTTCTGCAAAGAACTTCTCTGTTCCTTGTAATTTGTGGTACCGCAAGTATTTTTTAAAAGGTTATGTGTGAAATCCCTTTCCCTCCACGTTGAATCCAATTCCCCATTCTTGATGGTTTCCTAGTGGTAAAGTGTTACTTTCTGCTCAGGGAAGAAGAAATGAACTAATATTCATTGAGAACCATCTATGTTTTAGGACCTGTCATAGCTATTTTAGAAACCCAATCTCCCTTCCTCCTCAAATCAAACCTAGAAAGAAGGCATCTACAATTCCCTTTTACAAATGAGGAACTCAATGCACAGAGCATTCAAGGCTACACAGTTAGAAGATGTGGAGCAAAGCTCCAACCAGCAGTCTGCACTGTCTGAGCAATAGCTTCTCCTTCCCTGGGCATGCTCTGAGTCTCCCCACAGGGTCCCAGCACCTTGCTCATGTTCAGCTTAATTAACAAGAAGCAGGAAAAGGGATATATTTTTAAAACCCAATCTCAGTCGCAGGAACTCCCAGGATCTCTCACTTCCTCTGAGCAGCATCTGGATCCTTTTTTTTTTTTAATAGGAACACTTTTACACTGCTGGTGGGAGTGTAAATTAGTTTTACACTTTAGTGGAAGACAGTGTGGCAATTCCTCAAGGACCTAGAAATAGAAATTCCATTTGACCCAGCAATCCCATTACTGGATATATATCCAAAGGATTATAAATCGTTCTACTATAAGGACACATGCTCACGAATGTTCACTGAAGCACCGTTTACAATAGCAAAGACCTGGAATCATCCCAAATGCCCATCGATGATAGACTGGACAGGGAAAATGTGGCACATATACAGCATCTGGATTCTTATACAGCTGGACAGCATGCAGGCACTCTCTCCACTTTGTCTCCCAGAAGCAGCTCATTTTTATCCTGCTGGTTCCTGACTCTGGCAGGGACTCAATACTGCCTTTCTCATGGGTGATATTCCTCTCACCAATGCCAAGCTCCTCTCAGCAGTCCCAGTTGCCCTCCTTGCTATTTCAGCTGCCGGACTTTTCCAGGGGGTTCTGAAATGTTTCCTCTGCACCTGAGGTCAGTTCCTTAAAGAGTCCCCCCCGCACCATTCCCCTGCTTTTGATAAATAAGGCCTAAGAAGAAAGGGTGATTCTTTATAAACTGACTGATGTATGGAGAAGTAGGTTGGTCTGTATGCAGTTCTCAAGCTACATATTGTTCACCAGGGTCCTAGAGCTTACTCAGGAATTAGTCTATACCAACCCAAAAAACACTGCATCCAGAAGCTTTCCCTAGTTTTTCTGTATGGCGGACTTTTGGTCCCCCAACTCTGAAACTTAGGGTTTATTCACATTGCCTCTAAGGAGCTCATTCTCCTCCAGCCAAACTCAAATACCAACTAAGGAACCTGGAAAAAGTCCCCATATCCACTTGCAATGTTGTTATTCCTCTTCCCCATAAAGCTGAGGTATACTACAAATGGCATTTCCAAGAGAAGCCCTGTATATCCTCTTACTATCATCAGGAAAAAAACTAAATCTGTTTTTTTTTTTTTTTAAGTACAGGTCTCTCTGTCGCCCAGGCTGAGTGCAGTGGTATGATCCCGGTTTACTGCAGCTTTCCACCTCAGGTTCAGGTGATCCTCCCATTTCAGCCTCCTGAGTAGCTGGAACCATGGGCACACACCACCAAATCTGGCTTATTTTTTAAATTTTTTGTCAAGACAAGGTGTCACTATGTTGCCCAGGCTGGACTCAAAACTCCTGGGCTCAAGGGATCCACCCACCTCGACCTCCCAAAGTGCTGAGATTACAGACACCAGCCACTGCGCCCGGCCAAAAAAACGAAATCTTAATTATAACTATGATTACAATAAACATAAAATGTAAGTACAAGCCCTTTATTTCAACAGTCTCTTTTCAGTGCAGGCTAGGTCCTGGACTCTATAATCTTATGGATAGCAGAGATTTTCAGATTTTTATATTGTGAGGGCCCTGGAGAAGAACATGAGAAAAGATCTCCATTGGCAAAGTAGAGGAAAAACACATAGTTTGGACCTCTTGTTTTTGTATAGCTTACTCTCTGTGACAACATATTAAGGTTGGAGGCTAGATGTCAAACCTAATCGAATTCTTAACTTAAACATTGTTCAAATTTCTAAAATGCATCCCGGCCTCTCCTCTTTCCAAAATGAGGAAAAACTGTGACATCAAATTACATCTGCTGTAAATTATCTGCTGTTCTTTTTAACTTGGGCGTATTTTATTCAAGCTGATTGCTTGTGTTAGCAGAAGATGCCTTGAAGTATATTTGACCAATAAGTTGCTTCCTGAGCTACATTATCTGCTGTCTTTGACAGCAATGTCTTATTTCAGATAGCATCCAATTAACAGCAAAGCTCAACTTCCTTGAACCTACCTCAAATCACTCACAAATCCAATACCTATAAGTCCACTCTACAACGTTTCTTCCCTCTGCCATGTTTCTCCGTGATGTTCATTCTCCCTCACTGTAAGTCAATAAACCCAGTTCTTTTTAACTGCAGTTGTGCTTCTGATGGCTGCCCACTGAGGGCACTGATTGAATGAATGAGTAAATAAATTTCAGAAACAACTCTGCTGCTCAATAACACTAAATCATTGAATAAATCACCTTTCTATAAAAGAAATCACTTTCCTTTCTTGGGCACTATTTATCATTCAAAAAATAGAATAGCAGATGTGACTTGGATAATCATAAATAGTCTATATGCAAGCATAACATTCACTTTATTTTTATAAATATTTTGATTTCTCTTTTACAAGTACTCATTCATTCTTAGCAATAACAAAACTAAATATAAGCCAATCTGGAAAACTCTACCCAGCCTAGTAATTCTCCTTCTATCATTTCAGATTTAGATGTCATTTTCTTCAGTATTGTCATCTTTGTTATCAGTCACCATGTAGTCCCAAGTTTGCCACTGACCCACCTGAGTCCTAACCATCTGTCTATAAACTTCCAGGGAAATTTATACTTGACCGCAGTGCCACAAGTACATAATCTTACGGAGAAAAATCCAAACATCTGGAGGAACAGAGGTGATAGAGCATTATTCATCAGATTCTTGGTTGTTCCTCTGCTAATTGTCTCTCACTCAACAAGGTGTCATGGATGACCCTCTGGAGGCAGTCCTGTTTCCTCTCCTATCAAAGTCAGAGTAGCCTGGCTTGTCCCACGGACAGCAAAGTCTTCTGGCAGTGGTAACAAGACAAGACAGTCCCCACTATCCCTCAGGGACCGAGGCAAGCTCATGTGTCTCCACTTAGCTGCAGTGGAGACACAGTTGTTCCCTTTTCTCCCTCTTGCATCTTCTCAGGTGCACCCCTCCGCAGCCCTCCATCCTCAGTACTCACGAGGTTCCAGATGCCAAGCTGCATCAACCCAAACCTCCAAATTCACGCACAATCTCGTGGCAGGTTCTCTTGGGCCCCTTCCCAGGTCCAGGTCCCCTGACCCCCTCAGAAAATGGAAAAAGAGAGACACTAGGGGTCTGTGCTCACCTCAGAAGAGCACTTGCTTCCTCCTGGCACTCTTTATATCTTCTTTTCCAGCTGGGAGAAAAGATGAACCAGCTCAATCTCCTTCAGGCATCGTTTCCTGCTGCTCTCACAAGGAATAACCCCTGAGATAATAATGTAGAACCCTAGGGTTTCACAGAGTCCATTTTGAAAATTCAGTTTCTTCTTCTGCTAAAGAATTTTTACGTCATAACATAAAATGAGCCTTGAGACTTCCTGAAGTGACACTGGGCAGTGCCCAGCTTTCTTCTCACAGCCACGGACAGGAACTAGCCTCCTCATGAGGCTTGATCTAGAGTCAATTCCATGTGGGAGCATCACTGGCAATGTGGAGCTGAGGTGTGAGTGGAGCTGAGGTGTGAGTGGAGCTGAGGTGTATGTGTGAATGGGATTGGGGCTGTGTAAATAGCAACAATCATCACACAGACATTTTCTCAGTCTTTTCTCCTTCCTTTAATTCTGTATGTGACTGTGAGTCTCTGTGGAGTGTGTATGGGTGTGTGTGGTTGTAGAAGGTGTGAATGTGAGTGGGTGTGGGTGTGAAATCAGTCACACAGTGATTGAAGAGGTTTCACCCTCCATGATGTTCTGTGATTAGGGAACTTTTTCATCCTCCTATGCTCTTGAAAGAGAGACTGAAGTAACAGTAACATAGGAGAGAAACGGAATGAGCAGCTCTTCTTTCCTTTCACCTATAGAATTGAAAAAATGAGTCATATTCATCAAGTAAAATCTGCTAGCACAGCTGTGGTTTAAAAGTGAGAAGAGTGGGATTGCCATGGAGATAAAGCAGGTCTTAGGTGGTTAACAGGGAGAGAACAAAGAATTGACTAGTTTTGGCGTGAGAAACATTGAACAAAACAGAGTGAAACCTGGCTATAATAGTGGGTTTATAAATGCATGTAAATATTTTCTCTATTAATTCACCCTAAGGGGAAAAGCACTGATATTTCTTAATCTGTGGCTCCAGTGGTGTTCAGTGCGGGGTTGTTTTCAATAGGGAAAACCTGGGAAATTTAGATGAACAAAAAATGTGGCAGGGTAAATAAATTATAGTACATCTATATGATGGAAGAGTACATAGTTGTTAAAGATATTGTGGGAATACATGTAATAAAATGGAAAGATAATCACTATTTATTGTTAAATGAAAATGCAAGCTGCAAACTGGTATGTACATTTGCTTCTGTTTCTGTTGAAGGAAAAAATGTATATCGAGGTATAGGAAAAGTTTTGAGGATATACCTTAAATGTTTGACTTCACCTCTGCCCTCCTGGTGAGGTAGGATTGCAGATTACTTTCTTTTACTTTTTTAAAAAAATGGATATATTGGGGGGAGGACTCAAGATGGTGCTGTGAGAACAACCCAGGATTGAAGCTCTCACTGGACACACGGAGAGGGTGAGTCGGGGAAGCATTTCCAGACGGATCTTAGTTGCCCACAGAACGGGGAAATTCCCAGGTATAAAAAAGACACAGGATGCCAGGCAGAGGTCTCCACTGGCGTAGCCGGCAGCCGGTGTGGCTCCGGCCCGCGCCAGAGCGCAGAGGCGCTCCACAGCGCTCCATACAAAAGCGCACTGTTATGGGTGCCCTGTTGAACCAGCAAACTAAGACCCGAGAGGGCTGAACTTGAGACTGAACGGGTCTTGTACGGTGACCCAGCCCAGGAAATCCCAGGGACTCAGCGTTTGGGGGAGCGCAGTGCGACAAACAAAACGGCGATTCCAAACGCTCCCAGTGAATAGGTTTTTTTTTTAAAGTGCAGGTCCGTGGGGTAGGGGCGTCAGCCATTACCAAGGCAATCAGCCCCTACTGAGGTACACGCCCATTGCTGACGGAGCCTGCCACTGCCGAGGCAACCCGGTACAACAGAGAGACTCTGCCGCAGGGCGTAGCCCGAGGCAACAGGGCCAAGACCACAGCAGAAGGGCGGAGCCTGCAGGAAAAGGGCGAACCTCACACCAGCAGGGCAGAGCCTCGGCAGGCAAAAAGTGACTAGACTGCCTCCTAGCTGGGCAGGACAGTGAGGCGGACACTCACAAGGAAAGCCCCAACCCCCCCCCAGACAGAGCATCTGAGGAAAAAAAAGGGGTTTTCTTATGAGTTAGGTTGCAGCAGAACTAAACATAGCAGCCTAGCAGCCCTGAATGAACAACAGAGCTCACAGCTCAGCACTTGAGCTCCTACAGACTGTCTCCTCAAGCAACTCCCTGACCCCTCTATATCCACAAGACTGACATTCGGCAGACATCATCCTGGGACAAAGATAGCAGAAAAAGAAACTGGTAGCATCCCTCACTGTTCCGCAGCCGCCACAGGTGCACCCCAGACAAGCAGGGCCTGGAGTGGACCTCAGCGGTCGTACAGCGAAGGGGCTAGACTGGTAGAAGGAAAACCAAGTAACAGAAATACTCCATCATCAACAATCTGGGTGTCCACTCAGAGATCCAATCAAAAAGTCAGTAACTACACAGACAACAGGTGGATAAATCCACAAAGATGGGAAGAAACCAGCGCAAAAAGGAGGAAAACACCCGAAACCAGAACACCTCGCCACCTAGAAAGGACCAAAACTCCTCACCAGCAAGGGAACAAAGCTGGACGGAGAATGGCTGGACGGAGAATGACTGTGACGAAATGATGGAATTAGACTTCAGAAGGTGGATAATGAGAAACTTTTGTGAGCTAAAAGAACATGTTTTAAATCAACGTAAAGAAACTAAGAACCTTGAAAAAAGATTTGAGGAAATGATAACAAGAATGGATACCTTAGAGAGGAATATGAATGAATTAAAGGAGCTGAAAAACACAATACGAGAACTTCGTGAAACATACACAAGTCTCAATAGCCGAATTGACCAAGCAGAAGAAAGAATATCAGAAGTCGAGGATCAACTCAATGAAATAAAACGAGAAACCAAGATCAGAGAAAAAAGCGCAAAAAGGAATGAACAAAGTCTCCAAGAAATGTGGGACTATGTGAAGAGACCTAACCTACGTTTGATAGGTGTACTAGAATGTGATGAAGAGAATGAATCCAAGCTGGAAAATACTCTGCAGGACATTATCCAGGAAAATTTCCCCCACCTAGCAAGACAGGCCAACACTCAAATGCAGGAAATACAGAGAACACCACAGAGATATTCCGCAAGAAGAGCAACCCCAAGGCACATAATCGTCAGATTCAAAAAGGTTGAAATAACGAAGAAAATACTAAGGGCAGCCAGAGAGAAAGGTCGGGTCACCCACAAAGGGAAGCCCATCAGACTCACAGCAGATCTCTCGCCAGAAACTCTACAAGCCAGAAGAGAGTGGGGGCCAATATTCAACATCCTTAAAGAAAAGAACTTTCAACCCAGAATTTCATATCCAGCCAAACTGAGCTTCAGAAGTGAAGGAAAAATAAAATCCTTTGCGAACAAGCAAGCACTCAGACATTTTTTCACCACCAGCCCTGCTTTACAAGAGCTCCTGAAAGAGGCACTACACATAGAAAGGAACAACCAGTACCAGCCATTCCAAAATCACACTAAATGCTAAAGAGCATCAACATAATGAAGAATCTACAACAACTAACGGGGAAAACAGCCAGCTAGCATCAAAATGGCAGTGTCAAACTCACATATAACAATATTAACCCTAAATGTAAATGGACTAAATGCACCAATCAAAAGACACAGACTGGCAAATTGGATAAAAAGCCAAAACCCAGCAGTGTGCTGTATCCAGGAAACCCATCTCACATGCAAGGATACACAAAGACTCAAAATAAAGGGATAGAGGAAGATTTACCAAGCAAATGGAGAGCAAAAGAAAGCAGGAGTTGCAATCCTCATCTCTGATAAAATAGACTTTAAAGCAACAAAGATCAAAAGAGACAAAGAAGGCCATTACATAATGGTAAAAGGATCGATACAACAAGAAGAGCTAACGATCCTAAACATATATGGACCCAATACAGGAGCACCCAGATACATAAGGCAAGTTCTTAACGACTTACAAAGAGACTTAGACTCCCACACAATCATAGTGGGAGACTTTAACACTCCACTGTCAATATTAGACAGATCAACCAGACAGAAAATCAACAAGGATATCCAGGGCTTGAACTCAGACCTGGAACAAGCAAACCTGATAGACATTTACAGAACTCTCCACCCCAAATCCACAGAATATACATTCTTCTCAGCACCACATCATACCTACTCTAAAATTGACCACATAATTGGAAGTAAAGCACTCCTCAGCAAATGCAAAACAACTGAAATCATAACAAACAGCCTCTCAGACCATAGTGCAATCAAGTTAGAACTCAGAATTCAGAAACCAACCCAGAACCGCACAGCTTCATGGAAACTGAACAACTGGCTCCTGAATGTTGACTGGATAAACAACGAAATGAAGGCAGAAATAAAGAAGTTCTTCGAAACCAATGAGAACGAAGACACAACATGCCAGAATCTCTGGGACACATTTAAAGCAGTCTCTACAGGAAAGTATATAGCAATAAGTGGCCATATGAGGAGAATGGAGAGATCCAAAATTGACACCCTATCGTCAAAATTGAAAGAAATAGAGGAGCAAGATCAAAAAAACTCAAAGCCCAGCAGAAGACAAGAAATAACTAAGATCAGAGCTGAACTGAAGGAGATTGAGACACGAAAAACCCTCCAAAAAATCAATAAATCCAAGAGTTGGTTTTTTGAAAAGATCAACAAAATAGACAGACCACTAGCCAGATTGATTAAAAAGAAAAGAGAGAACAACCAAATAGATTCAATAAAAAATGATAAAGGGGAAATCACCACAGATTCCACAGAAATTCAAACCATCATCAGAGAATATTACAAACAACTCTATGCACATAAACTAGTAAACCTGGAAGAAATGGATAAATTCCTGGACTCCTGTGTCCTCCCAAGCCTAAACCAGGAGGAAGCTGAAACTATGAATAGACCAATAACAAGGGCAGAAGTCGAGGCAGCAATTAAGAGCCTACCACACAAAAAAAGCCCAGGTCCAGACGGGTTCACAGCCGAATTCTACCAGACACACAAAGAGGAGCTGGTACCATTTCTTCTGAACCTATTCCAAATAATCCAAAAAGAAGGAATCCTACCCAAATCATTCTACGAGACCAATATCATCCTGATACCAAAACCCAGCAGAGACCCAACAAGAAAAGAAAACTACAGGCCAATATCCATGATGAACATAGATGCAAAAATCTTCAATAAAATATTGGCAAGCCGATTGCAACAGCAAATCAAAAAACTTACTCGTCATGATCAAGTAGGATTCATCCCAGGGATGCTAGGCTTGTTCAACATACGCAAGTCTATCAACGTAATTCACCACATAAACAGAACCAAAAACAAAAACCACATGATTATCTCAATTGATGCAGAGAAGGCATTTGACAAAATTCAACAGCACTTTATGCTAAAAACCCTCAATAAACTCGGTATTGATGGAACGTATCTCAAAGTAATAAAAGCTATTTATGACAAACCAACAGCCAATATCATACTGAATGGGCAAAAACTGGAAGCATTCCCTTTGAAATCCAGCACTAGACAAGGATGCCCTCTGTCACCACTCCTATTCAATATAGTACTGGAAGTTCTAGCCACAGCAATCAGGCAAGAAAAAGAAATAAAGGGTATTCAAATAGGAAAGGTGGAAGCCAAATTATCTCTATTTGCAGACGACATGATAATATACCTAGAAGACCCCATTGCCTCAGCCCAAAAACTCCTGAAACTGATAAGCAACTTCAGCAAAGTCTCAGGATATAAAATCAATGTGCAAAAATCACAAGCCTTCCTCTACACCAATAATAGACTTAAAGAGAGCCAAATCAAGAATGAACTGCCATTCACAATTGCTACAAAAAGAATAAAATACCTAGGAATACAACTCACAAGGAACGTAAGGGACCTCTTCAGGGAAAACTACAAACCACTGCTCAACGAAATCAGAGAGGACACAAACAGATGGAGAAACATTCCATGTTCATGGTTAGGAAGAATTAATATCATGAAAATGGCTATACTGCCCAAAGTAATTTACAGAATCAACACTATCCCCATCAAGCTACCATTGACTTTCTTCACAGAACTGGAAAAAACCACCTTGAACTTCATATGGAACCAAAAGAGAGCCCGCATAGCCAAGTCAATTCTAAGCAAAAAGAACACCGCAGGGGGCATCACACTACCAGATTTCAAGCTATACTATAAGGCTACAGTAATCAAAACAGCATGGTACTGGTACCAAAACAGAGATATAGATCAATGGAACAGAACAGAGGCATCAGAGGCAACACAACATAGCTACAACCATACAATCTTTGATAAACCTGACAAAAACAAGCAATGGGGAAAGGACTCCCTGTTCAACAAATGGTGTTGGGAAAACTGGCTAGCCATGTGTAGAAAGCAGAAACTGGACCCCTTCCTGACACCTTACACCAAAATTAACTCCAGATGGATTAAAGACTTAAACATAAGACCCGGCACCATAAAAACCCTAGAAGGAAATCTAGGCAAAACCATCCAGGACATAGGAGTAGGCAAGGATTTCATGAACAAAACACCAAAAGCATTGGCAGCAAAAGCCAAAATAGACAAATGGGACCTAATCAAACTCCACAGCTTCTGCACAGCAAAAGAAACAGTCTCTAGTGTGAATCGGCAACCAACAGAATGGGAAAAAATTTTTGCAGTCTACCCATCTGACAAAGGGCTGATATCCAGAATTTACAAAGAACTCAAACAGATTTACAGGAAAAAAACAAACAAGCCCATTCAAAAGTGGGCAAAGGATATGAACAGACACTTTACGAAAGAAGACATATATGAGGCCAACAATCATATGAAAAAATGCTCATCGTCACTGGTCATCAGAGAGATGCAAATCAAAACCACATTGAGATACCATCTCACGCCAGTTAGAATGGCGATCATTAAAAAATCTGGAGACAACAGATGCTGGAGAGGATGTGGAGAAAAGGAACACTTTTACACTGTTGGTGGGATGTAAATTAGTCCAACCATTGTGGAAGATGGTGTGGCGATTCCTCAAGGTTTTAGAAATAGAAATCCCATTTGACCCAGCAATCCCATTACTGGGTATATATCCAAAGGACTATAAATAGTTCTACTACAAGGACACATGCACACGAATGTTCATTGCAGCACTGTTTACAATAGCAAAGACCTGGAATCAACCCAAATGCCCATCGATGATAGACTGGATTGGGAAAATGTGGCACATATACGCCATGGAATATTATGCAGCAATCAGAAATGATGAGTTCGTGTCGTTTGTAGGGACATGGATGAATCTGGAGAACATCTTTCTCAGCAAACTGACACAAGAACAGAAAATGAAACACCGCATATTCTCACTCATAGGCGGGTGATGAAAAATGAGAACACATGGACACAGAGAGGGGAGTACTAAACACTGGGGTCTATAGGGGGAAAAGGGGAGGGCCAGTGGGAAGGGGAGGTGGGGAGGGATTGCCAGGGGAGAAATACCAAATGTGGGTGAAGGGGAGAAAGCAAACAAACACACTGCCCTGTGTGTACCTATGCAACTGTATTGCATGCTCTGCACATGTACCCCAAAACCTAAAATGCAATAAAAAAAAAATGGATATATTTTTAAATTTCTATAATTAACATATTTTATAATACCTGAAAAATTATTTTTTTAATATTTTTAGCTCTACAGAGGTATAATTGGAAAATAAAAATTATACATATTTAAGGTTTACAATATGATGTTTTTATACACATAGTGAAAAGTTTACTACAACCAAGCTAATTAACATATTCATCAGCTCACATAGTTACCTTTCTTCATTTTTTTTAGTGAAAACAATTATCTACTCTCTTAGGAAATTTCAAGGACACAATACACTATTTTGAACTGTATTTACCACACCATATATAGATCTTTAGAATTTATTCATCCTGCATATCTGAAATTTTGTATACTTTGACCAACACTTCCCCATTTGCCTCTGCCCCATTCCCTGCCCTTACAACCCACGATTCTACTCCATAATTTTAAGAGTTCAACTTTTTTAGATTTCACATATAAGTGACATCATATGGTATTTGTCTTTTTGTGTCTGGCTTATTTCACTTAGTATAATGTCCTTCAAGTTCACCCATGTGGTCACAAATAACAAGATTTTCTTCCTTATTAAGAATGAACATATTCTTAATAAATAGCATGTGTATATGTGAGTATACATTGTACACTGCTTTGTTGTGCTTCACAGATACTGCATTTTTTACAAATTGAAGATTTGTGGCAACCATGAATTGAGCAAATTTATTGGCAACATTTTTCAAGCAGCATGTACTCACTTCATGTCTCTGTGTCACATTTTGGCAATTCATACGATATTTCAAACCTTTTCATTATTATATCTGTTGTGATATAATATCACAGATCAATGATCTTTGATGTTACTGTTGCTTTTATTTTGGGGTGAAAAGAACGACATTCACATAAGATGGTGAAGTTAATAAATGCTGTATGCTTTCTGACTGTTCCACCAACTGGCCATTACTCCATCTCTCTCCCTCTCCTCAGACCTCCCTATTCCCTAAGATGTATCAACATTGAAATTAGGCCAATTTATAATACTACAATGGCCTCTAAGTGTTCAAGTAGAAGGGAGAGACACACATCTCTCACTTTAAAACAAAAGGTAGAAATGTTTAAGCTTAGTGAGGAAGGCATGTCAAAAGTCCAGAGAGGCTAAAATAGAGATCTCTTGGGCAAAACAGTTGTGAATGTAAAGGAAAAATTGAAGGAAATTAAGAGCGCTTCTCTAGTGAACACACAAATGAGAAAGTGAAGCAGCCTTATTGCACATGTGGAAAAAGCTTTAGTGTTCTAGATAGAAGATCAAACCAGCCAGGTGCAGTGGCTCACACCTGTAATCCCAGCACTTTGGGAGGCCAAGGCTGGTGGGTCGCAAGATCAGGAGTTCAAGGCCATCCTGGCCAACATAGTGAAACCCCATCTCTACTAAAAATACAAAAATTGGCCAGGCGTGGTGGCGTGCACCTGTAGTCCCAGCTTCTCGGGAGGCTGAGATAGGAGAATCATTTGAACCCGGAAGGAAGAGGTCGTAGTGAGCCAAGACTGAACCATTGTACTGCAGCCTGGGCAACAGAGCAAGATTCCATCTCAAATATATACATATATATATTTTTTTAATTAGGGTATACACATTGTTTTTTTAACATAATGCTGCTGTATATTTAATAGACTACAGTATAGTGTAAACATAACTTTTATATGCACTGGGAAAATGAAAAAATTGTATAACTTTTTTATTGCAATATTCACTTTCTTGTGATAGTTTGAAACCAGACCTGCGATATCTCCAACATATGCCTGTGTGTGTGTATATTTATATATACATATGTAGACACATATATACAATAAAATTCAGAATTTTTCAGTCATTATTCCTTTGAACAATTTTTTTTCCTTTCTCTTCACCTTCTAGGACTCCCTTAATATTCATGTTGGTTCACCTGATGGTACCCCATAAGTCTCTTTAGCTTTCTTCACTCTGTTTTTTTTTCTTTTTGCTCCTCTGACTGGATAATTTCAAGTAACCTGTCTTGTTCACTGATTATTTCTTCTGCTTGATCAAGTCTGCTTTTGAACCTCTCAGTGAATTTTTAGTTCAGTCATTGTTCTCTTCAGCAGCAGAATTTCTATTTGGTTCTTTTGTATTGTTTCTATCCTTTTTGTTGAACTTCTTGTTTTGTTCATTACTTGTTTTCCTGATTTCATTTAGTTGTTTATCTTATAACTCTTATAGGAGTTAAAAGTTCTCTTATAACTCACTGATCTTCTTTAAGATAGGTATTTTTGAATTCTTTATCATGTAATTCACACCTCTCCATTTCTCTTGGGTTGGTTGCTAGAGACTTACTCTGTTCCTTTGATTGTGTCATATTTTCCTGATTCTTCACATTTCTTATAGGTTTGTATGTTGTCTAAATATTTGAAGAAGCAGATACTTCTTTCAGTCTTTATGGACAAATTTTGAGTGGGAGAGAGCTTTACCAGTTCACAGTGTTTAATTTGAAGCAGCATAGAGACTGACCACTCAGGGAGTGCACTGCAAGACTAAAGCAAGGGTCTCTTCATTCTCTTCCTTCCCACCTAGAGGAAAAGCCTCATTTCTGGCTTTTCCCAATAAACAGAGTAGTTCTGGCTTTAAGGATACCAGCCCCTTTTGTTAGTTACTAATTGTCCTGGGAGGCTGAGATCTGTCAGTTATTCAGGGTTTCTTATGAGGTGAGATGGATATCAGCTCCACAGAGGACATCCTGAGATGCTGCAGATAGACTCCCCTCACTTCCTTCTCTACTTTGTGGAGGAAAAATGTCAGTTCTGTGCCTATTCCCAATCTCAAAGAGCAGTATCACACGTAAAGAAATCACTCTCTCAGGGAACCAGGCTCTACAGATCATCCAGTTCTTACTATGATGCAAAATGAAAACTGGCCTTCCAGAGGGTGGTCTGAGAGGCCAGTAGGCCAAACAGCTCACCCTCCAAACAAATCCCCTACCCTGCAGGAGAAATCTTGGGCTGAAGTATCTTCTCAGTGTTTAGCTAAGCCAGTTTGCTGAAGGAACTGATGTTTGTAAAATGAAATTGCTCTTTTTACCAAGATAAATGTTATGCTCTCTGTTTATGCTCCTGTCGAGTGCTTCTACTTTTTAGTTGGGTTCTGAATTTCAAGGTATTTTTGTATCGACATCATTATTTTATCAGTGTTTCTGTGGAGGAATGTGAGGTTCAGCTTCCTATGCTATCATCTGTCTGACATCTTCAGAAAAATGTTTTTTAAAAACCAAAAAAGAATGAAAAATAACTGGTCTTTTAAAGCTGTGTCAAAATGTTGCCGTTTGTTCAAATGTGCACTTCAGAATTGTCAGTGGCAGGAACACAAAGACAAAGCAATGGGTTCAAACAGCTTTGCTATGAGCCTAGGGGTTCCTAAAGAGAACTTATGCTAAGTCATGTAAAATATTAAAGGGAAGGATAAAAGAAAATTCAATAAGGTAGGTGTTAAACAACCAGAGCTCAGACAAGAAGTTAGGCATGGCAGAAAAAGAAGAAAGGAGAATATACAGGGACTCCTGCAGAGCAAGAAATGGCAGACCTGGTAACAGCCTCAGCATGTGAATGGGTAAAAACAAGAGAGATGCTTAAAATTACCTCTTGGACTGCAGACCTGAAGGCATACCACACTGTTGAAGGAGACTGGGTCTCAGTAACACGTTTTTAAGAAAGACTTATGACTTCATCACCCTAAAATTGAACAAAGACAGGGCTTCTAATAAAGAGAAATGTCCTATATCACCAAGACAGATTCAGAGATAAAAAAGAGAAGTAGAGGAATTGTCTGCTTATACGTTTTAGGAAAAAAATCTGAAAGGAAGTAAGGTTTCAGTGAGAACAAATGTAAAGAAACAGGAATTGTGAGCAGGACCAATGTTCAGGCGTATATTTTATAAAGCTTTGGGCAGTAAAATACCCATGACATAGTGAACCTTACAAAATAGCAGATACAAGTACCTGCACACAAATTTTAGCTCACTTACTAAATTAAGAGGTCATCCTAAAAATTTCTCCTAATATTCTCCCTTCAAAGTGCATAGTATATTACCTTGTCTTTAGAGACTGCTCAACAAATGTCTGTTGAGGAATAAATGAAGACAGTTAATAAGTCCATTTTATCCTTCCTAAATGCCACCTTTATTGTTAATAATACTTTTCTTTCCTTATCTCTCCAGCCTTTTTACTACAAGTAGGAAAGAACAGGCTATGACTACTCACAAACTAGATGATTTCTCCCTATGAAATAAATTCACTTGGATTCACAGACTGTTACAGGTAGAAGGAATTTTCGAAATCATAAAATCTAGGAGTTTTGGGGTTGTACTCCACTATTCCACCTTGGGGTGGGAGGGACCTATACTAGGCTTCAATAAATAACTCAGCTTTTATCTATTTTATGTATTGGTCTTTCTAGTAAAATTTTATTTGCTCAAAGCTTTTCAAGCTAAACAAAATCTAAAAATGATTGAATCTGAAACTCTCACTGCTATAAAGACATAGCAGCCAAGAGATGCATAGCTGTTACTAAAAAAGGTTTTCTAGATTAAAAAAAAGTATTTATTCCTAACACATTAAGCAGTCCCTAATTTGGGATATGTTTTTTCTATGTAGAGTTGCCAGATAAAACACCAGATGTCCAGTTAAATTTGAATTCCAGATAAACAACAAAAAATGTTTCATATAGGTATGTCTCAAATACAGCTGCACTCATCCCACTGTCCAAACACCTGGGTCCATAAACACTCCATCTTAGAAGTTGTAGCTTCTGTACTTTCAGTGTATTGCTATCAAGAGACTATTTCTCAACTCTCAGTTTGAACTGTAAAAACTAAGCCCATAAATCATACTCTCAGAATGTGCTATAACAGCCATTATTACAATAATCCTGACCACACATTAGGGTAAATGAGGGATTTCCTTTTGAAATTGAAAGGCATAACTAATCAGTGTTACCCAAAATATAATACCCTATACATGTTCACAATTTAGTGGATCTGGTGGATGTGCTGCCCCTTTGGGGCTGATGAGAATATATGTCTGTTTAAGGAAGTTGTAACATCTGATGTTAACTTTTGGTGCCAACTGGACAATCAAACCATATATCATCCATTGCTTTCTTGTCATAGGCATCAAACTACTTTTCTTTGCAAGTAAACTATCTCTTCACTTCCAATTCCATTCAATAACAGGCTTCACTACAAATTCCATTTGCCCCGTACTACGGCGTTGGGCATAGAGATAAAATGAGGTTCCCCTCCTTAATGTGCACACATTCAGAAAAGGAGACAAATGTGAAATATACAGATATAGGGTAATGCGCTGTTCAGTGCAAGAGACGCATGAAGAGAGAAGAAAAGGCACACAAACAATACCTTTAAGGGTAAAAACCTTTATCTCACATAAATGGCAATACAGATATAATAAGCAAATTGCAATGGGAAGGAGAAAAGGGAAAATATGTGTGTGTGTGTGTGTGTGTGTGTGTGTGTGTGTACACACACATTCACGAAGTTTCAGCAAGGTCTGAGACCCTAGCTCTTTTTGTAACAAGTTGTTTGGCATTCGGCCCAGTCACAAGGGCCCTTCCCAACTGAACTCAAGGAAAACAAAAAGGTCAACTTGTTTTTGCAATTGTCTGTTTTTCAAAAACTAATGTATTTGAAAAGTATTTATTGAAATAGTATTTATTGAAAAAGAATGTATTGAAATAGAGATTTCTCCGAAACAGTGCTGGATGAATGCCTCAAGGGGCTCATACAACCTGTTCCAGGGTTTGGTGACCATTGTTTGTGTCCACATTCAATTAAGTTCAAATTTAATATTTAACTTTTCTTCCACATGTGCTGAGTGCTATAATGGGGTCAATAAGAACCACTATGAGCATAGAAAACACATGTGAGACAGAAGTAAACTGGAAGTTAAACCAAAATGAAAGAAGAAAGTGGATCTACGGGGACAGAACAGAATGATCAAAGGCTCAGAATAATAAAAAGCCATAAGGTGCTCAAGAACTATGAATAAGTTGATGTTGCTCAAATGTCAAGTTCAAGAGGAAGAAGAAAACATCAACTAAACTAAAAATCCAGAGTAACTTTATAACATAAAACACAAAATCACCAGAAAATCAAGAAAGTAAGATGGTTCTTTTCTTTATAAATTACCCAGTTTCAGATATACCTTTAGAGCAGTGGAAATGCACTAAGATAGTTTGAATATAAAAATTTGAGACAGGACCAGGAATGGCATTTTGGGAGGCTGAGGCAGGCATATCACTTGAGATCAGGAGTTCAATACCAGCCTGGCCAATACGCTGAAACTCTGTCTTTAAGAATACAAAAGTTAACTGGGCATGGTGGCACATGCTTATAATTCCAGCTACTTAGGGGACTGAGGTGGGAGAATCGCTTGAACCCAGTAGGCAGAGGCTGCAGTGAGCTAAGATCACACCACTGCACTCCAGCCTGGGTGACAGAGTGAAACTTCGTCTAAAAAAAAAAATTTGACACACAAATTTTGGATAAAACTGTCTAGAAGCAGTATGGAAAAGGATGTGGGTTGGGGTAAAGGAAAGAGGGGAAAGTGTATGAAGCTTGGCATCAAAGAGTAATACATGGTCCATGTAGAAGATGGTGGCAGTCTCAACTGAGATAACGAGTAAAGGGAAAAAAAGATAGGTTTGAAAAATATTTAGGAGGTCAAATAGGCAAGATGTGGTGGTTGGTTTTATGTGGCTGCTAAGTGAGAGAAAGGAAAGAATGACCCCCAGTTTTCTAATATGGGTGACTAGGTAGATAAAAATTCTGCCAAATTAAACATGAAGTTTCCCTGTTGACACTCAGCTCAGGTCTGTTCCTTCATCATCAAAAATCAAAATAAGTTAATATTTGTTTGCTTACTTGTTTAGTGGCAGTCTACTTCTCTAGACAAAAAATATGGTGGGTAGAACTGTGTCTGGTGTTGCTCACTTTGTATCCCCAGTACTAGCACAGTGAGTGGCACAGAGTAGGCACTCAATAAACAGTTGTTAAAAATACAGAATGAGAAATGTAATGTACAGGAAGTAAAGACACTTAATTGAGTTTATTTGCACTCAATTATTACACTTAATTAGAAGTAACTGTAAAAAATCCAGGTGGAGATAACCAGGAGGAAGCTGGAAAATTTGGGAAGATTAGGTTTATGCTGTAGTTTGGATAGCTGACTTCTCCAAACTTCATGTTGAAATTTGATCCCCAATATTGGAGGAGGGGCCTAATGGGAGATGTTTGGATCAGGATCCCTCATGAATGTCTTGCTGCCTGTCCTCATAGTAATGAGTGGGTTCTAGTGCTAGTTCTATTAGTTCCTGGCAGAGTTGGTTGTTAAAAGGAGTCTAGTCCCTCCCCACTCTCTCTCTCTCTCTCACTTCCTTTTTCACCATGTGATCTCTGCACAAAGAAGCTCCCCTTCATTTTCTGCCTTGATGGAAGAAGCCTGAAGCCCTTACCAGAAGTAGATGCTGGTGTATGCTTCTTGTACAGACTGCAGAACCATGAGCCAACTAAAGGTCTTTCCTTTATAAATGATCTAGTCTCAGATATTCCTCTACAGCAACAAAGACAGACTAAGACAGTTTAGAAACAAAAATCTGAAAATTATACAGCACATAATTAAAAGCACAAAATTAAGAAGTGTGGCAGAAACAGACTCCCAATGAAATTCAACATTTAATGAGATTTACTTCCTTGTAATTCTCAGTCAATCACTTGCCTTATCCAAGTAAACCATTACTGTCGCCTATGCTGCTCACAAGACTGGCGTATTACATGGCCCCAGGGGACACAATTCTATGTTTTGTTCCAGGGAAGGCCAACCTTTGCCCTTATGACCTTCCAAGGCAGCATCACGTGTCTATAATATACTACAAGTAATAGCAAAAACTGCAATTACTTTTGCACCAACCTGATACTTTCCCCCATTTGCCCATTCTGTTCTCTCTAGTTCTTTAAACAGCTTGTGAATTCATAGTAATCCTCTCCCATGAAATCCTCCTGCTGTGGACCATGGAAGAGCAACTATTCCTGAATATGCTCACCATCAAATAACGAGTTACCAATCTGCTTTTCTAAATGTGGAACTCTTACTCTTTCTCAGTTCTGTTTCTAATTAGATAACCTTTGTTATTTACCCTTAAGATCAAATTTGGCCTTTCATAATGCAAACACCCTGTTGTCTGTTGCTATCTCATTTATTGTTTCTAGTGACGTGTTTGCTCTGACCCGGTGCCTATCCTGAAGAAATCACAGGCTGTGTTAAGTAGAACAACAGACAGCCTAGATTTTCTAACATAGTTCTGATGATAATATTCACCCCACCATCAGGTGTTATGTTAAACTACACCTTTGGCTCAGGAAATGTTGTTAGGGCAGGAGCACTGGCAGATTGCCTGGTATTGACAATTAGGCACTTAATACATGCTTTTCAGAAATAACAACAAAGAAGCTTGAGCTTCTGAAGTCTTAGCCTTGTCTAAAGCCCACAGGGCTTCTTTAGAAAAAATAATGTCTGGGAACATCCAAGATGGCCGACCGCTAACATCTCTGGATTGCAGCTCTCAGGGAAAGCGCAGAGAACTAGAGAACACCACACTTTCAGACAAATTCTGGTCGCTCACGGAGCAGAAGATCCCCAGTGGAGGAGTCACACGGGTCGCCAGCGCGACTCTTGTGGCCAGCGCAGCGGTTTCGCTGGCACCTCGGCGCGGCAGCTCTCGGAGCAGAGTAAGCAGGGCCGGCTCCCCTTCTGACCGAGGTTTGGAGGACCCACACGGGTCCCCAGCATGACTCCTGAGGCCGGCGCAGTGGCTGTGACGGCACCTCGGCGCAGCAGCTCTCGGCACAGAGTAAACGAGACTGGTTCCCCTTCTGACTGAGGTTTGGAGCCCCGGGAAGGCAGAGTCGCCTATTTTGGACACAAGAAGGAAGCCAGACAGGAGAATCCTGGGCAGAAAAGCACCATCAGTCTTAACGCCGCTGTTCTGGCCCTGGGAACTAACAACTTTGACGTCCACTCAAGAGACCTAATCTGAAAGTTGGTAATTTCAAAGACGACAGGAGGATAAATTTACAATGATGGGAAGAAAACAGCGTAAAAAGGCTGAGAATACTCAAAATCAGAACACCTCTCCCTCTAAAGATGATCACAGTCCCTCATCAACAATGGAACAAGGCTTGATGGAGAATGAGCGCATCCCAATAACAGAATCACGCTTCAGGGAATGGATAATAAGAAACTTCTGTGAGTTAAAAGAACATGTCGTAGCCCAATGTAAAGAAACTAAGAACTTTGAAAAAAGGTTTGATGAAATCCTACTGAGAATAGACAACTTAGAGAGGAATATAAGTGAATTAATGGAACTGAAGAATACAATACAGGAACTCTGAGAAGTATGCACAGGTTTAAACACTCGAATTGTTCAAGCAGACAAAAGGATATCAAAGTCCAACTTAATAAAATAAAAGGTCAAAGTCCAACTTAATGAAATAAAATGAGAAAACAAGATTAGAGAAAAAAGGATAAAAATGAATGAGCAAAGTCTCCAAGAAATGTGGGACTATATGAAAAGACCAAATCTACGTTTGATAGGTGTACCTGAATGCAACGGAGAGAATGAATCCAAGCTGGAAAATGCCCTTCAGGAAATTATTCAGGAAAATTTTCCGAAACTAGCAAAGCAGGTCAATATTCAACCCCAGGTAATACAGAGAACACCACAAAGATATTCCTCAAGAAGAGCAACCCCAAGGCACATAATCGTTAGATCGTTAGGGCTGAAATGAAGGAGAAAATACTAAGGGCAGCCAGAGAGAAAGGTCAGGTTACCCACAAAGGCAAGCCAATCAGACTTAGAGCAGATCTCTCAGCAGAAACCCTACAAGCCAGAAGAGAGTGGGGGCCGATATTCAACATCCTCAAAGAACAGAACCTTCAGCCCAGAATTTCATATCCAGCCAAACTAAGCTTCACAACTGAAGGAAAAATAAAATCTTTTATGAACAAGCAAGTACTCAGAGATTTTGTCATCACCAGGTCTGCTTTACAAGAGCTTCTGAAAGAAGCATTACACACAGAAAGAACCAGTATTAGCCTTTCTAAAAATATACCAAAAAGTAAAGAGCACCAACATAAAGAAGAATTTACATCAACGAATGGATAAAACAGCCAGTTAACATCAAATGGCAATAACCCTAAATTTAAATTGACTAAATCCCCCAATCAAAAGACACAGCCAAAACCCAACGGCATGTTACATCCAGACCTGTTTCACATGCAAGGATACACAAAGACTCAAAACAAAGGGATGGAGAAAGATTTACCAACCAAATGGAGAGCAAAAATAAATAAATAAATAAAAAGCAGGAGTTGCAATTCTCGTATCAGATAAAATGGATTTTAAAGCAACAATGATATAGTGGTAAAAGAATCAATGCAACAACAAGAGCTAATGATCCTAACACCCAGGTACATAAAGACTTAGATTCTATGAGACAGAAAATTAATAAGGATATCAAGGACTCGAACTCAGATCCAGAACAAGTAAACTTAATAAATATTTATAGAACTCTCCACTTCAAATACACAAAATATACATTCTTGTCAATACCACATCACACCTACTCATAGGTTTAAATGAAACATTGATTGGCCATTATTAATACCCTTTTTTTTTTCAGAATAAAGCAATATTTCCATTCACCCTCCCTCTTTCTCTTCCTCTTTCTTCCTCTCCTTTACTCATTTTTTTCTTTCCTTCTCTCAAAAAAAAAGAAAAAAAAAGAAAAGAAATCAACTTGCAAACCTCTAGATACAGGTTGGCAACGTCTCTCTCATTGCTTGATTTCCTTCCTTCTCTTCCCTCCCTGCCTCCCCCCTCCCTCCCCCCTTCCTCCCTTCCTTCCTCCCTCCCTTCCTGCCTTCCTCCCTTCCTCCTTCCCTCCCTTCCTCCCCCCACCCCCCCAAAAAAAGAAAAAATAATGTCTAAAGTCAACATTATAAATATATTTATGGTCTATATGCCAATATAGTACCTTCTCAGTGATAGATCAGTTAGGAAAAAAATTTATCTGAGAATGATAGGAAACCTGATCAAGAGTTGTTTTTCCCCTCATAGCAAGTGCAAAGATAAGCAGTCCCCCATCAGCATAGTAGCTGCTCAGAGTTGCTATAAAAGAAGAACCAGGCTGCTCTCACCTATCTGTTCTGCCCTCCTTAGTTACACCAGCTTTTGCCCTCACACTTGTCATCCATGGATAGTGGTGGCTGCTCCATTCCCAAGTTTCATGTCCCCAGGAAGATGGTAGCAAGAGGTGGGGGGTGAAGGGACGAGGGAAAAAGACATTTCTTGTACTGAGGTATTATCATTTTATTCAGGAAGGGAAGCCCTCCTTAGTGATTTCACTTACATCTCATTGACTATCTCTCCCTACAAGGGAACAGAGAGATGGAGTTTGTAGCTTTTACAGCTTTTATGACAGAGCTAGACAAGTGAGATGGGAGAAATGAGAGTGGGAGCTGCCAATCAAGTACTTCAGACTTAAGAATAAATTGAAAATACATTATTACATCTGCATATTTCTTAAAATCCTTTGAGCAACACATCTTACCCTAATTTACTTGTGCTGATGTTGATTTTCATTTACATAATTCTTAGAGTTGATCTTATTTTAAAATTTTCCACTCTATAATATATGAACATTATTACCCTTCTCCTTTATATGGTCTATTTTATTAGAGTAAACTAGGAAAAGGTTTGAAAATATTTGTACATCCTAATTCAGGTAACTGGATGAATAAAATATATTTTTGGCCACATGGTATTTTTAAATTAGTTCCTGGAATTTTCCCCAGTGGTGGTAAGAATTTACTTGGTTGGCAAGCAACAACACCAAAGATAATTTTACCTATGTTCCCATATTTTTGACCTGTTTGGTATATTACATAAATTGGAGTTGCCGATGTTAAGGCCAGAGAATGGGTTTTGTCTGGGGTCTTTTTCATTGAGAAGTGCTTTGTCTCCATCTGGTGGACAATCATAACTTCCCAATGTTAGCAGTTAGCGGATGCTTTTCAGCCAGGAGGCACATTGGGATTAGAGGGGTGCTTGTAAACACTCTAATACCTAGCTCCTCCCAACACCAATTCAATTAGAATGTGTAGGATAGAATCAGGGCTAGTATTTTTTTTAAAGACTTGTAGGCAACTTTATTGTGTAAATAAAATTAAGAACTATTGAGTTAGCAAAAGTTCCAGATCGCGACTAATACTGGATAAACCATTCCTTGTATAAGACTTCCATAAAGTAAAAATAGCAATCTATATAGGTAAATCTATATCATCTTCCAAAGATCCTCTTATACGTCTCAGAGCAGCAATCACCAATGAGCAGCTAGCAACATAAGAAATCTAAAATCTAACTCCAAATTGCTTCCTGTGCAATTCTCCCTATAACGAGGCAGAATGTGCTGGCAGAGACATACAAATACACACACAGACTTGTCCCTGGATCAAACTGTCAAATACAATCCACCCTTCATGTCCTTGGCTTCAACATCCATGATCCAACCAACCACATACCAAAAATACTTTTTAAATAAACAATGTAAATTTTAAAACAACACAGCACAACTATATATTACATTTATATTATATTTGTATTGTAAGCAATCTAGAGATGAATTAAAGTATATGGGGGGATGGTTGTAGGTTTTGTGCAAATACTTGAACATCCACAGGTTTTGGTGTTTGCTGGAGTCCTGGAACCAATGCACCAAGGATACCAAGGGACGACTGTAGTTTCCGTCTGATTTTGATACTTTACATGTTTACAGGCAACTATCTTATGTATATTCTCATTTAATCCTCCTTTCTTCCCATGAATGCCAATACTTGCCAAAGAGCCCGGGTCCCTCAAGTGCCTTGGGTGTCCACTCAGGCCCTGTTTTTTTCCTCCATCTTGTCATCATTAAAACTTTCTTTGCCAGGATCTGCTTCTTTCTGAACTCACCTTTTTAAAAAAATCATCACAGATTTACTTAATATTCACTTGTCAAACCCACAGTTGATAATCTTTAGGGAAAATACATTCAAGGCACATATACAATTGTAGAAGTTATTATGTATGTAGCATGGAAGGTCCATTTTATTTTTTACATATTCCAGAAGACATAAAATAAACAGATTAAAAATGATTGGATAATGGCAGTCTTTATCAAGATATAGTAGTCACCCTACTTATCCTTGGTTCCACTTTCTGTAGGTTTAGTAACCCGTAGCAAACCATGGTTTAATATGGTCTGAAAATATTAAATGGAAAATTCTAGAAATGAACAATTTATATGTTTTAAGTTGTGCCCTATTTGAATAGTGTGTTGAAATCCTATACTATCCAACCCAGGAGGTGACTCATCCATACTGTGAACTCTTCCCACTAATTCCTTAATAGCCCTCTGGATTATCAGATTGACCATCAGTTATCACTGTGCTTACTTAATAAAGGCCCCAAAGTGCAAGAGTAATGATGCTGGCATATTGTTATAACTGTTCTATTTTTTTATTATTAATCTCTTACTGTGTCTAATTTATAAATTAAACTTTATCATTGGTATGTTTATACAGGAAAAACATAATATACATAGGGTTTGGTATCTGCAATTTCAGGCATCCATTAAAGGTCTTGGAATTTATCCCTAAAGGGTAAGAAAGGACTACTGAATAGCAGGAAAGCAACCACAGTTAATATGTAAGTGGATGGGCATGGCTGTGGCTTAATAAACAGACCCCTGGTCTACTAGATCATTGGTCAAAGATAAGTACCTTGTCTTAAAATTTTTTCAAGTGTTTCAAAACACCTGAGAAAACATTTAAAATCTATTTTTCTTCTTTCCATTAAAAAATTTCAAAAATGAGTTTTAACTTTAGCTGACCAATAACCAATATACATATTATATCTCAAGTATGACTTTTTGGTGTTTTGATACTCATAGTCAATTTTTTATGAACATTTTTCATAGCATATTGAAAAAGGTCTTCTAAAGTAATGGTAAGAATTTATATTTTTCATGAAGAATCAATGTCTGTCAAGACTAAGAGTAATAAAATTACCTAATTTAGGACTGAAACACCTGTTTTATTTTCCCAATCTAAACAAAATTTCCTTGGTGTTAGTGTTGTCACTAGCAACAATTCTTTTTTTTTTTAATTTTTTTGTTATTTATAACATGTAGATAAAAGTATTCATAGATACATAGTTTACAAAACAAAAAATCCTCAGAAGATCTTAACTTTTAGAAAATGCAGTTTGAACAATATTGGGAAAATGTGGAGATCATGTATTTACTGTTGTAAATGAGGCAATATAGGAAGTAAAAACACAAAATTGGCATCTTGGTTCTGCACCAGTTTCTCTGAAAAACTCTCAAAATAGATACTCTTAAGTAGAAAATGCATGTTTTATAGCATTGAGAAACATATATGGGCTAAAGTGGCCTTAACATACCAGTGATGGACACACAAATTCAAGCCCTTTGTGTGACATAGATACAAATATTAATTAAAGAAATGACAATTTTTAAAATTGTCATCTAAGGGCAAGAAGAATCCCAGAATAAATAGGGTATAGAGTGTTGACACAAGTGGGCTAAGTCTTAGGATAAAATTTTTGTTCTTAAACTACATACCACTAGGACATATACCATGTAACTACTACTGTTTCACAGGACTAGCAACCATTAATCATCTTCTTGCTAACTGGTATACAAACTGAACAGAAATCACGTATCTGAAATTGGGTCTCTAAATCTGTCTATATAAATTCTATATAGAACTTAATCATGCTGAGTCAGTACCATGAGGTCCACTTGTTATTTTACATGGATTTATGCCCTTAATCTACATGGAATGTATAACAAGAGAAAATTTTAAATGTGTTTTAAAACCAAAATACTAAACTAATAAAGCTTTTAGCTAACTACAGCCAAAAAAGAAATCATTTTTATTGTATGTACTATTAATTGGAAAAGGCTATGCTAGTGCAAGCTTTAGGTTCAGGAAGTCAAAATGGACACCAAGTCCTCTGTAGGCTGAGCAAGTCAGCAGGCAGCTATTTTCCTTTCAATGCCTCAGTACACAGGTGCCACCATCTCAATGCAAGAGCTCAGAAAATAAGCTGCAAGATCAGAAGGGCTCTACTCCTCAGGCTGAAGTGACAGGTAAAGGATGCATCATTCCACTCAGAAGTTACTAGTCAGGACACTAGAAAAAGAAATGACAGATAGGAGGCAGAACTAACTTGCAGCTTCCACTCAGAGCAGTGTGTGGAGACTCACATAATAAACTTTTATCACAGGAACAAACCAGGAAAGCTGAGATGATCCACAGATCCTTTGAAGGAAGCAGACTGCTGCTGCAGGTGCCTGGAGACAGCCAAAAAACTGTGAATGATCCAAGTGGAAAGAAGGATCGTCTGCCCCAAACACACAACCTCGCTGGGGAACCTGAAGGTCCAAACCACAGAAGAAGGATTTGACCTTACCTGGAGCTGAGACAAATTTAGAGAGCCAAGTAAAATACAAGTGTAGACGAAGCAGCAGAAAGAGCACTGTGGGCACTCTTGGTTCCCAGAGAAGCCATTTCTGACTTTGTCTTACTTCTGACTTTGTCCTTGGGGAGGGCTGCCAGAGGAACTGGGAAAAGACCACAGGGAGAAGGAAATGTCCAACTGAACTTTGTAACCATTTTGACAAAACACAAAGTTTCCTGGACAGAACATGAGGAAGGGGATTAATGAGAAGTGTAGACACAGCACAGAATCTGTACAGGTGGGGAAGCACAAAACCTGAAAATTCTGCTTGCTTTCTCAGCTGGGAGGCAGGTAGTCTGGGGCAAGTTCTCAGCCCCATTCACCCACTGCCTGGAAATAAACTCAGTGCTATTGAGAGGACACAGTAGGAGTGAGATTAGCCTTTTGGGCTATATGGGAGCTGCCTGAGGCCTGTAACTGCCAGTTTTCTCCCACTTCCCTGGAGACCTGCATGACACAGCAAAGACAGCCATAATACCTCTGGAAACGTTAACTCCATTGGCCTGAGAACCGCACCCACATACCCCACAGCAGCCACAGCGAACCCCACCCAAGGAGAGTCTGAGCTCAGACACACCTAACCTTGCCCCAACCTGATGGTCTTTCTCTACCGACCCTAGTAGCTGAAGACAAAGGTCATAATCTCCTGGGAGCTCTGTGGCCCCACCCACTACCTGATCCTCCCTATACTAACAGAACTGATGCTCTCTTGAAAGTGTCACCTCCTGGCTGGAGGCCAACCAACACAAAACTAGCAGAATAAACAAAACTACAACCAAGAACTCTGTCACAGAGTCCACTTCACGTCCCTGCCACCTCCACCAGAGCAGGTGCTGATACTCACGGCTGAGAGACTTGAAGATGGTTCACATCACAGGATGTTGTAAACACATTTCCCGGTAGCAGCCTGGAGCCCAGTAGCTCTGCTGGGTGGTAAGATCCAAAGAGAAATAACCACTGCAGTTTGGCTCTCAGGAAACCAAATCACAATAGGAAGGGGAAGAGCACCACATCAAGGGAGCACCCCCGTGAGACAAAAGAATCTGAACAGCAGCCCTTGAGCCCCAGATCTTCCCTCTGACAGTCTACTCAAAGAAGAAACCATAAAAAACAATCCTGGTAATATGCCAAAACAAGGTTAACACTCCCAAAAAGATCACACTATCTCACCAGCAATGAATTCAAACCAAGAAGAAATCGCTGAATTGCCAGAAAAAGAATTCAGAAGGTCAATTATTAAGTTAATCAAGGAAGCACCAATGAAAGGTGATGTCCAACTTAATGAAATTTTAAAAAAAATATATAAGATATGAAAAGAAAAAAACCTCAGTGAAATAGAATAAATAAAAGACAATCACAACTTCTGAAAATTAAGGACACACTTGAGAAATGCATGCACTGAAAAGTCTCAGGAACAGAATCAACAAATAGAAGAAAAAAATTTAGACTTTGAAAACAAGGCTTTTAAATTAACCCAATATAAAAAAGACAAAGAAAAAAGAATAAAAAATAAAAGCAAAGCCTCCAAGAAGTTTGAGATTATGCTAAACAACCAAATCTAAGAATAATTGGTGTTCCCAAGAAAGAAGAGAAATCTAGAAGTTTAGAAAACATATTTAAGATAACAATCAAGGAAAACTTCCCTGGTCATGCTAGAGATTTAGACATGTAACACAAGAACACCTGGGAAATTAATTGCAAAAAGATCATCACCTAGGCACATACACGTCAGGTTATCTCAAGTCAAGACAAAGGAAATTATCTTAAGAGCTATGAGGCAAAAGCATCAGGTAACCTAAAATGGAAAACTTATCATATTAACAGCAGATTTATCAGCAGAAACCCTACAAACTAGAGGGGACTAGGGCCCTATCTTTAGCCTCCTAAAAAAAATTATTGGGGCCGGGTGAGGTGGCTCATGCCTATAATCCCAACACTTTGGGAGGCCAAGGCAGGTGGATCACGAGGTCAAGAGATCAAGACCATCCTGGTCAACAAGGTGAAACCCCATCTCTACTAAAAATATAAAAAATTAGCTGGGCATGGTGGTGCGCACTTGTAGTCCCAGCTACTGGGGAGGCTGAGGCAAAAGAATTGCTTGAACCCAGAAAAGCGGAGGTTGCAGTGAGCCGAGATTGTGCCATTGCACTCCAATCTGGGTAACAACAGTGAAACTCCTTTCAAAAAAAAAAAAAATATATCAGCCAGGGATTTTGTATTCAGCAAAACTAAGCTATTAAGCTTCACAGGTGAAAAAAAGATAGTCTTTTCAGACAAACAAATGCTGAGTGAATTCACCACTACCAAGCCACCACTATAAGAACTGGTAAAAGGAGTTCTAACTCTTGAAACACGTTTCAGAATACACCAAAATAGAATCTCCTTAAAGCATAAATACCACAGGACATATAAAACAAAAACACAATGAAAAAATAAAAATGTATTCAGGTAACAAATAGCATGATGAACAAAAGAGTACGTATCTCAATACTAACATTGCATGTAAATAACATAAATGCTTCACTTAAAAGATGCAAACTGGAAGAATGAAAAAGAATTCAACAACCAAGTATCTGCTATGATCAAGAGACTCACTTAACACATAAGGACTCATGTAAACTTAAGGTAAAGGGGTGGAAAAAGGATATTTCATGCAAATGAACACCAAAAACAAAAAGGGGTAGCTATTCTTATATTAGACAAAACAAACTTTAAAAGATCTACAGTAAAAAAAAAAAGAGACATTATATAATGATTTAAAAAACTAATCCAACAGGGAAATATCACAATTCTAAATATAGGTGCACCTAATACTGGAGCTCCTAAATTTACAAAAACAATTACTACTAGACCTAAGAAATGAGATAGACAGCAACACAATAATAGTGGGGGACTTTAATACTCCACTGACAGCAACAGACAGGTCATTGAAAGAAAAAGTTAATAAAGAAACAATGAATTTAAATTACACATTAGAACAAATGGACTTAACAGATATTTATAGGACACACTAACCAGCAACTATAGAATATACATTCTATGCATCAGCACATGTAACATTAATACTTCAAGATAGACCTTATGATAAGCCATAAAAGAAGTCTCAATAAATTTAAGAAAATTGAAAATTATATCAAGTACACTTTCATATCACAGTGGAATCAAATTGAAAATCTACTCCAAGGAACCCTCAAAACCATGGAAATACATTGAAATTAAATAATCTGCTCCTGAATGATCAGTGGGTCAACAATGAAATCAAGATGAAAATTTTAAGATTATTTGAATTGAACTATAATAGTGACAAAACCGATCAAAACCCCTGGGATACAGCAAAGATGGTGCTAAGAGGAAAGTTTATAGCCTTAAATGCCTACATCAAAAAGTCTGAAAGAGCACAAATAGACAATCTAATGTCAGCCCTCAATGAACTAGAGAAACAAGAACAAATCAAACTCAAACCCAGCAAAAGAAAAGAAATAATAAAGATCAGAGCAGAACTAAATGAAATTGAAACAACAAGAAAAATACAAAAGATAACTGAAACAAAATGCTGGTTCTTTAAAAAGATAAATAAAATTGACAGACCATTGGTGAGATTCACCAAGAAGAGAGAAAATCCAAATAAGCTCAATTAGAAGTGAAATGGGAGATAGTACAATTGATACAACAGAAATACTAAAGATCATTCAAGGCTACTATGAATACCTTTATGCATATAAACTAGAAAACCTAGAGGAGATGGATACATTCCTGGAAATATACAACTCTCCTAGATAAAACCAGGAAGAAACGGAAACTCTGAATAGACCAATAACAAGAAGCTAGATTGAAATGGCAAGAAAAAAATTGCTAACAACAAAGAAGTCCAGGACCAGACAGACTCACAGCTAAATTCTATCAGACATTCAAAGAAGAATCCTATTGACATTATTCCATGAGATAAAGAAAAAGAGAATCCTTCCTAAATCATTCTATGAAGCCAGTATCATCCTAATGCCAAAACCAGGAAAGGACATAACAAAAAAAGAAAACTACAAATATCCCTGATGAATATAGATGCTAAAATCCTTAACAAAATGCTAACTAACCAAATCCAAGAGCATATCAAAAAGATAATCCACCATGATCAAATGGGTTTCATACCAGGGATGGAGGGATGGTTTAACATATGCAAGTCAATAAATGTGTTACACCACATAAACAGAATTAAAAACAAAAATCAGAGGATCATCTCAATAGATGGAGAAAATGCACTTGACAAAATCCAGCATTCCTTTACCTTCAGTAAAATCAGCATACAAGGAATATACCTTAACGTAATAAAAGGC
The DNA here is from genome assembly GCF_049354715.1 of Callithrix jacchus. Classification (NCBI taxonomy): domain Eukaryota; kingdom Metazoa; phylum Chordata; class Mammalia; order Primates; family Cebidae; genus Callithrix; species Callithrix jacchus. The sequence goes on along the minus strand of NC_133513.1, from coordinate 82,463,832 downwards.
ATGTATGACAAACCCACAGCCAACATTATACTAAATGGGGAAAAGCTGAAAGCATTGCCCCTGAGAACTGTAGCAAGGATGTCCATTTTGAACACTTCTATTCAACATAGTATTGGAAGTCCTAGCCAGAGCAATCAGACAAGAGAAAGGAATAAAGGGCATCCAAATTGGTAGTGAGGAAGTCAAATCGTAGCTGTTTGCTGATAATATTATTGTATACCTAGAAAACCCTAAAGACTCCTCCAAAAGAACTGAGAAGTGAATTCAGCAGTTTTAAGACACAAAATTAATGTACACAAATCAGTAGTTCTGCTATACAACAACAGTGACCAAGCTGAGAATCAAATAAAAAACTCAACCCCTTCACAATAGATTACAAAAAAAAAAAGCTTAGAAATATACATAACCAAGGAGGTGAAAGATCTCTAGAAGGAAAACTACAAACATTGTTGAAAGAAAAAATCATAGACAACACAAACAAATGGAAATACATCCCATGCTCATGGATGGGTAGAATCAATATTGTGAAAATGACATACTGTCAAAAGCAATCTACAAATTCAATGCAATTCTCATCAAAATACCACCAATCATTCTTCACTGAACTGGAAAATACTATTCTAAAATTGATATGGAACCAAAAAAGAGCCCACATAGCCAAAGCAGACTATGCAAAAAAGAACAAATCTGGAGGCATCACATTACCTAACTTCAAACTATACTATCAGGCCATAATCACCAAAACAGCATGGTACTTGTCTGAAAATAGGCACATAGACCAACAGAACAAAATAGAAAACCCAAATATTTACAGCCAACTGACCTTTGACAAAGCAAACAAAGTAAAGTGGGGAAAGGACATCCTTTTCAACAAATGGTGCTGGGATAATTGGCAAGCCACACATAGAAGAATAAAACTAGATCCTAATCTCTCACCTTATATAAAAATCAACTCCAGATGGATCAGAGACTTAAATATAAGATGTGAAACCATACAAATTCTAGAAGATAACATTGGAAAAAACCCTTCTAGACACTGGCTTAGGCAAAGACTTCATGGCCAAGAACCCAAAAGCAAATTCAATGAAAACAAATAGATGAGACTTAATTAAGCTAAAACCTTCTGCACAGCAAAAGAAACAAGCAGCAGAGTAAACAGAAAACCCACAGAGTTGGAGATGTTTGCAATTTACACATCCAACGAAGAACTAATATCCAGACACATTAGCAAGAAAAAAAAATCCCATCAAATAGTGGGCTAAAAGCACAATTCTCAACTGTAAAATTACGGATCAGATCCAACCCAAATGCCTATTCTCACTTTGGCTATGTGGGCTCAACAAGTGGATAGAGAAACTGTGGTATGATGGAATACTACTCAGTAATAAAAAGGAATGAATTAACAGCATTCACAGCAACCTGGATAACATTGGAGACTATTATTCTAAGTGAAGTAACTCAGGAATGGAAAACCAGACATTTTATGTTCTCATTGATATGTGGGAGCCAAGCTATGAGGACTCAAAGGCCTAAGAATAATAAAATGGACTTTGGGAACTTGGAGGAAAGGGTGGGAGTGGGGTGAGGAACAAAAGACTACAAATAGGCTGCAGTATGTACTGCTCAGGTGATGGGTGCTCCAAAATCTCACAAATCACCACTAAAAAACTTATTCTTAATATCAAACATCACCTGTATCCAAACAACCTATAGAAAAATTAAAATTTAAAAAAAGAATAGAAAAGATTTGCCTTGTTATCTACTCCCCCCGCCCCAAAAATGTGGGCTAAGTACATGAATAAACAACTCTCAAAAGGAGATTTACAAATGGGCAACAAACATATTTAAAATGCTCAACATCACTAATTATCAGGGAAATGCAAATCAAAACCACAATGCAATATCACCTTACTCCTGCAAGAATGGCCATAACCTAAAAACAAAAAAATAAGTGATATTGATATGGATGTAGTGGGAAGGGAACACTTTCTCACTGCTGGTGGGAATGTAAACTAGTACAACCACTATAGAAAACAGTGTGGAGATTCCTTAAAGAACTAAAATAGAACTACCATTTGATTCAGCAATCCCACTACTGTGTATCCCTGAGGAAAACAAGTCACTATATGAAAAGGACACATGCACACGTTTATAGGAGCACAATTCACAACTGCAAAAATATGTAACCATCAACCAATGAGTAAACCATGTAATTAAATGTCCATCAACCAATGAGTAAAGAAAATGTAGTATATAATGGAATACTACTCAGCCATAAAAAGGAATGAAACGATGGAATATGCAGCAACCTGAATGGAGCTGGAAACCATTATTCTAAGTAATGTTGCTCAGGAATGGAAAACCAAACACCATATGTTCTCATTCATAAGTAGGAGCTAAGCTATGAGGATACAAAGGCGTAAGAATATACAATGGATTTCAGGGATTCAGGGAATGGATAGGAGGGGGGCGAGGGATATAAGACAAAACATTCGGTACAGTGTACAGTACTCAAGTGACGGATGCACCAAAATCACATAAATCACCACTAAAGGACTTATTCATGTAACCAAACACCACCAGTTTGCCTAAAACATATTGAAATAAAGCTAATAAGAAGTTTTTTAAAAAAAGTCAAAATGAGGGAAACAGGCTTAAGGAAAGACCAAATTTTTTAGTGAGTTCAATGTTTGGGGAAACTAGAAACTTTGATGTGTATGCAAAACTCTGACAGAGGCCAAATATTTTTTCAAAGGTTTAAGTCATCTATAAGAAATTAGGGACTTTGAGGAATCAAATCAGCCAGTAAAAAAAAATTCCCATGGAATGTCTCATTTGGTCACTCTTTGGGATTTGGCCAAAGCAACCTAGATGCTTACATATAAGAATATTGCAGCCTATATGCTTTACAAAATACATGGAGAGGAAGAAAAATGCCCATTTTGATTAAACTGCATTGCTGCAATTACAGCTGTAGTGATGGCTGGAAGCGGAGATGAAGTAATTAATAGCTGACGAACTTCTATATGGATCCAAAATAGTGAAGGGAAGATCAAGATTTCGAAAGCCAGGCAGTCAGGAGGTGAAGTGCAATTTCATATAGTAGATTAGGTCAACCAGGACATCTCATTTATTGTTCCTCCTTTGGACTGTGATAATAGGAAGACTCAGGTCAGTGAGAATATTCAGTATATTGGACCGTGACTTTACAAAAACCAAGTGATGAACAAACTTCCTGAAAAGCCATTGGGATAAGACATAATTTAACATGCCCACCAATAAATATTTTACTGAATTTCTTTGGAGTTATTCCCTTGACTTTAATATTCTTAATCTCTCTTGCATACTACTGAAGACTAAAAAATCACAATCAAAGAAGAATGCAGTAGCCATATCCTATCTCCATTTTTAGAGATAAAATAAATGGCTTTCTTCTCTTATGCTTTTAGATAGAACTTACCATCAATTTTTGGTAAGCATTTTCTAAATGACTTGTAATCACATACAGGTGTAACCTTCTGTAAGAAAAAAATAAAATTTTAAATTCATAAAACAGAAAGTGATTCTACTATTTAAAATTTATTTCCTTTACAAGAAGACTTCACAACACAATTCCTCTAATGATCTTCCCTACAGCATTTAAAATTAATTCAGCTTATACACCATTTCCAGTATCATCTATCTAGGAAGAACAGGGCCTGGAGACAGGGAACCTAAGGTCAATTCACACAGACTTCCTAGAACTAAATAAAAAGTAAAACCCCAACTTTCCACACCCAAGTAACAAAAGGACCAGAAGCTACTCCCTTTGCAACACCCACCACTTTTTCTGTGTGGCAGATGAAAACTTGAAAGTATCTCTGATTGGTATCCTTCTACAACCAACCAGGCTTGTGGCTGGCCAAGTCTTCATCTGATTGGGTATAACTCTGTAACTTCACTTCAGCCTCACTCTCTGCAACCAATCAGACGTTTGCATACAGTATAACTTTGTCACTTCACCTCTGATTGGTCCCCTCCCTCAACCAATCAGACTGATTGTGGACCACTACTTCATTTACATAGTGTACACCAAGTAACCAAAGGGAAATGTCCAGAGGGTAATTAAATCCCAGAAAATTCTGTAACTGGGCTCTTGAGCAGCTTGCTTGGGCCTGCTTGCATCCTATGGAGCGTACTTTTGTTTTCAATAACTCTCTGCTTTTGTTGTTTCATTCTTTCCTTGCTTTGTTTTTGTGTTTTGTCCAATTCTTTGGCCGGTAACACTATGGAATTTCAAACTGTCCCAAAATCTGCTTCTCATAAAGTAGAATTATTAAAACTTGTATTCTCAAGTGAACTTTAATAAAATGCTTCAATTATAAACTGTATTTCTAACTCACCATCTTATAGTTCTTTGTCAAAAGATGTGTCTAACACCTTATCCACAATATAATCTTTTTATAATAAATAAAATATTAACTCTATAGCAAAGGGCAAAAAATATGTGCCAGAAGCCAGAAAGATTTACTCTGTAATGCCAGTTTTTTTAATTTAGCTATTCTAGCCTCCAAGGAACAAGTATCGTGTGTGTATATGTGTGTGTGTGTGTGTGTGTGTGTGTGTGAGAGAGAGAGAGAATATTGCCTTTTCCAGCTTTCTACTGAGGTAAATTTCATACAATAAAATTCACTCAATTCAAAAGGATAGCTTGATTTTTATTAACATACACAACAATCAAAGTATAGAATAGATCTATTTCCATAAAGGTTTTTGTGCCCTTTGATTCCACATCCTGACCCTAGCCTCCAGGAAATCACTAATCTTCCTTTTCTCCCTATAGTTTTGCCTCTACTTATGGCTTTAATTTGCATTTCCCTGATAACCGATGACTTCCCATATCTTTTCATATGCATTCTGACTACTGCCTGTATCTTTTTTAGTGAAGCACCTATTAAAGTGTTTTACGAGATTTTCATTGGATTGTGTTTCATTATAATGTTGATTTCCTTATATCTTCCTATATATAAATCCTTTGATCGATGTATTGCGAATATATTTCCTTCCAGTCCGCAGTTTGTATGCAATGTGATTTGTTTATTTGTTTATTTTTTCAGGTTGCTTTTGCTTTTGCTTTCAAGATATTCTTTTCATGGGGTTTTTAGCAATTTGACAATGATCGTCCTAAGTGCAGTTTTATTTGGATTTATCCTAGTTTGGATTTGCAGGACTTCTAAGTCAATATATCCTCATAAAAGTAGGAAAAATTGTGGGCCATTATTTCTTCAAATAGTTTATTCCTGCCTTATTTTCATTATTTTATCTTCTCAATCTCCAACTACATGTTCTGTTAGCTTTTGATATTGTTCCACAGGACACCGAGGCTCTGCTTTCTCCTTTCAATCTCCTTTATTCAGAGTGTATAATTTACATTGATCTGTCTTCAAGTTAACTGACACTTTCTTCTGACACCTCCAATCTGTGTTAATTTTATCTAGTAAATTTTTCATTTCATTATTTTACCATTCTGTTGTAAAATTCTGTTTGTTTTTATCTTTGTACTTTCCATTTCTTTCCTTATCACTTTACTCATTAAGATGACATTTCCTTTACATCCTTGAACATGTGCATAATAGCTCCTTTAAAGATTTTGCAGAATTCAACATTTAAGCAATGACAAGGTTTTTCTTGACTGCCTTCTGTTTTTACTGTGGGATTTTCCTGTTTCTTTCCATACCTAGTCATTTTTTACTATATACATTACATTTTAAAAGATATGTTGTCAGCCAGGCACTGTGGCTTACATCTGTAATTTCAGCACTTTGGTAGGTCAAGGCAGGCAGCTCACCTGAGGTCAAGAGTTTGAGACCAGCCTGGCCAACATGGTAAAACCCCATCTCTACAAAAAATACAAAAATTAGCCAGGCATGACGGTGCATGTCTGTAATCCCAGCTACTCGGGAGGCTGAGGCAGGAGAATCACTTGAACCCAGGAGGCAGAGGTTGCAGTGAGCCAAGATCATACCACTGCACTCCAGCCTAGGTGATAAGAGTGAAACTCCATCTCAAAAAAAAAAAAAAAAAAGATATGTTGTCAAAAATCTGCATTGTATCTTCCTCTAAAAGTGCTGATTTTTGTTCCAGCAGGCATTCTGATTACTAGATGGTTGCTTTCAACTTTAGTTTTATGCTTTATTAGTGGAGATCTGTGAAAAGCTCAAAGTGTGTTGCACTCCTTTTAATTTGGCAGGACTTGCTCTGTAAATTGTCTCCCTTGATTTTAATCCATATTCTGGAATGTGGACACTTATTTACAGTATAATAGCTGGAACAAGAAGGTAGAGTATTTATCTTATTCAACCCCAGCTGGGAATGTGCATGTTGGGAAACTCAAATTTTTGCCACTATGCACATACCCACAACTGACTACAAAAGCACTGCATTAATTTAGGATATACAAATAGATTTTAGCAGGTCAGCAAATTTACAAATGTAGAATCCATGAATAATGAAGACAAACTACTTTTTTTCTAGATATATGAACCCATTAAAAACCCAGAACAGCCAAAACTATCCTAAGCTAAAAGGACAAAACTGAAAGAATCACATTACCTGACTCCAAACTATACCACAGAAATATAGTAACCAAAACAGCATGATACTGACATAAAAGCAGATATAAAGACCAATAGGATAAAGAACCCAGAAAAAAATCCATATAACTGCAGTGAACTCATTTTTGACAAAGGTGCCAAAAACTTACAACGAGGAAAAGACAGTCTTTTAATAAATGGTGCTGAGCAAATTGGATATCCTCATGCAAAAGAATGAAACTAGACTCCTATCTCTTACTGTACACAAAAAAACAAATTAAAATGGATTCAAGATGTAGATCTAAGACCTCAAACTATGAAATTACAAGAAATCACTGAGGAAAATCTCCAGAACACCGGCCCAGGCAAAGACTTCTAGAGCAAAATCCCACAAGCACAGGAAATCAAAGCAAAAATGGACAAATGTGATCACCTCAAGTTTAAAGCTTCTGCACAGCAAGAAACGCAATCAACAAAGTGAAGGAACAACCCACAGAATGAGAGGAAAGATTTGCAAACTATCCCTCTAACAAAGGATTAATAACCAAAACATGTAAAGAGCTCAAACAACTCTATAGGAAAACATCTAATAAACTGACTTAAAAAAAAGGGCAAAAGATTTGGATAGACATTTCTCAAAAGACATAAAAATGGTAAATAGGCATATGAAAAGGTGATCAACCTCACAGATCATCAGAGAAATGCAAATCAAAACTATAATAAGAAATCATTCCACCCCAGTTAAAATGGCTTACATCTAAAAAGTAGGCAATAATAAATGCTAATGAAGATATGGAGAAAAGGGCCACTTGTACACTGTTGATAGGAATGTAAATTAGTACATCCACTATGAAGAACCATTTGGTGGTTCCTCAAAAAACTAAAAATTGAGCTACCATATGGTCCAGCAATCCCACTGCTGGGTATGTACCCAGAAGAAAGGAAATAGAAGAGATATCTGCACTCCTATGTTTGTTACAGCATGTTTACCATAGCTAAGATTTGGAAGCAATCTAAATGTCCATCAGCAGATGACTGGATTAAAAAAATAGGGGACATATAAAAAAAAAAAAATAGGGGACATAAACATTTGGCCGTAAAAAATGAGATCCTGTCACCGGCCACAACATAGATAAAACTGGAGATTATTATGTTAATAAGTCAGGCACAGGAAGACAAAGACTGTACGTTCTCACTTATTTGTGGGATCTAAAAATAAAATCAACTGACTTCATGGACATACAGAGTAGAAGAATGGTTACTAGTGGCTGGTAAGGGTACTCCGGGTTGTGGGGGGAGGTGAAGATGGTTAATGGGTACAAAAACAAAATAAAAAGAATGAGTATGACCTACTATTTGATAGCACAACAGAATGACTATAATCAATTATAACTTACTTGTATATTTTTTAATGATTTAAAGAATGTAATTGGATTATTTGTAATTCAAAGGAAAAATGCTTGAGGGGATGGATACCTCATTCTCCATGATGTACTTATTTCACATTACAGACCTGTGTCAAAATATCTCATGTACCCCGTAAATATATACATGTACTATGTACCTACAACATTTTTACAAAATAAAGACATTCTAATTAATAACTTGAGATCTTTTCTAATTATTGTATACACATGTTTTGTGATCTGTACATAATCTCCAAATCCTAGCTATAATCCAAACAGACATGTAAAATCAGTTGTATATCATAACAAAGTAAGAAAAATTCATAAGACTTGTTAAATATAAGTAAACCAAATACCTGACCTAGTACATCCTGTGTTGCAAAATAAATGAGAATAACAGACTCTTTCCTAGGATCTTCATTGAACAAATGCCTGAGATAATAGGGAAATACAGTTTGAAAGAAGCTATTATTAAAAAGACATAAAAATACACAAATGTTGACTTATTTATTGAATTAAAATTATATATAAAACTGCAATCTATATACAGAGAAATTTAATGTATCATAATATATACAATTATCTTGACAAAGTCAGGATGCAAGTTCCAATAATTATGATTAAAAAATTTACATTAAACATTTTCCGTAAGTGATTCATTTGGCTGTTTTCGCTCGAAGTCGTCGTTTGAGAATCTGGTGATCACTCTCCTTCATTTTCTGGTCCATTAAAATCTGAAATTAATAATTTCATAGTTTTTTCAAAGCTTATAAGTGAAAATAAAAATAAAAGCTTATCTATAATGAATAAGACATGTTCATGTGCTTAGTAACTGAAATGATACGTTAGAAAATTTTTTTTACTCTTAGACTACAGATATACCATCTTCTATAAAAATTACTTTAAAAAATAGACTTTGTGAAGGATTTTACACTATCCAATTCTAGAATTACAATAAACTAGAATCTACTGAATTCAAGGCAGATATAGCTTAAAATAATTACTAAAATATTTGGAGATAAGTGCCTTAAACAATTTTTAAGAAATGATCTTTCATGGCAACAAATGTGTAAGTTAGAAAGTAGAAATCACAATACATAGCAACTAAGAAAACAATTTTCAGTCAAGGGAAGAAATTATGTACTAATCAGACAGATGCTCAAAAGTGAGTGATGGAATGGTACTTAAAACAGCATGCCCTAATTTACCCTAACTCTTTATCTCTTGCATCCAAATGTCAATCTCATATATTTCTGAAAGCTACCGTTACAAAAAGGTTTCTCCTGATTTTTCTTCACCACTTCCTTTTGATTTAATTTTTTTACATTTCTTTTAATTACATTTTTACCTTCACTTTCATCCACTAAGCAAATGCAAGCATGACAGAAAATTAGAACTTTCCCTGTGACAGCACAGACTGTTCTGAGTCAGAATGAGTCATAGAGTCAGGGTGATAACTAGTCACTTCTTAATAGACCCTCAGAGGCTTAGGGGAAAGGTGGGAGGAAACGGCTGAATATCAATTTTATATTTTTACCAGAAACACTTGGGCCCAGATTTGTACAATTCTTGTGATTTAAAAAAGAAAAATAAAAGAAAAAAATATTTTGGAGGCCAATAAGTCACTAAATGGTGACAATTCTATTATTGGAAATAAATTCCTCTGATGAATTTTCAAATGCAAATGAATGATACTTGTATACGTGAATACAGTATTTATATTTAATTAGTATAAACTTAACACATGTGAGACCAAAAGTATGACCTTTAAAGCATGTGTTTTAAGAGATCTAATCTAAAGGACTGAAATTCAAACCACTGTAAAAAATTAAAAAGAACATGAACAGTTTTACATTGATGAAAATGGAAATACTAGCTTACCACTTGGCCTGATATATCAATAGGAGATGAAATTTCATTTGTGTATAAGGAAATACTAGCTTACCACTTGGCCTGATATATCAATAGGAGATGAAATTTCATTTGTGTATAATTTCCGTTTGGCTCGTTTTGGTTGAGACACATTTTCTTTACTTGCTTCTACATTTGAGAGCTTTGAAGAGCTCATTGTTTCAATTATCTTCTTTGCTATAAGATATAAATGTTAATTAGCTCCTGAAATAATTTTCTAACTACAAAGGTGGTTTAAAATCCTTAATAAAGAATGAGCATAAGGAAACTAAAAATACTGCAATATATATATGGTGAAAGCACATAAATAGATAATTCACAAAGAAAAAACGTAAATGTCAAAAAAAAATTGAAATAATGATCAAGAGCAAAAAATAGCAAATAAATAAAATAGCATTTGATTAATATTCAATGTAGTAAAAAAAAAACTCAGGCATCTTTAACAACTTGGAATACGTTTATGCTTTGTTAAATAAAAGAGCAGGATATATACCTTTGCTTGTACCCCTATTACTATATTAAGCAGCCTGCTCTGGATCAATTACTTAAATACAAGCCTTTCTCCTCTAATGCAAAGTGAACACCTAGATCTATCATCCTTTTATCATGTTTCTTCCCACAGTACCTAGTATAGGACAATGCCTGTTTGAAGTATAATATTCACTGAACAATCGTTGAATTTATATATCAATTAGGTATTAGAATGTACCCTACATCTAACAGAAAAGGTCATTTAATTAATTTTCTGCAAACCTTTTGATTGAAGAATTGCCGGAGAATGTTGTAAGAAGTCTCCAAATTTCTGTAGCGTTCCTTCTTTTTTGTTAGTGGCCAGGTTTACACCAATTATGGATGCCTGACTCCGTAAAGAATATGTTTTCTTAGATGATGGACGTGTGGAAACCTAAAAAAAAACAAATATTTTTTGTTATTGTTAATGAGAAGAGATAGAAGGAAATAGTTATGGCCACAGTTGAATTAAAGAGTCTGGAGACAGATTATGAATTCTCAGGTAGGAAACTTTGGATTAAGTACATAAAGAAAGGGATAAAAGGGCCGGAGAATGGCAAAAAGAGTTTGGCAGGGAGAGTGTTAAAGTCAGAAGTGAACACGTGAAGTAGCTGCTACTGGCCAAATGCTAATTTCAACTGAATCAGACATAAAGGAAAGATAAGATAAATGAGTTATAATTGGACACAACTGGACTTCTGGATAATTGCTACAATTTTGGACAAATTAAAAGACAAACCTTTTGTTCCTTTTTGACAGAAGAATTTCTATCCTCTGAAACAGGAAATTTCAAATTAGTTCTAGGTGTAGTATTGTTCTTATTTTCACATTTCACCAAATCCTAAAAATAATAAATTTTAGCACCAGTTAATTTCTTGACAATATTTTCTTCCTCTAGATTCAAAAAAGAAAATATGTAAAAAGCGATATTATCACTTAAAATAGTGATTCTTAACCAGGGGCAATTTTGAACTCAGAGGTCAATGGCAATGACTGAAGATATTTTGTCTTTGCCAGAAAGAATGGGATATTATTGGTCAGAGTGGGTATAGGCCAAGAATATTGCTAAATATCCCTACAATGCACAGGACAACCCTTAAAAAGAGGTATATAGCCCAAAATGTCAACTGTGCTAGAGTTGAGAAACTCTGACTGAAGGTGTGAATTTTTCACATGTATCACAAGTAATGAAATTACCTAAGTTAAATGAAATACATGGAAGGAATACTATCTTTTATTTGAAACTGTGCTTTAAAATACAGGATAGCAATACACCTACCTATTGCCTAACTCCCAAACAATACAAGCGTCTATGTCTATGTCCTCTCACTGACTGACATTTGACAATATCAAAAATAAAATAAAAACAAAACTTCATATAACCACAGGTAAAATGTGAAAAAAATTAAAATATTTTCTTTCTTCCCCACTACATGGGCATGGCATCTTACTCTTCTTTTCCCCACATAACCTCACATAGTACAAAGTCCTTTACAGATATACTCAATGAATTGAACTGCTGCAAATCTAGCTGTACCAAAGATTATAAGCATAAAAGGGGAAAAAAAGGGCAAGAAGAGAAGCAGAGAAAAGATCATGAATGAACTTCAGAATCCGAGTTAGAAAGCAGAAGTTATAAGGGTCATGAGAAGCAGACGCCACGACAGGGGGGAAAACAGATGGTGATCACGGGAAGCAAGTGAAAAGAAACCATGAGGCCTCCACACACCGTCGTCAGTAAGAAGCTCTTTGGAGTCTTCACTGGATTAGAATATAGGCATTGCATAAATGATTTTAATGAGGGCCCATGTACTTAGTTTATTACAGCAGTAAGGATCTAGCAAAATCAGTTAAAAAATTTGAAGTGTCTACGTGATGTATCTACAACAATCTGTAAATCTTTTCTGAAATATACATGAAGGACATATGCCAATAGTAAAATTAATAAAATATTTATATTTTAGCCTTCTTGAGAACTATACTGTTTTTCCTTCTTCCTTGAAAAAAAATGGATCAAGAAAAAGTCAACTAGATGGTGAAACTCAGTGTTTTAATAGTATTTTTAAAAATTAAATAAATATAAAACAAAAGTTAACAACACTATACAAAACAAATTCTAAAAGTGTTACATGTGTAGCAGCAAAACTATGCTAAATAATATTCACTCAGCAAATTTATTACCTGACAGAGAACTTCAGGAGTATGGTTAATACTATTTCTGCTCTTCTACCAGCTTGAAAATATACTACTCTTTAAAGAAGTAAAAGAAAGTTGAAGAAAAGTTATTTTGCTAGAGTTTGTAACTAGTTTTAAGCTTAAAACCAGTTACTTTAAAAATAAATATTACCATTTATTATGTATCTGCCACTTGCAGAGCAAAAGCTAAGCATTTTTAAACATGTTAATCCACTGTTTCAAAAAGGAGAAAACAGGATCAGAAACCTCATCTGACTTGCCAAGTTTCCACAGCTAGGACATAGTAGACTTGGCAACCCTACAATCAAGAAACTGCAGTACGAAGAGGTAAATAGTTTTTAGCCTAACACTACACAGAGACCCAAATTTTAACACTGGCTGATAAAAAAAAAAAAATTTCTCTTTTAAAACTTGCTATGATCACAAAGATTAAAATTTTAGTTAAATGACAAAGATTATACCCAAGCAAGTTAGCCATTTCAGTTTCTCTGATTTCTATATCACCCTTTTTTCTCTTCCATTACAAAGAAAGTGACTTAAGTATGAACAGGACTGGTATACTGAAATAGCTCTCCAGTAAAATCCACCATCATTTGATGTATTATGGTTTAACTGAAGCAAGAGATAAGTTATATATTTTAATATACACAGCTTTTTATCCAAAGACCACTAAACCACAATAATATTCTTTAATTTTTTTAGATCAAATCTTGCTCTATAGCCCAGGCTGGAGTGCAGTGATGCCATCTCATCTCATTGCAATCTCCACTTCCTGGGATCAAGTGATTCTCCTGCCTCAGCCTCCTGAGTATCTGGGTGCAGGGGTGTACCATCATGGCTGGCTAATTTTTGTATTTTTAGTAGAGACGGGATATCACCATGTTGACCAGGCTGGTCTTGAACTCACAACCTCAAGTGATCCACCAGCCCCAGCCTTCCAAAGCGCTGGGATTACAGGCATGAGTCACCATGCCCAGCCCACAGTGTTAGTCTTAAAGGGTATAAAATATACCATAAATTGTGATTTTGGTCTCTAACAGCAGTGCCTATGAACAGGAAGACAATATAGCAGAGTTTAACTATATATTATAACAGCTTTATAATAAGATTTGCTTGTTAAATTTACTAATCAGTTTTACCTCTTCCATTTCATTACTCTTCCTCTTCCGAGCCTTGGAAATCTTAACTGTCACTGGTGTGGTACAACCAGGGTGTTTCACTGCCATTTTGTTTGGCT